>NC_064639.1:295081936-296331936 GCF_023864345.2 Schistocerca serialis cubense
GCTGCACAACTGACTGACTAGAAAGTAAAATGCAAATAAAACTAAACACAGAGTCAAGGATCTCATTCGCTTCTTATTTATTGCCCTCATTCTTCTTTGTCCCAGTACAATACAGCTGAGTTATTCACAATAGCAGAAAACACATCTACATCTACATCTACATGGATAGCCTGCAAATCAGATTTAAGTGCCTTCACAATTCTCCATTATTCCAATCTTGTAAAGAGCGCGGAAAGAACGAACACCTATATCCTTCCGTACGAGCTTTAATTTCACTTATTTTATTTTGGAGATCGTTTCTCCGTATGTAGGTCAGCGTCAACAAAATATTTTCGCATTCGGAGGAGAGAGCTGGTGATTGGAATTTCGTGAGTAGATTGCTTCGCAACGAAAAACGCCTTTGTTTTAATGATATCCATCCCAAATCCTGTATCACTTCAGTGACACTCTCTGCCCTATTTCGTGATAATACAAAACGTGCTGTCCTTCTTTGATCTTTTTCGATGTACTCCGTGAATCCGATCTGGTAACGATCCCACACCGCGCAGCAGTGTTCTAAAAGAAGTCGGACAAGTGTAATGTAGGCAGTCTCCTTAGTAGATCTGTTACATTTTCTAAGTGTCCTGCCAACAAAACGCAGTCTTTGGTTAGCCTTCCCTGCAACATTTCCTGTGTGTTCCTTCCAATTTAAGTTTTTAGCAATTATGATTCCTAGGTATTGAGTTGAATTTACGGCCTTTATATTTGACTGATCTGCCGTGTAACCGAAGTTGAACGGATTCCTTTATCACTCATGTGGATGACCTCACACTTTTCGTTACTTAGAGTCAACTGCCAACTGTAACACCATTCAGATATCTTTTCTAAATCGTTTTGCAGTTTATTTTGATATTCTGGTGACTTTATTAGTCGATGGACGACAGCGTCATCTGCAAACAACCTAAGACGGCTACTCAGATTGCCTCCCAAATCATTTATACAGATAAGTAACAGCAAAGAGCCTATAACACTATCTTGGGGGACGATGACTTTCCGTCAATTACTACGAACTGTGGCCTCTCTGACAGGAAATCGCGCATCCAGTAACATAACTGAGACGGTATTTCATAAGGGTGCAATTTCAAAAAATGGCTCTGAGCACTATGCTACTTTTCTTCTGAGGTCATCAGTTGCCTAGAACTTAGAACTAATGAAACCTAACTAACCTAGGACATCACACACATCCATGCCCAAGGCAGGACTCGAACCTGCGACCGCAGCGGTCGCTCGTTCCAGACTGCAGCGCCTAGAACCGCACGATGCAATTTTACTACAATTCACTAGTGCGGTAGTGTCAAAAGCCTTCCGGAAATCCAGAAATACGGAATAGATCTAAAATCCCTTCTCAATAGCACCCAGCACTTCAGGCGAGTAATTCACAAGAACGATGTTTTCAACATCCGTGTTGACTGTGTGTGAATAGACCGTTTTCTTCGAGGCAGTTCATAATATTCGAACACAATATATGTTCCAAACTCCTGCTGCATATCGACGTTAATGATATGGGCCTGTAATTTAGTTGATTACTCCTACTACCTTTATTGAATGTTGTGATCTGTGCAACTTCCCAGTCTTTGGGTACAGGTCTTTCGTAGAGCGAACGATTGTATATGATTGCTGAGTATGGAGTTATTGTATCAGCACACTCTGAGAGGAACCTAACTGGTATACATCGTGGACCAGAAGATTTGCTTTTATTAAATGATTTAAGTTGCTTCACTACTTCGAGGATATCTACTTCTACGTTTCTCAAAAAAATGGCTCTGAGCACTATGCGACTTAACTTCTGAAGCCATCAGTTGCCTAGAACAGAACTAATTAAACCTAACTAACCTAAGGACATCACACTCATCCATGCCCGAGGCAGGATTCCAACGTGCGACCGTAGCGGTCGCTCGGCTCCAGACTGTAGCGCCTAGAACCTCACGGCCATTCCGGCCGGCTACGTTTCTCATGTTGGCAGCTGTTCTTGATAGGAATTCTGGAATATTTACTTCGTCTTCTTTTGTGAAGGCATTTCGGAAGGTTGTGTTTAGTAACTCTGCTTTGGCAGCACTGTCTTCGATAGTATCTCCATTGCTATCTTGCACAGAAGGCATTGATTGTGTCTTGCCGCTAGCATACTTCACATACGACCAGAATCTCTTTGGATTTTCTGCCAGGTTTCGAGGCAAAGTATTGTTGCGGAAACTATTATAAGTATCTCGTATTGAAGTCCGCGCTCAATTTCGAGCTTCTGTTAAAGATCGCCAGTCTTGGAGATATTGGGTCCGTTTTAAATTTGTCATGTTTTTTCCTTACAAAATGTAGCTTCGTACTCAGACACACCATCAACTTTCAAGTAAATGATTAGAACTGCAATTCTCTGTGATACATAAAATGGACACCAGAGTACATTAGAGTAGTTGCCAAGCCTGGTAGGGTATATAAACAAGTGTGAATAGCGTCACATGTTGAGTGATCACTGTGAAGTACACAGGGATGACGTCCACTTGTTTGAGGCAGCATTATCTGTATGTGATAGAGATTTCCAGGGGACACATTCTGGTTCTTCGCTTGGCCTGCTGGTCGAATCGTACAATGTCCGAATTTGTGGGGCATTCGGATGTAACAGTGGCCCGATGTGGGACAGCATAGGCTTGTGAGAGGAGGAATCCTCGTTGGCAAGTTTCCGGTTGACCACATCCGATCACCACTGGGGAGAACCGCCGTATTGTGCACCAGTTGAATTGTATAAGCCCTGCACATCAGCGTCTGCCATCCGAGAACAAGTAATATACTTCCTGCAACATGCTGTGCACCATAGGTCGTACACTAGCTGCAACCGTACTAGGAAATTCCAACCCATTAATAGGCTGTCATTAACACCACAAAACAAACGATTGCGTTTGTAGTGAAGCCGCGAACAAGGAGGATGGGCTGCTGATGAATGCCTTCGCATAGCGTTCAGCGATGACTCTCTCTTCCGCAATACCCTAGATAACAAACATCAGCGAGAATGGTGGCAACCTCGGAAGAGGTTCCATTCTTACAATGTTTTCGAGAAACACAGAAGTGTAACCTCTGAAATTGTGTGGTGTGCCATCATGTGTGACTTCAGGTCATGGATGGTAGTGATTAGGGAACTTTGACGGCACAGACATCCAGCTTTCTCGTATTGTACATCACACTAGGAGAGTGGAAATTTTGCGTAGAGACGTGTGACGCAAATGACATCCAATCACCTGACCACGTTCGAAGTCCGTGACTTCCGCGGAGCGTCCCATTCTGCTCTCTCACGATGTTTAATGACTATTGAGGTCGGTGAAATGTAGTACCTGGCAGTAAGTGGCAGCACAATGCACGTAATATGAAAAAGGTATTTTTGGGAGTGCCGGATACTTTTGATCACATAGTACATATTCGTCTTGTGTAAAAGATATTCAAAAGGCAGAGTAATATCTACTAAACGATCTGCTAAACGATTGCAAATACGTATTTTCCTATGTGTTTTAAATCTCCTCTGTTTACTACTAGTGCCCACTGATTTCTTCTTCCTCCATTCCATGGAAAAGCATGCACAAAATACCTTTTTGTTTCTATTATTGATGTTTATAGTTTGTTTCATTCAACAATGAGGTATGTTGCATTCCTGACAAAACTTTAATTCATTTCTAGGCGACCATTAATTCAATATAAGCATATATTTTTATTAGAGTATTATGAGTCAACATTTGTTTATTTTCATTTCCATTGGGTAATGAATATAGAATTTAAATAAAAATAAGAAAATAGTTGTTACTTACGAGATTCGAACCACAGACTTCTCCGTCACCAAACTATGACCGTGACCAGTCAGCTATCGGTAATTATGTTAACAAGCAGGATATGTTTTATATTTACCAGAGCTCGAAAATCCCACTGCTTTAGGAAATTGATGTCAGGATGTTATCTTTCAAATCCTTGAAATTGAAGAAAATCTCGTAGAGCGTCAGTGTCTAATCTCTCCTCGTCAGGTAAAAGCTCATATTTACTTCCTCAGACGCGAAATCTATGTAGCCCGCTGTTTGAACAACGTGCAGACACAGAGTGCACAACAAATCGAAAAAAAACAATATTCCAACACCGAAAAGCACTACGAACATACGAATCGAAAGATACCTGCGGACGAAACATGTGATCACAGCTGATGAGTCAGTCACTACCCTCCGCCACGAACCGTATGGTGGAATTCGGAATATGTATGTATATGTAGATGTAGTATGGTGCTGCCATTTTTCGACATAAATATGTTCGTCTCCCCACAGCACGTGTCTCTATGCACAGTCAGTGTGATACTGAGGTACTTACGTGTCCATCAAAGACCCCTGATCAGTTCCCGATAGAAAATGTGCAGGCCAGTTCGGGTGTCATTCACGTCGCAGTGCCAATAGTGAGGATATCAAGAATGAGTAACAACCACATTTTTGAGGGCCATCTTGTCTCATGAACATTTACAACTGCTTTATGAGACTGTTCGGAACCGAATCAGCGCATATATTTCGGCCAGAGGGTGCAACATCGTTCTCCTAAGTGAGACTCGAGTTGTTGTCTACATCTACATCCATACTCCGCAAGCCACCTGACGGTGTGTGGCGGAGGTTACCCTGAGTACCTCTATCGGTTCTCCCTTCTATTCCAGTCTCGTATTGTTCGTGGAAAGAAGGATTGTCGGTATGCTTCTGTGTGGGCTCTAATCTCTCTGATTTTATCCTCATGATCTCTTCGCGAGATATACGTAGGAGGGAGCAATATACTGCTTGACTCTTCGGTGAAGGTATGTTCTCGAAACTTTAACAAAAGCCCGTACCGAGCTACTGAGCGTCTCTCCTGCAGAGTCTTCCACTGGAGTTTATCTATCATCTCCGTAACGCTTTCGCGATTACTAAATGATACTGTAACGAAGCGCGCTGCTCTCCGTTGGATCTTCTCTACCTCTTCTATCAACCCTATCTGGTACGGATCCCACACTGCTGAGCAGTATTCAAGCAGTGGGCGAACAAGCGTACTGTAATCTACTTCCTTTGTTTTCGGATTGCATTTCCTTAGGATTCTTCCAATGAATCTCAGTCTGACATCTGCTTTACCGACGATCAAATTTATATGATCATTCCATTTTAAATCACTCCTAATGGGTACTTCCAGATAATTTATGGAATTAACTGATTCCAGTTGCTGACCTGCTATTTTGTAGCTAAATGATAAGGGATCTATCTTTCTATGTATTCGCAGCAAATTACACTTGTGTACAATGAGATTCAATTGCCATTCCCTGCACCATGCGTCAATTCGCTGCAGATCCTCCTGCATTTCAGTACAATTTTCCATTGTTACAACCTCTCGATACACCACAGCATAATCTGCAAAAAGCCTCAGTGAACTTCCGATGTCATCCACAAGGTCATTTATGTATATTGTGAATAGCAACGGTCCTATGACATCCCTGCGGCACACTTGAAGTCACTCTTACTTCGGAAGACTTCTCTCCATTGAGAATGACATGCTGCGTTCTGTTATCTAGGAACTCTTCAATCCAATCACACAATTGGTCTGATAGTTCATATGCTCTTACTTTGTTCATTGAACGACTGTGGGGAACTGTATCGAACGCCTTGCGGAAGTCAAGAAACACGGCATCTACCTGTGAACCAGTGTCTATGGCCCTCTGAGTCTCGTGGACGAATAGCGCGAGCTGGGTTTCACACGACCGTCTTTTTCGAAACCCATGCTGATTCATACAGAGTAGATTTCTAGTCTCCATAAAAGTCATTGTACTCGAACTTAATACGTGTTCCAAAATTCTACAACTGATCGACGTTAGAGATATAGGTCTATAGTTCTGCACATCTGTTCGACGTCCCTTCTTGAAAACGGGGATGACCTGTGCCCTTTTCCAATCCTTTGGAACGCTACACTTCTAGAGACCTACCGTACACCGCTGCAAGAAGGGAGGCAAGTTCCTTCGCGTACTCTGTGTAAAATCGAACTGGTATCCCATCAGGTCCTGCGGCCTTTCCTCTTTTGAGCGATTTTAATTGTTTCCCTATCCCTCTGTCGTCGATTTCTGTATCTACCATTTTGTCATCTGTACGACAATCTAGAAAAGGAACTACAGTGCAGTCTTCCTCTGTGAAACAGCTTTGGAAAAAGACATTTAGTATTTCGGCCTTTAGTCTGTCATCCTCTGTTTCAGTACCATTTTGGTCACAGAGCGTCTGGACATTTTGTTTTGATCCACCTACCGCTTTGACACAAGACCAAAATTTCTTAGGATTTTCTGCCAAGTCAGTACATAGAACTTTACTTTCGAATTCATTGAACGCCGCTCGCATAGCCCTTCTCACACTACATTTCGCTTCGCGTAATTTTTGTTTGTCTGCAAGGCTTTGGCTATGTTTATGTTTTCTGTGAAGTTCCCTTTGCTTCCGCAGCAGTTTTCTAAATCGGTTGTTTTACCACGGTGGCTCTTTTCCATATTTTACGATCTTGCTTGGCACATACTCATCTAACGCATATTGTACGATGGTTTTGAACTTTGTCGACTGATCCTCAACACTATCTGTACTTTAGACAAAACTTTTGTTTTGAGCCGTCAGGTACTCTGTAATCTGCTTTTTGTCACTTTTGCTAAACAGAAAAATCTTCCTACTTTTTTAATATTCCTATTTACGGCTGAAACCATCGATGCCGTAACCGCTTTATGATCGGTAATTCCCTGTTCTGCGTTAATTGTTTGAAATACTTCGGGTCTGTTTGTCACCAGAAGATCTATTATGTTGTCGCCACGAGTCGGTTCTCTGTTTAACTGCTCAAGGTAGTTTTCAGATAAAGCACTTAAAAAAATTTCACAGGATTCTTTGTCCCTGCCACCCGTTATGAACGTTTGAGTCTCCCAGTCTATATACAGCAAATTAAAATCTCCACCCAGAACTATAAGATGGTGGGGAAATCTACTCGAAATATTTTCCAAATTATCCTTCAGGTGCTCAGCTACAACAGCTGCTGCGCCAGGGGGCCTATAGAGACATCCAATTAGCATGTCTGGGCCTGCTTTAACCGTGACCTTCACCCAAATCATTTCACATTTCGGATCTCCGTCAATTTCCTTCGATACTATTGCACTTCTTATCGCTATAAACACGCCTCCCCCTTCACTATCCAGCCTGTCTCTGCGGTATACATTCCAATCTGAGTTTAGGATTTTATTACTGTTTACGTCTGGTTTCAGCCAACTTTCTGTCCCTAGTACTATATGGGCATTGTGACCGTTTATTAATGAGAACAGTTCTGGGACCTTTCTTTAGACGCTCCTGCAGTTTACTATTAGCACATTAATATTGTTATTCCCTGTTGCATTTTGCCTACTCCTACCTTGCCGCGTCTCAGGAAGCGTCTTGTCGGAGCATGGAGGGAATTCTCTAACCTAAAAACCCCCATGTGCACTCTACATCTACAGCTACATTTATACTCCGCAAGCCACCCAACGGTGTGTGGCGGAGGGCACTTTACGTGCCACTGTCATTACCTCCCTTTCCTGTTCCAGTCGCGTATGGTTCGCGGGGAGAACGACTGTCTGAAAGCCTCCGTGCGCGCTCTAATCTCTCTAATTTTACATTCGTGATCTCCTCGGGAGGTATAAGTAGGGGGAAGCAATATATTCGATACCTCATCCAGAAACGCACCCTCTCGAAACCTGGCGAGCAAGCTACACCGCGATGCAGAGCGCCTCTCTTGCAGAGTCTGCCACTTGAGTTTGTTAAACATCTCCGTAACGCTATTACGGTTACCAAATAACCCTGTGACGAAACGCGCCGCTCTCCTTTGGATCTTCTCTATCTCCTCCGTCAACCCGATCTGGTACGGATCCCATACTGATGAGCAATACTCAAGTATAGGTCGAACGAGTGTTTTGTAAGCCACCTCCTTTGTTGATGGACTACATTTTCTAAGGACTCTCCCAATGAATCTTAACCTGGTACCCGCCTTACCAACAATTAATTTTATATGATCGTTCCACTTCAAATCGTTCCGCACGCATACTCCCAGATATTTTACAGAAGTAACTGCTACCAGTGATTGTTCCGCTATCATATAATCATACAATATAGGATCCTTCTTTCTATGTATTCGCAATACATTACATTTGTCTATGTTAAGGGTCAGTTGCCACTCCCTGCACCAAGTGCCTGTCCGCTGCAGATCTTCCTGCATTTCGCTACAATTTTCTAATGCTGCAAGTTCTCTGTATACTACAGCATCATCTGCGAAAAGGCGCATGGGACCTCCGACACTATCTACTAGGTCATTTATATATATTGTGAAAAGCAATGGTCCCATAACACTCCCCTGTGGCACGCCTGAGGTTACTTTAACGTCTGTAGACGTCTCTCCATTGATAACAACATGCTGTGTTCTGTTTGCTAAAAACTCTTCAATCCAGCCACACAGCTGGTCTGATATTCCGTAGGCTCTTACTTTGTTTATCAGGCGACAGTGCGGAACTGTATCGAACGCCTTCCGGAAGTCAAGAAAAATAGCATCTACCTGGGAGCCTGTATCTAATATTTTCTGGGTCTCATGAACAAATAAAGCGAGTTGGGTCTCACACGATCGCTGTTTCCGGAATCCACGTTGATTCCTACATAGTTGATTCTGGGTTTCCAAAAACGACATGATACTCGAGCAAAAAACATGTTCTAAAATTCTACAACAGATCGACGTCAGAGATATAGGTCTATAGTTTTGCACATCTGCTCGACGACCCTTCTTGAAGACTGGGACTAAATGTGCTCTTTTCCAATTATTTGGAACCTTCCGTTCCTCTAGAGACTTGCGGTACACGTCTGTTAGAAGGGGGGCAAGTTCTTTCGCGTACTCTGTGTAGAATCGAATTGGTATCCCGTCAGGTCCAGTGGACTTTCCTCTGTTGAGTGATTCCAGTTGCTTTTCTATTCCTTGGACACTTATTTCGATGTCAGCCATTTTTTCGTTTGTGCGAGGATTTGGAGAAGGAACTGCAGTGCGGTTTTCCTCTGTGAAACAGCTTTGGAAAAAGGTGTTTAGTACACTCCTGGAAATTGAAATAAGAACACCGTGAATTCATTGTCCCAGGAAGGGGAAACTTTATTGACACATTCCTGGGGTCAGATACATCACATGATCACACTGACAGAACCACAGGCGCATAGACACAGGCAACAGAGCATGCACAATGTCGGCACTAGTACAGTGTATATCCACCTTTCGCAGCAATGCAGGCTGCTATTCTCCCATGGAGACGATCGTAGAGATGCTGGATGTAGTTCTGTGGAACGGCTTGCCATGCCATTTCCACCTGGCGCCTCAGTTGGACCAGCGTTCGTGCTGGACGTGCAGACCGCGTGAGACGACGCTTCATCCAGTCCCAAACATGCTCAATGGGGGACAGATCCGGAGATCTTGCTGGCCAGGGTAGTTGACTTCCACCTTCTAGAGCACGTTGGGTGGCACGGGATACATGCGGACGTGCATTGTCCTGTTGGAACAGCAAGTTCCCTTGCCGGTCTAGGAATGGTAGAACGATGGGTTCGATGACGGTTTGGATGTACCGTGCACTATTCAGTGTCCCCTCGACGATCACCAGTGGTGTACGGCCAGTGTAGGAGATCGCTCCTCACACCATGACGCCGGGTGTTGGCCCTGTGAGCCTCGGTCGTATGCAGTCCTGATTGTGGCGCTCACCTGCACGGCGCCAAACACGCATACGACCATCATTGGCACCAAGGCAGAAGCGACTCTCATCGCTGAAGACTACACGTCTCCATTCGTCCCTCCATTCACGCCTGTCGCGACACCACTGGAGGCGGGCTGCACGATGTTGGGGCGTGAGCGGAAGACGGCCTAACGGTGTGCGGGACCGTAGCCCAGCTTCATGGAGACGGTTGCGAATGGTCCTCGCCGATACCCCAGGAGCAACAGTGTCCCTAATTTCCTGGGAAGTGGCGGTGCGGTCCCCTACGGCACTGCGTAGGATCCTACGGTCTTGGCGTGCATCCGTGCGTCGCTGCGGTCCGGTCCCAGGTCGACGGGCACGTGCACCTTCCGCCGACCACTGGCGACAACATCGATGTACTGTGGAGACCTCACGCCCCACGTGTTGAGCAATTCGGCGGTACGTCCACCCGGCCTCCCGCATGCCCACTATACGCCCTCGCTCAAAGTCCGTCAACTGCACATACGGTTCACGTCCACGCTGTCGCGGCATGCTACCAGTGTTAAAGACTGCGATGGAGCTCCGTATGCCACGGCAAACTGGCTCTGACGGCGGCGGTGCACAAATGCGTCGCAGCTAGCGCCATTCGACGGCCAACACCGCGGTTCCTGGTGTGTCCGCTGTGCCGTGCGTGTGATCATTGCTTGTACAGCCCTCTCGCAGTGTCCGGAGCAAGTATGGTGGGTCTGACACACCGGTGTCAATGTGTTCTTTTTTCCATTTCCAGGAGTGTATTTCAGCTTTACGCGTGTCATCCTCTGTTTCAATGCCATCATCATCCCGGAGTGTCTGGATATGCTGTTTCGAGCCACTTACTGATTTAACGTAAGACCAGAACTTCCTACGATTTTCTATCAAGTCGGTACATAGAATTTTACTTTCGAATTCACTGAACGCTTCACGCCTAGGAATCTTGTATAACGATCTCTTGGAGGTCAGTAATTATGTGTCATTGGATGCACGTGTTTTTTGAAAACAGAAATGTAGTCTTTTAACTTGTGCTTATAGTTGTGGGTGCCTGTAGTTTGGGTGGGAGTAGCGCCCTTGTTTACACTGACATCTGTGGCACATTAGTGTTTTCTCTTAACATACATGTTGACGACGACCCACAATACAACACTGATGACGCTATACTACATATTTATAGATAATAGTTTTAAAATAGTCAGTGCAGTAAGGGAGCAGGAGAGGGACAGAATGGCAGGTATTTGATGACAGATGTCTCTACGTTGCGTGTAGGGGTCGGGAAGAGGGAGAAGGAACTTACACGTAACAAGAATAGAGTTAGAGAGGACACAGTATAGTGCAGCTGCCTCCGTAGAGGATGAACGTCCGATACCGGGTTCCTGCGCTAATGAGGTGCATGTCGCCGCAGCAACCCATTTTGCGGTGTAGTGGTTCTTTCTCCGTGAGTAGCAAATCTTCGCTTAATTGTTTCTCTCATGTATCCCATGCTTAACAGAATACTGAACTTTACATTGTTATACGTTGCATACTTATACACAATAAGAATATATGCAGTTTTTACCAGCATTCCTGTGTCCATGAACAGCCAAAATAAAGTATTTGTTTCTTCTATTGCCGCCCATCTTGTAGCTCTGGAATCGATTCCTAGTCACAATATTTCTGTCTAACTTATTATACCCAATGTCAGCGGTTGCTATACAAGGTGAAAATTATGTAACCGACAATCTCTGGGAGGCTGCACGGGCCACTGCAACAAATATCTTTCCATGATGTCATATTTCCCTTGCAAGATTTGTTAAACCGGTAGAGGGGTTTTTCTGTGGATGAAAATTAACTAAGGTAACAAATTCTGAGAGGTTGTATAGGACAATGCAAACACTTTTCTAACATGTTTTCCTCTGGTAACAAAAAGTAACAAAAGTAACAAATCTTAATTCTTTATTGCCAAGCCACAACAATATTAACACAACAAGATTACTTCAGTTACAGTAGAGGTTCAAAAAGAGAGGTTACACCGGTCAGTCACGTTCTGTCTTAGCACACCCAAAAGCCGCAGGCGTGTTGATAATTCCTACTGCTGCTGCTACTATCAGGACAATCAGGTCCTTCTCTGATTCAAGAGGGGTTTATAGACAGGGCTGCACATCTCACACAAAATATGTCCAGTAGTGTCAGATCAGAAGATCGAGTAGGCCTTAATACAGAAACACCACTGTCAATCCAGTTTTCGGAAAACTGTTGGTTCAAGGATTAACGCAGAGGACAGCTAAAACATGCCGGCACTCCGCCATGCTGGAACAATATGCGCTGTCTTGCAGCAAGTGACAGGACTTCCAGCAACTCTGGCAATACTCTGGTGAGGAAATTGTAATAATGCCTGTCATTTAATGACCTAGGTAAGAGGTGTAGTCTAATTAAACAGTCACTAACAACACCTGCCCAGACATTCACGTAGAACCGCAATTAGTGAGCGCGAGTAAATTTCGCATGTGGATTAACCTTTCTCAAGTAATGCGAATTCTGTATGTTGAAGACCCCATCACGTTCTAAGGATAGTTCCTCTGTAAATAACACAGAGCTCGGAAGTGTAGGATGCATTTGACAAGTTCTAGGTACCACTGCGAAAACTGTGCTCTGAGTGGATAATCTGGTCCAGGTTGTGCGCACGCTCTAAGTAGAATGATTTAATTTTGATCATCAAGGACGTTTTTTACATTCGTCTGATTCATCCCCATGTTACGCGCTATTGCATGAGTCCTGAGAGACGTTACTCCCTCTACCGCATTAAATAATGCTAACAGGTAATTATGACATTCGAGAAAAACATTTATTTTGGTGCCACGTGCTACCTCCCAGAGTTTGTCGGTGTAAGCAAATTTCACCTTGTATTTTATCAGTAGTAATTCGTGGCATTCGACCGCTTTAATCATACAACTCACAATTCAACAGTACATCTCGAGAGGCAGTGTGCTGTGACGTTACTGTCACAATGTGACTTTAGTGCCAGATACCTCTGTGCAGCATTACGTCATTTTTACACGGCTGTTGCGCGGCTACGTAGTGAGCAGCCGGGAGCAGTGTGTCTGAGAAGGAGTTCCTACGTTCGCTACCGGTGTCAGCAGAAAGACAATCTGTGAGTTTCATCAAGTCGAGCAGGTCCACTTTGGTGGGAATGGGGAGTTCGCGTAACTCGGACAATGAGGCTCTCCGCGGTTATTGGAAGCAGCGTTGGCGCCTGCACCCTTGAGGTCAGTGTGCAACACAGCTACCCCACAGCATCCAGACAATAGCTGAGCATGACCGTTTCTTTCTTTCCTGTACAACTTCGAAGGTTCAGACAACATGGCACCACGCCGCCAGCGTGGCAGCCTCTGCTGCGTTCACTCCAAAAATTTGTTTCAGCCACTAGTATTGCATAGCTCTGGCCAGAGTTTTTGACGCATAACGTTAACCAACCATGAAGACACTAGTTCGGCCGGATGCCAACTTCCTGTTCAAGAGGTAAATTATGTGCACTTTCCCCTGATTTTTCATGAAGGTAATAACGATTCGTGCTTGTCACGTTGGCAACGGTATCCCCGTATACCCTCCACGTAGAATTTTTTAAAGAGTGTAGAGCCGTGAAATTGAGTTCTGGGCAATCAGTTTCGGGCCATCATGGGGAGAGCATTCTACTCCAGGGTGATCGGTTGTCATCTCTGGCCACCGTTTGGTTCTGGTTGTTGCATGGCATCAGAGTCAACGTTTCATCAAGAGGCTAGAAGTATTCACTGTGGCCGCTTGGCCCAACGTTGTCTCTAATTATGCTAGCCGTCCAGATAGACAGGTCTTGTTGTGCTGGTTCCATAGCTTCTTACTGTCTTTCACAGGTTTTGATTCGTTCCACTGTGTTAGCGTCATTTTGCAATTTAATTTCAAGTTTGCTGACTTTACTCTCAATGTGTCTTATGTCAATCATTAGAGCAAATAAATGACTGTAAATCTCAGTCTTGACTTAGATTTCAAGATCCTTTAGCTTGTCGCGCAACTTGTCCTGGTTAAGTAGTCCACTGGAAAAAGAGTTATAACCAGTTCTATGCACAGCTGGTTCACTGCACTGAGACTGCGTTGTCCTTTTCACATTGGCCTACTACAAGCATAACTTACAATTTTGTCTACGTAACGAGAATTTAACTTGCTCGATTTTCATCAGTACGACTTAGTTACTCCAGACATAATTTTTTCAGAGCAACGAGCGTTGTATTCGCTCCTCCTGTATCACTACACCATTGTTGCGTGAAAGCAATGGTCATTGCATCACCGGACATACCGGTGAATGGTTAAGTGCTCATCATCAGGTTGTCGACAAACAGTATGCAGGACCTTCAAAGAAGTACTACATATTCCTCCAGGAGGTATTATTGGTGAAAACTAGAAGAAAAGTTCGAATAATTATATGCCCATAAATCAATACCTATTGATATATGGGCTGCTTTACTAGTCACGAGTAATGTCTTCTATTCCGTGGTG
The DNA here is from genome assembly GCF_023864345.2 of Schistocerca serialis cubense. Lineage (NCBI taxonomy): Eukaryota > Metazoa > Arthropoda > Insecta > Orthoptera > Acrididae > Schistocerca > Schistocerca serialis. The sequence goes on from NC_064639.1 coordinate 295,096,221, forward strand.
TAGGCCGGGGACGGCATAGTAAATTACCATTAACAACATACGTGTAATAAATATCGAGCAGTCATGAAAGTGAGGAATCAGAATCGCTACAGTTTCAATGTTTGGGCAAGAACTGTAGAAGACAGACTCATTGGCCATACACAATACCCAGCAGATTAGCAGCTGCTGTGTATCACCGAATTCTGCTCAGTGAATTACCAGCATTATTGGTGAACCCTTGCAGAACAACCACTGTGCATTATGCACGACGGAGCAGTTCCCCATTTTCCATGACTCGTGCGACGCTACATCACCGCAGCATTTTGTGAGCGATGGATTGTTCCGAAACATCCGGTAGCACGGCATTCCCATTCACTGGATCTGAATCCGTTGGAGCTCTGGCTACGGGTATATTTAAAGACATTGGTGTATGCCAAACCCATCTACACTACTACGACGTTACGGATGTATGTGGCCAATTAATGTTACGGAATACGAATAGAGTCGGGTGTAATTCAATTAGTACGACGAAGGCCTGAAGGATGTATCAGAAAGTGTGGTAACCAAATTTAGCACTTTCTATGGGGTCTTCTTTATAACAGACGGACGGGAATGAGAAGACAGATTGACCCATATGTCGACAGGTATCCATTTACGGACACCTAGCCGCGCGGGATTAGCCGAGCGGTCTAGGGTGCTGCAGTCAGGGACTGTGCGGCTGGTCGTGGCGGAGGTTCGAGTCCTTCCTCGCGCATGGATGTGTGTGTTTGTCATTAGTATATTTTAGGTTAAGTAGTGTGTAAGCTTAGGGATTGTTGACCTTAGCAGTTAAGTCCCATCTGATTTCACGCATACGCGGACACCTAATTATAGGAACTGTTCATGTACTTTTTACCAATACTATCTCCAGTAGGAATATGTGACACCTTTTCTTAATTTTATTTTTTTCAAGCATTCAGTATTTGCGCAATATACTGCTGTAAGTCCCTGCAAGTAGAATCGAACAGATGCCTTGTGATCCAGACCATTTCCATTTCTGTTAACATCATCGATTATTCTTTCGGAGAATTCGTCGAATAACATTAATCTGGCCACTGTCATGTATTCATTTATTTCACCTATCTATATAAACACAACAGTAACCAATGAACCATACCAGAGGGAAAATGACCTGTGTGTGTGTGTGTGTGTGTGTGTGTGTGTGTGTGTGTGTGTGTGTGTGTCGGGGAGGGAGGGGACGAGACTACTATAACCCCCTGTACCCTAATTTAAATACGTCGACTGAAATGCAGTATATGCATATCTGCTCCACTCATGAAACAGGAAAGAAAATAAGCTGTATTCAGGTCTACTTCTAAGTGTACATATGTGTCAACAATAAACAGCTGTGAGTGATCATTGGTAGCAGCAGTTACAATGCCTCGCTTTGTACATTTTGCTGTCAGCGTCCTATGAGCGACTTGTGCTAATCATCACGTCACTCTTCGCCATTGAACCTCTCTTTCTTTGCAGACGTACATCTCCCTTTTCTCTTTCCCTCTGGTTTTTGTTTGATTCACTGGCAGGTGCTTTCACAAGTTGAATAATTCCCGAGAACAAAACACGGGGCTTGGCTGGTGATGCGGCACAGGGACAATGCGGCAAACGGACAAAACCACTCCAAGCCCGATTAGCTGCGTAGCCTACAATATTGTACGCGTCCGGTGCGGGCAAAACACGGCGGGTGCTTTACGTATTCACGACTCGCGTAACGCCGGCTGGCTGCGAAGTTATTACTCTTCGGGAAACGCGGTGGGATGAGCTCCCCGCAGAAACCACTGCGTTCGCGAGATACGAAACATTATTCACACAACTTCTCGAAACTGTTGATTAAAGAGAATGTACCGGAAACGATGCAGTTGCCTCAACTTGCAGGAAAAGGTTACAATACTGATTAAAAACCTCGTGGTTTTACGGGTTGCGTCTTTGGTTAGTAAAGAAAACGATCTCGGTCACGGGTTCGAAACCCCGCCACCGTTTAAGCTTTGATTAATTATCAGCTCAAGCGGCTGAAGACTTCCGGCATCAGATGTCACCCTCTTTCTGCCAACGGTTTCGTCAAAGAGGACGGAGGAGCTAACAGAGGTTCAGGGCCTCTCTTGCCCGTGGGGTGGGAATCTGCTCATAAGAACCGGAGAATCAGCAATGATCAACGGCGTGAGGGAGCAGAAGGCAAAGGAAACCGCTGAATTAAAGACACACAACGTGTATCCACAGAAAAGGGGCCTGTAATTGTAAAAGTGTCATGATGATCTCTCCATTGGAAAAAGATTCTGGGATAGTCCCCTATTCGGAGCTCCGGGAGGGAACTGCCAAAAAGATAACGTTCCACGAGTCGGGGCGTGTAGTGTCAGAAGCTTGAAAGTGGTAAGGTAGCTAGAAAACCTGTAAACGGTAATGCAGGGGTTGGTTGGTTGGTTGGTTGGTTTGGGGAAGGAGACCAGACAGTGAGGTCATCGGTCTCATCGGATTAGGGAAGGACGGGGAAGGAAGTCGGCCGTGTCCTTTGAAAGGAACCATCCCAGCATTTGCCTGGAGCGAATTAGGGAAATCACGGAAAACCTAAATCAGGACGGCCGGTGCGCGGGATTGAACCGTCGTCCTCCCGAATGCGAGTCTAGTGTCTAACCTCAAATGCAGGGGTTCACTCTAGATAAGGTAGGGGTCAGTGAAGTAGAATGGAAAGAAGACAAGGATTTCTGGTCAGATGAGTATAGGGTAATATCAGGACAGCGGGAAACGGTATAACGAGAGTAGGATTCGTTGTGAATAGGAAGGTAGGACAGAGAGTATGTTATTGTGAACAGTTCAGTGATAGAGTTGTTCTTATCAGAATCGACAACAAACCAACACCCACAACGACAATTCAGATACACATGCCAACGTCGCAAGCTGAGGATGAACAGATAGAGAAGATATATGAGGATATTGAAAGAGTGATACAGTACGTAAAGAGAGATGAAAACCTGATGGTCATGGGGGATTCGAATGCGGTTGTAGGGGAAACAGTAGAAGAAAAGCTTACATGAAAATATGGTTTTGGTACCAGGAGTGAGAGATGAGAAAGACCAATTGAGTTCTGTAATAAATTTCAGCTCGGAATATTAAATATGCTGTTCAAGAATCATAAGAGGAGAAGGTATACTTCGAAAACTCCGGGTGACAGGGGAAGATTTCAGTTAGATTATATCATGGTCAGGCAGAGATTCCCAAGTCAGATACTGGATTGTAAGGCGTACCCAGAGCAGGAGCAGAAATAGACTCAGATCACAATGCAGTAGTGATGAAAAGTAGACTGAAATTTAAGAGATAAGTCAGAAAGAATGAATATACATTGAAGTGGGATACGGTAGCTCTAAGGAATGACGAGATACGCTTGAAGTTCTGTAAGGCTATAGATACGCCAATGATGAATTGCTCAATAGGCATTACAGTTGAAGAGAAAAGGACATCTCCAAAATGGGCAATCACATAAGTTTTAAAGAAAAATATAGGTACAATGAAGTTAAATGCGAAAAAACCAAGGATAACAGAAGAATTACTTCAGTTGATCGATGAAAGAAAAATGGTTCAAATGGCTCTGAGCACTATGCGACTTAACTTCTGAGGTCATCAGTCGCCTAGAACTTAGAACTAATTAAACCTAACTAACCTAAGGACATCACACACATCCATGCCCGAGGCAGGATTCGAACCTGCGACCGTAGCGGTCGCTCAGTTCCAGACTGTAGCGCCTAGAACCGCACGGCCACTCCGGCCGGCTCGATGAAAGGAGGGAAGTACAAAAACGATGAGGGAAATTCAGGAATACAGAAATACAAGTTGCTGAGGAATCAAATAAATAATAAGTACAAAGAAGCTACGACGAAATTGCTGGCCAGCCGTTGTGGCCGTGCGGTTCTACGCGCTTCAGTTTGACACCGCGAGACCGCTACGGTCGCAGGTTCGAATCCTGCCTCGGGCATGGATGTGTGTGATACCCTTAGGTTAGTTAGGTTTAAGTAGTTCTAAGTTCTAGGGGACTGATGACCTCAGATGTTAAGTCCCATAGCGCTCAGAGCCATTTGAACCATTTTGAACGAAATTGCTGTATGAAAAATGTGAAGAAATCGAAAAAGAAATGATCGTCAGAAGGACTGGCTCAGCATAAGACAAAACAACCTTCGGTGATATTAAAAGCAAGGGTCGAAACATTAAGAGTGCAACGAGAATTCCACTGTTAAATGCAGAGGAGATCGCGGTTAAGTGGAAATAGTTCATAGAAGGCCTATATGAGTGGGAATATTTGTCTGAGGTTATAGAAGAAAAAACAGGAGGCGATTTAGAAGAGATAGGGATCCAACGTTAGAATCAGAAATTAAGAGTTCTTTGCAGGACTTAAGAACACATAAGGCAGATGGATAGATAACATTCCAACAACATTTCTAATATCATTGGGGGAAGTGGAAACAAAACGACTATTCACGTTGGTGTATAGAATGTATGATTCTGGTGACATACCATCTGACTTTCGGAAAAATGTCATCCACACAATTCCGAAGACTACAAGAGTCGACAAGTGCGAGTATTATCGCACAATCAACTTAACAGCTCATGCTTCCAGATTCCTGACGAAATAATATACAGAAGGAGGGGAGGAGGAGATTAGTGTTAAACGTCCTGTCGACAACAAGGTCAGCAGGGACGCAGCACAAGGTAGCATTAGTGAAGGATAGGGACAGAAATCGGCCGTGCCCTTTCGAAGGAACCACCCAGACATTTGCCTGAAGCGATTTAGTGAAATAATGGAAAACCTAAATCAGGATGTCCGGATGCGGGTTTGATCCGTCGTCCTCCCGAATGCGAGACCAGTGTGTTAATCACTGCGCCACCTCGCCCGGTAATGTTACACAGAAGAATGGAAAAGAACATTGAGGATGTGTTATATGACGATCAGTTTGGCTTTAGGAAAGGTGAAGGCACCAGAGAGGGTATTCTGACGTTGCAGGTGGTAATGGAAGCAAGACTAAAGAAAAATTGAGACACCTTCATAGGATTTGTCGACCTAGAAAAAGCATTCGACTAAGTAAAATGGGTCAAGGTGTTCGAAATTCTGACAAAAGTGGGGGTAAGTTGTAGGGAGAGACGGGTAACATACAACACGTACAAGAGCTACGAGGGAATAATAAAAAGAGCGGGCGAAAGAACGAAGTGCTCAGAGTAAAACGGGTGTAAGACAGGGATGTAATTTTTCGGCACCTGCTGTTTAATCTGTACACCGTAGAAGCAATGATGGAAATTAAAGAAAGGTCAGGAGTTGAATTGAAATTCAAGGTGAAAGGATATCAATGATACGATTCACTGACGACATTGCTATCTTGAGTGAAAATAAAGAAGAATTTTATGATCTGCTGAATGGAATGAAAAGTGTAATGAGTACAGAATATGAACTGAGAGTAAACTGAAGAAAGGCGAAAGTAATGAGAAGTAGCAGAGATCAGAACAGAATCTTAATATAGGGACTGATGGTCACGAAGTTAATGAAGTTAAGGAATTCTACTACTTAGCCAGCAAAATAATCCATGATGGACGGAGTAAGGAGGACAAGACAGCAGACTAGCACTGACAAGAAGGGCATTCATAGCCAAGAGAAGTCTACTAACATCAAACATAGGCCTAAATTTGAGGAAAACATTTCTGAGAACGTGCGTCTGGAGTACAGCATTGTATGGTAGCCAAACATCGACTGTGGGAAAACTGGAACAGAAGAAATCTAATCATCTGAGATGTGGTGCTACAGACGAATGTTGAAAATTACGTGAAATGATAAGGTGAGGAATGAGGAAGTTCTGCGCAGAGTCGGAGAACACCGATAAGGAAAAGGGACAAGAAAATAGTACATCTTTTAAGACTTGAGGAAATGACTATCGGGTACAGAGGGGGGGCTGTAGAGAGCAAAAACTGTAGAGGAAGACAGAGATTGGAATACATACAGACAATAACTGAGGATGTATGTTGAAAGTGCTACTCTGAGATGAAGACATTGGCACAGAAGAGGAATTCGTGGAGGGACACATCAAACCAGTCAGAAGATTAAAAAAAAATACTAATTTAAAAGACTACTTTCGGACCCCATATGTACACGTATGGACATCGGGTGTATGTCCCATGAGACGTCAAACTCAGTTCCTCTGATGTTTTGGCAGATGTTTGTTATTTTATTGTCTACGATGTGTGGTGGCAGCCCAAACAAATACTGTTCTCCACGCTTTCAGGCGACTCCTAGAGTCGATGCCAAGCGTCGGGTTTTTTACCATTACTAACAAAATGCATGTTGCAATTCATCCATGCTTCGCAGAATATCACGCAAGAGAGGGTAAGCCGAGTTTCGCACAAGCTGTACTTTCTAAATCCGTGTTAAATAGTGTACAGAAAGTTTTCCTTCTCAAGGGAATTTATTATGTTGGAACTTAGAGCAGCTGCAATTCCAGACCGACCGCCAGCCGCCGACGAGCCTACGCTTGTGTTGAGTGGTACTTAAGATAGGTAAATAAATTAGTGAAATCAATGTGAAGTGAAGTATAAATTAGAAAATAAATGAAAAACTTAGTTTAGTTTAGAAGAATTACACACTGGCAAACAACGGGCAGAGCAGCAGTAGGAACAGCCAGCGCTTGCAAGTCAGCACGTTCAGGAGAAGCCATCGCCCTCCCCACATAAGCGGAAGCTGTCGATTCAGCCGTCAGGACATGGCCCGACCGGCTCACGTGTTTCTCAAATGTCACATGTGATCAAAGGCCCTCGCCTACATTCCAAGAGCCAATGACCGACGTTAATAAGATTCTTCGAGAAGCTTTTCAACGTGACACAAGAGGCAATGACCATGTGAACTGAAGTAAATAAATACGCGAGACGCAGTGGGCCCGACAGTAGTTTTCAGTTCAGTTCAGTTCCAGTACAGTTCAGTCGGTGCTGAAGACCGTCATGCAGGAAGAGACTACATCGTACACAGAAGCACTAAGTTCGCCGCTGTAATGGAATAACAAGCAGCAGCCTCGCCGCCAGAAGACACAAGTTAGAAGGTATTTGAAGACTGATTTTTACGCACCCGGGTGACTCGTGAGGACGGGAAGGAGACAGCCTCACATCAGCAGACACCAGTGAGCTGGGATGAAGATCTGACAGCCGAAGACTGGCAAGCGGGAGTCCCTTGTTCAAGTCCGCGACACTGGCCTTCCCCCGCCGCGCCGCTCCGCTGGCCAACACACAACACTGTCACACGCGGCCGCTTAGAGAAAAGAAACACTGGGACGCCACATCCAAGGTATCACCATCCGATTCACGACTTCGTTCTCAGTAATAAAACGGGCCACCTCACGATGCGCGTCTCCAGTCAACTGGGCGAAACAGCGATACGGGATACACACCGCCAATCGTAATCAGACGCCGCCGCTCACATAGCAGAAGGCTTCGCAAACGACACAGCAGCCACTCTCCCAGCCAGAGCAATCCAGTAAGGAAGCCATTGTACAAATCTTTCAATAAAAGTTATCTTATGTATAAATGCTGTTTCATTCTACTTCATACCCGAGCCAAGGAAGAACTCACCCTGCCCACATGTTGTTAAGAGAGAAAAGTAATTTATTTAGTGTTTTTCACCCTGACATAATGCTTTAGAATCAAATGCCCTTTGCAGTCATGCTGATCCTGACAACTGACTAGCATCAAAAGAGGTTACCCAGTTACACTTGAGACCACAATGCTTGCCGCTGCCGCTGCCGCTGCCTAGAGTACAAAGCCGTATTACCATTTCACCGGGATCACAGCGACTGCCCTCATGCCTGGATCTACATCTCGACGGGCCCGACGCTACAGCCTCATGGTGCGGTGCCACTGATCATCCATGGTGCCTCCCTGCTCATTACCACTATCGACGTTCATGGACTTCGTCATAGTGAGCTGTGGCTACACTTTGTCAGAGCAGGACGTTTCAGTTGTAGTCAAGTATGGGCCTTTCGTCCTATAGTACTGAGTTTAGTTCATTGTTAATAAACAAACTGTGTTTATTCCAGTGCGCGCATATCTATCACCACCTTGGTACATCACTCAGCCAACAATTCTTCACATTCCACCTTACAATATTTGTTCCTAAATGGTTATGTTATGTTTCAAGAAAACAGGGTACCTGTTCACACAGCTCAGGAATAGCAACGGTTGCATCTCCCCTGGCCACCACAGTCACCAGATCTCAAAATTATTGAGCCTTTGTGATGCACATTGGAGAGAAGGATGCGTGATCCGTACCCACCTCCAACATCGTTACATCAACTTGCTACTGTTTAGCAGGAAGATGGTATAAGATTGTCCTGTAAACCATACAGTACCTCTATTTATCCATTCTGAGACGACTATAAGCTGTTCTGGATGCCAAATCTTCCCCTAAACGGTATTAGGCATGGTGCCAACAGCCTTGCCGCAGTGGTAATACCGGTTCCCGTCAGATAATCTAAACTCAGTGCTGTTGGACAGGTGACCGCCCAGTTCAGCCGAGCGCTGTTGGCAACTGGGGTGCACTCAGCTCCGGAGGCCAGTTGAGGAGCTACTTAACTGAAAAGTAGTGGCTCCGGTCATGAAAACTGACAACGGCAGGTAGAGTGGTGCTGACCACATTTATCTTCATATCCACATCCAGTGACGCCTATCGGCTCAGGATTGAGTATCAGACGGCGGTCGGTTACTATCGTTAGGCCTCCCAAGGCCTGTTTGGATGGAGTTACCAGGCGTGGCAACATATTCTGTTTAGGTATTCCTATATTTTTGTCCGTTTCCAGCTCTTAGTGTTATATTCCGTAAAACCCTTTGAGCAATTCAGATAATGTACTGCAACTGCAGTAATTCGAGATTTACGAGTATGTCAGCAGAGGCGTCCTCATCATTGATTATTGCTTCCACAAAGTAAGCTCTATTTTCAGAATATCAGGTAATAGACTGACCGAAAAAATTGCGACGACGAAAAATAATTAATGTAGAGTTATGAATTTTGGGGAATACAGAGTGTTTGAAAAAGAACTCGCTACAATGAAGTATAAATTTAATGTGGAAATTAATGATAAATTAGATAAGTGAGTACATATCGTGAAAGAGAAATCCTTCAAGTTTTGTTTAGTGTTAGTAGACGTCAACGTGAGATCCATTTGTTGCCCTGCACATGTCGAGACTATATTCCACTTCTTGCCACGTATTCACCAACATTTCAGGTTTATCTGTCCCAACCGCCGCGACGTTTCTTTCCCGAAAGTGATTGGTGTCTCTGATCTTTTCACTGTACATAACATTTTTTATGTGGCCTCAACAGAAAAAGTCCAGTGGGGTTAAGTCTGGGCTTTATGGTGGCCAAGGTATTGGGGGCAGCACGGTCTCGCCACCTTCCTGGAAAGGCAGTAAACACATGTTTACTGTAAAGATGTGGGGCAGCATCTTGTTGGAAAAACACAGGCCACTTTTCCGCCTCAGTACCGTCCATTTGGGAAAAGACGTACTCTGTCAACGTGTCACAGTAAAAGTCCCCGTTTATTGTTTTTTGTTGTTGTTTTTTTTTACAAGAATGAAAGGACCAATTACGTGATCTTCCATCAAACCGCATCAGACATTAACTTTGGGAGAGTCACGTTGAGGCTGAATAACTTCATTTGGATGCTCTGTCCCCCCAATTTCTGCAGTTATGACAATTAACTGTTCCACTGACATGAAATGTAGCCTCATCAGAAAAGAGAATCTTTTTAAAAAAAAATTGGCATCATCATCAGTTCTGTGCAAAAAATGAACAGTAAACTCATACATTTACATTTTATCAGTAGGTTTTATTTTAGTAACAGTTGCAATTTGTAGACGCACAACTCGTAATTGTAGACTACGTCTGGTCAATGACTTCTTCGGGTTCCGAACACATAAAACACGGGTCTGTTCAACATCTTCAGAAGTTCACGGTCCCCCTGGTGATTTTGCTTTTAAAATACTACCGGTTTTATTGAAAGACTTTATCCAATGACGGATAGTTTTTGCTGTAGGTGGTTCACCACCATACTGACGTCTAAAATTACGTTGCACTGTTATAACTGACTCAGTTTTCACAAGCCAAATAACACATTGCGTTATCTGCACTGCACGCACGCTTGGACGGAACTGAGGGGACAGAAGAAAAAAACAGCACTCGTGCCGTCTCAAGGTCCAGCGGACCTGCCAACTGCAGGGGAGTCAAACTTGGAGAGTTGATGAATCAAATACCACAAACTAGAATAGTGTATGTCACTTTATACGGATTCTATTGTAGGACACATTAAAAATAGTGAGTTATTATTCAAACTCACTGTATATTTGTCTAGGTAACACATTCAACTGGTTAACATTGCAAGATCACAGGTAACGGCAAGCTAGGCCATTGCAGATGTGAAATTCAAATGGTTCAAATGGCTCTGAGCACTATGGGACTTACCATCTGAGGTCATCAGTCCCCTAGAACTTAGAACTACTTAAACCTAACAAACGTAAGGACATCACACACATCCATGCCTGAGGCAGGATTTGAACCTGCGATCGTAACGGTCGGGCGGTTCCAGACTGGAGCGCCTAGAACCGCTCGGCCACACCGGCCGGCAGATGTGAAATGCTGCTACATTAATAACCGGAGTAACCGCCAGAATACTGAACGCTAACATGTAAACACGCATGACTGTATTGTTCAGAGACCGGATATCAGTTCGTAGGATGCAGTTCCATGCCTGTTGCACTTGATTGGTTGGTCAATACTCGGACAGTTAATGCTGGTTGTGGATGATGCTGGAGATGTCGTCCGATAGTGTCCCATATGTGCTATATTGGAGATAGATCGACCAGACCAAGGAAACATGTCGATACTCAATAGAGCAGGTTGGGATACCACAGCGGTAAGTGGGCGAGCGTTATCCTGTTGCAAAACACCTCTGAAATGCTATTTATGAATGGCAGAACAACAGATCGAATCACCAGATTGACGTACAGGATGTAGGTCCTGTGGTTCCAGCACTCAGGCAGGTTGGTTGCAGGCCCTCGATTGGCGTCCTTCTAACAACACACGACCATCACTGGCACCGCGGCAGAACCAGCTTTCATCAGAAAACACAACAGACTTCCATCCTGCTCTCCAAACAGCTCTCGCTTGACACCTCTGAAGTCGCAAGTAGTGGTGGTTTGGGGTCAGTGGAACGCACGCTACGTGGCTGTCCTTGAAGTAGCCGATTTGTAACAGTCTGGTGTGTCACTGTGGTGCCAACTGCTGCTCAGATTGCTGCTGTAGACGCATTACGATGCGTCAGAGCCGTATGCGGAACACGATTTTCTTCCTTCTCAGTATTATCACACAGGTGGCCTGAGGATGGTCTTTTTGGGACCGTACATTCTAGTGAACACCGTTGCCAACAATCATGTAAAATGGCTATAGCCCTGCCAAGCTTCTCATAGCACTATTACACAACCTCTTCCAAACTCAGTGAGGTGTTGATAATGACGCCTGTAATACCTTAAAGGCATTCTTGACAAACATCAACTCACTACGCTCAATCTCAAAGCAAAGCAAACATGATTTGCATCCACATAGTGGAGCTGCTTGGCCACTCTTATGCGTTGGAAGGAAATTTTAATAGACAGCAGTTCGTAGTTACAGGGTGTTTCAAAAATGACCGGTATATTTGAAACGGCAATAAAAACTAAACGAGCAGCGATAGAAATACACCGTTTGTTGCAATATGCTTGGGACAACAGTACATTTTCAGGCGGACAAACTTTCGAAATTACAGTAGTTACAATTTTCAACAACAGATGGCGCTGCAAGTGATGTGAAAGATATAGACGACAACGCAGTCTGTGGGTGCGCCATTCTGTACGCCGTCTTTCTGCTGTAAGCGTGTGCTGTTCACAACGCGCAAGTGTGCTGTAGACAACATGGTTTATTCCTTAGAAAAGAGGATTTTTCTGGTGTTGGAATTCCACCGCCTAGAACACAACGGAGGTTTAATGTAACCAAAGGACCGAAAAGCGATACAATAAAGGATCTGTTTGAAAAATTTCAACGGACTGGGAACGTGACGGATGAACGTGCAGGAAAGGTAGGGCGACCGCGTACGGCAACCACATTGGGCAACGCGCAGCTAGTGCAGGAGGTGATCCAACAGCGGCCTCGGGTTTCCGTTCGCCGTGTTGCAGCTGCGATCCAAATGACGCCAACGTCCACGTATCGTCTCATGCGCCAGAGTTTACACCTCTATCCATACAAAATTCAAACGCGGCAACCCCTCAGCGCCGCTACCATTGCTGCACGAGAGACATTCGCTAACGATATAGTGCACAGGATTGATGACGGCGATATGCATGTGGGCAGCATTTGGTTTACTGACGAAGCTTATTTTTACCTGGACGGCTTCGTCAATAAACAGAACTGGCGCATATGGGGAACCGAAAAGCCCCATGTTGCAGTCCCATCGTCCCTGCATCCTCAAAAAGTACTGGTCTGGGCAGCCATTTCTTCCAAAGGAATCATTGGCCCATTTTTCAGATCCGAAACGATTACTGCATCACGCTATCTGGACATTCTTCGTGAATTTGTGGCGGTACAAACTGCCTTAGACGACACTGCGAACACCTCGTGGTTTATGCAAGATGGTGCCCGGCCACATCGCACGGCCGACGTCTTTAATTTCCTGAATGAATATTTCGATGATCGTGTGATTGCTTTGGGCTATCCGAAACATACAGGAGGCGGCGTGGATTGGCCTCCCTATTCGCCAGACATGAACCCCTGTGACTTCTTTCTGTGGGGACACTTGAAAGACCAGGTGTACCGCCAGAATCCAGAAACAATTGAACAGCTGAAGCAGTACATCTCATCTGCATGTGAAGCCATTCCGCCAGACACGTTGCAAAGGTTTCGGGTAATTTCATTCAGAGACTACGCCATATTATTGCTACGCATGGTGGATATGTGGAAAATATCGTACTATAGAGTTTCCCAGACCGCAGCGCCATCTGTTGTTGAAAATTGTAACTACTGTAATTTCGAAAGTTTTTCTGCCTGAAAATGTAGTGTTGTCCCAAGCATATTGCAACAAACGGTGTATTTCTATCGCTGCTCGTTTAGTTTTTATTGCCGTTTTAAATATACCGGTCATTTTTGAAACACCCTGTATATAAACACGCCTACCAACAATTGTTCATGTCGCACAACTTCTCCTTGATGCTGCGATTTTTTTCTGTCAATGTAGAAGCCAAATATGACAAACGAGTTTGACATGCAGAAACTGATCACATAAGGCCTTCGGAAGAAAATGTAGAAAGTTGGAAGAAAGGACAGAAGATTAAGGTTGAACGTGCCAACGATGACGAATTCATTACAGACTGAGCACAAGCCGGAAATGGGCAAGGAAAAATGATAAGCTCTTTTAGAACCAATGATCCTGGTTTTTTCCTTAAATATTAAAAACGAATCGCGGAGAACCTGATTCTGGAAAGTTGAATGGAGATCAGAATCGTCACCCTTTGAAACACGTCTGTTAATAGAGACATTGTAAACCAGATCAGCACAAAGCATGTTGTAAGAGACATTGTTCACTATGTGACTCTGTTCACGTCGATACATAATGCAGCCAGACGTATGAGCGAATCAATGTTAGCAGTACTGTGATGTATATGGGAACTAACCTAACGTTAACAGGTAACTGCAGTAAAAAGTAAACCTAATACAGTTGGTTCATTATCTGAAAATACACAGTATTGACATCTGGTAACTGTCAACGCGAGCCTATTAGATTATTCTCCTGTAATAGAACGTTCACATCATTGAGATGAATAAAACAAGAGCAAATTATTTATAACCTGGATTTGTGGGATTAGGTTGGGGGTACACTTTCGTAAGACGTGGTTTAATAAAACATCTGAGATCAGATGTAGATTTGGCAGTTAAAGTTCGAAAATTCGTACTGCGCTGAAAACAATATTTCATGAATAATTTCTGACACTAGTACGTTACAACTTCGATTACCACACGTTCTTCTTGACGGGACATCCACGACTGTCATTCATCATAAATAATAAAATCCGCTACAGCTGTAAAAATCATTTATTTATGGTTTTGTCCCATCTTCAGGTCAATACTAAAATGTGAGTCCACCAAGGATGCATGAAACCATGTTGTGCTGCCCTTTTTAGAAATAAATAATGTAAGTGTAACAGATTTCATCATTGATGAACTCTGGTTGAGTACTTTTAGAGCTTTATTTCTCTTTGTATACATGACATATTGTGATTATATAGGCTACTAAAGTTAACAACAGATATTAATGCCTTTTCTGTTCAGTCCACATACATTTTTCTGACAGACAAGCTACAAATGTTGTCAGATTTATGCTACAGGCACCTGTTGTTTTATGGGTTTGCCAAAAGCGCTTCTTCCACATACAATTCTTCTACGAGGCGACAGCAAGAAATATCACCTATTCATGACTGCCGACAACTGAGGGAAATCCGTGAATCTCCTGCTGTTATGAAAGTTTTCTTCATTTTGACCTTTGCTACTTCTGTACCGACCACTCATATACACAGCTTACCAAAATTTCTATAATACACTCCCATGAGCTGTAGATAGTTACTCAGTACAGGGAAAGTACTGGCACATCTCCAACATTCGTCCACTTCCTCGTTACAAGGGAAACGAAATCAACTTCTGTGTGTGCTATGCTGTGCGTGTTGATGACCTGATACGATAAGCTAACAAGGCATGATATGTGTGCCATTATTCCGAACTGCGAAGAAATACACCTCTGTCTAGTGCAGATACAAAAATATACATTGTGTTTCTGATTTAGCGCTTGCTCCAATCCCAATAAGCAAATTCTCGCATAGAAAAATATCTCTATAAAATCTTTTTCTTTCATACTTCCGCTTAACTGTTCGAATAATCTAATAGCGTCATATTGATAAAATGTGTCACACTGATAAAAAGTGTTTTCCATCGCTGGACACTACTTTCTCCCATCTTTCGGGCAGTGTACGAATCCCGCGTCGAAAAAATTGTTCAGCTTTTGAAGTGATCCACGAATCGATCAAATTACTGATATAAAAAAAACGTCGATATACATGAGAGTCCTTTTGAACACTGATGGCACATAACTTTAAAAATGAGCACAATGGTTCAGAGTAATTTCACTGCTTGGTATTTTTTGTTATCCCAAATTTATATTTTCTGAAACTTGTAATAGATGTGTGAGTAACCTCGTTCGTTCGAATCCACGTTCTTTTGCCTTGAACTCTCATCTTTTTATTATTTTTCTATGAAGCTTTCTGCCTGAATCGCATATCTTCTAAATTTTATTTCCATATTCTGACACGTTTCACTATGCACCATGTTCATGTTCCGCCGTTTTTTTCCCAAATTTGAGTCTTTAATGAAACAAATTGGTTACAAGTGTATCATTCAAAGTGTTTTCCATCGCTGGACACTACTTTGTCCCATCTTTCGGGCAGTGTACGAATCCTGCGTCGAAAATATTGTTCATCTTTTGAAGCGATCCACGAATCGATCAAATTTGTGGCTTCT
The DNA here is from genome assembly GCF_023864345.2 of Schistocerca serialis cubense. Classification (NCBI taxonomy): domain Eukaryota; kingdom Metazoa; phylum Arthropoda; class Insecta; order Orthoptera; family Acrididae; genus Schistocerca; species Schistocerca serialis. The sequence continues at coordinate 295,111,840 of NC_064639.1, forward strand.
TCATGAGATCGGAAGTGTTGGTCAGCCAGGCCATGCGCCATTGATGTAAACAGGTGATAGTCAGAAGGAGCAATGTCTGGAGAAAAGGGCGGGTGGGGTAGGATCCCCACTTTCCATTTAAACGTTTCCAAGTACGTTTTGACCTCTTCTGCAACGTAGGGTCGAGGGTTGTAGTGCTTCAAAATCACTTTATCATGCCTCTCGCTGTATTGCGGCCGTTTGTCTTTAAGTGCTCTGCTCAAACGCATTAATTCCGTTCGATAACGAGCACCTGTAAATGTTCAAAAATGGTTGAAATGGCTCTGAGCACTATGCGACTTAACATCAGTGCTCATCAGTCCCCAAGAACTTAGAACTACTTAAACCTAACTAACCTAAAGACATCACACACATCCATGCCCGAGGCAGGATTCGAACCCGCAACCGTAACGGCCAGGAGGTTTGAAGCGCCTAGAACCGCACGGCCATACCGGCCGGCACCTTTAACTGTTTCACTTGACTTTAACACCTCATAGTACACGACGCCGAGCTGGTTCCACCAAATGCAGATCATGAACTTGGAGCCGTGAACATTCGGTTTGGCCGTCGACGTGAAAGTATGGCCGGGATATCCCCATGATTTTTTGCGTTTAGAGTTATCGTAAAGAACCCATTTTTCGTCTCTGGTCACAATGCGATGCAGAAATCCCTTCCGTTTCTGCCTCTGAAGCAACTGTTCACAAACACACAAAGCCGTTCAACGTCTCTTGGTTTCAGCTCACACGGGACCCAAGTTCTTTCTGAATCATGCCCATAGCCTTCAGACGTTTTGAAATGGTTCTTTGTCACTTTCACTAATCGTGCCAATTCTTCTTGAGTTTGACGTAAGTCTCAGCGATGTCTCCAATTTTACAACTTCGGCGGCCATTGTGGCCGAGCGGTTCTAGGCGCTACAGTCTGGAACCGCGCAACCGCGACGGTCGCAGGTTCGAATCCTGCCTCGGACATGGATGTGTGTGATGTCCTTAGGTTAGTTAGATTTAAGTAGCTCTAAGTTTTAGAGGACTGATGACCTCAAAAGTTAAGTCCCATAGTGCTCAGAGGCTTTTTTTTTTTTTTTTACATCTTCGAAAACATACTCTCTTCCACCACTATGCCGGCATACGACGTTAAAATAACCGTTCTTGAAGCTCTGAAACCACTCACGACACCCTCTTTCACTAACAGCGTCCTTACCATACGTACTTGAGAGCATTCGATGAGACTCAGCCGCTGTTTTCTTCATATTGAAACAAAACAGTAACATGTCCCGCAAATGACGAGAATTACGCTTGTAAACTGCCATTTTATCAAGAACAACTTTATGATGCAGACACAAACCGACTAGTGTTAGAATGAGGTTATGTTGCCCGAGGTCCAAGCTAGCTGCCTGACGTCTGCGATCGGTTTCTTTCGACCGTTATTTACCCGTGTCGCCATCTATCGGAAAACGGCGGAAGCAGAGTTGCAATAAACAGTAAAGCATGAAATATGCCGAAACATGTAACATATATCGTTTATACAACTGACAGACTTCATTAAAGAGTGATGTTAGTAGTAGCATAGAATATACTAAGTTAGAACTATTCGGAAACATCGTCGAGGAGATGCGAGTAGGTCCAATAAACATAAGAGAAAATTGGAAATCTTAACAGTATCAACAAGACAAAATGGAGACCTATTCCAAGCAGATAGCCCACTTTAACAGGTAAGATGGCAGATGGCGTGTTAGGTAAAAAGAGAGATAAATACATATAAAACACAGCAAGTTAATAATAAAAAGAGTATCATTTCATTTACATGAATGTGCGGTATCTGTTCTTTCTGACATATCTGAAAGAACAGACACTAAACGGAATCCGCAGCAGAGATACAGATTATGTGAATCGAAGGGAGAGGGAGGGAGAAAGGAAAGGGAAGGAAAGAGGAGCAACTAATGATATCAGCTGCATCGGGACTTCGTGCGGATTCAGAGGTGACGAGCGAAAATGCGTGCCGGACCGGGATTCGAACACAGGATCTCCTGCCTACTGGACAGTTACGTCAACCACTGCGCCATCTGGACACAGAGTTTACTGCAAATGCCTGAACTACCTCTGCACGCTCCCTGGCTGACATATTCAAAAGAATAGACACCACGCATCATATAATTGATTCATCTCGATGGGCAATGAATCCACAATCTGCAGTGGCGGTGCACATCTAAGTTCGACCTCCGGCGTGAATCTCGAATTAGTGAGCATGGAGGACATGGGGTGCAGATAAATGGTGGCGCCAGGTGGGCGTGTGAGTCGGCCAGGAAGCAAACTGACAGAGATCGCGCATTTGCAATAAACTCTGTGTCCAGGTGGCGCAGTGATTAACGCAACTAGCAGGACATCCCAGGTTCGAGTCCCGTTCCAACACGCATTGTCACTCGTTACCTCTGATTCCGCACGAAGTCCCGTTGCAGCTCATATCAATAGTTCCTGCTCTTTCCTTTCCTTCCTCCCTTCAATGCAAGTAATAAATATCATTTCAGGTTAGCTGTATAAAGTTACCTGAGGTCCGAGCAAAGGCGACTAGGTGCTGCTGGAGGAAAACTAATACTAAATGAACACGCTAAATATTTTACAGACTGAAACTTCCTGGCAGATTAAAACTGTGTGCCCGACCGAGACTCTAACTCGGGACCTTTGCCTTTCGCAGGCAAGTGCTCTACCAACTGAGCTACCGAAGCACGACTCACGCCCGGTACTCACAGCTTTACTTCTGCCAGTACCTCGTCTCCTACCTTCCAAACTTTACAGAAGCTCTCCTGCGAACCTTGCAGAACTAGCGCTCCTGAAAGAAAGGATATTGCTGTGGCTAAGCCATGTCTCCGCAATATCCTTTCATATCAGCGCACACTCTGCTGCAGAGTGAAAATCTCATTCTGGAAACATCCCCCAGGCTGTGGCTAAGCCATGTCTCCGCAATATCCTTTCTTTCAGGAGTGCTAGTTCTGCAAGGTTCGCAGGAGAGCTTCTGTAAAGTTTGGAAGGTAGGAGACGAGGTACTGGCAGAAGTAAAGCTGTGAGTACCGGGCGTGAGTGGTGCTTCGGTAGCTCAGTTGGTAGAGCACTTGCCTGCGAAAGGCAAAGGTCCCGAGTTCGAGTCTCGGTCGGGCACACAGTTTTAATCTGCCAGGAAGTTTCATATCAGCGCACACTCCGCTGCAGAGTGAAAATCTCATTCTGGATTTTACAGACTGTCTGTGAGGAAGACAAGTGGTTGAAACGGCTCTGAGCACTATGGGACTTAACGGCTGAAGCCATCAGTCCCCTAGAACTTAGAACTACTTAAACCTAGCTAACCTAAGGACATCACACACATCCATGCCCGAGGCAGGACTCGAACCTGCGACCGTAGCGGTCACGCGGTTCCATACTGAAGCGCCTAGAACCGCTCGGCCACCGCGGCCGGCGTGAGGAAGACATTTCCTCAAAACTGAAACATTGCATTGATTATTGTACTTTATTATTAGGATGAAATAAGAGAATCGGGGTCATTTCAGCAATGAACAAGATACTGATTAAAACCACAACAAAAACACTGGATTCATTTAGGCATAGGAATAATCTAGCTTTAGAAGTATAACAGCATTAACAGCTCTTCAGAGATAACATATGTTTACAAAGTATGTGAACATGCCACAGGTTCATTAGCATGTAGTACTACTAGTACGAAATTCAAAACTGAAAGTGAAGTTAGGCAAGAAGATCCCAAATCTCCGAAAATGTTCTCATGTAACCATCAGGAAGTTTTCAGATCTGTAAGCCGTTGAAAATAAAACAGAATACGTTTTAAAAGAAGACGCCTGTGTCGTATTCGTTTTTCTGATGGCATTGCACTGAGTATTGCTTGTGCAAATAATCTGCAACAGCTAATGGAATAGCCTTATAGAGCAAATTCGGAACCACGCAAGTAAACTGATGACAATAAAGCTTAAGTAGTGAATAAATAACGCATTAAAAAGAAAGCAGTACAACGTATGTAGTAACGAACTCCTAGAACAACGTGAATAATGTTTGTATTTAGGGCAGTTGAATACAGTGACTGAATGGACAGCAGTTTAAATAAACAGATGAGTTAACATGGCCTAAAATGCTATTTGCAACTAAGTAAGATATTCAAAATCAAGCTTACAAAGTGACTGAGAAGGAAAATGTGCAATTGGCGAATGTTACCAATTTCGACTTACGGCACTGAGTTATGATTGTTCTCAGTCCGAGCACTTTTCAAAAACTTGGGTCACTGACCGAACAATGGCAAATCCCTTATCGGAAATTATTGACAGATGCTGGAAAACCAATAAATGGATCTTGAAAAAGGTAAACGTAGCGACATAATTATGACTGTAGTGAAATGAAGCTGTGTGAAAAATGTAGCAGCGAAATAGTAAAGGGAGATGACATTATAAAGCTTAGTGGCACCATGGGTGCATAGAGTTGTTCATCACTTACTGGGGAACATCTACAGGAGTTGTTAAAAGCAGCAGCGTATGACAAGTAGCTGATGATGATGAATTAATCTTTTACAGAGAAATCACAAATTACAGAGAAGTCACAAATTATTGTATGCCTGTTAATTGCTATTCTAATGTGAGACCTGTAATTGAGAAAAAAAGTACGAAAAGTAAATTTCGACTGAGATGTTTGTGGTGGTATACAAGTTTGTGTTGCAATGGATCCTAAATTCACAACTATGATTCCCTCCTTGTACATCATGTGTACCATTGCGACGCTCCCTTCATTTTATTTACGCATAGCTTACTGGAAAGGTTGTTTGAAATACATGCCACAGCATAGGCACATGTTCAAAGCGTGTATACGAGGGTCAGTCAAAAAGTAATGCCTCCAATTTTTTTTTCTACGTTTAATTGTCAGGAAATTTAAATGCAATTACATAGGTTGAAAACCACAACATTGAGGATCATTTTGTCATTTTTCAATGTAATCTCCGCCCATCTCTACAGTTTTGGTCCATCTTTGAACAAGGGCATGTATCCCAGCACGGTAAAAATCACAGCTCTGCTTCCTAAGCCATTGACGCACGGATGTTTTGACGGCCTCCTCATCTTCAAAATGAATCCCACGATGAGCTTCTTTTAGTGGCCCGAACAAATGGAAGTCTGATGGTGCCAGGTCAGGGCTGTATGGGGGATGAGGCAAAACTTCCCATCCAATTTTGACAATCTCGTCAGAGGTGTGACGACTGGTGTGTGGTCTTGCATTGTCATGCAAAAGAAGAACATCTGCCATTGATTTTGTTGGGCGAACTCGCTGAAGACGTGCTTTAAGTTTGTTGAGGGTTGTGACGTATTGAACAGAATTTATTGTGCATCCCTGCTCCAAAAAATCAACCAGAATCACACCCTCTGTATCCCAGAAAACTGTTGCCATAACTTTCCCTGCCGATCGCACAGTTTTGAATTTTTTCTTCCTCGGCGAGCTTGTGTGACGCCACTCCATTGACTGCCTCTTTGATTCGGGTTCAAAAAAATGCACCCATGTTTCGTCCCCGGTCACAATTTTTTTCAGAAACTCATCTCCCTCCAAACGGAAGCGCTGCAAGTGTTGGGAGGCTATTGTTTTCCTTGCCTCTTCATTCTGATCGGTTAACATTCTTGGAACCCACCGTGCACAAACTTTTGAGTACCCCAATTGTTTAATAATCGTGATCACACTGCCTTTACTAAGAGAAATAATGCGACACACTTCATCTGCAGTCACCCGACGGTCACCACGAATGATGTCATCAACTTGCTGAATGTTGTGTGGAGTCACTGCACTCACCGGCCTGCCGCTCCGCTTTTCGTCAGTCAACGGTGTTTGCCCTTCAGCTTCCTTACAGCCACGAACCCATCGTCTAACAGTGCTGACATCCACTGTCACAACGCCATACACCTTCTTCAGTCTTTCATGAATGCGTATGGGCGTTTCACCTTCTGCATTCAAGAATTCAATCACACAACGCTGTCTCAAACGAACATCGATGTCGGCCATCTTACAAACTTCTGCTGTGCTGCCACCTGTTGACACAGAAAGTTACTACTGCAGTGGATTGCAGAAGAAGGTTTGAGGAATGGCGCCAAATTCAAATTTTTCACTTAACTTAATTTCTTTAAGTAGAAAAAAAATGGGAGGCATTACTTTTTGACCGACCCTCGTAAAAATGTACATATTACTAATGACGTCTTTTTGGCACAGAAGAGTGACAATAAAGACGTTTATTTCTCGTTGTCCATAATGCTGGTAATGATAAATTGTGGTGGTTATCACGATAACATTTGTCAGGGTTCTTAATAGCTTGTAGGTCAGTTACATGTTAGAGATTGTTCTAGAATAGCATATAAATCTTAAGTAGACCGATTAAGAAACCACCAATACCAATCTCAACATAACTAATTACACAAGGGGAAAAATCCATAAGGCTTATGAAAATTCCCTCTTGGCATCTCTAATTATGGAAGAGAAACATACAATAAAGTCCATTTTCTCTTCGCCAGATCTAATCCAGACTGGGCTAACTACATATCGTAGCGAGCATAATTCCTAACAATCGCTAGCACCTCTTCAACTGCAAGTTTATTACAGCGACTGATATTAGTTCTAGTACTTATTTCCTCATATTACAAAGTCCTTTGAAAGTTCATGGCACCAACTGGATCTTGTCCTTATATAGATTCACCCTGCCCCTGAGGCCTGAACCACGAAATGAGCTCAGAACTCTGATGTATATCACCATACACAGCTTTAGACCGAATGGAAGAAGCATGTATTCAAGGGTAGGTCCATCGATTAAGGACAATGTATTATTTCATAATTCTTCCGATATTGTAATCTGCTAAAATGAAACTGGTGAAGTACCTCATCTCTTCGGAACTGGCGAGAAAATCTTCTACCAGTTCTGAACAGTCTCCTCTTTTCAGGCAGCGTGCACATAGCGCTTTACACCATCTGGCTTCCGACTGTTAGTACCTTACTGAGAATCGATTAATTATTCCCAATCCAGACATCTGGTCGATCACCACTTTTACTGCTTACCTTTTTGCTGCAGATATCCGATATGACATTGTATACTTTGAGATGGTAATCATATGTAATTGTTTCTATACCACTGCAGTGTATATGGCGAGTTTCTACACTATTTACTTCTGTTGATTACAACTTGAGTAGCTGTCTTGAGCGACCTTCTCATGTGTTAGAGGTCAGATACACAACTGGTGGTCCCAGCCTTGGTTAACACGTGCTTCCAGTGAGAGGCGGACGCTAGCTGCGTCTCCGGAAGCGACCAAGTGGTAGTAAAGCAGCTTTACACTTTCCGTTAGCGTCGGTCCTACTCTTTCGGTCTTATTCCGCACAGAAAGATAACGTCATTTTGTTGTTATTGTGCTCCATGTAGGCTGCATACACCTCACTCACAGTCAATAACCACTTCAATCTACAGGGTGTGCGTATTTAAAATTCCAGTTTCAAAAATTTATAGCAATAGGACCACTGCCCAGTTGTTGTTGTTGTGGTCTTCAGTCCTGAGACTGGTTTGATGCAGCTCTCCATGCTACTCTATCCTGTGCAAGCTTCTTCGTCTCCCAGTACCTACTGCAACCTACATCCTTCTCAATCTGCTTAGTGTATACATCTCTTGGTCTCCCGCTACGATTTTTACCCTCCACGCTGCCCTCCAATACTAAATTGGTAATTCCTTGATGCCTCAGAACATGTCCTACCAACCGATCCCTTCTTCTGGTCAAGCTGTGCCACAAACTTTTCTTCTCCCCAATCCTATTCAATACTTCCTCATTAGTTATGTTGGCTGGTTCAAATGGCTCTGAGCACTATGGGACTCAACTTCTGAGGTCATTAGTCCCCTAGAATTTAGAACCAGTTAAACCTAACTAACCTAAGGACATCACAAACATCCATGCCCGAGGCAGGATTCGAACCTGCGACCGTAGCGGTCTTGCGGTTCCAGACTGCAGCGCCTTTAACCGCACGGCCACTTCGGCCGGCCCTCATTAGTTATGTGATCTACCCATCTAACCTTCAGCATCCTTCTGTAGCACCACATTTCGAAAGCTTCTATTCTCTTCTTGACCAAACTATTTATCGTCCATGTTTCACTTCCATACATGGCTACGCTCCATACAAATACTTTCAGAAATGACTTCCTGACACTTAAATCTATACTCGATGTTAACAAATTTCTCTTCTTCAGAAACGCTTTCCTTGACATTGCCAGTCTACATTTTATATCCTCTCTACTTCGACCATCATCAGTTATTTTGCTCCCCAAATAGCAAAACTCCTTTACTACTTTAAGTGTCTCATTTCCTAATCTAATTCCCTCAGCATCACTTGACTTAATTCGACTACATTCCATTATCCTCGTTTTGCTTTTGTTGATGTTCATCTTATATCCTCCTTTCAAGACACTGCCCATTCCGTTCAACTGCACTTCCAAGTCCTTTCCTGTTTCTGACAGAATTACAATGTCATCGGCACATCTCAAAGTTTTTATTTCTTCTCCATGGATTTTAGTACCTACTCCGAATTTTTCTTTTGTTTCCTTCACTGCTTGCTCAATATACAGATTGAATAACATCGGGGAGAGACTACAACCCTGTCTCACTCCCTTCCCAACCACTGCTTCCCTTTCATGTCCCTCGACTCTTATAACTGCCATCTGGTTTCTGTACAAATTGTAAATAGCCTTTCGCTCCGTCAAAAGCTTTCTCTAAGTCTACAAATGCTAGAAACGTAGGTTTGCCCTTCCTTAATCTAGCTTCTAAGATAAGTCGTAGGGTCAGTATTGCCTCACGTGTTCCAACATTTCTACGGAAGCCAAACTGATCTTCCCCGAGGTCGGCTTCTTCTAGTTTTTCCATTCGTCTCTAAAGAATTCGCGTAAGTATTTTGCAGCTGTGACTTATTAAACTGATAGTTCGGTAATTTTCACATCTGTCAACACCTGCTTTCTTTGGGATTGGAATTATTATATTCTTCTTGAAGTTTGAGGGTATTTCGCCTGTTTCATACATCTTGCTCACCAGATGGTAGAGTTTTGTCAGGACTGGCTCTCCCAAGGCCGTCAGTAGTTCCAATGGAATGTTGTCTACGCCGGGGGCCCTGTTTCGACTCAGGTCCTTCAGTGCTCTGTCAAACTCATCACGCAGTATCGTATCTCCCATTTCATCTTCATCTACATCCTATTCCATTTCCATAATATTGTCCTCAAGTACATCGCCCTTGTATAGACCCTCTATATACTCCTTCCACTTTTCTGCTTTCCCTTCTTTGCTTAGAACTGGGTTTCCATCTGAGCTCTTGATGTTCATATAAGTGGCTCTCTTGTCTCCAAAGGTCTCTTTAATTTTCCTGTAGGCAGTATCTATCTTACCCCTAGTGAGATAAACCTCCACATCCTTACATTTGTCTTCTAGCCATGCCTGCTTAGCCATTTTGCTCTTCCTATCGATCTCATTTTTGAGACGTTTGTATTCCTTTTTGCCTGCTTCATTTGCTGCATTTTTATATTTTCTCCTTTCATCAATTAAATTCAATATTTCTTCTGTTACCCAGGATTTCTACTAGCCCTCGTCTTTTTACCTACTTGATCCTCTGCTGCCTTCACTACTTCATCCCTCAAAGCTACCCATTCTTCTTCTACTGTATTTCTTTCCTCCATTCCTGTCAATTGTTCCCTTATGCTGTCCCTGAAACTCTGTACAACCTCTGGTTCTTTCAGTTTATCCAGGTCCCATCTCCTTAAATTCCCACCTTTTTGCATTTTCTTCAGTTTTAATCTACAGGTCATAACCAATAGATTGTGGTCAGAGTCCACATCTGCCCCTGGAAATGTCTTACAATTTAAAACCTGGTTCCTAAATCTCTGTCTTACCATTATATAATATATCTGAAACCTGCCAGTATCTGCAGGCTTCTTCCATGTATACAGCCTTCTTTTATGATTCTTGAAGCAATTCTACCAGGCGGGTTCCTCTTTCATTTCTTAGCCCCAAACCATATTCACCTACTACGTTTCCTTCTCTCCCATTTCCTACTACCGAATTCCAGTCACCCGTGACTATTAAATTTTTGTCTCCCTTCACTGTCTGAATAATTTCTTTTCTTTCATCATACATTTCTTCAATTTCCTCGTCATCGGCAGAGCTAGTTGGCATATAAACTTGTACTACTGTAGTAGTTGTGGGCTTCGTTTCTATCTTGGCCACAATTATGCGTTCACTATGCTGTTTGTAGTAGCTTACCCGCATTCCTATTTTCCTATTCATTATTAAACCTACTCCTGCATTACCTCTATTTGGTTTTGTGTTTATAACACTGTAGTCACCTGACCAAAACTTTTTTTCCTCCTGCCACCGAACGTCACTAATTCCCACTATATCTAACTTTAGCCTATCCATTTCCCTTTTTAAATTTTCTAACCTACCTGCCCGATTAAGGGATCTGATATTCCACGCTCCGGTCTGTAGAACGCCAGTTTTCTTTGTCCTGATAACGACATCCTCTTGAGTAGTCCCCGCCCGGAGATCCGCATGGGGGACTATTTTACCTCCGGAATATTTTACCTAAGAGGACGCCATCATCATTTAATCATACAGTAAAGCTGCATGCCCTTGGGAAAAATTACGGCCGTAGATTCCCCTTGCTTTCAGCCGTTCGCAGTACCAGCACAGCAAGGTCGTTTTGGTTATTGTTACAAGGCCAGATTAGTCAATCATCCAGACTGTTGCCCTTGCAACTACTGAAAAGGCTGCTGCCCCTCTTCAGGAACCACACGTTTGTCTGGCCTCTCAACAGATACCCCTCCGTTGTGATTGCACCTACGGTACGGCTATCTGTATCGCTGAAGCACGCAAGCCTCCCCACCAACGGCAAGGTCCATGGTTCATGGGGGAAGCAGAATGACGTCAAATTTGAAGAACATATTGTTGACGTAAGGGGCAAAGCCATGGAAGGAAACAAAATTTTACGAAAATTTTACCAGCGGATGGCGCTGTAATAATCTGAGCGTAAATGGGGTTGTCCACAGACGATAGATGAATAGCAATACGGCTATGGTTTGAGTTGCTCACTAAACCAGAGGTATTGTTCAATGTGCATGGCTCCACAAGATCGGAAATCAACAGGTAAGCCCATCCATCACACCAAGGTCGTACCACATCGTAAGAGAAAAATCGGTTTTTAATTGTCCTGAGGCCAAAGACTGCATAAAAACTAAAGTGACATCTGTTTCTGGCTATTGGAAGACTGGCGTCCTCCGTGGCCTAGGGGCAGCGTCATTGATTCATAATAGAAACATCGTCAGTCCCGGGTTCGATCCCCATCACTGCCTAAATTTTGATAAATAATCAGCATTGGCGGCCGAAGACTTCTGGCATATGAAGTCAGCCTCATTCTGCCAACGGCCTTGTCAAAGATGGCGGAGGAGCGGATAGAGGTTCAGGGCACTCTCTTGTCCTAGGGGTGGGAAATTGCCCCTAAAGGCGGAAGAATCAGCGATGATCAACGACATGAGGATGCAGAAGGCAATGGAAACCACTGCATTAAAGACACGTAACGTGTATCCACAGGACATATGGCCTGTAATTGAAGAAGTGTCATGATGATCTCTCCATTGGCAAAATATTCCGGAATAGTCCCCCATTCGGATCTCCGGGAGGGGACTGCCAAAGGGGGAGGTCACCATGAGAAAAAGATTGAATAATCAACGAAAGGATAACGCTCTACGAGTCGGGGCGCGGAATGTCAGAAGCTTCAACGTGGTAGGGAAACTATAAAATCTGAAAAGGGAAATGCAAAGGTTCAATCTAGATATAGTAGGGGTCAGTGAAGTGAAATGGAAGGAAGACAAGGATTTCTGGTCAGATGAGTATCGAGTAATATCAACAGCAGCAGAAAATGGTATAACAGGTGTAGGATTCGTTATGAATAGGAAGGTAGGGCAGAGGGTGTGTTACTGTGAACAGTTCAGTGATCGGGTTGTTTTAATCAGAATCGACAGTAGACCAACACCGACAACGATAGTTCAGGTATACATACCAACGTCGCAAGCTGAAGATGAACAGATAGACAAAGTGTATGAGGATATTGAAAGGGTAGTGCAGTATGTAAAGGGGGACGAAAATCTAATAGTCATGGGCGACTGCACTGCAGTTGTAGGGGAAGGAGTAGAAGAAAAGGTTACAGGAGAATATGAGCTTGGGACAAGTTATGAAAGAGGAGAAAGACTAATTGAGTTCTGTAACAAGTTTCAGCTACTAATAGCGAATACCCTGTCACAAGAGGAGGAGGTATACTTGGAAAGGCCGGGAGATACGGGAAGATAATTAGATTACAGCATGGTCAGACAGAGATTCCGAAATCAGATACCGGATTGTAAGGCGTACCCAGGAGCAGATATAGACTCACATCACAATATAGTAGTGATGAAGAGTAGGCTGAAGTTCAAGACATTAGTCAGGAAGAATCAATCCGCAAAGAAGTGGGATACGGAAGTACTAAGGAATGACGAGATACGTTTGAAGTTCTCTAACGCTATAGATACAGCAATAAGGAATAGCGCAGTAGGCAGTACAGTTGAAGATGAATGGAAATCTCTAAAAAGGGCCATCACAGAAGTTGGGAAGGAAAACATAGGTACTAAAAAGGTAGCTGCGAAGAAACCATGGGTAACAGAAGAAATACTTCAGTTGATTGATGAAAGGAGGAAGTACAAACATGTTCCGGGAAAATCAGGAATACAGATATACAAGTCGCTGAGGATGAAATAAATAGGAAGTGCAGGGAAGCTAAGACGAAATGGCTGCAGGAAAAATGTGATGACATCGAAAAAGATATGATTGTCGGAAGGACAGACTCAGCATACTTGAAAGTCAAAACAACCTTTCGTGACATTAAAAGCAACGGTGGTAACATTAAGAGCGCAACGGGAATTCCACTGTAAAATGCAGAGGAGAGAGCATAAAGGTGGAAAGAATACATTGAAAGCCTCTATGAGAGTGAAGATTTGTCTGATGTGATAGAAGAAGAAACAGGAGTCGATTTAGAAGGGATAGGGGATCCAGTATTAGAATCGGAATTTAAAAGAGCTTTGGAGGACTTACGGTCAAATAAGGCAGAAGGGATAGATAACATTCCATCAGAATTTCTAAAATCATTGGGGCAAGTGGCAACAAAACGACTATTCACGTTGGTGTGTAGAATATATGAGTCTGGCGATATACCATCTGACTTTCGGAAAAGCATCATTCACACAATTCCGAAGACGGCAAGAGCTGACAAGTGCGAGAATTGTCGCACAATCAGCTTAACAGCTCATGCATCGAAGCTGCTTACAAGAATAATATACAGAAGAATGGAAAAGAAACTTGAGAATGCGCTAGGTGACGATCAGTTTGGCTTTAGGAAAAGTAAAGGGACGAGAGAGGCAATTCTGACGTTACGGCTAATAATGGAAGCAAGGCTAAAGAAAAATCAAGACACTTTCATAGGATTTATCGACCTGGAAAAAGCGTTCGACAACATAAAATGGTGCAAGCTGTTCGAGATTCTGAAAAAAGTAGGGGTAAGCTATAGGAAGAGACGGGTCATATACAATATATACAACAACCAAGAGGGAATAATAAGAGTGGACGATCAGGAACGAAGTGCTCGTATTATGAAGGGTGTAAGACAAGGCTGTAGACTTTAGCCCCTACTCTTCAATCTGTACATCGAGGAAGCAATGATGGAAATAAAAGGAAGGTTAGGAGTGGAATTAAAATACAAGGTGAAAGGATATCAATGATACGATTCGCTGATTACATTGCTATCCTGAGTGAAAGTGAAGAAGAATTAAATGATCTGCTGAACGGAATGAACAGTCTAATGAGTACAAAGTATGGTTTGAGAGTAAATCGGAGAAAGACGAAGGTAATGAGAAGTAGAAGAAATGAGAACAGCGAGAAACTTAACATCAGGATTGATGGTCACGAAGTCAATGAAGTTAAGCAATTTTGCTACTTAGGCAGTAAAATAACCAATGACGGACGGAGCAAGGAGGACATCAAAAGCAGACTCGCTACGGCAAAAAAGGCATTTCTGGTCAAGAGAAGTCTACTAATATCAAATACCGGCCTTAATTTGAGGAAGAAATTTCTGAGGATGTACGTCTGGAGTACAGCATTGTATGGTAGTGAAACATGGACTGTGGGAAAACCGGAACAGAAGAGAATCGAAGCATTTGAGATGTGGTGCTATAGACGAATGTTGAAAATTAGGTGGACTGATAAGGTAAGGAAAGAGGAGGTTCTACGCATAATCGGAGAGGAAAGGAATATGTGGAAAATACTGATAAGGAGAAGGGACGGGATGGTAGGACATCTGCTAAGACATGAGGGAATGACTTCCATGGTACTAGAGGGAGCTGTAGAGGGCAAAAACTGTAGAGGAAGACAGAGATTGGAATAAGTCAAGCAAATAATTGAGGACGTAGGTTGCAAGTGCTACTCTGAGATGAAGAGGTTAGCACAGAAAAGGAATTCGTGGCGGGCCGCATCAAACCAGTCAGTAGACTGATGACCAAAGAGACTGGCACAAGACATGTTCAATATGCTGTTCATTGTTTTCTGTCACAAGTTGAAATCGAGAAACAGCATGTTACACAACAGATATTAGTGTTTCGGGAGTCACGTTCAGGATGCACTGCACAATGCGTGCCTTCAATTGAGCTACGTTCGTAAATGGATCACTGAACATATCGTCTTCCACGTAACTCCGCAGAAGAGGTCGCATGGATTAAGATCAAGTGATCTGGACGGCCAGGGTGTAGAGAAACGACGGCTCACAGTTGTACCATTTCCTTCTCCTGCTGCAGCCGCTTCACTGGGTGTGCAATGCATGCAGGTGACCATCTTGCTTAAAAATGAACCTACTGACACATTCACGCTGTTGAAGGGTTGGGATGAAGCTGATGCACCAAAGACTCTCATAATGTTTACCAGTGACGGTACAGGTAACACGACCTTCAGAACTCACCTCCTCCAAACAATACCGCCCAATGATAAACAATGCCGTCAGCCACAACACAGAGACACTTGAGGTGTGGGTGCTGTTACCTAGGAAGTGGGGATGATGGGTACACTATAAGAGGTCAAGGCCCCTGTAATGTCACTCCTTAAAGAACAACTACGAAATTCATTGTTTATTCAAACCAGGTAAGAGACAACGGGGGCATCTTTTATAAAATATTACAAATATCTTGCTTCTCAAGCAAGACAGCAGATAACTACCAACAGACCTAAAGAGATGACTCACAGAGATTTCAAATAAATTACAGTATGAAGCTGATTTTTAAAAAATGGCACAAAAAATTTACAATATGAAGGTAATTTACCAAAGCATCAGTTCGTTTCGAACCCCCAAAAACCCAACCAGCACAACATGTGACTATAATTACAATTCATATCCAAGAAATTAAAACCTCTATATTTAAATACGAAAAAAACAAACACGAAATAGGTTATGTTTATCAAACGGGGAGTGACCCCAGGCTGTCCTGGGACAGGGTGACTCAACTTAAATGCCGGAAGCAGCCGACCAGCCGTCCAAACAACAACTAAACGTCGGAGCTCAATCGGAAGTCACTTCATATTAGACGGCACGTCACAGCTTCTGCTCACCGAAGCGGGACGTGGCGCCACACCCACGCAGCCCAACTCGCAGAAACTGCAACCCAAACAGACCGCAGAAGACACGGCAAACACCAACCAAACTTCAATCAATATACGTTAATAAATCGATAAACAATAAAATACACAAACCAATTACTGTTGAGCGAGTGCATTCAATAAGTGCACGTATATGAGGAAGTACAGGATGATTCAAAAATGACCGGTATATTTGAAACGGCAATAAAAACTAAACGAGTAGCGATAAAAATTCACCGTTTGTTGCAATATGCTTGGGACAACAGTACATTTTCAGGCGGACAAACTTTCGAAATTACAGTAGTTACAATTTTCAACAACAGATGGCGCTGCAAGTGATGTGACAGATATAGAAGACAACGCAGTCTGTGGGTGCGCCATTCTGTACGTCGTCTTTCTGCTGTAAGCGTGTGCTGTTCACAACGTGCAAGTGTGCTGTAGACAGCATGGTTTATTCCTTAGAACAGAGGATTTTTCTGGTGTTGGAATTCCACCGCCTAGAACACAACGGAGGTTTAATGTAACCAAAGGACCGAAAAGCGATACAATAAAGGATCTGTTTGAAAAATTTCAACGGACTGGGAACGTGATGGATGAACGTGCAGGAAAGGTAGGGCGACCGCGTACGGCAACCACAGAGGGCAGGAGGTGATCCAACAGCGGCCTCGGGTTTCCGTTCGCCGTGTTGCAGCTGCGGTCCAGATGACGCCAACGTCCACGAATCGTCTCATGCGCCAGAGTTTACACCTCTATCCATACAAAATTCAAACGCGGCAACCCCTCAGCGCCGCTACCATTGCTGCACGAGAGACATTCGCTAACGATATAGTGCACAGGATTGATGACGGCGATATGCATGTGGGCAGCATTTGGTTTACTGACGAAGCTTATTTTTACCTGGACGGCTTCGTCAATAAACAGAACTGGCGCATATGGGGAACCGAAAAGCCCCATGTTGCAGTCCCATCGTCCCTGCATCCTCAAAAAGTACTGGTCTGGGCCGCCATTTCTTCCAAAGGAATCATTGGCCCATTTTTCAGATCCGAAACGATTACTGCATCTCGCTATCTGGACATTCATCGTGAATTTGTGGCGGTACAAACTGCCTTAGACGACACTGCGAACACCTCGTGGTTTATGCCAGATGGTGCCCGGCCACATCGCACGGCCGACGTCTTTAATTTCCTGAATGAATATTTCGATGATCGTGTGATTGCTTTGGGCTATCCGAAACATACAGGAGGCGGCGTGGATTGGCCTCCCTATTCGCCAGACATGAACCCCTGTGACTTCTTTCTGTGGGGACACTTTAAAGACCGGGTGTACCGCCAGAATCCAGAAACAATTGAACAGCTGAAGCAGTACATCTCATCTGCATGTGGAGCCATTCCGCCAGACACGTTGTCAAAGGTTTCGGGTAATTTCATTCAGAGACTACGCCATATTATTGCTACGCATGGTGGATATGTGGAAAATATCGTACTATAGAGTTTCCCAGACCACAGCGCCATCTGTTGTTGAAAATTGTAACTACTGTAATTTCGAAAGTTTGTCTGCCTGAAAATGTACTGTTGTCCCAAGCATATTGCAACAAACGGTGTATTTCTATCGCTGCTCGTTTAGTTTTTATTGCCGTTTCAAATATACCGGTCATTTTTGAAACACCCTGTACATATAAATGAGTAGCTTTACGAAATACAAGTTTTACTAATAACAGAATAACTGGTTGCAATTTTTTTATAGCAATATACCAGGTACGTCGCTTGATGGCAATAAACGTAAAATCACACCCACGCCTTCGTGCTAATCTGCCTTTTAATAGTCATACAATCAGTGTATTTTAAAGCAAATAGTAACTGCTGGTCTGCATACAGTCACACAGACTCTGCCGGCTGCTCTTACTTCGACAACACGTGCATTAGAACCAACCGACCAACAAGTTCACTCGCTGCAACGCAAATCGTTTGACGAAACGAAGCCGGCCGCGGTGGTCGAGCGGTTCTAGGCGCTCCAGTTCGGAACCGCGCTGCTGCTACGGTCGCAGGTTCGAATCCTGCCTCGGGCATGGATGTCTGCGATGTCCTTAGGTTTAAGTAGTTCTAAGTCTAGGGGACTGATGACCTCAGATGTTGAGTCCCATAGTGCTCAGAGCCATTTGCACCATTTGCACGAAACGAAGGCACTAAAACCACTTACACGTACGACGGAGAGCGTTGTTCGAGATGGTCTCGAGGCATAGGTCTCTCCGAGAAAACAGGCCCTAAAGCAATGCGACGAGCAGCACCCGAAGTTGACATCGGACAGGTCCACCACAAACTCGCGACCGTCTTGCGACGAAGACCGGCCGCGATACCGCTGCCCGAGCCCGCGTGTCTGCTCCGTCATTCCCCTCAAGCACGTGCTAGCGCCTCGTGGAGAGTCCGGCGACCCACTCCCCTAGGGCAAATACCCGCCAGTAAATCACAACAGGGGCAAAGATTGTAGTACAGCCGGGTAATCGATAGTACTGCCAAAGAGCTGGTGTGTCAGAAAAGGCGTACCACGGCTCAGGCGCGGATTTTACGTTGCCCATTCTGCGTTTTGACATTTCCTTGGAGAAGGAAATGCGCTTCGTCTGTCCGCAGAATGTTCCACGATCATTCATTGTCCACTTCCATGCTAGCAAGGTATTCCAGAGCGAACGTTTGTCTTGCTGGCAGGTCGGCAGGAAGAAGTCCTGAACATGGGTGATTTTGTATGGGCTGCCATGCAGGATATGCACCACGCGCACAGGCATGTCCAACGTTTGTGCAGTTCCCCGTGCACTGCTTATTCGCACACTATCGTTCGACTCCACCTGCAGTGCTGTGACGACATCTTCGACAGACATTAGATTAACTGCTTCCCGTGCTCTCCATCAGTGCAGTTCAGAGGAACCTATCTTTTCGAATTTCGTTTTCATTTTCTCCACATCCTTAGCAGCTATCCGGGCAATCGCTTTTTTCATACCCTTGAGTGTCCGCAATTTTTGCGGGGCTACTGGGGCACAGTCATCGTTCTTGTGAAAGAGCTTTAGCAGCAGTGCGCGATACGTCATGAAGACAGTCATGTTAAGCGTCGCGCCTCTGTTGGTGTGTATATGCTGACGGTTACAGCGCCATCTATTGCTCAAATGTACGTTTTTTCCCATTACTTTTCTCCTGTGTCAATAATATGCCGGTCAAATTTGACGTCGTTCTGAACAGTGATTCTCTTTCTAGCGTGTTTTCATACTGGAACTTTAATTAGGACACCTGTTTATTAGTAAGCGACGAACCCGGAACCAGGTTCCAGTTGCAGGTTGCCTGTCTAATTGCCTGTCTAACGGGTTTGAGTGGTAACAAAAATTTTATATTCAGTATTTCAGTTAAATATTACTGACGAAATTTAAAAAAAATTAAATGCTTAAACTCCTGGCTTGTCGTTTTAATTTATTCCTTTTTTGTTGTCGAGTTTATTCGCAACACCGTTTGCAGGCAACATCCATATACAGGGGAGATATTTTCTGCTGTGTACAAAATCTAGAGATTGATCGATGAGAAGATATGTAACAGAAAGGTCTAATGGACTTACGTGCGAAAATGCATAGTTCCCATGTTAGAGACCATTTATTCAATCACACTTTTTACAGAGACTGCCACCTAATATGTGCTGTACAATGCAGACATAGTAACAGCACGCATGATTTCCTCGTAGAGGGTGGTACTGCTCCTCATACGTCATATCCTAGCCCCCCTCTCCTGCGGTAATTAGTAATGTTGTGTTCGATTCAATTCCCTTGCTGATTCACGTTGTAGCTGATGTGATACAGCGGTGTACACAATGGTTCCCTATTCGAATCGAGAGCTTGCCGACATAGTGTTTACTTACGGAATGGCAAATGGCGACAGACGGCGGGTAGCAAGGTTGTATCAGGAGTCCTATCCCCGCCAATAACAACCACAGCATTCAATGTTTGCAACACTGTTTCGTTGATTGAGACAGGATCGATTCAAGAAGCAGGAAATCTTGAAATACGTACCCGGAATGTTCGGACACCAGACTTGAAGGAAAATGTGGTTAACACTGTGGAAGGCGACCGCCGTGTCAGTACCAGGCAGTTGGCCCGCCAATATATTGTAAGCCAGGCGACCGTGTGGAACATTCTCCATCACAATTGTTACTACCCTTATCATTTACAGCGTGTGCAGGGCTTACTGGCGACACACTTTCCACATCGGAAGCAAATTTGTCGCTGGTTTCGACACCAGGCAACCACGATTCAGGGATTTGTGCCATACGTCTTACTCACAGATGAAGCCACCTTTACAAGGAGCAGTCCTTTGTGAGGTAGTATGCAGAATCCCCATGGTATGGTGACAACGAATCATCAGCATCGTTGCAGCCGAAATGTGTGGGCCGGCATAACTGACGACCTTGTTTTAGGACTAGGCTCCCTTCCATGTCCCCCAACAGACCGGAACTACCGGCGTTTCTTGCGGGTGACTTTGTCTCCCCTGCTGGGAGAAGTGCCATTGATGATTCGAAGGTTTATGTACCTGCTACATGATGGTGCTCCGACCCATTTCGCCGTTAACGTCTGGACGCGTCTCACTCGTATCTTCCCTTGTCGATGGATCGGACGAGGGAGTCCAGTTACATGGCCTGCTCTTTCACCGGATCTCAATTCCTGCGATTTCTGGTAATGGGACGATCTCAGAAGTATCGTGTACGCAGAGCCCATTCCTGACGTGCAGACACTCGATCAGCGGACTCATGCTGCGTTTGACACTGTTCGGATCCACCCTAGCCGATGTGGACGTGTGACGCATGAAACACGTAAGTATTCATTACCAGCGATGGCGAGGCATGACAGAATCTCTGACCAGAGAGTTATTTATCGTTGCTAGTCTGCGATTGACCGCGCGAGACGACGGTAGTAGCGTGTAGCGAGTCGGCAGGAACAGTTGTTATATGTAGCGAGTCAGGTAGTAGTCAGTCGACAGTAGTAGCGAGTGGACGATTGTACTGAGCGGGCGTCGGCATGCGTCGGCGGCGTGCTCTTCTCACGACTCTGGTCACGGTTCGGGACGATGTATACTGTTATAGAAGGTAATGAAGCAGCATTGGGCAAATCTAATAATGTATGTTAATTGTAATTAATTTGTTCAAAAATGCCCCAATAACAATTTTTTATAAAGTAACTTTTTTTAAAGAAAAAATTCATTTCAATTTAAAGAATATTTCCTACGCATTTCCTCCAAGAATCAAAACTAAATATGGGCCAGCATTGCACGAAGCTGTGTAGAAGAGTGGATGAATAAGAGCAGATATAGAGATACAGTTGTTTTTATTGAGGTAACAATTTTTTTGTATTTTTATTCTGAATACAGGGCCGAAGGTCAGCGCTGCTGCCCTTATAAAATTTATCAGGTTTAATTATTTCTGTTCAGATGTTGCATTCAGTTCATGATTTATTATTTGATTAAAATTATTGAGGGTTTAATGTTCAATCTTCATTCCTTAACGATATTTTGTGGGGAGCTAACATTTGGCTCACAATCGTCCACTCGCTACTACTGTCGACTGACTACTACCTCTCCCGACTCGCTACATATAACAACTGTTCCTGCCGACTCGCTACGTGCTACTACTGTCGTCTCGCGCGGTCAAGCGCAGACTAGCAACGATAAATAACTCTCTGGTCAGAGATTCTGTCATGCCTCGCCATCGCTGGTAATGAATACATACGTGTTTCACGCAGAACATGCCACGGCGAATACACGCATGCAATGAGGCACATGGAAACCATTTTCAACGCATACTGTAACTGTGACTGCGTGGTACACCTCAGTTTCAGAAAAAAATTATCATGGTGTATTGTTCACCGGGAGGCCCCATCCGGGGAAGTTCGGCAGCCGGGTTGCAAGTCTTATTTCAGTCGACGCCACACTGGACGACCTGCGTGTCGGTGATGCTGATGAAAAAGTTCATTAAACCGTTTCTCTTCCGTATCCTCTCATCGATCAATCCCTAGAGTTTGTACACGGTGGAAAAATCACCCCGTATACCAGTGAACGTATCTGCAAAATTATACAATTTTACGATGCATAGTTCAGGATTTTCTTCGCCATAAACATTTATATACTCATTATGACGGCACTCAGCAATCTACTCAGCATCTACCACGACAATCAGCTGTACTGTCAAACCAGGAACCACTGACGCCAGCTGGAATCATTGACCGACGGGTATATTAAAACCTGCTGCTTGGTTGGCTTGCATCTCCCACTACAACGAACTCGTACCAAAGTAATAGCGATGAAATAAATTTTGAAACTTCCTGGCAGATTAAAACTGTGTGCCGGACGGGGACTCGGAGTCGTGACTTTTGCCTTTCGTGGGAAAGTTCTCTACCAACTGGTCTCCCTACGCACAATCCATGGCCAGCGTCCACACCTTTACTTCCGCCGGTACTTCGTCTGCTATCTTCCGAACTTCACGGAAGTTCTCCTGTATAATATGAGGGGCAAACACTTCCGGAAGAAAGAATTTTTGGAAGGTAGGAGATGAGTTATTGGCGCAAGTAAAGGTGTGAACACTGCTTATGTATCGTGCTATCGTAGGTCAGTTGGCTGAGCACTTGCTCGTGAAAGTCGAATGTCTCGGATTCCAGTCACCTACCGGCATACAGCTTTCATCTGCCAGTAGGTTTCATATCGGCGTACACTCCACTGCAGAGTGAAAACTCCTTCTGGAATAAATAAATTTTGTCAGTCTTTATGAGTAACACAAAATATGAGATAACTACTTCTCTATCAATCAGACTTCTACTTGTTCCACAAAACAGTCCATTAAAGTGGAGGGGCATTTGTAAACGCTCTCACTATTCTTGTCTTCTTCCACCTGTTCTAAATGTTGTCAGGAGCAAATTATTATTTTCCCGTGAGTTTTAGAGACTGTTATTTTACACTATGTGACAAAGATCTCTGTTGTGTGAGTGAGAAGACGCTGTTCTTATTTTCGACTGCAGATCCGTACTAGCATTCACTATAAACTGCTCCGTAGTTGAGAGATCAGCACGGCTGACCGCGACGCGGAAGACTCGGGTTCGATTCCCGATACTGCAGGGGACGGTGTGCACTCAGCCTCGTGAAGCCAGTTCAGGAGCTACATAATCGAGTAGCAGCGGCTCCAGGTCTCTAAAACTAACAGCGACAGTGAGAACATTGTGCTGAGCCCAAGTCCCTCTATACCACATTCAATGGCGTCGTTGGTAGAGGATGACATGGTGGTTGGTAGGTACCGACGGGCTCGCCAGGGTCTGTGGATGGAGTTGATTTAGTTATGAACTACTTTTTGTGACTAATATGTCTGGATCTTTTTGTGGCAAGTTGTGAAGGATGACAGACTTGCGACTTTTCGACCGCTAATCCCATGCTGCAGATGGATCTCGTTATAAAATCGGGCCGCGCTGGATTAACCGAGCGGTCTAGGGCGCAGCAGTCATGGACTGTGCGGCTGGTCCCGGAGGAGGTTCGAGTCCTCCCTCGGGCATGGGTGTGTTTGTATGTCCTCAGGATAATTTAGTTTAAGTAGTGTGTAAGCTTAGAGACTGATGACCTTAGCAGTTAAGTTCCATAAGATTTTACACACATTTGAACAATTTTTTTTTTATAAAAACGGGATTCTACTCTCCTAGCGGTTCGTTTTAATGGATATAGAAATCTTGATAGCTGGATAATTGTTAATATCAAGCCGTAAGAGCTGCAAGAATCGTATGTGCTTACTGTCTCTATATTACCGTCATCTTTCGATAGACTCAGGAAAATAAAAAAGACTGAAATAAACCTCCTCAGTCTGATATTACATTTTATGAACGAAATGTTTATATACGATAAAAAACCAACCTTAAGAAACTGGCGTGTTTCACCAAAATATTAAGCCATGTATTAAAAAATGTTCAAGTGTGTGGGAATTCATAAGGGACCAAACTGCTGAGGTCATCGGTCCCTAGACTTACACACTACTTGTACTCGTACTAACATAAACTAACTTATGCTAAGAACATCACACACACCCATGTCCGAGGGAGGACTCGAACCTCCGGTTGGAGGGGCCGCACAATCCGGGACATGGCACACATGACCACACGGCCACTCAGCGCGGCAGGCACGTAGTACGTAACTACATAAGGACACAAGCAAGTTTCTTATCCCAATTTTCAGATATTGTTTTTATGGAATTTATTTGCAGACTGGTCACTGAAACACATAACTATATTTAGGTAAGTGCAGCAAAATGTTGTTTATTTGTTGTAGGGAAAACATAATCAGAAAATTCTTCATAATTCTGTAATTTTTAATGGAATTGCAAAAAAGTTTATTTTTTGTGGAATGGAGATATATTTTGCAATCGGTGCACTGCAAAAATGTGAAACCCTAGCACCCAGGCAACTTACATCTGAAACGACTTTTCTCGATTCTGTTATCCTCTCAGGTGCATGACGCTGATATTCTTTGCCGTTGATGATGGCACAGGCTTTGGTATTCTGGGGCGCTTACTCAGTGGAAATGCGTCATCGCTTTTGTGATTACATTCCTCTCCCTCCTCTTCTTTTTCTTGCATTATCTCTTTTTAATGTGAAAGTACTGCTCGTCGTCGAATTTTGACGCAATTTCTCATCCAAAAAATGAATCGCTGAATTGAAACTTCCTGGCAGGAGAGCTTCTGTAAAGTTTGGAAGGTAGGAGACGAGATACTGGCAGAGGTAAAGCAGTGAGGACCGGGTGTGAGTTGTGCTTCGGTAGCTCAGATGGTAGAGCACTTGTACGCGAAAGGCATAGGTCCCGAGTTCGAGTCTCGGTCGGGCACACAGTTTTAATCTGCCAGGAAGTTTCATATCAGCGCACACTCCGCTGCAAAGTGACAATCTCATTCTGGAATCGCTGAATTGCTGTGATTAAATAAGCAATCACGTACCATATAGTGTAGAATATATTAGCACACTATAGCGCATTCTATGCACAAGGGAGCTCAAAATCACTACTTACAGACAGATTTTACTCTCAGTTCTCGAAGCATTGGCGACGCAACGATAAACAGCTCTCTTCAAAAATATGCTAAAACCTACTGGGAACTCGTAGCAACGATAACAGATGAGTCAAAGAAAGCACATGGTGTAACGTATGCGGAACAATAAGGCACAGTAAGTTTAGTTTATTCCCATATCTAAGAATAAATAAAAGTTTGACGTAGCATGTACTCTACAATAGGACAGAGAAGCTTCCAAGCAACAATTTAGCAAGTAATGACAATTTCATGGCAGTTTTTAGCTTGTTGCAGTAATGCCGTTTATATTTACGTGATTCTTAATGTAGACTTAGGATTTTACGTTACAGAAGACGTCTCTTCTTCTGCTTCTTCTTCTTCTTTTCTTCTTCTTCTTCTCTTCAGGTATTAGGCCAAACTGGGTGATACTGCTGTCGGGTTATTCTCTGCCTCTTGTTCTTTGGCGCTTATAATTTCTGCCCTTTAAGGGGAGTATCACGGTTTTCGTTCCAATATTTTTGTTATTTATCTTAAATCTTGGTTCGTCAATCTGCCTTCTATTGTGCATTATTTTTCTTCTTACTTGTCTGAGGAATTTCATTTATTGTGCCTAAATACAGTTTTCTTTCCATTTGGTAGTCACAAAGGTCTCGCTCCCATAGAGCGGTGTATGGACTGTAACAGTTTTGTAGAATTTAATGTGGGTGTCTTTCCTAGTAGTGCTTTTAAGATTTCCGTTAATTGTTCCACGTACTCGGCTACTTTACTAAGCTTAATGTCTATATCTTTGCTGTAGCCATATACCACCTCACACCCTAGGTAGTAATTGTGGTTTATTTGATGTAAAATCTTCTGATATGTCATTATTTTGCTCTAACGTGTTCTTTCCCCATGAAGATCCTTTTTTCTCTCTTAGAATCAACATGTCAGATGTCATATTTATTGTCTCAGGAAGTAAATTTCTTTCTGGAGGTCCTCTTCTCTATCCACTACGATCAGTATCGTCAGTGTATAGTAAGTTATGTAAAAGATTTCTTCTGTCTATGTATACAACTTTTTCAAATTCTGTTGTCCATGTATGCCTTACTTCATGTAAGGTTGGACAAGGCTGAGGAAATACAGCAGCTTTGTCGTAGTACTTTGATATTTGGAATCTCATTAGATATTTTTCCGCTGAGGTCTAGGGTGTAGTCATGTTCTGATATGAACTACTTATCGCATTTATTAGATGCTTTGGATATCCATGTTTCATCATCATCTTCAAAAGTTTATTTAAAAGAAGAAATGATTGTTTCAGTATTATATTCCCTTTACATTATCTGCTTTAAAATAAGAACTGCATCTAAAACCCACTTGTTCCTCATGTTCCGTTAGGTTTTAAAGCCTTGTGTTTCAAGTCTTAGCATATATCCAGAATGCTGAGTCCAGTAGATTTATTCCCCTTCTTTTTTTCAAAATTGATGTCACTCTAGTCTTCAGGTATATACTCTTATTCTTTCAAATTTCACCTAAGAGAGATAGCAGTCGTGGGCGTACCATCGTTCCTCCATAGCGTAGCAATTCAGCATTAATACGAACTGTTCCTATCGTTCCTCTGTTCGTAAGTGACGTTAAGGCAGATATTATTTCGTCAGACTGTATTTCATTTAATCCCTCCTCGTTTATTTTTCAGTATCATTATTATGCTGTGTCAACATACAATAGTTTGTAATAATTTACCCATTGTTCTTCTTCAATAGTATTTATTTGTAATCTCCCCTTTTGCTGTTGCGTTCCAAGTTTTTATAATCTTATATTCAATTTTACGTCTCCTGTGAACATCATTCTCAATATCAGAAATAAATCTATCGCATTGTTACTGGTGTGCTTTTCTTACTATACACTTAGCGATATTTCTTCTCTCCACATCCACTACCGAAAAAAAATGCAAACTGTGGTATCGATAGTAACGATGCCACATAGTTTCAAAGGTTGGCACTACCACGGGACACCGAAGACAGTGCCCTCTAGCCGGTGCTGTCGAGGTCTACGAGCTCCGCGACTGCTTCACCCCATTTGAGCAGGTGCAGCCAGCCAGGACACTTCGCTTCAACTTCGCACCACCTTGCAAGTTATGTACTATGTTTGCATATGTTTATCCACATTAAAGGTGCTTAAACCGTATTTGCAGTACCGAGAGATCAGTACCTTTTCTTGTTCCTGTTCCTTACCCACGCGCCACCTCCCAGGCGGTATACAGAACCAACAACCTCAAGGAAGGTGTTCAGTTCAGTGGCACCATCGTATAACACGTCCATATTGAGGGGTTGTAGTGTTGTTGGTTCATCTCTCACGGCAAACAGGACGCTTGTCTGTGCACCCTCTGTTTTCAGTCTGCAGCCAGTGTTTAGAGGCGAACAGTGCTTACAACAGTCATTCTAGGGTACAGTCGTAACCCACCGACGAGAACGAACTCCTGCTAAACAGCTTCAGACGTTTGAACGGGGTCGTACTGTGGGCCTGCATTAAGCTGAATGGACGTGTCGAAGGATCGCTGCACATGTTGGGCACAGTGTGTCGGTGGCGTCTTGCTGCTTTCGACATGGTCTGTAGAAAATTCGCACCCCTGTAGAACAGGCTCCGCACGTCCACGTAGTATAGAAGCACGCCATGATTGATACATTGTGCGAGCAACAGTGACCGACTAAACGTAACCCAGGGACGAAATTCGTGAACATGTTCCACCTTCTATGCCGTGGGAGACCTACTTGCAGCAGGACTAACATTAGGTGTCTCTAGCCAGATTACCACTGGAACCACGAGGCCGCCTAGCACGGTTACTCTGGTGTCGTGAGCGAGTCGGATAGAGAATGGACTGGTGCTCTGTAGTCTTTAGTGACGAGATTAGATTCTGTCTGTGATCGACGTACACCTGCATAGCGTAGACCAGGTGAGCTGCCTATTCCAGAGTGCCTTCTCCCACGACACACGGGTCCCTTTGCACGCTTCATGCTATGGATGCCAATCAGTTGCAACTAGCAATCACATTCGGTTTTTCTACATGATAAAGTAACCAGTGCCCGCTGAACTGCAGTGGCTCTTATCCCCGTTCTACTGCCATTTATTCAACAGGAAGGTGATGTGCTTTTTCAGTAGGACAACGCGTTTCCTCATACTGCTACTGCGAAACAACATTCACCTGGAACATTCATCTTGTGTTGTACAACGACTGCTCTGGACAGCAAGATCACCAGATCTCTCGCGAATGGAACGCTATGAGACACGGTGAAACGGGAACTCAATAGTTTTCCAGGTTCTATGAGAAACATTGACGAGCAGCAACAAACGTCGCGATTTTCTTGGGACAGTCTATCGCAGGACGACATTCGACAGCGTTATGATCGTTTTCATGCGAGAATACAGGTCTGCGCTGCTACTTAATGGGGTGCTCTATGTACTGATGGAACTATTTGGCCACTGTTTACTGCGGTGTGTGTATTCCATTTGGCCATAAAATGATAAACTACCTGTCTCCTAACTTTTCAATGCAATGATCTTGCACTTGACGTTGCTATATTTTATTTTCCGGTAGTGTACTATTGCTTTTCTCAGGCATGTGGTTGCGTAAGTGTATACACATTACTTTCCTCTTTAACAGCCGGCTGAAGTGTCCGAGCTGTTCTAGGCGCTACAGCCTGGAACCGCACGACCGCTACGGTCCCAGGTTTGAATCCTGCCTCTGGCATGGATGTGTGTGATGTCCTTAGGTTAGTTAGGTTTAAGTAGTTCTAAGTTCTAGGGGACTGATGACCTTAGAAGCTAAGTCCCATAGTGCTCAGAGCCATTTGAACCTCTTTAACAGCTTTCCAAATTTTTCGGCATTTTCTTCTCCTTACTCTCCTTTTTCCGAGAGGTTATCCTGTTAGTCTATTAACCACGTTCGTTAGATTTTTCCAGTCTTCCTCTCTGTTATCTACAGCTTTTAAGTTTGCTAAGTTTTTATTTTATCTGCTTTGGTAAAGGTGTTTGAAGCTGTCATATTCAAGCAGGTATACTTCATAAAAGCTTTAACCTTGTTTGTTACTTATTCGTTTGGTCATTTCTTCCATTTCATAAAATGATATATTCCGCAAAGAGTAAAAAGTGATCTCATCTGTTAAATTCTCCTCTATAAACTCTTGTGCCCCGTAGTTCAGCTGCTAACTCATCATTTACGAACATGTAATCAGTTATTAATCTAATTTAATGGTCCAAATAGAATTAAATAGGCCCTGTACCTCTGTTCTTAAAACGTTAGTTTGTTATTTTTGAATTACTGTAAGTGAGAAAATCTCGTAGTACTTTTCCATTTTTATTGGAAATTTGTTCACCAAAGGCTATATACTATTCTTTGCTGGTATATCTCTTATTCTGGTATTGAGGACAGTATTATGCTATGAGAAACATTAACCTGCATCTTCATTGAACCTGTGGTAGCAATCTTTGGCACCGTGGCAGCTGTAGACAGCATGATCACTATGACAGACTGTCGCGTCCCCGAGCGGAGTGGGAGACGTTGCTATGTTACAGGGGAGCTTACGTCATTCTTATCTGCTACTGAGTTGCTATTCGTGGGCAGCTGCTTGAAGACCTCCGACATCGGCGACCTACTAAAGTCGCAATGTTTCAGAGATACAGGACTTGTTGAAGGAATCCAGGTTCTGTTCACAAGAACTAAATGTACAAGTAAGAATAGGATAGTTCCTCGAGCACTAACTAGCCGAGCTCCACACGACTGCCCTAAGTTCTATCTCCGTAGCTCGCTACTGCGGCTGTGAACTCATCCTAAGTTAGACGGACGAGGCGGGTAGGCGCCGGCTGGCACTTCCTCAGAGAATGCGGCGACGCTACTGATAACAGAGTAACTGGGTACTAACCGACAGAGAGTGCTTTCTTGCCCTTCTATTTATATGACGCTTCCCCTGGCCTATTGCCCCGCAGAAGACTACCGAAACCTTTCTTATGTTTGTTACTCGGCACCGAGAAGTCAGCCCGAGGTTTCTCTCATTTACACAATGGCACTGCGTATCCGGACTGCCGGTGCTCAATCGAGACTTCAGAATACTTGTAACCAACCAACACGAGTATCAGTTAAAATATCAATTAATCTTATTGAGGCTTACGACAAGACAACCTGCAACTTTTCATTTTTGATGTCTCCCCTACGGCAAAGCTACCAGCAGGATAACTGTCCACGTAAAAAGACCAGGATCGTGTTCCATTGGATTATGGACCTTGACAGCAAACCGACGTAGATGCCTTTGCCACCAAATTTGCACGATCTGAATTGGATTCCATTGGGCGCCTTCTCAGCACCTACAAAACTGCGCGATCTGTGCGCCGGAAATCTACCAACGACTTGTGTAATCCATGCCACGCAAAATCGCTAAAGGACGCGTTGCAGGCGTGGACCAACACGCTATCAAGCAGTCAGTAGAAATGTTTTGGTTCATATGAGTATACTACGTATTACCGGGATATTATTTAGCACCATCACCTTAAAGTATTCCCTCGGGAGCAAATATCCCAATCACAATGCTTCTACTGGTGTATCCCACGTCAAAACCTCTGCTGGGTTGTCCGCCCTTCTCTTACAAGTGCTGTGCAGTTTCGACCAACATCAAGGTGAAGACAGAGAAGCGAGTACTTCGGCAGTCTTCCACAAAGACCGCGAGCAGTGGACATACTACTTTGCAAGTCTCCAACATGTGCACCACTCATATAGAGGGATGACATCACTCTGCCTGAGAAGCCAATGAGAGGATGAGTGATAACGCTTGGCGACTTCGGCCGAATGCGTGCATTCTCAGTATCAGTCCGTGTGGCTAGTTAACTTGCGCCCCAGCGAGCTAACAGCAGTCATCGTCTTGAATCGGCAGTCTACAGTCTTCATCTGGAGTCTTCAGTCCACGTATATAGTAACATCCGCACCTAGACTGCTCGGCGACGACGGTAACGGACTTAGCTCAGGACATTGTTTACATCTGAGAATGACCACACGCTGCAATTGACAGAATGTATTGTGGCTAGTGTTGTACCTGAACTGTCACGTGGTTTAGTGTTTGGTAATACAGAAATGTTCATTAACATTGCACTACGAGACTCCCGTACTGAACAGTGGCATAGTCGAACCTAGGACAGTGGCATAGTGTCGAGCAAGAATCAGGAGATCATACGCTACTAAACACTAGCGCAGCACTCGAACAGGAATTTCGAACACCCGCATCACTCGCATTCGCCCAGAAACGTCGAACCTACAAGAGCAGTCACCGACAGCAATAGAAGACGACATGCACCAGTGGCAGTCGACACGGAGTATCAAACCTTCTCAGAACCCGCAGTCGTAGAGGGACTGTACCGACGCGTATTTCAAATCTTCGAGAGCACACGAGACTGTGTGTTATTCTACACTGTGGTGCAAAATAGGTATTGGAAAGTTTTTGCCTACCACCACGTAATATGGGGAAATAGATTAGTGTTATCATATTTATACTGTAGCGGAAAACTGAAATTTAATACAGGTTTTAAAAGTGCTTTTCTTCTGCAGCAATGAATGTGTAGAGCCTTGAAGTGATTTCTGCGATGATTATCGAAAGAAGAGCATTTTAGACGAGACGAATGTCACTGGAAATTGCCATACCAACATCCCACAGTGTTGCAGGTGCTTCTTTTAAGATTCTGTCCTTCCGATAACCCCTTAATAAATAATTACACGGGATGAGATCTAAACTGTAAGGAGGCAGTTCTAAACCTCGTCCAGTGGATGCTAAGATGTACAGAGTAACAATGTTATCTGTCTTCTGCAGGAAACCGAAGGCGTCCGCAGTACTGTGCAGACATCCTCCATCCTGCATGAACCGGTAGTTTCGGTACAAATTCATGTGCCAGTACCTGTCCGCATTTGTCTGTGACAGGCCCCTCAAGAAAAATGGGCTCAGTAATGCGTTGTGCACTGATTGCGTAGCAAACAGTCACCAGCAGTTTGAACCTGG
This sequence comes from Schistocerca serialis cubense, assembly GCF_023864345.2. Lineage (NCBI taxonomy): Eukaryota > Metazoa > Arthropoda > Insecta > Orthoptera > Acrididae > Schistocerca > Schistocerca serialis. The sequence goes on from NC_064639.1 coordinate 295,143,649, forward strand.
GGATTCTGAATAGGTTAGTGGCGCCATTTCTCTTTGTTGACGTACCCATGGAGATGAAAGTGTGCCTCATTAGTAAACCAGATCTAATTCGTATCGACTGTTACATTTCCAAAGGCCTCAATCGTCTCATTTGCAAAAGAATATTGGCTACCAAAATCCCTATAACTGAAAGGTCGACAATGTGGAATTTTGTGAGGGGAAAAGGTTAATTTGCTCTTTTACTGTCATCTGGAAAGACCGTCGTGCCATCCTGAGTTTCTGTGGCACATGCCGTGTTGATGTAGTGGCCGACTCACAGAATAAGGTTCGCACTCGTTCCACATTCTCCAGTGTACAGCTGAGGCTGGTCGTCCTGACTGGCCCTTCCTGGATTCATTTAGGGATCCGGTCTTTTCGAAACACAGGGAGTACATTGCACGAAATCAGTATCAGAGGACGCTTGAATTTGGTCATCACAGTTCGATTTCAGTTCTGTACAGTAATCTCACCGAGAAATAGTCATTCCACATGGTCCCGATCTAGTACCAAATGTGTTGTTGAATGCGCGTCTCACCACAACGTTACGTCCAGAATTTGCGTAAAATGTCTTAATTGTGACATCGATAAGTGATTTATAGAAGTTCATAACAACAATAAAACAATATCACAAGGAGAATCATTTACAGTATACAGTTAAAACACAGTAGATAAATACTTCCTAGCACCTATTTTGTGCCACGGTGTACGTTTGGTGACTAAGAATTTTGTACTTGAAGACAGTCAGTTGTCGTAATGGGCCGAGATATCTTTATAGCACTATGAAACCTTTATGTGCTGTATTTCCTACTTTAGACATTTCTTTAAGTACATGTCTCATCAAGTTTGTCCAGAAATTTTGGCTAAGAACTGTGTTCTATCAGTTTCAGATGGCGAAACAAGCTGACCTCAGTATTCCTTTCGCAGCCCATTAGTGCTATCCAGAATAAGCTGTTACGAAGGCTAGATGGGCGGGCCAACAGCAAAAGCAAGTCTGGTGGACGTCACCGACGTTCCACTCATCTACGCAGCAAAGTAAACTTCTTCCAGCTACAGCGCCAGACTGGAGCAACACTTCATGGCACACAGGACAACATTTTTGATGTTATAAAACGAGCTAAGTTGCTTGCTGTGCTCAGATCTAAGGAATGACGCAACAATTGTTTCCGGATAAAAACCCATATGTGTCCGAATAAGCAGAGGTAAAGACGAAGAGATCGAATATGTTGAAAATTGGCCAACGTTTCCAATGGCGGCGGTACACCACAAGCTCTGTTGTGCTTTTAAGAAACTTGGCCAACCTTTCAGGGAATGGGTAGCCATGCTACAAAGTCTCAGTAGGTATTGTAAATTCAGTGTGAAAATCAGGACTGTAATTTTTCCTATACCGATACAGCGGTCAGAGGCACGTTTACAGTTCCTGCACCAGATGTAGGGATACGAAATGATCTCACCTGCTTAAATAACCTCCGGTGGATGAATGTTTGTTTGTCTGTCTGGATTTCCAACAAACAAAGAAAACAGAGTGGGTTCTCAATCACGGTTCAAATTACTCTAAGCCTCTAAGCATTATGGGACGTAACATCTGAGGTCATCAGTCCCCTAGACTAAGAACTACTTAAACCTAACTAACCTAAGGGCATCACACACATCCATGCCCGAGGCAGGATTCGAACCTGCGACCGTAGCAGCAACCCGGTCCGGACTGAAGTGCCTGGAACCGCTTGACCACAGCGGCCTGTTCAATCACCGAAAAACCAAGGTTTTTAAGAAGGAATTTCACAGAAGCGGCAAATCTTTCCTACCTTTGGTACGGAAAGATTTGTCGCCACTATGAAAGAAAAGTGAAACCAGCCAAACTGACGGGTAGGGGAGCGGGGAGACGAGCTGCCGCTAGTTCCACCCCTTCACTTGGGGCAAGTCGGTATTTGTCGAAGTTAGCCAGATCAAGTGAAGTCTTGTGGTCCGTGCTTCTTTACTCTTGACAGACGTTGGTGTTAATGTAAAAACATGAAGTGTTTATGTTGTGGATTGGCAAGAGAGCCAACCCGGGTTTGAGAGGAAGCCGAAAGGCACGAGTTTTAGCTCACGCAGGCTGGCGTGAGGTCTGGAACAGGACAAGGAAATTAGACTAGCAAAAAAGGACGTAGCTGTGGAATACTTAACTTTAATCCATAAATGGTGAACATCGCTCTTGACGGTACATGTTTTACAGCATCAATAGTAACTGGTAATGGCGCCTTGGTAGGTCGTGGCAAATGGCGTAGCTGAAGGCTATGCTAACTATCGTCTCGGCAACTGAGAGCGTAATTTGTCAGTGAACCATCGCTAGCAAAGTCGGCTGTACCACTGGGCGAGTGCTAGGAAGTCTCTCTAGACCTGCCGTGTGGCGGCGCTCGGTCTGCAATCCCTGATAGTGGCGACACGCGGGTCCGACGTATACTAACGGACCGTGGCCGATTTAAAGGCTACCACCTAGCAAGTGTGGTGTCTGGCGGTGACACCACATTCCTCCCCCGCAAATCGGCGGACGGTTGTGGCATAAGGCTTCCGCCCGCCGTGGGGAGGACCCCATGTTGACGTATGCGACGAGGTGGGGAGCCGAACAACAGGCGAAGCTGTGCCACCCGCACCCTGCCATTCGGACCGAGGGGAGCTAGGAAACGCCTGAAAACCTGCTCCAGGATGCACGCCAGCATGCGGTGTATGCGCCCGTAGAGAGACAGGAGGGGCCGAAGGGTCGACCTCCATCGGGCCGGGGCACCCGACGGGCGAAGACGACATATGGTCCGGAGCGGACAAGAATTCCATGTCGGAGGACCACTGGTAACGGGAAGCGATCGGCGGCGCGTGATCCAGGGAGGCGCCCGGCGGTTGCAGCGACGCGTCCACTGCGGGCGTCGCCGGCGGGAGAACAGGCGGCGGCGGCGGTGGCGGCGCGTGGCACTGGGGCAAAATGGAAGGCAGCGTCGGTAACACCTGGGGCTGAGGCGAGCCAGTCGATGGGTCCCCAGGGCGCTGACCGGACGGCACCACCGCTGAAAGCAGACGGAGAGCGGCGGATCCCGTGCGACGACAGAGGCGCAGCTGATTGAGATGCCGACGCACCTCACCAGAGGCTCCCAAAACCAGATACACCGCGCGGCCGAGGCAGCGAAGAATGCGACCTTCGAGCCAACGCCGTGAACCTCCATTGTTGTGGTAGTAGACAACGTCGCCTGGGACAAAAGCAGGTGTCTGCCGCTGCACAGGAACCGGATGCGGCGGATGAAGCAAAGACATCAGGGTGCGATGAGGGCGACCGTGGAGCAACTAAGCCGGCGAGCGACCATCTCTGGGGCTGAGAGCGATACGAGGACAAAAAGAGCAATAACACGTCCTCCCGAGAATGAGACTCTTTCAACTTCAACATCTGTGACTTGAAAGTCCTGACCAAACGTTCAGCGGCACCGTTTGGCTGTGGCGAAAACGGCGCGGACGTCAGATGTTGAATACCATTGGCCTTGCAGAATGACTGAAATTCTGCGGACATGAATTGCGGGCCATTGTCGGAAACAATAGTCCGTGGAAAGCCTTCAATGCAAAAGATAGCAGATAACGCTTGGATGGTGGCAGAGGACGTCGTGGAAGACATCCGGACAACAAAAGGAAAATTACTGAAGGAATCTACCACAACCAACCATCGAACATTCCAGAATGGACCAGCAAAATCGATGTGTAAGCGTTGCCAAGGGGAAGTGACTTTTGGCCACGCAAAGAATTTCCGCGGTGATGCTGATTGTTGTTCGGCACACACCATGCAAGAAGAGCACATATTTGTAATCGCGGCATCGATTCCGAACCAAGTACAGTGCTGACGAGCAAGTTGTTTCGTGCGCACTATACCCCAATGTCCTTGGTGGAGAAGCCGTAAGACAGAGGACTGTAACGAACGTGGGACCACGACCCTGGACTGATCATTATCGGAACGCAACAGCAAAACACCACGTCGTACAAAAAGTCTCTCCTTGTGAGCAAAAAATCGGCGAACCAACGGATCTCCTATCCGTGACTTTGACAAGGGCTATTGCGTAGCAACAAAACTCAGAACGGTAGCAAGGACAAGGTCGGCAGCTGTGGCTGTAGCTACACGACGAAAATCAATCGGAAACGATTCGACCACGTCATCGGTTTCCGAATCAATAAACATGCAAGCAAGTTCGGAGGAATCGAATGCTCTATCCTCAGCAGCAGGCAAACGGGACAACGCATCGGCGTTTCCGTGCTTAGCAGTGGACCGATACAAGATATCGTAGCGGTACTGCGAGAGGAAAATAGATCAGAGAATGAATTTCTGCGCTGTACGTGGAGGTACAGGCTTGGTGGGATGAAAAAGCGAAGTCAAAGGTTTGTGGTCTGTGATGATGGTAAAGTGACGACCATACAAGAAATCATGAAACTTTGTAACACCAAATACGTGAGCCAATGCTTCTTTCTCGATCTACGAAAAATTTCTTTGCGCAGACGAGAGCAATTTGGACGCAAAGGCAGTAGGGCGATCGTGCGAACCATCTTTGTGCGCAAGCACAGCACCGATCCCGAAATACGATGCATCCACCATCAACAAAAGGGGCTTCCGGGGATCGAATGGTGTAAGGCAAGTATTGGAAATCAACGCCGATTTCAACTGGCGAAAGGCGCGTTCGCCTTCCGTCGTCCAGACGAACGGAACACCTTTACGGCGTAAGCGATGAAGTGGAGCGGAAATGGAAGAGGCGTGTGGGATATACACTCCTGGAAATGGAAAAAAGAACACATTGACACCGGTGTGTCAGACCCACCATACTTGCTCCGGACACTGCGAGAGGGCTGTACAAGCAGTGATCACACGCACGGCACAGCGGACACACCAGGAACCGCGGTGTTGGCCGTCGAATGGCGCTAGCTGCGCAGCATTTGTGCACCGCCGCCGTCAGTGTCAGCCAGTTTGCCGTGGCATACGGAGCTCCATCGCAGTCTTTAACACTGGTAGCATGCCGCGACAGCGTGGACGTGAACCGTATGTGCAGTTGACGGACTTTGAGCGAGGGCGTATAGTGGGCATGCGGGAGGCCGGGTGGACGTACCGCCGAATTGCTCAACACGTGGGGCGTGAGGTCTCCACAGTACATCGATGTTGTCGCCAGTGGTCGGCGGAAGGTGCACGTGCCCGTCGACCTGAGACCGGACCGCAGCGACGCACGGATGCACGCCAAGACCGTAGGGTCCTACGCAGTGCCGTAGGGGACCGCACCGCCACTTCCCAGCAAATTAGGGACACTGTTGCTCCTGGGGTATCGGCGAGGACCATTCGCAACCGTCTCCATGAAGCTGGGCTACGGTCCCGCACACCGTTAGGCCGTCTTCCACTCACGCCCCAACATAGTGCAGCCCGCCTCCAGTGGTGTCGCGACAGGCGTGAATGGAGGGACGAATGGAGACGTGTCGTCTTCAGCGATGAGAGTCGCTTCTGCCTTGGTGCCACTGATGGTCGTATGCGTGTTTGGCGCCGTGCAGGTGAGCGCCACAATCAGGACTGCATACGACCGAGGCACACAGGGCCAACACCCGGCATCATGGTGTGGGGAGCGATCTCCTACACTGGCCGTACACCACTGGTGATCGTCGAGGGGGACACTGAATAGTGCACGGTACATCCAAACCATCATCGAACCCATCGTTCTACCATTCCTAGACCGGCAAGGGAACTTGCTGTTCCAACAGGACAATGCACGTCCGCATGTATCCCGTGCCACCCAACGTGCTCTAGAAGGTGTAAGTCAACTACTCTGGCCAGCAAGATCTCCGGATCTGTCCCCCATTGAGCATGTTTGGGACTGGATGAAGCGTCGTCTCACGCGTTCTGCACGTCCAGCACGAACGCTGGTCCAACTGAGGCGCCAGGTGGAAATGGCATGGCAAGCCGTTCCACAGGACTATGTCCAGCATCTCTACGATCGTCTCCATGGGAGAATAGCAGCCTGCATTGCTGCGAAAGGTGGATATACACTGTACTAGTGCCGACATTGTGCATGCTCTGTTGCCTGTGTCTATGTGCCTGTGGTTCTGTCAGTGTGATCATGTGATGTATCTGACCACAGGAATGTGTCAATAAAGTTTCCCCTTCCTGGGACAATGAATTCACGGTGTTCTTATTTCAATTTCCAGGAGTGTATTTGTTATAGTAATTTATTTTTCCCAGCACACTCTGTAGCTGCTTCAAATTCTGCGGCGAAGGCAAGTATTGTATGGCACGGAGGTGCTCTGGACTGGAAAGTATGCCTTGGGCATTGAGTACATGTCCCAGATAGGGTAAGTCACGAGCAAAAAACACACATTTGTCCTTCCGCAAGCGAAGACCATTTTGTCGCAAGACCTGAAATATTGTTCTGAGATTGGCTAAATGTTCTTCTTCCGTCTTTCCGGAGATCACAATATCGTCCAGATAGTTTGCTGCATTAGGGACCGACGCACAAACAGTTTGTAGATATTGCTGAAACAATGCAGGGGTGGATGCACACCCGAATGGCAGTCGTTTGAATCGATACAAACCAAGATGCGTGTTAACCACCAAAACGCGTTGGGATTCTTCGTCCACCGGTATTTGCAAGTACGCATCTGCTAGGTCCAACTTCGAAAAATATTTACCCGGGCGCAGTTTGTCAAAAAGATCTTGCGGGCGGGGTAAAGGAAAAGTTGCAGTCACTAGTTGTGGATTCACTGTTGCCTTGAAGTCCACGCAAAGTCTCAATTTTCCGGAAGCTTTTTGGAAAATTACTAAGGGTGATGCCCAGAGAGAAGCCTGCACACGTTCAAGTACACCTTGTGATTCCAAATCGTGTAATGTTTCTGCGACCGCATCACGCAATGCATGGGGAACATTGCGCGCTCTGAAAATTTTCGGTTGCGCGTTTACTTTCAGGTCCAAATGTGCTTTATAGTTCTTAGCGCAACCGAGCCCCGGTGCAAAAATGTCTGCAAATTCGGCACATAGACGAGAAACACTGTCTGAAGGCACAGTCTGGTCCAATGATAGTACCTGATTTACTATAGACAAGTTACACAACTGAAATAAATCGAAACCAAACAAGTTCACTGCAGAAGAAGAACGAAGGACGTAAAATGACACAAGTTTTGTTTGTCCCTTGTATGTTGAAGAAGGCTGCACTGTCCTGACACAGGGAACTTGTGACCTGAATAGGTACTTAACATTTGCGGCACGCAACGGAGGTGTGCCCAGCAGTTTGTAAGTGTCTTGATTGAGCAGTGAAACTGCAGCCCCGGTATCGAGCTGGATTGGTATCACTTTACCGTTAATGTCCAAGTCCACAAAAAGTTTATTGTCCTGCCGACGACAAGAGCGACTGTCTCGTGAACTGTGAAGTGACACTGGTACAAAATCACTTGCGACTTGACTAGAGTTCCGGCGATGTCAATGCACTCTATTTTTGGGATGAACACAGTCACTGTTAGAGAGAGTGGCACTGGATGGAGTGGCATGAACTACATGAATTTCCATGGGCGAAGTTTTGCGAGCCGGAGTATCCTTGGTTTGATTCCGATTCTGGTGCGAAGCAAAGGACCTGGAATGGTTTTGAGCTTCCGTTCGGAGCTTTTTCTGGCAAACACTTTGAACATGTCCTTTTTTATTACAGAAAAAGCAAATAGCTTGGTGTGACGGGCAATTCTCAAGCGAATGTCTAGTAGCACACTGCGGGCATGATTTTAGCACTGCATTTGCTTGCCGTCGCGGTACACATGGCTGAGAGTTTGGCTGCAGTGGCAGGGTCGGGCGCAAGGACTGTTTACCGTTCCGTGCAGCTCGCCTGGCGGGCCGGTTAACCTAACACATGGGTGGCGAAGTTTCAAATGATTCCTGAGCAAAGTCAAGTGAGTCCTGCCATCCAATATGTCTATCACTTGTTGAAGGGAGGGATTGACTAGTTTCAAAATCTGTTCCCGTATACGAACATCAGAAACGTTCTGTGCAATTGCATCACGTACCATAGTATCTGAATAAGGGAGTCCACATTGACACTCAAAAGCACAATCCCTAGTAAGGCCTTGCAAGGTTGCAACCCACTCCCGATTAGTCTGACATGCCGTACGTTTTGTACGAAAGAAGGTATACCGTTTGGCAACTACATTGACTGATTCTTTGAAATATGCATCTAATGCAGACAAATCTTCGTCGTAAGACAGAGTTGCGACGTCGCGTAGGGGAAATAATTTGACTATCACACGGTACGTTTGTACCCCGACGGAGAAAAGGAGAAAATGCTGCCGCTCATTACCTTGAATTCTGTAGGCGGCGAGATGGAATCCAAATTGGCGTGACCACTCCGTCCAGCTTTCCAGTGCAGCATCAAAAGGACGAAAAGTTGGTGCAACTGCGTGTTGTGGCTGCGTGAGCGGTGGAGCGGCGGCTGCCGCATCGTTTTGCATTGCACGTTGACCCTGGACGAGCTGTCCAAGGGCATCCAGTAAGGCCTGCGTCTGCTGATTCTGTAAGCGATAAAATTCCGACAGTACATCTGGAGATTGTGGCGAAGCCATTACACAAGTAAATCAGGGCAGTATAGTTACGAACGCGGTGTGGCCTCGTCGCCAAATGTTGTGGATTGGCAGGAAAGCCCACACCGGTTTACTAGAGGAAGCCGAAAGGCACGCGTTTTAGCTCACGCAGGCTGGCGTGAGGTCTCGAACAGGACAAGGAAATTAGACTAGCAAAAAAGGACGTAGCTGTGGAATACTTAACTTTAATCCATAAATGGTGAACATCGCTCTTGACGGTACATGTTTTACAGCATCAATAGTAACTGGTAATGGCGCCTTGGTAGGTCGTAGCAAATGACGTAGCTGAAGGCTATGCTAACTATCGTCTCGGCAAATGAGAGCGTAATTTGTTAGTGAACCATCGCTAGCAAAGTCGGCTGTACCACTGGGCGAGTGCTAGGAAGTCTCTCTAGACCTGCCGTGTGGCGGCGCTCGGTCTGCAATCCCTGATAGTGGCGACACGCGTGTCCGACGTATACTAACGGACCGCGGCCGATTTAAAGGCTACCACCTAGCAAGTGTGGTGTCTGGCGGTGACACCACAGTTTACACTGTCGAAGTAAGGAGTACAAGGCAGAGATTTGTCTGCAGAAGCAAAGCCGCAGCGTTAAGTACTGTTCTTGCGTGAGACTCGCTGAACATATGGAGGATGACTTCAGAATAAGCATTATTCCTGAAGGCACTAATGCGGTTTTCGTTGATATCGAGCTCGATGGACTAAATCAGCAATTTCACGTCATTACAGGTTCCTCTAAAACTATCACAAATGGTACTACGTACGATTTTATTGACTTTCCACAGCTGACCAACTTTCAAGACACTGGCGAGTTACAGTGATCCGCCGATCCAAATAAATTGTTGTTTTAAAGTGATCGTCTGGTATAAAACAAACGTATGCAAGCATCGCTGTTGACGATTCGATGTGGTACATCTGTCAACGTAATGGGACTTGATCGTTTTCAGTTTGGTTAACAGTTAAGGATTCGGCCTAAAAAATCCATGTCACGAATGGAGAGGTGTAATGTACACAAGCCTATGCAAGCTACAACGCCGCACCACCAAAATCTTATTTTCCTTGGGCTAAGGTAACGAACACTGGAGTCGGCTACGTCAGGCCTTTTCTGGGGGCTAGTTGGCTTTTTCTTATTACAGAAGCTCTCCCTACTGGGAAGCAAGTCCCTTGGAGACGCTGCACGGACAGAAGACGGGGACTCTTCTGTCCATCACTGCACTTCGTCCTTTGGTACGCACTATCGCCACTCGATTTGGAAGCAAGCACAGCATTTTTAGGTGGATGCTTACGGCTCCTATTCCGAGGTACGATATGGAAATAGGGAGTGATATGCTGGAGCCACGGTTTACCGCTTGGGTTATGTGATTTGTGTCTTACGGACTGAAAAGAGAACACACGATGCCAATATGTTGAGCAGTTCTGACCAAGGGTTGACACCTTTTCTCTTTCCAGGACTTATAGGCCTGTATCAGACTCACCTGAGGAAAACACTTTTTCCTGGATGGGGAAAGGAGAGCCGCAGAACTGAATCAGCCCACTAGTGCCCACTGCCACCACCGGAACCGATGGACTCCGTATCCAGCAGAGATGGCGTAGATACCAGCATAGAGCTGGGCTTCGTCCACCAATCACAGCGGCAGCTGATGAAGAAAAGCTTTCACCTCTCTCCACTTGGGAGGATTGATGATGTGTCCCACACCACAACCCCTAATGGTTGTCTGCCTAGTTGTCACGGATGATGTGTGCTTTCGTCGAGTACTTTACTCGTTTTCATGGAGGCAAGTAGTGTCGTCTGCATTACTTCATATGCTTCCGTTATGAGCACCAATGAGGCAGAGGTATGACATCACTCTGCCAGAGCAGCGAAGAAGCGAACACGTGATGTAGCTCAGTGGCCAGATCCATTCGTGCCAATTCCCAGTACCAGTCCATGCGCCTATTTAACTCGCGCTCACCGACTACAGTTTTCATCTGGAGTCTTCAGTCCACAGAAGAGCGGTCGCTGCAGCCGGGCGACCCAGTGATATCGGTAAGACAGTGTTGGTTTCTCGAGAGTTATCACATGGCACATTGGATTATGTCTGAGCTAGGATATATTCAGATTAGTGCCTGAACTGGATGTTTGGCTTTGTGTTGGGTATAGAAAGAGTGCTCATTAACACTGTATTACACTACTGGCCATTAAAATTGCTACACCACGAAGATGACGTGCTACAGACGCCACATTTAACCGACAGAAAGAGGATGCTGTGATATGCAAATGATTAGCTTTTCAGAGCATTCACACAAGTTTGGTGCCGGTGACGACACCTACAACGTGCTGACTTGAGGAAAGTTTCCAACCGAGTTCTCATACAAACCCAGCAGTTGTCCGGCGTTGCCTGGTGAAACGTTGTTTTGATGCCTCGTGTAAGGAGGGGAAATGAGTACCATCACGTTTCCGAGTTTGATAAAGGTCGGATTTTAGTCTATCGCGATTGCGGTTTATCCTATCGCGACATTGCTGCTCGCGTTGGTCGAGATCCAATGACGGTTAGCAGAATATGGAATCGGTGGGTTCAGGAGGGTAATACGGAACGCCTTGCTGGATCACAACGGCCTCGTATCACTAGCAGTCGAAATGACAGGCATTTTATCCGCATGGCTGTAACGGATCGTGCAGCCACGTCTCGATTCCTGAGTCAACAGATGGGGACGTTACAAGACAACAACCATCTGCACGAACAATTCGACGATGTTTGCAGCAACATGGACTATCAGCTCGGAGACCATGGCTGCGGTTACACTTGACGCTGCATCACAGACAGCAGAGCCTGCGATGGTGTAGTCAACGACGAACCTGGGTTTACGAATGGCAAAACGTCATTTTTTCGGATGAATCCAGGTTCTGTTTGCAGCATCATGATGGTCACATCCGTGTTTCGCGACATCGCGGTGAACACACATTGGAAGCGTGTATTCATCATCGTCATATTGGCGTATCACCCGGCGTGATGGTATGGGGTGCCATTGGTTATGCGTCTCGGTCACCTCTTGTTCGCACTGACGGCACTTTGAACAGTGGACGTTACACTCCATTCGACCCCTGCGAAACCCTACATTTCAGCAGGATGATGCACAACCGCATGTTGCAGGTCCTGTACGGGCCTTTCTGGATACAGAAAATGTTCGACTGCTGCCCTGGCCAGCACATAGTCCAGATCTCTCACCAATTGAAAACGTCTGCTCAATGGTGGCCGTGCAACTGGCTCGTCACAATACGCCAGTCACTACTCTTGATGTACTGTGGTATCGTGTTGAAGCTGCATGGGCAGCTGTACCTGTACACGCCATCCAAGCTCTGTTTGATTCAATGCCCAGGCGTATCAAGGCTGTTATTACGGCCAGAGGTGTTTGTTCTGGGTACTGATTTCTCAGGATCTATGCACCCAAATTGCGTAAAAATGTAATCAGATGTCAGTTCTAGTATAATATATCTGTCCAATGGATACCCGTTTATCATCTGCATTTCTTCTTGGTGTAGCAATTTTAATGGCCAATAGTGTAATTATTTGACAGCGGTGTTCAGAAACCCCGCCAGTAATCAGTGGCGCTGTCGAAGCTACTATTGGACATCTATCACTTCTGAAATGCGTCCTGAAAGTCTTTGTTAGGCCACCCTTCTACTTTATTTTCGTTTGGGTAAGAGAAAGAAGTCTCGTTGGGGAGTATGGCGGATAGGGAAAAAGTGTAATCTTACTTCTATTGAAACAAATCCAGAAAAATACCGGCCTTATGCGGTCGTGCAGTGTCATGATGGAGTAACCAGTCCTTCGTACGCCATTTCTGCGGACGTTTTCTCCTCATATACTTCCTCAGATACCTGCTGGTTATGATTAAACTTTCCCTATTTAACACATTGTAACACTGAAACTAATTACCTTACTAGGGCCGGACTTGGTAGCATTAATGTCAAGGACCTGGGGAACAGAAATAATGCAAAATCAATTCAATTCACTTTTAATATACTTCTACGGTACATCATACCATTACGTGCTGGTAGCATTACTGTTACAAAAGGAGCTGAATATGGCGCCCATCAGTGTCCAGTAGAGCCTAAGAGCGCAGTATACCATTCTGCACAGCAGAACGAAGGATGTCCGTGGGTATGCTGACTACCTCTCTTGATATGTTGCACTTAAGATCAGCATATGTGTGAATGTTCCGCGTGTAAATACTGTTCTTCAGGTAGACCCACAACCAGAAATCACAGGGAGTGAGGTAAGATTATACTGCCGGGAAAGCATTTGGAAATGACCGACTCATAATTCGATCGTTTCCAAATGTGTTTCGGAGAAGCAGGTGAACTTCACAAGCGATGTGCGATGGGGTCCCACCTTGCTCGACAACTAGTTCAGTGCGTCTCTCTCCTGTAGGGCGGGTACGACATACTGGCGATGCATATCACAATAACGCTGGCCAGTCACACTGCACGTCTTTGGTACTTGAGCGCCAACCTGTTTTAAAAAAATAAGTCAATGATGAACGTAGTCGTGAAGCCACACCATATGGTGACACGTTCACCGTACAAAGAAACTTCATTCACAGCGACTAGAGGTGAAGATCTGCGCACTCGGCAATTCCGTATGTTCACCTCATCCATCAGAGGAAAATAAGCTTCGTCTGTTCATAGGATGGTCCAGGGCCAGCCTTCGTCAACTTCAATCCTTGAGAAAAATTGGAGAGCGAAGTCAACAAGCCGTTGTGCGTCCTGTGGTGCAAGCTGCTGTACGATATGGATCCTGTACGGATACCATTTGAGAATGGTTCGAAACACCTTCCGTACAGTGTTCCACGGGATATTCAACTGTTGTGACACAGCACGCGCACTGCTGACGATCAGAAACTGAGCGCAGAGTTGTCTGCTATAGCAACAGCGGTTTCATCGAACACCTGTGGTGCAACCGGTCGTCGGCCTCTTCCCGCAGCGACGCCGAGTTCTCCAGTTGAATCGAACTTCTTCATCATGCTGCGCACAGCATGTGGAGAAAGACGACCCATCCGTAATCCTTTCAGACAGCGACATTCTCGAAGTGCAGCTGCAGCATTACTGGTATTTTGATAATAGAGCTTCATATATAATGCCCAGCTCCTTTTCTGCAAACTCATGTCGACATGTCACCAAGTCCACTGTGTCTGGTCAGATGTGTGAGACTATGAATCACGATGACTGATCACGGCACCTGGTAACCATAGTTGGACGGTGGTGCAGTAACGCATGGAAATCATGCACCCCATACTCTATACATTAATGCTGCCAAGTTTAGTGCTCGTAGGGTGGTGTTAAATAGGGAAAGTTTAATTATATCCCCCCTACATATTAAAACGTCACGTGCAACTTATTGTCCGTCTGTCCAGAATGGACGATTACTTTACGAACAATCGCATCAAAGTGAAGAAGGCACATCAAGAAGAACTTGATGTTACTCATGACATCTCGGGCTTTTTAACACCGAGGTAATGAAGTACTGTACCACCGTGGCGATTGCTGTTTAGTTTCAGGCTCATAGTCTTAAAACCAACAATCGTCGCCAGTGAGAGTCTTTAAAAGTAATTTTGCTTCGTCTTCAAGCAGTTAATTCCCCATAGACTTCCACACGATGTTTCGTTTGATCATCTTGAAGTAATAGTGATACAAACTGTACCACAATTTAAAACTTCTCACAAAATTTCATTCATGTGCACCATAACGTAGCACAAGGTGTCATCGAGTTCCGTGCATGATCTTGCAGTAGCAGATCCCTCACTTTATTGTGTGATGGCCGGCCGGTGTGGCCGTGCGGTTAAAGGCGCTTCAGTCTGGAACCGCGTGACTGCTACGGTCGCAGGTTCGAATCCTGCCTCGGGCATGGACGTGTGTGATGTCCTTAGGTTAGTTAGGTTTAATTAGTTCTAAGTTCTAGGCGACTGTTGACCTCAGAAGTTAAGTCGCATAGTGCTCAGAGCCATTTGAACCATATTGTGTGATGCCAGACCGGGAAACCGAAACGGTAGGCGCCATCAGTCGACGGTGATCGAGAGTTGTCTAATTTCAACGTTTAATGCGATTGTATATTGGTTTTGTCAAGTATAGAAACAAAACTTCATCGAGACGCGCTGCCCCTCCAGGTCAGCCATCGTAAAACCGCAGTGTCACGAAAACACGTCCATTAAATATTCTCACTGTCATCCATCAAAAGCAATAACGTCGCAGACACTTCAAACAATTTTCCAGGAGGATGTGTGGGGCCTAGCGGTATTTTAGTACATTCGTAGACACTTGTGTGCGAAACGCACGATTCAGAAGCTTTCTGGATAGCAACACCTATTTTTGTTTCATTGGTAATTTACGTTGTACCGTTATTACGTACTTCCATAGGGCACTTAATTTTTCCGACAGTTACGTCATAAACAGCTACAGAAATGTTGCCTAGTTCCATTACTTAAAACACATTACTCTGACTCACCAGTTCTTCCATCGATCAGTTTAAGTGATCGTTGTGATAACTTGTAGACGTAAAGTGCCCGTTGTTGCCCCATTAACGACCTTTTGTATCAAGTTCTCTAGTACCATGTATTTGCCTCCTCAGTTATCAGCTGACAGCACTATGTCTCTCGATGCAATCAACGTCGCCTGAGGACGCTTTGCTACAGGGAGAAGCAAGGCTAACATAATAACCTCGTCGCTTTATGCCACGAGACGCTCTGGGTGGTTTAATCCCGTTAATATCCGCCTAAGTGAAGCGTTCCGCAGCGATTTCCAGCGACAACCATCGTCCTGGAGCAATATTGTCTTCATCTGCCGCACTTAATGGAGATTAACGCTTAACTGGCAGTGATCTGGCTGTGAATACATCGCTGACGCACGTCTCAAGTTAGAAACACTGCGATCTATTTCTCTGTGTTTATTTTGTTATCTTGCCTGAAAAGGATGGGAGTTAAGTGCGATCATCTTCGCATTTACGACGTGGACTATGAGATTACAACGGACAGCAATCACCTTTCGCTACCTAGAAAAAATTACGTTACTTAATTAATGTTTTGTTTGTTTTGCAAGTAGATGATTTGTTTTTGTGGCACCATATTCGAAATTATGTTACGAAATCTATACATTAATCAGATGATTCTGAGACACGTGGCAATAACCTGCACCTAGTTTTTTGAGTTATGACTCAATTTTCAATCAATTTCTTTATTTTCCTATGCTTCACTGCTTAAGTACAAGGGACTGTACATACTGTTTTAAGTTCCGTCTTTAGCGCAGTATAATCGCACAGACATAACGTCGTTTGACCATCACACGGATCCGCACACAACACTGACGTATGCTACCAGAAATATTTTCTCCGTGATTCGTGCGTAGTTTAATTTTGGCCACATACATCAGCAATGAAATCTTGTTCAACAATAAGTACCATCAGCACTGTTCTTAGAAAATGCAGTCTGATTCGATTAATTTTTTTCTTTTATAAATAGAATTCAGTACCACCGGCGCACATTTATTTCTTGCACTTCGGAATATTGAAAGTTTGAAGTTTCAAGTAATTTATATTAGCCGCTGTGATAAAAGTTAAGATGGCGGCCAACAAATCATTTAAATTGATGCTACCAACAAAAAGAAATTATTAAGTTATTTTGCAAATTAGTTTAACACAAACCTATGCTATTTTCAACTAGAAGTACAGACGAAATTGCTATATAATCGCAACTAACAATAGCTGCGCTTCTTGCAGCTATGATAAAACAATTAATACAAAATTATAATTAAAGCAGGAAGTGAATTTTCAATAATTAATCACAAATGGTTTTAACCTGTTTGGCTCTATTTCTTTTTATCAGCAAATGAACATAAAAGTACAATAATTTTACGTTAAATGTTTTTCATTTAACAGACTTCAAATTGATTCGCGTCTTGCGATGTACATCAGAAGAAGACGACAAAAGGGTACCAAACAAAAGAAAAGAATGACACAGATTAACAAAGAACGTTTTACATAATTATCATCTTTTTAAGAAATAATTACATAATTGAATGAATATTATCCACAAGTTCATATTCCACTCGTAATAATAAAAAAATATATATCGTGGATGTTATATGACATAGCAATTAGCATTCCTGCCGTAAAGAAAAAACTGAAACAGTCGAAAACAAATAAGTTGCCATGCCCGAATGGAATCCCAACTCAGTTTTAGAAAGAGTATTCGACGGTGTTGCCCTCTTACGGATCTCCAAGGGATTAGAAAAAAGTACAGATTACTTCTCTATATAAGAAGATAAAGGAATGGACCCGCAAAATTGCAGGCTAATACCCTTAACATCGGGCTGCTGCAAAATTCTAGAAAATATTTTGAGTTTGATTATAATAAGTTTCCTTGAGACCGAAAAGCTCACGTTCGCGAATCTTCAAGGCTTTAGAAAGCAACGCTCTTATGAAACTCTGCTTGTTCTTTTCCCACATGATATACTGCGAACTATGGATGAAGGAAAACAGGCAGATAGCATATGTCCGAAAAGAGTTTGACACGGTGCCCCACTGCAGTACGGGCACACGGAAGAGGTTCGCAGATATGTGTGTGGCTCGAAGACAAGTGATAGGACCCAGTATGTTGTCCTCGACGGCGAGTGTTCATCAGAGACAAGGGCATCGTCACGAGTACGCTAGGGAAGTGTGATAGGACTGCTGTTGTTATTTTCTATATACATAAATGATCTGGCAGATATGGTGAACAGCAATCTACGGTTGTTTACTGATGATGCTGTGGTGTACGGGAAGGAGTCGAATATGAGTGACAGGAGAAGGATATTAGGTGACTGAGACAAAATTCATAGTTGTTGTGATGAATGACAGCTGGCTCTAAATGTAGAAAAATGTAAGTTAATGCGGATAAGTAGGAAAAACAAACACATAATGTTGGAGTCGAGCATTAGTACTGTCTAGCTTGACACAGTCACGTCGTTTAAATATCTCGGCCTAACGGTGCAAACCAATATGAAAGGAAACGAGTATGTAAAAATTGTAATATGTTAGGCGAATGGTCTACTTCGGTTTATTGGGAGAATTTTGCGAACGTATGGTTCATCTGTAAAGAAAACCGCATACAGGACGGTAATGCGACCTGTGCTTGAGTGCTGCTCGAGTGTTTGGGATCTGGACCAGGTCAACTACTTAAACCTAACTAACCTAAGGACATCAGACACATCCATGCCCGAAGCAGGATTCGAACCTGAGACCGTAGCGGTCGCGCGGTTCCAGACTGTAGCGCCTAGAACCTCTCGGCCACTCCGGCCGGCAAAGGTGGACAGCTAGATTTGTTACTGGTAGGTTCGAACAACATGTAAGGATTGCGGAGATGCTTCGGGAACTCAAATGGGTATCCCTGAAGGGAAGGCGACGCACTTTTCGGTGAACACTATTGAGAACATTTAGAGAACCGGCATTTGAGGCTGACTGCTGAAAGCTCCTATTGCCGGCAACGTACATTTCGTTTTAAGGACGACGAAGATAAGATACGAGAAATTAGGGTTCACACGGAGGCATACAGACAGTGGTTTTTCCCTCGGTCTGTCTTCGAGTGGAACGGGAAAGAAAACGATTAGTAGTGATACAGTACATCCTCCGCCATGCACCATACGGTGGCTTGCGGAGTATATATGCAGACGTAGATGTAGATGTTGACGTAGATGTAGATTGATCAAGACATCACTAAACATGCAACATATATGGTAACATTCTACATTTCTATCGTTTCTTTTATTACAGAAACCCAGTTAGTCGATGTGTGGGAGAGGATCTTAGTTTTCTGAAGACAGATCCTTTGACTTAAGGCAGTGTTCCGCTGTCACTAACTTTTCCACGTTTCTGTACTTTGTTTGCCATTTATGTTCTGTGCAGCTCTTGGCTACAGTGGAGATTGTCTGCTCTACGAAATTTTCGCCACATTCACGTCGCACGTGGTAGGCACCAGGTACTCTCACATGCAGGACATCTTACACTGGGCCCAGCAAGACCTTAATTTTCCGCAAAAGTCCAAATAGTCTCGGTTTACTACCTCACTGTCGAATTTTCAAATATGCATTTGTGAATTCCACGCTCCAAATGACGTTACTTCTCCAATAGTATTCCAATCGATGTAGTCCCACCTACGACTACCTTGAACTCCATGTGCTATAAAGAAAAAGAATTCGCTCCCAGCAGGCAGTCATCTCCTGACGAAGATGTTGGTGATCATCTTGAAAACCTCGAGTCTTCTCTCAGATGTGAACACCGAGGAATTTTTATACAGGGTCGGTAGTGCCAGGCGTATATTAATTATTTGCTTGGAGTGCTATACGCATCAAGAGGTTTGGGGGCAGCTTCAACTATGTTTGTTTCTTTTCATTTGGATTATCTCAAACGATGACGGTTGGTTCACATTCCCTGTTCCCCATCACCGTCCCCCCCCCCCCCCCCTTCTCACTTTCTGCATTAACCGATTAGGTGATATAGCGAAAAATTGCAAGTCTGGAGACAATAAAGTCGCAGGATCGAATCCCGGTGACATACCACAATTTTTCATTCTGCCGCTATGCTAACCTTCGTTTCTCAGTGAGGTGGAAGCGCTGATGGCTGACGTTGCAGGCAATTGAAATAATTTGAAAGCATTTCGCTGATCATCCCTCTTGATGGACTCCCTGCACTCACAGCATACGACTTTAGCGTCTTACCACCCTGTTTTAAATCAGTCGAGCTTGTGCTTCGTCTTTATCTTCTTTGTCGACAAGACGCGGCAATCATATGACTAAAGAAAGACACTTTCCTGGAAAATTAAAAGGCCGTCACAGACAAACGTATGGAACACCGGAACACTTTGTGACTGGATTCACAGTTTTCTAGCAGTCAGTATGTAAAACACGGAAATCACTAGATTGGAAAGTGACCTCTGGAGTACCACAAGGGAATGTTAAAGGGCCGTATGTTTACAATATACGCGAGCGACCTATTGGATAACGTAAGGGGCTCCATAAAGGTGTTTTCGGACGCTGTTATTGTATACAGGAAAGCTGCAACACCGTATAGCTACTGCGAAATGCAGAAAGATCTGCAGAGCGTCTACACTTCGAGCAGAACCTGCCAATTTGCGCTCATCGTAAAAAAAGTAACACTTTGCTCATAAACAGTCGGAAAGATCCATTGCGGTGCAATTACACTATAGGCGAAGAATTACTGGAAAGAGTAATGACCGTAAAACAGACTTCTGTCCAAAACTTAAGGACTAAAGTAAGTGCCTCAGCCAAGTAACATAGCTCGATGGAACTTTGACCATACGTAGAAAGAACTACTATGGAATAGCAGAGAAGATAACTGAAAGAAACACGCAGTGAGACGAACAGAAATGACACTTTTATTCAAAGACAACAATTATATTGAAGTCATAGCTATTTATAATGGTTGACTGGACATTAAAAAAGACGAGACACGATTTTTAATAGGGTGTATGGTGGCCACTACCAGCAATGTGTACTCTGCAACGTTCTCCCAAGCTGGCCATGAGGTTAGTAAGGGTTTCTCGTGGTAGGACGTTCCATTACTTCACTAGTGCGGGTGACGACTGCTGGATGGTCGTTGGTGCAAGTGGACGTGCTAGAATACGTCTTCCCGTAATGTATGCCACGCATGCTCGATGGGATTTAAGTCGGAGGAACGGGCAGGACAGACCATTCACCGAATATCCTCTCGTACAAAGAACTTCATCACATGCAGTATTCGATGGCAGGGCCTAATGCACCCCTGAAAAGACGGACGTGGGGAAGGAGTACATTTAACCATGTTGACCGGCGACTGTACTGTGTTCAAACATTTGAAGGTCAGTGCGGCCGTGCAATAATGTGCCTCCGCACAACCACCAAAACGATCGTGTCGACAATGTTTCTGGGTGCGTAACGTATTGCCAGCTCTCACTGTAAGAGGCTACGTCCAGAGTCACTACTGAGATTGATCTGCTGTCATCCAAGGAGAGCACCCAGCGCATCCCTCGTCGGTCATGTCCACATGTTCTTACAAGGGAAACTCCCCATCTAACCCCCCTCAGATTTAGTGGTAAGATGGCCCTGTGGAAGTCCGTCAAAAACTGAACGCAGAACTAGAATGAAAACAGGAAGAAGGTGTACTGAACTGTGAAAAAAAGCAAAATAGAAACAGTGGCCCTTCCAAGAACAAGAAGTGCAACAAAGAGCAACATGGGACAGCAGCGGCTTCATGGCTAAGTGGTTAAGTGTCTGCCGGCACGGTAGCTCATCGTGTTCGGTCACAGAGCTGGTTGGTCTCTGTAATAAAAAAACTGAGTGAAAGGATCAACAACGAACTTTAACGGATGTCAAGACACGTCCGCAACGGCCAGCTACAACGATCATCCACGAAAAAAAAAAAAAAGTGTTGGAAAGCCAAGCGGGCAGCGGGCGGCGTGTTCAGAGCTCCCGCCTGCTAGTTATTTTTTTCCCCACACATTATGAACTGTCCGTCCGGTCATTGCAACTGCGTTCTCTTTCCGTAGCCTTGGCAGTTGTCATAAATTGGTTATAGAACATGAGTCATGTCGTAAGAACACGTTACCGTCAAAAGTAAATGTAACGAATAGTGAGAACAGGCGAGGTACCACATAGGCGTCTCACAGAAATGAAAACTACAAGTAAACGGATGTGAACTATGTTACAACAAAGGAATTGAAGAGTCAAGATTTCCAAAACAGAACGCAACTTCAGAAACATTAAAAACATATGTTTTGACAGAGCACTGTGTGATTGTGAAGTTGTTGCGTTCATTTGTTGCAGCTTAAGCGACAAACTATTATGATTTCATAATTTCCTTGGGAGTGATAACATCCACATTCATACGAACACCTATATCGGGTAAGGAGGCATATCTCACTCACCAGTCGTACAAATTAAGTAATCGACAAGAGATTCCTATCATATGACACAAATACTGTCGCTAACGCCGTTCACGTTGTTCTCTTTCTATAGTCTTGGCAGGTGTCAAAGTTTTCCGGTTGAGGACACGGTTGACTTGTCGCCTTGCCATAAAACCTTTGAGGTTCCCATTCTAAAGTAACTTCGTTTCGGCTGTTAACATAGTAGTTGTGAAGAATCAATTGTCATTATAGGTCCGTAGCTTAAGTCTCGATGTTGCAAACAGACGTTACACCACGACACATACACAGATTTGAACACAGCGAATAGTGAAAAAGAAAAAAATTGCACGAGGAAGGTTTGAACATGGCCCGTCCACATCGTAGTCTAATACTGTAACCACTTTTTTCTTATTTTTTTTATTTTTTTAATTTTTTTAATTTTTTTATTTTCATTTATTTATTTATTTTTGTAATGTTTAAATGGATCAGGAAGTGGGGTGGCAGAGGCAAGGTAGGCAGCGGTCGCAACCCGAGGCCTGGCCACGATGTCTTCTCCCTCCCATCCTGGCGATGTGGTACTAAGGATGCAATGGGTGCATTAGTGTGAATTTTTTTATTGTCATTTTATTTATTTATTTCTATTTTTTTATTTTTTTTATGTTAATTTTTTTAACAGTAAGTAACTGAAACTAGTGAGTGCACTCGTTGCGTCGAGTTGGGGACGCACATAACAAAAAACATGCTTATAGTTGCAGCAAAGGGCATAAAGAAAGAGAGCAAAGTATGGGGCTAAGGAAGCCATGAAACAAAACCTGAGGGTGGAATCCATACTACCACTAACCAGTGCTACATCGTGCACCGGATGGGAAACAAAAACTGCGAAGACCTTTTCGCACCGGGGACAAAAGAGGAAATGTGGCAAATACTGCCACAGAGTGCGAGGGGTCACGACGAAACTCTCCATCTTCTGTACCATCCAGGTATGACTTATGGCAATGACCAAGGTAGATCCCACGTTGTACCGTGTAGTGTTCTATCATCGTCTTGTAATTTTAGCTTCTCTTACCCGTGATGTTCCAGCTACGTGGAGGGTCGTGGAACGCACTCCACAAATAATTGGAAAAATATTGTCGATACTTTGGGCTACGGAGGATCTTGAAATGTCTTTCCTGCTAATAGTTCCAAAAGTCTAAAGTGTCCTTAGTGCCGTCTTGAAACAAATAATGCACTGCAAGTCCACGAAGCCACGTCTTGGCATTAGTTTTCGTGCGTGGTTAATATGCTATGATTCGGCGTCACTCGAAGGAAGTATGCTGACATTTACTTCACTAAGTGCCATACTGCTGTAGACTCGCCACAGCTAAGACGGTGTTCATCGTTGTCTTGAACGCCACAGCTCGTGTACGTGGGTGAGTCTCCCATATGGATAGCATGTAGCCTTGATCTGGTCAACTGCTTACCGTTGACTGTGATATACCACATCGCCGTGACGTCAGTGTCCAGTGTTACGTGGCGAATTGTTCTCCATACTACTCGCCAGATGACACTCTGGTGCTTCCTCTCCGCGACGTTATCGAGCTGTCGTCGTTGCAGGACCCGATAAACCGTCTTTCAGAGTCGCCGCGCGGTTCTAGGCGCTTCAGTCTGACCGATACGGTCGCAGGTTCGAATCCTGCCTCGGGCATGGATATGTGTGTGATGTCCTTAGGTTAGTTAGGTTTAAGTAGTTCTAAGTTCTAGGGGACTGATGACCTTAGAAGTTAAGTCCCATAGTGCTTAGAGCCATTTGAACCATTTGAAACCGTCGGTGTTTATCTTCGGGGGAGGGGGGGGGGCGCCGTTGTAGAGGCCGGATCCGATACTGCAGAATTCATCATGGTCTCGCTATCGGGGGCGGCTATCGGACGAATGTGGTCAGCATCGAAAAGGGTTGCCGCCCGTGCAACCTCGTCATAACCGTAGAAGGAGGCATAGATTCAACTGTCGGCATTTGAGTAAGCCGTCGTCGGAGACAATCCGACCGTACTTGCCCTTCTTGGCCACAACCGGAGCAAGTGCGTGGCTGACCGTCATACATAATGATCGCCCTACATCCGCCGGTAACAAGATAGGATGGTACATGTTTCATCAGTCAATTTTGATCCGTCGTACCCTGTTAAGAACCGGGTACGTCGTAAAGGTGGTCCATTTTTCGGCCATTGGCTGACCACTCTGCCGTATGGCTGGAAAGCCTTGGTGACTACGTCCGGTGGTACTTCGAAAGGGAGTTCGAAGACGCGTATCGTGCAGAGACCAAGTCCCGCGTGATCGATAGAGACCGCCCCCATATGGCCATCAGAATGTTTGAATTTAAGATCGTTCGCATGTGCGCGCACGATTCTGTTTGCACACCTCGTCACTTACCAATTTGACGTAGACAACACTGCTCGTGAAGAGAGATGGATACCAATTATGTCCCGCGGTTCCATTTTCACATCGTCACGTAGAAAAGCGTTCCACTTCAAAAGCTCGCGGTCGTGCATGATCGGGTTGAAAACTGATCTTGATGGTGGTTTGTCTGTATGAATGTGCCATATTGCGTCGGTAATGATGACTCCAAACAAGCGACGACGAAGTAGTAAACAACTACGGGCACTCGCGACCGCGCGGGTGGGACGTAAACAAGAGGTCCTCGCCGCAGCGCTGCGGAAAGCAGACATAACCTCTCAGCCACAACGACATTACTTTTGCATGCTCCTATATATTATTGCAGTTCTTTTCCTTGGATGATTCACTGTTTCCATTTCGCTTTTTTCTTTTTCACAGTCCAGTGCACCTTCTTCCTGCCTTCAAGCTTGATCTGTGTTCAGTTTTTGACGGTCTGTCCACTGGACCCTCTTACCACTAAACGTGAGGGGCCTGCAATGGGGAGTTTTCCTTAGTAGAGGAGCAAGGGGGCCACCACCCCAGGAGGACACCACCCCAAAGTAAGTCACCCATAGTACCGTTATCCAAATGGCGGCCATGAGGCAAGTACTGGACGTCATGTGACGTCAGCTGATGACGCGATTGATGTCAGTTGATGAAGCGAGTACCGTTATCCAAGATGGCGGCTTTTGGTGGGAAGAAAGCTCAACTGCGCTACCTCCACTCACCTAAGAAAGAGCCATGCCTCCCTGGCGGCAAGTTTGAATTTTGAAGGGAAGATAGCTCAATTGCGCTACCTCTACTAACCTAAGAGAATTGCAGGAAACAAAGGGATACCTAAACTAACCTAAGTCACCTCTTCCTAGGAACTAAAATCAATTCTTTGTTTAAACAATTAAAAGCAGTACAACCATCAAGTGTATTCGCCATTCTCTTGGAAGAGTTCACGAATTTTACTCTAACAGCTTGCTCCTGCAGCCGAGGCAAGTTAGTATGGTATTGCCGTTCAATTCGAATATAATTTTTACAAATTTGTTTAAATTTGATTAAATTTGATAAAATTTGTTTAAATTTGATTAAATTTGATAAAATTTGTTTAAATTTGATGAAATTTGTTTGAATTTATTTATTAACTACAGCATTAGTGTCGTGTTACTGCTACAAGACGCTGAGATATCGATTGCTGTATTACATACACTCATTCAGCTCTGGACGTAAGTCTTTATTTCAAAATTTAAAGGCAGTACCACCATCAAGTCTGTTCGCCATCCTGTTTGATAAAATGGATGTTAATTTTGCTCTAAGAGCTTAGTCCTACAGCTGAGGCAAGTTAGTATTCTGTTGACTCCACTAGACGCTGCTCATTCAATTCAAATGCAATTTGTTTCAATTTATTATCTACGTACAGCATTAGTTTTGTGTTACCGCTACAACAGGCTGAGATATCAATATCTGTATTACATGCACTGGACATAAGTCCTTACTTAAACAATTAGAACCGCTACCGTCATCAAATGTGTTTGCCACACTCTTGGAAAATGTGCATGAATTTTGCTGAGGGAGTATAGTGTGGTGTCGCCCCCACTAGAGGCTGCTCATTCATATAGGCAAGAAAAGGTGTTCACTGCCCTTCCAAGTAGTTTCAACTACTTTTCAAGGTCGTCCAACCACATCTCCTACATACATCGAATTACGGATCTCACCTAGTTTATTCGCCAGCGGCCGGAAGGGGAGGAAGATTGATGTGAGAAAAGCAATCAGCCTGCTCTAGGCTGCTGGAGAGAGAAGGGAGTGTACTTTATTGTTTTGAACAATTTATTTAGCTACGCATTGCACCTAATTTATTTATTACGCTGATGCGAAACACTCACCCTAACGTACTTAGAGTTACTACATACAGTTTACAGAACTCGAAACTACTCCTAAATAATAATACATTGTACTGATGTGCTGAGACGCAAACAACTCGCAAATTACGAAGACGTGCAGTGGCTAGCAGCTGGACTCGCATTTGGGAGGACAATAGTTCAATACCACGTTCGGCCCCGTCCTGATTTACGTTTTCCATGATTTCCCTAAATCGCTCGAGGCAAATGCAGGGATGGCTCCTTTGAAAGGGCATGGCCGACTTCCTCCCATGTCCTTCCGTAACCCCATGAGACCGATGACCTCACTGTCCGGTCTCCTCCCTGAAACAACTCAACTCCTAAATTACCGAAATAAACTAGTACATACCGTGCAGACGTGCAAGTTACTCGTAGATCAGCGAAATAATGCATGCAAACAAGTTCATAACGCATAATCACCAGGAAATAGTTCGGTGCACAAACACTAACTGCAAGTAAAAAGCCTATCTTATCAATTACTCGAACCCTGATTCTACTAGAGGGAAAGCCTAAGTGCACCCCCCGTAACGCATGGAAACTCTCAACATGCAGGAGGGGAAGGATAGGTTAGTGTACTTTATTTATTTTGTTCGAGAAACTGACCCAAATATCCATTGAAAATACATAATTATTCACAAATATTGGTCCTAATTACACAACTATATGCAATGCGCTGCATAAGGATGGCTTAAAATCGCAAAAACTATAACAGGATTTTGCACTGTCCGAGGGAACATCACGAATCGTGACGACTTCAGTGTAATTATTGACTTAGAATATATAGTCGATTCTGTTCATTTCATTGTATTCGTATATTTCTTTTAACTGCCTTGGTAAAGTTTATAGCTTATTATTTATGTTAAATGAAAGTGAGTTGTCGTACTTCATATTTGTGCACAGAGTATTTTCCAAAATAACAGTCGATATGTTAGGCCACAGAGGTTATGACTACAGTGAGAAGTGAGTGAGAGAGCTGGGTGTTGTTCACGCTATTGAGCGAGCTGGAAGTAGCTAGCAGAACACAGAGATGCTAATGCAGAGAATTTTTTTTTAATATGATTGTGTTTAGAAGTGTGAAGGTATTTGAGCAATGTTGTTGCTGCATTGCTTGCTCGTGCGTCATTGCTGTAATTTACCGTCTAGTAAAATCATCAGACGATCAATTCCAATTACAAAATGATCTACAGAGAATTTCTGTATGGTGCGAAAACTGGCAATTGGCTCTAAACAAAAAAAGTGCGGGGTCATCCACATGGGTACTAAAACAAATGCGTTAAATTTTGGGTATACGATAAATCACACAAATCTAAGGGCTGTCAGTTGGACTAAATACCTAGAAATTATAATTACGAGCAACTAAAATTGGGAAGACCACATATATAATATTGTGGGGAAGGCGAAACAAAGACTGCGCTTTGTTGGCAGAACAGAAGATGCGACAAACCCACTAAAGAGACAGCCTACATTACACCTGTCCGTCCTCTGCTGGAATATTGCTGCGCGGTGTGGGATCCTTATCAGGTGCGGTTGACGGAGGACATCGAAAAAGTGCAAAGAAGGTCAGCTCATTTCGTGTTATCGTGCAAAACGGGTGAGAGTGTCACTGATATGATACACGAGTTGAGGTGGCAGTCAGTGAAACAAGGCGGTTTTCTTTGCGGCGATATCTATCTATGAAATTTCAGTCACCAACTTTCTCTTCCGAATGCGAAAACATTTCGTTGACACCCAGCTACATACGGAGAACTGACCGTAATAATAAAATAAGAAATCAGAGCTCGAACGGAAAGATTTATGTACTCCTTTTTCTCACGCTCCATTCGAGAGTGGAATGCCAGAGAAGCAACATGAAAATGGTTCGATGAAGCCTCTTCCAGGTACTTAAGTGTGAATTGCAGAGTAACCATGTAGATGTAGATGTAGATGGAGATTTATTATGAAAGTGAGAAAGGCAAATATTTATTATTACTTTTCTGTTTTGCGTCGGAACAGTTAGCTTGATTGTCCAACGCGATTAATTAAAGTTATTTGCTGACATAAAATTTCAGAGTCGTCACTCCTTCACAATTTCATTAATCAATTTCGTGGCAGATTTACATTGTTTATAAGTAGTGTCTTTCATAAAGCCGGCCGGTGTGGCAGAGCGGTTCTAAGCACTACAGTCTGGAACCGCGCGACCGCTACGGTCGCAGGTTCGAATCCTGCCTCGGGCATGGATGTTGTGTGATGTCCTTAGGTTAGTTACGTTTAAGTAGTTCTAAGTTCTAGGGGACTGATGACCTCAGATGTTAAGTCCCATAGTGCTGAGAGCCATTTGAACCATTTGACACCCGGGTCTACTGAAGCTTGAACCATATTTCATAAAGATGTTTATAACTGTTAAGGAGTCAGTGTTTCACAATACTGTTTTTGAATGCTAGTCTTTTTTCAACCATTCAGTAAGTTTAGTTTCTTCCACCATCTTCTCACTAGAGTTTTGATTCGTAAATGTGTGTCATTGCATTGTACTGAGCGGAATAAAGTCACTTAAAACATAAAGCATGATGGACGTAGCACAGTTGCTTTTCCTTGTACTGCAGTTGGCAAGGTTTTCCTTTAGCAGGTTTTGCAGCTGCGGTGCGTTTTAATTTTCACTGCGTTACATCAGTACCGAATTTCTGTTGTCACAAGGTAAGCCATGAAATTTGTTACGGCCACTTTGACGTCAGTTGGGACATAGTAAAACCGTTAACAGTCAAGCTTTGCATTTCAAAATTATTATGGGGTTCAGTTCAGTGTAGTCCAGATCTCATTTCCTTTCACAGACAGTCCTACTCTCACTATGCAGAGTTACATATGTGTATGTGTCATTTAGTGTTACGCATTTTACTTAGTCAGTTTGTGTACGTAAAATTACAGGGCATTTTAATAAACGCGTTTTGGACGTTTGTTCTTTCAAATTACCATCTGTAATTTGGAAAATAATTTTTATTGTGTTAAAGTTGGAACTGTATGACAAGCATTGACTTCACGCATTATAGCACTGTTCACTACACTGCACGATACAGAATTTCACAGGGTAGCTCATGTAGTACGCAGTTTTACGTATTCTAATTATTTTTCGCACAAGTTAATTGCACTACAGTTCTACAGTTGCAGATGGATTTAGCGACTCCTTGTTATCATATAGATTTTACTAAGCACGCCACTTGCATTTTCTAGGTTCATGTTAATACACAGACACGCTTGAAAGTTAAAGAAGAGGAAACTGTTTACATACAAAATAAGCAACAATTTATGATGACAAAAAGAACAGTTACATCTTCTGTAGTACACTGAAACAGCTCAGTCTACGTATGGTCCAAGTTTCATGGAGCTGTGTTACATGGCTCTGTCACATCATACAAAAGTTACTTTCGTCCTTCACTTTGGATACCAGTATACCGTTCGTCTCTCACGCGGGTTCTAAGAATAATTTTCCCTAGTGTTTCCGCAGATATTTGCAAGTTCACTTTTGCAACGTGTAGCTGGAATCATCCCCAAAAAAAAAAAAAACGCTGCTTATTGCGTCTTTCATATGACGCCCATTACAATCAAAGTGAATTTAAATTGGAATTAAACGTGCTCATAGAGCGGTCCCAAATGAGTATACTGCGTTACTCGTTGTATCGACATGTGTTAACAGGAACGGTAAAACATGAAACATAATTAGTACTCCAGCAGCTACTGAGCAGCTCTGCTGTATGGCGGTAGCAATCAGCGCATGCCTGGGCAGTTTACTGTCCCTGTCAGTTAATACACATCCAAAAAACGAATATCGTACAAGGCTAATCTTAGATAGCTCTGTCAAATTGACAAGTAAAATTCGACTTAAAAAATTATTTTGTTTGTTATGGGAAACAGACGCATTCCATCGCCGTTGGGTGTCGCATGAAAGAAGCAATGAGCAGGATTTTTTTTTGGGATGACTCCGGCTACACGTTGCAAAAACTAAATTGCAAATATCTGCCGAAAAAGCAGGCGGAGAAAATTTACATGACGATTCTTAGGTGAGAGACCCTGTATATGACATACAAGCACATAATTTGTAATTTGACTCCACACTGAAACTTAATAAAGTTTTCTAAAACCGAAAGGAGAACGATAGTTTCCACAGATTAAAAAATTGAGTCGCGCAGTGAGATTTACTTAAGTAGATTTGTGGATGTTTATGAGATGCTGTGCAAGTTGAAGGTGGTGAATCATTTCAAGATGGTTTATAGCTTCAAACTAATGGAACTGTTTGAGATAGTGGACTACATTGGGGACGTCGTACTTCTTGCAGGCTGTAAATACTTTCAAATTGGTGTTTAGTAGAAGGAGACACTGATGAGAGATCATAGATCTGCGCTGATGGTGAATTTTCTGCAAATCTGGTGCGTACAAGCGAGACTGCTTCTGTAGTGAGACTGTTGTAACAATCATATCTGTACATTCGGTGAATATATTGGAGTAAACTGACCTAGTGGAAGCTGTGGATTTGTTGGTTGCTGTGGACTTAGAAAACATCGACTTGTATGAGCAGCTGTTCATCTTTGCTACTGTGAAACACATCTCATGTACTAAACAAGTGCTCCTAACTCTTAAGATTTAACTTTAGTGCCCTTGTTTAGTGGACATTATTTTCTTGTTTTGGTCCATTCTACCGAAACTAAAATTTTGTTGGTTGCGTTCTGGTTCATCCTGTTTTTTTCTATGGAACATGACTTTTGAATTTCCCTGTATGTTTTATGCACTGACGGGAAAAATCGCAACACCAAAAAATAACTAATATTCGGTAAAGAAGTTTCGGGAATACATCTGTCTATGTAACACATGTAAGTGATTAACATTGCAAGATCACAGGTCTGTCTCCAGTGGAGCACGTAGCGCGAGATAAGCCATTGCGAAAGTGAAGTGCTGGTATATTAATAAACCGTGTAACCTCCAGAATGCCTACTGAAAGCTTTCAAAGGTCCATTCATTGTCTTTTGCACATGTCGGATTTCAGTTTCTAGGATGAAGTTCCATGTCTGTTGCATTTTGTCGGTCCTTACAGGGTCGGTTAACGCTGTTTATGGGTGATGCTGTAGTTGTCGTCCGATGATATCCCATATGTGCTCCATTGGAGACAGATCGGGTCATAGAGCAGGCCGAGGAAACATGTCAAGACGCTGTAGAACATGTTGGGTTACAAGAGCGGTACGTGATCGAGCGTTGTCCTGTTGGAAAATACCCCTCAGAATGCTGTTCATGAATGGCAGCACAACAGCTCATCACCTGATTGACATATAGATTTGCATTCGGGATATAGGGGATGACCATACGAAACAGCACCCCACACTCCAGGCATAGGTCCACTACGTCCAGCACGCTAGCACGTTGGTTACTGGCTCTCAATTGACCTCCTTCTAACTAAGCCATCTCCGGCACCGAGGCAGAATCAGTTTTAACACAATGGACTTCCACTCTGCCCTCCACTGGGATCTCGCTGGACACCTTTGGAATCGCGAATGATGGCTGTGTGGGGTCAGTGGAACGCACGCTAACGGCGTTTCCTTGAAGTTACCGTAGAAGTTTTTGTATCAATGTGTAGCCAACTACTGCTCAAGTTGCTGTTGCAGATGCAGTTCGAAGCTGCAGAGTCGTACACCGAACGCGATGGTTTTCCCCCTCGGTAGCGCCATGGGGCCCCCCAGAGCCTAATAAACCTGCGACCGTACATTCTCGTGAGCACCGCTGTCAGCAGTAATGTATAGTGGCTACTTTTCTGCCTGGTTTTTCAGCAATATCGCATAAGCAACACCCAGCTTATGGTAGCCCTATTACACGACCTCGTTCAAACTCAGTGAGGGGCGTCTTCGTCGTCGTAAGGGCATTTTTGGCTAACATCAACTCCCCACTTCCAATTTCAAAGGTAACTAACGTCCACCACCGTTACACTGTGTATTTAAAGGAAACCTGACTTCCATTGAAACCTGGTAGTCAAGGGAAGGCAGGAATCGGTTACGATTGTGGACAGGGCCGTAATCAGTTATTATTGGTTGCCTTCTACAGTTACACACAATTCATTTTAAACCAGTAATTCCAGACTCATAAATAATTAAAAATACTACACGTTATTAATGAAGGAACAAACAACTGTGGAAATAATAGTGTTTTCAGTGAGTTACAATTCAGCAAATCACCATTAAATATAGATACAACTGGTAATGTTTTAAAAGCAAGCCACTGTGATCTGGGCAGAAGGCCTTACACGCCAGGAATGGCAATAAATTAAGAATTGTTTAAAACTCGCTGCAACTTACAAATTACAAGTATTTAAATATTGAAGGCAAGTCGCCACAAACACATCAGAAGGCATAAGACGCCAGGAATGGCAGTAAATAAGGTTTTAAAGCTTAAGCCTAAAATACAAATACCAAATTAGAATTTTAAGGCAAGTGGTCACAATCACGGCTTACATGCCAGGAACGGCAACAATATAAAAAATTTAGAAACCTGCTGTAAAACAGCAAATACAATGGCAAAGATTAATTAAAAAACAAGCAACTGATCACCAAACAGGTGAAATAAGATGATGGTAGACTTTGTAACACAAACCTTAACATCCACTGAATACTACACTGCTAGATTTATTCCAGAAGGCGACCAGAACCATTAACTAGACAAATATAACTTTTAATGTAGGCATTATAAGGTATTGTAATAAATAATACAATAATAAAACCCAAGGACCAGTATATAAGTTCCTTAAAGGATATTAAGGCAGATTATACCCACAGAAGGCGTGGGTTGAAGTAGCGTTATACTAAACTACTAACCATCAGACCTCCTTTTAGTACACAAATGTCTTACAAGAACCAAGAGGTCACAGACGGTGCTCCAGGAATCGACCTCTGAGAAGGTCTGGCAACAAACACTTTCGCGAGCGATGAAATAGGCAGCCAAGAGTTGCATTCACTTCACAAGATGGTTACTCACACTAGTGGCACTGTAACGAATGACTAATGATAATCTTGCTGAAGCTACCTGAATGCAGTAAATAGTAATAATAAGTCGAGGAAAGCTAATCAGATCCACTTTCCCCAAGCACTCCACTCGCTGCTCTTTGCCTCATCGCCACTACGAGCAACAACACGAACCCAAGTCACTCGTCTATCACGAGATATCACAATAGTGGAGGTTTCTCTAGTTGGATTGAAATGCACTCATCTTAAAGCTTGCTGGATCCAGTTTACCACGAGGTCATGCACCCTCATGACCTTAGCCCTTCCATCCAACAGTCCAAGCGTGCCGCCAGTGGTCCCGGCATGTTCTCGCACTGCGCGGACCTGGCTCTTTGTGAGTACCCAACCGAACTCGCACACTCAAACAACCAGGAAAAAGAACGGGCGACGCTTGCGAAACCGAGTGGCGCCAGTCAACACGGGAAGAAGACAAATAACTGCAACCGTGCCAACTAAACGATACCATCTGGCCTCCAAGAGAGGGCGGAAACCCACAAACAGCACTAACGCGAACCGCAACACGGCTCATCTGTTGTCAAAGCGCCACTGTTACGCAACTGGGGCGAAATTTTAATAGACATCATCTTTCAGTTGTAGAAACATGCCTACCAACTATCGTTTATGTCACACAACTCCTTCTTTGGGCTTGCGATTTTTTTTTTTTCGTTAGTGTATTTGTAACAACCTGTTGGCAGTGTAGTTTATTAATCTACAGCCAAATAAAGGAAAGCAACAGTACATGCCTCCCAGAATGGATGGAACGTAGCATCGACAGCGTGTTTATCTATAGCCTTCTGGATCTCAAAGGCGAAGAAAGAGTAATTAGTTTCGCAGGCTCTGTTTTTTTTCCCCTAATCTCTGTTGATTCTCATAGACGAGATTTATACTCTCCAAAACGTGGTAATTCACAAAAACGTTTCTTGAATTACCTATATGGAAAGCGGAGCCTGAGGTGATATTTCTCCTCTTGGCTAAAACCTGCTCCAACTGCAAACCGGAGCGCTGAGCGATACTACAGTACAGACACAAACAGGTGTGTGGCGGACGTGCCGAGTAGCGCAACACTGTGGAGGTGCCCCAATTACTGCGCTGTGGACGGGGCGGCCAGAGGGCGGCGCGCTGCAGGGCTAATCCGCGCGTGGCGCCTGCATTAGTTATCAGGCTCGCCACCAGGACGCGCGAGGAAGCTCTGCGCATGTTGTGGCGCCTCTGCGAACCGCGGCAGCTGCCACAGCCGCGCCGGTGTCCGCCTCTGATGCAGCTCAGCCACCAGGGAGGGTTTCAAAACGAGGTATTTCTGCCTGACGTGTGTACACGCTGGTGTTGTACAGGTGCTTCATCCTCTCCAGCGTCAGTGTCGGCTTGATTTCTGATGTGCATCTACATTTACATCTAGATCCACATGACTGGTCTGCATTTCGCACTTAAGTGCTTGACACAAAGCTCATAGAAAGATTTACAGACTATTTCTCAAACATTTGATTCTAGAATTACATGCGGGAAAAACGACCACCTATATTTTATGTGCAAGTCCTGATTTCCCTTATTGTATCACAATGATCATTTCTCTCGATGTCCCATGTGCACTACTGGCCATTAAAATTGCTAGAACAAGAAGAAATGCATATGATAAACGGGTATTCATTGGTCAAATGTATTATACTGGAACTGACATGTGATTACATTTTCACGCAATTTGGGTGCATAGATCCTGAGAAATCAGTACCCAGAACAACCACCTCTGGCCCTAATAACAGCCTTGATACGCCTGGGCATTGAGTCAAACAGACTTGGATGGCGTGTACAGGAACAGCTTCCCATGCATTCAACACGATACCACAGTTCATCAAGAGTAGTGACTGGCGTATTGTGACGAACCAGTTGCTCGGCGACCATTGACCAGACGTTTTCAATTGCTGAGAGATCTGTTGACTCAGGGATCGAGAAGTGGCTGCACGATCCGTTACGTCTCGACTGTTAGTGATACGACGCCGTTGGGATCCAGCACGGCGTTCCGTATCAGCCTACTGAACCCACCGATTCCATATTCTGCTAACAGTCATTGGATCTCGACCAACGCGAGCAGTAATGTCGCGATACGATAAACCGCAATCGCGATAGGCTACAATCCGACCTTTATCAAAGTCGGAAACATGACGGTACGCATTTCTCCTCCTTACACGAGGCATCACCGAGCGAGGTGGCGCAGTGGTTAGACACTGGACTCGCATTCGGGAGGACGACGGTAAAACCCCGCGTCCAGCCATCCTGATTTAGGTTTTCTGTGATTTCCCTAAATCACTCCAGGCAAATGCCGGGATGGTTACTCTGAAAGGGCACGGCCGACTTCCTTCCCTAATCCGACGACACCGATGACCACGCTGTCTGGTCTTCCCCAAACCAACCAAGCACGAGGCATCACAACAACGTTTCACCAGGGAACGCCGGACAACTGCTGTTTGTGTATGAGAAATCGGTTGCAAACTTTCCTCATGTCAGCACGTTGTAGTTGTCGCCACCGGCGCCAACCTCGTGTAAATGCTCTGAAAAGCTACTCATTTGCATATCACAGCATCTTCTTCCCGTCGGTTAAATTTCGCGTCTGTAGCACGTCATATTCGTGGTGTAGCAATTTTAATGGCTAGTAGTGCAGGTTCGAGTCAACAAAATGTGAGGGCTATTCGGAAAGTAAGTTCCGATCCGTGGCGAAATGGAAACCGCAGTGAAACACAAATACGTTTTATTTGTAACACTTAGCTACAACTTGCAGCTACTTCTCTACATAGTTGCAGCTCCGACTGAGGCATTTGTCGCAGCACAGTACCAACTTTCCAATACCCTCGTCGTAGAAGGCAGCCGCCTATGTTTTCTGCCAATTCTTTACAATAATCTACAGCCAGAGATGGAAATCAGACGGGATCACATCCGAGCTGTACGGTGGATGAACCCTGCAGGAACGTTCTCATTGCCCCTACACTGTGCGGCCGTGAATTGTCATGAAGAGCAAAATGCATGACAACTGCGTTGCATTGGCTGCATGAAATCAAGCGAAATTTCCCACAGGCGCTAAGAGTTAGCGGGAGACAGTATTTTCTAGGTAAATCGTACGATCTCACTGGTACTCAGAACTGGAAAGATCGATGTGACGCGATTGACGAGCATACTAGGTACACCGTCCAACACATCTACGCAAAGAGACATCGAATTTTCATGATAGTATCCATTTCCCTATCGCTCTGACCTTAATTTCTGAAAAGGCCACGTGTTTTCGCATTCGGAGGAGAAAATTGGTGACTGAAAGTTCTTGAAAAGAACTCGCTGCAACTAATAGCGCCTTTGTTTTAATTTTAGTCAACCAAACTGGCTTATAGTATTTGTGACACTATTCCATTTTTGGTTTAACACAAAACGAGCTACCCTTCTTTGAACTTTTTCGATGTTCTTCGTTAATCATATCTCTTTCTGATGCCATACCGTGCATCAGTACTCCAGATGAGGACTGACAAGCGTAGTGTAGGCAGTCTAGCTGATTTGCTGACTTTTCTATGTGTTCTACCAATACAACGCAGTCGTTGATTCACCTTCCCCACATTTTCTATGTGATGGTTGCAGTTTCAATTGTTTGTGTTCTCTAGGTATTTATTTGGACCCCTAAATTTGTGTGCTTCATCGTGTAACCGAGCGTGAGTGGCTTCATTTTAGTGTTCCTGTTGAAGTTCTCATTCTTTCCGTTATACGTAAGTTGAAGGTGGTGGACGGAGAAAGAAAGGGAAATGGAAGAGACAAGTGATGTCGGCTGCATCGGGACTCTACGTGGAATCAGCGGTGACAAGTGAAAATGTGTGCCGGACTGGGATTCCAACCCGGGATCTCCTGCTTACTAGGCGGTACCATTAATCACTGCACCATCCGGACGCAGTGTTTATCGCAACTGTGCGAACTATTTCGGCATGCCTCTTCCCACCTAGCGTCAACTAACAGCAGCGCCTGCCCATGTTCTCCATGCACACTACTTTGCGACTCACACAGATCAAACGTAATCGTTCTACCGCAAGGAAAAAGGTAGACTCATTGCCGATCTAGGCGTATCAATTATATGTTCTATCGGAGAGATCAGACTAACCTGCTTCCAACAAAAATGTGTTAGATGACTCATTCAACGCCTCTCGTGTGTCACATAAAACGGACGTAGCTGTCGTTTGCAGAAGCTCAGACTTGTCCGAAAGAACAGACACCACGCATTCGTATAATTTATTCGCTTCAAGGGCCACGAAGCCTCCTTCATTGAGGATGAATAATTACGTCTGACTTCCTGCGGGAATCTCAAAGCAACGAGCATAGAGGACATGTGCAGGGACGGTGGGTGGGTGACGCTAGGTGCGTCGGCCAAGAGGGTGGTGCACTGGTTAACATAACTGCGTAGTAAACAGTAGAATCCAGCTTCGAATCCCAGTCCAGCACACATTTTCATTTGTCGCCGCGGATTCCATGTAAATTCACGATGCAGCTGATTCCACCTGTCCCTTCCCTTTCCTTTCTCTCCTCTCGACCTTCAGTTTACGGATCCGCGTCGTGTCTGTTCTTTCGGGTAGACGGTAAAGGACAGCATATTCTGCACACAGTCTGATAGGGCTGCTCAGATTGTGTCCTAAACCATTTATATATGAGCAGATTAAGAAGAGTAGAGGGCAATTAACGCTTTATTGGAGAATTCCTGATATCACTTCGTTTCATTAGATGACTTCCAGTCAATTATTACCAACTGTGACCTTTATGACGGAATGAAACTTTCACTAGGCAACGAATTGGGCCCTGTTTGAAACTTCTTGGCAGATTAAAACTATGAGCCCGTCGAGGTTTAGAACGCAAAAGGCCGACTATCAGTCGGTAAGAGCACTCGCAGCGAAAGGCAATGTTCCAGAGTCCCCGTATGACTCATGTTTTTAATCTACTAGGAGGTTTCAAAAGAGTGTACACTGTATTGCAGAGTAAGAGATTCATCCTTCAGAGCTGCAAGGTACATGACATTCCAAATTCAGTGAGATTCTTTATCGACGGAAGTAATTTTTCTTCTAAGGTTCCGCTCAGAAGCCTTCGCATGCTCTGAGGTATACATTTGTTAACCTGTACTCGTCTGACCAGGGGCAATTACGCTTAAACACCAAAGTCGTTCACTTCAGGAAAGGGTGTCGATTGCGGTTGCCACCTACACTCCTGGAAATGGAAAAAAGAACACATTGACAACGGTGTGTCAGACCCACCATACTTGCTCCGGACACTGCGAGAGGGCTGTACAAGCAATGATCACACGCACGGCACAGCGGACACACCAGGAACCGCGGTGTTGGCCGTCGAATGGCGCTAGCTGCGCAGCATTTGTGCACCGCCGCCGTCAGTGTCAGCCAGTTTGCCATGGCATACGGAGCTCCATCGCAGTCTTTAACACTGGTAGCATGCCGCGACAGCGTGGACGTGAACCGTATGTGCAGTAGACGGACTTTGAGCGAGGGCGTATAGTGGGCATGCGGGAGGCCGGGTGGACGTACCGCCGAATTGCTCAACACGTGGGGCGTGAGGTCTCCACAGTACATCGATGTTGTCGCCAGTGGTCGGCGGAAGGTGCACGTGCCCGTCGACCTGGGACCGGACCGCAGCGACGCACGGATGCACGCCAAGACCGTAGGATCCTACGCAGTGCCGTAGGGGACCGCACCGCCACTTCCCAGCAAATTAGGGACACTGTTGCTCCTGGGGTATCGGCGAGGAACATTCGCAACCGTCTCCATGAAGCTGGGCTACGGTCCCGCACACCGTTAGGCCGTCTTCCGCTCACGCCCCAACATCGTGCAGCCCGCCTCCAGTGGTGTCGCGACAGGAGTGAATGGAGGGACGAATGGAGACGTGTCGTCTTCAGCGATGAGAGTCGCTTCTGCCTTGGTGCCAATGATAGTCGTATGCGCGTTTGGCGCCGTGCAGGTGAGCGCCACAATCAGGACTGCATACGACCGAGGCACACAGGGCCAACACCCGGCATCATGGTGTGGGGAGCGATCTCCTACACTGGCCGTACACCACTGGTGATCGTCGAGGGGACACTGAATAGTGCACGGTACATCCAAACCGCCATCGAACCCATCGTTCTACCATTCCTAGACCGGCAAGGGAACTTGCTGTTCCAACAGGAAAATGCAGGTCCGCATGTATCCCGTGTCACCCAACGTGCTCTAGAAGGTGTAAGTCAACTACCCTGGCCAGCAAGATCTCCGGATCTGTCCCCCATTGAGCATGTTTGGAACTGGATGAAGCGTCGTCTCACGCGGTCTGCACGTCCAGCACGAACGCTGGTCCAACTGAGGCGCCAGGTGGAAATGGCATGGCAAGCCGTTCCACAGGACTACATCCAGCATCTCTACGATCGTCTCCATGGGAGAATAGCAGCCTGCATTGCTGCGAAAGGTGAATATACACTGTACTAGTGCCGACATTGTGCATGCTCTGTTGCCTGTGTCTATGTGCCTGTGGTTCTGTCAGTGTGTTCATGTGATGTATCTGACCCCAGGAATGTGTCAATAAAGTTTCCCCTTCCTGGGACAATGAATTCACGGTGTTCTTATTTCAATTTCCAGGAGTGTATTTACCACCAGTAGAACTACGAAGCATGTAAGAGTTTTCTGAGTGCCAAGATAACGTCAAGACCTGCCTCTGCACTGAAAATCGTTTAATTTCTATCGAAATAAGTATGTAATACTCATCTTGACTCATACACTGGTAATAATTAATTTCCGTTAGAATCCAGAACATAGATACACGTACAGATACTATTGTGTGAGTTAGTACGTTCAATTTAATCTTGTTGCCTCCACTTTTGAGAAGTTAAGTCCTCTTCATTATGAATCAGTGTCCTAGTTTAAGTGTACTGTTCCCTATCGTTCGGAGTAAGTCTGAATCGCTGAGGTTGTCGCTCTAGCGCCGCAGAACTAGTTTGGTCAGAAATAAAGATTTATCACACTGCTGAAGCGGTCTTATTCATCACGGTGTTCTGTTACTGCGGTATTCTGTTTCGTCTGTTACAAATATTTTTACGGCTCCGTATCTCAGTCGGCAATAACGGAGCTATTGTGAGGTAACTTTGACTGTTTTTTCCCCCTGTTAACACCCGTTTTTTCTCGGATGCAGGTAGACATATCAGATTGAAATTTCTATCACATATTGAAGTTTACTATTCCTTGGCGGTGTAAAAAATTAAAGCTTCTGCAAACAAAAATACAGCCATTTATGTGACAAGCGCGGGGCGTTCAATATCTAATGCAACATTTCTTTCTGGCACCGTGTTAGTTTTTTCAGAATTGCAATACACTATATTATTCCCCATTACTTTGGCTATAAAACCTTATTTTTTACCACAATGTCCGTTCAGTGAGACGGCCTGACTCCATTTTACTAGGAGGGCCTGTTTACCCACATTGTACCTTTCTTCGGGTCGACGTCTTGCTGCATCAATAACTTCCCCATTATGCACCTACTGCTTCGTGCGGAGTGCATCCTTCATTGCGCC
Source organism: Schistocerca serialis cubense (assembly GCF_023864345.2). Lineage (NCBI taxonomy): Eukaryota > Metazoa > Arthropoda > Insecta > Orthoptera > Acrididae > Schistocerca > Schistocerca serialis. The sequence continues at coordinate 295,184,014 of NC_064639.1, forward strand.
ATACCGATAAAAGTCGGAAGACGCGAGATCCCGGCTGTATGGCGGATGAGGAAGAACAGTCCAATGAAGTTTTGTGAGCTTCTCTCGGGTGCGTGGACTTACGTGAGACTTGGATTGTCGTGGAGAAGCAGAAGTTCGATTGCATTTTTGTAGCGACGAACGCCCTGAAGTCGTTTCTTCAGTTAACGGCTGATCATTGCATCATGAAAGGCGACATAATACGGAATAAACCCTTCATAGTCCTAGAAGACTTTCGCCTTGACTTTACCGACTGAGGGCGTGGCTCTGAACATTTTCTTCGGAGGAAAGGTGTTGTTGTGCGACTTCATTGCTGTTTTCCTTTCAACGCCTGTGACTGTTTTCGGCAAAAACTTGTCACGATCAGCCGTGTAAAGCGCAGTTAATTCCGCACAGATGGTTTTCGTTGTTCTTTATAGTCTTCTGTTAGGCGGCGAGGAACCCAACAAGCACACACCTTTGAGTATCCCAACTAGTGTGCGAGTGAGTCACCACCAGTAGAGACGTCCAGTTGTGCGGCGACGAATTTGACAGTGATCGTCGGTCACCTAGCATGAGAGTGTCCGCACGTTCTAACACTGCAGGAATCACAGCTGAGTGCGGCCGGCAGGGACACACGAGATCAGACAATTCTGCGCGACCTTTGATGATGGCAGACGCCTCGCCCAACGGCTCACTGCTGGGTCTCCGTAGACATTCGGCAACTGCCTATGAGTATTAGAGATTCTCTGGTATTCGCCAAGAGAAACTCAGCAACAAATCTCTGCCTGGAATGCATCTCCGTTACAGACGCAATTCCAGAGGCCACATATAGCGCCATCAGCGGTCGGAACTTCATGAAAGCATAGGAGCAGAAGCGGAAATTGTCCACGATGTTCAACAAGGCATTCCGCCTTTTTACAACTGACATTTGGCCGAGAAAAAAAGACATGTTTCATTACATATTGAACACGTCTCGGATTTTGATATTTGCAAAAACACTCATCAGGACCTATAGTTGAACAGCTGCAAGGCGCAGTAATATGAAAAAATAAGTAAACTGTTCACTATTTCAAAAGTAATCTCCATAGTTGTTAATACATTTATCCCATTGTCAGTCAAGACGGAGAGAAAAATCTCTGCGTGATTGACGCCAGGCGTACAAATCTACGTGTGAAGTAAATTGACGGCCACTAATCTCTTTCTTCATCTACACAAAAACAAGGAAATCACATGGGGAGAGATCGAGACTGTGTGGAGGATGTGATAGAGCTAGTCAGAGAAACTCCGTGTGAGGACACTGACTTTTGAAATAAAAAACAGTTTACCTACATTTTTTTCACATATCTCTCGTTCATTTGACTGCAGCTTATATATATATATATATATATATATATATATATATATATATATATATATATATAAGTCCGAAAGCCGCAGAACGTAACAACAGGATTAATAATTTCCGAGATTGCTCGTAAAGTCGTGTAAATTAATTGTTGAGCGTGAAAATAGTGACGGTGGCTTTCAGGTGAATAATAGTTTTTCTCGGAGCCTGGTGACTGTAGATCCAATGTTGTTTGATACGTGCCACATTTTTTGGCATACCACCTGAATGACTTTTTCACTATTATTAGCGGAAGAATATCAGAACAGATAAGACGCCGACACAAGAGAAGAGGGAGGAATGTTCGCGATGAGGGGTGGTTTTAGGAAGGAAATGGGTTGGATTATGTGGAAACGTAATTGGTAGAGACCTAGGTCGTATGTAAGTCATAGTAGCGGCAAGACACAATCAATACATTCAGTGCGCGATAGCTGTGGTTATGTTACCGATGATAGCGGCACCAAAGCGGAGTTACTTACCGAAATCCATGACCAAAGGAATTCCAGATTTCGAAAGAAAAGGCTGACAACATGATTAATTTAGAACTAGGTACCCTTGCTGGGGTGACGTAACTTAAGGCGCTTCATAAAGAAAAGTCTTCTAGTCGACACAGTATGCCAATTACGTTCCAATTGAAGTGTATTAATGAAATAGCTCTATTCAAGCAATCATTATCAACGCTCGCTCGACGAAAGAACCGTACCTACGTGACCCAGGTCACACTAATATCCAAGTAAGGAAATATAAGTAATCTACTGGATTCTAGATCCATATCACCGCCATCGATTTTTAATAGGATTTTGGAACATATACTGTGTTGCAAACTCGCTTGCGTGCTACATACACCGGTCGTACGTCTGGAGTTATGGCCTTGGGTGCGATTTCGTGTGATAGCAGGAGCGCTTTCGTAGTTATCGCATGTACCGTGACTGCAAAATTGTACATCAATCTTGTGATTCGACCTCTCATGCTCCCGTTCATGAACGGTATTGCAGAGTTCATTTTTTAAGAGTTTCTACTTGTTGCCTCAGCCTGCTTGATCCAACCGAGCACGTGTGGGACGTCATCCAACGACAACTTCTGCGTCATCCGCAAACAACGTTAACCCCCCACGTATTGACTGCCCAAATGCAACGGGTATGGAACTCCATCTCACAAACTGACGTCCAACATCTGTACAACAAAATGCATGCTTACACTGAACAGTATCGCGGTTACACCGGTTATTAATGTGCCAGCATGTGCAATGACTTATCGCGTGCTTCCATTTACCTGTGATCTTGCAATATTAATCACTTAAACATGTTGTCTAGACAAACGTATTTCCGAAATGTTATTATTCTATCACTTTCCTTTAATTTACGTCTATGGTCACAGACTGTTTGATAACAGATTACCGATTTCGGTCTTTAATGACCATCATCAGATCTGCAGCAAATGGGAAAAACATAAATACACTCGCAAACAGTATACACCTTAAGAACAATACATAGACCACAATGAAGAGTAGTACTGACAAAATTTACATTGTGCGCTTTAAATATGAAGAGGCATACCTGTTTCATAAAAACAAAGTCCTAAAATACTGCAGCCATGGTGGCTTCGTCAAATGTTATATGCGGAATCAGCACCAGCATCGTCAAATACATATAGATAACATCACATGCACGAGTCATGTTGTCAGTAGTACTACTGTTTAAAACAAGATGCCGTACAGGAGCCACAAGATGTTTGTGTTGTAAGTTCACCAGATGTCGCTAATATCGGCATACACTAGTTTTCAATAATTAATTGAAGCAGCGAAAATAAAGGGGGATACAATAGTTGAAGTCTATAATAAGCTTATAACGTGTAAAAGACATTACAGTAATAAAAAGAAATAAAAAGAAGACACGACAAATGTAATATTGTTAAAAAAGAGGAAGAGTTAAAAAACAGTGATTGACATGTGCTCTAGTGCGAATATTCTAGATAATGGCATAAATATTAAACACCGTTGATAGTGTACCGGGTAATATTAAACAACCATAAAACAAATCGCTAAAGGAGCCACAAATGACAGAAAACATAGTGCTGCACATAATTCAATATTATCTCACTTTATTGCCTGGTATGTGGTGGAGGATAATTTTGCTCCTTTTCCTATTCCAGTCACGAATGTTTCGCAGTGGAAACGATTGCTGGTAAGCCCCCGTATGAGATCGACTCTCCCTGTTTTTTACCTTCACAGTCTATTCGCGAGGAACGCATAACAGGAAGCATTATACTGTATTTGAAAGTTGCGTGTAAGCTGAATAAATTGCTTCCGTGTGCGGTGATACCAGATCGGCACAGCAATACGTAGAGTGGGAATTCCCACAGTAGTCAAGCAAATATTGAGGCCGGTCATGCCTTATACACTCCTGGAAATGGAAATAGGAACACCGTGAATTCATTGTCCCAGGAAGGGGAAACTTTATTGACACATTCCTGGGGTCAGATACATCACATGATCACACTGACAGAACCACAGGCACATAGACACAGGCAACAGAGCATGCACAATGTCGGCACTAGTACAGTGTATATCCACCTTTCGCAGCAATGCAGGCTGCTATTCTCCCGTGGAGACGATCGTAGAGATGCTGGATGTAGTCCAGTGGAACGGCTTGCCATGCCATTTCCACCTGGCGCCTCAGTTGGACCAGCGTTCGTGCTGGACGTGCAGACCGCGTGAGACGACGCTTCACCCAGTCCCAAACATGCTCAATGGGGGACAGATCCGGAGATCTTGCTGGCCAGGGTAGTTGACTTACACCTTCTAGAGCACATTGGGTGGCACGGGATACATGCGGACGTGCATTGTCCTGTTGGAACAGCAAGTTCCCTTGCCGGTCTAGGAATGGTAGAACGATGGGTTCGATGACGGTTTGGATGTACCGTGCACTATTCAGTGTCCCCTCGACGATCACCAGTGGTGTACGGCCAGTGTAGGAGATCGCTCCCCACACCATGATGCCGGGTGTTGGCCCTGTGTGCTCGGTCGTATGCAGTCCTGATTGTGGCGCTCACCTGCACGGCGCCAAACACGCATACGACCATCATTGGCACCAAGACAGAAGCGACTCTCATCGCTGAAGACGACACGTCTCCATTCGTCCCTCCATTCACGCCTGTCGAGACACCACTGGAGGCGGGCTGCACGATGTTGGGGCGTGAGCGGAATACGGCCTAACGATGTGCGGGACCGTAGCCCAGCTTCATGGAGACGGTTGCGAATGGTCCTCGCCGATACCTCAGGAGCAACAGTGTCCCTAATTTGCTGGAAAGTGGCGGTGCGGTCCCCTACGGCACTGCGTAGGATCCTACGGTCTTGGCGTGCATCCGTGCGTCGCTGCGGTCCGATCCCAGGTCGACGGGCACGTGCACCCTCCGCCGACCACTGGCGACAACATCGATGTACTGTGGAGACCTCACGCCCCACGTGTTGAGCAATTCGGCGGTACGTCCACCCGGCCTCCCGCATGCCCACTATACGCCCTCGCTCAATGTCCGTCAGCTGCACATACGGTTCACGTCCACGCTGTCGCGGCATGCTACCAGTGTTAAAGACTGCGATGGAGCTCCGTATGCCACGGCAAACTGGCTGACACTGACGGCGGCGGTGCACAAATGCTGCGCAGCTAGCGCCATTCGACGGCCAACACCGCGGTTCCTGGTGTGTCCGCTGTGCCGTGCGTGTGATCATTGCTTGTACAGCCCTCTCGCAGTGTCCGGAGCAAGTATGGTGGGTCTGACACACCGGTGTCAATGTGTTCTTTTTTCCATTTCCAGGAGTGTATCACTATACGTACGCTTGTGGGGCGCGTAACCGAACAAGTGGTGACAGCGTGTCTATCGCGGCGATAGTATCTGTCGCAGCAATAGTACTTGCTGAGCATCATGCGACTTTTAGACGCACAAAATGTTAATTATTGGAATCCACTTTTAAAATAATAAGTGCTAGGGGCAGTACAAGATTCGTTAAGACTTCTTTACTATTGCTATAATATGCACTAAATTAATTGTAATACGAAAAACTGTCGTACATTCAGTACCGACGAAGTACGAATCCTTCCGATGTCGTACGAAGTTTGCTAGGAATTCTTGTTGGTGCGAAGCAAGTAATCAGAATTAGGATGCATACCTGATCAATCTGTGACAGTCAAGCTCCCGGTATTCAGTATTCTATGAAATTAAGAGTATCAAATTGAGTAACTGTGAATTATTTTACTGTGTTTACCAATAACACACCGTAAAAGTACCACAAATTTCTCTTCTCCCCAATTCTATGTAGTACTTCCCCATTAGTTACGTGATCTGCCCATCTAATCTTCAGTATTATTCTGCAGCACTGCATTTCAAATGCTTCTACTTTCTTCTTGTCTAAACTGTTTCGCGTCCATGTTTCACTTCCATACATGGCTACACTCCATACAAATAGTTTCAGAAAGCACTTCCTGACACTTAAACCTATACTCGATGTCAACAAATTTCTCTTGTTCAGAGACTCTTTCCTTGCCATAGCCAGTCCACATTTTATATCCCCCCTACTTCGACAGTCATCAGTTATTTTGTTCCCCAAATAGCAAAACTCATCAACTGTTACAAGTGTCTTCATTTCCTAATCTAATTCCCTCGGCATTACCTGATTTAGACTTAATTCCATTATCTTCGTTTTTCTTTTGTTGACGTTCATCTTACGTCCTCCTCTCAGTACACTGTCCATTCCATTCAACTGCTCTTCCAATTCTTTTGCTGTCTCACAAAATTACAATTCCATTCGCAAAACCTCTAAGCTTTTATTTCTTTTCCCTGAACTTTAATTCCTACTCCAACTTTTTCTTTTGTTTCCTTTACTGCTTGCTCAATATACAGATTAAATAACATCGGAGATAGGCTACAACACTGTCTCATTTCTTTCTCAACCACTGCTTCCCTTTCGTGCCCCTCGACTCTTATAACTGCTATCTGGTTTTTGTACAAATTGTAAATAGCCTTTCGCTCCCTGAATTTTACACCTGCCACCTAAAAAAAAAAGGAATGGCAATTATGAACTTCAGTTAACTACTTGATTAAGATATACGAGGAATGAAAGTGCCTGCACTTAATGACAACCATCTAAAATTGGTAATACGCGCATGTCACAGGACGGCAGATTAATTTCACAATATACGTTTACTCACTGTACAAGTTAGAACCAAACGGAAGACAAACATAGCCAACACTAATACCAGGAAATTTTCGATGGCGCTAGTGCTACACATGTAATCAAGCTCGCGTCCTCGCAATGGGCGCGTCCCATTTAAGTGTGAAAGGCTCAGAGCGTCTTTATCAATCATTAGAGGCATCATAATACATGACAATAAGAAAATATACAGTTGTTACCCAAATACAACGGCTTATGTCTTGCGTACTAATGGCTATCATCAAAACGTTTACATATATAGAATAATATAAAAAAAAAAAACAAGGAAAACTGCTCGTCTTGCCGTTAATGTAATACAAATGGCAGTAACACAGTACTAATAAAAACGGCATCTTACAGCACCGAATTATCATAAACGTTTTGTTATGCGCGAAAAAATTAGGATCTTCATGTCTTATTATCATTTAATTGCACATCTCTTTCGAGCGAACAAATTGTGGTTTATTACTAAGGAGAAAATAGCAATACGTAAACTTGGGAATTTTACATAAATTCAACCATAATGTGTGATCAAAAAACTATTCAACAGAGGGTCTAACCATAAATTAAGGCTCATGTCAGTATTTTAACATTGTGATCTGACTTAATTTTTAGCTGCATGTTCTCATCTGTTACACATCGCATTCAAGTGCTGTTACATCCTTCACAGTGCGTTCTCGTCGTGAAATATCGTTCCATAGGTTAGGCAATCGGCAGCGTTTTCCTATTTATCCACAACGAGAGTGCCAAACCTGGTTTCGGCACTTGAACCGTGGAACGAAAACCAGCAATTACATTAGGCCTGCATGTCATATCTTCTACATGTTTCAAGAAAACAACTGGGGCGCACTTGTATATGACACCCGAATATAAGAACGTTAATGTAAACTAAACTGAAACTATGATATTATGAACGATGTATGTCTCTGATAGGCTTTATAAACACGTAACGTTAGCGACAGCCCCGGACGGTGCACAAGTCCTGCCCATTCAGCCCCCTCCACACCAATCCATATCCGAAGTTCCACCCATGGTCTGCAGCATGTTCCAACTTCAAAGTTGTGCGTATCACAGATATGCCAGTCATAACAAGGGAGAAAATCAGTAGTTAGTACGAAATACAGTTTTTCCGGTACAATTGTGAAAAGAATTAGAAATATGTTAATTGAATATGTGAGTTGAAAAATCATCAATAATAAATAAAAATGGTATCCACACTGTCTTTTTTATTTCATCTGCACTATATCAAAAAATCTTATATTTGTTAACTGCAGTGAGCGCAAATTTCCGTCACCTCACGTAGTGTAAGAAATTCTGTTGGGAAATATTAATTGGTAGTATCCCCAAGGATGCTGTCCATGACCTCGATTGTTTAAAGCCAATGTTGTGCATAAACAAGGCAAAGTCGATGTCTTGGTTTGTTTCTGATTACCTCATTAAGACTAAAGAATATAAGAGTGGGATAATGTAGAAATGCGTAATGTAAGCAGTCAGATATTTATACAGTGACATTCTTCATTAATACTTGCCTGTGTAATGGGTGAATTTTTACTTGTGAACTCTTATGACTGCTTGCTTATAGCAGACACGAGATTACTTTGAGTTCTTCAGTGTTTGAGAGCCTTAGAGCTGCCTATTGTTAAACATATGTACATAATTTCGTCAGTGTCATTCCAACACATCTTATCGTACTTTAATGTCTGTTACATTTACTCATTTTAAATACTTTTCATTACACAAACTGCTAAGAAGTACTAACAGCACATAGCCGGCCGGTGTGGCCGTGCGGTTAAAGGCGCTTCAGTCTGGAACCGCGTGACCGCTACGGCCGCAGGTTCGAATCTTGCCTCGGGCATGGATGTGTGTGATGTCCTTAGGTTCGTTAGGCTTAAGTTGTTCTAAGTTCTAGGGGACTGATGACCACAGAAGTTAAGTCCCATAGTGCTCAGAGCCATTTGAACCATTTGAACTAACAGCACAACGCTGCTAGTATGAACAACCGCGGTTAAACAAAAAACGACGAACAAAAACACGACAGCGACGAGGACTACCAAAGATCATATTGATGCGCTCTTGGTTGGTCTGGAGGGGGGTAGGTGTGGAGGGGGGTAAATGGGCTGGGCTTGTGCAAATGTCCGGGGCTGTCGCTTTCGTTTCCTTTTATAAACCGGATCGCTGACTGCACGACCGCAGAGACAAAGATACTGTTTCTGGTCTGAGATTGTAGTGTTGGAATAAGAGAGCGCTTGGCGCACACTTGTAGGTTGCTGCCTGTGAGCGAAGGACGATGGAGTAGGCACTTTTTGTGGTGTGCTGTGTGAAGCCACCAACTGTTAGATTAATGTAGGAATTACGAAACGCCAGCCGGTGTGGCCGAGCGGTTCTAGGCGCTACAGCCTGGAACCGCGCGACCGCTATCGTCGTAGGTTTGAATCCTGCCTTGGGCATAGATGTGCGTGATGTCCTTGAGTTAGTTAAGTTTAAGTAGTTCTAAGTTCTAGGGGACTGATGACCTCAGCAGTTAAGTCCCATAGAGCTCAGAGCCATTTGAACCAATTACGAAACATGTAAGCAGAGGTCCTCTCACAAGCAAGGTAAAGATGTTAAATAATTATGATTTTTGTTTTGCCGGCGCGTTAATATAGATGAGATGCTGATAATTTGTAATTGTTGACTAACCCGAGAATGTACGTAAACTGGTTTGATAAAAAGGCTTGTTAGATATTTCACTTTTGTTATGCTTCTAAGGTTTGTTAACAGAGCAATAGGTAAATTGATGATTTGCATTTGTGTTGGATTAGTGAGGTTAGATAATACTGGTTGAATAAATGTCATTGTTCGTGAATCAGTTAGGAAAAAGATGTATTTTTCTAATCAAATTCAATTGTCAAATGTTTTGAAAAGACAGGCTTCACTTGCAATACAATTTTGCTAAAAAAAATCAGTCTTAGTAATTCACCACAATCAGTACCGCCTCCCTGTCCAGCTCATATGTTTTTCAAGGAAATTGGACTGTTCATAAATGTTTTCATGTATCAGCTAAAGCAATTTCATGTGCATTTCAAAGTACTACAGCCAGCATTGCACACCGCTCAGCCTGTAGCTAACACATTTTATTTTTCTCATGAGAGACCAGAATACATTGCGTTCCACCATTGCTGCTTTAGATGTAAGACAATTTAATTTATTTGTTATGTGCACAGGGACCAAAGTTATCAGTTTTGAACAGGGTCAGTGGGTCAGTGCCGTAGGAGCTGAATGTATTTTGCAGTGATTATATTTTTTTATTAGTATTGGGTGTTGCATTGCCCCAACAGTTCGTATAAAGATTTTGCTAACAATAACACAGAGTATGCCATAATATACCTTCCAGAATTTAATTGCAATAATGTACATATTCCCTCTTGAATGAATGTGTACTGTACTGGGCGACTGTGCAATTAAAATTTTTTTTTTTTTAAACCAAGAATATTATGAATGTTTCTGAAGTTAATCGCAGGACTTTTCCTAACAAAAATTTTGAAGATTCTCAGAAAATAGTGATAATAATAATAATAATAATTATTATTATTATTATTGTATCTCTGGAAATAGAGATTCGCTGGAGGAAAAATTCTTCTTCCGAATCTCGGCGATGTCAATCCCGGGATACCAGAGCTGCGGCGATCGACGATTTAGTATTGATGGTTCGGCACAATCTCAAAGAAAAACGGGAGAGGAATGAAAATGGCGGCAGATCCTTAATCACTGTAGCGAGAATAAATCCACGTCTGGGGCTTTTGAGACAGACGGTAACGTCGCTCATCGGTGGTTTTGATCCGTGTTGTTATAAATTCGATGCAGGATCTTGAAATTATTTTCGCCACAGAATGTAAATGTTACTGGTAAAACATACATAATGTCTAACGTGAATTGTCGGGTTTTTTAAAAGAATGACTTACTTTCTCCTGTTCTGCTGTCTTTGACGATGATTACATTCGCCTTTTATTGATCAAGATGAGCTATTTCGAATTACATTGCCTTTTAATCCTTCCACCTTTTCTACATAGACACCAAACATTAAAGTCACAATTCTGATTGCAATGGCGGACTATCCCTTTCATACAACAACATATTCCTCACTCTACCCCGCTAGGAAGACAACACAAAACAAAAAAAAATTAAAAATACATCCACGTCGGCTAACAAAGCCAGAGAAGCAATGTGCAACAGTCTCTTTTTAGCATCGCTGCTGCCACTCGCAGCCACTATATCTTTGAGTGTCAGTATTACCGTCGCAGTTTTTAATTTCATCCCACCCCTGCCCTGGCGTACGGGACTACAAGTCCCACCGCTACACCCTCACCCGCCCATGTTAGGCAAAATTTTTCTGCCTGACTCATGTAGTACTATCACCGTCAGAGGGTGGTACGGGACCACAAGTCCCACCGCCACACCTCCAAAGCGAATTGCAGTTTAGACCGCAATAGACCGGTGACGCTGTATTGTAACATATCACCCCGGACTACTTAAAAAAAAAAAATGTATGAAACAATGTGTAGCTTTATCGGTCTGTCTAGATGAGATGTACAAAAGAACAAGAATGCACTACATTACAAAACTTGTGCGATGCAAACTTACGACCACTCCCAGCTCTTAACAAAACGTATTAAAAACTTCAATACACAGTACCGTATTTTACGAGCTGTAAGACGCACATTTTTCTTCGAAATACTGCCTCCAAAATTCAGGTGCCTCTTCTACTCGAAATTGATATAAAATGCCCTGTGTTTGCTTTAAAATTACTGCTAGTCTTAAAAATGACAATGTATTCGATGCTGTGGGAAACCTTTCTGTATCTGGCAACACTGAATACTACTGGCAGCAGCAGTGCACCGATACGACGAACGTGAGTTGCGGGGATTCACAAGCCAGCTACCTCCGTCTCCCTCCCGCCCTGCCATCACAAATCCAGAACATTGTTTGCAGTCTACGGTGCCAGTGGACTTAAATTGAAAGTGAATTGTGTTATCGGCAACAGCACAATATTTTTGTTAGTAATTAGTTTCATAATGAAAAAAATAAACAGTATTCATATGATACGGGCTATAAATTGAAACTAATGGCATATGCTGCAGAACATGGAAATAGAGCAGCTGAGCGGCATTTGGCCCTTCACCAACAGAAAAAGCTATTCGCTATTGACGGTCTCACAAAAAAGAACTGAAAAAATGAGGAAGATTAAATGTGCAAATAGAAGACTGAATGCAAATGTCCAAAACTAGGAGATGAAGTACTGAAATGGATTGAAGGACAGCGTGAAAATGGGATTTGAAGTAATACGAAAATGATTCAAATACACGTTCGTAAGCTAGCTCAGTAGCGCAACTTAATAGACTTTAAGGATGGAATTGTGGAATTGGTTAGTGCTACCCGTATATGATGCGTCATGATCTTAGCAGGCAAACAAAACCAAAGTATCTCATAAAATGCCACAAGAGTATGAAAAGAAAGCATTACCTTTTCATCACTTTATTATTCAACATCGAAAGGAAACCAGTATGAAAACAAGCCAAATAGCGAATATGGACGGAAATCCTCTGGCATTTCTTCTGCCGCCTAACAGAACTGTGCCATAAAAGGTGCTAAACCTGTAACTACAGAGTAAGTGTACATGAAAAATGCACCACACGGTCGTCTTTTCACGCTATTCTGTCGGTACTAAACTTAATCCAATTATGATTTTCAAGCGCAAAGCAATGCCAAAACCTTCAAATACCACCGCCAGGTGTTGTTGTTCACGTACATGACAAGGGTTGGGTAGATAAGGCTGGTATGACATTATGCATTAACATAGTGTGGGAGAGAAGGAAAGGTACTTTATTGAAGTAGAGTTGTCTTCTTGCACTAGATCAGTTTATTAACCATTTGAAAAAAATCTGTGAAAGAGAAAGTGAGACAGCGAAATACGAAGTATGTTATTATTCCGGGAGGACTTACTTCACAACTTCAACTTCTTTATATCTCGATAAACAAACCGTTTAAAGTGTACACGAGGGAGGAATGGAACAAATGGATTATGAATGAGACCCAACATGAATTCAAGCCGAAAGGAGTTTTAAAACGACTTACAATCAAACAGGTGTGTCAGTGGATAAAACATTTGGGGTCCAGAGTGAGAGAAGACACTATTCTTAAATCTTTGAAGAAGTGCGGCATAAGTAACGCTCTTGATGGCAGTGAGTACCATATTATATATGAAGAGGACAACGTGGACAACGAAGAGAGGGGAGAAGAAGAAAAAGAAGAGGAAAGGTCAGATGATGATTTTCAGGGGTTTTAAGGGCCATTTCGGCTTTATGAACTAAGAATTTCTTTTAGACTGGCTTTGTAACTCTAATAAAAAAAATTGTAAAAATGTTATTTATTTAAAAATTTCCTTAAAAATTAAGGTGAGTCTCATAGTCCATAGAATTTTATAGTCCGTAGTGTTTCATAGTCCGTAAAATACGGTAATTATGTTTCACAATAACATTTATTTAATAGTTCATTACGATTCGGCTTTCACTTCTTTTAGACAATTGTCAGATAACTTAATACTGATCGGATAGTCCACACATCTTCAGCTTGAGCTCATAGCTCTTCAAAGATTGTTGTGCACAGATATGTCACGTTTTATGACTATATCGATACGCAATACAAGCATAATGTACTAGTCAAAGAGACTCTCAAGAAATAAGTCGTATATTACAGTACATTAAAATATTAAAACTGCATGATGTATAAGCCAAATATGTTGGACAAGTAAATAATGGCACAGACTGTTATGCAATATAAGGAAACTAGTAAGCGTGATGAACATCTCGAAGAGAAGGGAAGGGGAGGGCGGGGGGGGGGGGGGGGGAGGTGAAGAAAGAAGTGTAAGGAACGTTGGTGTGGGACAGTTATAGCAATCTTATTATGTAATGGTGACTGCTGTTGCCATGGTAGGAGTGAGTGATGGAACCTGGTCCTAAATGGCCAAACACAGCGACATTACTGACCCTTACTAAAGTAGCGGCAACCAGTCATTATTTCTCTCGCCATTAGATAACATTCTTGTTATAAATGTTCCACACCCGCATTCGGTAGACTTCTTTTTCCTCCCCGCTCCTTTTTTCGACCTGCTCATCACATTGACCAGCTTCTCTATATTAAATAGTTCAAATGTGTGTGAAATCTTATGGGACTTAACTACTAAGGTCAGTCCCTAAGCTTACACACTGCTTAACCTAAAGTATCCGAAGCTGAAACACACACACCCATGCCCGAAGGAGGACTCGAACCTCTGCCGGGACCAGCTGCAGAGTCCATGACTGCAGCGCCCAAGACCGCTCGGCTAATCCCGCGCGGCTATTAAATAGTAGTCTGTGCTATTATTCACTTGTAAACATATTTAGTTCATACATTGACGTAGTTTTAATATTTGAATGTACTGCAATATACGATTTATTTGTTGAGGGTCTCTTTGAGTAATACATTATGCTATCACTGTGTATCGATACAGTCATAAAATGGGACATGTCTTTGCACAACAATCTCTGTACAGCTACGAACTCTTGCTGAACTTGCGTGGACCATCTGTTCAGTACTAAGTTATCTGATAATGGCCGAACCAGCGAAGCCGATTCATAACGAGCTCTTAAATAAACATTACTGCGAAACATTAATACCGTATTTTACGGACTACAAAACGCTACGGACTGTAAGAGCTATTTGTAATTACAATGGTTTTTAATCCTTCCATCTTTTCTACATAGACACCAAACATTAAAGTCACAATTCTGATTGCAATGGCGGACTATCCCTTTCATACAACATATCCCTCACTCTACTCCCGCTAGGAAGACAACACAAAACAAAACAAAAAATTAGAAATAACATCAACGTCGGCTAACAAAGCCAGAGAAGCAATGCGCAACAGTCTCTTTTTAGCATCGCTGCTGCCACTCGCAGCCACTATATCTTTGAGTGTCAGTATTACCGTCGCAGTTTTTAATGTATGAAACAATGTGTAGCTTTATCGGTCTGTCTAGATGAGATGTACAAAACAACAAGAATGCAGTACATTACAAAACTTATGCGATGTAAACTTATGACCACTACCAGCTCTTAACAAAATTTTTAAAAAAATTCCGCCGCGTTGACACTTTCATCACTTTTCGCACAGGCATCGTATGACAGAGAATACAATGAAATATAAAATTCTCCTGACGTGGTACTACAAAGGGCGCCACTTCCACATACAACACGCTACACGATTACTCGAGTTAGATATCCAGTCCACAGTTCAGACATTTATTCAAAAAGTTCATTTAAAAAACCTTATGTATTTGTTACGTGCGCTGTTCATTCAACGTAATCGTAAACTTTTTCTTTTTTAAAAGAACGTCACAATTTCATGAACAGTCTGCTTTTTAAAATTATTTGAACCATAAACATCAGTGCCACGGACCGTGTTGATGTCTGTACATAGTCCTCTTTCTGTTACGAACTAACAGCAAAAATATTTATAGAATACTCCGTCGGTTCATGGAGGAGATAAGACGCATTAAAAACTTCAATACACTGTACCGTATTTTACGTGCTGTAAGACGCACATTTTTCTTCGAAATACTGCCTCCAAAATTCAGGTGCCTCTTCTACTCGAAATTGATATAAAATGCCCTGTGTTTGCTTTAAAATTACTGCTAGTCTTAAAAATGACAATGTATTCGATGCTGTGGGAAACCTTTCTGTATCTGGCAACATTGAATACTACTGGCAGCAGCAGTGCACCGATGCGACGAACGTGAGTTGCGGGGATTCACAAGCTTGCTACCTCTGTCTCCCTCCCGCCCTGCCATCACAAATCCAGAACATTGTTTGCAGTCTACGGTGCCAGTGGACTTGAATTGAAAGTGAATTGTGTTATCGGCAACAGCACAATATTTTTGTTAGTAATTAGTTTCATAATGAAAAAATAAACAGTATTCATATGATACGGGCTATAAATTGAAACTAATGGCATATGCTGCAGAACATGGAAATAGAGCAGCTGAGTGGCCTTTGGCCCTTCACCAACAGAAAAAGCTATTCGCTATTGACGGTCTCATAAAAAAGAACTGAAAAAATGAGGAAGATTAAATGTGCAAATAGAAGACTGAATGCAAATGTCCAAAACTAGGAGATGAAGTACTGAAATGGATTGAAGGACAGCGTGAAAATGGGATTTGAAGTAATACGAAAATGATTCAAATACACGTTCGTAAGCTAGCTCAGTAGCGCAACTTAATAGACTTTAAGGATGGAATTGTGGAATTGGTTAGTGCTACCCGTATATGATGCGTCATGAACTTAGCAGGCAAACAAAACCAAAGTATCTCATAAAATGCCACAAGAGTATGAAAAGAAAGCATTACCTTTTCATCACTTTATTATTCAACATCGAAAGGAAACCAGTATGAAAACAAGCCAAATAGCGAATATGGACGGAAATCCTCTGGCATTTCTTCTGCCGCCTAACAGAACTGTGCCATAAAAGGTGCTAAACCTGTAACTACAGAGTAAGTGTACATGAAAAATGCACCACACGGTCGTCTTTTCACGCTATTCTGTCGGTACTAAACTTAATCCAATTATGATTTTCAAGCGCAAAGCAATGCCAAAACCTTCAAATACCACCGCCAGGTGTTGTTGTTCACGTACATGACAAGGGTTGGGTAGATAAGGCTGGTATGACATTATGCATTAACATAGTGTGGGAGAGAAGGAAAGGTACTTTATTGAAGTAGAGTTGTCTTCTTGCACTAGATCAGTTTATTAGTCATTTGAAAAAAATCTGTGAAAGAGAAAGTGAGACAGCGAAATACGAAGTATGTTGTTATTCTGGGAGGACTTACTTCACAACTTCAACTTCTTTATATCTCGATATACACTCCTGGAAATGGAAAAAAGAACACATTGACACCGGTGTGTCAGACCCACCATACTTGTTCCGGACATTGCGAGAGGGCTGTACAAGCAATGATCACACGCACGGCACAGCGGACACACCGGGAACCGCGGTGTTGGCCGTCGAATGGCGCTAGCTGCGCAGCATTTGTGCACCGCCGCCGTCAGTGTCAGCCAGTTTGCCGTGGCATACGGAGCTCCATCGCAGTCTTTAACACTGGTGGCATGCCGCGACAGCGTGGACGTGAACCGTATGTGCAGTTGACGGACTTTGAGCGAGGGCGTATAGTGGGCATGCGGGAGGCCGGGTGGACGTACCGCCGAATTGCTCAACACGTGGGGCGTGAGGTCTCCACAGTACATCGATGTTGTCGCCAGTGGTCGGCGGAAGGTGCACGTGCCCGTCCACCTGGGACCGGACCGCAGCGACGCACGGATGCACGCCAAGACCGTAGGATCCTACGCAGTGCCGTAGGGGACCGCACCGCCACTTCCCAGCAAATTAGGGACACTGTTGCTCCTGGGGTATCGGCGAGGACCATTCGCAACCGTCTCCATGAAGCTGGGCTACGGTCCCGCACACCGTTAGGCCGTCTTCCGCTCACGCCCCAATATCGTGCAGCCCGCCTCCAGTGGTGAATGGAGGGACGAATGGAGACGTGTCGTCTTCAGCGATGAGAGTCGCTTCTGCCTTGGTGCCAATGATGGTCGTATGCGTGTTTGGCGCCGTACAGGTGAGCGCCACAATCAGGACTGCATACGACCGAGGCACACAGGGCCAACATCCGGCATCATGGTGTGGGGAGCGATCTCCTACACTGGCCGTACACCACTGGTGATCGTCGAGGGGACACTGAATAGTGCACGGTACATCCAAACCGTCATCGAACCCGTCGTTCTACCATTCCTAGACCGGCAAGGGAACTTGCTGTTCCAACAGGACAATGCACGTTCGCATGTATCCCGTGCCACCCAACGTGCTCTAGAAGGTGCAAGTCAACTACCCTGGCCAGCAAGAACTCCGGATCCGTCCCCCATTGAGCATGTTTGGGACTGGATGAAGCGTCGTCTCACGCGGTCTGCACGTCCAGCACGAACGCTGGTCCAACTGAGGCGCCAGGTGGAAATGGCATGGCAAGCCGTTCCACAGGACTACATCCAGCATCTCTACGATCGTCTCCATGGGAGAATAGCAGCCTGCATTGCTGCGAAAGGTGGATATACACTGTACTAGTGCCGACATTGTGCATGCTCTGTTGCCTGTGTCTATGTGCCTGTGGTTCTGTCAGTGTGATCATGTGATGTATCTGGCCCCATGAATGTGTCAATAAAGTTTCCCCTTCCTGGGACAATGAATTCACGGTGTTCCTATTTCAATTTCCAGGAGTGTACAAACCGTTTAAAGTGTACACGAGAGAGGAATTGTACAAATGGATTATGAATGAGACCCAACATGAATTCAAGCCGAAAGGAGTTTCAAAACGACTTACAGTCAAACAGGTGTGTCAGTGGATAAAACATTTGGGGTCCAGGTGAGAGAAGACACTATTCTTAAATATTTGAAGAAGTGCGGCGTAAGTAACGCTCTTGATGGCAGTGAGGACCATATTATATATGAAGAGGACAACGTTGACAACGAAGAGAGAAGAGAAGAAGGAAAAGGAGGGGAAAGGTCAGATGACGATTTTCAGGGGTTTTAAGGGCCATTTCGGCTTTATGAACTAAGAATTTCTTTTAGTCTGGCTTTGTAAATCTAATAAAAAAAATTGTAAAAATGTTATTTATTTAAAAATTTCCTTAAAAATTAAGGTGAGTCTTATAGTCCATAGAATTTTATAGTCCGTAGTGTTTCATAGTCCGTAAAATACACAATTGTCAGATAACTTAATACTGAACGGATAGCCCACACATCTTCAGCTTGAGTTCATAGCTGTACAAAGTTTGTTGTGCACAGATATGTCACATTTTATGACTATATCGATACGCAATACAAGCATAATGTACTATCCAAAGAGACTCTCAAGAAATAAATCGTATATTACAGTACATAAAAGTATTAAATCTGCATGATGTATAAGCCAAATATGTTGGACAAGTAAATAATGGCACAGACTCTTATGTAATATAAGGAAACTAGTAAGCGTGATGAACATCTCGAAGAGAAGGGAAGGGGAGGGCGGGGGGGGAGATGAAGAAAGAAGTCTCTGTAACGTTGGTGTGGGACAGTTATAGCAATCTTATTATGTAATGGTGACTGCTCTTGCCATGGTAAGAGTGAGTGATGGAACCTGGTCCTAAATGGCCAAACACAGCGACATTACTGGCCCTCACTAAAGTAGGGGCAACCAGTCATTATTTCTCTCGCCATTAGATAACAGTCTTGTTATAAATGTTCCACACCTGCATTCTGTAGACTTCTTTTTCCTCCCCGCCCTTTTTTTCGACCTTGACAGGTGGCTACACTGAGCCACAGCGCCAGAGATGGCGCCAAAGAGTATTATTCAGCCGCCTCCATTGGCAGTTCTTGTCGAGAAGTCGCAGTAAGCAGTGCTTGTTGAGATGTAGCAGTGGTGAGTCGTTGTTGAGAGGTTCCCATGGAGAGTGCTTGTTCAGATGTTGTCATATTGTTTTGATTGACGAAAAGCACATTACAGCATCCCTAATCCAACAACATCTGGTGTCTAGCCCATCAAAACAATATGACAACATCTGAACAAGCACTCTCCATGGGAACCTCTCAACAACGACTCACCACTGCTACATCTCAACAAGCACTGCCTACTGCGACTTCTCGACAAGAACTGCCAGTGGAGGGGGCTGAATAATACTCTTTGGCGCAATCTCTGGCGCTGTGGCTCAGTGTAGCCACCTTTCAACCTGTTCATCACATTCACCAGCTTCTCTATATTAAATAGTCAAATGTGTGTGAAATCTTATGGGACTTAACTACTAAGGTCAGTCCCTAAGCTTACACACTGTTTAACCTAAAGTATCCGAAGGTGAAACACACACACCCATGCCCGAAGGAGGACTCGAACCTCCGCCGGGACCAGCTGCAGAGTCCATGACTGCAGCGCCACAGACCGCTCGGCTAATCCCGCGCGGCTATTAAATAGTAGTCTGTGCTATTATTCACTGGTAAACATATTTAGTTCATACATTCATGTAGTTTTAATATTTGAATGTACTGTAATATATGATTTATTTGTTGAGGGTCTCTTTGAGTAATACATTATGCTAGCACTGTGTATCGATATAGTCATAAAATGTGACATGTCTTTGCACAACAATCTCTGTACAGCTACGAACTCTTGCTGAATTTGCGTGGACCATCTGTTCAGTACTAAGTTATCTGATAATGGCCGAACCAGCGAAAGCCGGTTCATAACGAGCTCTTAAATAAACATTACTGCACCGTAAAATACGGACTATAAAAAGCTACGGACTGTAAGACTCACCTTGTGTCATTATTCACTTATGCAACATATTTGATAGGTAGTAACCAATTTTCTAGTGACGATGATGCCGCTTATGTCATCACTCCCACATATGCGTATAATGCATGCTTAGCATTTTGTGTGTACTGCTTTATTCACACTATCAGATCCTGGAAAAAAAATTGACGTGCTAGTCCCAGGACGGCTAGGGGGCAAGTGTGTCGAAATGGAATAGCCATACCATGTGCTCGTAAATTTATCTGCAGACAAAAGTTCAACTAGAGTGAATGTAGAAATTTTAACGTCATAGCTGCTGTGCAGACAGACAATACCCAGTTGTCTATACATCATATCTCAATGTTATTGGGTGACACTGGCTTGGAGTGTAGTATCGAGCGTATACCACTGTCATTATCGATTTCACTGTGTGTGTGTGTGTGCGTGTTCTTGCGTGTGTGTGTGTCTGTGTCTTTGCGTGTGCATGTATCTGTATTTACATTATTTGCAGACTAATAGTTATAGCTACTATGAGTCGTATAGTTTTAGGTTGTTTAATACCACCAAGTACATTTGGAAAGAGCAAGCCATTAGCGCTTATTTCCTCCTGGGCAGCAGGTCAGATGTTGAAGTGTGGACACATGGATGTAAAATGGTTAATCTGTACTGTCAGGCGTAGTCCACTTAGTGGTGCAGTTATGACTATGCAAAAACATCAGGTCGTAAATTATGTGACGTGTTTGCTGGAAGATTGCTAGATGCAGAGAAAAAAACTAACAACAGTCTGCTATGTGTATACATGAAGGCATCCTATATAACAATATATACAATTATACCTGCTGCGCCCCATATACGTCGGGACAAAGCGAAAGCTAAATTATGGTCCCATATAAAACTACCCACATTCTCGGTAGTATGTCACGAAATAACAGCTTACTGGGCATATATACGCAAAATTCTGTTCGTACCTAAGTTTGGCATGGGTAAAAATGCAAATTTACCTGCTTGCCCTATGGACTCATAGTGTTCAACTGTCCCTCCATCGTATTTGAATGCCATAGGGCGACATTCGCTTGCAGCATTTGTTTAACTAATTTCTGCTATTGCTACCTATGCAGTGCACGATTACTTTAGCGGTATTCGAATACTGCATCCCTGAAAACGATCTAATATTATTCGTTTGTAAGTGACTTAAACCTAATCCTCAAAAGGATATTAAAGTGTACTGTATTTAATATATTGTGTGTACTGATTTAATGAAACACAACGGAGTATAGCAGCACCAACTCGCAGCTTATTACAATGCTGTCTGAATAGGCCTGCACCATATTACCCTAAATTTCCCTTCTGGAAAGCCCAAAGTATTTATTATATCTGTGGTCGGCTTGGCCACTCAGCAATTTCCCAATTATTCCTAAATATCGACTTCATTCCTCTAGGTGCCTTGTGCAACGCCTCCAAAGTGTTCTCTGTGTTACCTGTTACACATTCTGTTGCAATTAAATGCTGTCCAAAGCCAGTCCCATTACTAGAGCGAATGTGCTCCTTATACCTTATTAATAAGCTTCGGCCAGTTTGAGCAATGTAATAGCTTTCGCATTATCAAATTGTGGCTTATATACTTCTAATATTCCATACTTTGATTTCTTGCTCCTACCTTTATCTACAATTTTTAACTTAATCTAGGTTTTATTGGAAATGCAATACTACATTACTACGGAAATATGTGTATTAGTTTTTGAGAAAAGGGGCCATTATACTGGAGAGCGATAAGTTTTTTGAAAATGTGATTGACTACACGGCTTTTAAATCCATTGGACAACGCTACTTACTTCAAAATATTTAGTTCACCTTATGCTCCTCCTCCTGTATCTTTTTCTTGGGGTCTCGGATGAAAAGGAAAGAGCTGTCTACCCGAACGTCTCCTACTTCACATTCCAAGTGCTCGTGGCCATTCTGAAAAAGACAAATGGAGGTTTAGTATATAGTGAGGTTTTGCAGCCTGAGGGAATAACAAAGTGCAACAGTAAAAACCAAACAGTGCACGCTGTCAAAGTCCGAAGTTGCATTGAATCCAAGGAACCACCAAATTTGTTTCTCTCTTACCACGATTTTATCAATGTCTAATCATTACTGTCCTAGGATATGCCGATTCTATATAAATTTTAAAACACAAGAACAACTTTATCAGCAAAGAAAGGTTGAAATTAGACATGTTGTAGGCAGCACTAAATAAATTTCCATAACTAACGTCCGCATGAGTCCGTGATCTTAGGCAGAGATGTGAACACATCGCGATCGGATTGTTGCGTGGATGCGATTAAACAGTTCGATTTGCTGAACTTGTTTAAGATTTAAATTCTTTCTGAATGGTTTCAGCCTCTAATGACGTCTCCATCATTGGAAGACGAAATGTCAGGCAGAGAAATATGCCTTGGAACGCGGCCTAATATCCATCAAACAAACATCACCAGAACGTAAAAACCCAGTTTGTGATAGCGTAGATGAAGCACCGTGTACACTTTCACAAAAAGACGCTCCAAGAAACTCCTCTCTCCAGTGTTTGCGATATCTGCTATTCACAGGCCACGAGTTTCGGCGATTTTCCAGGGACGCTCACACACCTTCCAAGTTCCCTGCAAGCAGTCCCTGCATATTTATAACATGCAGTAGTGTATATTTTGCTCTCACCTGTAGTTGTCAACCTCGCGTATCAAATAGAGTGCACGAATAACTGTGAACAGACTCTTCTTTTATCTTCACTCTACGCATTTAAGAGCATTGTATCTCCACCACCAGGTGGATTCGTCTGTTTAACACGACACTGACGTTACTTACTTACAATTTTCTGAGCAACTTGTGGCTTTATCTTTCTGTGCTCAGTTGCAACTTTCTGGAAATTTATTTACGTTACAAACTTCACTTGAGATATACGTAATAATAAACGCTTACTGTCTTCAATCTTTTTCTTTCGATTTTTATAACAGAAACGGCTTATATGTACCCTAAAATGTCTACAATCAAGGTACAGTCGTATTTTGCATCTCCAGAGATATCTATGGAGAAGCTGACATACGTAACAAATGGTTCAAATGGCTCTGAGCACTATGGGACTTAACATCTGAGGTCATCAGTCCCCTAGAACTTAGTACTACTTAAACCAAACTAACCTAAGTACATCACACACACCCACGCCCGAGGCAGGATTCGAACCTGCGACCGTAGAAGTCGCGCAGTTCCGGACTGAAGCGCCTAGAACCGCTCGGCCACCGAGGCCGGCCACTCGTAACAGCGAGTGACATTTTAACACATGCTGATTGTTCTGATGGAATATATATATATATATATATATATATATATATATATATATATATATATATATATATTGAGCGCATTTTACCGACATAGCGCACAACATCATACTCAAAAAGTATCGGAATGACCTGAATTACATCCCAACTCATTTGCTTCCAACCCACTAACGTACCTTCCTCCAAGCTCTTTTCGGTATAGACGTTTAGCTATACAAAATGGTTACCACAATTGACCGCTAGAGAACACTACTCTGCGTGTCAATGATTCTAGACGTCAAACGTTATCATGATATTCCAAACATCAAAAAGCACATTGTTAGCAATGAGACCTTCTTTAATGCCAGTAAATAACTGACGTTTAAATAATGTTAGCACTCTCATCAATAGGAGACAACTAATACCTTTAACTGTATCACACAAATGATTTAGTAGTAATAAGTCTTTTGGTGAATAACATATTGCACAAGAATATCTGAACTCCAAAGATCAATGATAATTCGGAGTACTCCAAAAGATTTCCCAGCCACCTATTACCCGTCGTTCTCTTGGCGAATGGTTTTACATAAATTGATTTATGTTCTGACTAGTTAGCAAATCATCTATTAACAACGTCAACACTCCTTGACAACCTCAACATCAATAGCATATTGCCAGTAAATTCACTGTACTCATCATGTCAGTGGGTGCGCATATTTTAACTTGAAATAACGTAAAATAAAGGTTTGTTTTGGGCAGGGATTCGAAGCAAACAAGTAATCCGTTAGTAACTAAACAAGATTGTAGGAGAATTAATTTTGTGGAAACATTTGTAGGACGTGCAGAAGAGAAATAACGAATGAGTCATTGAAGAAAACAAATTTTAATTTCCACATGTGAAAGATAATATTTGTTAACTGCAAACCACGTTTATGATCCACGTTATTTGCGTTGATCCATGAGATGACCATCTGCATCCACGATGGCCTGGAACTGCTCTAGAGATTGCTCTATTGCTGCCCGAAATACTTCAGGTGAGATGTTGTCTACCGCCCTCGCTATGTTTGTCAACCTCGAACGTGTGTTAGTGTCCCATTGATAAATCCTGACTTAAAGGTAACCCCACAGACAGAAATCACACGGGTTCAGATCTCATGATCTTGGTGGCCATGCAGTTTGGAACCATCGGTCGATGATTCTGTTTCCTCCAGACATGTTACGGAGTAAGCGAGTGACCTCATGAGCAATCTGAGGAGGAGCTCCATCGTGCATCAAAACAATAGAGTCCAAAGCACCTCTTTCCGGTAGAGTGGGGCTCTCACGTTGGCGAGGCAGATCACAGGAGCGTGTTCGGTTCATTCCGCACGATGTCCGAGTTCCTCCCACGGTGTCGTACCACTAAGGACGCGTAAGGGCAAGCCGTGTCATTAACACTATTGACAACGCAAATCCAGCAGCACACTGACTCAACATCTTTCCTATAAAACGGGGTGCTACTTTGGCTCAAGATAGCTGAAGATTAATTATAGCGATCCTCAAGGCCGACGTTTTTCACCGGTAGCTAGATGTTTGAACCTGTAATGACGACACTTAAAATTGTTGACTAACCGGTAAGTGATGGAACTGTACCACGATCGTGTAAAAAGGGAGATCCTAATGCGCATTCCAGTCCAGCAAGGATATTTTCAACATCTCACGTTCAAATAAAATAGAGAGGTACTGGATTCAGACCTCACGTGATTATCAGTTCATCAACTGAAATAAAACTTTGATTGTAAGGAAACTTACTGGTGACAAAGATCTTACCCGCCGCGACTTCTGAAACTGTCACGGCCCATTCTATACTGAGGTGACGGAAGTCATTGGACAGCGATATGCACATATACAGACGGCGATGTTGATGTGTACACAAGATATAAAAGGGCAGTGCATTGGCAGAGTTGTCATTTGTAATCAGGTGATTCATGTGAAAGGGTGTCCAAAATTATTATGGTCACACAACGAGTATTAAAAGCCTTTCAACCCGGAACGGTAGTTGGAGCTAGACGCATGGAACATTCCGTCTCCTAAATCATTGCGGAATTCAATATTCTGAGATACACAATGACAAGGATGTGCCGAGAATACCAAATTTCAGGCGTTACCTCTCACCACGGATATGCAATGACCGACGGCCTTCACTGAGAGCAGCGACTTTTGCTTAGCGTTGTCACTGCTAACAGACAAGCAAAACTGCATGAAATATCAATATGTGACGAACGACAAACATACCTGCTGGAACAGTGCGGCGAAATTTGGCATTAATGGGCTATGGCAGCAGACGACCGACTCGAGCGCCTTTGCTAACAGCACGATATAGCCTGCAGCACCTCTCCTGGACTCGTGGCCGTATCGATTGTACCCTAGACTGCTGGAACACCGTGTTCTGGTCAGATGAGTCCCGATTTCAGTTGATAAGAGCTGATGGCAGGGTTCGAGTGTGGCGCTAACCCCACAAGGCGTGGACCGAAGTTGTCATCAGACACTGTGCAAGCTGGTGGTGACTCCACGTTGGTGCTTACGTGGAATGGACTGGGTTCTCCGGTCCAGCTGAACCGATCATTATCTGAAAGTTGCTATGTTCGGCATTTGAAACATTCATGGACTTCATGTTCCCATGAGATTGCTCCATGTCACAATTGTTTGGTACTGGTTTGAAGAAGATTCTGGACAATTCGAGCGAATGGTTTGGCCATCCAGATCGTCCGACATGAATCACGTAGATCATTTACGATAAATAATCCAGATATCAGTTCGTACACAAAATCCTACACCAGCAATACTTTCACAATTATGGACGGCTATAGAGGCAGCATGGCTCACTATTTTTGCAGGTGACTTCCAACTACTTGTTGAGTCCAAGCCACGTCGAGCTGATACACAACACCAGGCAACAGGAGATACGACGAGATATTAGGAGGTATCCCATAACTTTAATCACCTCAGTGTAAACTGACTCTGCTCAAGTAAGAAATGTAAGGCTATCTTGTTTTATGTGGATCTGGAACCACATTCAACCCTACATTCTTCATTTCGGGTTACCAGAAGCGAAGAGGGCCTGTTTGTACCTGTTAATAACTGACGCTTGAGTGTGAATCGAACCCAGACCTTGGGCACACCAAACTAACTGCAATGCGACAGACCACCAAACTCCACATTCGAATGGTCCTGATTTTGTCATAACGCAGTATGCACCACACTTGATGCAAATTCTGACTTCCTGAGTCCCAGGAGGTGGCTGATAGCTTGTACAATATGTTCATACCCTTCTTCAACGGCATCGTTATTTACTACCTGTATCTGCCACTCAGTGCGTACTTTCAACTTTATTTTATAGAATCACATAATGACCATCTTTACAAACTGCAACACTGTAGGATGCAGACTTTTCTACGGCAATTGTTGCTTTCCTTTTGAGTCGTGTTGGTACTGCATCAGTACCTGGTCGTGAAGTAAACGTCGCGCAGTGTAAATGCTTAAACAGTTTCGTCTAGTGCCTTTGTGGGTTTTCCCTGATACCTTAACATATCTCGAATCATCCTGTCCCTTCTTCTTGTCTGTGTTTTTTCTTACCTACACAAAAACATATTATTACTGTTCAGTATATTACTTCATCAATTTGTTATATTGTTTCCACTATACGATAGCATGAGTTTGTGTTATCAGCAGAAGATGACAAATATTACGATCTAGGAGATAAAGTTAATACCGTAGCATAGCGATCACTATAATATTTGTCTGACTTTGATAACGGTTTTGGCAGAAGTAACACGAGATTTTTTTTTTTTTTTTCAAATAATGCTGACAATTTAGGTGTGAAAATCGCAAGTCAGTGACATGATGGAAGTATTGTCATTGGTAAGTGCATTTAAACATGTATGTTGTATCGACAATAGTGCGATGTGTAATAGATAGCAATGCAATATCGTATTTATCTGCTCATATAAGGTAGCGACTTTCAATTAAAATGGCTTCCCCTGTATGGGAATTACACAGTGCGTGCACGAGTACAGCTTGAGAAGCCAGAACGACGACAGATGGAAGTTTAGGTCTGGCCATGGGTCGAGCGCAGATAGCCAAGCAACTCGTATAAAGTAGGAAATCCGGGTTCGAGTCCCACATGGCACAAATTTTCATTGTCGTCATTCCCTTATACAGCTGCATGTGCGGGTTGTTTGTATTTGCAGCTGCGAATACATTTCATATAGTGTCAACTGTGTTTTTTGATGTTGTAGAACTATTCTTTTTATATTTCGAAAAATTTATTGTGTGTTACAATGAGAGGACTACATTCCGCCGCCTAACAAGTCAGTTCTATCAATATTGCTAGTAAGATAACCACATGTACAGTATTTTGAAAAATAATGTAGTCCAATTAGACGTGGAAATATTTGAGTACCAAATGTGCCTCGCAAATTCTGGTACAGATATCGAACTTTAGTTACAGTTACTAGTTCCCCTGTTTTATCAGTAGTGCTGCCATATGAACAACACATATTTCGATAATTAATTAAGATAACTTACTTATGGAAATATTTAATTTAGGGGTCCAATTCTGTCTTGCGAAGTGTGGTACAGATATCAAACTTCAGTACCTGACAAACCTGTAAGTGACATAAGTAGTGCTATTAAGCAGGCTACATGTATTTTGGTAAGTAATACATGCAGTTTAGATGGGGAAATATTTAATTTTAAGAGTCGTTATGCCTAGCAAAGTGTGATGCGGATACTGAAGTTTATACTTTGACAAGTCCTGCTAAACCTGTAAATTTTATCAGTAATACCAATATGTTAGCATGTGTGTCTTTTTAACCTTATAGAACAGTTAAGTTACAATGGTTGTGCCACATGTGTTTTGTGCTTGAAAATTTACGTAGTTTGAGAAATACTTGCCCCTTGGTGCAAGTGTGAATTTTTGTTTATGATCACAGACCTGAATTTATACTTGTGTATTACAATAATCAGCTTGCGTGTTTTCTGAACCTGAAATTATTAGGCATTATCGTAAATAATTTTATTTTGTTGTAATGATAGAATTTTCGAAGCATCAGCATTTCCTGTCAGTGTGGAAGCTTGTTCCATCATTGTCTCTTATGAGGTTGTATTACATGCAAGCATTCTGTGTTGGCGTGTCACAAAGTTCTCCTTGTGTATCACAAAAAAAAAAAAAAAAAGAATGTGCTTCATGTGGTGTAACACATAAACGATTTCATCAAAATGCACCATTGGTATTGGGCGCTGCGGACGTTGAAGGCCCGCCACAGGAGACTGATTCACTTAGATGGGTGTTATGGGGGTATCGCAGCCGCACAGCGGTGTGCTCGCACGGCCAGAGCCCACTATCAGCCCGCTTAAATAGGGCGGCTAATAGCGTCCCAGGCGGCCGGTGTATAGATAGCTGCCCCGCATATAACGGGTCATTTCAGTGCTGGCATTCAATGTTGTCGGATCTATCTTTGCTGTACTGAACCTCATTGTCGTATGGGCTGTTTTTCCTTGTCCGTTCTGCCTGTCACGTTTTGCTCGCCTACCGTTAGTTCTGTGTTTCTCTTCCGCAGGCAGCTCTGCCGCCTGGCAGCTTCCTGTGTTTCTCCGTGCACTGATATCGAGCTACCCGTGTTTGTGGTGTAGTGTCGAACAATGTGATGCCAGTGCATAGAACACCAGTGGAACAAAACCTCAGGTGTGTCCAATATAAAAAGCTATTAAAAAAGTAATATTAGCCAGGCAATAATATAAATAATATTTTTCTAGTGTACAACGGTACGCTAATCTTCTTCGCCCTAAAACTGTATTTCGCAAGAGAGTGATCTGCCGACTGTGATATTCAAGAATGTCTCACGCCCCTTCCCCACAGCTTTACTTCCTCCTGTGTCTCGTTTGGGAGGTAGGAGATGATACCGATGGAAGTGTGAAGCGGAGTCGTGAGGTGTGTTTGGGTAGCTCAGTCGGCAGCGGACGTACCCGAGAAATCATGCGTCCTGAGTTCGAATCTCGACACGGCGCTCAGTTTTAAATCTGCCAGGATGTTTCAATAACATAGTCAGGTTAGACGAGGATGTAGGGTTGTGGCACTTAATTTGAAAGACCACAGTCATGTTTAGGAGTACAGTATATCTTAACCCGTAACTGGCGCAATAATTGCACTTTCCCAATATGTGATACATTTCTTTCGCTAACTCGTATCTTTAGAACAATAACACAAACAATCTAGATATGGAAAAATTTAACTGTGCGCTCCATTATACCTTGCAGTGAATGTGATACAACTATCGAACTTCCCTTATTGTGCAGTGCAGCTTACCCTATCGCTTAGATCAGAAGAGTCAAGTCTATTTTGATAGACACTGAAGATGTGGAACTACTGAAAGTTACACCACTTGTGTATTTTTTCAGACGCGGATATAACACTGTGGCGTTTGACATAAACAAGCATAAATACTGTAAGTAGGCTGTTTAGGTTTTATGTTGATAACGCCATGTAGCGCTCTATATGAAAATCATTGACTGTGCTGTGTGAAGGCTGTGGTTGGTTTGCATCTTTGGAGTAACATTTGCCATTGTAGTGTTGGGCAGTTGGTTGTTAACAGCACGTAGCGTTTCTAATCTCAGTTGGAGGTGAGCCGCCAGCAGTGGTGGATGTGGGGAGAGAAAAGGCGTAGTTTTGAGAGCGGATGATCTGGACGTGTGTCCATCAGAGGCAGTACATTTGTAAGACTGGATGTCATGAACTGCTATAATGACTTTTGAACACTATTAAGGTAAGTACATTGTTTGTTCTCTATCAAAATCTTTCATTTGCTAACTATGCCTATCAGTAGTTAGTGCCTTCAGTAGTTTGAATCTTTTATTTAGCTGGCAGTAGTGGCGCTCGCCGTATTGCAGTAGTTCGAGTAACGAAGATTTTTGTGAGGTAAGTGATTTGTGAAAGGTATAGGTGAATGTTAGTCAGGGCCAATCTTTTGTAGGGATTATTGAAAGTCAGATTGCGTTGCGCTAAAAATATTGTGTGTCAGTTCAAGCACAGTCATTTATAATTTTTCTAAGGGGACGTTTCAATACTTTTTTAAACATTTTAGACGTGGAAATACTAAACGTACACAAGTATTATCAATGTCTTCACGACATTTAGGCGTAGGAATAACATTGTGTGTGTACTTACATATTTTTGACGAACATTTTAGGTGTGAAAATACTGTAACTTACTGTAAGCTGTCAATATCGTTAAATATTTTTGAAATGGTTCAAATGTCTCTAAGCAATATGGGGCTGAGGTCATCAGTCCCCTAGACTTAGAACTACTTAAACCTAACTAACCTAAGGACATCACACACATCCATGCCGAGGCAGGATTCGAACCTGCGACCGTAGCAGCAGCGCGGTTCCGGATTGAAGCGCCTAGAACCACTCCGCCACAGCAAGCGGCAAATATTTTTGACAAACAATTGAGACGTGGAATTATTGGCAGTATACAAGTCCTGAAAATGTCTTGATGTGTTGTAGATGTGGATATAGCATTTTGTTTGTGCTTATATGTTTTTCAAAGGCGTTTTACACGTGAAAATGAGCCGGACCAAGATATGATCTAGGCAGAGAATTAACTACTGTGGCTGGTGCACCAACCACCCTGTGTGTGCCTTTCAGGCAGTTTCCCTCGCTCGTTTAGGCAAATCCTGGGCTGGAACTCTCTTTCCGCCTCGGAGCAGGGGATACGTATACAGTTGAAGTACGATCACACAAAGAGCAGATGGACACAACCCATAGACAGAGGGCACAATCTCCCACAAGTTGCGTAGTGAAGAGCGCAAAAATAGGTGGAGAGAATGTCAACGTAATGATGAAGAGCAAATTTCATTTTAGACAATCTAATTTCAGCCAAAATATATTGATTATTCAGTGTACAAGAATAATTTCATTTTCTCGATTCTTTTACTTCGCTTCACGGTGGACTTGGATGTGAAGGCCGAAACTCTGAACACGAAAATACTAGTAATTTAATGAGTCCATAAATTCAAATTTGTTTGTTCTCAATAGTGAAGCTGCACACTGGTCCTGTGGTGAGGTCTGTAGCTCCGTCCAGCAGACGCGACAATAAAAACGCGCCCTGAAGATAGAAAGGACGACAAATCTCCAACATTCCCATAAGACAAGTGCAAAGTTCTGAATATTAAGAGCAGCAGGGCACCGTAACGTTGTCTTTCTTTTAGGCGTAGAGGTATTCTTCTTGTTGTTGATTTGGAGACGAATTCCCAGGATTTTGATTAATATCTGTTGAGTTTGTACTTTAATTCTGTGCTTGCAATATAATCGTTTTTCCCTTACATAATTTTTTGAATGTAAATGGTGCTTATATTCGCTTCTTGCGAATGTTGGCATTTCTGGATCTTTGAATACCAATCTCGAAAAAGCATCGGGCTCTTCAAAATGAAAGTGTTCGGTGCCCAGTAGGTTTCTGCATATTACGCACAGACTCTTATGTCCTCGATTCAGTCAGTCCTCTGTGGAACGGAAAAGCAAAAATCAGTAACGTTTTGAAAGCTTCGTGGTAACGCATCTTACTTGAAAGGGCATGCAGCGTGCTCTTCTCTTCACTGTCATAGTGACTTTAAAGTAATAATCAACAGATTAATTAGTTTTATTCTGTTACTTACACTGATAAATAAGTATGTTGGTCTTCACAGAGCAGTGACATGATGATGTCATGGTGTCTGTGCAGTTGATGAAAGCAATGATGACAGAAATCCTGGAATGCTGACGCTACCTACAGGGAAATATAACAAGTACGATTGCTGAACACTGGATGCTGACGTCGGAGATGCTGATACCATTAATTTCAGGAATTCTAATGCTATGTCAGCGAAATTCTATTCAGAACGCTTCTTTATCCTTTAATACCGACTTTTGGACTGTTGCGGATTGTTTTCAGTGCAATACAGATACAAAGCTAATTGGGGAAAGAAAACAAACGAAATGCAGAAACTTTGTAACGAGATGACTGAGAAAGTGGGTGTCTTTTACCAAAATACTCAGAAGGTATCACTGAATGACCTCTGAAAGTCTGTACTAGAGTTATGGTTTACCCTAATATAAATAGATCTGAATTTGTTAGACCTGCCTCTTTTTTATTCTTTGAAAGACGTTAAATCTTTGCACATCTCCCACCTTATCTGTCCGAATTGTGTGTCAAACCATCAGGAATAGTTCAGCTTGTAAACCGAAACGACCAAAAGCATACAATGTAAGCATGCTGCCATTTTATCATACATGTGGCCCCTTTCTCTTGGTAAATATCTTTCCGTTAACTTACGTTCGCACTACTGTGTTCCCCTTTCACGATGGTAATGTAGAGTGCGATTTTGTACAACTAAATGCTAGGTAACGGTTTAAAAACCCTAAACTGGTTATGG
This sequence comes from Schistocerca serialis cubense, assembly GCF_023864345.2. Lineage (NCBI taxonomy): Eukaryota > Metazoa > Arthropoda > Insecta > Orthoptera > Acrididae > Schistocerca > Schistocerca serialis. Next base: position 295,216,725 of record NC_064639.1, read on the forward strand.
AGAGAAGAAGAAGTTTCATTAAATACGGCTTAAGTCGAGAAATCTCGCATTCATTTAATACATTTATGGTTGCGGTACCCATTATTGTGAAGACAGTTTGTGTTACCTATGTACACATCTGTCTTTCAATTGTTTTAGCTGAGTTTAATGCTAATGCTACATCCTTCCTAGTGTGATACTATTATTTCCGTTTCACTCGAGGTCATAAGACCAATTCGAAAGTGTACAAACCCACTCCAAAAGCGGAAAGTGGAGAAAATCTAATACAGAGCATCTCTTTGAGAAGAAACTGGGAGATTTTAATGACTGTAAAAAAGAAACAAAGTTCTTTTGTGTGACAATGACATGTATGTGAATAAAATCGCAAAGGGTCCCTGTAAGAACATCCACTCCCCTCCCCCCCCCCTCCCCCCCCCCCCCCCCCCCACACACACACACTGATTACATCCTCAATGCCAGTTGCACACCTTTGTTGAGCAATTTGAAAGTTTACCTATACAGAGAGAATCCTTGATCCTTCCCAGGCTCCTGCTTGCAGGCAACCCATTCGACACCACACAGATTCCACACACCAGCAGTCAGGCACTATTACAACAGTATAGTGCCACGCAGCTAAATAAATTCCTCCCCACAAACATTTCAAACTGGAGAGTGTCACGACATATGGGTATTAATGGTAATGAATCGGCGAAAGTAGCAGCCAAGGAGGTGTGCCGTGATTCTCAGATACTTAAGTGTTCCACGCCCAACATGCTATCGCCCCACTGTTGAGGTACAGAGTCATGCATCGATGGGAACAAGAGTGGTATGGAGTAACAGATAATTAGCTGTGTCTAGTAAAGTCCACAACATGTCCATGGTGTACCTTCATCCAGCCATGCAGACAGGATGAGGTCCTCCTCTGTCGTCTTTGCACGGTACACGGTCCTACGATCCATGGATTTTTTTTCCAGTGAGAGGACACTCCCATGTGTGGCACTTGTGAAGCGGAGATAATGGCGTCACGTTTTAGTAAACTATATTTTATATTCAGAGGAGAGAGCAATAGCTCATTTGTCAAGCAGTTGCGCTCTGTTTCAAATAACACAGATTTGTGCGGTGTCTACCTTGTACCCTAAAATTAATAGGGCGACAGTTTTAATGTACTACCAAGGTGGCTGGGTCATCCATCTTCTTTGCAAGTATCCTTGTGAAACTATTGTAACTTTCCTCTTGTCTTACATGTGGTTTTATTGACACTTTTGGAATAGATGACAATTTTTAATGATCTCTTACATAGTGTGATAGAGAGAGGAAGAGAGTGAGTCTGATTTTATCTCAGATTGATTTTTATTTCTTTCAACGAATTTTCTACATTTTAACCACATTCGGTACTAATTTTCGTGTGGGCACTAACCTCGTCATTGAGATCACCAAACCCACAAACATAGATACAAACACACACAAAAATGCATATAGCATCACAATGGACATACCCGTGTATGGAGAATTCGAATAGGGAAAACGTTGCCACTTTCATTCATCATCCTCAGATGATCCTTGGTGCGATCACCTGCGGTTCGTATAGTCATTATCTTGAACGGCAGCTGTTACGTTACTGACTCGTTAAGGCCCGTTACGCTGCCCTGTATTAGATTACTCTGGGACGTTATTTTTCAACTAGATAATGCATGAACACATGTTGCCCATTCCTTCCTGATCTACGTCGATAGCGTGGGTATTCGACTGTTGCCCATCTCAGCAAATCCTCCAGACCTCTCACCTGTGACACCTAGTCATATGGTGCCAAGAGACGGGCAGCCACCACTAGCCAGCCACTACGATTGATGAACTTTGCCATAAATTTGGAGCAGTATAAAACGTCGAACCCTTGCAAGCTCAACTCGAATTCCAGATTAGTTGGAGCCAGTTTTGTAGTTGTAAGTGTAAACTCAGTGTACTAAATGTTCCTCTGCACATCCAAATCACGTACAAATTTAATATTGTATTCTTACTACCGTTATATACACAAAGATAAAATTGCGTTGTTTTTAATATGGGCATCACCGCAGGGGCGGAAAGAGGGGGCAGGTCTGTCCCCCCCGCCATATTTTTTGAAACATAATTACAGCTTTTTAATCTCAGTTGACGAAAAATAACACTGTAGAACTTAGTGAACTTTAGAAGTAGGAACGTATTTAAATCATTGATATGTGCTCTAACGTCTTAAATATCGAATACTTGACCAGTCTTTTTGTTTTTGGTCATCGGTCTTCTGATTTCTTTGATGTGGCCCCCGCGAATTCCTCTCCTGTGCCAACCCCTTCATCTCCGAGTTGCACTTGCAACCTACATCCACAATTATTTGCTGGATGTATCCAAATCTCTATTTTCCACTCTCTGCCCTCCTTTACAGTTTTTACGCTCTGCAGCTCCTTCTAGTGCCATGGAACTTATTCCCTGATCTCTTAACATATGGCCTGTGAACCTGTCACCCTGTCCATTCTTCTTGTCAGTGTTTTCCACATATTCCTTTCCTCGCCGACTCTGCAGAGAGCCTTCTCATTACTTACCTTATCACTCAACCTAATTTTCTGTCTGGAACCGGGCGACCGCTACGGTCGCAGGTTCGAATCCTGCGTCGGGCATGAATGTGTGTGATGTCCTTATGGTAGTTTTCAACACTCGTCGGTGGCACAAGATCTCATGTGCTTCGATTCTCCTGTTTTCGGGTTTTCCCACAGTTCATGTTTCACTACGCTCCAATGCTGAGCTCCAAATGCTCATTCTAGGAAATATATTCCCCTAATTAATGTCTATGACTGATACTAGTAGATTTCTCTAGAACAGAAAAGCACTTTTTTGCCAGTGTTTGTCTGTTAGTTTGCTTTTTATGTCCTCCTTGGGTTACTTTGCTGCCCAGGTAGCATAGCTCCTTAACTTCATCTACATTGTGATCAGCGATCCTGATGTTAAGTTAGTCGCTGTTCTCATTCCTTCTACTTCTCATCACTTTTGTCTTTCTTCGGTTTACTCTCACAATCCATATTCCGTACTCATTAGACTGTCCATTCCAATCAGCATATCCTGTAATTGTTCTTCACTGCCACTGACGATAGCAATGTCATCAGCTAATCTTATCATTTAAATCCTTTCACCTTGAATTTTGGTCCTGCTCTTGAACCTTTCTATTATTTCCGTCGGCGGTTCTTCTTTGTATAGATTGAACAGTAGGGGTGGAAGACTACATCCTTCACTCACACCGTTCGTAACCCGAGCACTTTGTTTTTGGTCTTCCTCTCTTACTTTCCCCCTTTCCTCGTGTTCTTACTGTATATTACGCGTCTTACCGTACAGTTTATCCTTATTTTTCGCAGAATTTCCATCACCTTGCCCCATTTGACATTGTCGAACGCCTTTTCCAGGTCGACAGATCCTATGAAGGTGTCTTGAGTTTTCTTTAGTCGTGCTTCTGTTATCAACCGCAACGTTAAAATTGCCTCACTGGTACTTCCTTTCCTAAAGCCAAACTGATAGTCATCTAACATGTCCCCAATTTTCTTTTCCTTCAAAGCGTTGTTGGAGAAAAAAGGGACAAAAGGATAGCTCCACACCAGGAAGTCTATCTTCAATCTATGAAAACAGATCTTGAACTCTTTCAAGTAGGATAGGGCGTAAAATGCCTGAAACAGACAAAATATGTTTTGGTTTCTGTGAAAAAATAAATACGAGTATTATTAGCTAATGCTGAAGCACTGGTAAGACTCTTGCTTGTGTACTTAGCTTCAAGCTGCGAAGCGGAGAGCAGTTTTACTGTAACTGAACAACTATCTGACTTCAACAATGACTCAGCGGGGGTCAGTTATTTAGCAGTTGTAGCGTTGCTAGCATATTTGTATCCAATTGTGACAACAGGAAAAATGTATCTGGATCAACGGGTTTACCTTTGTAAAATTATTTTTCTTGTGGTCCCGAAACTGTAGTTAATTATCTTTTCTGACTTTTAACTGCTTACATTTATATTGCTAGGTTTCATAGTTTTCCGTCTGAGTTGTAAAAGTGTTTTTAATGATTGAAAAATAAGCTCTATAAAATTGTGCACGTAGCAGGCTATTTTTCTTACCTTTCTAATAAAAGGAAAGCAGTTTTTAAAATAAAAAGCTACTCAATGTGAAATATGTTTCACGATTGCTTGGGACATATTAATAATACTCATACATACATTGTCGATAAATTTAAATGTTAATATTATATTACTTTTTTATATTAGATAATCGCCAAATACGTTTAATCCAGGGCTAAACAGGCACCCTTTAGGAGCTTAGAGTGCCACTGAAATATTAGGTTGGCTTTTTTTCCCGTAAGGTCAATAAAAGCAACAGATATACATAACAGAGAATTTAGTTTTCAATAATATATTCTCTTTCACTGTTTGCAACAGTCTGGCAACGTTGGGGTAACTTTTCGATTCCGTGACTGTAGAATTCACGTGGTTCTGAGGTGAAGAACTCGTTTAGCCATGTTCGTAGGGCATTGTCATCCGGAAAGGAAGTTCCTTGAAGGTTGTTCGTTAGAGAACAGGAAAGGTGAAAATGTAAGGGTGGAATATCAGGTGAATTAGATGGTTGTGGAATGACTTCCCAACCCAATTCCTATATAGTGTTGTTTGTCAGTCTAGCAAAATGCTGGCGGGTATTAGCGTGGAGTAGCATCACTTCACGCAGTCTTCCTTGTCGTTGTTCCTGGTTTGTGTCTGCAAGACGTCTCAGTTGTAGACAATAAATGCCATCAGTGATGGTTACACCAGAGGGAAGCAATTCGTAGAACACAATACCGTTTCTCTTGGGCGAGATGTATCACATTTTTTTTTTTTAATGGATGCACGGAGTTCTTTGTACGAGTAGTCGCTGCTTTATGCTTATGTTAGCGTATATGCACTATTTCTCTTCACCAGTAACGAAACAGGATAGAAATGATCGGTATTGTTCACGATCCCGTTGACGACGAGCAAGCAGATATACACATGTGGTCACCTCCTGATTTTTGTGATCTTGGATTAGAGTATACGGTACACATACACCTGGTTTCTGAACGTTCCACATTGATGCAACTGTCACACGAAGGTGGAATCAGCACAGTGCTTCACATTTGCCAGTTCTCGAGTACAATGACGTGGATCACTGTGTATTAAAGCGTCTAAACGACCTTCATCAAACCCCGAAGGTCTTCCTGTACTTGGAGAGACACTACCTCCATATACGGTTCAAGTGTTTCTGGCTGCCTTCGCTACTGTCACCCCCTGTCAAACAGAAGAATATGTCAGAAATGTTCCGATTTCTGCACTTGTCACTCCATTTTCTTGCGACCACCCCTGCACTCTCTATCTCCAAATGACAAAATGACAGTATGTAAACACAAACAGCAACACTGAACTACAAATAAAAAATGAATATCGATGAATAAAACCAAGCCAACCGGAATGCTACATCCAGAACAGAAATGCTACGAACTTACACACCATCGTGATACATGATCTGAAATATCCAGAATGTTCCAAAAGTGAAGTCCTAAATTTTTCATCTTTTCAAGGGTGCTCAAGTTTAGACCCCCTTGTGAAGTGTATCTTATCTATTGTGTCGTTGTCGTCGTCGTCCCTCCCCTTCCTCCCCCCCCCCCCCCCTGTGCCCAGCAGTGTACTACGGATTGGGGTTGACGCATAATAGGATCCGTACGCAGACGCAACGCTCATGTTCGTCGCCTGCAAAACCACTCAACTCACAGAATTTACAAGGAATCAGCTGATGCGTGATACTGAAATTACGCCACGGAAACCACCACGCCACGCAACTAGGTACCCATTGTGCCGAAACGTCCACTTCGCGGTGGCACTCACTCGCCTTCCACCTGTGGCTGGAAAAACAAAAGACTCTGCGTTGTTGGGTGCTGGCCTCAGAGCCTCGAGTGCTCCGAAAGCAGAAAGCCAAATGTTGGGTACTATTATGGAAAACATTTGACAATGGTGTGGGCGGCGCGCTGGCTTTCGCACTCGCAGCTAAATCACTACTTTCTGCGCGGAGTGATAAATCAGGCGGGTAGGCAGAGAGGAGCCGGTGTTGGAGCGTGTCTGAGCACAGCGCGCATTAGCAAAACACGCCGCTGATTTATTTAGGCCACCCGAGGCCAAAGGAGGTAGGGGAGATGGGGGGTGGGGGTTGGTGTGTTGGAAGCGGACGAGGGAGTTAGCGCAGCTGAGGCGCCGCCGGGCGAAAAGTACGGCAGCGTTCGTTTGATATTCCCCGGAATCCGGAGATACTTTTTATTTTTCGTCCCTCTCATTCTCTTTTCAAAGCAACAGCAGGCGAGAGGAGAATGCGATTTGCAAAACAACAGGATCAGGTTGCTGGCTGGAGCTGTTAGCTGGACCACAAAATGTCGTTACCTTTCCCGACCGTAACTACTGTACAGCTCTTGATAACACCGTTAAAGGGAAAAAAATCATACATACCATATAGGCAATTAAATAATATCGAGGATCAATCACAAATTTTATTTAACAATTCGTAAAAATCGATCTGACTTATGTCTTTACTATATTCGCTATTTGGTCCTAAGTTGTTCATAATGAATAAATCCTTGCAGAACTAGCACTCCTGAAAGAAAGGATATTGCGGAGACATGGCGCACACTCCGCTGCAGAGTGAAAATCTCATTCTGGAAACATCCCCCAGGCTGTGGCTAAGCCATGTCTCTGCAATATCCTTTCTTTCAGGAGTGCTAGTTCTGCAAGGTTCGCAGGAGAGCTTCTATAAAGTTTGGAAGGTAGGAGACGAGATACTGGCAGAAGTAGAGCTGTGAGTACCGGGCGTGAGTCGTGCTTCGGTAGCTCAGATGGTAGAGCACTTACCCGCGAAAGGCAAAGGTCCCGAGTTCGAGTCTCGGTCGGGCACACAGTTTTAATCTGCCAGGAAGTTTCATATCAGCGCACACTCCGCTGCAGAGTGAAAATCTCATTCTGGAAACATCCCCCAGGCTGTGGCTAAGCCATGTCTCCGCAATATCCTTTCTTTCAGGAGTGCTAGTTCTGCAAGGTTCGCAGGAGAGCTTCTGTAAAGTTTGGAAGGTAGGAGACGAGATACTGGCAGAAGTAGAGCTGTGAGTACCGGGCGTGAGTCGTGCTTCGGTAGCTCAGATGGTAGAGCACTTACCCGCGAAAGGCAAAGGTCCCGAGTTCGAGTCTCGGTCGGGCACACAGTTTTAATCTGCCAGGAAGTTTCATATCAGCGCACACTCCGCTGCAGAGTGAAAATCTCATTCTGGAAACATCCCCCAGGCTGTGGCTAAGCCATGTCTCCGCAATATCCTTTCTTTCAGGAGTGCTAGTTCTGCAAGGTTCGCAGGAGAGCTTCTGTAAAGTTTGGAAGGTAGGAGACGAGATACTGGCAGAAGTAGAGCTGTGAGTACCGGGCGTGAGTCGTGCTTCGGTAGCTCAGATGGTAGAGCACTTACCCGCGAAAGGCAAAGGTCCCGAGTTCGAGTCTCGGTCGGGCACACAGTTTTAATCTGCCAGGAAGTTTCATATCAGCGCACACTTCGCTGCAGAGTGAAAATCTCATTCTGGAAACATCCCCCAGGCTGTGGCTAAGCCATGTCTCCGCAATGATCCTTTCTTTCAGGAGTGCTAGTACCGGGCGTGAGTCGTGCTTCGGTAGCTCAGATGGTAGAGCACTTGCCCGCGAAAGGCAAAGGTCCCGAGTTCGAGTCTCGGTCGGGCACACAGTTTTAATCTGCCAGGAAGTTTCATATCAGCGCACACTCCGCTGCAGAGTGAAAATCTCATTCTGGAAGGGAAACTAAATTTCGTAAAATTAATTAATCGTACAATCAACTACGGTTTCAGGATATAAATCCTATCTTCAGGCACTACAAAATCAAGGGAAACTAAATTTCATAAAATTAATTAATATTAAAAGGGCAAATACGAATGTGAACATCAGGTAACACCTTAATTGCGTACGGAAAAGTTGTACCTGTTATCTAAGAAATCCAGCAAATGTATCAAGTTGCATGCGGGATCCGACGCGCGTGAGGCCTGAAAGGTCTCTCTGAGTCAACCAGTACCAGTAAATGCCGCATAACCGAAAAATCGCGAATGTAATAAACACACATTGCAAGCCGTATGTAACCTATTACCCAGTTGCGAACGAATTGACATGAGGAGTAGGCTTAATAAATTAACGTGAAGTTTTATTGTTTGCTCTGTTTAAATCTATCTTAGCTCATGCTAAGCTTAAGTGGTTTTAGCGCTGTTAGTATCAGGTGGTTTTTGTGAGGAAAAGCGGGGGTGCGGCTGTATTGTTAGCTATAATTTCTTCGGTGGTCCCTTCCACCCTCGGTATTAGTTCAAGTGGCGGCCATTCTCTGACATATATACACTCATGTTCAAAAGAAACAGGACACCTTGGACAGTTAGAGGATGTACTTTCATGTTAGCAGGACATTTACATTAGTATGTTCTGCAGAAATGATTAGCATTTCAATTTCCTCTGTTCATCACGTGTCCTGTTGTCTAGTAGGCACCGGGTCCGCCATGGGTCCTGATAACATGTTCCACGCGTGATGGTATCGACGCGTATAAGGCGCGAATGACATTCTGTGGTATAGCCATTCTTACTGTATTCACCTGGTTCTAAAGTTCATCTTTGGTGGTTAACATTGGGTCACAGCGCTGCACTCGTAATTTCACCATATACCATACATTTTCGATTGGCGACAAGTCCGATGAAGGGCCGATTGGCGACAAGACCGGTGAAGGGCCAGGGAAAAAGGCTGACATTCTGTGACACCAAGAAGGCACGTGTTCGTGCAGCAATGTGCACTGTCCAGCTGAAAAACGGCGCCTGGGGTGTTGTGCAGAAGAGGTTGCAGGGTGTTATTCACTTAGGCCACACTGGTCACAGCGCCCTGGATATGCACCAACTTTCATTTGGGGTTGTACCCAATAGCAATCCACACCGTAAGTCCTTGAGCTGGCTCTGTATGTCTTTACGTCTTGTGCGAATGCAGTCACTGTGATGGCGTTCCCCCTGTCTGCGGCGAACCAAAATGAGGCCATCATTTTCAAACAAGCAGAATGTGGATTCGTACGAAAACACTGTCTGATGCCATTCGTGTCCCCAGTGACGCTGTTCCATACACCATTGCCTTCTATCATGTTTCTGGCCATTCGTCAAAGGCAGGCGGAGAAGTGGACGAAGCGCACTTAACCTATGCTGTAAAAAGAGTGACGAACTGTCGCCCATGATCGAATACGATGTGTTACACAGACCCCTGATAGTGTACGATGCTGTTCACTGTTCCGCTGTTGCGCCAGAGCTGATCTGCCCTGCAGTGCCATTAGAATGAGGTGTCAATCTTCTAGCCGGCCGCTGTGGCCGAGCGTTTCTAGGCGCTTCTTCAGTCTGGAACCGCGAAACCGCTCGGTTGCAGGTTCGAATCCTGCCTCGGGCATGGGTGTGTGTGACGTCCTTAGGTTAGTTAGGTTTAAGTAGTTCTAAGTTCTAGGGGACTGACGACCTCATATGTTAAGTCCCACAGTGCTCAGAGCCATTTGTACCATTTTATTTTGTCGATCTTCTCAAGGCGTGGTCTGGGTGGTGCGAAATGACCGATCTAATCGTGTTCTACGTCCTTCAGTGAACCATTCTGCACGCACCCGTCGCACTGCCGTAACATTTCGTCCCACACGAGCAGCAATTTCCCTGATCCTGATGGGTACATCACATTCTCTCATGCCAATAACGCGCACTATTCCAAACTCACTAATTTGAAGGTACAGTTCGCGCATGCGTCTGCGAGGCATCCTAAACGTCTTGTCATGTCACACTGATCCACTACTTCCGGTTTACAGCGACAGCGAGCGCCGCAGACACATTTTACCGGTAGGTGGTGTTGCGCCGCGATATCGATGCTCACCTTGAACCCACAGACCGACATGGTTCAAATGGCAATCATTTCTGCAGAATATGCTAATCTACATATGCTTTGAATATGAACTTCGTATCTCTAGTCGTTCAAGGTGTTATGTTTTTTCTGAATATGAAAGTTCGTACACAGGAGTCTCACTGCGTTTTCTTCGGAGTCTTGACTGGTTTTGCTGGCCTTCCACGATGTGCGGCAAAATGACACTCGTATAGGAAGCTGCTTTTGAGTTCACGAATTGCCAATCTAAGACTTTTATATCTTCATTTTTATTTGTTAAGCCTATTTCACGTGTCTAGTGGTTCGCAGTTGGTTCACTGGTAACATTAGGCTGGCAATGTATGCTTATTTGCCGTTACATTCATGTGTTTTCGTTTGGACTCCGTTTACCCGGTATGACACTCAGCCACTGAGATAAACTTTTTTTGTTTTTATTAAAAATGAAGTTCCTCCAGCTGTACTTCAGATTTTTTGTTTACTTCGCTACTAGTTTCGACGTTACGTCAACGCCATCTTCAGGCCCGTACACTTTGATGAAATCAGTTGTGTGTGGCTCAGTCTAGAAGTCCGCTGTGAGATCAACAATTGCTCCACATGGATGGCGGGCAGTAACTAGTTACTGGGACTACTTACGGACTTCTAGACTGAGCCACACACAACTGATTTCATCAAAGTGTACGGGCCTGGAGATGGCGTTGATGCAACGTGGAAACTAGTAGCGAACAAAAAATCTTAAGTACAGCTGCAGGAATTTCATTTTTAATAAAAATTATACCAGCTGTGTCCCACCTTCATCCAGTTTAAGTATGGATGTACGAAGACTGAGAGAATCGCTTATGCCTGACCCCCCCCCCCCCCCAAGGGATCTCCCACGCTACTTGACAAGTTTTCTGTATTTTTTACGTGACTGGTACTGTACCCAATTACGGTATTGCCTGATGTTCACATTTGAATGAACCCGTCGAACGTTATTTAATTTCATGAAAACTCCCTCTTACTTTTCCATTTTTTTGTAGCACCCGAAAATGGGATTTACATCCTGAAACTCGTGTCGTGTGTACAATCTGAACGAAACAAAGGATCTGTCAAGTACAAATCGAGCGTATTTATTCGTCACGAAAAATTTTAGCAACAGTTCTGGATGTCTCGCAAAGAGTATATTGATCAGAACTGTCTGGAAACCCAGTGTAATGCTGAATACAGGACTAGATGACACTACATACGGACTCACATTTCACCTTTACTAAATCTGGCCAGGTCGACTGCTGCTGAACTAGAATCGCGAAGAAACAACAGCAGTTAAATCGAAGCCAGAAAGACCATATACTGACAGGCAAGCAGAGACGAGCACTGTGGAAGGTAGTTGTAAAATATAATACGACATCAGTTGAAGAAGTCAGAGATATAAAGTACCACCAGCAGTCCAGCAAAGGCGACTATACGTAGTGAGTTAGAAAGAATGGAATACAATGGTCAAGCAGCTCTTCATAAGCCACGCATTTCTGCTGTCAATGTCAAGCGACACTTGAGGTGGTCAAAAGATTGAAGCCAGTGGACAACGAAACACTGGAAACAAGTGACGTATCTCGCTATACACTATGGCAGTCGGATGGAAAGGTTTGAGCTTGGCAGATACCTGTAGAACGCTACGTCACATCATGTGTAGTGGCAACAATGATGTACGAGTAAAGAAGAGTTGGTCCTTCCTATGGTATGGGAGTGTTTTACGGGATTGTGGTGTGGCCCCTCTATTATGCTCAAGTGGTAAATGAGGAAGGATATGCTCTCATTTTACAGTTCGGAGACGATGATTGTATTAACATTTCAGGGTTTATGAGCCAATGACTTGTGGGAAATAAATTTCTTGGAGTGGATTGACCATCACAGAGTCCCAAACAGAACATTCTGTGATGCGTCGATACGTCTACTATGCTTCAGACCCTAGCGTCCAAGATCGCTACTTTCCCTGATTTCGGCTCTTGAGGAAGAAGAGGCGGCCGTTCGTCCACAAACGTTCCGACACCTCATTAAAAGTGCGCCCAATAATGCCCGAGGATTATAAAGCAGAAGGGAGGACGCACTTGATATCAATGTCAATTAACAGGTGCCCAGATCAGAGATTGTATACGCCGCTGGAAGCGACTCATTTTTTCTTAAAAACGAATGACTTAAAACTTCCTGGCAGATTAAAACTGCATGCCAACCTGGACTCAGACCCGAGACCTTTGCCTTTCGCTGGTAAGCGCTCTGTCGAATCATTCATTTATTTTTATTTCATTTAATTTCTCCGGTATTCTTTTCCCATAGAATGTTCACTCCGCCATCCATTAGGCTTTAAGTTTTCAATTGATCTTTTTGTAATCCTCGAATCAGGTATTTGAAAACAATAACAAAAGACATATAAATTATAATTCAAGCCTTTGCATTAAAGAAGTAAATGCCATCTCTTTGAATGGAAAATTGTGAAAATGAGGTCCACCTATAAAATGAACCGAAGTGCGTTCCTTCTTACGATGACTAGAATTTCCTATTTTGTTTGTGTAAGATGTAATACCCAAAGCTAATCACATTTGTTCTGTTGTTGTTGATTGTCTGTGTTCATTTTGAACATTACAACGAAGCCTAAATGACTGGAGAGAGAAGAAACTAACACACACTGATCCGTAGCGCCAAACTGGTGGTGATTTAAACTTTGTCTCCAACGTCATACAGCAATCGTATTTTTCAAAAAAACTGCCATAAATATCCTTCTGTTTCTTTGTCATGGCTAAGTTGTGATACAGCGTGGTAGATACAGACAGAAGTCATTTTTTTTCATCTGGTATCTGGTGTAAGGATGTAACGTAAATGAGGTTGCCAATTGACGGCATTTCTTTTCTTGTTCTGTTGTGTAACTCCATAAGACTGCAAAACGTCTGTATGTCTGCCTTTGTTGCTATCCTGAATATAAAAGCTAGTTTTCGACTTTTTTTGCCTGATAGCTTTTACTTTTTCACAAAGAAATCTGCTCATCAGTAACCATTAAGCCGCAAGAAGCACACGGCGGCGACTCTGTTAGGTGGATAGCTTGAGATTTGAAGCTGGCAGAAAGTTTCCTACTCATGGCCTTGTACCAAATCCCGGTGATTAATACCTTTCCAAATCTCCTTCGCGTCGTAATGAGAGTATTTTTGTTCAATCATATTTCTATTATTATCTTCCATTGAATTCTGATATACGAGCGACGTTCAATAAGTAATGCAAGACTTTTTTTTTTTTTTTTTTTTTTTTTTTTTTTTTTTTTTTTTTTTTTTGTAAAAGCAGGTTGGTTTTATTCAGGATTGTAACACGCCATATTATGCTCAGTCTTTTGCCTTAAAAGGAAACCCTTTTTTTCAACGATCTCTGTTCAGTGTAGCTTCCTTACGCCACCGTACTTGGAGGGCCTGTTTGCCCACGTGGTATCACTGTAATTATCGATGACGGAGCCAACGTCTTGCTGCATCAATAACCTCCCCACCATCGACGTACTGCTTGTTTATTGTGTATTAAACCGAGCACCTAGAAACGAAGGAGAGGCTTCGTCCCGCCATAGCCCTCAGTGGTTCACAACCCTACAACAGGCCACAGCAGTCCACCCACCCCACCGCCACCCCACACCGAACCCACGGTTATTGTGCGGTTTGAAACATGTATGTAACGCAGCAGCGATGGCGAGGCATTGCAGCATCTCTGACCAGAGGGTCTGCGCTTGACCGCGCGAGTGTTGCGAGCAGTTCGCTAGTTGTCGCTATGCAGAGCAGTACTCTGTCTGTAGTCGTGGCAGTCTGTAGCTCGATTTAGTTGCGTGCAGTTCGCTAGCGGTAGTCGTGCAGTGCAGTGCTAGTAGTAGTCATGTAGTGCTGTACGCTAATAGTCGTCATGCAGAGCGGTCGGTCAGTAGTAGCAGCCCAGTGCGGTTGTGTGATGTAGGCGGTCGGCAACACTGGTCAAGATGCTGAATGAGGTATACTGTTAATTAATATAATCATTAGATAATGTAAAAATTTATTTATTGTGATTATTCTCCAACAAGTGCCCCAATAATAATTTTTATTTCAAAAGCATTTTTTCAAAAAATTTAATTTTTATTGAACTAAAGATTTAATTGCACTTCCCATTTCATTCCACTTCTTTTAAAGAAAATTTTCAGTAAAATTACAGAAAAAAAGGAATATTATTATTTGCAATGCAGATCCTCCAAGCTGTGCGCAAAGATAAGAGCAGAAATTTGACATCCAGTTATTCTGAGGTAAGACTTTAATTCCGATTGTTTTGCCAAAGACCGATATTTCGGTTTAATTGAATTTTCTTATCACTGAACTTATCACTGAATGGACTTTAATTTTTTTTGAAGAACTTGTATTTGAGTCAGATTGCGAATTTCACATTTTTGTTGCCATTGTCAGTACATCTCATTGTGGGCGAGGTTACAATTAGAGCAATGTCCATTAGCATTCCTAAATAATATTGTCATTTCATTTCTTTTTAATTTCGGTGGGAAGGTTACACTCGGCTCCCATTTGTATTAAGTATTGTCATTTCTTTTAAAATTACGGTGGGGAGGTTACACTTGGCGACCCTGCCAGGATCGAATTTCGTTGAGAGTCTTTTGAGCAACAGTCAGATATCTGCTCTTATTTGCTTAGATATAATTAGGATTTAGTGCAACGCTTTTAATATTATTGTGACTTTCTTTCTACAGGTCAACGGCAATTTGTTGCTTTGTTGTATTTGTGTGTTGCTTTTGCATTGTGCTTATTTCTTTTGTGAATAATTTTGACTATTGTTAAAATGCCGCGAAAGACTGTGAATAGTGTATCGCGAGGTATTTTGAATGAAATTACCGACTTAAACAGCGTGACCGATAGTAATTATGACACGCAGTGTGATGATGACAATCCTGCGTTCACTAACAATCAGTGCATTACAACCATTAACGATGACTTTTATCTTAATGATGAACAAACGAACTCAATTGTCTCTTCTGTTAATTTGACGACAATTGATGACGCGGGACGCTCCATTGTAATGAGCGCTACCCAGCTTAACACACCCGATTTGGAAAACTCAAGTAACGTACAGACAAATTTGTGTAATGAAAATGAACAGGGTACACAAAATACGACGGATTCATTTAATTCCGAAATAGTGACTGACAATGTACGTTCGACTGACAGATCTTTTTGTAAATTACAGAATGACCAAAGGGTCGCACAAAACGCGACAATTGCAAATACACCGTCAAATAGTACAAATAGTAGAGTAGAGGATGTTACATTTGATCAGATTTTGGCAATATTACAACTAATAAATGAAATACAGAAAAACCGTCTCAAACAAAGTGAATTAATTAATGAAAGGTATAAACAATCGAATGAAGAACAAGACAACATTAATAAAAAAATCAAACAACTTAGTGAACGGAATGAACAGCTTGAGGAACAGGTTAAAGCCATTGCCGCGCAAAATTATGATGGTAGAGGACAATTACGTGTGAACACTAAGACTTGTGCTAATAACAGTAATGAAAAAGTTGGCACTGTTGCACAAGAATCAAGTAGCACACGTGTAGGCACAACAGAATTACATAAAGACGAAGTTAATGCAGTCACTGAACAATGTTCAGCAAACGCAACACTGATACACGAAATTAATGCAGTCACTGAAGAATGCCCTAAAAACGAAGTACAGATTCGCGACGAAATTAATTTAGAGTCAGTGGAAGTTTCACACACTCCGAATACGGAAGCTGACGAGAAATTTGAACGTCAGAACAACCAAATTGACGAAAGTAGTAAAGTAACAGAATTAAAAATTATTTCAGTCACCAATACGTCACAGAACCCGCCACGTTGCGAAGATTTGTCAGACTTACGCAGCGCGTATAATGTGAGCAATTTACAGCAACTACGCGACTTAAAATCCGAAAAGCCACGCGACTTAAAATCTGAAAAGCTACGCAACTTGAAATCCGAAATGACACAGACGAACAGATTCACACACAAACCTGAACGTGTTATCAAACTGAGTGACGAGAACGTAGATTTCGAGCAATTTGCATTTGTAAGAAAATCTAAGGAATTTAATAATGACAGAACACAGGTACACGCTTTGAGCTGTATACGACAATTTATCTTTGTACATTCACCGCTATTGCCTGTAACGCAGAAGCTAGCTTTGAACCAGATGCGACAATTTATTTTTGTATTTACAACAGCATTGCCTATAATGAAGAAACTAGAATTAACTTGGATACAACTATTTGCTTTTGAATTTATACCGCTATTGCCTGTAACGCAAAAGCTAAAATTTATTTGCAGTGCGTAATTGACCTCAGGGGATTCATTACGCTTTAATGAATATGTGCCGTAGCGAGCATAGGGCCCCGAGCTGTAGTAGTGCTGTTTCATCTTTAGTTTTCTACACTGCTGCCTTCTCTTCTACTATCCTTTATATCTATCAAAATAGCTCTTTAACTATTGCTCTACCTAGAATTAAGAATATGTAATGAAAACCGGATATGACAAATCTTTTACCGAATGTGACAATTTTCAGTAGGCACTCCCGTAATGACAACTACCGCCGTAATTTTAATTACAGATAAAATCGTAATCATCAGTATGTGTAAAATTATCAGCAATAGGAACCATATTTTTGTAACAATAGACGTTTTTCACCACAACAGCATGAAAGTCAGCCGCTTAGCATACCTAACCTACAATGCAGTCTACAAGGTC
Organism: Schistocerca serialis cubense; assembly: GCF_023864345.2. NCBI lineage: Eukaryota > Metazoa > Arthropoda > Insecta > Orthoptera > Acrididae > Schistocerca > Schistocerca serialis. The sequence goes on from NC_064639.1 coordinate 295,233,440, forward strand.
AACCAAACTTTAATGTTTCGCCGCGTGCACGTATAGTCCCAGCTCCAACAAATAGTAACGCATGGCAGCAAAGAAATAACTACGTACAGATAACACACTATTTCAACTCGTATCGCAATGCGCCGTATAGAAATTACTATCATGACAGACGTAAAAAAAATGATGAGCACATTTTTCAGCGTACATTTAATAACAGTCGATCTTATGAGCAGCAACAACATCAGCAACAACGAATAATCATGAATGAAACAGACAATAGGTGTCATCCATAGCGTAACACGTCAGTAAGAGATAACAGAACAGTTCATATAGTGGATATGCCACAACATTCTCCCATAAATAATAACACATACGATAGATTTTAACCAGATACAGCACAGATTGCATATTACAGTAACGCAAACATTACTTTTGACACGCAGAATTTTGTTCACGAGAATGTTATTTGAAACATGCTTTGTTGAATGCTCCACTTTTATCGCACCCAGATCTTACCAGAAATTTTTCCATTGCCACCGACAGTTCTAACACCGCTTTGGGCGTACACATTTTCCAGGAAATTGAAGAAGATGGCTCTACAGTAATTAAAAACATTGCATTTGCAAGTCGCATTCTGTCACCTGCTGAGCGAAATTATTCCGTTACAGAACTTGAAACATTATGTGTTGTATGGGCTTTCACGAGATTTAGGCACTTTCTTTATGGCAGACATACCACTGTTTACACAGATCACAGAGCGATACAATTTTTACTTTCAGCTAAATTTACTCACGATAGATTAAGTAGATGGAAACTATATTTACAAGAATTTAATTTTACAATAGGTCACATTCCCGGCACACAAAATGTTATAGCAGACGCACTATCGCGTTCTCTCGGCAACAATCAGCAAGACGTAGCAACCAACTTCTGCAAAACAAATTTCAGTGTCATGTACATTCAGCAAGTTGCATTTGAAAACTTTATTTCATCGTCATTACAGGACATAGCACAAGAACAAAACAAAGACAACGTATGGAAAGAAATTAAACACCTTTGGCAAGATAGGAATAATGTTACGATTAGAAACCATTACACTGTACGCAATGACATTCTGTTTCGCCGCTCTCATCCTGACAGCAACAATTGGTTATTATGCATTCCTGACGAACTGGTTAACAAATTAATTTGGTACACTCATTTAAGCTACGCACATTACGGAGCACGAAAATGTTTTCTTATACTAAGACAGAACTGTTATTTTACCAACATGGAGAAACGTATTCGACGAGTTTTAGCGTCTTGTAAAATTTGCCAGAAAGCTAAATCAGACACCACTTCACATATTCCTCCTTTATATCCCATTATACCTGTTAAATTAAGACATATGGCCGCTGTAGATATTTTTGGTCCGATTCCCAGAACTAACAGAGGTTTTTGCTACATCTTTGTCGCTGTTGAGCTCACTTCAAAATTTGTTACTTTCACTCCGTTACGCAAAGCTACTGCTAAAACTGTTTCGAAGGCATTTGTAAAACATTTTCTATCTCATGTAGGGCATGTGATGCAAGTAATTTCTGACAATGGATCTCAATTTCGTAGTAGCGTATGGACACGCATGTTACGAGCTAGAAACATTTCTCCGATCTATATATCCAAGTACCACGCTTCTTCGAATCCTTGTGAAAGATTAATGAAAGAAATTGGTAAGCTGTGCCGAATATACTGCCACAAAAGACATATTGATTGGGATACACACATACTCTCATTCCAAGATGTAATTAATTCCATTCCAAATGAATCCACTATGCTATGTCCGTCTGTTATACTGAAAAACGTTGAACCACCAAACAAAATTAAAGAATTAGTAGAATTCCCCAAAAGTCGTCGCCTACGACACCACGAAATACACTCCTGGAAATTGAAATAAGAACACAGTGAATTCATTGTCCCAAGAAGGGAAACTTTATTGACACATTCCTGGGGTCAGATACATCACATGATCACACTGACAGAACCACAGGCACATAGACACAGGCAACAGAGCATGCACAATGTCGGCACTAGTACAGTGTATATTCACCTTTCGCAGCAATGCAGGCTGCTATTCTCCCATGGAGACGATCGTAGAGATGCTGGATGTAGTCCTGTGGAACGGCTTGCCATACCATTTCCACCTGGCGCCTCAGTTGGACCAGCGTTCGTGCTGGACGTGCAGACCGCGTGAGACGACGCTTCATCCAGTCCCAAACATGCTCAATGGGGGACAGATCCGGATATCTTGCTGGCCAGGGTAGTTGACTTACACCTTCTAGAGCACGTTGGGTGGCACGGGATACATGCGGACGTGCATTGTCCTGTTGGAACAGCAAGTTCCCTTGCCGGTCTAGGAATGGTAGAACGATGGGTTCGATGACGGTTTGGATGTACCGTGCACTATTCAGTGTCCCCTCGACGATCACCAGTGGTGTACGGCCAGTGTAGGAGATCGCTCCCCACACCATGATGCCGGGTGTTGGCCCTGTGTGCCTCGGTCGTATGCAGTCCTGATTGTGGCGCTCACCTGCACGGCGCCAAACACGCATACGACCATCATTGGCACCAAGGCAGAAGCGACTCTCATCGCTGAAGACGACACGTCTCCATTCGTCCCTCCATTCACGCCTGTCGCGACACCACTGGAGGCGGGCTGCACGATGTTGGGGCGTGAGCGGAAGACGGCCTAAAGGTGTGCGGGACCGTAGCCCAGCTTCATGGAGACGGTTGTGAATGGTCCTCGCCGATACCCCAGGAGCAACAGTGTCCCTAATTTGCTGGGAAGTGGCGGTGCGGTCCCCTACGGCACTGCGTAGGATCCTACGGTCTTGGCGTGCATCCGTGCGTCGCTGCGGTCCGGTCCCAGGTCGACGGGCACGTGCACCTTCCGCCGACCACTGGCGACAACATCGATGTACTGTGGAGACCTCACGCCCCACGTGTTGAGCAATTCGGCGGTACGTCCACCCGGCCTCCCGCATGCCCACTATACGCCCTCGCTCAAAGTCCGTCAACTGCACATACGGTTCACGTCCACGCTGTCGCGGCATGCTACCAGTGTTAAAGACTGCGATGGAGTTCCGTATGCCACGGCAAACTGGCTGACACTGACGGCGGCGGTGCACAAATGCTGCGCAGCTAGCGCCATTCGACGGCCAACACCGCGGTTCCTGGTGTGTCCGCTGTGCCGTGCGTGTGATCATTGCTTGTACAGCCCTCTCGCAGTGTCCGGAGCAAGTATGGTGGGTCTGACACACCGGTGTCAATGTGTTCTTTTTTCCATTTCCAGGAGTGTAATTAACATTGCGCTGAACAACATCAAACGTGCCGCAGAGCGCCGGAGAAGACAGCAAAAACAGGTTTGTACACGCCGCGACTTTCACGTTGGACAGAAGATATTAGTACGTACACACTATTTATCCAGTAAATTAAAAGGTAAGTGCAGTAAATTTGAACTTCTATACGCAGGTCCATATCGGATTCGCAGCATCCCTCACCCCAATGTTGTACACGTCGAAACTTTGAGAACTAGAAAATCGAAAGGCAATCACCACATCTCAAACATTAAACCGTTTATTGAGTGAAACCACTGTATGATTCAACACACTATGGTGCCATTTACTAATGCAATTATTTCACCTGACTAATTACTGATGATTATCGTATATTTTCTTGGCAAGTGCCCGACAAGGTAAGGTTAGCAGGTCGCTTTTCTTGTCGTTACACATCAGACCGTGCATACTTTTCCAGACGAACTTACGTATTTTATGACTAATTATGCAATGTTAGCTAATGACATGTTAATTTCATTACATTTTTTTTCATTAAAGTCTTTAAGTCTCTCCTCGATTAACTACACTACATACAAGTTGAACACAACGAACGTCACATTTTGTTTTTTTATGTATGATTGTATTCCAGTTTTGTTTATATGCATTGTGGAATAGTTAAGATATAACACACACCAGTGACTTTGACATATTTTTGCCTTATGACATCTCAACATCGTGACTGTTTTACATTTTTTGCTGCTGAATTGTATTATTCTGTGTACATTTTTGCATCTGAACACTGTCAATGTCTTTGACATATTACGTTTTCTGTCATGTTATGCTGTATGGCTAATTGTGTCACCATAAACCAGTCAGTATCTAGTGGGTATATGATTTAAATGCAAGACATTAATCTTTGTTCATGAATTTCAGAAAGAAATGATGATTCTAAGAAATAAATTCAACAGAAATGGGAATTTCACGTACGGAATAAACGAAAGGAGATGCAATAACTTTATGAGGTAGAGTAAATGGATCAGGATTAACAAGCATTAACAAGAATATACTATACTCATCGTAGGATAGCAGTCTTAACTAATTCTTTCTTTCAGAATACAAGGTGATTGATGCAGGCTGTCAGACTGAACTACACATCTTAGTTTTAGTGATGAAATATGCTAGAGATAAGGAATAGTTGTATAATGAGTAATGAAGTGATTTTTTGCAGATGATAATGAATACTGATGAGATGTATAATGAAGTTTTTTTCTTTACAGATGGGGATAATGTTGAAGTTATGTATTTATGCTACGTAGTTATTTAAGTATTTGTTGCAGTTTGTTTTGACAGCACGTGTTACATTGCATAGTAGGATGACGGAAAGTTTTGGAAAGGACAGCTATGGAACACATTTTTATACACATTTCACTACCTGTTAATTCGAAGTTCACTACTTTTCAGCATAGTGTGCGTTTCTTCTTTCAGGTCAATAATCCATTTTGTATATTTTTTCAGGAGAAGTTTTTCATGATACTTACTAAACCTGTTACTTATTATACCTGTTCTAGTACTTGCATTTTATTTTTTTACCCATTTGTGTTTATCATTTATAAATGTGATCACATATACTGCCTTGTTGCATAACCTTGCTACAGCTGACTCATGACGAATGACGTTCCCTATCCTCATTTGCAGCAATAGGTCAAAAACAAATAGTGTTATGCCTCAGCAATTAATTATCGATCCCAACGCAATGCATTGCTAACAAAAAAAAAAAAAATGTGTTACCAGTCCCAAGTAGTGATACCAGTTTGAGAAAATTCTGAATAATACTGATTAGCTCTGAATAATATGTCACTTGAGTAATGACTTCTTAATGAGACAAAAAAAAGTATATATTTAAAATAATGCTTTGTCACTAGCTAATAACTGCCACTGTTTATTGTAATGAGACTACTTATAATGCCCGTGATTATTAATGGTTTGATTGTAATTAGCTGATTTTTAATAATGACTTCGTAATGATATGAATACTACTGAATGATGAACGATGTTTTTATTCTATTCAATACTTGCTGGCCACTGAGTGCCAATAATTTGTATCACTCAACGTATGGTGTTAATGCTAGGCCAATAATTGACTCTCCTTTTCAACTAAGACTTCTGATGAACTTTATTCTGTCATACTAAATATACTTTGTAACTGGCCAAGGACTGCCACTGTTTATTGTAATACGATTACCCATGATGCCAGCTAATGATTCTTACTATATTGGAATGACAAATGATTAATTAACTGTAATTAGGAGAAGGTTAATGATTCTTAATTATACTTTGTAATTGGAAAGGAATGTGACTGTTTAATAATGCTTTGTAATTAGGAAAAGGCTAATAATTCTTACTATATTGGAATTTCAAATGATTAATTAACGATGCCATGCTTTGTTATTGGAAATAAATGTGACTGCTTCATAATGCTTTGTAATTAGGAAAAGACTAATGATTCTTACTAGATTGGAATGACACATAATTAATTAACTATGCTACTGTTTAATTATGCTTTGTAATTAGGAGAAGACTAATGATTCTTACTATTGGAATGACAAATGATTAATTAACGACAAATGATTAATTAACTGTAATTAGACAAATGATTAATTAACGACAAATGATTAATTAACTGTAATTAGGAAAAGGCTAATGATTATTATTGGAATGACAAATGATTAGTTAACTATAATTAGGAGAAGGTTAATGATTCTTAATTATACTCTGTAACTGGAAAAGAATGTGATTGTTTCATAATGCTTTGTAATCAGGAGAAGGCTAATGATTCTTACTATATTGGAATGACAAATGATTAATTAACCATGCTATACTTTGTAACTAGGAAAAGAAGACTACTGATTCTATGTAAAACAATTAATGAACATTTTTCTGTAATACTACATACTTGGTACAGAAATGTTCAATAACTGTGCTATGAATGCCACAAACTGCTAATTAAGTCTGTAATTGTCAATATTATGTGACTTGATGTCCTTCACCTCATGAGCTAACTACCCTGAATTACTGCAATGTCCATTTTGTCCTGTTTATCCTAGTGATCATGGAGCACTATATTTGGTTTTGCACTAATTCTACGTTGGTGTGCCTTGTAAGAGAGTGGTGTTGACACGACATGCTGTCCACCACCGTGAGCGATGAAGACGTTATTATGGTCGCACTGTTTGGCGTACCTAATGTACTGCCAAAATGAAAACATGAAATATTACTACGACAATTCAGTGTCTTGGCTACGGTGATAAATTCTGATGGGAAAAGAACTTCAAGTTGTGTCACTTGGTGTTGTACTTCTGTGGAAAGATATGGACTTTCAGAGCAACTGTGTGCAATCTAAAGTGCTACAACCATGATGCAATCCTTCCCTTTCCTATCCTGATTCTTGTCACATAAAAAAAAAAAATTTTTTTTCGTTAACATCATTTATGTTCGTGAGTTATACATTTTTTTCGATTCGCTGAATTCCAGTGTGAGTACACTTATGTCACTGGTCGACATGATTTTTTTTTTGCCATTATGTTTATTTGTTGTGAAAATGCTAATGACATTTTTTCAGTACGTGTGCACTTTGGACACGATTTTTTTGCTATTATGTATATTTATTGCCAAAATGCTAAAGACATTTTTTTGATTTGTTCTGAAGTACAGTATATGTGCACTTTTGTCTTTTATATTGTATATACATTTTTATTTTCTGAACTACAGTGCATGTGCACTTCTGTTAGGTGTTAATATGTTTTCTACTGAACTTCAGTGCCTGTACACTTTTCTCATTTTTCAATATGATTTCTACTATTCTGTATATTCAATACTTTAATGCGAATGCACTTATGTCATTTGTTACTAATTGTACATACATTTCATCAATTACTGATATGTTCTCAACTGCAGTGCATGTGCACTCATGTCACTTGTCAACATAATATTTTGCCAGTCTGTTTATTTGTTCTGAATATGCTAAAGAATTTTTTTTTCTCGGTGCCTGTGCACTTTGTTATCTGTCAAATAATTTGTATATACATTTTTCTGATTTGCTACTATGTTTTGTACTCACATTTTGTCTTTGTCTGATATATTTTGTACTTAGTGCGTGTGCACAACATTTACTTTATGTACTACATCTAAATATTCTGTAAATTGTAGAAGTTTCTTAATTAGGAAAAAATTTTGCCGTGATTGGCAAGTCCAAATGACTCACCATCGCTGCCAAATTTTTGCCCCCCCAGTGGAGGGTTATGAAACATGTATGTAACGCAGCAGCGATGGCGAGGCATTGCAGCATCTCTGACCAGAGGGTCTGCGCTTGACCGCGCGAGTGTTGCGAGCAGTTCGCTAGTTGTCGCTATGCAGAGCAGTACTCTGTCTGTAGTCGTGGCAGTCTGTAGCTCGATTTAGTTGCGTGCAGTTCGCTAGCGGTAGTCGTGCAGTGCAGTGCTAGTAGTAGTCATGTAGTGCTGTACGCTAATAGTCGTCATGCAGAGCGGTCGGTCAGTAGTAGCAGCCCAGTGCGGTTGTGTGATGTAGGCGGTCGGCAACACTGGTCAAGATGCTGAATGAGGTATACTGTTAATTAATATAATCATTAGATAATGTAAAAATTTATTTATTGTGATTATTCTCCAACAAGTGCCCCAATAATAATTTTTATTTCAAAAGCATTTTTTCAAAAAATTTAATTTTTATTGAACTAAAGATTTAATTGCACTTCCCATTTCATTCCACTTCTTTTAAAGAAAATTTTCAGTAAAATTACAGAAAAAAAGGAATATTATTATTTGCAATGCAGATCCTCCAAGCCGTGCGCAAAGATAAGAGCAGAAATTTGACATCCAGTTATTCTGAGGTAAGACTTTAATTCCGATTGTTTTGCACAGGGCCAAAGACCGATATTTCGGTTTAATTGAATTTTCTTATCACTGAACTTATCACTGAATGGACTTTAATTTTTTTTGAAGAACTTGTATTTGAGTCAGATTGCGAATTTCACATTTTTGTTGCCATTGTCAGTACATCTCATTGTGGGCGAGGTTACAATTAGAGCAATGTCCATTAGCATTCCTAAATAATATTGTCATTTCATTTCTTTTTAATTTCGGTGGGAAGGTTACACTCGGCTCCCATTTGTATTAAGTATTGTCATTTCTTTTAAAATTACGGTGGGGAGGTTACAGGTTCGGTTCCGAGTGGAGCTCATACCAGATGAGTGTAGCCACAAATATTTGTCTGATAGGGTAATTATGGTGTACGTGTACATGGAGACAGTGTTTGCACGGCAGTCGCCGACGTAATATGACTGAGGCAGGGTAAGGGGAAACTGCCTGCATTCACCGAGGTAGATGGGAAACCACCTGGCCGGCACACTGGACCTTGACACTAATCCACCGGGCGGATTCGTGCTGGCGACTGGCATGCCTTCCTGCTCGGGAAACAGTGCGTTAGACAGCGCGGCTAACCGGTCAGGCACGTATTGCTTACTCCGAAGTGCATCCTACACTGTGCCAAACAGATGGAAGAGGGATGGATGAGGAAGAAGAGTCCAATGAAGTTTAGTGAGCTCCTCTCGGGTGCGCAGATTTGTCTGAGGGAATGTGTTGTCATGGAGAAGAAGTTAATTTCCATTTCTAGGGCGATGACCATGGTGAAGTGATTCCTTCAATATCCTGAGGGTAGCATGCGTTCATCATCTCGGATGAGAGCGTCGACACATTCCATCATTGCAGAAGTCACAGTTTTGTGTGGCCGGCAGGCAAGTGGGAAATCGGACAGGTTAGCGCGACCTTGTTGCCATGATGACAGATTTGTTTTTTGTTTTTTTTTTTTTTTCACTGACAGACCGCTGTAGATGTTCTGCAATCTCTTATGAATATCTGCGATGCTTTGGGTTTATACCGAACTAAACTGAATCCCCTGCTTGGAACGCACCTCCGCTACAGACGCCATTTTGAAGGCTATGTATAGGCCACCACCTATTGGAGCTTCATGAAACTATAGGGGCTGAAGCAGGAATATTCTATGATGTCTCACAACAGTTTCCACAATTACTCAGACGAAATTTGCCGAGAAAAAAAAGTGTTGCACTAATTATTCATAATTTCGATGTATATTTTCCATAATTTACGAGTAATTTGCGCTGGAAGGCCTACTAAAACTTGGCAGGTAGATCATCCGTGTTAATCTACTCAGTGAGACCGTCAGATGCTCTAACATTAAGTTTCCTTTGAAGATTTCTGACCAGTCCTACCCGTGCATTGTTATCAACAGCACTACGAGAGATTAGTTGTGTGAAATATCTCAATATTCATTCTTTAAATTCATTTTGCGTGTTTAAAACGTTCTGTTCACTTTAACTTCTGTTTTCCTTTTCACCGACTTATTATTGAGAGGACCGTGAGAACCTGATGTTTCCTAGCAAAACCAGTGTCCTGCCTTCTCGAGCTAACCTCGTGACCTTAATGTTTGAGCTTAAGAGCTAATATTATCGATGTTATTTTCTTCATCTGGACATAGTTTTCGATCGCTGGTGCATGTAGTTTATGGAAGTCTCGCAAACACTGGTAGTAAAAGTCAATGGCTTTCTTATGGCAAAAGCTTTTTTCTTAATCTCGATTTGGTGTACTGAAGCCACGATGTGAAAGTCGAGTTATAAGAAATGAACTTCCCCTCACATTCCTCCAATGTACTGCTAAAACGCTTGTGTTATGCATGGCATCTCGCAGGTGTGCAGCATTTAATTTCCAGATCATTATATTCGGTGGGTTTTTTGTCGTCCCTTATTTAATGTGGTTGCATAAGCAGCATCGTCGGGAAAGCTTGTTGGCCACTCTCCAGTTTTCAGCATCCTGTCTTTCAAGTTTCCAGTGGCGTAAATCTTGTCTGGTGGAGTCACTGAGGTATTCGTAATAAAATCCAGGCAAATGGCCGTTTTCTGTATTCACACATGTTAGACAGGCTAAACTTCTTTTCTGAGTATTCTCACAGTATGGGTGTGTTAAAATTTATGATTTAATCTTTGAAACACAGATGACAGTTATTAAGTCTCCTGCAAATAAGTTATTTCCATGGTGCTCTTCGCACAGGGGAACAACTGCGTGTTTGAAAAACTTTGCTCTATTGCGTGCAAATAACATCTCCACCACTAGGTAAAGTATCAACATCTTTAATTATAAATACTACCGACTTCTCTAGTTATCTTCCATGTCCCGAGTTAGAAACAGTATTATACTCTCTTATGTGATTCAATTCTATGTCTTTTACGTCTTGAAGTAAAGCAAAGTCGATATCGGTGGCATATGAAAGGTCTTTCATTCTGTTTAGCTTCAGTGAACGTAGTGGCATTTATAATGTTCCCTGGTGCTGCTACGCTTCACCGTATATGACACCAGGTGAAACGCTACCTTCTATTTAGCTGGTTATTGTAGAATGTGTTAACACTACATTGACGGTCGCCTTTAATAACAGCTGTGAGATCGACCTGCTAGTCAGTTCCAACTTGACTTCTTGCCGTGCTCGATAACTTCTTTCCTTTGTGAATGGGCTGCGTCATTTTCTTTCGTCTTCTGTAACGGCTTGCTATGATCCCGAGGGGTGAGATTCAGTGTTGCAGGACTGCCAGTATGTACCTGAAAACAAAAACATAAAATTAATGCATAATTTCATTTTTTTTCTATCTGATAATTGAAACCAGGTCTAGTTTGAGAAGGATGAGACAGATAGTTGGGTATGGTTTTATTGTACGAACTAAATAATCCACCTTAGGCAGAACTAAAGTCGCTAATTTTCCACAAATATAGTTTACTGGAGAAAAAATAGTATGCTCTCCTATTTCGACGAACCAAACACAATTAACACTAAAAAAGTGACTGACAGACTGAAGGCCTTCATTCAAAACCCACGCCTCGTGCTTGGTCCATTTCTTCACACACTAATATTTGAAAAGTTCTACAAGAATTCACTTTTAATACATGCACTGTGGTACAGATCCTTGGAAAAACAAAATACAGTCAACGGTCCACCATAGTCCGTGAACCAGGTTACGACATCCAACCACGGGCAATGGACCATCAGAGGTGATCCAGACGCCAGGTGGTGTACGTAGAGGAGGCAGCTGGACGGCAGCAGGCAACGACGTCACAATGTAAGTAGGCTGTTTAGGTTTTTATGTTGGCAACGCCATGTAGCGCTCTATATAAAAATCACTGACTGTGCTGTGTGAAGGCTGTGGCTGGTTGGCATTGTTGTTGGCTATTGTAGTGCTGGGCAGTTGGCTGTTAACAGCGCATAGCGTTGCGCAGTTGGAGGTGAGCCGCCAGCAGTGGTGGATGTGGGGAGTGAGATGGCGGAGTTTTGAGAGCGGGTGAACTGGACAGAGACAGTAAATTTGTAAGACTGTATATCATGAACTGATATATATATTATGACTTTTGAACACTTTTAAGGTAAATACATTGTTTGTTCTCTATCAAAATCTTTCATTTGCTAACTATGCCTATCAGTAGTTAGTGCCATCATTAGTTTGAATCTTTTATTTAGCTGGCAGTAGCGGCGCTCGTTGTATTGCCGTAGTTCGAGTAATGAAGATTTTTGTGAGGTAAGTGATTCATGAAAGGTATAGGATGTTGTTAGTCAGGGTCATTCTTTTGTATGGATTATTTAAAGTCAGATTGCGTTGCGCTAAACATATTGTGTGTCAGTTTAGTGTTGATCAGAATAGGTAAAGAGCGAAATGTCTGAACACGTTCAGTTCTGCTCAGCTGTTTGAAAATCAAATACTGTAAGAGGTTTATCTGCATAGTAATTCATTAAGTTTTCTAAGGGGACGTTTCAACAATGGAGCGGATGTCCATCTGTACCTCTGGCTCGACGTGAAATCGATCTCTACAGTGGTGTGTGAGCCTAAATACTGTCTCGCGACAGGATATCGCAGGACCTATTCTAGGTCTCATGGGTCGTCGATGCAATTAGCCCCCCCCCCCCCTCCCCAACACTCTGAGACCCCTAGTAGCGCTGCTACGGCCGCCTAGTGGACCTAGTGGAACTGCTGCGAATCTGTTTTCTGGTGCAGAGTGGTTGCGTCGAATTTAGGCAACCCGCGACGTTGTTGTGCCAAAAGGGTTGCGGCAATATAGGAGGAAATCCGCAACACGTCAAGAATGATCCTGTTATCTGTTTGAAGCAAAGTGGGTAACCTAAATCAAGATGATCTGTTGAGGCTACAGAATCCTTCCTACTTCTTACAGTATCGTTTCAAGCAGCGTAACATCATTCAGTTTATCCATAGTGTCCAATACTGTTTTAATTATACATTCCTGCAAAGAAATTGATTAAACATGTAAAAACCTAATGTTACACTGCTGTCTCATTACTCACATTCGAATACCAGACATGCCTTATATACACAAAATTTCAGAATGCACTTTACAGCAGATATTATCAGATGACAGCAGAACTTAGAGGACAACGACTGGTTTCAGTTTTGTGAGCCGAAACCTCCCGTTGGCTATCTGCAAACTTGAGTTATTATCCCTCCATAACATGTGAAATATTTAACACGAGAAGAGCTACACAATAAGTTTCTCCAGGAGAGAAAAGCAAACGTAGTGCGGAAGTGTTGAGACAAATGATAAAAATTATTATTATTATTTACTTGTCTTAAATTTTTCTTCTGTCTTATCTTCGTAATCATCACTAAGTATAATTTATTGCGAAGCAGGTGTTTCTTCATAGTCCTTAGATATACGTTTGTTTTGATTATCACTTTAATCTCCTTGCGCAATGTACTGCACAATTATTTTTTCTAGGTAGAAAATGCTATTTTCAGTTTTTTGTTTCTTCTTACCACTGACAAGTAAGGATCTGCTTCATACGATTGTAGACAAATAAGGCGTGTTCTTTTAATATAAGTTCATTTTCATATCCAAAAGATACGTCTATTAACGCCATTTCATTGCAACATGGAAGTCTATACTTTAATCAACTTTGCAACACGATTCTCAGTAATGTTACTGAGGGGCATCATAAAGAACATCCGACTCTGAACTGACTTACTGAGGCAGTTATAGGAGGCTCTAAGCTTAGAGTGGACTGCAAACTATGGTGCAATTGAGCATTTTTCACATTAACATTCGTTATCAGAGGTGAAAGAAAGAAGTGAGAGGTAAAAATGTTAGAACTAGTCACTGATTGAACGGAGATCAAGGACATAACCACTAAGACACAATTTTTTTCTTCCTGTTGCTACAGCCTACCATTCCCTTACAAAAGTCACCTTCGCCCGTTTGGTTCTTCTGCCATGTAAATCACTTTAAACGCAATGCTCCCCTAAATGATTCATCATCCGCATAGAAGTCATTCCACTAGTTTCGATGGGCGCCCTTGTCTACGAGGCTGAGAGTCTTGCAATCTATGGACGTGCAACAAAACAACATTTAACAACACACACACACACACACACACACACACACACACACGCGCGCGCGCGCGCGCGCGCATATTGATACGAATTCCTGCTTAATAGTGCGTGGGACCACCTTTAGAACGTAATGCAGCAGTGTTTTTGCGTAGCATGAAATCTACAATTCCTCAGCAAGTTTCCCAAGGCATTTGGCATCAGATGTCCATGCACATGTCACGCAAGTGCTTTAAATTACGGACTGATGGTTTAAGAGAGCGGAGCTAGCGCCTAGTTGCATTCCGGATGTGTTTCATCGGGTCTGGATCAGGCTAATATGATAACCAAGTCATAAACGTGAGTTCATTAGTACGCTGCTGAAACATCAATTGAGCGATTTCGACCTTGTGGCGAAGCCTGAAGGGATTCATATGTTACGTAACAACCTTCACGCAGTCCACAGGTGATCTACAGTTGGTTTGCAGCTCTCTCGTCACAACGACCTCCATTTCTACCACAAGTCTGACAGTGGCCCAGGGTGAATGTCCGCGATATCATAATATTTCCGTTACCGGCCTTCATCCGAGATGCGATGCATTTATCGTGCAGCCGTCCCCATGGATGATGGTGTAGGAGCTATCCTGACCTGACCATCGACCTGTCCTAATGAAACGTGATTCATCCGATCATTGGTCCAAAGCCGAATCTCCATGTCCACTGGAGTTGTACCTGACGATATCATTGGGTCAATATGAATACCCACGATGAAAAGTGTGCTCCGAAATACTTGGGCCTGCACAAGCATCAAACTCTGTCGTTGTATCTGCCTATCCTGCTTTACGCTATGGACAAACCTCCTACCTCCATAGTCTGCGACGATGCGTTAACGTCCAGCATTTTGTCACCTACTCATGGTTTCACCGTTCTTCAGCCACCTTCTGTAGATGCACACGACAAAAGCAAGCGAGCAGCAGGCCAGCTTCACCGTTTCCGAGATGCACTTTTCTTGGTGTCTGGCCATAACGATCAGCTCTTTGTCAGTGGACTACCCCATTTGCGGCCCGTTTCGTCTCAGAAATGATTGCCCATTCGTCTCTGCTGCACTTATATAAACTGGAGTCCCAAATTAAAGCAACAAACGGAAATTTCGCAAGGTTGCGTTTATTTTGACACAAATCTTCTGTTTCCAAAAAAAAAAAAAAAAAAAATTCAATGACACATGCTCAATGAGGTCGAGCATTATCGTCCATCAGTACGAAGACTTGGCCCACAGCACCTCGCAACACCCGCTCCTGAAATCCCAAAATCTTCTCACGGTACCTGACAGCAGTTAAACCCGTACACTCGTACAATTTCACGAAGAAGTGTTCCAATGATCAGCAGAATCCCTGCCCATACCATTAGGGATCCACCTCTATATCGGTCTCTTTCCACAACGTTGGGATCCCGAAATAGTGTTCCACGTGCCCTCCAGATGTGAATCGGTCGAGAATCACGCTCCAGACCAAATCGGGACTCATCTGTGAAAAGAACATTTGCCCACCGCTCAACCGTCTAGGTGGCATGCTGATGGCTCCACTCCAGACGTTCCTTTTGTGAAAACATGCCAGAGGTAAACAGACAGCAGTTCTCCAACAATAAAGGCCACTCTGCTGAAGCCTTCTGTATATCGTATGCCTCGATACAACATGTGCAGGGATTCTGCGACGTCAGATGCCAGTTACAGTGCAGGTGTAAGGCGGTACTGTCGTGCTCTTGCAGCCAGATAACGGTCCACTCTTTCTGATGTCACACGTTGTCGGCTCAGTCCTGGTCTCCGGGACAGCGTTTCGGTCTCTATAAACTGTCGCCATTTCCGAGAAACATAAGAATGATTCACATTAAACCATCGGGCCACATCGGTTTCCAGCTCTCCTGCTTCCATTCCTCCTATGGTCCTCCACAGCAGAGAGTTTGGATTGGTTTGGATTGTTTGAGGGAAGAGACCAAACAGCGAGGTCATCGATCTCATCGGATTAGAGAAGGACGGGGAAGGAATTCGGCCGCGCCCTTTCAAAGGAACCATCCCGGCATTTGCCTGGAGCGATTTAGGGAAATCACAGAAAACCCAAATCAGGATGGTCGGACGCGGTATTGAACCGCCGTCCTCCCGAATGTGAGTCCAGTGTGCTAACCACTGCGGCACTTCGCTCGGTAGAGAGTCTGTAGGCGTCTTGTCTGTGCCATGTTGCACCTCCTGTGACTGTGTGCACAGCGATTAAGGACGTGGGACTACCCTGAAACACTACCCTGCTTGATAGGTGCCCTGACGTCATTGCTGGCGTGGTTGTCCGTTGATCGGAATGCAATCTTCCGTGCAGGACACGATCGTAGCGGCATCCGTTGAGAGTCTGTATGATTATATCGTGAATTAGACACAGGACGGGGAAATAGCAGTTCGTTGCTTTGATTTTGGACACCAGTGTACTTTCCTTATGGCGTCATCAGATGGCATTCCAATTCGAGGTGGGCAGAGGTCATAATGTTTTCTCAGTTAATAAGCTAAAACTAAGCAAAAACTGCGTTGCACCCTTATTGATTCCTCAGTCACTGGCTTGTTCTGTACTGTACTGAGACTGATCATAACAAAAATTTTAAGTTGCTCATCCCACTCTGTAGTATGTCGAAGGAGAAGAGTCACTGAATTTTGAAAATGGGATGGAGATGGAGGGGAGATCTGTCTTTGGTTAATTGAATGTGAATGTGAATGAAATTATGAATTTTTGGTATGTACCTTGTTCGCAGGCTGGTTCAAAACGGTACAAATGGCTCTGAGCACTATGGGACTTAACATCAACGGTCATCAGTCCCCTAGAACCTAGAACTACTTAGACCTAACTAACCTAAGGACATCACTCAACACCCAGTCATCACGAGGGAGAGAAAATCCCTGACCCCGCCGGGAATCGAACCCGGGAACCCGGGCGTGGGAAGCGAGAACGCTACCGCACGACCACGAGCTGCGGACGACCACCGATGATTTTCAAGGTGAACCGTGGAGTCTTCAAGGTCGGATGTGCTATCTGTAAAGCATAGTTCGCGAAATGACCAGCCATCCACATGTAACTCATAAGCTTAGTAGGCAGGAAGAATTCCCAGTCAGGCTGCAGCAAGTGCGATATCGTGAATACGTGAGACGCTGCCGTGGGGTTGAGAGTCACATTCCTTCCAACCCAATTTCGTAACGACGGTTTGCTCGCAATAGAAGAAACGTCGTTCGGTAGTATCGGAAATTTGACAGTAGTTACAGAGTGGGCTTTGTGCAAGGTTATCTCCGTTCAGTTCCTCACGCATGGGCACAGTGTTTGCGATCGCTTCATACCACCATTCCGGTATCGAAATGTATGTTATTCGATGGAAGACATTGCTCAGTTCCGTGGGCCAGTTGAGCTGCGATGATTGGTTGCTAATGGGTTCGACAGAAGAGTGAAGAGCAAAGAATTGTATTTGAATGACGTGGAGCGGTGAATCACTCGACCGCCCAGTTGGTTCAGGACTTCTTAGTATTCTAGTACAACATTGGTAGCGACGTCTCGAAGCAGCGATGGGTAAAATTGATATCGAAAGATTTGTAGAGATATTTAATTACTCTTAAGTTATTCTATTGTTGCTCGGTGTGTTGGAAAATAATGCCTGCGAATTTTTTATTCTGTTCTCAATATCGGTTGAGTAGTTGCAAGTCGTGCATATTACTCGGTCGGCTTCCCCGCCTCGCTGCCCAAGTTGCAATCCTCTCCCGCTAGAGCGCTCCGAATTATAGCGTGTAATGCAGGTATGTCGTGGCGTGAGAAATAGTGTGCTACAGGCGAGTTTCCGATTCTAAGAGTTTGCCCACACGTGAAGTACCCTCTCCTTCTGCATGACAATCCCTACCACACAGAAACGATGCACTACCTGGAACATTCCTTCACGCTGGATTCACTGTTACCGATTATCTTCCATACAGCCCCATCCGATTTTCGTTTGTTTCCAACACGTTAAAAACATCTTGGAGAACTTCACTTTGATGGCGAAGAAGCGGTGTAAGGAGAGGTGAAATTGTGGATCCGTCAACAAAGTCAGATATTCTACAGTGACGGGATGAACAAACTGGTCTCTCATTGGGAGAAATGTATTCGTCGTCAGGATGGCTATGTGTGAAATAAATATGTACTCATGAAGAACAAAGGTATAGAATGTTAATAATGTTTGTTTTCATTCGCAAACGTTAAGAGTTTACACACAAAAAATCCATACGAATTACATTTCAGCACCTCCTCACATATCAAGAAGGATTGGTGAGAGACCATAGAGATGTTTTAGACCCTGGCTTACAGTCATTAACTCTTTATACTAATTTTATGCATTTTTACTAATATTTATAAATGTTTTCCAAAATATAATATTCCGTAGCGAACATAAAGGCATTTTTTTCACAAAATATGACACAGTGCCGTAAGTTATCCCAAAATTGCAACACAACTCACACACATATGTTATACTAACACATGTAAATTCATCTGATGATGGAGGATTAAATCTTCGAACGCATTGTTGACGTAAATAAACAGTGACAGGTGCCGCACTCTTTGCAAATCTGGAGAAGTCAGGAACAAAAGTAAGAGACCGAGAAGTTTTCCACAAAGCGTTCATAAACTAGACTGTAGTTATAAGAGGCGAAGAATATGACAGTAAAGTAGTAATTCTGAATGGAGGCCTGTCACTGATGTTACTGAATCTGCACATCTTGCAACCATCAAAGGAATTGAGCCGTGACGGGAGCGGCGCCAGCAGTATCTCTGACGTGAGTACGATCGATTTCCTAGTACACAGGTTTGTCTTGGGGCTTGGGCCGTCTCGGGATATAAGCGAGTGCCGACCGCGAATAAAGGAAAACAACGCTTTGAGAAAGGAAGGCGGCGGTGCGCGAGTCGGCGATTGGCTGGCGGGCAGAAGCGAAGGCGGAGTGCCTGGGGCCGGGAGGCGGTGATCACGTGACTATACTGGAGGCGGCGGGAGTTGGCCGGCGCTGTGCATTCTCCGGCAACCTCATGAGCTGTGGATGTGCCCGCTTCCTTGGAGGGATACGCTGTTAAGGTGTAGGGAAGTGATGGTATGACATCTTTGCAAAATCACCCCAGCATCAGAACACAGATTTAAGTACTCTAATTACTAAGAGCGCTTAGTTCACTGTGATTGTGATCGCTCTTGGTATAGTAAACCGTTGCCGGAAGCGTGACGTTATGTGTATTTCGATTTCATTTGATGCCTCTTACTAAGCGTGTGCTCTGCTTCCGCATGACATTGATGTATTTGCAGAATGATAGTTCATTAGCTATTTTTAGCAAGTGTTTAATTTGCTTACGATATCGGTTAATCCATGTCAATATGTCCTCTGCTGGAAATCTGAGTTTTTGTTTCTAAAGGTCACCGTGTTGAGCTTTGCAAGCCCACTTAGGTGGCCAATATGTGTGTCATTAAGTTCTAGTGAGCCAGTTCATTTTCCACTCTTACCGTTTGTTTATCAGGTACTGTTTCACTTATAGAAAGGACTTGCTAGTGAAATTAGTTGTTGTGTAGCCTTGATTTTATAGTGTTAATTGACTGGTCAATCTTGAATGTTAAAGTTAAGAAAAGTTTATTGGCCTCCTGTTGTCGGGTGTGGTCTGTGTTTCAGTGAACTGAGGCAGCGGGCATTCGAAGCGCAGAGCTTCCCTTTAGATTACAAGTTTGGCTTACGGGCGGTGGACTTCTCCTGAGCTAGTGTGTTCCTCTTCGGTAGCGTTTGCTGGGTTCACATTTCGGTGGCCTACTCGATGTGGGGTTGCAAACGGAGCCACGTCTTGGTTCGAAGTTAAGTATTACTTCCCTCATGCGGCTCCACCGTTCGTAGTTAAACTGTGGCCGTACAAGCTTTGGCCTTAGTTCTATTATAACACATTTATGATTGTACAAAGTTGTAATTTTCTATGCCCTAAAAGCCCATCTTACAAGACAATGGGCATTTGAATAATTTCGTGGTTCGCTCTGCAAGGTTCTCTAATCTAGTTATTTGCAAGACTGCCCAAGTTACGTTTTGATAAATATATTCTAAGCATTCGTGTTAAAATTGAGGCTGTGTGTCCACTGCTAGTTTACATGTAATGTTAAAGTATTGGAATTCAAAGGGTCTTAAATAACGTGTCTTAACTAACAGATTAAAGTTATGGTCAAATTCAGCCTTAGTGGCGTTTCTCAATGTTTATGGGAGATCGTTAGCTAATGATTTATTAGCTTGCTTATGATTTTATGTAATGAGTGTTCCGGAAATAATCTTGCCTGAGTGGCGTCTGTCAATTCTTATGTGAGATTGGTTCTGGTAGTTAATAAACACATTATTGGGTCAGCCCTTCCACTCCATTCAGATTTAAAAGTTAAACAAAGCAGTTATTAAGTAGAAACGTTCCAGGAATACAAGAAAAAATTTGGAAAGCAAATTAAAATTCAGCGAGAAGATAAAACCTTTGCGGTTTTGAGATCGTTATTCTTTCATAGACGGCAATGGACTTGGAAGAGCAGTTACATGGAGTGGACATTGTCTTGCAAAAAATTATAATCGGAATATCAATAGAACCAAACAAGGGTAATGGAAGATAGTCTAATCAAAGCAGGCGATCCAGAGAAACTTAGATTAGCAAGCGGATAAGGAACTCAAGAGCATACAAAATCCTGACTGACAACAGCAAGAAAAGAATTTCTGAAGTAGGTAAATTTGCCAAGAATTAACATAAATTTAAATGTTATAAAGACTTTCCGAAAGATATGATTCTATGGTGTGGCGTTGTGCGGAAATTGACGATGAGAAGGTGACAGGAAAAGAATAGAAACCTTTGAATTATGGGGCTGTAGAATAATCCTGAAGATTAGATGTGTAAATCGAGTAACTGATGAATAAGTACTGAACTGAACTGATAGGTTGATGTGACACAGCTTGAGGCATCAGGGAATCGTATATATAAGAATTATACAGGAAGTGGGTTCAGATTTATGTAGGTTAGAGAAATATGTAAAGATGAAGAGCCTCGTACAGGATAGCGTGGAGTGCTGCGTTGGACTGAGGTCTACAACAACCATGTTTACACTGAAGCAGAGAGTGAGAGGGGGTTATTAGACACACCTTCAGAAGTTTACCTGTATGTAAGCTCTGCTGGTCAATAATTAAATTCCACTTGCTTGAAGTAGATTCGAGAGTCATAATATCCTCGAAACAAAGAACGAGAGTGAAACTGGTAACATAAAAACTCAATACCTATCAGAGATGAAAAATGTATTATGTTTGGCCGTAGCATTTTGAAGTAAAAATCCGTAGACAAATTGACGATAAAAGAGAATGAGTATCTGTTTGTAAAGTCACAATCACTTGCACCATCCTCATTTGTAATGGATTTAAACAGCTGTACCTATGAAATCACTAAGAAACGCCATATCCTCTTCTTTCCTTTTACGACACAGCAGTTTCCTCTTGAAAAGCTACGTTCACTCAATAGGACAGCATTTTGCTGTCGATATTGGACTCAGGCAACAAAATGAGAGCTGCAGAGTCACATTTTTTGGGAGAGGCCAACTCTTACAGAATTCCCAATGTAAATTCTGATTTTTGGGCCGTCGGCTCTCGTAATCTGATTACCCGAAACAAACGGAACGCAGAGGCAAATTTTAATATCCCTTGTGATTGGAAGCTGGTATTAAAAGTAATTGGTTTAGGGTCACCCGACGGCTGACACCTCGCTACTAACTCCATTACTCGGTACAATGCCCACAGTGCAAATAAACGATTTAGGGGCATTCTGAAGTGAGAGAGACCACAGAAAAATTCTGTACGGTCGTGGCTGTCGTGTGCGGGAGAGGATTCGTGGAGGCCAGTAGATGAGCTGGCGTCCTGCCCAGTTACACAGCTCTGATGCTACAGCTCAGAGGCCGTGAGTTTTCGCGCTAATGTGACTGGCGCGAGGTGCTCTTCGAGTGGTGATTAGTGCAACTAGATGTTTATTTAAGGAGAATTTTTCGATATCTTGCGGAAATGCACCATTCTAGTCATTTCTGTCAATAAAGCGAACAGCTGGTAATAGCATTGTCGAGTAACCACATAAGGGCAGTGTCTACTTAATAACTTATTTATTTACTGTATTTCGGAACTAATAAGAAGGGTTACAAAGTGACTCCACATTACTGAAACGATGGCTGCTAACTGCACTGCTTGACAACTGCTAAGGAACAGAGACAGGAATAATCACGGGCAATGAAGGACGACTTAACACAGTACATATGAAATAGAGGTAAAGTAGTATATTTGTATCGGAAAATGGACAGATTTAACCACACATGGAAGCAGGATAACAGATATAAATAACGTTCTTGTTCGACACAGATTAGACTCCCAACATAAAGGTCGGTATCTGGCTCACAGTTAAGGAATGCTGGGCCCTAATGCACATTTTGCTCCTGTTATTCACGCTGGCTACCAAATTGTTGAGGAGTCACTGGGGGATATTGTCCCACTTCTATCTCAAAGCGGAACTGACTGCTTTAGCACGCTATTCATGTTTCTATTTGCACACGTTTTATATGTGCACGTACTTGTCCCATCTCCCATATCTATGTTGCGTTTCTACTATTTGACTGATATTGGTTCACATCCCGTCTTATTTATATTATTCAGTCTATCGGTCCTTTATTCGTACACTCATATTTTGCGTAGGATCTGTTGTCAATATTTTAACATATCAGTGTTTTTCATAAAGTGAAATAATAATTAAATCGACACCCTAGCTGCAAACAGGAGTTGATATACATCATTGGGGACATGTTGAAACTGTGTGCCCCGACCGGGATTCGAAGCTGGGGTTTCCTCCTTACATGGCAGACACTATCCGTCTGAGCCACCGAGGGTACAGAGGATAGTGTGCCTGGAGGGACTTATCCCTTGCACGGTCCCCGTGCGACCCACATTCCCAATATGTCCACACCACTACATTCGTAGTGCGCCTAATAGATGTTTGCCCATCACACTCATTACTAGTGGCAGATTAATCTACCATGTCCCGTACGAGCTGGGGCATAACGTGTGCGTTCGCACAAAAGGACAGTGGCCGGGTAGCCGTATTTTAACTATATATGAAGGTAATATCTGTTCCCGCAAGAATAGGTAAACTATTTTATTCGACGCTATTAAAGTTTATAGCCACAGACAAGGTTTTTATTACCATGATATTCATATTACATTGTATAGTGATGGCTACTGCAAGGGCTGACTGAGTTTTGAAGTTCATTTCCTCTATGCTTCTATACCAGCACACACAGCTTAAAAGTTTACGTTGTTTATGACTTCTGATTTTATATTTTCGTGTTTTGTACCTTTACTTATTTTTGAAACTTGATTTTTTGGTCGATATCACGAAAAAAATACTTTTTCGATTGACTGGCTGTTACTTTGACATAAATGCAGGGTGCATTTCTTGTTTTCTAGTCTTTTTAATGGTTTTTGCATTATTTCACGGTTCAGTTAGTACTGATAGAGTTGGTTTGCCTTTACCATGTTTATCCATTAATTATTTCGGTTTCTTATTTTTTTAACATTTATATATTGAGACAGAATCTGTCTTCAGGACATTTCGTTACTGTACAGCCAATGTATGTGATACCATTGTTTGTATGACGTGAGTCAGCGTATTTTTTCCTAATTACTCTTATATGAGAACTCGTACTTATTTCGTACGGAAAGTTAGAACTGTATTGTAAGCTGTTTTCGTTAATGCAGTTAATGGGTACATGGTAATTCTGTCACCAATGTTTGTATGGAAAACATTTTATTTTATTATCTTCATATCTTTGATCTCTCTTTTCATATTTTTTGCAAATTTGTATGTATAGTTAATTTATCTGAAATAGTGACAACTGATGTTGCATATCAGATTTGTTGTCTGTTGTAAGCTTGATTTTGTCGACTTATACAGGGGCCTGAAGACGGTGCCAACGAGGCGCAGAAACTAGTACTCAACTAAAATAATTCATAAAATCACGGCTGTCGATATCTATATTCTTCAAGAGTTCGAAGTATTTCTGTAGCATTGTTCGCAATATCGTTCGCGACTAGTACTGGACTACGGATGTTCGTAATGTGTTGTCAACATCTTGGCAACACAAAACCAGTGTACCATTGCTGTGTCGGTATAGATCATAGGAACAGTGTTCCTGGCCTGCTACCACTAATTGCTGCTACACAGCGCTAACGTTCATTTTCGGTCTGGCTGTAGTGCTGCACGCTGTCTTTACATATGTTCTTTTACAAAATATGTTGGACAAGAAGCAACATTTGCGAACTTGACAGTCTCTATGAGCCAGAGGCGTGCCTCTGAAATGTTCTAAATCGTAGTTGTAAAAATATTAAACAGAAGCATGATCCCCTACAAAAAGAAAAATGGTGCATTGCTTTGCACCGCTAGCACAGTCGTAGATGAAAGAAATTAAAGCTCTTATTTCTCAATACCGCAGCAACAACGACACCAGGATTCATTATCTGGCTTTAAAGAAAATTGTCATCGGCAAGTTATGTGAGGTGACGCCATACGAAATGGCGGTGACAACTAAAAATGTGGACAACGCTTTGTATGGGGCAGAAACAAATTTATGAAGGAGGCAGCAATCAGAAGTAAACGTGGGTGTGACACAGGCATCATCAACTGCAGACTGTAAGTGTGAGTAACATTGACACTGAAGAAATTTGCTTTACTGAAGATCATGTAAAAGTGAGAAAATGAAAGTATCGTCTGACTTGAGTCTGATACTGTTTCAGTAAATCGAAACAAGGCCCCTGGAGTAGAAGGTATTCCCTCGGAATTATAATGGGGAGAGCCTGCCATTAGAAAAGTATTGCACCTGATATGAAGATATAGGACACTGGCCAAATATCCTCATATCTTAAGAAGGAAATAATGATTCAATTTCCAAAATATGCAGATACCGACGTCTGAAAATCGCTGAACTATCAGTCTGACAAAATGCTCTCAGATCTAAAGAAGAATCCAATAATTCCAATTCGAAAGAAGGAAGGTCTGATGTGTGAACATTAATGAAACTGTGTCAATTTAGTAAGCCATGGTTGCAAGAAAACTGACACTAATTACTTACAGGAGTATGAGAAAACTGGTAGTGGTCGACTTCGGCGAAGATCAGTTTGAGACCCTGAGAAATGTAGGAAGACGCAAGGCTATAGGTTAAAGAAAATCAATATATAGGAGTAGTTAGTGAACTGGAGGGGAGCTAGGATCTGGGTTGAGTAAGGTGCTGAGACAAAAGAAAATAATGTCTGAAAGAAAATCATTTATTTATTTACCACAGAGGCCCGTTTTTAATTTACACAAGTAAGTAAAATTTGTTCGTACCCAACTTTTATCAAAAAAATTTAAACAACAATTTCAGGAACACCCACGAGCAGGTTGTCCGCCCTCTTAGCTGAGTGGTCAGCGCGTCTGACTGCCATCTGGAGTTTGATTTCCGGACGGGTCGCAGATTTTTCTCTGCGGGCCTGGGTGTTGTGTTGGCCTCATCATCATTTCACCACCATTGCCACGCAGGTCGTCCATTGTGGCGTCAACTGAGAAGACTGACAACTCGGCGGCCGACCTTTTTCCGGTAGAGGGGAGGGGGGCATACGATTATTTTAATCATTCCTTTTAACAGCAATTTTTGTAATATGATTTAATAGCTCCCTGAATCATGAAATAATGTACACGCCTGTTAAGCAGACAGGGCAGACCGCAACATCAACAATTACCGAATGTGTAGACAGAATTACTAGTAAAAATAAATAAATAAATAAAAAATACATGTACAGCTCTAAAGCAAGCAGTGATTGATGTGTCACTAGTTTGAACAATCACGGAAAGTAGTAAATTTCAAATGTCCAGTTTTGTAAAGCAGATTTTTGCGTAAACAAATATCAGTCCCACAGATGAGAAAATTACATACACGGATGTGAAGCAGC
Organism: Schistocerca serialis cubense; assembly: GCF_023864345.2. NCBI lineage: Eukaryota > Metazoa > Arthropoda > Insecta > Orthoptera > Acrididae > Schistocerca > Schistocerca serialis. Next base: position 295,259,217 of record NC_064639.1, read on the forward strand.
TAAAGGGACTTACTGTTTCATTGAATGCGTAATCATAGAAAGCAGAAAATTTACCGTCTGTGAACCAGACAGAGAGCGTTACCAACAACTTTTATGAGAACAAAATCCCAGACAACCGAAGGACTATATAACGTGAACCAGACAATTACAGTAACGGCTCAAATTCAGTCGACCTTTGAGATAACTGTTCGACATATTCTAAAACATATACAGATAGTACACATTACATTTACACAGCAAGTGAATGGATGGCAATACGCGGACTCGAATGACAACAGAGACATGAGAGCATACAAATGAGTCGACTTGGGCCCCTAGTTCCAAAAACCAGAAATATATACAAAAGACGCTAAATACATGAAATGGCAATGAAGCTTTAATTTAGAGAACATACACGCCTTCTGAAACCGATACCCGCTTAATAATTATTTTATTTAGACAGTTTCTTACCTTGAGGATGATGATCCACATGAAGGCATCGGCCAAACGGGGCCAATAGTACTATCTGAATTAGTTCACTGTTAAGTAACAAATGTCACTCAGAAGTAACTGCAAGGGGGGGGGGGGGCAGAACCCTGGCCAACGGCTAAGGACCACAAGGAATGGTGCTCACAGTCGGTCCTGTATTGGGTTAAGGGGAACCGTGGACGGTGTTTGTGGTCTTGTCCAACAGCCAAGGTGGCAGGAGCACATCCGTAGTCCGACTCCAGAATATGGCTCGTCACTGCAGAGGCAAGACAAATTCGAAACTTCGATGTAGGTGAAGGCTCAGCCTCGATCTGAACATCGGCCGTACAAATAGATGAGTGACAACCACGGCTCTCCGGTAAAAGCCGATGCCAAGCGACGCTTCAGGAAAACAGATAAACCCCGGACTACCTGAGACGCTAAGGAAACGGTAGCTAAGCAACGCTAGGCAGACAGTCCCCACAAACACAGGAATCAATATACACGGCGAACGGTTCATTTGGTTTAGAGAAAGTTTTTATGTTGACTGGGATACACTCTTGACTCTTTAAAATTCTTAAAAAAAAAAAACAGAATAAAATACGGAGAGTCAAAGTTTATTCATTCCACACTTCTAGAGAAACCCAACTGCAGTTGTAAGAGGGGGAAGACATGAAAGAAGTGCGATAGAGTTCCAATTATCCCCAATGTTATATAGTCTGTAAACTGGGCAAGCAGTAAAGAAGAACAAGGGGAAAACTGGAAAATAAATTCAGGGAGATAAAATAAACCCTCTGAGGTCTGCCAACGACATTGTAATCTTAGAAAAAGAGTTGGAAAAAGAAGTCAAACGTAATGGATAGTGTCTTAAAAAGAAGTCTAGTAAATTGCGCACAGTAAAATTTGCACCCATAAAAGATCGAAGAAAGTGCACTAAAAATCACCATGTCCGAACCCCATGACTTTCCTGGCAAGTACATAAGCCAAGGTCCCTTGCGGGGTGTTTTACTTTATAATAACTACTGATGAAGAACACTGAAGACGTTTGAGTAGGAACTGTAGAGATCAAATATTTACAATCACAAATTATCATAATCTATTTTATTTTCTGTCGGTCGCAATCACAAAATTTCAGAAATTACAAAGGAAAACATAAAACAAAATTACAAACGCGAAAATTAAAAATCGTGTCTCTTATGCATGGTAAGCAAACTTTAAAATAAGTAATGTAACAGAAGCAGTTACTCAAAGCTTCAGGAAAGAATTTCAGTCGAATGAAATACAAATATTTAAAAAACGCCCCGAAATAAATAAAACACAGGTAAAGTAAAGCAAGTACTAATATATTGGCTAAACTACACAATATAATGGACTGTAAAATTTGCAGTAACTGTAAGAGTGAATAAAACAGAAAAAGCATACAGCTTGACAAGAAACACGAGCAACTAGAAATTCATATCTAAAGAAACAAAAGTGAAACACTGTACCGCAATGGTAAGACTATTAAATTTATATGCGTGCGAATGCCTAACAATGAACCGCAAGCTTGACAGAAAAGATGTACTAGAAAGATGAATTATTAGAAAACTAATAGGTGTAATACAAATTGCGGGTGGTAGGGAAATGAGAAGTAACGAGGAGATCTATGAAAATAAAGAGAAAATATCGGAAATAACGGGGAAGCGAAGGATTAGTCATGTTTCGATACCTCTACCGAATGAATGAGTACAGGCTACTGTTACAAGTATTCCTGTATTTGCAGAAAGAGGAATCGACAAAACACTGGATTACAGAAGAAAGGAAAGAATGAGAAAGAAGCAACATCGAAGAATCGGGAACGTCAGAAAGAAACATTTTTATGTTTAAAATACCAACTTTAAAAGGCTTTCAAGACAGAGGAAATAAGAAATCGGGAACGAGAGAAAGAAGGAAAAGACAATGCCAGGAGAAAGTGAAGGAGTACTGAAAAAATGTAAACGACGACAGACAAAGAAGATGTGATGATGAGATTGTTACCTGATGCTAGTTGGTCAACAAAAGAGATAAACAAAAGTGTGTGAATAAAATACGGTACGTGTAATTAACATAAGAGTCATTGTCATTCTATTCAGACGGCCAGGAGTATGCACGTATATAGCGAATATGAACTACATAACTTCTTCTCCTAACACTACTAGTACAAACACATATTCTCAACATGTGATTTCAATAAGCACGAGTAAGGGGTGCATCGTAGAACGTTAAGCCGGCAGTTGGTGGCGCCCTTCTTGCGGCAGCAGGATCATTACTTTGCTGGTTATTAGCATGGCGGCGACGACTCGGCTCAGCATCTCACTTCGGACATACGGAGCGTTTGCGATGGACGAGAACTTCCATGGTGCAGTTTGACTGTGACGTAATGAACAGGCAGTTTCCCAGAATACTGGGCGCAATCTTCATAGATTTTTATATGGGCGCTAAACATCACTGGGTACACTAGGGTACAAAAAGTATTAGGGGAGGTCGATAAGTAATGCAACTCTTTTTTTCTGAAAGTAGGTTGCTGGTATTCAGGATTCCAATACGGCAAATCAGTCCCCACTCTTTTCACTACAGAAATCAGTTTTTCAACCTAATCTCCGTTCAAGGTGATAGCTTTACGCCACATTACTGAACGGTCCCTCATGGTACTACTTTACCAGTCGACGTCACAGTCAACGTGTTTCTGCATCAGTAAGCTCCCCATCAAACGCGCTGCTTCAAGCAAAGTGTATCGTTCATTGGACCAAACAGGTAGAAGTTGGAGATCCAATATATGGGCTGTAGGGCGGATGAGGAAGAATAGTCCAATGAAACTTTGGGAGCTTCTCTCCGGTGCCCATCCCGGGTTCGATTCCCGGCCGGGTTGGGGAATTTCTATGTCCGGGGACTGGGTGTTTGTGTTGTCCTCATCATTCTAGCATCATCATCGTCATCATCATCATCATTCGTGACAGTGGCTAGAGTGGACTAAGTAAAAAATTGGACTGAGTAAAAATTAGGAATTTTTACAGGTGCTAATGACCGCGCAGTTCAGCGGCCCAAAAACCAAATGTCATCATCATCATCATCTCTGGTGCCCAGACTTGGTGTGAGGTCTTTCGTTGTCTTGGATAAGGAGAAGTTTGCATTTTTGTGTAGACAAACACGATGGTGTCGTTTCTTCATTGCAGGTGTCACAGCTGTGTACAGGCGGTTGGGACGCGGATGATAAGGTAGGTATTCGCGATCTTGTTGCGATGATGACAAGACACCTCACCCGACGACTCATAGTGCTTTTGTTCATTGTCAGGTCTCCGTAGACATTCTGTAAGCGCTTATGTATATCTATGGTGCTGTACTTTCCCGCCGAAAGAAAGTCAGTGACAGGTGTCTGCTGGGAACGAACCTCCGTTTCAGACGCAGTTTTTTGGCTATGTATAGCGCCGCCACCTGTCAGAACATCATGAAACTATAGGGGCTGAAGCAGGTATGTTCTCCGATGTTCTCCTATGTTCCACAACAAATTTAGTACTTTTTTAGTCGAAACTGTCCTTGAAAAAAATGTATTGCATTACTTAGTGAACTCCCCTCGTACATCAACAATCAAGGGTAATGGAATGCAGCCATATTGTATCAGTCGAAGCTGAGGGAATTAGATTAGAAAATGAGACGCGTAATAGATGAGCTCTGCTATCTGAACAGCAAGATAACGTGGTGAGCGAAATAGAGAGGAGATAAATTGCAGACAGGCAATAAGAAGAAAATAATGTCTGAAAAAGTGGAATGTGATGACATCTAATACAAATTTGACTTTTAGGAAGTCTTTTCTGAAAGTATTTGTGTGGTGTGTAGCCTTCTACGGAAGTTGACCCTGGGCAATAAACAGTTGATACAAGAAGATAAGTTTTGGAAAGGAGCTCTATTGAAGAATGCTGAAACTTCGGTGGGTAAATCGAATAACTAATGAAATGTTACTGAATCGAATTGGTAAAAAAGAAATTTATGGGAAAACTTCACTAAAAGATGGAATCAGTTCACAGGACACAGCTTGAGATATCAAGGAAACGTCAGTTTGCATATAGGGGGTAAGTGTGGGAAGTTATGCAGAGATGAAAAGAATTTCACAAGTTAAAGCACCGTGGAGAGCTTCGTCAAACCAGCCTTTGGACTGAGGACCAGAACAACAACAAAAAAAAATGTTTTAGTTAAGTCGACTACTAAAACTCGTCATCAAATAATTTGTGATCTCATTGTAGTAATTAACTAATTGAACCTAAAATCAGTCTTTATAAAAACAAAATGTTGCTGCTGAAAACCAGACAGTTAATATTAACACACGCATAGCCAAAGCAGTAGATAAATTAATGTACACTACGTAATTGTAAACTTTGAGGCAATGGTCACCGAAATAAATAAACTGGAGAATAAAAATGACATTAATTTATTTTAGTATCTATCTAGACTCCAGTGCATTCACTTTGTGTCTGAGAATTAAGGCTTTAAACTATCTTCTATGTCTTATAATCATTTCATAATGAGTGGCTATGAGTTCTTCTTCTGGCTATGATGTCTCTAAATACGAGTTTATGTAGCAGTTGCTGTAGTATCTGTAATTCAGCTGGGATCGAGTGTGATTCTCGTATAACCCGGCCGCCGCAGGCGTGACCCACGACAAAAGCTATTTGCACCAGTGAAGAATGGTTATTTTCGTGTTACACTACAGTACTGTCACTATCATTCCATGTCGTGTGTAGGAGGCAAGAATGCAGCTTTCAAGAAACAGTGAAATGATAATTTCACTTTAACTCCGCATATTAACTGCTTCCAATAAATAAGCGATGAAATGTATTGTGAATTTTGTTATGTAACAAGATATTCCAGCTAGCACATTGCGTTACTTGTAATATAGTATAAATAATTTATAATTGTGATATAGGAAAAATCACAACACCAAGAAGGATTTTTGCGACACAAATGGAAATGAGCGATTGGCGTCATTGGCCTGGAGGTCCATTACGGGGCAGGTCCGGCTGCATTCCTGCAGGTCTTATTACATTCGACGCCACATTGGGCGACCAGAGCGCCGGATGGGGATGAAATGATGATGAAGACAACACCCAGTCCCTGAGCGGAGAAAATCCGACCCAGCAGGGAATCGAATCCGGGCCCCTTGGGACGGTAGTCCGTCACGATGACCATTCATCTATCTTTCTTTTTTTGTTTTTTGATCTCATTTTGTTCGTTTTCGTTCAATTTATTTGTTCGGGGCGGTCGTCCCACGATGCTTGTTCAAGTTCATCGTTGAGTGAATAACTCAGTTTTTTTTATTACAGAAGGCATCTAACCCTCTGACCGAACACGCTGAGCTACCGTGCCGGTATGAAATGACAACACAACACCCAGTCCCTGAGCGGAGAAAATCTCCTACCCAGCCGGGAATCGAACCCGGGCGGTTAGGTATGACATTCCGTTGTGTTGACCACTCGGCTACCAGGGGTTGAACACTCCGTCACCTAGAGGCAGGTGAAAATCCCCTGAGCCCGCCGGGAATCGAACCCCGGACCCCGTGCTCGGGAAGCGACAACGTGACCGCGAGACCACGAGCTGCGGACATGACACATAACACCCAGTCCCCTGCCGGTAAAATTTTACAGTGCTAGCGGGGCGGCGGATCTGCGACTTAAATTTAAGTTGGTAGACATGTTTCTACATCCGAATGATGTGTATTCAGATTTCGCGATCGATGTATAATAGTGGCGCTACTAACGTCACTACGAGGATGCAATTCGTTTGCTCTCTAACGGACGTGAGTGAAAGTTACCTTTGAAACTCGAGGTGGGTGGTTGATGTCAGTTAAAAATGCCCTTAAGGTGATAAAGACGCCATTATTAACACCTACTGAGTTTAAACTAGGTCGTGTGAGAGGGCTACGAGGAACTGGTTGTTCCTCCTGCGATACTGGATAAAGAGTTGACAGGAATGTAGACACTGTACATGATGGCTCGCAGCGGTGGACACGAGAACGTACGGTCGCAAGAGGACCGAGTTCCGGACGCCCACGTAGCACTACCGAGAGGGAAGACCATCGTGTTCAGTGTATGGCTCTAGCGCATCTACAGCAGCGAGGTGAGCAGCGGTTGGCACCACAGTGACACAATGAACTGTTTTAAGTCGCTTACTTCAAGGAGAGCATTTAGGCAGATGTCCTGTAGCGTGCATTCCATTGACATCGAACCAACACCATTTGTGACTTCAGCAGTGTCAAGCTAGAGTTCCGTGGAGGAAAAGGTGCAGGTCTGAAAACTGGGTTGTAACTCGTTGCCGGTGATGGCCGTGTGTGTGTGTTAGGAGGAGGCCGGTTGAGGGCCTGCAACCAACCTGCCTGTGTGCTAGACACACTGGACCTGGACCTGGAGTTATGGTGTGAGATGCGATTTCACATGACAGCAGGAGCACTGTCATGGTTATCCCAAACACCCTCACTACAAATTTGTACGTCAGTCTGGTGATTCGATCTGTTGTGCTGTCATTTATGAACAGCATTCCCGGGAATGTTTTCCAACAGGATAACGCTCGCACACATACCGCTGTTGTAACCGAAAATGCTCTACAGGATGTCAGTATGTTGCCTTTGCCTGCTCGATCACCAGGTCTGTCTCCAGTCGAGCAGGTATGGGACATCATCGTACGACAACTCCAGCGTCATCTACAAACGCCATTAACCGTCTCTGTATCGACCGACCGAGTACAACAGGCATGGAGCTCTATCCGACAAACTGACATCCAGCACCTGTGCAATACAGCGCTTGCACGCTTGCACGCTTGTATTCAACATTCCGGCAGCAACACCGGCCGTTAATGCACCAGCGTTTCACATTTTCAATGACCTATCTCGCGCTTACTTTATCCTCCGATCTTGCAACGTTAATCACTTAAATATGTTACCTCGATCAATGTATTCCCGAAATTTCATTACTCTACATTAATTGCTTTTTGGTCAATGTACATTACAAAACTTTTATTTGATTTTAATGCTTTTGTTTAATTAGTTGCTATTATTTCATATTATTCTTCAGTTTCGTGTCAAGATCGCGAGCGACGTCGACGGCCGAACTTCTCTGCGGCAGTCATGGACGCTGCCGGTCACAGCCACAATTTTTGTGATAGCCAGCATCTGCAAGAACATCCTGCTATTCAGTCTTCAGACCTCAGACTCCAGCCTCAATTAGATAAATCAACTCTAAAACTTAAATTTTTGGAAGACTATTATGTACGTCATGTAGTATCACTTCACTTGTAATTGATGCACTGTTACTACGTGTTACAGTATATATAGATATACGTGTGTGTGCGCGCGCGCGTGTGTGTGTGTGTGTGTGTGTGTGTGTGTGTGTGTCTGTGTGTGTGTGTGTATTGTTGTGTGTGTGTGTGTGTGTGTTTGTGTGTGTATGTATGCATATGTGACGACGATAAATTATATTGTGTTGAGAGAGCTTCTGCTATGCTATGATGATATATCCTATGAAACTTAAGTGCTTTTATATACTGAATGATAATACCCTTCGAAGTACACACGCTTAAATTAAATATTTTTATAAATACTATAGAGAAATAACTGTGAAACAAGAAGTACAAAGAGTATTTCTGCAAACAGACTGAAATATATTCTCCAAGAAAAATGACTCATCTACATGAGACTTACTGGGACTGGGAATTTGCCCTTTTGTTACTACAATAAACGAAAAATTGCAACAAAACAAAAATTATTGCTCTATATTCCTAGGTCGTAGCGGCTAAACTAAAACGTCGCAAACCAGACGTAACGCCGCAGTTCCTAATGGTAAATTAAAACTTGAACTACGATTTTTGTTGCTATAACTTCCGAGAGGAAGATTTATTCCAAAAGTTGTCGCAGAAGGAGGAATCCGCAAGAGTTGAAGAGCTTCGAAGGAAATAAAGGTTACGTACAACGATTTTAGAGGTCAGAATAATAAACTTACAAAAGAGCTCTGCTTATCAGTGTCACTGCTTTCTTGATTCCCAGTGCTGTCGTAATAATTTGCTTAAGCCAACAACGGTTCTGTTGCCATTTCAACAGAATGAGCTCTTTGCACATATCTACTTTCGAGTCTGTGCACATGATTCACTATATTACTCCAAGCAGTCTGGACAACACTGCAGAAAGCGGAGTAGAACATCAGTAAATTATCGGATGACACGTACTAAAATATTGTCTTATGCAGTAGACGAGTGGATTTCTTAGAGATACCCAATGTTTCTTCATCATCTGTGCAGGACATCATCAAAAGGATTTGTAGATTGCATGGGCGTCCGATTCACAGTGATTCATTGGGTTCCTCTAATAAATTAGTTTGTCCGCACGTAGTAGCCCGGAATAGTTTAATAAGTGTGTCATTTCTGGTCGTGAAAATACACATTTAGCAATAATTTATTATTTTAAAAGTACCTTCTTCAGTATCTCGTGGTTGACAAGCCAGTAAAAAAGTTCATTGAGGTTGAATTCGCAGTGTGTAATACTTTACAAAAATAATTCTTGTGATTTGAAGTACAACTGCACGTTTTACACTGGACCTGATTTGATAAATCCGTCGTAAGACGTACCATTATGCGGAGTTTCCAAATCATTGTCTTACAGCCATTCAGCAACTGAGACACTCTTGGGTTTAAGAGATTTCGTCTTGCCGAATTTATCGGCATACGATATTTAACCTGACCTATAACAACTGCAGACATTAGGTAACATATCGAGAAAGCTCCTGAAACACCTAGCAGGGTGTCCAGTGTTCATCTGAGAATGGCAGTATGATTTCCAGTGTGGCACATTATTGTTCTTTTCCCAAATTCGGACGCGAAACAGCTCGCAGTGACAGTTACAGGTCAGAAGTCCGGCGACATAGCATCCGTGGTCACAGGGTTTACGAGGAGGCAGAAATAAATTAAAAAATTGATAAGCATTATATGCATCCAAATATACTAACAGCTGTGAAAGGCAACAGCAGAGCCTGCATATCCACTGTTTATCTGGTTTACACGTCTCATCATAAGACGAACAGCAACGAAGTATGGGACAGCACACGTTCGTAATATTGTAATTATATTCTCTGTTATCGATTCATAGTCGAGAAGAACACTTTACACCACAGAGATTTTATTATAATTGAATGGCTGGCCGTTTAAATGATACGAAGCAGGAAGGCAAAACTAAGAAGCATGCATTCCAAAACTAAGTAACAGCGCAAAGAGAAGATTTTCGTATTATTCTGACCAAGTCCTTTTGTCATCAACAGATGTGGCTATATATTATTATCACAAGGTCTTTGACATAAACACATACGGCAATGTTTGATGGAAAGTTGTCTTAGTAGCGATAGACACTGAATAAATATTTGTCAGTTAATGTTTGAGTCACGGTATTTCTCGTACAGATTTTATGTTAATAATTAAGCATCGTAAAATTGAGTATATGAAGCTCAAAAGACGAGTGGTTTGTCACCACTGATGTGACGTGTCAGACCTCCTTTTTCTCAGCGTAGTGAGCAACAAGATGACGTTCAGATGTGTGTGAAATCTTATGGGACTTAACTGCTAAGGTCATCAATCCCTAAGCTAACACACTACTTAACCTAAATTATCCTAAGGACAAACACACACACACCCATGCCCGAGGGAGGACTCGAACCTCCGCCAGGATCAGCCGCAGTCCATGACTGCAGCGCCCTAGACCGCTCGGCTAATCCCGCGCGGCGAGCAGCAAGACGAGAACAATTCTGGCCCAGTGACATGGCGCATTGTCATCCATAAAACTTCCATCGTTGTTTGGGAACATGAAGTACATGAATGCCTGTATATGATTTCCAAGTAGTCAATGATCGGTTCATTTGTACAAGAGGAGCCACTCCATCACTTACAAACACAACCCACACAATTATGGCAAAAAATGGTTCAAATGGCTCTGAGCACTATGGGACTTAACATCTGTGATCACCAGTCCCCTAGAACTTAGAACTACTTAAACCTAACTAACCTAAGGACATCACACACATCCATGCCCGAGGCGGGACTCGAACCTGCGACCGTAGCAGTCGCGCGCACAATTATGGAACCACCATCTATTTGCACAGTGCTTTCAACAACGTGGGGCCGGCCGTTGTGGCCGAGCGGTTCTAGGCGCTTCAGTCCGGAACCGCGCTGCTGCTACGGTCACAGGTTCGAATCCAACCTCGGGCATGGATGTGTGTGATGTCCTTAGGTTAGTCAGGTTAAAGCAGTTCTAAGTCTAGGGGACTGATGACCTCAGATGTTAAGTTCATTGGTGCTTAGAGCCATTTGAACCATTTGAACCTGTACTCCAAGCAAATGCCGCTGCTCTCGGTCGCTAAATGAAGGCCGTCGGCCACTATGTAATGCCTGATATGTGGTATTGTCGGCACACTCTTGACACTGTGGACCTCGGAATTCGAATGTGCCATACGTCTGGCTCCAGCTAACATTCCACGTTCAGTGTCTGCTAATTCCCGACGTGACGCCGTAGTTTCGTCGGAAATCTTTTCACATAAATCACCTGAGTACAAATGACATCTGGCCAATGCTCTGCCGTTTTATACCTTGTGTACGCGACACTACCGCTATCTCTATAAGTGAATATCGATATCCCATGACTTTTATCACATCAGTGTAAAGCCGATTAAGGAGCGTTGACTAAATCAGAGAAGATGGAAAAAGAGTATGTAATGAGGATGAATACAGGAAAGACAAATGACGAGTATCAGTAGACATGAAAGATTGGTAAGAATATCACTTGCAGGAAAAAGTATGGAAGAACTAAAACATGTTAGACACCGGTGCTAAAGAAATTTGGTGACAGGTAACGGAAACAGAGCAGTGAAGTTAAGTAGTTCAGTATGTGGGGGTAAAGTGGAAAAGTGAATGATTTTATAAAAGCAAGAAGAATTCCGATGAAACGATGAAAGAGTTTCGCCAAGTGTATTTCTTGGAGTATGGTACTGTACGAAAACGTATCATGAGCAGTCAAAAAAATGAGCAAAAATACTTGGATAGTTTAGAAATGGTTGTTTAATAAAATACCAAAACTGAGGATGACAATTAAACAAGTACTCCTAAGGCTAGGAAAGGAAAGAAAACTTGTGGAAGTGATAATACTGACCAACAGATCTCAGCTGGGAAACATATTCCTAGGAAACTGCCTTTGACTAATGGTGACAGAAGGAAAGATTTCGGGCAAGGAAGAGAGTTGAAGATGAAGACTTGGAACGCTGGATGAGATTGAGAAAATAGAGAAGTTACAGCAGATCAAGGAAGAGATAGAGAGGAGAGGAAAAGTGAAGAACGTCCTGTCGTAAAACAGATATACTGAAAAAGAAAAGCCGGCCGAAGTGGCCGTGCGGTTAAGGGCGCTGCAGCCTGGAACCGCAAGACCGCTACGGTCGCAGGTTCGAATCCTGCCTCAGGCATGGATGTTTGTGATGTCCTTAGGTTAGTTAGGTTTAACTAGTTCTAAGTTCTAGGGGACTAATGACCTCAGCAGTTGAGTCCCATAGTGCTCAGAGCCATTTGAACCATTTGAACCATTTGAAAAAGAAAATAGAAGACTATTAGACACCAACGTTCTTTCCGCTCAGTATTTTGGATAGTTCTCAGGGAGAGGCAGGCTGGGGTCAGGAATAATTCTGATGCATGTTGCCATCAACACACTTTACACTCAGAAGGACAGTTGTAAACGTCGACATATTTCCGTATTAGCTACTAGGAAGCAAACGTGTTTCACACGCACCAGAAAGGAATAATCCTCCATGTAAAGTGGAATAGAAAGCGCTCTTTTCCGAGCATCTCGCATTAATTTGCAGAGCGTGCACGTAGATGGAGATGCAGTTGAGTTCCTCGCAGCGCTTCCATTAGCCGACGTTGCTCCCCGCCGGTTTAGAGGGCTTTCAGGTGCGCATAGTCGGCGCGGGCAGTACGTGCCAGGGACAGCATTTCCATTAGGCAGCCCCCGCTTAGAGGTGGCGCCGACTAGCTCTTGGCACAAGTTCTCACACCACTCCTACAGTTCTTTCCCCGACTCCAGCTCTGCTTGTATCCTAGAGCAGCCCGTAACTCCCCTTCACACAGCTATTGCACGTGCGAATCTGTGATTCTAGTTCCTCACCTACCTTTTAATTGCCTGGATGATGATATCGAGATCACATCTACAGACTAGAACCTTCAAGGGTCTACTCGAACTCTGAGATGTTCGCTCAGCTGCTTTGTGTGAGGGAGAGGGCAAATACACCTTGCACATCTTGGCGAAAGTTGGCGAAGATGACTAAAAATGGCTCTGAGCACTATGGGACTTAACTTCTGAGTTCATCAGTCCCCTAGAACTTAGAACTACTTAAACCTAACTAACCTAAGGACATCACACACTTCCATGCCTGCGGCAGGATTCGAACGTGCGACCGCAGCGGTCGCGCGGTTCCAGACTGTAGCGCCTAGAACCGCTCGGGCACTCCGGAAGATGACTACATTAAGGCGGAGCTATTGGTTCCGCCTCATTTCTGTGTCATATTGTACCGCGTGACAATGATTTACGACGTGTTAGTCATTCCTGTAAGTGTAGCGTGGTACAGTGAGCCTCTGGAAAGGGAATGAACACCACTGTGTTTATTTATTAAATTATTTCGTTTCGTACAAAATTATGTAGCTAAAATTATAGTACGAGTGTTTGTTTTGATTGTGGGGTCGTCTGCAGAACAATTGTAGCTCAGAGAAGCACGCTTTACTTGGCATTTAGTGCCAACCTAACTCTTATGGGGAACTGTCAAAGATGCACCTGTAGCAGTAGAAATGACAATTAAGACCCTACCTTGCCGACAGGCATTGGTATACATCAACGGGGACAGTTGAAAATGTGTGCCCCGACCGGGACCAGAACCCGGGATCTCCTGCTTACATGGCAGACGCTCTATCCATCTGAGCCACCGAGGGACATGACCGAAAGAACAGATACCGTCCATCTTCGTATAGTTACGGCTAACCGGCCATTGACCTTCTTCTTCTGTGCGGATGTACACGTATTGCCCGAACTCTTACGAGACTCCGTAAGATCGTCTGCCGCGAGCAATGAGTGTAATGAGCAGGGGCACTACGAATGTAGTGTGTGGAGATTAAGTTGGGAATGTGGGTCTCACGGGGAGCGTACAAGGGATAAGTCCGTGCAGTCGCACTAGCCTCTGTACCCTCGGTGGCTCAGATGGATAGAGCGTCTGCCATGTAAGCAGGAGATCCCGGGTTCAGGTCCCGGTCAGGGCACACATTTTCAACTGTCCCCGTTTATGTACATCAACGCCTGTCAGCAGCGTAGTGTCTTGATTTAATTATCATTTCATTCTAGAGCGCTATATGGTCACCGAAGGTATCTGTTCTTTCGGACATGACCGAACGAACAGATACCATCTTCATATAGTTAAGGCTAACCGGCCATTGACCTTCTTCTTCTGTGCAGATGCACACCCATTGCCCGAACTCTTACGGGTCTCGGTAAGATTGTCTGCCGCGAATAATGAGTGTGATGGGCAGAGACACTACGAATGTAGTGTGTGGACATTAAGTTGGGAATGTGAGTCTCACGGGGAGCATGCAAGGGATACGTCCCTGCAGTCACACTATCCTCTCTGCCCCCGGTGGCTCAGATGGACAGAGCATCTGCCATGTGAGCAGGAGATCCCAGGTTCGGGTCCCGGTCGGGGCACACATTTTCAACTGTCCACACTGTTGCACATCAACGCCTGTCGGCAGCGTAGGGTCTTGGTTTGATTATCATTTCATTCTAGAGCGCTGCATGGTCACCCGCTGTATCTGTTCTTTCGGACATGACCGAACGAACAGATACCATCTTCATATTAATGTAGCAGTAGAGTCTCTTAGGATTTACAGGGTCCCCCATCCGCTCGCCCTCAGAGAAGAGCATTGAATTTATCTTTAAAATTACAACAAAAGGTGGTTGCCACGTAACCCTGACTATAATTTGCTGAAAAATAAAGGATTAGTGATCTTAACAATTTTTCAGTGATATTATAGTCACGGTTATGTGGCGACCACCTTAACAAATCAGTAATCTTTACAACAATCTTCACCCGTGGCGTAGAGATACCGATTTTGCTTAGTAACTAAACCCTTCTCGCTCCCGCATTCGAATTAATGTTTTATATAAATTTAATAATCTGGCATAAGAACTCATCCTCATTCTGCCAACGGCCTAGTCAAAGAGTGCGGAGAAGCGGACAGAGGTTCAGGGCACTTTCTTGTCCGTGTGGTGGGAAATTTCCCCTAATTTCTGAAGAATAAGCAATGGTCAACAGCATGAGGATGCAGTAAACAATGGAAACCACTACATTAAAGACGAATAACCTGTATCCACAGGACATGCGTAACCGAAAAAGTGTCATGATGATTTCTCCGTTGGCAAGAGATTCCGGAATAGTCCCAACCTCGGACCTCCGTGAGGAGACAGCAAAGTGGGAGGTGTCCATGAGAAAAAGATTGAATAAGCAACGAAAGAATAAAGTTATACGAGTCGGGGCGTGGAATGTCAGAACATGAGTGTGGTATGAAAGCAAGAAAATTTGAAAGAGGAAAGGCCAAAATATACGGGAAGATTTCAGTCAGATTACATCATGGTCAGACATAGGTTCCGAAATCAGATACTGGATTGCAAAGTGTACCCAGGAGCAGATATAGACTCAGATCACAAAATAGTAGTGATGAAGAGTAGGCCGAAGTTTAAGAGATTAGTCTGGAAGAATCAATACTCAGAGAAGTGGGATTCGAAAGTACTAAGCAATAACGAGATACGCTTGAAGTTCTCTGAGGCTTTAAATACAGCAATGAGGAATAGCTCAGTAGGCAGTATAGTTTAAGAGGAATGGACATCTTACGGGCAATCACGGAAGGTAACTGCAAAGAAACCATGGATAGAAGAAGTACATCAGTTGATCCACGAAAAAATGAAGTACAAAAGTTTTCAGGGAAATTTAGGAATACGGAAATACAGGCCGGCCGAAGTGGCCGTGCGGTTAAAGGCGCTGCAGTCTGGAACCGCAAGACCGCTACGGTCGCAGGTTCGAATCCTGCCTCGGGCATGGATGTTTGTGATGTCCTTAGATTAGTTAGGTTTAACTAGTTCTAAGTTCTAGGGGACTAATGACCTCAGCAGTTGAGTCCCATAGTGCTCAGAGCTATTTGAACCATTTGAACGGAAATACAAATTGGTGAGGCATGAAATAAATAGGAAGTGCAGGGAAGCTTAGACAAAATGGCTGCATTAAAAAATTTGAAGAAATCGAAAAAGAAATGATCGTCGGCAGGACTGACTCATCTTATAGGAAAGTCAACACAACCTTCGGTGAAATTAAAAGCAAGGGTGGTAACATTAAGATCGCAACGGGAACTCGAAATAAACGTAGGCTTCCGAGGTCATTGACACACTCAATAAAATTTTTCTGGGTTTGTGACCACTTTGTCAATATATATAAAAATACCGGCGTTTCGGTCCCTGTTGCAAGCGACCTTTTTCAGGGTGTATTTCTTAAACAAAACTTCGGTAGTTTCATATATATTGACAATGCGGTCACAAACCCAGAAAAAAATTATTGAATGGGAATTCCAATGTTAAATGCAGAGGACAGAGTAGATACGTGGAAAGAGTATACTGAAGGCCTCTATGTGGGGTAAGAATTGTCTGACGTGATAGAATAAGAAACAGGAGTCGATTTAGAAGAGATAGGGGATCCAGTATTAGAATCCGAATGTAAGAGAGTTTTGGAGGACTTAATAGCAGATGCAGAATGGATAGATAATATTCCATCAGATATTCTAAACTCACTGGGGAAGTGGCAACAAAACGACTAATCACGTTGATGTGTAGAATGTATGAATGTGGCGACGTACCGTCTGACTTCCGTAAAAATATCATCCACATAACTCCAAAGACTGCAAGAGCTGACACGTGCGAGAACTACTGCACAATCAGCTTAACAGTTCCTGCATCCAAGATGCTGACAAGAACAATATACAGAAGAATGGAGAAGAAAACTGAGGAGGTTTTATATGACGATCAGTTTGGCTTTAGAAAAAGTAAAGCAGCATTGTGGTTCATAACGGAAGCAAGAGAAAAGAAAAATCAAGAGATGTTCATGGGATTTGTTTAACTGGAAAAAGCGTTCGAAAATGTAAAATGGTGCAAGATGAAACTTCCTGGCAGATGAAATCTGTGTGAGGACGAGGCTCGAACTCGGGACCTTTGCCTTTCGCGGGAAAGTGCTCTACCATCTGAGCTATCCAAGCACGCCTCACGACTCGCCCTCACAGCTTCAATTCTGCCAGTACCTCGTCTCCTATCTTCCAAACTTCACAGAAGCTCTTCCAGTGCAGAGTGAAAATCTCATTCATAATTGTGCAAGGTGTTCGATATTCTGAGAAAAATAGGGGTCAGCTGTAGGGACAGACGGGTTATAAACAAATGTACAAGAGCCAAGAGGGAATAATAAGAGCGGACGGCCAAGAACGAAGTGCTCTGAATAAAAAGTGTGTAAGACAGAAATGTAGTCTTCCGCCTCTACTGTTCAATCTGTACTTCGAAGAAGCAGTGATGGAAATTAAAGAAAGGTTCTGGAGTGGAATTAAAATTTAAGGTGAAAGGATATCAATGATACGATTCCCTGAAAACCTTTCTATCCTGAATGAAAGAGAAGAAAAATTGGATGATATGCTGCATGTAATAAAGAGTCTAATGAGTACAGGATATCGACTGAGAAGAAATCGAAACCGAGCGAGGTGGCGCAGTGGTTAGACACTGGACTCGCATTTGGGAGGACGACGGTTCAGTCCCGCGTCCGGCCATCCTGATTTAGGTTTTCCGTGATTTCCCTAAATCGCTCCATGCAAATGCCGGGATGGTTCCTTTCAAAGGGCACGGCCTAGTAATGAGAACATCACTTCCACATTCCTTACCTTATCGGTCCAACTAGTTTTAAACATTCGTCTGTAACACTGCATCTCACATACGTCGATTCTCTTCTGTTCCGGTTTTCCCACAGTCCATGTTTCACTTAACATCACGATGTATGTCACGAAGTAGTTGAATTTAAGGAATTCTGCTACCTAGACAGATGGAGCAAGGAGAACATCAAATACAGACCAGCACCGGCAAAAAGGGCATTCCTGGCCAAGAGAAGTCTATTAGTATAAAACACAGGCCTTAATTTGAGGAAGAAATTTCTGAGAATATACGTCTGGAGCACAGCATTGTATGAATGTGAAACATGGACTGTTGGAAAACCGGCACAGAAGAGAATCGACGTATGTGAGATGCAGTGTTACAGACGAATGTTTAAAACTAGTTGGACTGATAAGGTAAGGAATGTGGAGGTTCTGCGCAGAATCGGAGAGGAAAGGAATATGTAGAAAACACTGACAAAGACAAGGGACAGGATGATAGAACATCCGTTAAGACATCAGGAAATGACTTCCATGGTACTAGAGGGAACTGTAGAGGGCAGAAACTGTAGAGGAAGACAGAGATTGTAATACATCCAGAAACGTCTGTGGTATCCTCCATCCCAGTGGGGACGTAATTCAGATGAATTACTAAAGCGGTAAAATAGCCGGCACGACTTCGTCAAGTTATATTTTATGTAATTCTGCAGGCTTTCGTGGCCGTTGTCACTATAGTTAAAATCTTCTGGGTTATTAGGCCGCCTCATATTTCTACTAAAATGATCGACGTTCCGACCCCTCTGCTGGGAAATATGATGCGGCCTAATAACCCAGAAGATTTTAACTAAAGTTATATTTTGTTAAGTCGTTAAGTTTTGTGCTATTTTGTGAGTCGCTAGGTACGAGGGGCGTTCAATAGGTAGTGCAACACATCTTTTTTCTCGGCCAAAGTCGGCTGACAAAAAGTGAATTTGTTGTGGAAACCCGCTTCAGTCCATTAGTTTCATGAAGGGACAGTAGGAGGTGGCACGATACGTAGCTTTCGAAATGGTGTTTGTTAGGGGGGATGCTTTCCCTGCAGGGAACTGTCATTCAGTTTCTTTGGGCAGAAAACCAGAGCTTCTCAGATATTTATAGGCGCTTTGCAGAAGGTCTACGGAGACCTGGCAGTGAACAAAAGCGTGGTGAGTCGTTGAGCGAGGCGTCTTTCATCGTCGCAGCAAGGTGTATACCTCTTCGATCTCCCCCGTACCAGCCGGCTGCACACAAATCCGACTCCTGCAATGGTCAAACATGCGGGCACTTTCATTCTAGGTGACCGACGGATCACAGTCAAACCAAATATTGGTTGGTACTTCTGACACACTCGTCCACCAGCTAGGGCTCTCAAAGGTCTGTGCTCGCTGGCTTCCTCGCCGCCTAACGAAAGACCGTGAAGGGTAACGAAAGACTATCTGTGCGGAATACTTTCAGCGTTACGAGGCTGATCGTGACCATGTTTTGTCACCACTTCGAACCGGAAACAGAACGGCAATCCATGGAGCGGTGCCACGATACCTCTCCTCCGAAGACAAAGTTCAAAGCAGCAATCGTAGCCGGCAAAGTCATGGCGACAGTCTTCTGGGACTCTGAAGGGGTTATGCTGTTTGATGTTGCGCTCCGTAGTACAACGATCAACTCTGAAGTGTTTTGTAATAACCTCAGGAAATGGGCGAAGGCAAACTTCTCCTCCATGACAACACAAGGCTGCACCCATGTCTGTATACCCAAAAGGAGACCAAAAAACATCATTGAACTACTCTTCCTCATCCAGCCTACATTCCTGCACTCGCCCCCTTCCGGCTTCTATCTGGCTGGACCAATGAAAGATTGACTCCGCGGAAAGCAGTACGTGCATGTTGGGGAGGTAATTGATGCAGCAAGGCTTTGGCTCCGAGGTCAACAAGTATAGTGGTACCATGCGGGCGTACAGGATCTCCCAGTTAAGTGGCGTAAGGCCATCGCATTGAACGGAGATTATGTTGACAAATAGGGTTTTGTAGCCATAAGAGTGCAGAATAATATGGTTTATTGGAATCCTGAATAATGTGTTACTGTTTTGCAGATGTCCTCACTGCTGATACAGCACAACGTGCTTCGTCACAAGGTGTTACTCTTCACGTATGACGGCGTGCTCAGTATGTCTTAGCAAATACTTTTTTGTTTCCGTAGTTCAATTTCTTTAGCGATGAGAACTTAAAATACACGACGCGTGCACGGCCTCTGTAATCATAAATTAGTTTCACGGGTTAGGTTAGGTAGATGCTGATACAAACAATGGACGCACCGTATTGGTTTATTTGGCCCACATTGCCAACACTTTTCGTATGCAGTAAATCGATTATTTATAATTTACGCTTAGAACTTGCGTTACTCAAGGGTCTATATAGTTCAACGAGAACAATGGAAGTACTCATGCAAATGGGAAACACATTATCGTCGACATTAAGTTTCACGTCTCTGGCATGAACCTGTACTGAATAATACGAGGTTCGTTCAATAGGTAATGCAACACATTTATTTCTGGAGGCAGCACACTTATAACTGAGTTCTACGTAACTTTGAATATTTTACGTCCTTCTGTGGAGCTTAGTTTCATTCAAATGATAGTAGTGTTCTTTTTTTCCAGAATTGTTATTTCACTCCCTTCGCCCCATAAGGGTGCTAACGATACAATAAACATTCCGCTCCTCAACCAAGCAACACATCGCAAAATGTCGAAATTCTTCTGATTAAAAAAATAAAAAATAAAAAGAACTCTGCGGCATTGCACTTTCACTTACAGTCTGGCAGTCTTAAAGACCTGCACTGGGTGAGAAGTATTATGGAATATGTTCCATAGGATCAGAGGTAGGAGGAGGGGTAGGCAGGAGTAGAGGTGTCAAAGACAGAGGGTGAGAAGTAGTATTCTGTGTTGGTAGGGCAAAGGATACAGAGGAAAGGGATGGGGGTGGATGGAGATTGAGAGAAGAGCGCTGATGTGGAATGGAAAAAGTATGGGGCGGATCTCATTGTTTAGGAGAGGGAGTTGGCTGAAGTTGCGTTGGGATAGGACACATTAATTATTTTATTTTTGTTTCCGATTATTCTCTTTTGAGAGAGCGATTCAACTTGAGTAGTCATGATTTCTCCTTCTTTCTTCGTTCTTCACAAATTCTTTTCATACATTCACTGTGTTCTCTCTTGCGTTCTTCCGACCATCTTTTTCCCGTTCTGTTCTCCGTGTGTTCTTGTTTAAGTGTGTGTTTCTTTATGATGTTTCTAAACTGTTCTCTACTGTTTATGTTGTCTTGTGTGATTTCCAGTTCATTAATGTCTTCTTCTGTTTCAGTGATCAATTTTGTCTTGCTTTTGGTCTTATTTACTATCTCAAAGATTTGCCTTGTGGGCCTGGTTTTATTCATCTTGCTGATATGTCCATAAAATTTCATCCTTCTCTTTCTAATGGTGTCTGTTATTGATTCTATGTCTTTGTAAATCTCTCTAGTTGGCCTCTTCGTCCAAATATATGCATATGTATTTGAACATTGATAATCATTCGTACTGTCATGCAGTTTCTATGAAATGTTCCTCACTGCAGTCTTCCACATCAATATTCATAAGCCTATAGATACACTTGACCTGGAAGCGAGTTCTGAGTGGCGGCTGCTTAAAAGGATGTGCCCGCCTACCAGAGTTTCTTCCAGTGAGCTCATGTTAATTCCACGTCCTCTGGTGGCGTATATACTTACGTGGCGCCCCTCATCGCAGACAGCGAGCGGTGGAAGGGCGGCCTCTGCCACCGGCACTTCAGTGGGAGATTTACACGGTCTGCTCACATTAATGTGACCACCAACCATATTCGACGTCATCGTGCAACAACTCCTCACAAACGGCAGGCGGCAGCACTAGTAGTGGAAGTATATGAAGCACGTCGGGAGGAAGCGGAAAACAGTGCAGTCGCTGTCGTAATGCGGAAACGGAGCGTTTTATCTGACAAACAAGGGCACAATCATTGGCTTTTGGGACAAGAGTGGAAACATTTCCGAAACGACTTAGTTTATAAACTGGTCGCATGCCACCGTGGTTCAAGTATACCGTGATGGCAAAACGGCACTATCCGAAACCAGCCCTAAGGAAACTGTTGTGCACCACAGGCCGTAGATAACATGGGGTGAACGACGGCTGCGGTGATGTGTAAGGGCGAATAGCGATGCAGCACCTAGGTGAATCAAGGGACTACCAACATTGTCTCCTCAACGACTGTTCAGCGAAAGTTGCTGCATTTGGGCCTATACAGCAGGTGCTTGGTTCATACACCCATGCTGATTACTGTCCTTCGGCTACGAGGGCTGGAATTTGCATGCCAACACTGCAACTGGACGTCCGCTGAGTGGCAATGGTTGGCCTTTTTGATATGAAATACTTTTTACGCTCCATTGGACAGTTGGCCTTTGCGTGTACGGCCCTGCAACAGGCGCCGGAGGGGTCCAGGCCGGAGAAAGGAGCGGAAAGTTTTCGTGGAATTCCCTGTGTAATCTCCTACAACGGACCTACATAGGTGTGTATCTACCCTTGGGAACCACGTCCACCACTACATGCACTCTGTTTTTCCTCAGTGCGATGGCATCGACCAGCAGGACACTGCAGCGTGTCACAAAGGTCTCAGTGTACGTGTTTGGTTCGAAGAGTACCAGGATGACTCTAACGTATCCCTTATGCACAAAATTCCCCAGCCGAGAATGTCTGGGACCACATCAGTCGGGCTGTTCGCGCCATGGATCCTCAACTGAGAAATCCAGTGCAGCTGGCCAGGGTATTGCAGGCGGCTTGGCTCCACATCCATGTCGGTTCCTTCTGAGCCTAGCTAGCTCTCTTCCTGCACATCTCTCCGTGGTCTGTTTTGCAAAAGGTGGTTATTCAGGCTGTTGACAGGCAGTCACATTAATGTCACTTGACTATGTGAAAGTGACCTCTCTCGCCCAGCTTTGAGCGACGCGCCGTGGACTAGCTGTGGTCGACACCTTTGACTCACTTTACCAGCCGACGTCAAAACCTACTGAATATGTGAACATAGAATGTATTCTTATGAATATTACGTTACTAATAAAAATACAAACTACACCCTCCTCAGTTAAATACTCTACATTGTCTCAGGAAAACCGACGGCTGCAATTCAATCGTCGGATGCTGAAACCTAAACGGTGCATTTGTCTCTGAACTGTTAGGAATGGGTTCCTGGCGTCTCACATCCAAATCTGCGACGATGCCACTCACAGCTGACCGCTAATTGCCACTAATGGCTCGGCGAAGGTTTGTAAAACATTTGTGGTCGTCCTTTGAGGTGGTTTACGAATGTGGAGACATTTTCCGTAGATGTTGAAGATCCACCCCAGTCTCTGATGACTTCTGAAACAATCCTTCAATAGTCTCCGATATGCTGTGAACCATGTATCCTGAAGTGTTGGCAGAAGAGCCAACACTGTGTTGCTAGAGGAGGCCGAAATGCACGCGTTTAATTACACGCTGACTGGCGTGAGGTCTGGAACAGTTAAGGGAATTAATAGTAGCAAATAAAGTACGTAGTTGATATAATACTTAACTTTAATCCACAATTGGTGTATATCGCTCTTGACGGTACATGTTATAATCTCAATATCAAATGCTATGGCGCCTTGCTAGGTCGTAGCAAATGACGTAGCTGAAGGCTATGCTAACTATCGTCTCGGCAAATGAGAGCGTAGTTGTCAGTGATCCATCTCTGGCTAAGTCGGCTGTACAACTGGGGCGAGTGCTAGTAAGTCGCTCTAGACCTGCCGTGTGGTGGCGCTCGGTCTGCAATCACTGACAGTGGCGACACGCGGGTCCGACGTATACTAACGGACCGCGGCCGATTTAAAGTCTACCACCTAGCAAGTGTGGTATCTGGCGGTGACACCACATATCCTGCGCCAGTTATCATTCCACGTTCAAACCGGACAATCTTTACCGCAACTATTGGCCAGAAATTTATACAGTGGCAGTATTGGTATATTTCGTAATTAATGAACACCGTTTTTAAATACTTTCGAATTTTATTTTTTAAGGCACTATGCTTCCGTTCCTCCACCTCTGTCCTTTGCTCCCCACCCCTTCTCCCTGTCCCTCTCTCAGATCCTGCGTACTCTTGGCCTCAGTATTCGCCCATTGCATCCTTTGCCATCTCGAGAAGGTCAACAACGCGGCCCTTATTTTAATTTCTTCGCTCTCTTCTAGTATCCATGTCTTGCTTCCACGTATTAACGTAGAACAAAAATAGTTTTGATGAAGCTCACTGGTCAGTTTTTCAGGTGTTTATTTTTCCAAAAATATGATGAATCTATATGCTACACCACCGTTACTCTTCCAAATTTTGTTTATGACGTGTGAGTGTTGCTCAGTCATGATGTCAATGGTAACAATTTTTTTCCTGAAAAATTACCATCAAACTTGGTAATATTCGCTATATCTTTTCCCCGCTGTTCTATAGGCGACTCTTGGTGAACGAACATAACGAAATTAAGATCTACTTCAAAAGTGTTACATCTCGAAAAGCAGAAAACCTACAAAATAAGCTCTGCAGTGATTTGCAGACGATGGACGAAATTTGAAATTTTTTCTATGTTTACAGTATATTATAAGATGCCGAAGTTTGAAAGGCATACATGTAATTAAAATTTCCAGGAATGTTTTTCAGAGAGTAGACAAAGAGATTCTAAAAATAATGTTACCATATTTTGTCACGTGCACGTGTTCTTCCTCAGCTACTTATATACTAAGTTTCGTGTAAGTATTCAGATTAATTTCGTCAATTAGGCCCTGCTTAAAAACTCTCTGATATCTGAGGCAAACTACTAAAAATAAGTGAAATAGCCATCCCACTGCTTTAATCAAGATCTCAGCTTAGTTTATAACGTTTAGTAATACAGTTCTTAATATAAAATACTCATCTGGTGCAAAAAGGTGCATATTAACCAACCAGACAAACTGAAGGACAATTCTAAGCTCTTCCAGAGCACAAACAAGAGCGTTCGGCTGTCTGCAGTTTTCATCTCCTTTTATGTTCGCTGTTTAACCTGTTTCTGTCTGAAACCGCTGTTTTATTAGTATTAACTTTATGTTGAAGTATCAGTGCTTTAAGCATGAAACTGCTTATGCTGTTGCAAGACAGAGACCACTAGTGATACGTTGTGGTACTTCTACGAAAGTAGTGCATTGGAGCGGTGACTAACAGTATTCTAGGTAACTGTCGACGCGGAGATTGTGCTACGTGACTGTAGGATGTTGTGACAGGCGGCATTTTTTATAGTGGGCATACTGAGGAGATCATTGAGAGCGAAAATAAGTATATCTTAAGTTACTGTAACGAAAATATGAATTTTATGAATGGTTCGGAAATGAAACCACTGAGGCAGCATGTAGATTTCATATAAATTTGTTAAATTGTAGGCCCATTTTTGCTAGTTATTTAGAATTATAATTTGCATCAGGGTTTATGAATTCACGGAAGTTTCGAGATGTGGGATTGTGTCTACGAAAATGCGAATTTGCTTTCAAATGTATCTTGTGAAACGATGGGTGGATGAAAACTGTATTTCCTAGTGGTTCCAAAGTGAAATCACCTCTTCAAACAAATTTTGCCACTTCTGTCTCTGTATTCTTTGTCTACTACGTTAATATCGTCAAAATTTTAAAATTAGATTCCAAATTGAAACCAGCTTCTTAAAGCAAGAGAATGTTTACTTTCTCCCAATTTCATCTTGTTATGATAATGAAGATTAATTTTGTGAAAAATGTTAAAATTATATTTGTTTTCCAAATTGTTGTGACTCAAAGGGTAACAGCAACCAGTTTCATACCCTCTAATTTTCTCTCTCGTCTTTTTATCACACACAAAGATTCTAGTTTTGGTACCTTATTTCACTCATTGTGTTTGGACAAATCGAACACTGGCAAACTAAGATCTTTAAAATGATAGTATCACACTGTGCGAAGGCCATCTTTGTCGCCTAATTCTACTGTGTGCTCGACAAACATGCGGCCGATAAAGCATCTGCTTCCTGCTCCCAGCAACAGCTTTTAGTGTTCGAAGTTAAAGGTTCAGCCAAGCTGGTAAGTATGAAGCAGAGTTCTTACGCCCCCTGTTGGGTTTTTTTGTCTGATTATTTTTGTCATTTCCCAAAAATTAGTCAGTCTAACGATCCATAATTTTACCTCGTCAAACTTTGCCGATTATCTGGTCTATTATGTAAGATACTAACACTAACTGTTTTTCGCTCCTTTATTACATGTATGTTGGATGTAGCTCAGTTTCTGTTTTAGTAAACATATTATTCATGCTACTGTTTTCTTTTCAGTGCTCTGATTAGTTAATTCCTATACAATTTATTTTACTACTCACAGATGTGTACTACGGCTTTCGTGATATTCTTTTTTTGTGTAAGAGCGAATTCCACAGGTGTCTCGTAGCTCGTTCGCAGCATGCAGCATTTCCAACAGAGTTTTACACGTACTCCACAGAGGTCGACTATTCATGTCACTCGATAGCTGGCCTTTTCTTATTTGCCTTCCCGACGTGTTTTGTGAAGACGTTTGTGTTTGAAGTCATAGAGGCTTCAATTATTACTTACCGTCACGCTCATACATTCATTCTGGGCGTTGTGTTCAGTGATAAGGCAACGTACCATTTCAGTGAAAATGTAAACCCTTTCAGCTTAGGAATACAGGGAACACAGCAGCAATATTCGACAGTCGAGCACGAGCTCTTGCACTCATTTGCGATATTTTGACCCCTTATTTTTTGTGGAAAAGAATGTTATAGGCATCACGTACTGGATATGTTAAGAGATCTTGTTTCTTCCATAGTTAATTTCATTTTTCAGAAAAGACTGAGCACCAACGCACTGGCTCGTACTGTTCACAGCTTTCCTTAACAATGTCCTACAACAACGACGGTTGGGCCGTATATGGCAGACGTACAGATCTCGCATGTCATCATTGGTCTCGAGGGTCATCTGATCCCGCAGCATGTAATGTTCTTATTTATGTGTTTGTGAAAGACCCCACCTATATGCCGCCCATTCGAACAACTTTGGGTGCACTGTGACTCCACGTAGCGATAGCCGAGAATGCAGTAACTACAGACACGCTCATAAAAGTATATAACGAGTTTCACTGTCGTTCGGATGTTCGTCGTGCTTCCGTTGGAGGACACACTAAACATTTGAAGAAGGTAAATGAAAACCTTTATCCCAAACGTAACTCTAAAAATGATTTCAAGGGTGCATGTGCATGAATATCGGGTGACAATTGTTGAACTAAATGTCCGCAGCTCGTGGTCTTGCGGTAGCGTTCTGGCGCACGGGGTCCCGGGGTCGATTCCCGGCGGGGTCAGATATTTTCTCTGCCTCGTGATGACTGGGTGATGTGTGATCATCATCATCATTTCATCATTGACTCGCAAGTCGCCGAAGTGACGTCAACTAAAAAGGACTTGCAATACGGCGGCCGAACTTCCCCGCATGGGGCCTCCCGGACAACAATGTCATACGATCATTTCATTTCATTGAACTATATGAAAAAAAAGTAAATTAGTTACAAATTACGTTGTACACTCAATTTTTTCAATTGTGACATTTTCTATATGCCTGCCGTAACTGGTGATCATGCAGCGCAGACGAATAGCGAAATGCTGCATGACCCGGTGAAGTGTCGGAATATGGATGCTGTCGATAACATCCTAAATGACTGTTTTCAGCTCAGCAATGGTTTTGGGGTTTTTGCTGTACACCTTGTCGTTAATACAGGCCTGCTAAAAGGAGTCGCATGTGTTCAGATCCGGAGAATATGGCGGTCAAGTGAGGCCCATGCCAGTGGCTTCTGGTTACCCCAGAGAGTGAATGTGGTCCCCAAAGTGCTCCTCCAGGACATCAAACACGCTCCTGATTCGTTGGAATTGCGCTCAGAACCACATATTGTCCAAGTCAGTGTCACTTTGGATAACACATACCTTCACGTACCGTTCGCTAGTCACCGTGCCATCAAGGAATATCGCACTGATTATTCCGTTACTGGATATTGCACACCACAAAG
The DNA here is from genome assembly GCF_023864345.2 of Schistocerca serialis cubense. NCBI lineage: Eukaryota > Metazoa > Arthropoda > Insecta > Orthoptera > Acrididae > Schistocerca > Schistocerca serialis. Next base: position 295,286,805 of record NC_064639.1, read on the forward strand.
TCACCCAATGAGGCTGAAGAGACTTCTCGATCGTGAAATACGGATTCTCAGTCCCTCAAACCGCCAATTTTGCTTATTGACGAACTCATCCAAATAAAAGTGGGGTTCGTCGCTGAATCATCATACTGTTTCCCATCATACCCCGCGGCGAACCGTGCGGTTTGAACGTCCTAACGCAAACCGTTCAGAAGTTATGACCATTTTATTTCATGTAATTCAATAATTGTCACCCTGTAAAAAGACATAACCCAGTAGAGCCCGACGATTCTTTTGAAAATAAAAACTTGGTTACCTTGTGTGTAAACCGAAATTCACACAAATTTTCCATCTTCATTAATGTAGAAGATATGCTCTTGTGAAACCGGATTAATGTTTTTGAAACACCCTGCGTGCTGACCATTTACAAGTGTGCCTAACATATTTTTCTCACTATCCTACTGCCACCAGATATAGATAAAATAAAGTTTGTTCTTTTTATTTCATCAGAATCATCATCATCGTCATCAACGACTTCAAGGATTAGGCTCTTTGGCCTACCCCATCTCTGTGGGGGACGTACAACGTTTCTCTTTCCTATTGGGCTATATTGTGTTGCAGCTTTAGTTGGCCTATTGTTAGACACGTTGGACATGGTCAATCCAGTTCAGATGGTATTTTTTAGTTGTATTTTTAATGGCTTTAAGAATTAGATGTTGTGTAATTTTAGGTTTTCTTTTTTTCTTGTGGTCCAATAATGAATATCACACTACAGGCCACATAGCGAAGCAACTTCACCTCTGATGATTCGATTTGTCGTCAATCATCAGATTCGCTTCCAAAGAGCAGCAAAGAACAACACTGTTACTTTGTAAAGTTTAATTAATGTTTCATTCTGTATTTTAATGTACGTTGTATATTTCCACAGAAACACCTGAATCTGGGCAATGCATCATTTAGCTTGGGTGATTTAAAATTGCACCCTAAATATTTGAACCTCGCTTACTTGTTCAGTTATTCGTCCCTCAATAACATTTTTGGCTCTTTTGGGTTCCAATCCTTGAAATTCCATCACTTTTCTTTAATCTGTCGATATTCTCATTCCGTATTTAGCGCTAATTTCGTTTTTATTATATTCTGTAATGTGAACTTCTTCTCCTATTATACATTGATCTTCATCAAACAGCATCGTCATAAAATTAAAATTATGATTTCATAATGTACAATTTAGTATAATCAATGATCTATGAATTTCATCGTTAATACAAAAATTGAAAAGGGCAGGGGACAGTGGGCAGCCATGTCCAACTTCTTGATTGATATGGGGAGATTTGGTCCCACTCCATAGAATAAGAATCGTTATTTTTTCATAACATCTTAATTGCCTAAATCAGACGTGATAGAAGATTCATTTCTTTTAGAATGAATGAAATTTTCACTCTGCAGCGGAGTGTGCGCTGATATGAAACTTCCTGGAAGATTAAAACCGTGTGCCGGACCGAGACTCGAACTCGGGACCTTTGCTTTTCGCGGGCAAGTGCTCTACCAGTGAGCTACACAAGCACGACTCACGCCCCGTCCTCACAGCTTTAATTTCACCATACCTCGTTTCCTACCCTCCAAACTTCACAGAAGCTCTCCTGCGAACCTTGCAGGAGAGCTTCTCTGAAGTTTGGAGGGTAGGAGACGAGGTATGGCGGAATTAAGGCTGTGAGGACGGGGCGTGAGTCGTGCTTGGGTAGCTCACTGGTAGAGCACTAGCCCGCGAAAGGCAAAGGTCCCGAGTTCGAGTCTCGGTCCGGCACACAGTTTTAATCTGCCAGGAAGTTTCATCCATTTCTTTTAGTGATTCCTAAGCAGTTTTCTTTTTTCGTTTTGTCAAATGCCTTTTCATAATTGATAAAAACATAAAAATGCGGTAATCTAGATTCTCTTCGTTTTTCGGTTACTTGTGTGGAAGTGGAAAGACAATCAGAACGTGATCTACTTTTTTAAAAACCACGTCATACCTCTAAAATACATGCTCCCTCTATCGCTGTTAATCTCTCTTTTACAATTTTAGCATGTGATACGTGACAGTTAATTGCTGGAATGACAAGACTGTCCTTTTGTTCCCATAATGTTCTTTTATTCATTTGGTTTGAGTTTGATTGAAGCTGGTTCATGAATGCTCACGAACAGGGGAATAAACATCCAGTGATTGCAAAGATTAGGATGTCAATTAGCATCTTACTTCTCTCTAACTATACACTGATGGTTGCACGCAAATCTTTTGGTAACTTTCGTGAATAGAGGGCCGCATACCAAAGCACCACCTGAGGATTTTGTTTTTCCTCAACTGAGCCAATTCTCGTTCTGCCCTTAAGAGCGACGACGCTTCGTGGCTTAAGGTCGGGTAGTATTTCTCGATGTGCCACAGTCTGACGCAATAGTCGCGATTCTCCATCTCTTTTTTGTCACCCATTGCGATTGCAGCGCGCTAACTGACAAGGAAGTTATACTGCTGAGTTCAGCGAGATCTTGTGAAAGCGAATCGTAATTGTATATAATAGTCTGCAAAATTTTTTTTACAAGAAAAATGGTTCAAATGGTTCTGAGCACTATGGGACTTAACTGCTGTGGTCATCAGTCCCCTAGAACTTAGAACTACTTAAACCTAACTAACCTAAGGACATCACACACATCCATGCCCGAGGCAGGATTCGAACCTGCGACCGTAGCGGTCACGCGGTTCCAGACTGTAGCGCCTAGAAACGCACGGCCACTCCGGCCGGCTTGTTTTTACAGACTGGAGGGACTGTAACGCAATAAATTGCTGCAACAAGACGGAGACATCACATTTGCCTTCTTTTTAGGTTTAACGAACAAATGAGGTGTGAACCGCTTCATTACACAACAGTTTATTTACGATTTTCTTGTAACCTTCGGTTATTTACTAGAGAATGTCGTGTTCTTTAAGAACAGAAAAATTGCTAGTAAACAGCTGAAGGCCTGACATTTTTCGAAAAGGCGTCGTGTATCTATCCAAAAACTCGAAGTTTTCTTCGTTAGACTTCAGTCAAATCAGTGAATGTGGAACTAGGTAACGTGTATAGAATGCAATGCCTACATTATTTAACGTAGCAGACAACCTACCACAACTGTGGCTGAAGAAAAAAATCACACAGACGTGATAATAAAAGAACAAAACTAATAAAACTGTTTCCCAACGCATAAGAAACCAATTCCACAATTGTTGCTGCATCTGAGCACTGATTGCACTGTAGTAAGCTTCAATTATACACATATTCGAAAGTATTTCTTCATAATTAAACTGTAGCTTATGTCACTGAATCAAGGATATTCGGCTGTTTTTACATGTATTTCATGATCATTCACTTCTGAGAATTAAACAATGCTTGGAACACAAAAATTTAATAATAATTTCGCCAATTAACTAGAAAAATTGTTAAAAACAAACTTTAATTTTACGGCTGCCTTCTCGCCGCTTGGGGCGTTAGTGTCGCACCAACTGTCAGATGGTAACAATTTTGACAGGAGTGAGTGTCGCGACTGTATATGTATACTTTGTTTATCATAAAAATAAACCTGATGTAAACAAACAGAAATCCGATTATTGGTTTGCAGCCGCAGCACACGTAGAGCAGTGTTGTTACGGTGTTGGAAATGGGTCCCTCTTACGTATTACATATCTTATTACTATGTTACTGTAAATGAAGTTTTAAGATATTCTACTCCATAACAGCCATCAAAGTATTTCTTAATAGTACTTAAGCTATGCAGTTTTTATTTGAAAAATAATGTACAGTCGCGATCTCTGTAAACTCTAATCGTCACGCTGTTAGTACGTACGTACTGGGAAAATGGCTCCGTAGTGAAACTCACGCTCGCAACATCGTTAGAAAATGGAGTTAAACGGTTTTTTCTTAACGTTTTAAACATGACTACTGAGAAAATCGGCTTTTTCTAGACTAGACGCGTGTTTTCATGCCGGCACGGTAGCTCAGCGTGTTCGATCAGAGGATTAGCTACTCTCTATAATAAAAAAATAAATGAAAAGATAAAAAAAACTGAGTGACTGGATCAAAGATGAACTTTAACGTGTGTCATGGGATGTTTGCCAAGAGCAAGTGCAACAAACGATAACGAACAAAATGAGCTCAGCAAAAAGAAATATCGGTAGCACCGAAAATTGGTAATCATGTATTCTGTGCGTCTCTAATTCGAATCTCACTGTGGCGTTTCCTTCGTTTTTGATTTTTTTTCGTCCAGTTACAATCCATACATCATTTTAATATAATTATTCATCAAATATATGCTAATTAGCACGTATCTAATAATTGTTCTTTGTTAAAATATTCTTTCTCTTGTTTATAATTATATACCACACGCAAAATTCCAGTTTTCATTGCAAATATGAACTTCTAGTTATCGATATTTTACAAAAGGTTGTTACTAAGGGTTATTCAAATTAAGAAGATATTACAAGCTAAATTTTCGAGAAAAAATTAAAAAGTCAAATATGCTTTATTTATACGGTTTCTGTTGTTTACACCACAGATATGGTCTCACACGAGCCTGAGTGATAATCACCATAGAAACGTGAAAAACAGTCATTTTCACGGCATCGAGCACAATGTACAGATGCTGAATTTTTGCAGTTGACACTGCACCACTGCAATCTGCAACGAATAAAATTGATCTAGACCCACGTTAATGGATTTGTTGGGAGAAATAACATGACATTTAAGCTTCCACACGTAATAGAAGTAATGCACGAAGCTTCGTCACGCGCCACTCTCAAACACTGGCGGGGTGCACAATAGCATTTCTTAAAAGATAAGGAGATAATGTGACGCTGTGGTGGCTTCGTGGGCTCTGTTGCTAACATCGCCTCGTTATCAACGTAGCAGATGACTGTTCCGGTACTGAATTTTATTCCTCGCATTAGGATACATCAGGAGTCTAGAGATTTCTAGACGACTGCCTTTAAGAAATTCAGTGGCTACAGTGTTTGACTATACGATGAAATCTTTACATAGGCTTTTACGTCACACTTGGCTCACGCAGAAAAATTACCCAGTGTTTAATTTAGGAATTTTCATCACTCTTGTTTGTAATTACAGTACTGTGTTAGCTCAAATGAGAGCAGGATATGTTTTCAGTCTGGTACTCTAAGAAGCATATTTCCGGAGTTGCGTCGTACAGTATTTCGTTCTGTTAACAAACTGAATGACATTCGAAGGTATATAATTTCCCTGGTCGTCTCTTTTTTACGTCTTAACTGCTACTGTTCATATCACTGCTGGTTATTAGGACAGCTGGCTCACCAGTGTTGCCCAAGTTAAACGCACTGGTAAGCTATTATCTTGTATTAACGTTGAGTCGATGTGCGTGTAACTCACAGCATAAAACGTATCCTTACTATCGCACTTGAATGTATTCTAGACAGCTTGGCTTCCTCTCCACGTGAAACGGAATCCAATAAGATTCTAGCAAACGCGGAAGAATACACAGCGTAATGTTTAGATCAGGCTTATTTTCATGATGAACGCAGTACCCATGCATTCCGGTGCATTTCCAGTAGATCAGACAACACAGCGGCAGATCACTTCAAATCGGACGACTCGATGAGCTTAGCAGGTCGGCGCAGTGAAGTAGAACTGGTTCATAAAAGAAATTTGTTTTCAAATTGGTAAGTCCTTCCCAGAAGCAAGTGGTGGTGGGCAACTTGTGGAACCGCAACAAAACGCGAGGCCCAAGTCTTCACATGGGATAGTCCGGTCGGTTTGTTGTACATTCAGAGCGAGACTCCTTATCGGTTAACAGTGTTAATGCAGCAGAGGAACGAAACCGTGCGCTGGCTTAAAGAAAGTCCAAAACGTGGAGCCAGCAGGCTGACCAGAGAGAGAATTCGATATCGGAATGTGGATGTAAGGAAGATTTCTTCAGGACTGAATCATTCCATGGGTTAACATTACAAACTCAGAAACTGTTGATTTATTTACGACCTTAGCAATGGGTAGAGTTTTATAAAACCATCTGACTGGCTCACCGAAAGCACATAGACACTGAATAGAGAGTCGGTCTGGAGGACAAGGCGAACATGATTTCACCGCCGAGAACCCTGTAGGACACTCCTTCACCGAGAACCAAAGTGGGTCGACTTTTTCCCCGCTAGAAACACTTAACAGCAGATCGCGACTTCTGTTCCAATACGTGTAGAGTTCGGTAAAGGGACGAAAGGTTAGGAAAATGAGAGAGGAGAGTCAGAAGTTAATGGCGGGCATGGTTTCAGGATTGAGCAACTTTAGGGCCTTATTATTTGATGGAGAGTTCGGGGGCACATTCAAGCTTATTTCTTGATGTAGTATGATTGTATAAGATAACCAACCTTTAAGCGTAGTCATGCACTCACTGCACAAATATCAGTTCTACAGATTGTTTATGAGGTGATAAACTTTCACAACCGCCTTTATTATGGACTTTGCCAAAACTTTTATATTACTCACGTTCAGTAATCATTTAACGCCGTACTGGCAATTTCTGATCTTCCGTCAGATCGCATATTGAATTCATGTCTATATTTTATGACCACCATTTTTATTAAATTAATTTGATTTGGAATCCTGTTACATTTGATAATTAGATAACCTCCTTGGCACTAATTTAATATATTACTAAATGGTCAGCCAAATTCACGTGCCTCATTATGGCCGTTTTTATTAATTAAACCAGCTGAGAAACCTGGCATTGCCCGGGTATTGATTTTGCCCGTTTTAAATTACGAACGAAAACAAAAAATAGTGTTTTTGTGGTGAAATATCGAAAAAATTTCATTTCCACGTATTCGTGCAAACACCTTTGACATTATGAAACAGCCGTACAAAGAAATATGCAAAATAAAATATGTATAAATACAGCCAACAAATTAAGAATCATGATCCAGATAGTTACTGATGTCTTCAAGGCGAGCTGCTTCGCGTGTCGACAAGGTGACGGCAACGCCTCTTCATAGCTCACAGACGGCTGATGTTTTCTCCTGCAGCCGTTTGTGCTTGGCAGTTGAAAGTAGTCAACAGCGCTACCAGATGTCAGAGATTTCCTTAGTTTACTGGACTGTTCCAGCTTCTTAGAAGTAAAATGAAAACATCATGCATGACGCGGCAATTTTTTCGCATCTCATTGTTTAAGTCATCATATCTCTTGAACTATGTGTCATAGAATGGTAAAACTTCGTAGGTACATTCAGTGGCATATTTGGATTCTAACTGCAAAATATACTTAGAATAAACTTAGTAGAAAAGAAGAAATAAATTTAAACGTCAACCACAATGTAGCAGTGTTTCACACTTCTCGGTATTTATGACGTCATATCTGATCTGTGTATGTTAGATAGGTGGTTCTTACCCCCAATACAATTGTTGTCTATCATTAAAGGATATGCATACCAAGTTTACTTGAAATCGCTCCAGTGGTTTAGAACGAGATGTGGAACATACACAGGCACACACACATACATACGTATATCCATATTCATGATCCATTTTTATAGTAAGTATGGATCTATCCATTGCGCACAGTTCAGTTAACTGACATCGGCCTAAGGAAATTCAACCACGTCACAAACGACCGACGTTTAGTAATACAGAACTAATGTCTCACTCTTCAGCGGAGTGTAGGCTGACATGAAATTTCCTGGCAGAGTAAACCTGTTTGCCGGACCGGGACTCGAAGGCGGGATCTTTGCTTTTTGCAGGAAAGTCCTCTGTCCAATGATCTCCCCGAGCACGACTCGCAACCTATCCTTCCAGCAACTCTGGAAGGTGGGACATGAGGTACTGGCGAAAGTACGGCAGTGAGGATGGGTCGCGAGTCGTGATCGGGTAACTCAGCTGGTGGAGCACTTGTCCATGAAACGCTAAAGCTCCGTTCGGGCACACAACTTTAATCTGCCAGGAAGTTTCACCATACTGTTTGTAACAGGAATTTGGCAGCCCTATTATTCGGTAACTTTCGCACTGTGATTTATCGACTTTGTTGTAAATAGGGCATACCAAAGTTTCATTCGATCGTCTGGCACATTACCGCTCAGCCAGCAAATATTCATAAAATTTAAAAGTCTATGCTATAATTGGTCAGATGCATACCTAATAACCTCCACTTTTACATTACGAGTACTCGGCGACTTTTCGTTTTTTCTTTCTTGGATCACATGTTGATTTTATTCCATTCTTATCAGATCCGCAGATTCAATAGTTCTGGTGTTTATTTATGGTTCTACTTCGTTATCAATCCATAAACATTTAAAGTACTTTATCCACTCTCTTTCTGATATTATACTTCGTTGCAAAGTGTCTCGTTTTTATTTTTTCAAGTGCTTCGTTAGTCTGTATGGTCTGTTTTGTCTTCCATGAGTATAATGCTCTATTTCCCTCACATATTGATCCCAACTTTCCCGTTTACTTATCGTTATTCAAGTTTTAGAATATTTCTTTTTCCTCATTCCTGATGTTTCAGGCGCTGCATGCGCTGTAATTTCTTTAATAGTATTCCATTCTGCATCTATGTTGTTATTTTCTGGTTTCATTTATCATTTATCATTTAGTCTCCTTTGATATAATGGTTATACACTACATTGTAGGATTAAGTGCACCTTGTAAGTTCTTACATCCAACTGAGTGTGTGAGGGAGGTTCATTCCATCTGTTTTAATAAATTATGTCATTTCTTACTAAAGTGATCTGACGAACGAAACATGCAAGCTTCTGTAGAGCTGTGTCTTTTATTCTTGATCTTTTTATTTGATGGAATATGGTATAATGTACCATTAAAGTTGTACCTCGAGGCGCCAGTGTAAATGTATGGATATCAAGTTGTCTAAAAAAACGTGTTTGTTATTCATAGTACAGTACATTTGGCCAATTCTACTAGTTCCTTTCCACTGTTATTCACCATAGTTTCAATTTCTATACATATCGTATCCTTAACAGATCTTTAACCCACTTGGGCGTTTAAGACTCCCATCAGAAGTTGTACAGATGCTAGGCTGATACTCTGTGATTGGTACTGAAACTGTTGACGCCTTATTCCTAAAGCGAAGATTCTGCTTCTTTTTTTGTGAACTTCACATGGTTGGGTTTTGGCAGGGAAGCCCATTGTTTCTGCTTTACTTTCGGTTTATATGCTGGCTCGTTTCTTTTTTAAAGTTTGCGCATTTTCTTTAGATGTTGAGAATACGTAACGTTGTAGCTTCGAGTAGAGGAGTTATTCAAGCTCTTTACAACTTGTTTTCAAAAAGGAGTTGAATAATAACAATAACTGAATGTACAGGGGGTCCTAGAAGTAATGGTCAAGGACATATCAGGAACGATCATTCGAAGTAAAAAAGGCTAGTAACCATGGGCTCCAAAACGCATGCCTTTAGAGCTATGAGCATGTAACACTGTGTGGGTTTTACAGTAATAGCATTTCCATCCTGAGATGGTACCCCTTTGGTAGGATTTGATGTTGATCGTGATGGTAAGTACTAACGGAAAGGTAATCGGATTGTATTTTTTTTTATGAAGGTTTTATGAAGGCATGGAACAGGTATTCTAGCGCGAATCGAACGAACAGTGTTATAGGTGAAAAGTAAAAGCTGTCTCATGCAAATAAATACGGTCTACAACCTAATTAGGCAAAATTAATTTCAAGTAAATATACAGAAAACAAAGTAAAATAATTGCTGGATTAAATGTCACTTCAATTAGAAATCTGTTTGGTAAGTCTACGTCTACATGAACATGGATATTCCGCAAATTACACTTAAATGTCTGGCAGAAGGTTCATCGAACCAGCTTCACATTAATTCTCTATTACTCCATTCTAGAATAGCGCGAGGAAAAAAACGAACACCTATATCTCTCCGTACAAGTACTGATTTCCCGAACTTTATTATGAGGATTGTTTCTCCCTATGTAGGTCGACGTCATCAAGATATTTTCGCATTCGGAGCAGAAAATTGATGGTTTAAATCTGGTGAGAAGGTTCCGCAGCAACGAGAAACGGGTATTTATAGTGATGTCCACATCAAATCCTGTATCACGTCCGTACACCTCTCCCTTATTTCTCTATAATGTAAAACGTCTTTCCCAACTTTGAACTTTCTCGACGCACTCCGTTAATCCTATCTGGTAAGGATCCTACCCCACCCAGCAGTACACCAAAAGAGGACTGACAGGCGTGGTGTAGACAGCCTCTTTAGTAGGTCTGTTGCATCTTCTAAGTGTTCTGCCAATAAAACGCAGTGTTTTGTTAGCCTTCCTCACAAGAATTTTCAATGTGTTCTTTCCAAGTTGTTCGTAATTGTAATTCCTAGGCATTTAGTTGAAATTACGACCATTAGATTTGATTGATTTATCGTGTAACCAAAGTTTAACGGATTCCTTTTAACACTCATTTGGATGACCTCACACTTTTCATTATTTAGGGTCAATTTCCAATTTTCACACCATACAAATATCTTTTCTAAATCGTTTTGCAATTGGTTTTGATCTTGTGATGACTTCACTAGACGATAAACGACAGTACCATTTGCCTTTTGAATTAAAAGTTAAATTCAAAAATTTTTTAAGAGACGGTTGATTTCTTGTCAAGTTATTCATTCAGCTACTAATTAAGAGACTAATGATTATGCTACCTTTGCACGGTGATACGATTCGCTGATGACATTGCTGTCTTCAGTGAAAGAGAAGAAGAATTACATGATCTCCTGAATGGAATGAACAGTCTAATGAGTATAGTATATGAGTTGATAGTAAATCGCAGAAAGACGAAAGTAATGAGAAGTAGCAGAAATGAGAACAGAGAGAAACTTATCGTCAGGATTGCTGGTCATGAAGTAGATGAAGTTGTGGAATTCTACTACCTAGTCTGCAAAACAACCTATAACGGACGGAGCGAGGAGGACATCAAAAGCAGTCTAATAATAACAAAGGGGAATTTCTGGCCAAGAGAAGTCTGCTAGTCTCAAACATAGACCTTAATTTCTGAGAATGTACGTTTCGAGCACAGCAGTGTGTGGTAGTGGAACAAGGACTGTGAGAAAACCGGAACAGAAGAGAATCGAAGCATTTGAGATGTGGTGCTACACACGAATGGCCGGCCGGAGTGGCCATGCGGTTCTAGGCGCTACAGTCTGGAACCGAGCGACCGCTGCGGTCGCTGGTTCAAATCCCGCCTCGGGCATGGATGGGTGTCATGTCCTTAGGTTAATTAGGTTTAATAAGTTCTAAGTTCTAGGCGACATATGACCTCCGCATTAAGTCGCATAGTGCTCAGAGCCATTTTTACACACGAATGTTGAAAATTAGATGGACTCATAAGCTAAGGAATGAAGAAGTTCACAGAATCGGAGAGGAAAGGAATATGTGGAAAACATTGACAAGAAGAATGGATGTAGAGGGAGCTCTAGAGGCTAAAAACTGTAGAGAAAGACAAAGACTGGAATACATACAGCAATAAGGTAAGGACGAGGATTTCAAGTGCTACTTTGAGAGTTAAAGGTTGCCACAGGAGAAGAATTCGTGGCGGGCCGCATCAAACAAGTCATAAGACTGATAACTCAAAAAAATGGTCATTTATACTTTCAAATGTATAAATGTTTCTAAAAAAATTAATGTGTCGTGCACAAACTTTCAATGTAAAATTACTTACCAACTAACTCAACACAAAGGAACGCAGAATCTGTTGCGTTTAATGACGGGCTGTTGGACTAAGGTTTCTAACGTCACACAGTAACGATCCATACATAAACACGAACATACAAAAAAGAGCTAGGGGTAGGCCTTTGAAGGACAATAGTGGTTTTTGTAACCAAAGTTTTACTTTGCAGAAAATATGTACTATGCAGTGATTTTAATAATAACTGAAATTCATTTCAATTATATATTTTAGAAGCTTATTCTTTTTAAGCACTTTGATAACCACGCTGAGCACTTCAAAGAAAAGTTAACAAACCATTTAAGAAATTTGTTACTCCACGACATTTAACAAGACTTATAATCAATATTGACTGTATAGTTCATAATCTTTAAAAAAGCTAGAAATATTTCAGCAACAGGAAAAGTACCCAATCAAGGTAAATAAACTTGAACACTTGTTTCCTGTAGCACTGGGAAACTTATGGTCGCCCTATGTAAATGTAAATTTAATATCTACTTAGCCTGCAGGTGGCTGCAGGGTGCTCATTTATGGCATCAGAATAAAGTCGTATGATGAAATCATATGCTCTGTAAAACATCTTCTTGGCATCGGAATTTCACCATTCAGCTAAAACCAATAAATGACATAACAGAAATAATAATCCACATCCGAGGCATATATTTTTTCCACTTCTGCTGCAATCCTTACCTCGCTAAGTACTCGGGAAGTTAGCTCGTCAGATGCCGGCCACAAACTGTAAGTGGTGCAAAGTCTTCTCACGTCGCTTAGCACCAAACCATTTTTTACACTTCCGGTTAAGCCTTTTCTTTGCAGAGAGTGTTCCTTCTAGCATTTACTTCGTATACAATACTACAGATTACTAGAATTTTTCGCTTCGAATGATCATTGCTGTCGTATCCCTGAATACTGACGACTCCTCTTGGGACACCATGTATTCAGACAAACAACTCATAAATTTCTACCTTTCGATGTACAAAATTTTGTATCATTGTTTATATTTTCACACGATGCAACTTCTTGGAAGCCAAACTTTAGAACACGTGTGTGTTTGATTTTGGAAGTTTAGTCGAATAGGCATGTATGCAGGGAAGTGCGAGAAAGAAACCATATTAGCGCGCTTGTAACTCGGGACAAGCTGGTTGTTGGCTGTAGAGAGTTATTGCTTATTCGGATTATAAGAGAGAAAATAATATTTCATTTTTGCCATGATGAAAATAGAATGTATCGCTTATGTCAAAAGTACACAAAGAGATTTTTTTCTTGGATTGAATAAACAGCGAGAAAGAGACCTTGCGTTTTATTGAAGCAACTGATAAAAACCCGGACCACTATTAACATCAAGTCAACAAAAGAAATCACCATCGAGACAATGCTGCCGAAGTTAAGTAACTGCAGTCATTAATAAAATGTATTCCTCTCTAAATTAATTTCGAATGCAAAATAAAAGCTGTCTACTCTATAGTGCTTTCATTAACCAACTATTGTCAATAGTATACATTTCAAATGATATAATATTTTTATTTATTTTCCTATTGTGCGCTGCAAAAGGTAATCGAATTCTTTAGTATCTTTAATTCTTCCTTCATACGGCCCGTACAAAGACCATATGGAGACGTATCCTTTCACAACTTTAAGACGTAGCACTATTAATTTTTCGTTCGTAAAAGTGTACGAAAGTATTCTGTTCTTTAACGCTTTCCGCACCCAGAACAGGAACTAGTGATACTCGGCATCAGATAGTCACACAAATCAGAAATTCCAATCGTTCCCTGTAGTTTCTTTTTCGTATCAGAGGTGGCAGCAGCATCGATTTTAGCTTTACCTAGTTCTTTTTCCAGTTCTGTTTCTTTATCTCTCAGTCCTCTCACACTTCATTCATTTGAGCGTCCTTTGGCCGCGTCGCAAACGCTGGGCAGGGTAGAGATAGTTTAGGGGCGGCTACCTTTAAGCTTGCGCCCCAGCTGATTTCGTTACAGACTTGATCTGTCCTTGACAGGCTACCTTCTCTATAGCTTCAAGATCTGCGCTCATGTTCAGATAGTTTCTGTCCGACAAAGGAAGTCTATTCCTCCAGTGCCCGTGATACCCTATCCGCCACCTGGAGCGGCTTCCGTGGGGAGTCTAGCCAATTCTTCATTATTTGGTCCATGTAAAGCAAATCGTTCGACAAAAGCTAGTGAATAACTCAAGTCAGATCAGTACAAGTCACAGTGGCAATATACATACATATACAGGTTCAACAGTGACGGCTGTAAAGTAAGTGATCTGCAAAAGTAATGGCACAAATTACAAATACGCTTCTGTAATCGATGGCAAGAATGTAACGTAATCCAGTAAATAATAATATTATAGCCTCGAATATTAAACAGAAATACTTTTCAACGAACCTCCAGTATGCTGCAGGCGAAATAGGTAATCAGCTTTTCGTTTATTGAAATAAATGGTTGAAAGTTCGTACAAAGTTTTATTAAGAAGCATCCTTTATTTATTCGTGGTGATTACTTTCGGACATTATGTCCATTTTCAAAGCATTCTACAAAATCAAAGTTAAAATAGATGTTACAGTAATTATAAGGAAGAGGTATGAATACAGGCGTTAGTTCCTGTTATATGAAAAACTACACGAAAGGTTACATACCGTACTACTAACTAATTAAAATTCAGTCAAATACACATGCTTGGAAACCGCCGCAGCAAACATTTCATAACGGTAATAAAGATCGTTCAATATACAGTAACAGAGTGCGCTGAGTAGTACAGACAGAACTGATGCTCGAAGTCACCAGCGCTTACCAGGTAAAGGCGCCAGAAGCGCCTAGGAGCCGTGGTCGCAAACGACCACACTGTTTATCTCAACAAATTTTCTTTAACTGTGTGATAATGTTACAAATTACTCATTGACAAATGAAATAAACTAAAATCCGTCTTTGGTCTTAATCGACACAAACTCCATTAAAATAACAGCGAACCATTTGAAAATATGGCCCCACACACAGCGTAATTTGCAAGCTACATAGCCAAATTGCAGTGGAAACTTCCAGCATGCGAAACAATTTAAAAAATTACATTATAGAATAAAATAAAATACAAATATGCCCACAGTATTCATGAAAGACTCTATAGCGTCATAGACGACTTAACATGTAGGTACAGTGAAATATTGCACAAAATCATGTCCATAATTAAGAATTAGAAAATGGAGATACTAGTATTTTATTAAATTCTATATTCTAATTCTAGTTTATTATTTTTTTCACCAGCTGGGACATAGTCGCGAATATGAACAGTGATCCAATACTGTCAAATGATTTTTATTCCATCTAGGACATGGTGCAGAACAGATTTGAAGATGGTCATTATTGACTGAAACCGGTCATCGTCAAAGGAATTGATATTGTGATCAAAGACTTGAATAAAAAACATTTGACATAATTTGTTTTTGGGGTTTGGGCCAATTAAGACCAAAAAGTGGTTTAATTTAAGTTATTTGTGTCTGTGTAATTTCTAATGTTATGATTACAATTGAAGAAAATTTTTTGAGATAAACAGTTTGGTCTTTTGCGAGCACCGTTACTAGCCACCTCTGGCACTTATACCTGGTAACTGCTGGTGTCTTTGAGCATTAGTTCATCTGTACTGCTCAGCATAGTTTGTTATTGTATGTTGAACTATTTGTTTTGCCGTTCCGTATTGTCTGCCATGGCTCTTCCCAACCAGGTGTATTTTAATTAGTTATGAACATGTCATATAACCTTTCACGTAACCTTTCATATAACGGGAACTAAAGCTTGTGTTCAAGCCCCTTTCGTCTAATTACTGTAACATCTATTCTAACTTTGCTTTTGTAGGATGGTTTGAAAATGAACGTAATGTCCAAAGCTACCAGTAAATAAAGGATATTCTTAATGCGAATTTCTACAGAATTCCCACCATTTATTTCAGCAAAGACTTCTATCCCCGATAGGGGTGGTGAGATCATAATCGGCTATGCCACGACCAGTTACAGAATAGGTGAATACTAACGACAAAAAAACGAATGCAACTTGCATAATAACAAGCGCCGTATGCTTGCCAATCGGTTCCATTGATTTTCTGACATCCGATAAAGATTGATCCGAGACATTATGAAGGACTTAATCTTCCAACGCTTACGATAATATGTAACTGTTGCAGTTCAGACGCCTGACATTAAATAGTGATTATGCCTTAAGAAGCAAAACGTGCGACATATGAAACGCCCCCTTTGGAAAATTATTAATGACTGTGCTGATAAAACATCTTACGTTATTTGATTTTCAAACAGCTGACCAAAACTGAACGTACTCTGACATTTCTCTCTTTACTTATTCTGATCAACAATAAACTGACACACAATATTTTTAGCGCAACGCAATCTGACTTTCAATAATCGCTACAAAAGAATGGCCCTGACTAACAATAAGTGATACACTTCATGAATCACTTACCTCACAAAAATCTTCGTTACTCGAACTACTGCAATACAGGAGCGCCAATACTGCAAGCTAAATAAAAGATTCTAACTACTGAAGGCACTAACTACTGATAGGCATAGATAGCAAATGAAAGATTTTGATAGCGTTTATTGTGGTGTCACCGCCAGACACCACACTTGTTAGGTGGTAGCCTTTATATCTGCCGCGGTCCATTAGTATACGTCGGACTCGCGTGTCGCCACTGACAGTGATTGCAGACCGAGCGCCGCCACACGGCAGGTCTAGAGAAACTTGCTAGCACTCACCCCAGTTGTACAGCCGACTTTGCTAGCGATGCAACCCTGACAAATACGCTCTCATTTGCCGAGACGATAGTTGGCATAGCCTTCAGCTACGTCATTTGCTACGACCTAGCAAGGCTCCATAGCATAAGTTCTCATTTCCTTGTAATGTTCCAGACCTCACGCCAATCTGCGTGAGCTTAAAAGCGTGCATTTCGGCCTCCTTTAGCAATACGGTGTTGGCTCTTCTGCCAACACTTCATATGGCGCCGAGGATTTTGTGTTCGTATTGTTAGATTGATTTCATTGTGTCATGGCTTCGCCACAATCTCCAGATGTACTGTCCGAATTTTATCGCTTACAGAATCAGCAGACGTAATGGCCTTTGTCTAAGTCACGGATCGACAATCCGTTGGTTCGCCGATTTTTTGCTCACAGGGAGAGACTTTTTGTACGATGTGGTGTTTTGCTGTGGCGTTCTGATAATGATCAGTCCAGGGTCGTGGTCCCACGTTCGTTACAGTCCTCTGTCTTACGGCTTCTTTACCAAGGACATTGGGGTATAGTGCGCACGAAACAACTTGCTCGTCAGCACTGTACTTGGTTCGGAATCGATGCAGCGATTACGAAAATGTGCTCTTCTTGCATGGCGTGTGCCGAACAACAATCCGCTCCACCGCGGAAATTCTTTGCATGGCCAAAAGTCACTTCCCCTTGGCAACGCTTACACATCGATTTTGCTGGTCCAGTCTGGAATGCTCAATGGTTGGTTGTGGTAGATTCATTCAGTAATTTTCCTTTTGTTGTCCGGATGCCTTCCACGACGTCATCTGCCACCATCCAAGCGTTATCCGCTATCTTTTGCATTGAAGGTCTTCCACAGACTATTGTTTCCGACAATGGCCCACAATTCATGTCCGCAGAATTTCAGTCATTCTGCAAGGCCAATGGTATTCAACATCTGACATCTGCGCCGTTTTCGCCGCAGTCAAACGGTGCCGCTGAACGATAGGTCAGGACTTTCAAGTCACAGATGTTGAAGTTGAAAGAGTCGCATTCTCGGGAGGACGCGTTATTGCTCTTTTTGTCTTCGTATCGCTCTCAGCCCCTAGATGGTCGCTCGCCAGCTGAGTTGCTCCACGGTCGTCCTCATCGAACCTTGATGTCTTTACTACATCCGCCGCATCAGGTTCCTGTGCAGCGGCTGCCACCTGCTTTTGCTCCAGGCGACGTTGTATACTATCGCCACTATCGAGGTTCACGGCGTTGGCTCGCAGGTCGCATTCTTCGCTGCCTCGGCCGCGCTATGTATCTGGTTTTGGGGGCCTCTGGTGAGGTGCGTCGGCATCTCAATCAGCTGCGCCTCTGTCGTCGCACGGGTTCTGCGGCTTCCCGTCTGCTTTCAGCGACGGTGCCGTCCGGTCAGCGCCCTGGGGACCCATCTACTGGCTCGCCTCATCCCCAGGTGTTACCGACGATGCCTTCCATTTTGCCCCATGGCGACGCGCCGCCGCCGCCACCGCCTGTTCTCCCGCCGGCGACGCCCGCAGTGGACGCTTCGCTGCAGCTGCCAAGCGCCTCCCTGGGTCACGCGCCGCCGATCGCTTCCCGTGACAAGCTGTCCTCCGACAAGGAACTCTTGCCCGCTCCCGACCAGATGTCGTCTTCGCCCGTCGGCTGCCCCGCCCCGATGGAGGTCGACCCTTCGGCCCCTCCTGTCTCTTTACGGGCGCATACACCGCATGTTGGCGTGCACCCTGGACTAGGTTTTCAGGCGTTTCCTAGCTCCCCTCGGGCCGAATGGCCGGGTGCGGGTGGCACAGCCTCGCCTGTTGTTAGGCTCCCCACCTCGTCGCATACGTCAACATAGGGTCCTCCCCACGGCAGGCGGAAGCCTTATAACACAGCCGTACGCCGATTTGCGGGGGAGGAATGTGGTGTCACCGCCAGACACCACACTTGCTAGGTGGTAGCCTTTAAATCGGCCACGGTCCGTTAGTATACGTCGGCCTGTGGCAGATGACGTACCGAAACCTCTACGGATTCTATGATATCTTCTTTTGGAACTCGCTTAGGTGCGACTGCGAAATTCATCCCCATGGCCAGAATTGCTGTGGTTGCTTCGCTCAAGGTGTGGCTGGAGAGGTTGACCACTGTCCGTCGCCTGTCCAGCGTCAATGTTTCGTTCGTGGCTTTCTGTTGTAGTTTGTCGTACTTTCTCATCTGGCGGTTAGTAATACTATTGCTGGTCCTTGATGCTTGCTGAAAGGTTAACCTGTCGACTTTATCCCAGTCTTCCATCTGAAGTTTTCCGGCCAGAAATAGGTGCAGATCACACAAATTCCTGTTGTGAGCATCGAGACTTATGCGGATGTGGCGGATCCTTTCGCGTAGCAATGCTTTACTGGCTTTAACGCAGATATTGCTCGCCTTGTTCGTTTTTATGTGAGATGTCAACCGCAAAGAATACGGCACAACACTCGTGTCTCTGCATCTCTTCAAAAAAGCAAGGTCATTCAGCGGTTTAAATCTTTTTAAACGCAGTGCTTCTAACTTCTTGATGTTCCCGTGGATTTCCTGCCCATACAGGTTGGTTAAATGTAAGCGTAGGCTTCCGTGGCCGTTGTCTTCTTCAATAAAATTCTTCAGGGTATCAGACCGCATCGTCATAATTTAAAATGCGCCAACGTTTTAAATTATGACGATGCGGTCTGATACCCTGAAGAATTTTATTGAAGAAGACAACGGCCGCCTACGCTTACATTTAACCAACCTGTATGGGCAGGAAATCCACGGAAACATCAAGAAGTTAGAAGCACTAGGTTTAAAAAGATTTAAACTGCTGAATGACCTTGCTTTTTTGAAGAGATGCAGAGACGCGAGTGTTGTGCCGTATTCTTTGCGGTTGACGTCTCACATAAAAACGAACAAGGCGAGGAATATCTGTGTTAAAGCCAGTAAAGCATTGCTACGCGAAAGGATCCGCCACATCCGCATAAGTCTCGATGCTCACAACAGGAATTTGTGTGATCTGCACCTATTTCTGGCCGGAAAACTTCAGATGGAAGACTGGGATAAAGTCGACAGGTTAACCTTTCAGCAAGCATCAAGGACCAGCAATAGTGTTACTAACCGCCAGATGAGAAAGTACGACAAACTACAACAGAAAGCCACGGACGAAACATTGACGCTGGACAGGCGACGGACAGTGGTCAACCTCTCCAGCCACACCTTGAGCGAAGCAACCACAGCAATTCTGGCCAAGGGGATGAATTTCGCAGTCGCACCTAAGCGAGTTCCAAAAGAAGATATCATAGAATCCGTAGAGGCTTCGGTACGTCATCTGCCACAGGCCGAGGCGGAGAAGATCCGGCAGGAAACGGTCAGAGTTCTGAATAAAGCAAAGCCACCGAAGCAAAACATCAACGCTGAGGAATACCATGCCATCAAGGAACTCAGGGACAACCCCCACTTAGTAGTGGTACAGGCAGATAAGGGCAACGCCACTGTAGTCTTGGACACAACTGATTCCAACAAACGAATGGAAGACATTCTCGCAGAACCTATCTACAAGAAACTTCAGGGAGATCCGACGGCCAAGGTAATCAAAACGACGCAGGCACTGCTCAAGCACTCTAGAATCAACTTCGACAAGGCCAGAAGATTCATCCCGCAAGTGACACAAGCACCAAGGATATATGGTGTACCGAAGGTACACAAAACCGACTTCCCCTTAAGGCCCATAGTAAACAGTATAAATTCGCCGACCTACTACCTAGCGAAAGAACTGGCACCTAGGCTCCGACACCTAGTGCATCAAACCGAGTCCTACGTTAAGGATTCCACTCACTTCGTGTCTCTCCTAAAGGAAATGCGTGTTACGGACCAAGATCTGATGGTTAGTTTCGACGTCAAATCCCTATTCACGAATGTCCCAGTGTCAGATACTGTGAACATCCTAGAAGAACGCGTGGCACCTGATATATGTGAGCTTGTGCGCCACTGTCTGACGACCACCTATTTCAAGTGGAGAGGTCAATTTTATGAACAAACTGACGGTGTAGCTATGGGCTCACCCCTATCGCCTATCGCAGCAGAAATTTTCATGGAGGCATTTGAGGAAACAGCCCTCCAGTCCGCACCATTACGTCCAAATTGTTGGCTTCGCTATGTCGATGATACTTTCGTCATCTGGCCCCACGAAGAAGAGGAGTTACAGAACTTCCACAAGCACCTTAACCAACAGCATAGGAAAATTCAGTTTACAATGGAAACAGAGAAGAATGGGGTGCTGCCTTTTCTCGACGTGGAAGTTTATCGAAAACCTGATGGTAAACTTGGCCACAAAGTGTACAGGAAACCAACCAATACGGACAGGTACCTTCACGCCTCCTCCCACCATCACCCCACGCAGAAGAAGTCCGCCCTGCACACGCTAACGAAGAGAGCGTACAGGATAAGCGACGAAGAACATCTGAAAACAGAACTTGAACGCCTCAGGTCCATCTTCGGAACTAATGGCTATGGGAAGCAGATGATAGACAGCACCATGTCGACAAGGGAGGAGACTAATAGGGAAGAGGAGAAGGAGGCACAGAGCATTGCTGTGTTACCATATGTACAAGGGGTCACCGAACGTATTGGCAAAATTCTACGAAAAGCCGACATCAAACCAATTTTCCGAAGCAGAAACAAAATATCAGACATGCTCGGTTCTACCAAGGATGCAGTTGACAAACTACACACAGCTGGCGTGTATGAAATTGGTTGTGCGTGTAGATTAGTCTACATAGGTGAGACGGGACGTCCGATTAGCACAAGGCTCTCGGAACATGAAAGATATATTCGCCTGAAACAACACACTAAGTCAGCAGTGGCGGAACACCGAGACGAGTGCGGGAAACCAATATTTTTTCAAGAAGCCCGCGTCCTGGCGGAACAGCCTCTCACTTTCAAAAGAAAGATTAGAGAGGCGATAGAAATAGCCAAAAGACCCGCCAACATGAATAGAGAGGACGGGTACAAGCTTCCGAGGTCTTGGCTGCCTGCAATAGCAGGGCTACGGAGCGGCGGCAGAGCCGTGGCGGCCCATGCAGACACGCGGAGAGCCGCAGTAGTGGTCGCGAGCACACAAAGCAATGGCACGCCGCAGCCGGCTTCTGGACAGCATGGAAACAGTGTGACGTCACAGCCATCACCTGTTCGCTATTCGTCCGTCTCCTCCAATGGGGTGGATTAATATAAAGACCAATAGAAAACACCTATTTCAGCCAATGACAGATAATAAAGGAAACACCAATAAAGCATACCTTTCACCCCTCCTCCTCCTCCTTTTACAGCCAATCAAGTAACGACATGGTTTTCTCGTGCAGCTATTTAAGGAACCAAGTGTGTTCATTTAGCAGTTAACGTAAGGCCCTGATGAAGGCTAGCTGCAACGCTGGCCGAAACGTTGGCGCATTTTAAATTATGACGATGCGGTCTGATACCCTGAAGAATTTTATTGAAGTGGACGTGGTGAGTTAATCTTAGTCAGTAATGCCTTTAAGGCGACAACGAAGCCATTATCAACAACTCACTGAGTTTGAACGAGGTTGTATAATAGGGCTACGAGAAGCTGGATGTTCCTTCGCGATAGTGCAAAAAGACTTGGTAGGAATGTAGCCACTGTACATGATCGCTGACAGCGGTGGTCACAAGAATGTATGGTTAGAAGACTGCGCTCCAGACGGCCATATGGCACTACCGAGAGGGAGGACCATCGTGTTCGGTGTATGCGTCTGGCGCGTCATTCTGCATTTTCAGCAGCAAGATAAGCGGTAGTTGGCACCACAGCGGCACAATGAACTATTACAAATCGGTTACTTCAAGGGCAGATGCCCTGCAGCGCGCATTCCACCGACCCCAAACTACCGCCATTTGAGACTTCAAGTGAGAGTTCACTGAAAGTTATGGTGAACGTCTGATTGGTTTTGTGATGAAATCTGGTCCTACCACGGTGCCAGTGATCGCTATGTGTTGGTTAGAAGGAGGCCATTTGAGGGCCTTCACCCAGCCTGTCTAAGTGCTGGACACACTGGACTTACAACCTGGAGTTATATCGTCTGGCGTTCGATTTCGTATGACAGCAGATCCAGTCTAGTTATTCGAACCGATGTCCTGCCATTCACGAACAGCATTCCAGTGGGTGTTTTCTAAGAGGATAACAGGACTGTTTCCAATTGGGCACATACGGGACATCGTGAAACGACAACTCCAGCGTCATCCACAGACAGGATTAACCGTCACTGTACTGATCGACCAAGTGCAACAACCGTGTAACTATAGCCTATTCGAGTATAGTCTGTCGATTTCAACTTCTCCGGATAGTTGACGAACTACGATTAAAGGTTTACTTTGCATTGAGTATACTCTCTGACAACAGCATAGTGAGCCGTGCGCGGCTCGTGTTCCCGCCATCATGTATTTTACACCCTGTTTTTAACGTACTTCCTCCTCACTACGTTAATTTAAATTACTACTGTCACTGAGTTGCTGCTTTGCCTGTCTGTGAGCGGCGTTAGCAGCGCGTATCGGTATATCCCCTCTCGTACTATCTTTGCTTGACTGCAATTACTTCCCGGTCGTTGTCTGTTGTAAGGGAGTTCGGGTCGGATGCTCGGGCTGCCAATCAATTGGAACGCATCTGAAGCGCAGTCGGGACGTGCCAGTCGAGGAGCTGCAATGCGGCACTAGTGCAGTCGGGTTGGAGCTGTGAGGTCTGCGTCGACATGGCTCGCCCGACCACTGCCGCCACGCATCACTTGAGCCGGGCCACGGCCTTGGTGGACCGTCGGTCGGTCGTCCTACCGGGCGACGCGTTTTGGCTCGCCGAGCGTTCATGAGTCAGCTGTCTGTGTGTGCATCGACTCCCGAATTTTTTTCGTATGTGCTTAGTTATTGTTGGGTATCGTTCAGGTCTTCGTGCAGGTGTTTGTCAAGTTGTGTGTGTAGTTAGCGTTATTTCCACTCACGACGGTTTTAGATGTTGTCGGCATTCTGAGGCAGTCGGTCAGTTGCTGCGGACCAGGGAAGTTATATCCGCGTGGTGCAGTCGGCTAGGTCCGCTGACGGTCCCTGCTCAGTGTCGGAGCGAGTGTGGAGCTGTCCGATCGCTACGAGCTTCGTGGTTTTCACCGACCCAGGACGTCAAAGTTGAGTACTGGTTTCAGGTACCCAAGCCACGTCCATTCATGTTGGGTGGTTCGTTTCGGTGGTGTGCTGTTGGGGAGGTTTTCCTGTGAGCAACACCGAGTGTCTGATTGCTGAAATTTAGCCGCTATGCGGTGGAATTAATTATATTGATTGACTACAATTCAAGTGCACCAGCGGATTTTTCTGCCTTGTGGCCGTTAGTGTTCCAGTTACCTGCCCTGGCCACTAACGTAATTTCAGGCACTGTCCTTTGCTCTCCTGTTGTCGCTGTCCAACACATTGCCAAATACCAAGGCACACAGTGTGTCACCAGAAATTGGTGGAAGCCTTGTGAACCCTTACATAATTTATAATTATAAAAATAAACTGAATAACGCATTGAGAAAGCATACGTAGCTACAATAAAGGAATATGGAAAGCAAGAATGTCCATGTATGCCACGACTCGTGTCGAATTATGAATTGTTCGTTATTCACTTACAAGTTTGGGACCCACGTGTACCAACTAATCGAAATTCTGCGACCATAATACGCCCAGAATGTAGCTTTAATTTTCTGGTAACACAAATAATCTCGATAATCAAAGGTCATCCAAAGCACGGCTAATAATAATGAACGCTTCATTATCCACAGGTAAAATGCTGCCAATACAGAGTACATCCCCTCCATCTCGCATTCAGTCTTTTGTCGTAGGTTGTTTCTTGTTCGAAGTTTTGTGGCGGCTTTCGTTAGGTATCGTTCACAGTTTAATGCTCTGCCACTGGTTACACGGAGGTGTTGCAGTATCATTGTAGGAAAGAAAGATATTTTAAAAATTTACTGTAAGTTTATAACTGGTCAGTCTGCCGGTTAAAGTGAAATACGAGATGTGTGAGAAAAATAATAAGACTCATTTTTTATCGGCCAAAGCATTTTTTTTCCTAACAGCAGTGTTGTCCCCCACAAAGTTGTTACCTTCGGCAGTTGTTCTCAGTGTTGGAAGCAGTACTGAATGGCTTCAATTGGTAGGATCCTTAACACGTCAGCACATTCTTTTGAATGTCGTTCTAAGACATTTTACAATACCTGTGAAAGACGGAAGTCACACAGACGCATATCACGTGAGTATAGAGGATGTGGAACAACGCGAATGCTTTTTGTGGTCAAATATTCCCTAATGGAAGTGGCCATATGGCATCGGCCGTCCACTAGTCTATTATGTCCAGTCCCACTCAATTCATCCATTTCTTGAGCCTTCCAAGGACATGTTTATAAAACACTTAGTTGACAGTTTTTGTCCTGGAGGAACAAATTCGGTCTGATCTCACAAGAGCACGCACATGTTCGGCATTTTCGTCGATTTTTGATGTTGATTGTCTCCCTGAGCGAGATTCAACGTGTTCTCGGCCTTCCAAAAATGACTTGATAAGCAGTGTTCCCCGTAGGCCTGTTCAACTTTTCAAAGCCACACTCGCGGATTTCCCAAGTTTCACACAAAGCTCAATGGCATAACGTTGCTCTAAATTCCGCTTTGTAACACACACAAAAAAAACACGTCTTCATTGCTGGCACTCTCAAAAATCACATGATGGTTGTAGGCAGCTGAAACGTGGACAGATTATATGTAATGGATGAACGCAGCTGTCTACACGATTAGAACAACCCAGTGTTGCATGATCGCTCGCAGTTTTGTCAGTTCAATTACTTTTCTGACATACCTTTAAATGTAATTTCTGTTTTAGTTTGGATGGGTTGAAGACTCCATTCACGGATGTATTGTTCAAGAGAGCTTAAATCCTTTGACAATAGTTCCTATATTGTTGTTGTACACTTTGTGTGAGGAATGTGTGTGAAACACAGATTGAAAAAGAGAATGGATGCTTGAGGAAGCCCAGTATTGAGTTCCCTTTGTTCGCTCCTTCCACTACTTACGATGACTTCAAAAACCTGTGGCTCAGATCTTGTTAGTATGTGGGCTCCATTTTGGCGGGTAGTATGAAGTTTAAGACACCTAGGCGGGAAGAATCAATGTGCAGAGAAATGGAAGTACTAAGACATGACTCTCTGAGGCTACAGATACTGCGATAAAGAGTAGCTCAGTAGGCAGTTCAATAGAAGCAAAATGGACATCTCCAAATAAAATGAACACAGAAAAGAAACTGCAAAGAAACACGTAGATACAAGGAAGGTAACTTAACAAATACTTCAGATGACCGACGAAAAAAGGAAGTAAAAAAATTTGTAGGGAAGTTAAAGAATACTGAGATAAAAATCATTTAGACATGAAATAAATAGGAAGTGCAAGGAAGCTGAAGTGAAATGACTATATTAAATATGTGAAGAAATCTAAAAAGAAATGAGTGACGAAAGGAGTGACCCATTATATAGAAAAGTCAAAACAGCATACAGTGAAATTCAAAGCAAGAGCTGTAACATGAAGAGTGGAATGGTAATTCCACTTTTAATTGTGAAGGAGAGACCAAGCAGGTGGAAAGAGTACACTGAAGCCTTTTATGAGTGGGAGGACCTGTCTCATGAGAAACAAGTGTCGAAAGGGAAGAGATAGGGAATCCAGTATTACAATCAGAATTTAAAAGAGTTTTGAACGACTTAAGATGAAATAAGGTACGAGGGATAGATATGATTCCATCAGAAATCAATAAGGAAAGTGGCAACAAAGCGACCAATCACGTTGCTGTGTAAAATATATGACTCTGACCATACACTGTCAGACTTTCGGAAAAACACCACACACACAATTCTGAATAGAGCAAGAGCCAACAAGTGCGAGAATTATCGGACAACAAGCTTGATGGCTCAACCGTCCAAGTTGCCCACAGGAACAACATACGGAAGAATGGGAAAGAAAATTGAGGATCCGTGGGATGATGATCAGTTTGGCTTTAGGAAAGGTAAAGATACGAGAGAGGCAGTTCTGACGTTACGGTTGATAATGGAAGCAAGGCTAAAAACACGTTCATAGGATTAGTCGACCTGGAAAAAGCATTCGACAATGTAAAATAGTGAAAGATGTTCGTATAGGTAAAGACGGGTAGTATACAATATCTACAAGAGCCAAGAGGGGACAATAAGATTGGAAGACCATGGGCGAAGTGCTCGGATTAAAAAGGGTGTAAAACAGGGATGTAGTCTGTCACCCCTATTATTTAGTCTGTATGTCGAAGAAGCACTGACGGAAATAAAAGAAAGGTTCAGGAGTAGGATCAAAATACAGGGTGAAAGGACGATAAGATTCGCTGATGACATTGCTATCCCGAGTGAAAGTGAAGAAGAGCTAGGGCATGTGCTGAATGGAACGAACAATTTAATGAGTAAATAATAGGGGTGGTGAGTAAATAGAAGAAAGACGAATGTAATGAGAAATAGCAAAAATCTTAACATCAGACTTGGGTCTTACAAAGTAGACGAACATAAGGAATTCTAATACCTAGGCAACAAAAAAAAACGGATAATGGAAGTAGCGTGGATGTCACAAAAAGTAGACTAGCACTGGTGCAAACGGTATTCTGGGCCAAGTGAAGTCTGCTAGTATCAAACATTAGACTTAATTTGAGGAAGAAATTTCTTAAGATGTATGTTTGGAGCACAGCATTGTTTGGTAGTGAGACATGGCCTGTGGAAAAACTGGAACAGAAGAGAATCGAAATATTTGAGATGCGGTACTATCAGAAGAATGTTGAAAATTCGGTAGCCTGAAAAAGTAAAGAATGAGGAGGTTCTCTGTAGAATCGACTAGGAAAAGAATACATGGACAGACTGATAAGAAGAAGGGACAGGATGGCAAGACATCTGCTAAGACATCAAAGAATAACTTCCATGGTGCTAGAGAGACCATGGAAGCGAGTGCTAAAAAAAAATTTCTATCACACCACAAGCGGCGGTGGGTATCCCACGAAACCTCAGAGTAGCACTTGCAACCTACGTCCTCAATTATTTCCTTGACGTATTCCAATCTCGGTCTTCCTCTACAGTTTTTGCCGTCTGCAGCTCCCTCTAGTACCATGGAAGTCATTCCCTCATGTCTTAGCAGCTGACCTATCATCCTGTCCCTTCTCCTTATCAGTGTTTTCCACGTATTCCTTTCTTCTCCGATTCTGCGTAGAACCTCCTCATTTCTTACCTTATCAGTCCACCTAATTTTCAACATTCGTCTATAGCACCACATCTCAAATGCTTCGATTCTCTTCTGTTCCGGTTTTCCCAAGGTCCATGTTTCACTACCATACAATGCTGTACTCCAGACGTACATCCTCAGAAATTACTTCCTCAAATTAAGGCCGGTATTTGATATTAGTAGACTTCTCTTGGCCAGAAATGCCTTTTTTGCCATAGCGAGTCTGCTTTTGATGTCCTCCTTGCTCCGTCCGTCACTGGTTATTTTACTGCCTAGGTAGCAGAATTCCTTAACTTCATTGACTTCGTGACCATCAATCCTGATGATAAGTTTCTCCCTATAGCTTACCCCTACTTTTTTCAGAATCTCGAACAGCTTGCACCACTTTATATTGTCGAACGCTTTTTCCAGGTGGACAAATCCTAGCCTTGCTTCCATTATTACCCGTAACGTCAGAATTGCCTCTCTCGTCCCTTTACTTTCCTAAAGCCAAACTGATCGTCACTTAGCGCATTATCAATTTTCTTTTCCAATCTTCTGTATATTATTCTTGTAAGCAGCTTCGATGCATGAGTCATTAAGCTGATTGTGCGATAATTCTCGCACTTGTCAGCTCTTGCCGTCTTCGGAATTGTGTGGATGATGCTTTTCCGAAAGTCAGATGGTATATCGCCAGACTCATATATTCTACACACCAACGTGAATAGTCGTTTTGTTGCCACTTCCCCCAATGATTTTAGAAATTCTGATGGAATGTTATCTATTCCTTCTGCCTTATTTGGCCGTAAGTCCTCCAAAGCTCTTTTAAATTCCGATTCTAATACTGGATCCCCTATCTCTTCTAAATCGAGTCCTGTTTCTTCTTCTATCACATCAGACAAATCTTCACCCTCATAGAGGCTTTCAATGTATTCTTTCCACCTATTTGCTCTCTCCTCTGCATTTAACAGTGGAATCCCCTTTGCACTCTTAATGTTACCACCGTTGCTTTTAATGTCACCAAAGGTTGTTTTGACTTTCCTGTATGCTGAGTCTGTCCTTCCGACAATCATATCTTTTTCGATGTCTTCATATTTTTCCTGCAGCCATTTCGTCTTAGCTTCCCTGCACTTCCTATTTATTTCATTCCTCAGCGACTTGTATTTCTGTATTCCTGATTTTCCCGGAACATGTTTGTACTTCCTCCTTTCATCAATCAACTGAAGTATTTCTTCTGTTACCCATTGTTTCTTCGCAGCTACCTTCTTTGTACCTATGATTTCTTTCCCAACTTCTGTGATGCCCCTTTTTAGAGATGTCCATTCCTCTTCAACTGTACTGTCTACTGCGCTATTCCTTATTGCTGAATCGATAGTGTTAGAGATCTTCAAACGTATCTCGTCATTCCTTAGCACTTCCGTATCCCACTTCTTTGCGTATTGATTCTTCCTGACTAATGTCTTGAACTTCAGCCTACTCTTCATCACTACTATATTGTGATCTGAGTCTATATCTCCTCCTGGGTACGCCTTACAATCCAGTGTCTGATTTCGGAATCTCTGTCTGACCATGATGCAATCTAATTGAAATCTGCCCGTATCTCCCGGCCTTTTCCAAGTATACCTCCTCCTCTTGTGATTCTTGAACAGGGTATTCGCTATTACTAGCTGAAACTTGTTACAGAACTCAATTAGTCTTTCTCCTCTTCCATTCCTCGTCCCAAGCCCATATTCTCCTGTAACCTTTTCTTCTACTCCTTCCCCTACAACTGCATTCCAGTCGCCTATGACTATTAGATTTTCGTCCCCCTTTACATACTGCATTACCCTTTCAATATCCTCATACACTTTCTCTATCTGTTCATCTTCAGCTTGCGACGTCAGCATGTATACCTGAACTATCGTTGTCGGTGTTGGTCTACTGTCGATTCTGATTAGAACAACCCGGTCTCTGAACTGTTCACAGTAACACACCCTCTGCCCTACCTTCCTATACATAACGAATCCTACACCTGTTATACCATTTGCTGCTGCTGTTGATATTACCCGATACTCATCTGACCAGAAATCCTTGTCTTCCTTCCACTTCACTTCACTGAGCCCTACTATATCTAGATTGAGCCTTTGCATTTCCCTTTTCAGATTTTCTAGTTTCCCTACCACGTTCAAGCTTCTGACATTCCACGCCCCGACTCGTAGAACGTTATCCTATCCTTGATTATTCAATCTTTTTCTCATGGAAGCCTCCCCCTTGGCAGTCCCCTCCCGGAGATCCGAATGAGGGACTATTCCGGAATCTTTTGCCAATGGAGAGATCATCATGACACTTCTTCAATTACAGGCCGCATGTCCTGTGGATACATGTTACGTGTCTTTAATGCAGTGGTTTCCATTGCCTTCTGCACCCTCATGTCGTTGATCATTGCTGATTCTTTGCCTTTAGGGGCAATTTCCCACCCCTAGGACAAGAGAGTGCCCTGAACCTCTATCCGCTCCTCCGCCCTCTTTGACAAGGCCGTTGGCAGAATGAGGCTGACTTCTTATGCCGGAAGTCTTCGGCTGCACGAAACCTATGGCCACCTAAATCTGCCTCCGGGGGACTACAAAGGTGGCGCCAGAGCAGGAGGAAAGCACTTTCCGTCGGGCAGCTACCTCAAGTCGGCACTTCTCAGCCCCGACGCAGCAGTCAGTACGACATTGATGCGCCCCGACGGACTCTGCCGAATTCGTCGTGTCTCCTTTCTCTACTGCCGAGGAACTTTGTCAGCAATAATCGACTACAGGAGGTAGATTCAGAAACATTCCTCTATATATCTCCGCTACCGTGGCCTTAGTCGTGTGAAAAACTAATGTAAGTTTTAAATTTTGTATATGACTGGAGCACCAACGGTAGAATGAAATCTTCTTGTAGAAACGTTAAACAGCCAGTCACATGCAAATTGGAATGTTTATTGAAACCCGTTTGCCGTAGTTTCAACGTTTATAAATATATCTTCTTCAGAAGGAAATAAAAGCAACCTAAACAAGTTACCAGTGAAAACATGTTAACATATAAAGAGGTAGAAAGATATCTCGTTAGGAAACCAAAAACTTAATCAGACTTACTGGATTACATGTTATAACAGAAGTACGCTAAACTACAGCTGAAGGCGGCAGTAAAATATAAAATTTCACCTCACAATAAATTAAAAATGCACAACGTGATTGCTGTCGTGTGTTATTTCCTCACCATTATAGCGTCACGTACGCAACGCTTGCGCCAAGGAAAGCTTTTGGGAAGAGAGGGCTCTAGTGGTTTGCGAAAGGAGGGTGCGCAATAGTGAATCACACTTTATCGCACTAAACTTGCTTCAAATTAAAATTAAAATTATGACATTAATAACCAGCTCAAATTCAGCTGTGTAGATATTTAAAATTAATAAAATGACAGTAAAAAATAAGTTACTGCGTAAAAAAGGTAATTGTTGTACTGTGTTATTTGTTATCATTTTATTATGTGATGCTAGTGCACTAGCTGTACATTAGTGAGAAAATACCATCTGCATGTTTTAATTTATCATGCAGGTAAAATGGTATATTTGACTGACGCATTTCAGCTATATTTTAACGTACCTCTACCACAACATGTAACCCAGTAAGTCAGAGCAAGGCCTTGTTTTTCGGTTCCTAACGAGGTGTGATTTTACACTGTTAACTTGCTTCGACAGTCTATGTTCCTTTCTGAATAAGATGTTTTTATGAATGTTAAAACCATGGTGAAGAGGTTTTAATAAATCTTCGAATCTACAACTTATTGGCTGTCTACTGTTTCTAATGAAAGTGGCTTAAGTTATGATCAAGTGTCACTGACTGCATCCAGTAAGACAAGCTGAACTTCTGCAACTTCATGTGACACTACCTTCAGCTTCTTTTATTTTCTGGTGGACACAGCAGATATGGTGGGCGGAAAGTTCCAGATTAAGCCTCCAGACAGTGTCATATTCTGCTGCCAGATGACGAACATAATGCATGTCTTTAGTTGTTATTGGATACCCGCCTCTCAGTGTGTTAGCAGCGAGAGCACGTGGTCTGTGCAACTTCTTTTTGCTCAGAAAAAACATGTTTTATAAATTCTACAAATCTTACATCTGTAATTTCTCATTCCATTATCGGCTTCAAGCAGACATATTTCTCAGAAAATGTGCAAAGACAGAAATATAGTAATACTAAAATTTGCTACATTTATAACGTTCCATACGATAAGTCAACGATAGTTATGGCAAAAGATTTGTAACTCCGAAATGCTCAAATATCCTGTAATTACTTGTGTTCGGTGATTTCTAATGGAAGGTAATTCTTAACTGTACTTCAAGAAATTTTGTCACTTGTGACAGAAGTTGGTGCTTTTCTCAGAGATTCTATTAACTGACGTTCAACATCGATTAAATAAGAGATAGCAGTCATACCGTCCATGAGTAATGGAAAAAATCTTAGGGGACTGGGGAATTTATGTAATTATGGTGAGTGGTCGCATGCTTTTTAGAAAGTTTGAGCGGTTATTTCTAGACCTAATGTCGAAATGTCTGTTTGAGAGCGGCAAAAAAAGGACAAATAAAGTAACACCCTACATTTGCTGAACACCTGATGACTACAGCCAACTAAGCTTGGTGATCTCTGCATTTTGCATTGTACTTGTAAAGACAAAAAGCTTAGTTAATTGAAAGAACTGGAAATCCTTGGACATACATATGCGATCGACGAAAAATTGCTGGACGATCAACTCACTAGTAGGAACCGAGGCTATTAGATTCAATGACAGTTTTTAAAATTATTCATAAATCTGATTCTGCCCTTCTAATGGGTTCCATTTTGATTTTGTTAATTCCCGTCTTTCTCACCGAAATAATTCATCGTAAGACATTGTGCTTTTAAAGTCGAGTCGGGACTTGCTGTTTTAAGAATCTGTTTTATCCTTATTTATCTGAATGATGGTCATCTTTAGTTGTTATCTTACAGTTCTATTTACGTACGTCTGATGTTACTGCGGGAAAGTGTGTTCTGATTAATTGCAACCGCTTCATTTCATTACAATGAATCAAATATTGTTAGTCCTTTTTTGTATGCAGTAAACGTGCTGACTGCCACGTGACTGCTGTGAGCGCCACCTATATGCTCTCCTCTGCAGACATTTTATGCAAGCCTCATTGCATTGCTCGTCTGCGATCACGCTTGACGCTCCTGCCGTGAACTTAGGCGGCATCTCTGTGTGTTGCTTTAAATGTGTACTCTTTTATGTGAGTGTGGTCCTACCACTGCATCATTTTGGCCCGCTGGTACGACTTTGTTAACGTATGTCTCGTTCAATTTGATTATTTATTTAGCTTTTTATCCCGTAGTCACACGATGGTATTTTACCTGTTATTGACAAAGTCTGTGCGAGTTCATCTGATTCGACGTGTGCCTCAGTCTAACACTGCACCACTTCATAGTTTTTAAGATTTTATAAAAGGGGAAGGTATCTGCGGGTGCATGTGATTCGACGTGTACTTCAGTCTAGCTCAGAGATGTTTTTTGGTTTTTGATACGTTTTAAAAACGAAACCTTAAGGTCAGTAACAATCCCTTATTCTCACTGAGAATCCTGCAAGGTAGGACCATACCCTAATTTTTGCTTATTTTGTCATCCCTATAGGTAATCCCTTTACATTATTTCTAGATACTCTAAGAAGGCGAAACGCATTGGTAATAAAATAATAAACGATAACGATGATTCAAAGTTTGGCTAAATATTTAGTTAATAAGTCACATAAACTGATGGATTAATTTCATGGCAACTGAAACGATTAAAAAGCCGACTACCAATATACGAGGCTTCGAAAAAACCGGAGAGCTGTGCTGTTCGCTTCTGTACAATTATCAACTCACTTTCAAATTATTTAAGAGATTAATAAGGTTGGTCGACTGTTCTTTCCAAAAGCCTTGTCCTTCTTAAGACCACAAGAACCCACCTGAAAGGGCTGCTTCATAGAGAGATCTTCTGGAGATTTCCGTTAAAAAGAATTGGCGTCAAGGCCCCTAAGAAATGTGCCTCCACAACCACATCGTCTATTTTTTGTGTCTGCCAACTTTAGGAATCAGACTCATCCCCATTGTCCCTGTACAAAGACAACAGGCTGCCATCTCCTGCTGCTGCTCAACATTGAGAATCTGTTGAAGCAATGACTGCTTACAACATTCTTTCAGGACTGAGGTAATAAAAGAACGAATCTGATGTGATCCTCTTTCATATTCTTTATTTCACCCGATGCGGCTTATGTTAGTTCAGTGTCGGATAAACAGTTCTACGGAAGTGATTTCATGTTATCACAGTACTGGAGACCAGCCCTTGGTCTCCAGAAATGGTAGGAGTATCTATGATCGATCGCAAGTATTAAATCGTAGTATGACTTCCTTTGCACGCTGTGTAGTTCTTTAGTGGATACCGGGACGAGGAACAAATGAACAGAGAATTCAGATATTAATGTATTTTGCATCTAATATTAAATACTAAAAATAATGGATAGCTTTGTTGATGTAGTTGCAGCGTCAGTTTCTAATAGTAGATCTAAATGTAGAAATATATGCAGACATAAAATACACTGTTCGACATGGGTTCTATTTCTAATATTAAAGTAGGTGCTTCTAGACCATTTTACCGTGGGAAATTCAAATATGTAAACAAAATATCGTTGTCAGGGATACTTTTTATGTAATATGTATATATATATGTATATTCACAATTCATGGCAAACACAGAGACGTTATAGAGAAATACGGGTATGTTGCCGCATCCAGTAGTGATAGAACGTGATAATTTCTTGTGCAACAGCAGGTGGGAAGAATCAGACATCATTAGGTTATCCCCCGCCACACCTGTGTCATTAAGACCACCTGAAACATCTCATTAACTCGAACGGCGACAGCCGGTCGCTGCCTCGGCAGTAAAGCTTCACGCCTCTTAGGGGCAGTTGCATCGAGTTTACAACAGTGGTGTTAGCCGCAATTTGTGTCAGTCTTAACGAGTGGGCGTTTTGGCTGACAAGTAACTGTCTGTCATATTTCCGAGCACGGTTGAATTTTTTAGTTCCTGTGTGTAAACTGATTGAGCCTGGTGCTGAAGGTAAAACGACTGCTTGTTTTTACACATCAACGTTCCTCTAGTTCCCTACTATTAATTTAATACAGTTGTATCACCAAAGTGGTATTTTTAAATTTGTAGAAATGCTGCGTCGTCGTGGATGTCGATATAAGCTGGACAACTTCTGCTACATCTGTGGGAAGTTCACGTTTGCCAGAAATAGGAAGAAAATTTCTTCAGTCATAAAGAAAGCATACAAACATTTTTTTGGAGTAGAGGTAGGAGACCAATAGAAAGAATAGTCGAGACCGAAATTCTCGCTACGTCAAAAAGAAATGGCCTAGGCGAAGATGGAAATTTGGCGAAAAGAATGTACAACGTGAAAGTCTGGTAGCTCCTGAATATACACTACTTCCACCGCTTCACATCAAACTTGGCCTGATGAAACAATTCGTGAAGGCCATGGATCCAACAGGCTGTGGGTTTGCATATTTAGCTACCAAATTCCCCCGTCTTTCAGCTGCAAAAATAAAGGAAGGTGTATTTGTGGGCCCACAAAACAGGGAGCTGCAGAAAGACGCAAATTTTGAAGCATGTTTAACTGATAAAGAAAAAACCGCATGGGACTGTTTCAAGATGGTGCCGGAAAACTTCCTCGGAAGAAGAAGAGCTACTAACTGCAAAGCAATGGTGAAGGATATGATCAAAGCATATCAGGATGTGAGGTGCAATATGTCTTTAAAGGTACATATGATGGACTCTCATCTGGACTACTTTACAGAGAGTTGTAGTGACGTATCGGATGAACATGGGGAAAGATTCCATAAAGACATTTCTACCATAGAAAGGCGCAATGAAGGGAAGTGGGTACCTTCTATGTTAGCAGATTATTGCTGGAATATCATTCGAGAGAGGAAAGATTCACAATACAAGAGAAAAAAGTGATGCGCATTACAAGGCAGTGGCTCATTGTTTGTCAATTTTCTGTAATTTCTCATGTCAGATAAATGCTTCAAAGTGTATACACAAAGGTTACTGTGTTACATGTTAGATCCCACCCTCCATTAATGTGATGAACTTATAACATCATAAAGATGTGCATTTGTTTGTCAATTTTCACCTCACGTTTGCTGCACTATATCAGAAACTGAAAAGAGAAATAAAATTGCGATTACTCATAAACTATCCCTGACAGAAAAAAACCAAAAACAATTTTCAATTCAGCACTCAAAATACAACTAGGATCACAATATTTTTTACCAGAAATAGAAAAAAAGTTTTTTTTTTTTTTTGTAGAACAGTGATATTTATAAATATGCCACTCTTCAATGCGTGAATGTTCGAACTTAAGTCAACCAGCCGCTGGAGTTGCATCTGAGTCCCAGCGGTGTATTCGTTCGTGGCACCGCCCTCATGCCGCGGTGGCGACTGTAGCATACGCGGCGGCGTAAATGGCATCGCCTATTTTTATAATGAAAATCGGAATGGTTTCCGACTTTTTCACGCTGCTGCTCCGCTTGCCGCTACCCAGATAATTCATGCCAGGCTTTGGGCACAGGTCTGAAGCCCTGCCGATGGAGTCTTCACGACGATAAATAAGCGCCAGTGATCAGCCTCCCTCTCCCTCGCAGTTCTGTCTGCAAAAGCTTCATCTCAGTTGGCGATCGCGAAGTACACCAAGTTGAGAAATTCTGCTACTTAGGCAGCGAAGCAGGCCATAATGGACGGAGAAAGGAGAACATAAAAGCAGAGTAGCGCTGGAGAAAAGGCCTTTCCTGGCCAACAGATGACTACTGGTATCAAACGATGACTAAACTTGAGGAAGAAATTTCTGGGAATGTACGTTTGGAGCACAGCGTCGTATCGTAGTGAAACATGGACTGTGAGAAAACCAGAACACTAGAGATTCGAAGCATCTGTTATGTGGAGTCATTGACTGTGCGGCTGGTCCCGGCGTAGGTTTGAGTCCTCCCTCAGGCATGGGTGTGTGTGTTTGTCCTTAGGATAATTTAGGTTAAGTAGTGTGTAAGCTTAGGGAATGATGGCCTTAGCAGTTAAGTCTCATAAGGTTTCACACACATTTGAACATTTTTGTGATGTGGTCCTACGGAAGAATATTGAAAATTATTTGGATTGGTAAGGTATGAAATGAGGAGTTTCTCCGCAAAATCGAGGAGGAAAGAAATTTAACACAGAAAACAAGACAAAAAGAAGGGACAGAATCAAAATGCTACTCTGAGATCAAAAGCTTGGCACAGGAGAGGAATTCGTGGCCAGCTGCATCAAACTAGTCAAAGGCTGATGACTCAAAAAATTTAGGCGGAGGTAATTCTCTCACCCTCGTGGCTAGTCGATGCATTTTCTGAGACCTGCTTCAATTGCTCAGTGTACTGTTCATATTTAATGTATCAAATTTAACAAACAATTTTGAATTGATGAGTAACAAATATTCTCAATTCGTAAATAACGTAACACGCCGAAGACAGCCCTCGTAGATGACCTGTGTTCTTCCAACCTTTTATAAACTAAGCAGTAATAAAACATTTCCATTCAAAGCCACAAAACGTTGGGTATCTTTATTTAATTCTAGCTGAATGGTTTCTCCTTCTTGCGTCTGTTATATCCTACATAATACTTTTACGAAATGAAATTACTTTTTAGGCGTCTGCAAAACACCTGTTGATTTGGATGCGAAGTCTGTACTCCTGATTGTATTCACCCGCACATTGGCTCGTACAGCATTCTGATTAGCCCTCTTCACCCCTCCATTTTCTCAGGCATTAAAAGTGATTCAAGGAGGATCAAGCAAGTTGAAGCGCTCTTCCATAAACCACACTCCAACAAAATGATATTCAGGAAAACTGAACTGTACGTTAGCGCCGAGGTCCGGAACAGTGGACAGAAGAGAAGAGGATTAAGTTCAGCGCACCGTTGAAGAGTAAATCAGTGGAAATGGGGTTATTTCTTTTTCAAACCATGCGAATTCACTCTTTTCCCATCCCCGCAAACAAGATTATATGCGCTTGTGAGTTAACCCCATCGTCAGTTTAGAGGTGCTTTGCGAATAGCAGATATCCATCTGTGTACTCCTGCGCTTGCTGAATCCCACCACTCACGATGGGCAGCGGACATAAGCCTTCGGCGGCACGTGTTCCCCAGGGATCGCCCGTCCGATAGCGGATAATGGCTATTGGGCGAGCCATGCAGCTGATGACGGTTCAGAGCTGTTTCTAGGTGTACTGGCGTCACGCTTCGTCCTACAGTGTTTGTCCGCTACGGCTTGCTCTAGTACAATGTATATTATGCGATGGCGAATTTGCACGTGTCCTACCGTCCTGTACTTACTTTTGCGCAGTTCTCTCCACTTACTCCTTTCCTCACCGATTCAGCAAGCACTCCCTTCATTTCTTTTCTCATCAGTCCACTTGACTGTTTCTTCTCACATCACACTTCAATTCTTCGATTCTCCTCCGCTACGGCTTGCTCTAGTACAATGTATATTATGCGATGGCGAATTTGCACGTGTCCTACCGTCCTGTACTTACTTTTGCGCAGTTCTCTCCACTTACTCCTTTCCTCACCGATTCAGCAAGCACTCCCTTCATTTCTTTTCTCATCAGTCCACTTGACTGTTTCTTCTCACATCACACTTCAATTCTTCGATTCTCCTCTTTCCCAGTTTTCCCACAGTCCATGCCTCACTTCCACACGATACTGTTCATTACGTTTTAGACTTTTTTTTCCAAAATTAAGG
The DNA here is from genome assembly GCF_023864345.2 of Schistocerca serialis cubense. Classification (NCBI taxonomy): domain Eukaryota; kingdom Metazoa; phylum Arthropoda; class Insecta; order Orthoptera; family Acrididae; genus Schistocerca; species Schistocerca serialis. The sequence goes on from NC_064639.1 coordinate 295,325,355, forward strand.
CCCATGTTGGATGCATGTTTCATGCATAACTTTACTTCAAATGTCCCAAATATGGTGTTAAGTTCTTCATTAATCTCATTCCTGCTACTGTTTACTATGAAGAGATAAGTGAGAATCTTCTTTTAGTTAAGTTTCCAGAACTGCAGTAGAGTTATAACTTAATTTTACTTACAATTTCTAAAAAATTATTAAGTAATGCATTTCGTACCTGGACCCTCTATTAAAGCTTAGCCATACTACTAGAGATAGTTAGATGTAGACTATTTCATGTTGCGGTGACGTTCGTTTTCTCAACATGTGAGAATCGAAAACTATTTTCTGAACTGCAATTCAAAGTAAAGATCGTAAAGGCCGATGAGATAACTTTTATTGCACAGTATTTGTAAAACTGTGATACACATTTTCAAGTCTGTAAGCAACTGAACATCAATATATGCAAACAGACTAGAATAACCACTAAAAGCTAAAAGTTATTTGTTGCTTTTCTTATTATTCATTATTATCTTTTGGGTGGTAGTAGTAGTAGCAGTACTAGTAGTAATAGAGTTATTCTGTGGATTACTTTTACAGAGACATTGGATATGCTGTAGAGAGGGAGGGTGAAAGAGAAAAAGAGAGAGAGTATACAAAATTCAAATTGGGCGCCAAACTCACTTGAGAGCAAGTGAACACCAACTGGGACTAGACAATAAACAACGTTTACACTGTATCTTGGCAAAGTGGAAAATGTTATTTCTAGACGAAATTTTGCGTTTGCATGTAGTATTAATATAATGTTAGTACTGATACAGTAATAATAATATAACTCACGAAAATTCAAATGAAAAAGGTTTTGCCAAAGCAAAACTTAAATATAGCAAATATACGATCGAAATATTTTGATACAACGAAATTACGTTTAGATATAAAGCGATACGTTAACTCAACAACCAAATTCACATTAACGTCATTCAGTTGCAGCTGATAAGCTACCACTACATGAGAATGTACAGAGGGTCTTGCACAACTGTGTAATATAAAATTAGGTTAATCACAACAAACAAAAACTGCCTTTCGGTTTGATTAGTTGAAAGATGTTCGCAACTCAGATTCAGTTTAAGGAAACTCGCTGACTATGATATAAAAGTGCTGAAGCATATTTGGGTTACAGGAAAGAAAACTGTTTTTCATAACAGGCGGACCTTAAATTTCATAATTTCAACTGCGAACACAACAAACGCAATAGCATAAAATACAAATCATGAATATCTTATTAATTTTGGTGATTTACACATTTTTATCCATATTTTCCCACTTCCTATTCTCATAATGTAATTATGTATGTTTTGCTACCTCTTTATGTATCAGCTTCCTGTCATCCTGTCGAAATCTATAGATTTTGTTTTGGAGGGTATAGCTATTCCATCTATTTCTGGCCTACCATTCTGTTTTGTAATATAAATCGATTATAATACAGTTCGTATTTGGTTCTCCTTACGTGTATGGAAATAATTCTCTTGCATAATCTTTGCAGCTTCTTATGACGAATCGAGTAATGTCGAAAAGTGAGAACCTAAAATATGTGGATATAGTGCTAGTGTGATGTAAGGTATCTACATGTTGGTCAGCATCGGGTCCTTCTACATTTACGCCTCATACATGTGAAAAAGCTTGTATACATCTGTTCTTCTGTATTTTCCCTGAAACCACATGCTTAAATGCAAAAACTTTCATATTTCACATGTGATATTGGTGGGCGAATGTGGTACTCAAAACAGAAGTCATTCGACTAATTAGCATATAAGTGCGGCGTCAACTATCATCAAACACAAAGACTAGCGGAAATTACGGGCTGTGCTCTTGTTTTGGCTGCACGAATGATTATCTAACTCCCATTTTTAGAGCAAATACATTAAATGAATAAGATGAAAGATATTCCTAGTGCTTTCAAATGACTGTATTTATTATATATACATTTACATTACTAAGAGGTAAATTTTGTTGGTCTCGTTTTTATAGCGATGATTACGTTATAAGAGCAATAGCTTTGGAACTAGTTGCGAATACGTTTAGCAGTATTGTAGGAACTAAGTGAGACCCCTCTGGAAGAGAAGAATCAGTGAAGACAAGATGCATCTGTCATTGTCGACAGCCTTTACAGAAGTTTCTGATCCCTGCGGGAGCAGGTGGAATGGTGTCTACGTGACGCCTGGGTGGCTTTGAAATATAGATGCCCCTGCCGAAAGAGACTTTCCGCTGGATAAAGATGTGTGGCCCACTGGTGTATTTTGAAAGATCCACCTGAGTCCTACAGCAGGTACGAGTGAAATGTATCTTGAACTACACACACACACACACACACACACACACACACACAATCGCGCGCGCTGCCTGACAAACAGGCAGAGAGAGAGAGAGAGAGAGAGAGAGAGAGAGAGAGACAGACAGACAGACAGACAGAACTACGGAGAGACCATTCGACCATTAAAGGATGAAGAGTGAAATGGAAGCTGCCAACAGAACATACACTACCGCCACGTGGAACTTACTCTTATTGATTCTGCTTCTGGAAACACATCCTGCATTAGTAGATAATTAATCCACGCAACACAATCTGAAATTATGAAAAATTATTGATTCGATAATCATTCGTCCAAAACTTAACCGTGGGTGGGAGTTTATTTTGTGAAGGAAATACAGTATCATAGCTTACGGCTGTTATAAGACAATGTTGGAATCCCAGCCAAATAGCAAAATTTTGTGGTACTGTAAGCTTCCCCAAATATTGAGATCGGCTATTCTGAAGTAATAGACCCTAATATGAGGATGCATATCGTCATTGTCTTGCATGTAAGGATGCGGCATTTGCCTCTTCTGTCTTCACACAGTTAATGTCCGTGGACATTGGTCTCGCCTTGCTTTCTGGCTGTAGTTCTGGATTTACTTGGGTTGTCCTTTATCTTTCATGTATGAATTCGGACATATCCTCTTTAATACCTTGAAAGTTCAGCTCATTTCGATTGTTTCCTTTTTTGTTAAATCTTTTCTTGTGCCCACGTTCTCCCACCTCAAGAATGTCATCTCTGCTGAATCACAATCTGAAAGAAAGGAGAGACATTGATAAGGAAAACGGTGGGCACAAATTTTATGATGATAAAATAGGCAGATGCCTAATCCCTGTATGCTTAATTGCTTCATAATGCTAGAGGTATGCACCTTGTTCGTATAAAATGTTCATACAGAAATAGAAACTTACTTTCCTTGTTTAGCACTGATACAAATAACTCTGCTCTCACTTTTATCCATTTAATGGAGCGATGAAGAGATGTCGTTAGTTAAATATTTTTGTTCATTAAACAGACTGAAAAGTGACGCCACTGACTAACTAATGTAGATCTGTAATTATTCTGCTGTAAGGAGATATTGCCGAGAGTCCATTATTTTGTAGTAAAACTATTTCAGTATTCGCAAGAAATTTTGTCTACTTCCTCACGAAATTTTTCCTCACACAATTAACTACCTTCCATAGTTTAATATCTGCAGATAAAAAGCTTTCATGCGTCTCGAAGGGTTACTTATTTTACGTGGCTATTTATCAGTTAACTGTCACGCAATTTGTTTCGTAATATCATATGTACATCCCCATAGTCAATGTAGACGACCCTTTAACGCGAAGTAATAACCGCAGATAACGTTCAGCACTACCGGTCTTCTCCTGCTTTCCTTTTATCATGGTGAGGTCCTGTCGTCTTCTCCAACCATGGAGAGCTTTTTATAGCTGGCTCGCAGCAATGGAGTTTACTTAAAGAGACATGGAGAGTCAAATTCGTTCAGAGCTGAAATCTGCCCTTGAGAGCGGGTAAAGACACAGAATTCGCTTCGTCCCAATTCCCTGCAGTGGGCACCTAAGGGGGCAGCTGTCTGCCGTAAAAACAGTCTTGTTCCAGACGTTGAGATGCCTTCCTTCAGGAAGGATAAAGGTCTAAGCCAAGTGCAGACTTCAGAAGTGGTAGAGCGTGAGAGTCGCCGTTTTTCTTGGCAGCCACTCCTCGGAAGAACGCTCGTTTAAAATCCTAGCAAACCGACCTTTTAATTGGCTCATAATAGTTATTCCTGTAGAGTGTGTACTTTCTCATGTGTGTCTACATGTGAGCCTTTCGATTCGTCTGCTTCAGAATTGTGTCATGTAGTGGCAGAGGTTTTCTGATTTCTTCCCCACGCCATGGCACAATTGGTGAATCGTAACAAAATCCACAGTAGTTGGGGGCTGTATAACTTATTTACAAGAATATTATTAGGCGGAACTCGCAAGATCTTCTGCACTTAACTAGCAAGTTTTCTACACTGGCAAAAACAGCCAAGTTTCAGAGTGTTAAGACAGAGGACACTTGCTGCTGGGACATGGACGACTGAACAGTTGCTGCTGCGTGATCGATGAGTAAAGACGTGCTTCTGGGAGAATGATGACACGAGTCTTGCCGTCTTATAGGAGGTGTGAGAAAAGCAATGAGGCTGACAACACTGCAAGCGATCTGGCAACGCTGTGTTGTTCCACTTGTGCGTACATCCCTTATAGATGTTCAGTCCGAGTCATTCCTACAGCGACCATGTGATTTTTGATAGTGTCATCAGTGAAGTTGTGTTTTTTAGTGTGCTAATTTAGAGCAACGTTATGCAATCAAGTTTTGTATTAAGCTAGTGTAATTCGCGAGTGTGACCTTTGAAAAGTTGTAACATATCCAAGGGGAACATTTCCTACGAAGAGAACAATGTTTTCGCTGGCACAAATTTTTGGAAGGCCGACTAGACGTTGAAGATGAATCTCGTTCAGGGACAACAACTTCAAAATCCGATGAATACGTTGAACCTGTGTCTGCTCTTGTGAAATCAGACAGACGTTTAACAGTAAGAATGATGGGTAACCTGTTAATCACTTTCACCGTACATCAAATTTTGACCGAAGTTTAGCACATGTAAAAGCTTTGTGCCAAAATGGTGCTGAAAAACTTTATAACTAAGCAGAAGGACAATCGAGGAAAAGTTGCGCTGATCTTTTTGAAGCCCTACCGGCAATTAAATCTCATGATTGTGCTTTTATTGTGCTCATCGACCTGTTCTAGGTTAGATTTCACGATTATAACATCACAGGATGTAATTCATTTGTTGATATATTACACAAATAAACTGAAATTGTTACAGAGACCTTTTTTTCTGTCATAGATGGATGATCCCACCGCTCATTAACATATCTACGTGTGGTGTGGTCCCCGTATTTTCTTGCTTCATTAGGCCACGCCTGTTAATAATCATTCACTAAGACTTTTCCTTTGCACATTGTTTTCTTCATTAAATTTGTATGATCTCATGAGAAGCTTCCTTTCTTTGTAAATCACCAGGTATCGGCCTTATAGCGTATTAGCGGTGTGCTAAACACCTCAACTTGTGCTAAACAGCTCAACCTGCGTCTCATACTTAGATAGCACAGATTACATATTTGGCAAAAATAATAATGAAATAGGTCTTTCATTTAACAAAATACTTTCAGACTATCATGCCGTCTTCTGGGAAAACGACAAAGCTCTGAAATTGATAATACTAACATCTTATTTGTAGTGCTCAACATATTACTCATGTGGAGGTATATTGATCCGGTTTTTAAGGAACGAAAATGAAACGTTTAAGTACACAAAATGGAAACCAAACATGATTTCCGGGGTCATGATGTTAGCTGAAAAATGTGTGTATAGTGCATGTACAAACTGCAGTACCCAGTACTGAGAAATTAATGTACCTGGATCAGAATAACAAAGTGATTGACAGACCTGGAATGGGCGATGTTGACACTTCACTGTTACTTGCTCCTCAATATCGTCACTTCAGCAAGAGCTGCGCAGTTAACGTAAGTACTAAATTGCTTCATATATTTTACATTAATTAGCAGCACTTTTTGTGACTTGCGAAACCATAATGTCTTATCACTTTGCCATTTACTCTGTTAACTACAAACATTCTTTTGCACATTATCAATAAATATGGACAAAGAAACAAGGCATGTGGTGAAAAAGAATCGTAACAATAGCTGCAGTTGTCGTCCAAGGAACAATATGACAGCACCGAACAAAACACAACGAGTGACAGAGCTCTGCCGGCCGTTGTGGCCGAGCGCTTTTACGCGCTTCAGTCTGGAGCTGCGCGACCGTTACGGTCGCAGGTTCGAATCTTGCCTCGGGCATGGATGTTTGTGATGTCCTTAGGTTAGTTTAAGGTTTAAGTAGTTCTACGTTCTAGGGTACTGATGACCTTCGATGTTAAGTCCCATAGTGCTCAGAGCCATTTGAACCATTTGACAGACCTCATTATTTCGTTGCCTGTTGCTATGGTATCTCTTTTGTAAACAAATAGTTGTCAATCACTTCGTTATTCGCATACGGGTGTAGATTTTCATTTCATGAACCAAATCCGTTGCAAAAATGTATAAATAAAACATTATTGCACACTAGGGGTAAACCAAGTAAGGTTGCGATCTTGTTAATAGATGTTAAAAGATGAAATATCATTTAGAACACAAAATTTTCATCCTTTTTTTAGAAACTTAAGAGAAAAACTTACTAAACAAATAGTAAAAATAAAAAAAAGATTTTGGGTTTCTGTGGTTTTCCCAAACAACTTCCTGCAAATGTTGGATGATTCCTACTGTCATAGCTGATCACCTCCACTCCTCATTAAAACAGACCTGTAAGAAAGATTTTTGTTCTTAATGTGTACAGCCTTGCATGTGGTCATTGTCTGTGTGTTGTGATCTTCTGTGTTGTTTAAGCCGTGTGTGAAGGCCTCCTGTTCATTCCAATTCCATATATGTATTTATTGTTTTAGTTACTCTATCACATGTGTACCATAACGACTTTCCACTGTTGTTTGTTTTATTGTGTTTAGCTCTTTTGTGTAGTTCCGTTTGCTTACGAGTGTTCCGTTTGGAGTGGTGTCTGTTTCTGTTCCTAATGTCAATTTATGGTTGTGTGTTGTTTATTTCATTGCATAGCTGTTTCATGTATGTATGTGATTCATCAATCAGTCATCTTATGTCATCGATATACTGGTATCAATATATTACTTTCTATTTTATGGTTTCATTATGTAACTGAAGATCTCACTCTCTACATTGTTCATGAATATGTTGGCCACTAATCGGTGATCCCATTGGCAGTCTATTGGGGATAAATCAGTGTATGTATCTGGTGTGTTTCGTTGTAAGTTAAGTGCTCGTGTGACAGTGTTGATTGTTTCATCTATTGGAATATACGTGAATACTGATGTGATATCAGATGATATTAGGCTTGCTGTGTCTGGTAACATTCTTCATTCTGTCTATTGATTTCTTTTAGTTTTCCAGGTTCCTATAGTATTCAAAGACGTATATTTTCTTTATTAATAGTGTTTATATTGCGTTGTTTGACAGGATGGAGAATTTTTGTAATTAATGACTGGTCTCAGTAGAATATTTTGTTTTTACACTTGTTTTAGAAAATTCAGAGTGAGTACCTTAGAATTTTTCTATCATTCTTTTTATATGGCCTTTTGTGAATGTATTTTTGACGTTTTTCAGTTTTTGTTGAATATTTTCAGGTACCTTCCAGTTTGGGCACTGATATGTTTGGTGATTTTTGTTCTTCAGAATATCTGGTGTTTTATACACGCATTCATTTTCATTCACATCCAATAAAATTAATGGGAATAACCGTTATGTTTTATGTTGAGAATTCATAGCTAGAGTGATAACCGCCAAATAAAATGAGAAGTGGGAACATTTCAGAGACTTCTCTAAATAATACTAGTTATGAATTAATTGAGTACACCTTCAAAAATCATTTGAAATGCTTATAAAGTTCTTGAGGAAAAGGATATTTCTAAATATATTTCTAACAGGACACACAGTTTTAACGATATATTCTCTGTTGATCAACAGGAATAGCAGGGATCGCCTGAGGAAGTATATATAAACAACAGCATCTACAGAAACGAAGTTTTAAGTACTTCTCTATTGCATAAACGTGTTCTGCAGTACTGATTAGTAACATCGACGGTAAATTGTTTTATGATACAAAATCACTTTGATCTTTGAAATATCAGGTGGCCGCGATATTCCATAAACTGCAGAATTTCAGTTCATTTAAATCTACAAGGTGATTCAGCTGCCCCTACCTTTGTGTTTTATGCAACCTGCAACACACTGAAAAAACATAATTGAGAGATTTTTATATTCTCTCTCGCTCGCTACATGCAAACTATTAGTCATACAGAAGAAATGAACACAATTGTTTTGTAGGAAATGGAAGATAGTTAAATTTTTTACTGGGGTGTGGTTTTGCAGGAGGCCACGGTTTTCGAGTTATTCGAGAAAAGTATATTCGAAGGGCAGTTTTTACGTTTTTCTTGAATTGGTGAAATTGTATCCAACTAGAAAATTTAACTAGATTAAATTTCCAATGAAGAGATCTGTTCAGTCTTTCAGTATGACTAACAGCTTGCACGTAGCAAGTGAGAGAATATGAAAATCTAGAACATTGTTTTTGAAGGTGCCGCAAGTTACTTAAAACCCATAGATAAGGGCAGCTGGATCAGCCTGTAGATACCCAAGTTTTAAAACTGTTTTGTCACTAGATGACACTAAAAGGACCCTTCGGTTGTATTATACAATGTGTTGTAAGAACAGCAACCAACCATTAACGTGATAACATTTTTCTTTGCGGCATTTTATTGTTTCTTGCCATTACCAGTTTAGGACATTTAATTCATCATCAGACTGATGCATTGTATTTGCAGGACGAACCATTCAATCAGCTGTTAAACGCTTTGTATATCATGGTGCTACAAAACGAAAACATTTCAAACAAAGAAATATTCAAAACTAAAAAGTAAGAATACATTCAAGTTGAAATCGGTACACAGAACTGCTATACAGATATCAAATCCCTAGGAAAAAAGGGGCCTCATAGGAGGATGCATACCATGCTGTTTACAATAACAGCAGTGTTACTTATTAAGGACATCCTGCCTTAGTAAGGTGCTCTGATTTCGCTCTTACTACACACATTCTAACATTTTGCTTCAATTATTTTTTTCTGATTGAGCGGGAAACTGATGTTTACCGTAATGTAATTTAGTAGAAGTTGAATTATGAAATATGATTTCTTAAACTTGATGCGTATAATCGTTTTCATTAACTTAATTTTACATTTATTAAACAGACATAGATCTCTCTTACCTGGCCACGTAAGTATAAAACTATTTTGTAAGCAGATGACAGTATAGATGTTCTGTTGTCGTATTGCAATCTACCAACCACTAACATCACGATGTTTTCCTTTAACACATTTTCTTGTTTCTCTCTATTACCAGTTTTCAACAATTTATTCATCATTGGTGCTTGCTTTGCTTTTAGAAGACAAACTAGTAATTACCTGTTGAATAAGTTGCAATGCATTGTGCCCCATGCCGGAAACATCTCAAACTAATGAATATTCGGAAAGGAAATGAAAGTAGATTGCTCTACAGATATCATCAAATCTTAAATATTGTCAAAAACTTTCTCTAAACCTACAAATATTATAAATTCGAGTAACCTTTGTTCCGTCTGTCTTCAAAGATAAGTCTTCGTGTCAGTATTGCCTAGTGTGGTCCTACATTGATCATCTACTCAAACTGGTCTTCTCTGAGGTCATTCTGTTCTTCTGTAAATAATTCGTGTCACAATTTTGCAACCGTAACTTATTAAAGCGATTATTCGGTAATATTCACACCTGTCAGCTCCCACTTTTTATGGAGTATAGCCTATTAAACATTAACATTGGCTGATATATTTAAAACATGCTGGCATAAACAATGACACAGAAGATTTGTAATGAATGTTTGACAAAGGATAAACAAATATTGGTCAGATTCTCTGAGGGTGGTATATGAGATTAGACGGTCTGGTCTTAAGCAGAACATGGCCTTAGAAAGGCCTAGCACAGTCGCTTTCCAGGAGTAAAGAACGTAATCCTGATGTAGTGTTGATTATAAATTCTGGAGAGCATACATATCCATATCCATAACCATCAACTTCCCAGGCCAGATCTCGAAGTTTTGTCATCAACCGCTTGTCCTGAGTAAATTTTCTCTCCGCAGCGGAGCGTTCAGTGATTTTGCTTAGTTGACGGAGCACTAGCCCGAGAAAGGCAAAGGATCCAGGGTCGAATCCCGGTCTGGCACGAAGTTCTAATATGCCAGGAAGTTTTAAATCAGCATACACTCCACTGTAGAATCAAAATTCATTCTGTAAACTACCCGTTAGGCTGTGACTAAACCATTTCACAACAATTCCTTTGTTCCCTGAGCACCAGTCCCACAAGGTAGGTGGCAGAACTTAGTGGAATTTGGGAAGTAGGAGAAGAAGAACTAGTGGAAGTGTAGCTGGTGTGCGCAGACCTTGAGAAGTTCTTGGATAGCTCAGTCGGAAGGGCAATTGCCCGCGGAAAGCAAACGGTCCGAATATCGGTCCGGCACAACAGTTTTCGTCTGTCAGGATGTTTCAACATTCATCCGGTGTTCTCCTGAAACCAACGTTAGAGCACATTTCTCACAGTGATCAGCCCACTTCTCCGATCTGGTCCGAGAAGCAGAGGGGAAAGCAGCTGACTATACGCCTTTTTAGTCTCTATTCCTTTTGCGCTTAGGATCCCTGTAAAAAAGCCTTGGATGCTGCACAGTCAGTTACGTTATTGTGTTCAAAGCTATTTCTCAAGGACAACTATGTCGTTCGTCCAACGGTTGAATTTCACTTTCCCTGTAATACTACCCCATTATTCCTGCTTTTAAATTAGCCATTCTTTACGGAGGAAACAATTTGGTTCAATAACAGAACTAAAGCAGCTAATTCCTACTAATCACACATCACGTTCTGACAGGGAGTCGGATGTAGGGTTGTACCGTGTTTTTGAATCTGACAGCTAAAAAGGGTAGCAACGTAGTGATGGAAGAACCTGGTTTCATGGTACTGTATATAATGGTGCTAAACATTAACCAATGGTACATTGGCAACTCACAGATATAATTCCCCTGTGGCCCAGAAAACAGATAAGGTGGCATTAAGAAATATGATGATCAGAATAAAATTATTTGAGCGCGTTACATCGATGTATTTCGCGCCCTTAATAAAGTCTTGGCAGAAAGGTGTGGTTTAAATGAGTAACAGTGTTAAAAAATTTTAGAATAAAAGGATAAATTTTTTTTTATAATTTCCGTTTGAAACACACACACAATAAAAGTACATATGTGGTATCCGTTCTTTATGACATGTCCGACATAACAGACATCATTTTGGTCCAGCAACTAATGTGAATTAAGACACAAAGGAATTACAGACGTTGGCTGCGAGTGACCACTGATTCAAATCAATGGGGAAAGTTGATAATTTGAAAGACTGTGTCAGACGTATGTGGCTGGCTGATCGGTGACCAAAAAAGGATGCAACAGCCCCTCTTTAATATACTGACACTTCTAATTTAACAGTTTAGGTATGTGTCTGGACAGCTCGTTCGTCTGGTCGTCGGATAAGGTTGAGGACAGGTCCCCATTTAAATTTACTGCTGCCCTCACGTTAGAATGTAATACCCATTCTGTCAAAATACGATGTAACGAAATACACAGTCCACGAGGTTCAAAACAAATACAGTCATGATATTCAGTTAAGGTCTCGGAATTTCAGTGGGATGACGCCGACACCTTGCTACGAAATTTTTCAGCTGTCAATCAGGCAGCCATCCTCAGGTGAGTCTTACATTTTTTTCTTTTCTTTAGCAGCTGTCATTGCCAACGCATGAGATGTGGGCGGGCTATTGTAGTTGTTCTTTCCAGCCAAATAATCCAGTAGGCTAGTTGTAAGGCAGAGGGTCTCCCATTTGAGAATAATTAAGCGAGCGTGTCCAGTTCTGGCATTCATCCAACAACCGGGGGAAAATTTCCGAAAACCTCGCTCGAAACCGGAGGCTTTAGCTATTTGCTATTTTAATTTATCTCTGGGACAATATTGGTCACCGTCGATGATTATTTTTTTTTAAATTTAGTATGTATGTGTGACTTGTACCGTTGTATTTTGATCGTGTTGGAGAAATTTCTAGGGACCAAAGCTAAGCGTACACGAAAAGTGGCAGTGGTGCTGCAGGCGCATGCGCTACCGCAGCATGATCGCTCTCTGTCGAGTTCAGCAGCCTCTGTGGAGTAATGCTCCCTGTGTGGCGCTCGCCCCCTCCGTGAATTTACGGGTCCCGAGAAGGAAATTTCAGTGGTAAGAGTACTGAAATTAAATGTCACTATTCAGAGCATTAAGACGTGGAATCTTGTCTTAGAAGGAAAGTGTTTGCGTTTTAACGGACATATTTTTATGAAATTTTGGTTACCGGACCATTAAGTACCTTTCAGTTTGCTGGGGAGTGCCGTTTTTCTGCAAGACTCTGCAAACGTGCTCTAGATGTCACTGGCGATCCCACTGCAGGAGCCAAACACAATGCAGATATCTTAACTGTAAATGAGAGTGGGAACTTTCTATAATATACCCATAACAGTATGAATGACTAGAAAACGCCGAATAAAGGAAAGTAAGGTTTTCAGGATAGCAAATTGGAAGTTGCGGTACAGAAAATGGCCCAGAGATGAGGATTGTGTGTGTGTGTGTGTGTGTGTGTGTGTGTGTGTGTGTGTGTGTGTGTAGTGAGTGAAGTGTTATGAAACAAAGTGTGTATAGTGTGTGCAGGGACTGATAGTGAGATATGAGTGAACAATGTGGCATTACATTATTTAATAAGTTATTTATAAAAAAAGTATTGTATACCAGGAGTAAATCTAATGATTGTCTCTAACTAAAGTCTGTAAATATACGTGTATATGAATTAGCTTATTTTAAATTGATCTAAATTTGTAAATACTTTGACATGTCCTATAATCTTGTAAAAAGAGATCTACGGATGAATACAGATATTACTACTACTACTATTACTACTACTGATCATAGGGTAAATGTGACTAGGGACGCCGCGCACGCTGTAAATATAGGTTCCCACCGTGGCCACCAGATGGCAGTGTGCATGCTGCATTATTTTCTTTGTAATAACCACTGTGTGTGGGTGTGATGCAAGTCACACGAACGTTACGCAAATTGTAGTCGATATACGAAGATGAGTTCATGTTTCCTTGTGAAAAAGTTTTTCCTTGTGTTCATATATCGTATATTAAGTTGGTTTCAGATGATTAATCAGCCATTCTTAGTACGGGAGAAGTCATAAGCACGACTGGACTGATACTTGGCAGAGCTGCCGAACAGCAATCTGGTGGGGATACCTCATTTCTATCAGATTTTATAACTGACCTGAAAACATTCCACACAAGTCAGAGGATACCACAGTTGCCTCATGATGTTGTAAATATGTAAGTTACTTTATTTCTTACATTGTTAACGTTATTGTGATTGCATACAATTCTATTATTTACAGAAATACACAAATATTTATGACATGTCTACTCAATATAAAAGGAAGGACACTGCAAAGAGAGCTCTGTGGACAGAGGAAAATTTAAAAGTGTAAAACGGCTGAAAACAAAGGAAAGACTATTCAGGGAGGCAGAGAGGCACCATGGTATTCCGGCACGAACCTTAAAACGAAGAATGGAGTTCTTCAGTCCGGAATAAGGCACACTAGGTCCAGCAGGTATAGCTATTTGAATAATTACCCAAGTCAAATTAATAATCAGTAATACTTTTAAATTATATTTCATCAAAATAAATATTGATGTCATTTATTATCTGCTATAACTGGTTTAACTCGAGAAATTTATTTCCTTTTCATTTCTCAAACTTAAGATTATTTGTGTCACGAGATGAGAAGAAATTGGTTACCCATATTAAGGCTCTTGCAGCAGCTGGGTCCGCGCCTTACAGGTTGACAGAAGACTTGCATACAGACCGGCGAAGGAAATGGGACTACGAAATAAATTCAACAGCGAATCTAAAACTGCGGGTTGCTATCGGTTAAATTCTTTCCCACGTGAAAATGCACGACTGGGTGTGTGCCAGTTTGAGGGTCCTTTCTTAGCAAGAGCGGAAGGAATGAATAAGGAAATTGTTGGTGGTTATTTTGAAGTATTGGCATAAGTACTGAAGGAAAATGATTTTTTTGGCAAGCCAGAAAATTTTTTAAATGTGGGTGACAACAGAATGCAGGCAAACAATCAACCTGGTTCTGTGAAAACGGAAAAAGATACCAAATCTATTCATGTATTAATGTCAGAAGAGAAAGGCGAAAATTTAACTGTTCTGGCTTCTTGTAATGCTGCAGGCCAATTTATGCCTCGTGTTCTGATATTTGAGGGGATAACCAAGAAAGCGGAGTTTGCTGATGGCTTGCCTCCATGTTCCGGCGTATACATGAACCCACAGTCATGGTACGTTAGTACAGAATTGTTCACAGATCATTACCTGAAACAAAAGCCATAATAACAGGCCGTTTGCATTTCAGACGGACACGCCTCTCACAACAGAACTCGGCAGTTGCTTCCGACAGCTGTTGACAACAATGTAATGATTTGACTATCTAGCCACTGTAATCACGCCTTGCTGCCACTCGACATGACACTTTTGCCCCTAAAAACATATGCCCGGAAAGAAACTTCGTAATGAGTTGCATAGGGCAGTCAAAGGAAAATCGCTCGATATCAAATGAATCGACTAATCGGTGCAACTTGGAGTAAGGCCACGTCTTCAGGAATGGCGCTCAGTGACCTTCAAGCCACGGGAATTTGTCTCTTTAACCCGAACAGAGTACCTGAACACTTCTTCTCAATGTCACGAACAAATGAATCATCATCACCATAACAAACTTCCCGTTCTATGCACTCCTCACCTACTCCTGCTGATTCTTCCCGGACTTCTCCACAACCTTCCACATCTACTATGTCACCTGATAAAATGACACCAATGAAACCTCTCCAGAAAATAAGCCCGATACCGAAACTGCCCAAATCAGCGTCAGTAAGGCGAAGGCTCAACCCAAAGCACTTACTGACGGATGCTACAAACGAAGAGAAGCGTGAAAAAGAAAGGCCAAATGAAATTAAGGAAGGAAAACAGAAGGAAAAGGTGAAAAGAATATCATCTGTCACTTCAGGAGGTGGGACGCGACCAGCTAAGAGGACCATCGCAGAAACTGGATAGAACCCAATAAATTTGGAAACAAACTGCTGCTGTGAATGTTGGGAAAATTATTTCCTAAGCACAAAAAAATATGACTGGATCCAGTGTGTGAGTTTAAACCAGTGGCTCCACGAAACATACTTTACATATGTAGACATGTATGTAGATTGTGGCAGGAAAGATGCTAGAGAACGAAGCATTAAGGAACATACCACTCGTATGAACATTTGTACCTTGTACGCTGCAAATCGAAATTAAAATATTACGTAAAGTAATGTTGGAAATTGCGATTCAGTTCATGTTACTACTCAGTTGTATGCATATAATGTTATAATATTCAGTTACATTAAAGTTGCAGAAATCAGCTTAAATCTGATTTTGTTATTAATTATTTCACATGCGGCATCTCTCCCGAGAAAAGTCGGCATCTCTACCGGGTTCCAGACAGAGACGCCACTTACGCAACAATTCCTATGCTGCTCCTTTACTCCCTTTTATTTCCACTTACCGAGGTTTTTCTCATATGTGATCTATCATCCAATCGGTCATCAAGGACCTTTTAGATAATGCGCCGACCTCACAATGCTCCTCCACAGGTGGCGATCTTGTGCACTTTGGATCCGGTTGTCACTGACTCCTAGTTGGCAAAGGTCTTTCTGGAGCTCAGCCTCCCATAGCTTTCTGGGTCTTCCAATTGGGCGGGTACGATCAGGTCTTCCCATAAGTACGACTTTTTCTCGAGAGGTGTCTGGTCTTCTAACAATGTGGCCTGCCAAGCTTATTCTCCGCGCTCTCAGTTTTTGAACGATTTTCGGTTGCCTCATCAGCTCATACAATTCTTGGTTTTGTTCTACGTCTCCACGAGGTCCTTCTCTGGAGAGGCCCAAAGACCCTTCTCATAATTTTTCTTTCGAAGACCAACAAGTTTTCTTCATCCTTCTTTGTTGTGCTTAGGGTTTCTGTCCCATACCACAATACTGGCTGGCACTATCACGGCTCTGTAAGTTTTAAGTTTGGTCTTAACTGACAGATTCTTGGATTACATAATCTGCTTTAGGCTGAAGTAAGTTTTAGACCCCTTCACAATACGCTGGTTTATTTCCTGTTTTAAAATATTTTGTCTGTTGGGCCATGTACCAAGGTATTTAAAATTTTCCACTTTTGCAAATTTCCATGTCGCTACCTGTAACGGGATGTCATTAGGAGCTTCTCTTGAAACCTCCATTACCTCCGTCTTTCCCGCATTAATCCGCTACCCCTATCTTACTTGCATTTTGCGCTATGTCCTCTACATTTTCTGCAATCTTTTCCTCTGATTCTGCTAGAACTGCGATGTCCTCTGCATATGCGATCTAAGGCAAAAAAATAAAATTACGCTAAATCAGTCTGCAACAATATTTAATGTGATTCTGTCGTAATATAACAAAAGATATAAAATGTACGGTATATATACCGGATTTACCTTATAACTGCACATTCTGTAGTAGTGATAAACGTTATGTCAGTCACATTTCTGAAGCTGTCCACAGGTTCAGCAGTATCTTAGCCGGCGTTCTGCCATGCGTAACGAAGCTTTGGTCTACGAGGGTTGGAACGTTAATAGTGGCAACTATTTATTTACATCTCGTACAAAATATATACGTGTTTGAAAGTTTTACTGACCTTCAAAGTAGTCAACAGCATTGTGTATAGCTCGTTGCCAGCGATTTGGAAGTCGTAGGATACTCTTTGCAATGCCAGTTGTGTTGACAGTTCGAGCGGCGCGGTCTATTGTCCGACGAATTTGTAGCAGTTCTGAAGCGAATGCCGTGAAGCGTTTCCTTCAGTTCAGAAATCGAGTTGAACTTAAGAGGGTTTAAGTCAGGGGAGTGCAGTAGGTGGTATAGCACTTAGCAGCCCCATCAGTCAAACAAATCACTAACAGCTCGCACTGTACATGCTTGAGCATTGTCCTGCAAAATGATGGCCAGGTCCTGCAGAAAGTGTCATCTCTTCTGTCTCTAAGTTGGACGTAGGTTGTGTTCCAAAAATGAACGGCATGGCTCTTTGAAGCCAAAATCATGATCGTGTGAGTGTAAATGTAACACTGTAAATAAATAACAGTCTAATGGCAGTACTGACCTTAAAGATATATATTATGACGGTAGCCCCGCATTATGAAAAAAAAATATTAAAAGCTTAATGTCTCATTCATTCAAGTGAATGACAAGAATAATATACAGCAGCACGGAAAAGAAAACTGAGGAACTGTTTAGATGACGATCAGTTTGGATTTAGGAAACTTAATGGCACTTGAGAGGCGGTTCTGACATTGCTGTTGATAGTGAAAGCAAGACTGAGGAAAAATGAACGCGCCTACGTAGGATTTGTCGACCTGAAAAAAGCGTTTGACAGGGTCAAATGGTGCTAGATATTCAAAATTCTGAGAAAAATCGGGTAAGCTATGGAGAAAGGCGGGTGATATACAACACTCACAAGAGCCACGAGGCAACAATGAGAATATCAAGGTCTACCAAGTGCTCAGATTAAAAAGGATGTTGTCTTTGTTCCCTATTGTCAATCTATACCTCGGAGAAGCGATGACGGAAATAAAGGAAATCTTCAAGAGTGGGATTAAAATTCAAGGTGGAAGGATATCAACGATAAGTTGATGATCACGCTATCCTCAGTGAAAGTGAAGAAGAATTACAGCATCTGTTGAATGGAATGGTCTATTGAGTACAGAATATGAACTGAGAGTAAGTAGATGAAAGACGGAAGTAATTGGAAGTAGAAGAAGTGAGGATAGCGAGAAACTTAACGTCAGGATTGGTGATCGCGAAGTACATGAAGTTAAGAAATTCTGCCACCTAGGCAAAAAAATAACCAATGATGGGCGAAGCAAAGGAGACATAAAAGTAGACTGGCAATGACCAAAAGGACGTTCCTGGCCAAAAGAACCCTGCTACGAAACATAGGTCTTAATTTGAGAAGACGTTTCTGAGTAGGTGCGGTTGGAACATGGCCTTGTATGGTGGTGAAACATGGACTGTGGGAAAACCGGAACAGAACTGAATCGAACAATCTACGGTGGGGTGCTCCAGAATAATGTTGGAGATTAGATGGACTTATAAGGCAAGGAATGAGGGGGCTCTCCTTAGAATCAGGGAGGGAAGGAATATATGGAAAATACTGACAATAAGAAATGACAGGATGATAGGGGACATCTGTTAAGCCTTCAGCGAATAATTTCCATGGTGCTGGAGAGAACTGTGTCGGATGAAAATTGTAGAGGAATAAAGGGATTAAAATACAGCCAACAAATAATTGAGGACGTAGGTTGCAAATGCTGCCCTGAAATGAAAATATTGGCAAGGGAGATGAATTCGTGGACGGAGGCATCAGACCAGTCAGGAGACCGATGACAAAGAAAAAAGTAAAATTGTATTCCATAGACTCCTCTGCAATTTCGCACTGCTGCCAAGGATTACGAGATCATTTTGGCTTATCGGGTCCATACCATGATGGTACAATGTTTCTTACTCAATGGGTTGTGCTATTTTCCAACGACGGGGTCCGCTGTTCACACATCTCACACGGCCCAGCACTATTTTTGTGAGCACGGGTCTGAAGTGTCGCATTCCCTCTGGCCACAACAGTCACCAAATCACAGTATTTTTGAATCTTTGTTATATAGTGTCAAATGAAGGGTGCATGGTCGCTACCCGCCTGTATCATCGTCACCTGAACTTACTATTTTGCGGGTAGAATGGTGTAAGATTCCCTTGAAAACCATATAGGACCAGTATCTATCTTTCCCGGATGACTGTTTTGAATGGCAATACCGTATTAGACATGGTAATGCGGTGTGTTTTGGTGTTTTCATACTTTTATCCACCAGCTGTAAATATGGACTGAAGCCTAAATCTCAAATCTTTCCACTTGTTGACCATATTTCCGAATAAT
Organism: Schistocerca serialis cubense; assembly: GCF_023864345.2. Lineage (NCBI taxonomy): Eukaryota > Metazoa > Arthropoda > Insecta > Orthoptera > Acrididae > Schistocerca > Schistocerca serialis. The sequence continues at coordinate 295,344,499 of NC_064639.1, forward strand.
TAACGCAGTTAGCCGTTTCATTTTGTCCCACGACGCGATTAGCGCGTCGAGGAAATACACTCTAAAACAAAAACAAAACAAACAAACAAAAAACCCATCGTCACACAATGAAGGATTTAGCCGAAAGAGACTTCGGAATTCTCAGAGAATTTGGATGATTTATTCAAGAGAAAGAGTTTTACAAACTGAGCAAGTCAATAACGCGCTGGTCCATCCTTACGCAAGCAGTTATTCGGCCTGACCTTGATCGACAGAGTTTTTGAATGTCCTCCTCAGAGATATCGTTCGAAATTCTGCCCTACTGGCACGTTAGATCGCTAAATCCGGAGCTGGTTGGGGGGCCCTGTCCATAACGCTCCAAGCGTTCTCAGTTGGGGACAGATGCGGCGACCTTGCTGGCCAAGGTGGGACTTGACAAGTACAAAGACAAGCAGTAGAAACTCTTGCCGTGTAAGACCGGGATGGCTTCTTATGAAGGGCAACAAAACGAGGCGTAAAATATCGTCGACGTACCGCTGTGCTGTAAGAGATCCGCGGAAGGCAGCCAAAGAGGTCCTACCATAAGAAGGAGTGGCTCTCCAGACCATCACTCCTGGTTGTCGGACTACATGGCGGGTGAAAGTCACGTTGGTATCCCACTGCAGTCCGGGACGTCTCCAGACACTTATGCGGTCTGTAATTGGATTGACTGAAGTACAGTTGTCTTCAGTGGTGAGCTCTGCTTCGTACTGAGACCTGATGACCAGAGAAGATGTGTTCTTTCAAGAAAATCATTTAAAATTCAGAAGTAAGCATATTTTTAATGGGTTCAGAACTAGTAGTTTTTGTGGCTACTTACAAGTCTCCATTGGTCTTCCAAAGTATCAAATATACTACACTCCTGGAAATGGAAAAAAGAACACATTGACACCGGTGTGTCAGACCCACCATACTTGCTCCGGACACTGCGAGAGGGCTGTACAAGCAATGATCACACGCACGGCGCAGCGGACACACCAGGAACCGCGGTGTTGGCCGTCGAATGGCGCTAGCTGCGCAGCATTTGTGCACCGCCGCCGTCAGTGTCAGCCAGTTTGCCGTGGCATACGGAGCTCCATCGCAGTCTTTAACACTGGTAGCATGCCGCGACAGCGTTGACGTGAACCGTACGTGCAGTTGACGGACTTTGAGCGAGGGCGTATAGTGGGCATGCGGGAGGCCGGGTGGACGTACCGCCGAATTGCTCAACACGTGGGGCGTGAGGTCTCCACAGTACATCGATGTTGTCGCCAGTGGTCGGCGGAAGGTGCACGTGCCCGTCGACCTGGGACCGGACCGCAGCGACGCACGGATGCACGCCAAGACCGTAGGATCCTACACAGTGCCGTAGGGGACCGCACCGCCACTTCCCAGCAAATTAGGGACACTGTTGCTCCTGGGGTATCGGCGAGGACCATTCGCAACCGTCTCCATGAAGCTGGGCTACGGTCCCGCACACCGTTAGGCCGTCTTCCGCTCACGCCCCAACATCGTGCAGCCCGCCTCCAGTGGTGTCGCGACAGGCGTGAATGGAGGGACGAATGGAGACGTGTCGTCTTCAGCGATGAGAGTCGCTTCTGCCTTGGTGCCAATGATGGTCGTATGCGTGTTTGGCGCCGTGCAGGTGAGCGCCACAATCAGGACTGCATACGACCGAGGCACACAGGGCCAACACCCGGCATCATGGTGTGGGGAGCGATCTCCTACACTGGCCGTACACCACTGGTGATCGTCGAGGGGACACTGAATAGTGCACGGTACATCCAAACCGTCATCGAACCCATCGTTCTACCATTCCTAGACCGGCAAGGGAACTTGCTGTTCCAACAGGACAATGCACGTCCGCATGTATCCCGTGCCACCCAACGTGCTCTAGAAGGTGTAAGTCAACTACCCTGGCCAGCAAGATCTCCGGATCTGTCCCCCATTGAGCATGTTTGGGACTGGATGAAGCGTCGTCTCACGCGGTCTGCACGTCCAGCACGAACGCTGGTCCAACTGAGGCGCCAGGTGGAAATGGCATGGCACGCCGTTCCACAGGACTACATCCAGTATCTCTACGATCGTCTCCATGGGAGAATAGCAGCCTGCATTGCTGCGAAAGGTGGATATACACTGTAGTAGTGCCGACATTGTGCATGCTCTGTTGCCTGTGTCTATGTGCCTGTGGTTCTGTCAGTGTGATCATGTGATGTATCTGACCCCAGGAATGTGTCAATAAAGTTTCCCCTTCCTGGGACAATGAATTCACGGTGTTCTTATTTCAATTTCCAGGAGTGTATATACCACCAGGTCTAGCCCCTCCCGTCCCTACAAACTATCGTATGGGTACCATTGCTCAGTTAAATGTCTGAACATGACGACTGATCGGTACGACCATGCAGTCTGACTGTACCAGCCACGGAAACGTACGTTGATTTCAGAAGAAGGCAGCGCTCTTGCTGCGGTAGTTATTTAAAATCTCGAGTTTCGAAGAAAATGGTTGACTACTGGGATCGCTCCATTTGCACCGGTTGACCAGCTGCGTTAGTTTCCCACACACTGACTTCTTCTAATTGCCGGAATGGTTTCTATTGACACTCTTTGGTGTATAAATTTATAAGAACTATTAAAACTTGGCACAGAGGATTCCCTTACAACGAAAAGGAGCTTCTTGCTGAAAATTACTAACTTCTGAACGAATTACTATTCCGAGCAGCAAAAATTATGGACGAACTCTCAACACTGACGAATCATTATTGTCTAATTGGTATCTCTCAATCATCCTCACGTCACATATACTTCCACGAAACACATTATTGTTAAAATTAATTAATATCAATGCTAGCTTAAAAGTCTTGCTAATCATTGATTATCCTAATTATAATATGACGGTAATAATTTGCACCTCTGAAGAGTGCGGCATCACAGCCAGACTGGGATTTGAACCGCCATCCCTCCGAATAGAAACTCAGTATCTTACCGCTGCACCTCCTCACTCTGTGAGTGTGTTCCGTACACCTGACACTTGAGCAGATGAGCTGCATCATAATAATCATCATCATCTCATCATCACCATCACCATCATCGAGAGCCATTTGATATTTAATGCTGGATATAAGGCTCTTACCGACTTCTTTGTGTGTTATTCTTTTACATCACACGATTCATATCACTTATGCATGTGTTTCAATGTAATCTACAACAGTCTTATCTTATAGGCGTCTTACAATCTCTTCTACTCAGAATATGCGACTTTTTCTTCAAACGTTCAAATCTGTGTGAAATCTTACGGGACTTAATTGCTAAGGTCATCAGTCCCTAAGCTTACACACTACTTAACCTAAATTATCCTAAGGACAAACACACACACCCATGCCCAAGGGAGGAATCGAACCTCTGCCGGGACCAGCCGCACAGTCCATGACTGCAGCGCCTTAGACCGCTCTCTTGCGGATCCTTTTCAAAATGTTGCATTGGTAATGATTGTTACAATTCAGTCCAAAATTACGAGACAAACTATTCCATTGGCCAAATATGCGAGCGTCACTATGACATCTTACTGAAACTTTCGAGCTACTTTCGCATAGACGTTCTTTGACTTTGATGACTGATGTCTCGAAGCTGTAGCCGTAAACTCAATAGTTATCTTACGTGGAGATAATCTGCATAACTGTTTCTTTAACTTCTTCAAGGACAGCTTCCAAAAGGATCCTTACACTCCCCTGTCCTTAAACGAGTACCAATTACTGCGGCAATTCCAAGGACTTTCTGGCAGGTATCTGGCTGGTGTGCACCACACCCATGGAATAGTCTAATTAAGCTCTAAAAGTTGTGTTCGAAGGCCTGCCTGATTGAAGATCACTTTTGAATCGAAAGAAAGCTCCGATACTCTACATTCAACCTAGACAACGATCTCCGTAGGTTCCTTCAAGAATTCTTAACTTTCAGAATACCATTTCCACTTTCACGGTAATTTAAACGTTACTGTTTTTTCTTTCGTCCTTCTTGTCAGTGTTTCCCACACACTTCTTTCCTCACCGATTCTGCGGAGAACCGCCTCATTTCTTAGTTCATTAGTCCACCAAATTTTCAACATTCTTCCATTGCATCACATCTCAAATTCTTGGAATCTCTGTTGTTCCGGTTTTCCCACAGTCTATGTCTTACTGTTGTACAATACTGTGCTCCAAACGTACATTCTCAGAAATTTCTTCCCCAAATTAATACTTATCTTCGATGCTAGTAATCTCTCTTGGCTAGGAATGCTTTTTTTACACTGCTCTTCTCTTTTTACATTCTCATTGCTCAGTCCGTCAGTCGTTCTTTTGCTGCAAGTCAGTTTAATAAGCCACGGCTGCAAAATACTAATACGAATTCTTTACAGACGAATGGAAAAACTGGTAGAAGCCGACCTCGGGGAAGATCAGTTTGGATTCCGTAGAAATGTTGGAACACGTGAGGCAATACTCACCCTACGACTTATCTTAGAAAATAGTTTAAGGAAAGGCAAAACTACGTTTCTAGCATTTTTAGACTTAGAGAAAGCTTTTGACAATGTTGACAGAAATACTCTATTTCAAATTCTGAAGGTGGCACGGGTAAAATACAGGGGGCGACAGGCTACATACAATTTGTACAGAAACCAGACGGCAGTTATAAGAGTCGAGGGGCATGGAAGGGAAACAGTGCTTGGAAAGGGAGTGAGACAGGGTTGTAGCCTCTCCCCGATGTTATTCAATCTGTATATTGAGCAAGCAGTAAAGGAAACAAAAGAAAATTCGGGGTAGGAATTAAAATCCATGGAGGAGAAATAAAAACTTTGAGGTTCGCCGATGACATTGTAATTCTCTCGGAGAATGCAACGGACCTGGAAGAGCAGCTGAACGGAAAGGACAGTGTCTTGAAAGGAGGGTATAAGATGAGCATCAACAAAAGCAAAATGAGGATAATGGAATGTTGTCGAATTAAATCGGGTGATGCTGAGGATATTAGATTAGGAAATAAGACGCTTAAAGTAGTAAATGAGTTTTGCTATTTGAGGAGCAAAATAACTGCTGATGGTCGAAGTAGAGAGGATATAAAATGTAGACTGGCAATGGCAAGGAAAGCGTCTCTGAAGAAGTGAAATTTGTGAACATCGAGCATAGATTTAAGTGTCAGGAAGTCGTTTCTGAAAGTATTTGTATGGAGTGTAGCCATGTATGGATGTGAAACGTGGACGATTAATAGTTTGGACAAGAAGAGAATAGAAGCTTTCGAAATGTGGTGCTACAGAAGAATGCTGAAGATTAGATGGGTAGATCACATAACTAATGAGGAGATATTGTATAGGGTTAGGGAGAAGAGAAATTTGTGGCACAGCTTGACTAGAAGAAGGGATCGGTTGGTAGGACATGTTCTGAAGCATCAAGGGATCACCAATTTAGTATTGGAGGGCAACGGGGAGGGTCAAAATCGTAGAGGGAGACCAAGAGATGAGTACACTAAGCAGATTTAGAAGGATGTAGGTTTCAGTAGGTACTGTGAGATGAAGAAGCTTCCACAGGATAGAGTAGCATGGAGAGCAGCATCAAACCAGTCTCTGGACTGAAGACCACAACAACAACAACAACAACATGTGTTATATGAGCCAACTCTGTTTTCGTTGTTTTGAGAGTGACTGTGTGTGTGCAAGTTGCAGGGCTTTCGTTACGTGTTCTTTTTTTTTTTTTTTTTTTTTGTTCGAAGTTCTCATTTTACTAATTACGATCATCTTCTACACTCGTCTCATGACATTTTTGAGCGGGCGCTAAAGACCTTGCTGTCGTGCGCCCACTGAACCTTCTCATGATAAAAAAAAAAACAAAAAAAATGTATAATTCATGCCTAAAGTTGCGCATTACCAATTTACATTTTCTAAATGTTAAGTATCACTGCTACTTTTGTTTCATTTAAGAATCAGTTCATTTCAAATTATAATTTTTTACTTTACATATTTTGCCTCCTCATTGGTATAAGATATTAGAATGTTGGTTCTTTTGGTGATGGTAGGGAAGAACAATACGCTAATTTCTAAATTACATTAATTTCGGATGAGTATGTTTGAGAAAATGGGCATTACATAAGCAAAAATGTAGGGTGCATAAAAAAATATTTAAAAATATGCGTACGACATTCACATTACATTAAGTACCATCTGTAAAACGTATCATAGAATTAGTCGTCTACCGTCGGTTGTTTTCTTGTTGTTCATCCTGCTTATTTTACTGCTGACTATGCCTTCTATTCCTCCTTTGGATCTTCACACATTTATATCCTCATTTTTTTACTCCCATGACATCAAAATTTCGAAGTGCCGACATTTAATACAATTTCTTTTCACACTCACTCCCTCCAGGATTAATTGAGAAGGTATGTGACCACCACTGAAAGCAGTAACTGAACACGCCAACATTTACATGATCTTTGGTAGACATTTTGGTTTTAAGGCATTTTCCCTTCTAACAACATTAAGTGATTAATTTGTGTTCTGAATTGAATATAATTAACTCTCTGAAACGGGAGAAGGATACAGGGAATCTCTTTAAGCCATTGCTATTCGAATTTCATAATTCAGTACACGTAAAGGCTGAAAAGCTGTAAGAGGTCTTTTCTTTATCCAAAAATGCATATAACTGAAGTATGATTTTCTGACGCCCCCTTAAAACTGGTAATGGGCACTAATGCATACACTTCTTCTGAGGCACATCAGAAACGTAGTGTTGTATACTAGAAAGAGCACTCTAGAAAATATACTTTCCTCTCTTTATAGTTTTTTCCGTCCATTCAGTCGTCGACCAAAACTGAGCAAACACAAAAACCTGGTTCTGCTACTATCTTATTAATTTGCAGAATTTTATTCTTGCTGTGTTAGTTATGATCTACTGCTCTCTTGTTACTATGGGTTTGAATGCTTTCATTCTCTATTAATCATATATACGCTGAAGCGCCAAAGAAACCGGTATAGGCATGCATATTCAAACACAGGAATATGTAAAGAGGCAGAATACGGCGCTGCGGTCGGCAACGCCTGTATAAGACAAGTATCTGGCGCAGTTGTTAGATCGATTGCTGCTGCGACAATGTGCAGGTTATCAATATTTAAGTGAGTTTCAACGTGGTGTTACAGTCAGCGCACGAGCGATGGGACATAGCTTTTCCCAGGTAGCAATGAAGTGGGGATTTTCCCGTACGACAATTTCACGAGTGAACCGTGAATACCAGGAATCCGGTAAAACATCAAATTTCCAACATCGCTGCGGCCGGAAAAAGACCATGCAAGAACGGTACCAGCACCGACTGAAGAGAATCGTTCAACGTGACAGAAGTGCGGCCCTTCCGCATATTGCTGCAGATTTCCATGCTGGGTCTTCAAAAAGTGTCAGCGTGCGAACCATTCAACGGAACATCGCCGATATGGGCTTTCGGACCCGAAGGCCATTCGTGTACCCTTAATGACTGCAGGACACAAAGCTTTACGCCTCGCCTGGGACCGTCAACGCCGACATTGGACTGTTGATGACGAAACATGTTGCCTGGTAAACGAGCCACGTTTCAAGTTCTATCGAGCGGATGGACGCATATGGGTATAGAGACAACCTCATGAATACATGGACGCTGCATGTCATCAGGGGACTGTTCAACCTGGTGGAGGTTCTGTAATGGAGTGAGGCGTATGCAGTTGAAGTGATTTGGGACCCCTGAAACGTGTAGATACGACTGTGACATGTGATACGTAGGTAAACATCCTGTCTGATCACCTTCATCCATAAATGTCCATTGTGCATTCCGACGTACTTCGGCAATTTAAGCAGTACAGTGTGAGAGTCCACACGTACAGAATTGCTACAGAGTGGCTCCAGGAACACTCTTCCGAGTATACACACTTCCGCTGGCCACCAAACTCCCGAGACATGAACATTATTGATCAAATCTGCTATGCCTTGGAACGTGCTGTTCAAAGAGATCTCCACCCCTTCTTACTCTTAAGGATCTATGAAATGCCCTACAAGATTTATGGTGTCAGTTACATATGCTTAATAGAGAACCAAACAAAAGCAAAAATGAAAATAGTTCTGGTACCGTCCTCTGAAACGCATTTTCTCGTCGCGTAACTCATGTACTGAGAGATAAATGAAATTGGACGTTATATCCCTTTCAGTTTCCCGGCGCAAAAGACCACTGTGCCACCTTCATACAGTGCAAGCTTCTGTGGTCTGTTTTTTGTTACGTCAGCAGTGAAAGGAACGCACAGAATGGCACCAGGACCGACCTGTGCGGCGTTGAGATTGCAGTCTGATGAAAGTGCATGCTAGACGCGCTCGTGGAATGTTGGTCTGTGGAGTTACGTCTGGATCCTACAACTGAGGAAGAGTGGCTGAATACATGGTGGCTTTTGTGTGTGCCTAATGTAACTGGAACTTTTCGTTTGTAGACTGCAACACAGTATGCCCATAGGATGTGCATGACAGTTTATTGCCACTTTTCGCACTTTGGGAAAGGTCGAATTATTCGCATGAGGGAAGTGACAGCATCATTCCGGCAGATCACGCAGTTGACTGTAGCGCAAAGACTGCTGAACGAGTGGAGGCGAGATGGTCTCAGGACAACAGTGTGGCAAGAAGAGTGGGCGCAGGTACGTCGAGAAGTACAGGGTGTTTCAAAAACAGTCTATGTATTAGAAAGTATTATGTTGGAAAAACTATCGATCGCTGCACCACGACTCTGTTAGTGGAGGAACAAATACGCTAGATATCGGTTGTCTGTAGTTTTGTTTGGTTACCATCATATATTGCAAAATGTCTACTCCGCAGCCGAAATCTTTTTGTGTTCTCGAGTTTGCGAAGTGTAATTCCGTCATTACAGTGCAAAGACGTATCAGGATGAGGTACCAAACTGATCCTCCGAACGGATGGAACATTCGGAGATGGTATCGACAGTTTTTAGAACCAGAATGTGTATGTAAAGTCCTGACCGTCCTTGTGTTTCCGACAAAAATGTTGCACGGATTCAGACCACTTTCGAACGAAACCCCACAAGATCGACTCGCCGTGCCAGTCGGTAGTTACAGCTGCTTACAAGAACAATTTGGCGAGGCGTAGATTGGCTATGAAGCCGTAAAAGCTACACCTGTTACTGTCTCTACGTCTTGGCGACAAACGAAAACGTGTGGCATTTTCTGACGAGTTTCAGAATGCTGTTGGGGATGATAACACTTTCGCACAACGGATCGTGTTCGGTGATGAAGTGACACTCCATGTTAGTGGGAAAGTAAAGAAAAATAGTGTTCGAATGTGGGGCCTATAGAATCGTCATGCACACAATGAACATGTACGAGATTCACCCAAAGTCAATGCATTTTGTGCGATACCCCACTCATCTGTTAAAGACCCATTCTTCTTTGATGGGAACACGGTTAACGGTCAGCAGTATATTTGCTATGTTACAAAACTGCTTGTTTCCTAGGCTGGACAGGGAAAACTTCATTTTTCAGCAAGACGGGGATCCCCACACTTGAGTCACCAAGTGCGTGAATATCTAAATGAAACTCTACGGAGCCGTTAGATTGGTCTTCAAAGATTGGTCGTCAAACAGCCTGCGAGTTAGCACTATCCAGCTGACCTCCACGGTCACTGGGTTTGACGCCCTCTGACTTCTTCCTGTGGGGTTTAGTTAAAGACAACGTTTATGTACCATCACTCTCACAGAACCTGGAAGAGTTGAAGAATTGGATCCATACTGGCGTAACATCAATGATGATGAACATGCTAACCGGAGTAGGGGGTGGAGGTCAGATCGACGCCAACATGTCCATAAACGAGATCAAAGATCAAAGGAAGCATCGACTTTGGAGACACATACCTCTTTAACTCTTGGGTCATGGTGTGGAAAGATATCGGATATGGTAAACGTTGAAAGGTAGCCTAATTCTTGCCAGTATATGGCAAGAATTGTAAACTTCGTTGTCATAACATTCAATATCAGGGCACCAGTTGGCATACTCCAGCAAGATAATATAAAACTTTCACTGCATTTTCCACAACAAATCCTTTGAGAACGTACGGATCCTTGATTGCCCTGGCTGGTGCCCCACTGTCACCCAGAGAACATCTCTGGGACACAATGGGAAGACATGTACTTTAATATCAATCTGTAGTTCATAGTCTTCATGAAATGACACAGCAGGTCTTGTAGGCATGGCAGGAAATGTGTAAAGATAACATTCGGAGACTGTTTGTTTCCATGTCACAAGAAATACAAGGGAGCATTCGTGCCTGTGGGGGTCACACCACGCACTGATACCAATGATGGATATGATTAGGAATGAAGTGCAAGTTTAATCACTTAAGAACCATTATGTGATGCACATCTCCACAGAGCTTGAAACATACCGGACTTGTGTAATTGGCACTAAACAAAGAAAAGTGCGAGGTCATCCAAATGGGTACTGAAAGAAATCTGATAAGTTTTGGGTGTACGATAAATCGCACAAATATAAGGGGTGTCAATTCCACTAAACACCTAGGAATTACAATTATGAGCAACTTAAATTGGAAAAACCACATAGATAATATTGTGGGAAAGTCGAAACAAAGACTGCGCTTTGGGTTGGGTTGGGTTGTTTGGGGAAGGAGACCAGACAGCGAGGTCATCGGTCTCATCGGATTAGGGAAGGACTGGGAAGGAAGTCGGCCGTGCCCTTTCAAAGGAACCATCCCGGCATTTGCCTGGAGCGATTTAGGGAAATCACGGAAAACCTAAATCAGGATGGCCGGACGCGGGATTGAACCGTCGTCCTCCCGAATACTGCGCTTTGTTAGGAGAACTCTTAGAAGGTGCGACAAACCCACTAAAGAGACAGCCTGCATTACACTTGTCCGTCCTTTGCTGGAATATTGCTGCGCGGTGTGGGATCGTTACCAGGTAGGATTGACGGAGGACATCGAGAAAGTGCAAAATAGGGGTGAGAGTGTCACTGATATGATACGTGAGTTAGGGCGTCAGTCACTGAAACAAAGGCGGTTTTCTTTGCGGCGAGATTTATTTACGAAATTTCAGTCACCAACTTTCTCTTCCGAATACGAAAATATTTTGTTGACACCCAAAATCATAATAAAATAAGAGAAATCAGAGGTCGGACGGAAAGATTTAGGTGTTCCTTTTTCCGACGCTCCATTCGAGATTGGAATGTAGAGAAGTAGTATGAAAATGGTTCTACGAACCCTCTGGCAGGCTTTTAAGTGTAGATGTAGATATAGATGCTCATTTGTGTAACATTTTCCGTTTCTATCAGTGTACGTTCACAGCAACATAATGTCCTATTCTGGCCGTAAGGACCACTTCGTACAACAAAGGCAGAGGTTACAAAGGAAGCAGGCGGCAGAAGATGGTGTGCAGCCTCCAGCGGAGAGACCCCAGGCGCTGTCCTCAGCATCCGTCTCAATCTGGCGCTGAGCGCGCCTGCCGCACACCGGCTACGACGCGCGCATCCGTCTCCCCTGGCCAGTACTGCTGCAACCGGGGCGCCGATTTTTCTTTGTTCCCCGCTACTGATGAACTGCCAAGAAATCTTCCACCTACTGGTTAGCCCAAGCTAACTCATGCATCAAGTTTTACTCGACTTCGCCTCACGTAACTCCTAAACATAAAGATCCAAGAGGACAGAAGAAAGATACTGATCGATTGAAACGACTTTGTGCGGACGAAGGTGCCGCGCTGTGCTTTAAACTTTTAACGTGCTACCACCAGGGCAATGTATACAGAGTGTTACAAAAAGGTACGGCCAAACTTTCAGGAAACATTCCTCACACACAAAGAAAGAAAATATGTTATGTGGACATGTGTCCGGAAACGCTTACTTTAAATGTTAGAGCTCATTTTATTACTTCTCTTCAAATCACATTAATCATGGAATGAAAACACACAGCAACAAAACGTACCAGCGTGACTTCAAACACTTTGTTACGGGAAATGTTCAAAATGTCCTCCGTTAGCGAGGATACATGCATCCACCCTCCGTCGCGTGGAATCCCTGATGCGCTGATGCAGTCCTGGAGAATGGCGTATCACAGCCGTCCACAATACGTGCACGAAGAATCTCTACATTTGGTAGCGGGGCTGCGTAGACAAGAGCTTTCAAATACCCCCATAAATGAAAGTCAAGAAGGTTGAGGTCAGGAGAGAGTGGAGACCATGGAACTGGTCCGCCTCTACCAATTCATCGGTCACCGAATCTGTTGTTGAGAAGCGTACGAACACTTCGACTGAAATGTGCAGGAGCTCCATCGTGCATGAACCACATGTTGTGTCGTACTTGTAAAGGCACATGTTCTAGCAGCACAGGTAGAGTATCCCGTATGAAATCATGATAACGTGCTCCATTGAGCGTAGGTGGAAGAACATGGGGCCCAATCAAGACATCACCAACAATACCTGCCCAAACATTCACAGAAAATCTGTGTTGATGACGTGATTGCACAATTGCGTGCGGATTCTCGTCAGCCCACACATGTTGATTGTGAAAATTTACAATTTTATCACGTTGGAATGAAGCCTCATCCGTAAAGAGGACATTTGCACTGAAATGAGGATTGACACATTGTTGGGTGAACCATTCGCAGAAGTGTACCCGTGGAGGCCAATCAGCTGCTGATAGTGCCTGCACACGCTGTACATGGTACGGAAACAACTCGTTCTCCCATAGCACTCTCCATACAGTGACGTGGTCAACGTTACCTTGTGCAGCTGCAACTTCTCTGACGCTGACATTAGGGTTATCGTCAACTGCACGAAGAATTGCCTCGTCCATTGCAGGTGTCCTCGTCGTTCTAGGTCTTCCCCAGTCGCGAGTCATAGGCTGGAATGTTCCGTGCTCCCTAAGACGCCGATCAATTGCTTCGGACGTCTTCCTGTCGGGACGCCTTCGTTCTGGAAATCTGTCTCGATACAAACGTACCGCGCCACGGCTATTGCCCCGTGCTAATCCATACATCAAATGGGCATCTGCCAACTCTGCATTTGTAAACATTGCACTGACTGCAAAACCACGTTCGTGATGAACACTAACCTGTTGATGCTATGTACTGATGTGCTTGATGCTAATACTGTAGAGCAATGAGTGGCGTGTCAACACAAGCACCGAAGTCAACATTACCTTCTTTCAATTGGGCCAACTGGCGGTGAATCGAGGAAGTAAAGTACATACTGACGAAACTGAAATGAGCTCTAACATGGAAATTAAGCGTTTCCGGACACATGTCCACATAACATCTTTTCTTTATTTGTGTATGAGGAATGTTTCCTGAAAGTTTGGCCGTACCTTATTGTAACACCCTGTATTTTAGACTGCTCGCGACTGACGAACGAACCTGGTCAAAATAAGTCATATAGTAAGTGACGTGTGACTATGTTATGCCCATTAACTAATCAGTCTCACTGATCTTCTCTAGAATGGAACTGTAAATTTGCCTGCTGCCTCTGTAACTTATCGCGCTCACAGACTGTTTGGGCTACTTGCTCGAAGTGAAAGGGAGCACAATGTCTTTCAGAAAGCATGATTTAATAATTAATTACACAGGGTAGTCTAGGTATTACCTATGCTTATTGCGTTCTTACATCGTCTGGCGACCACAGCCAGAACATGATGACCACCTACCTAACAGCTGGTATGTCCACCTTTGGCACGGATAAGAGCGGTGATGGGTCGTGACACGGAAGCTGTGAGGCCTTGGTAGGCCACTACCTCGGGAGAAGTGATCGTCAAGAGGGGGTGTACGCAGTCTGCAACCAGTGTACGATACCCCTTGGTCGTCATGGTGCCTCGTACGAGCTGCACTGAACCCACGGATGCCCTTACGAATGTTCCTCAGAGCACAACGGAGCCGCCGCCGCCCTGTCTCCGTTCCGCAATACAGTAGCCAGGGAGCTGTTCCCCTGTTGTTCGCGCTCTCCCGTCGGTTTGATGAAGAAGGTATCAGGATTCATCAAACCAAGCAATGCTCTGCCATAACGCCAACTTGCCCATATCTGTCGTAGTTGCCGATTTCGTGTTGTTAACACTGGGACATGCTGTTAAATTGTTAAATAACATATATATATATATATATATATATATATATATATATATATATATATATATATATATATATGTGTGTGTGTGTGTGTGTGCGTGTGTGTGTGTGCGTAAATATGATTATTTTATTATTTTGGTTTTTTTATAATTTTTGTTGAACCGAATTGAGATGGATGGAAATATTTAAAAATCAGTGAATAAATTATACCATGATAAGATGGCATCGGACATATACCTTGAGAATTTCGTCGCCGTAAGAAGGAGTTTCGTGGGCAAAGTTATTTCTGAGCTAAAATGAGATAAATACTGAAAATAGAGTTTACATATAATGTTGAAATTTTAGGATCATGGATTAAACAAATAATGAAATCACAACAGCGTAAATTATAACTATAATTACTGAAGCGCACTGTGCCACTTACACTGGGAATACAATATTAATCACTAGTGATGTGTTGATTATCCGCACGTCGGTATCTCGTCCGTGCGCAGTGGAAATTTCCTTATATAATTACTAGTACGCGCGAGTATGCGCCCTGCAGTACGCAGTGACTTTTTATAAAATTAAAGAGTTTAAATTAGAGCGGCCAGTCTAACGCGTGAGGCTTTCCCTCGAATCCATTCCAGAACAGATAACAGAAGAAGTAATTAACAAAAGACTAGACATCCTTTCTGTGTCTCACCAGCGATCACATGCGACCGCGCACAAGATAACTTGCATTGGCTTTCATGCTTTGTTAAACAGGGTACTCTGATTTAAAAAAATGGATTTACATGCTATGGCTAAAAATGTGCCTTTAAAATGCGTGGATCGTAGGCTCCATCGTTAGGAACATTCAGTGCACTTTGATGTGTTCAGACGCACTTGTACTCCGCTTGGCATTAAACTCTGATTTTAGTTCCGCCACAGTTCGCGCCTGTCCTGTTTTACCAGTCTGCCCAGCCTGGAACGTCCGACATCTGTAATGAGGGGTTGTCGCCCAACCCCACAACGTTTGGATGTGGTTTCAACTCTGTTTCGCCACGTGTTGAAGACACCACAGCGCTCGTCGTAAACCCGCCAAGTCGTGCAGTTTCCGAAATGCTGGTGCCGAGCCTCCAGGCAGTCGCAGTTTGCCCTCGCTCAAACTCAGATCGCGCGCCTTCCTCATGCCACACGCGGACAGCGCTCTCAGTTACACTACTCGTACATGCACCGTGCGTGTGTCAGATTAGCAGTCATTCCTCGCCATGTAACGCTGATATCGCCTGGACTGGTTTATATCGACAGTAGGTCGGTGGTCACAATGTTCTGGAAGATAAGTATAACTAAATCGGTCAGTAACTTCCCTGGTACTAGACCGAGCTGTAGGTGGTAAGAACTGTAGGGAAAGATAAGGATAGGAATACATTCAACAAATGATTCAGGACAAAAATCTGAGATTAAGAGGTTGGCATATGAGTGTCCCTAGCAAATCAGTCACAAGAATGATGACGCAAAAGTGTGTCTCTTTCATTTAAGGAAGCTATTTCCATTTGCAGCAATCTATTTCTGGTATACTCTTTGCCTTGGCCACTCTATATAATCTTACGGCGTAGATGAAAGAATTCTGTCACTTCTTCCACTACTGTGTCTTTCCTAATTACGGTTAAGCGTGTAGTTAGTGTGTTTTCCATTCTTCTACATCACTTCCTCTTTGTTTATTCTTACGCCATGTTATTTACTAAGTGTGCTGCCATTCCGTTAGACAGATCCCCTATGCCTTCCTACGATCCGGCCAGAAGAGCTAGCCATTTGTCGCTTTAGTAGTCTTGCCGCTCTTATATAAGCATCAGTCAAAGGAAAACGACACGGATTGAAAAAATAAGTGTACTGTTCATTATTTTAAAAGTGTAGCTGATAGTGTATTAGTGTGCAAAATCAAAGCAACAAACGGAAATTTTCCAAGGCTGGGTTTATTTTGGCACAAAACAGTACAAAAAGGTTATAGAAACAACGTAAAGACTACAGAAAGTAATCGACTGAAACGTGCATAACGGTAGACAAAAATGTTCTTCGTTTTTTTCCCAACTTAACGGATTTGCACACACATTCTGACAACTGTATGGGGTGTGACCATCCATGGTCCATCTCTGACAACGACGGGGCATGTTGTGAATGTCATCAATCTCACGTTGAGGCACGCTCATTCTTCCTCCCTAGCGCATCCCAGACATGCTCTGTGCGATTGAATCGGGAGAGCGAGCAGACCACTCTATACGTGTAATATCTCCAGTTTCCAAAAGAACATCAACACCAGCGCTCTATGAGGTCGAGCATTATCGTCCCTCAGAACGAAGTCTGAGCCCATAGCTACTCGCAATAATCGCGCATAACATCCCAAGATCTCCTCACGGTATCTGCAGGAATTAAATCTTACTGATCCACCTGTACAATGTCATGAAGAGGTTACAATGAAATTAACACCCTTATCTGCTTACAGGTGTTGACATACGTCAACGGACAGATGAAAATGTGTGCTCGGACCGGGACTCGAACCCGGTATCTGCTGCTTACATGGCAGACACTCTATCCATCTGAGCCAACGAGGACACAGAGGATAGCGCGACTGCAGGGATTTATCTCTGGTACGCCTCCCGTGAAACTCACATTCTCAACATATTGTCCCATACTACATTCGTACTGCCCCAGCCCATTATACTCATTACTCGCGGCGCGTTGCCGATTCCTGTAAGAGTTCGGGCACTGTTTGTGCATTCACACAGAAGAAGAAGATGGTCAAGTGGCCGGTGAGTCTTAACTATATATATACTAAGATGGTATCTGTTCTTTCGGACATGTCCAAAAGAACAGATACCATCTAGTATATATTCATGAAGAGGTGTTCAAGTGGTCAACATAATCCCTGCCCACACCATTAGGGATCCTCCTCTACATCGGTCTCTTTCCACAACGTTTGGGTCTTGAAATCGTGTTCCACGTGCCCTCCAAATGCATCCGTCGAGACTCACTCTCCAGACCAAATAGGGACTCATCTGTGAAAAGAACCCCACCGTTCGACCGTCCAGGTGGCATGTTGACGGCTCCACTTCAGACGTTCCCATCTGTGAAGACAGCAGATAGCAGGTCTCCAAGGTCACTCTTCTGAAGCCTGCTATATACCGTTTGCCTTGATACAACACATCCAGGGGATGCTGGGGGGTCAGATGCTGGTTGCAGTGCAGTACTAAAGTGGTACCGTCGTGCCAGTTTTATGCTTTAATTGTAGACACCAATGTATATATAACCGCTTGCGAGACTAGACGGTCACTTATTGGCAAGGTTATTTAGACTACATCGTAGATGATTCACTAGGAAGACTTTGCACATTTCATATACAGTCCCGACCTCCCCCTTGCGATTTCCATATTTTTGGACCCCGCAAGAAAGATATCCGTGGTCGTCAATTTGCTTCAGAAGGCGAGCTGAGCAGACACACCACCAGCGGTAGCAGAGCAGCAGTTGCCTAAAACACAGTAATTTAGTTTCGTTACTGTTTTGTTTCTCTTTCTTGTTTTTTTCATGTGCTTAAGTGAACTATACCTTTGTATTTTACTGTGCAGACTAGTGGTTAGAAAATTACTTTAAGTTTTTGTTTCTGCGTAAATCTCGGCGCATATCCTCGTGTAAGGCGGCTTCCTAGTGTAATTTTCCCGCCGTCCCTGTCCAGGTAATCTGCTAAATGATCCGGTCTCACGCAGACGTTGGTACACAGCTGCAAAGGTCGTATGGTGCGGGATACGGCGATTAGGATATTTTTGTTGATAAACCCGTTGTGCTGCTCGTCCTTTGTGGTGTGCTACGTAGTACGCACCAACCATATCAGTGTACTCACTCCAGGTGTATCGCTCCATTAGTAAACAGAGACAATGCACTACTACACTGGTGGACAGCAGTTGCACACAACTGACGAGCGTAATACGGTATCCACAGGTTTAAATAATCCTCACAGGAAAAAATGACATTGGGGAAAAATATTTATTTGGATGTCCCCTACAACCTCCCAGAGTTCGTCGGTTTAAATACTTTTCACCCTGTATTCCAAACTCAGTAGCGCCATTTGATATCTTATATTTATTTTTACACACTACGATGTGGGCAGAGACTGTACTTGTTATGAGCGGACACCAAGACACCTGGCTGCTGTCCGTAAATACACTCCTGGAAATTGAAATAAGAACACCGTGAATTCATTGTCCCAGGAAGGGGAAACTTTATTGACACATTCCTGGGGTCAGATACATCACATGATCACACTGACAGAACCACAAGCACATAGACACAGGCAACAGAGCATGCACAATGTCGGCACTAGTACAGTGTATATCCACCTTTCGCAGCAATGCAGGCTGCTATTCTCCCATGGAGACGATCGTAGAGATGCTGGATGTAGTCCTGTGGAACGGCTTGCCATGCCATTTCCACCTGGCGCCTCAGTTGGACCAGCGTTCGTGCTGGACGTGCAGACCGCGTGAGACGACGCTTCATCCAGTCCCAAACATGCTCAATGGGGGACAGATCCGGAGATCTTGCTGGCCAGGGTAGTTGACTTACACCTTCTAGAGCACGTTGGGTGGCACGGGATACATGCGGACGTGCATTGTCCTGTTGGAACAGCAAGTTCCCTTGCCGGTCTAGGAATGGTAGAACGATGGGTTCGATGACGGTTTGGATGTACCGTGCACTATTCAGTGTCCCCTCGACGATCACCAGTGGTGTACGGCCAGTGTAGGAGATCGCTCCCCACACCATGATGCCGGGTGTTGGCCCTGTGTGCCTCGGTCGTATGCAGTCCTGATTGTGGCGCTCACCTGCACGGCGCCAAACACGCATACGACCATCATTGGCACCAAGGCAGAAGCGACTCTCATCGCTGAAGACGACACGTCTCCATTCGTCCCTCCATTCACGCCTGTCGCGACACCACTGGAGCCGGGCTGCACGATGTTGGGGCGTGAGCGGAAGACGGCCTAACGGTGTGCGAGACCGTAGCCCAGCTTCATGGAGACGGTTGCGAATGGTCCTCGCCGATACCCCAGGAGCAACAGTGTCCCTAATTTGCTGGGAAGTGGCGGTGCGGTCCCCTACGGCACTGCGTAGGATCCTACGGTCTTGGCGTGCATCCGTGCGTCGCTGTGGTCCGGTCCCAGGTCGACGGGCACGTGCACCTTCCGCCGATCACTGGCGACAACATCGATGTACTGTGGAGACCTCACGCCCCACGTGTTGAGCAATTCGGCGGTACGTCCACCCGGCCTCCCGCATGC
Source organism: Schistocerca serialis cubense (assembly GCF_023864345.2). Taxonomy (NCBI): domain Eukaryota; kingdom Metazoa; phylum Arthropoda; class Insecta; order Orthoptera; family Acrididae; genus Schistocerca; species Schistocerca serialis. The sequence continues at coordinate 295,363,874 of NC_064639.1, forward strand.
CCACTATACGCCCTGGCTCAAAGTCCGTCAACTGCACATACGGTTCACGTCCACGCTGTCGCGGCATGCTACCAGTGTTAAAGACTGCGATGGAGCTCCGTATGCCACGGCAAACTGGCTGACACTGACGGCGGCGGTGCACAAATGCTGCGCAGCTAGCGCCATTCGACGGCCAACACCGCGGTTCCTGGTGTGTCCGCTGTGCCGTGCGTGTGATCATTGCTTGTACAGCCCTCTCGCAGTGTCCGGAGCAAGTATGGTGGGTCTGACACACCGGTGTCAATGTGTTCTTTTTTCCATTTCCAGGAGTGTAGTTGGAAGCAACCTTGGCTACCGTCGACATGGTTCTGGCTAATGGTCAAAGTTGCAGCGTCAATGGGGCGCTAGGGAGGAGGCCTTTAGTGCCGTTGGAGCCCCCTGGTGACCCGGGTGTCGTAGCATCCTATGATACGCAACATCTGTCGTCACTCGAGAATTGATGGCAGACAGTGACGGGTTCGCGTATCACCGGGCGGAAGGTGAAGGAGGAAGCAGGTCGCGCGGCTGGCTCCCTACACTTTAGCAACAGGTACGGCGTGCTACCCAGGTTTGATGATAACTCTGAGCCAGCACGGGATGCCTCTCCTGTTGGGCCAGTAGTCGATTTTCCCGTCCAGTCGGGGCAAGTGCGGAGGGAGGGTATGCTTGTTATTGGGAACCCCTCCGGGAAACAACATGCAAGGCGGAAAAGAATGACAGAGCGCTCTCTATGTTTGCCGGAGGGAATCGTGCGTGATGTGGGATAGGCACTGCCAACGGCTATCGAGCGCACTGGTTGCAACCGGCTGTATATAGAGGCACATGTCGGCACGAATGACGCCTGGCGCTTGATTTCCGATGGCACACTCTGATCCTTTCGGCGAATGTCCGATATGGTGAAAGCAACAAGCATCGCAGGCGTGTTGCACCCTAAGCTGTCTGTTTGTAGCATCGTACCCAGGGCTGGTCGCTGTCCTCTGCTTTGGAACAGAGTGGAAGGTCTAAATCAGAGGCTCGGCAGACGACTCTGCGACAGTATCGGATGCGAATTTCTCGTTCTCTGCTATCGGGTACAGAATCGTAGGGTTCCCCTTAATAGGTCAGGTGTGCACTACACGCAGGAAGCGGCTACTAGGGTAGCGGAATACGTGTGGCGTGCACACGGGGCATTTTTAGGTTAGAGTATCAAAGACGATTTTCCTGATGAATATGATTTGAGTAAACTGCAGGAGCATCCAAGGAAAGGTCCCAAAAACAGTATAGCTTACTGAAGGTTGTAATGCGCAGATAATATCAGGAACAGAAAGTTGGTTGAAACCGGATGTTAATGACAACGAAATCCTGAGTTTAGATTGAAATATGTATCGTAAGGATAGACCAATGGTGGCGGCGCGTTAGTTGCAGTAAAGAATTCGATGAAATCTAGCAGGGTTATCATGGATTCCGATAGTGGATTAATGTGGGTGGAGTTAAGTACCGTAGATAGATTAAAAATGGTAATCAGATGCTTTTATAGACCGCCCGGGTCAGAAGGTAAAGTGGTACAGCGCTTCATACAGAACTTTCAGATCATCGTTAATTATTTTCCTGATCATGCTGTTGTCATAGGGGGTGATTTCAACTTAAGGGGTACAGATTGGGAGTGTCACGATATCAAAACCGGTGTCAGAGACAGGGATTCGTGTGACACTGTTCTGGATATCTCATCCGAAAATTACTTTGAGCAGCTGAATGGAGAGCCAAATCGTTAAGGTAATGTCTTAGACCTTCTGGAAACAAGAGACCTGAACTTATCGAATCACTTAACATAGAAGACTGTATCAGTCATCGTAAGGCTGTAACGACAGGTCTTACAAAGGATGTGAGGAAAGGTATACCGGTATTTTAGCTTAGCAAGAGTGACAGGAAACAAATTTTAGTATACCTGAGCAGTCAGCATCAAATATTCGGTGATGAGAAGGAAGATGTGAAAAACAAGTGGAAAAAATTCAAAGGAATCATGCGTTATGCCCTAGACAAGTATGTTCCGAGTAAGGTCTTAAAGGATGGAAAGACTCCCATGGTTTAATAGCCATGCTATAAAACCACTACGCAAACAAAGAGAACTTCATCTCATATTCAAGAGAAGTAATAAGCTAGCTGACAAACAAACGCTGAACGGCGCAATGGGCAATGAGAGAAGCGTTCAATGACTTTTAAAGTAAAACTTCGTCATCTGAACTGAGGTAAAAACAGCAAGAGGATTATATCGTATGCAAGATCAGTAAGTGGGTCAAATCATCTATTCATTCACTCAGTGACCATGCTGACACCGAAACGGAAGGTGACAGAGAGAAGGTCGAAATATTGAATTCAGCCTCACGAACTTGTTTCACCGTGGAAGATCGTAACACGGTCCCTGCTTTTAGCCATCGTGCGAACGTCAAAATGGCAGTTATTGAGATAAACGATCGCGGAATAGAAAAACAACAGTAACTTAGTAGTGGAAAAGCGCCAGGACCAGATGAGATACCTATAAGATACTATGAAGATTATGCGAAAGAACTTTCTCCCCTTCTAGAGTAATGTATCGTAGATAGCTTGACCAACGAACGGTACCTAGCTACTGGAAGAAAGCGCTGGTCATTCCTGGTCCAAGAAGGGCCGTATGACAGATACACACAATTACACACCTATGTCAGTATGTTGTAGAATTATGGAACATGTTTCATGCTCCAGAATTATGACGTTCTTGGAGAAGGAAAGTCCGCTATATAAAAATCAACATGGATTCCGCAAACAGAGATCCTGCGAAACTCAGTTCGTTCTGTTCCTCCACGAGATTCACAGTGCAGTAGACAATGGCGCACAGGTTGATGCCGTGTTCCTTGACTTCAGGAAGGAATTTGACACAGTCCCACACTGCCGTTTAGTGAAAAAAAATACGAGCTTATTGAGTAGCGGAGCAGATGTCCGACTGGATTCAATACTTCCTCGCAGATAGAATTCAGTACGTGACTCTTAACGGAACACAAACGACAGATCTAAAGGCAAGTCCGGAATACCCCAAGGAAGTGTGACAGAACCGGTACTATTTACAATATATTTAAATGATTTAGTAGAAAGCTTCGGATGCTCTCTAAGACTGTTCGCAGATGATGGACTGTTCTACAACAAAGCATCAACGCCAGAAGTTGTTAACGATCTGCAGAATGACCTCCAGAGAATTGATGAATGGTGCAGTCTCTGGCAGTTGACCCTGAACGTAAATAAATGAAACATATTGCACTTAGATAGGAAAAGAAATCCACTAGTGTATAGCTACATTACTGATGACAATCCGCTGGAAATAGTATCTGCCATAAAATATCTGCGACTAACTATCCAGAGCGACCTCAAGAAGAGAGAGAGAAGAGCCAACGAAGAGCGGCATGTTTCGTCACGGGATCGTTTAGTTGGCAAGCGAGCGTTATAGAGATACTCAACAGACTACAACAGACGGTGCGAGACAGGCATTGCGCATCACTGTGAGATTACTACTGAAATTTCGAGAGAGCCTATACAGGAAGAGTCGGACAATATATTGCTTCCTCCCATATAGGTCTACCATAACGAGAAATTAGAGGCAGTACAGGGGTACCCGTGGTCTAGGGGTAGCGTCTTCGGTCCCGGGTTCGATCCCCGCCAGTGCCTAAATTTTGATAAATAATCACCATTGGCGGCCGAAGACTTCCGGTATAAGAAGTCAGCCTCACTCTGCCAACGGCCTTGTCAAAGAGGGCGGAGGAGCGGATAGATGTTCAGGGTACTCTCTTGTCCTAGGGGTGGGAAATTGCCCCTAAATGCGGAAGAATCAGCAATGATCAACGACATGACGATGCAGAAGGCAATGGAAACCACTGCATTAAAGACACGTAACGGGTATCCACAGGACATGTGGCCTGTAATTGAAGAAGTGTCATGATGATCTCTCCATTGGCAAAAGATTCCGGAATAGTCCCCCATTCGGTTCTCTCGGAGGGGACTGCCAAGGAGGAGGTTACCATGAGAAAAAGATTGAATAATCAACGAAAGGATAACGTTCTACGAGTCGGGGCGTGGAATGTCAGAAGCTTCAACGTGGTAGGGAAACTAGAAAATCTGAAAAGGGAAATGCAAAGGCTCAATCTAGATGTAGTAGGGGTCAGTGAAGTGGAAGGAAGACAAGGGTTTCTGGTCAGATGAGTATCGGGTAATATCAACAGCAGCAGAAAATGGTATAACAGGTGTAGGATTCGTCATGGATAGGAAGGTAGGGCAGAGGGTGTGTTACTGTGAACAGTTCAGTGACTGGGTTGTTCTAATCAGAATCGACAGCAGTCCAACACCGACAACGATAGTTCAGGTATACATGCCGACGTCGCAAGCTGAAGATGAACAGATAGAGAAAGTGTATGAGGATATTGAAAGGGTAACGCAGTATGTAAAGGGGGACGAAAATCTAATAGTCATGGGCGACTGGAATGCAGTTGTAGGGGAAGGAGTAGAAGAAAAGGTTACAGGAGAATATGGGCTTGGGACGAGGAATGAAAGAGGAGAAAGACGAATTGAGTTCTGTAACAAGTTTCAGCTAGTAATAGCGAATACGCTGTTCAAGAATCACAAGAGGAGGAGGTATACTTGGAAAAGGCCGGGAGATACGGGAAGATTTCAATTAGATTACATCATGGTCAGACAGAGATTCCGAAATCAGACACTGGATTGTAAGGCGTACCCAGGAGCAGATATAGACTCAGATCACAATATAGTAGTGATGAAGAGTAGGCTGACGTTCAAGACATTAGTCAGGAAGAATCAATACGCAATGAAGTGGGATACGGAAGTACTAAGGAATGACGAGATACGTTTGAAGTTCTCTAACGCTATAGATACAGCAGTAAGGAATAGCGCAGTAGGCAGTATAGTTGAAGAGGAACGGACATCTCTAAAAAGGGCCATCACAGAAGTTGGGAACGAAAACATAGGTACAAAGAAGGTAGCTGCGAAGAAACCATGGGTAACAGAAGAAATACTTCAGTTGATTGATGAAAGGAGGAAGTACAAACATGTTCCGGGAAAATCAGGATTACAGATATACAAGTCGCTGAGGAATGAAATAAATAGGAGGTGCAGGGAAGCTAAGACGAAATGGCTGCAGGAAAAATATGAAGACATCGAAGAAGATATGATTGTCGGAAGGACAGAATCAGCATACAGGAAAGTCAAAACAACCTTTGGTGTCATTAAAAGCATCGGTGGTAACATTAAGAGTGCAACGGGATTTCCACTGTTAAATGCAGAGGAGAGAGCAGATAGGTGGAAAGAATACATTGAAAGCTTCTATGAGGGTGAAGATTTGTCTCATGTGATAGAAGAAGAAACAGGACTCGATTTAGAAGAGATAGGGGATCCAGTATTAGAATCGGAATTTAAAAGAGCTTTGGAGGACTTACGGTCAAATAAGGCAGAAGGGATTGTTAACATTCCATCAGAATTTCTAAAATCATTGTGGGAAGTGGCAACAAAACGACTATTCACGTTGGTGTGTAGAATATATGAGTCTGGCGATATACCATCTGACTTTCGGAAAAGCATCATCCACACAATTCCGAAGACGGCAAGAGCTGACAAGTGCTAGAATTATCGCACAATCAGCTTAACAGCTCATGCATCGAAGCTGCTTACAAGAATAATATACAGAAGAATGGAAAAGAAAATTGAGAATGCGCTAGGTGAAGATCAGTTTGGCTTTAGGAAAAGTAAAGGGACGAGAGAGGCAATTCTGACGTTACGGCTAATAATGGAAGCAAGGCTAAAGAAAAATCAAGACACTTTCACAGGATTTGTCGACCTGGAAAAAGCATTCGACGATATAAAATGGTGCAAGCTGTTCGAGATTCTGAAAAAAGTAGGGGTAAGCTATAGGGAGAGACGGGTCATATACAATATGTACAACAACCAAGAGGGAATAATAAGAATGGACGATCAAGAACGAAGTGCTCGTATTAAGAAGGGTGTAAGACAAGGCTGTAGCCTTTCGCCCCTACTCTTCAATCTGTACATCGAGGAAGCAATGATGGAAGTAAAAGAAAGGTTCAGGAGTGGAATTAAAATACAAGTGAAAGGGTATCAATGATACGATTCGCTGATGACATTGCTATCCTGAGTGAGAGTGAAGAAGAATTAAATGATCTGCTGAACGGAACGAACAGTCTAATGAGTACACAGTATGGTTTGAGAGTAAATCGGAGACAGACGAAGGTAATGAGAAGTAGAAGAAATCAGAACAGCGAGAAACTTAACATCAGGATTGATGGTCACGAAGTCAATGAAGTTAAGGAATTCTGCTACCTAGGCTGTAAAATAACCAATGACGGACAGAGCAAGGAGGACATCAAAAGCAGACTCGCTATGGCAAAAAAGGCATTTCTGGCCAAGAGAAGTCTACTAATATCAAATACCGGCTTTAATTTGAGGAAGAAATTTCTGAGGATGTACGTCTGGAGTACAGCATTGTATGGTAGTGAAACATGGACTGTGGGAAAACCGGAACAAGAGAATCCAAGCATTTGAGATGTGGTGCTATAGACGAATGTTGAAAATTAGGTGGACTGATAAGGTAAGGAATGAGGAGGTTCTACGCAGAATCGGAAAGGAATATGTGGAAAACTCTGATAAGGAGAAGGGACAGGATGATAGGACATCTGCTAAGATATGAGGGAATGACTTCCACAGTACTAGAGGGAGCTGTAGAGGGCAAAAACTGTAGAGGAAGACAGAGATTGGAATACGTCAAGCAAATAATTGAGGACGTAGGTTGCAAGTGCTACTCTGAGATGAAGAGGTTAGCACAGGAAAGGAATTCGTGGCGGGCCGCATAAAACCAGTCAGTAGACTGATGACCAAAAAAAAAAAAAAACAGAGGCTTACCGACAATAATTTTTCTCACGCGCTGTTCCCGAGTGTAACAGGGTCGGCGGACTCAGTTAGTGGTTCAAAAAATACCCTCGGCCATCCCGACTGGCTAGTCTCGCGGTCTAACACGCTGCTTCCCGAACGGGAGGGGTGCCAGTCACTGGGACGAATCCGCCCAGCGGATTAGTGACGAGGTCCGGTGTGTGGGCTAGCTTGTGGATGATTTTTAATGCGGCTTTCCATCTGCCTCGGCGAATGCAAGCTGGTTCCCATTACTCCGCCTCATTTACACACTATGTCAGCGATTGATGCGCAAACACTGTCTTCACGTACGTGTACACCATAATTACTCTACCCTGCAAACATTTGGGGTTAGACTCGTCTGGTATGAGACGTTACCGGAGGGTGGGGGGGAGGGGGGAGGGGGGGGGTAGTCCACTGTGGGCCGAACTGCATAATAATCCTGGGTTCAGTGTGGAGCGGCATTGGGGTAAGTGGACTGCTGTGTCCTCTTGTGGGATTGTGAACCACTGAAGGATACGGCAGGGACGAAGCCTCTCCATCCTTTCTAGGTGCCCAGTTCTGTACACACACACACACACACTCCTCCACATATCATTAGGTGGTTTGCGGGGTGTGATGCAGATGTGGATGTAGACGTGCGTATCTGGGTACAACCATGGTTCCGTAGAAACACTAAACATTTTTTTCCAGGAAGGATACTGTCTGGCCTCGAAGTGTGGTAAATGTATTAACAGTTATTTCGATTACTGTTGAAATAATAAACAGTTTACTTACTTCTTGATTCGTTTTCATTTGATTTCTCTTACAGTTACATTAACTCATTGGGTTACATTAACTCAATAGTTGCCTACCAGCGGATAACTATCCCTTGAGGCGTGAAATGAAATTTTCTGAGGGATAAAATGGAAACAATTTGATTCTGTTTCAGTCACGAAACTGAATTATTTTCAAAAGATCATTACCACTATCACAATTTTGTAATACTAATACTGATTACATAAGTTATTGATAATTACTTTTTCTCAGTTAGTAGCATTAATGCAGTAAATGATACAGGTTCCTCACATAGTCCACCCACTACACGCATATGTTGTACTTTGTCCCTTAAGCCGCTGATGATAAAACTGAGTCACATACGTAAAATGCCAAATTCCTCAAGAATGTGTGTTCTCCAAGCTGTAGATAGTACCTGCAGTAGTCCAGAAATTGCTTCATTACTCGTTTCGAAATAGATAAATGAATTAATTGAGAGTGCAACACAGCAGTAACTACATAAGGAGTTATGAGTAGCACTTGGAATGAGCCACCAATTCCTTCATCATTCATCCTAAAACACACACACAAACTAAATATCATTCAGTCTTCCATCATTTTAAAAATAAGTGTGTTCCAAGCAAATTCTTTTATTCTACAGTTTAGTTAGGTGCTAAGGTTGGTGACGATGTGGGGAATGGGCGGGGGGATCAGATGACGGGGCGGGGGGGGGGGGGGCGACGACAGGTGGGGGTAATGGTCTAAGAAAGATCGTAACCAGTTTTTTTCTTTTATTGTTATTTTGACACCTTATACAAAGGTAGGCTGGCAGTGGCAATATTACACCGCACTTCAGTGACAGATAATACATCGAAAAACTAAGCAACACGGTGGATAGACAACAGTAGACATACAAACATAAAATAAAATAAAAGTAGTTCACAGGTGTAGCGTCCAAAGAAATACGTGCGGCACTCGGACACTAACAGAGACGACAGAAATGGCACACATGAATGAAGGAGCACAAATGATGAAACATGGAATCACTAACACGATGACACACACAGAGCACTGGCGACGATCTCCGGGGTGCAAATGTTCATTTTACGTGTATGAGTCCGGGGAACTCCCAAAAGGTGAAAGGTGTGGGAGGAGGGAGAGGGGAGGGTTAGATGCCAGTGGCAGAGGAGATGGGAGGGGGAGGAAAGAAGGTAGGGGGTAGTGGAAGCCAGGGGGGAGGAAGGAGGGAGGAGGGAGAGAAGGGAGAGAAGGTGCCCTTGGGAAAAAGCACAGGTGGTAGATGAGGAGGATCTAAGTCGGTAGGAGATGTAGAAGGAGGGGAGGAGGGTGTCATCAGGGAGGGGGAGTTGGTAGAATCCACCTTGGGCGAGAGTATGGAGAGTGAAGAGATGGAGAGCAGGTGGGACGTGGGAATGCAGGCGCAGCAGCAGATGGGTGTGGGAGAGGATGGGAGAGACAAGCAGGTGAGGGGGATCAAGTTTGCAGGAGGTGTAGAGTATCTGCATCTGGGGAACCAGTAAGAGGATATACTTGTATATATATTACATTGGTAAAGTACTTGTAGGTGAATCGATAGTTCAAAATCGGTAGCAAATGAATTAATACCATGAACACAGCTGGGCGGGATAAAGCCTTTACGCTCCATAACAAAACACAGGGTGACCCAAAAGCCGTTAACATTTGAAAATTCAGTACTTCACAAAAGTTTGCAGGCAGAGAGATAAGAAACACAAGAGAGGTAAGAAACCACAGACGGCGCAATAAATAACCAGAAGATGGTGCATCATATGATACAAAAGCAATAATTAGCACAACAATTGATTTTTATAATAGCCTATGTTCTTTATGATTAATAATTAGCATTGGCGGCCGAAGACTTCCAGCATAAGAAGTCACTCTCATTCTGCCAACGACCTTGTCAAAGAGGGCGGAGGAGCGGACAGAGGTTCAGCGCACTCCCTTGTCCTACAGATAGGAAACTGCAACGATTGGCAATGATCAATGGCATGAGGATGCAAAAGCCAATGGAAGCCACTACATTAAAGACACATAACGTGTATCCACAGGGTTGGCTTGTTTGGGAGAGGAGACCAGACAGCGAGGTCATCGGTCTAATCGGATTAGGGAAGGAAGTCGGCCCTTTCAAACGAACCATCCTGGCATTTGCCTGGAGCGATTTAGGGAAATCATGGAAAACCTAAATCAGAATGGCCGGACGCGGGATTGAACCGTCGTCCTCCCGAATGCGAGTTCAGTGTGCTAGCCACTGCGCCACCTCGCTCGGTGTGTATCCACAGGACATGTGGCCTGTAATTGAAAAAGTGTCATGATGATCTCTCCATTGGCAAATGATTCCGAAACAGTCCCCCATTCGGAGTCCAGGAGGGAACTGCCAAGGGGGAGGTGACCATGAGAAAAAGACTGAATAATCAACGAAAGGATAACGTTCTACGATTCGGGGCGTGGAATGTCAGAAACTTGAACGTGGTAGGGAGACTAGAAAATTTCAGGTCAGAGGGGTATAGGGTAATATCAACAGTAGAAGAAAATGGTATACTGGGAGTAGGATTCGTTATGAATAAGAAGGTAGGGCAGAGGGTGTGTTACTGTGAACAGTTCAGTGATAGGGTTGTACTAATCAGAATCGACAGCAAATCAACATTGACAATGATAGTTCAGCTACACATGCTGACGTCACAAGCTGAAGATGAAGAGGTAGAGAAAGTATATGAGGATATTGATAGGGTAATAAAGTACGTAAAGGGAGACGAAAATCTAATAGCCATGAGGGACTGGAATGCAGTTGTAGGGGAAGGAGCAGAAGAAAAGATTACAGGAAAATGTGGGCTTGAGACAAGGAATGAGAGAGGATAAAGACTAACTGAGTTCTGTAATAAATTTCATCCAGTAATAGCAAATACTCTGTTCAAGAATCACAAGAGGAGTAGATATATGTACTTGGAAAAGGTCGGGTGATACGGGAAGATTTCAGTTAGATTACGTCATGGTCAGACAGATTCCGAAATCAGATACTGGATTGTAAGGCATACCCAGGAGAATATATAGACACAGATCATAATATAGTAATTATGAAAAGTAGGCTGAAGTTACAGACATTATCAAAACGCAAGGAAGTGGGATACGGAAGTACTAAGGAATGAAGAGATATGCTTGAAGTTTTCGCAGGCTATAGATACAACATTAAGGAATCACTCATCAGCCAGTACATTTGAAGAGGAATAGACATCTCTAAATAGGACCAGCACAGATGTTGGAAAGAAAAACATAGGTACAAAGTAGGTAACTGCGAAGAAATCATGGGTAACAGAAGAAATACGTCAGTTGATCGATGAAAGGGAGAAGTACAAAAATGTTCTGGGAAGCTCAGAAATACAGGAATACAAGTCGCTGAGGAAAGAAATAAATAAGAAGTGCAAGGAATCTAAGATGAAATAGTTGCATGAAAAGTTAGAAGAAATCGGAACAGAAATGATTGTCGGAAGGACTGACACAGCATACAGGAAAGACAAAACAGCCTTAGGTGACAATAAAAGCAAAGATGGTAACATTAAGAGTGCAACAGGACTTTCAATGTTGAATGCAGAAGAGAGAGAGGGTATTTGGAAAGGATACATGAAAGCCTCTATGAGGGGAAGGATATGTCTGATGTGATAGGAGAGGAAAGAGGTGTTCATTAGAAGAAATAGGGCATTCAGCATTAGAACCAGAATTTAAAAGAGCTTTGAAAGACTTAAAAATCGAATAAGGGAGAAGGGATAGATAACATTCCATCATAATTTGTAAAGTCATTGGGGAAGTGGCAACAAAACGACTATTCACGTTGGTGTGCGGAATTTATGAGTCTGGTGACATACCATCTGAATTTCGGAAAAATATCATCCACACAATTCCGAAGACTGCAAGATCTGACAGGTGCGAGAATTATCGCACAATCAGCTTAACAGCTCATGCATCCAAGGTGCTGACAAGAATATATACAAAAGAAAAGTGCTCAAATTAAAAAGGGTATAAGACAGGGATGTAGTCTCTCGTCCCTTCTGTTCCATCTGTACATCGAAGAAGCGATGATGGAAATAAAAGAAAGTTTCAGGAGTGGAATTAAAATTCAAGGTGAAAGGATATCAATGATACGAATTGCTGATGACATTGCTATCCTGAGTGGAAGTGAAGAAGAATTACGTGATCTGTTGAATGGAATGGACAGTCTAATGAGTACAGTATATGGATTGAAAGTAGATCGAAGAAAGACGAAAGTAAAGAAAAATAGCAGAAATGAGGACAGCGAGAAACTTAATATCAGGATTGATGGACACGAAGTAGATGAAGTTAAGGAATTCTGCTACCTAGGAACTAAAATATTCAATGACAGACAGAGCAAGGAGGATATCTAAATCACACTAGCAATGGCTAAAAGGGCATTCCTGGCTAAGAGAATTCTACTAGTATCAAACATAGGCCTTAATTTGAGGAAGCCATTTATGAAAATGTAGAACAGAACTGTATGGTAGTGATACATGGACTATGGGAAAACCGAAACAAAAGATAATCGAAGCATTTGAGATGTGGTGCTACAGACGAATGTTGAAATTTAGATGGACTGATAAGGTAAGGAATGAGTAGGTTCTGTACAGAATCGGAGACGAAAGGAGTTTGTGGAAAACACTGATAAGGAGAAGGGACAGGATGATAGGACATCTGCTAAGACATGAGGGAATGACTTCCACGGTACTAGAGGGAGCTGTAGAGGGCAAAAACTGTAGAGGAAGACAGAGATTGAAATACATTCAGCAAATAGTTGAGGACCTAGCTTGCAAGTGCGTCTCTGAGATGAAGAGGTTAGCACAGGAGAGGAATTTGTGACCGTCTGCATCAAACCAGTCAGAAGACTAATGACCCAAAGAATTGTTCTTTATAACAAATGCTCAACATGTCAGCCATCATTCATCAACAATACCTGTGGTCGAGGGACAACAGCACTTTACAGCGGATCACTAGATGTGGGGAAGAATTGCGTAGGATGTTTTTTAGCATCCCTAATGAGATCGGATGATTGTGGCAGACTTGAGACTTCACGTAACCTAGCAACCAACAATCACTGGACGCCAAGCATGACAGAGAGATCATGCAATATTAGTGGCGCAAATTGGTTTCTGGGGCAGTTTTTTATATCAAATTGATATGCAAATTAAATTGTGACAGATGATTCATTTATGACCTTAAACTGTCATTCTGCTAAGTAGTTTTTCATGTAACCTCACTCCCCTCCTCACCCCAGGGATCTCTTAACCTATTGTTAAGCTAATTTATTTATTTATTTATTTATGATCCCATGGAGATAATTCATCCCTCTGGGAAACTGTCTAGCCCTCCAGTTCTCCATCCTCTTCCACCACACCTCTGGAGATAGGGACACCTTTTTGTCACCATCTCCTAATTCAGCTCTGTTCTCCCTTCTGGTATGTCTCCCAGCCCTCTCCTACACTCCCACACTTTACGCTTTACCTCCTTACCTTGACATTTTGCCAGACGAAAGTTGGAGCTCCTGGCATTTTTTGTTAAGCTCCAAGACAGCAGCTTCTTTCTGTGCCTCCTCATGTAACTTCCTGAATATCTCTAGTAGTCTATGAATCCTCTTGCTAACTTTTCTTACTTCAGACGTTAGTCCCAGTTTCCAGTGATAATTAGTCGCAGACCCACGTGTTTGTTTGGAAAATGGCACTTCATAGTTTAGTGGTTGCTTCAGGATTGCACTTCTGGGTTCTCTGATGACATGCAGTAGCATCAGGAATACAATTATTCTTTGCAGTGTCCCTATTGTTAAGCATCTGGAGGAAATGAATGCCCATGAATTCCCAAGCGTTCTTCAAAAACAAGTTTCCACATAACAAATATAACGAATGACTCACACTCATATCTTATTTAACGCAACATCCAATACAAATATACTGCTACAAATCAAAGAAGGGAATAAGATAACATGGAAAGGTACACTCGATCTAATGTCATATGGTGCTCTATGTGTAGAGCAAGTATCTGGCAGCACATTCATCTTAACCTTCTTCGCTTTTCTGCTTTTCTGTGGCAATATTGCCAGAATTTGTCGTAAAGCATCTATTCACATCATAAAATTTAGTAGTTTACTGTATTTTGAGAGTGACTGGCGAGCACAGCTCTGTAACTTGATACAGATCATTCTGTTTCGTTAAAACTTCTTGGTTCTCCCTTTCAGCGTTAACAGATTGGTAATCGACACCCATTGGCCAACTCTAAAACGTGAAAGCTGACTTCTCCATTCTCCCATATGTTTTTGCCACTCCAGTGCTTTTTTTATTGGCTCATCGAACTCTTTGCTTTACCTCACGTATTCATTTTGCAAGTTTCTTCACTGACTCAACATCGGATCCTAATTTCTATATTAGTGTGTGAAAGAGAGACGGAATTTTTCTTCTGCAACCTCAAAGGGCGAGAGACCAGTACTAGTACGGAATTTAGAATTAGATACACTGACAATATAACCAAGATATGTGTCCCAATCTGCATGACGACTGTTGACGTTGTGACTCGACATTATCGATAGTATTCGATGAACATGTTCTGTATGATGTCCGTTTGCTTTTGGTTGCAATGGCTTTGCCCCAAGTGCTTGCAATGCTGCAACCTTGCTGTTCGCAGTACCTTCATTTGAATTTTTCCCCAAGTTTGTGAATAACTTCGTAAGCGAACACGTTCAAGGGCCCACCTGGTTAATCTGCAAGACGGATCCTTCTTCAAACCCAGTAGCCACTTCAAGGAAGCGTGATTCATTACTAGTTCGAATTTCTGCCCCTGTGCGTAACATCTAAAGCATGTGAACCCATAGATCACCACTAATATTTCTTTCTAGGCAGCGTGGAGCAATGAACTCCAAGCACAGTTGACAGGCAGCAGTCTGGTATTTTAAGTCTTCAGATAGGAAGGAAGTATCACACGACGGTCTGCGAGCAGAGTTAACCCGCAATTTACGAGACTGTCATTCCAATGGGATCGGTGTTGCACATGGAATGACCAGACGCTGAGGACATGATGTCTGAAACGGGCTTATATTATTTAAAGCCAGATCTCACGTCACTGTAGCAGGTTAGGCGCCCATTCGCTCTCGTTTGACCAGAGGTGTCAGCAGTCCTGTCCACACCACGGTGTCTGAGTCACGGGTGTTTTTATTCTGCCTCTGCATTTCTCATCAATACTAGGATGGCTTGGAGAGGCGGAGCTCAGATATTGCATGTTATTACGCCATGTTGTAGAGTCTGTAGAATGACGTCATGAGTGATGTCATGCTGCATCGTTTGTGCTATGGCTCTGATGGCTGTGTGCCAATGAGTTAGGAGTGTGGCCTTGCTTCTGCAACATTAGCACTCTTCGTGTTCTCTAGGCTATGATTGCGACACACGGTCTGAGTCCGACTTGGTCGCTTTACCATCTGTGTTGAGCAACTGCTTCGAAAATTTATTGGTGCATCTGAGAACAGTGTTACTGTGCAACAGCAGGCTGAGTGGACAGAGGGACGTTCTAAAGGGACTGAAACGTAGAAAAATCTCTACGCTATCCAGGATCGAATCCATGACCCACACGCCCTCAGTTTATGGGCTCTCTCCTCTAAACCACCAAGGTCGGAAACTGCCCATAAATAGCCTTAACAAATCGTTCCCGTAAATAAAACTTAAATGAAACATAGAGCAGCTCTTCTGAAACACAGTGGTGAGAGCCCTACCTTCGTAAATTTACTAGTAGTCGTGTTTGAGCGAGTTGAATGAAATATATGATTATGCATGTGTTGCATACTATTTTTCTCTGCACCTCCAGGTGCCCCAAACGAAGTGTCAATCTTAAAGCAATTCTGAACAGAGAGCAGCCAATAACGCTTAACTATGTTACTAAATGGCTAACACGACGCACGGTGCACGATGCGTGATCCCAGCTGTAGGCTGTCTCCCTAATGTCTCCCAGGAAAGATAAAATTCTCATTTTCAGTAAGTCATACACTTATTGGCCTAATTTAAAATTTAAACCGTAGTCATAATCCAGGCATTAAGAGGAATTATCTTACGTTAAAAGATTAAAACAATAAATCAAGTAATGAACGTAGAAACTGAGTAGATATCTTGAGACAGTATATCTCACAGTCCGAAAATCATCGGACTATTTCTACCGTTTATTTAAGTTAGAGAGCACTTAGCGACATAATCTGACACCCTCCACAAAATAATGAAGTAAAAAAAGTTTATCTCTTACCATATTTCCACTGTTCTTGCAGAAAATATTTAGAATCAGGTATGACTTTGTGATTTATTAATTGTTTAGTACTAATTCTATTCGCAATACATTTTGCAAACAGTGTGCACCTGCAGGATGTTTCCGTAAGAGCGTGCAAAAATTTAACAGAGCATAAAGGATGCTCCACTGTACAATTTGAGGTTGGGAACCTGGGATTGGAAATGCCAGCTTAAGGACATAACAGTAATAAAATCACATTGCTGTGTACTTTTATTTACATTAGTTAACTGCAAATAAGCCAGACGTTGTGGCCGAGTGGTTCTAGGCGCTTCGGTCTGGAACCGCGCGACCGCTATGGTCGCAGGTTCGAATCCTGCCTCGGGCATGGATGTGTGTGATGTTCTTAGGTTAGTTAGGTTTAAGTAGTTCTAAGTTCTAGGGGACTGATGACCTCAGGTGTAATGTCCCATAGTGCTCAGAGCCATTTGAACCATTTGATGGCTTTCCTGGTTAAAGTACTTCGAGGGCGGTTTGATATGTCTGGTAAATTTCCTCGAAAGAATGGAACGTTTTCGTTGCACCTTCACGATTGGTAATCTTGATTATGCCAACGTTGTATAAGGAATTTGAAAAATTTACAGCGCACAGTACATTGTTGACAGCCATTTCAGTTGGCCATTAAGTCGACTACCGTTGAAAATGGAGAAAACTGCGTTCCGCGCGGTTATTAAACATTTTCATTTGAGGAGTTGGTCTACCACAAATCAAAACGTAGTTGGATGAAGTTCAGGTGGGCCCGCACCATCAGTCAAGACGATTTACGATTTAACTCTGGATTAATAAATTTAAACCTGGTGGGACAAGCAACGAGGACGAAGCGCGCTCCGCCCGTTCGATTGAGGTCACCACAAAGAAAACCATTGATAAACTCCAAAATATGGTAATACAAGACGGGCATATAAAAATTCGTGAGATTTCTGAGGCCGTAGACATTGCATCTGAACTAGTGCGTACTATCCTGCACGGAGAATTGGCTATCAAGAAGCTGTGTGCGAGGTGGTCGCCACGATTGCTAACAGTCGACCAAATGCATATCCAGTACAACATTTGAACACAATATCTGACGATGTTTAATCGCAATCTGCATGATTTTTTGCGCCGATTTATGACTTTTAATGAAACCTGGATACGTCATTACACAGCAGAGGCTGGTAAAAGTGCACCGAAAAAGGCAAAGACCAGTTTGTCAGCTGGTAAAGTGAAGGCCATTGAGTTTTTTTTCGTCTTTTGTGATTACCAAGAATAATGCTCATAGACTGTTTGGGAAAATGAAGAACCATAATTCACCCCTATTATACTTCGTTGTTGGATCGTTTAAAACTTGCGTTGACAGAAAAAGTACCACGGTTGAAAGTAAAAATTTTACTGGGATAATAATGTACCATCCCACACATCCGTGACAACAGTAGTGTAAGTGCGTGAATTGGTCTTTGCATTGGATCCTCAACCAGCCTCTTCACGAGAGTTAGCCCCAAGTGATTTCTTCCTGTTCCCTAACTTGAAACATTGGCTTTATGGGATAAATTTTCATCAAATTAGGAAACTGTTAAAAACCATTCAAAAGCCAAGATCACACAAAATATTTTTTATTCAAGACAACCAGTTTCAACGGCCTTAGATGTCTTAAACATTTTTTGGGGGAAAAACATGTTCATTTTACGCAGAACCACAAGCAAAAGATGTCAACTGGATAAAACTCAGCACAATATAAACGTTTGTCATCACTAAAATATTTAAAAACACACAGCCCGTTGTCCAAAAGGCCATGTCCAAATATATATACTGGGCATGGCTATATCCATATACATACTGCACATGGCCTTTTTGGACAAGGTCTCTTGTGTTTAAAAACATTTTAGCGATGACCAAAGTGTATAATGTGCTGAGTTTTATCCAGTTGACATCTTGTGCATGAGGTTCAGCGTAAAATGAACATTTTTTTACTACAAAAAAATTTAAGACCTCAAGATGACAGCTACGAATGTAAAAATAAAAATTAAATAAAACATTATTTGTGTGATCTTGGCTTTTGAATGGTTTTTAACAGTTAAAACAGATCGCCCTTCAGTGCTCTCATAATGAGAAAATTCAATCAAATGAGGAAATAATACTTGCAGTCAACGCATATTTAGTTGAGTTTGACAGAAACTACACTACTGGCCATTGAAATTGCTACACCAAGAAGAAACGCAGATGATAAACGGGTATTCATTGGACAAATATATTATACTAGAACTGACACGTGATTACATTTTCACGCAATTTGGGTGCATAGATACTGAGAAATCAGTACCCAGAACAACCACCTCTGGCCGTAATAACGGCCTTGATACGCCTGGGCGTTGAGTCCAACAGAGCTTGGATGGCGTGTACAGGTACAGCTGCCCATGCAGCTACAACACGACACCACAGTTCAACAAGAGTAGTGACTGGCGTATTGTGACGAGAAGGCCCGTACAGGACCTGCAACATGCGGTCGTGCATTATCCTGCTGAAATGTAGGGTATCACAGGGATCGAATGAAGGGTAGAGCCACGGGTCGTAACACATCTGAAATGTAACGTCCACTGTTCAAAGTGCCGTCAATGCGAACAAGAGGTGACCTAGACGTGTAACCAATGGCACCCCATACCATCACGCCGGGTGATACGCCAATATGGCGATGACGAATATACGCTTCCAATGAGCGTTCACCGCGATGTGGCCAAACACGGATGCGACCATCACGAAGCTGTAAACAGAACCTGGATTCATCCGAAAAAATGACGTTTTGCCATTCGTGCACCCAGGTTCGTCGTTCAGTACACCATCGCAGGCGCTCCTGCCTGTGATGCAGCGTCGAACTGTTCGTGCAGATGGTTGTTGTCTTGCAAACGTCCCCATCTATTGACTCAGGGATCGAGACGTGGCTGCATAATCCGTCACAGCCATGCGGGTAAGATGCCTGTCATCTCGACTGCTAGTGATACGAGGCCGTTGGGAGCCAGCACGGCGTTCCGTATTACCCTCCTGAACCCACCGATTCCATATTCTGCTAGCAGTCATTGGATCTCGACCAACGCGAGCAGCAAGGTCGTACGATAAACCGCAATAGGCTCCAATGCGACCTTTATCAAAGTCGGAAACGTGATGGTACGCATTTCTCCTCCTTACACGAGGCATCACAACAACGTTTCACCAGGCAACTCCGGCCAACTGCTGTTTGTGTATGAGAAACTGGTTGGAAACTTTCCTCATGTCAGCACGTTGTAGGTGTCACCACCGACGCCAACCTTGTGTGAATGCTCTGTAAAGCTAATCATTTGCATATCACAGCATCTTCTTCCTGTCGGTTAAATTTCACGTCTGTAGCACGTCATCTTCGTGGTGCAGCAATTATAATGGCCAGTAGTGTATATTTCCGATGCGATGAAAACGCTGGAGGATCGCTGTGCCAGGTGTATACACCTCATAAGGGTACCATGTCTAGAAGTAAGGTGAGTTGTTTGAGAAACAAACATTTTTTCGTGCTTGTTTACCAGACGTCTCAAACTAGCCTTTTTTTAAAAACATGAAACTCGTCTAAGATATCTGCGGTGCTCCCCGCCACTGTTGCGCCACAAATACGAGCTCGCAATTGCCGCGAGACTTCCCACGTGCCCGGTGAGCGCCACGCTTCTCGCGTTCCGGGATCGCTTCAGAGAGGAAGGCGGGGTCGTCCTATTGCCGCAGTCCCCGATACTCCCACGCTGTTCGGCGCGCCTCCCCGCAGTACACCCCCACCACAGCACACAGCAAGACACACCACTGCGCCGTCCGCACAGCGGCAGTTCCGACCGATCCGGTTGCGGCCGCCGTCGCTGCGCGGCTATTGAAACAAAAGTTCGGCGGACGTCGAGTGGCGAGAACAAAGCGAGAAAAAGGCTCGGCGTGGCCGGAAAAGAAAAATAAAAAGCGGCAGGGTGGCGTGGCGCGCGCCGCCCGGGGAAACTTTGTATTGCCGTCCGCGCCGGATATGAGTCCACAGCCATTTCGTCGCGGACGCGGGAGCCGGTCAGGTGAAGGTGGATGTCGAGAGCAACGGGGGAGGGGGTAGGTGGAGGAGAGAGATGAGAACGTGCCGCAATAGCGATTGCGAACGAGTCGGGGAGGGGCGCGAGCGGGATACATTCGAATTCAGCGCTGTCGTCGCGCGCGCTCTGCTAATTTACCTCCAGATTTATGAGCCCTGCTACGAAATAAAAAAGCCCGCGCACAAAGGGAATGCCGCACAGGAGGAAAGTGAAAGCGATACGAATGCCCTTTTTGACATCCCCTGGCGGGTTTCGAAGGCAGCCAGCCTCCGTATTCCGCTGGTGGGGCTTTCCTTCAGATCGCAAGCTGATTTTCAATGAATGCGAGGCGCTACATTTAGCGCTATCTTCGTATTTTGTTTTACCCGTTTTTCCAGTTCAATCAAACGCATTCAAATGAAACAAATTAACTCAGTCGCGATGAAATCAAAGGAGATTCATTGTAATGGAATGGTATCAGGGAAAGCCATTCAGTAATACTGGAAGTGCTACGTCTTGTGTACGACTCCGTACACAATGGTAAGAAGAGTGGTGCAGTAACTGTCATCGTAGGAAAGCTGGACATGAGCAGAAATGATTAGACAACATGCTAATCGCAGTAAACGAAAGATTTCTCCAAGTGAACGAGGACTCATTACAAAGAAGGCAGCAATATTAAAAAAGGTAGGAAGATTTTTCTGTTTAGCAAAAGTGACAAAAAGCAGATTTGAGAGTACCTGATGGCTCAACACAAAAGTTTTGTCTCAAGTACAGATAGTGTTGAGGATCAGTGGACAATGTTCAGCCGTGCGGTTATAGGCGCTGCAGTCTGGAACCGCAAGACCGCTACGGTCGCAGGTTCGAATCCTGCCTCGGGCATGGATGTTTGTGATGTCCTTAGGTTAGTTAGGTTTAACTAGTTCTAAGTTCTAGGGGACTAATGACCTCAGCAGTTGAGTCCCATAGTGCTCAGAGCCATTCGAACCATTCGACAATGTTCAAAACCATCGTACAATATGTGTTAGATGAGTATGTGCCAAGCAAGATCGTAAGAGATGGAAAAGAGCCACCGTGGTACAACAACCGCGTTAGAAAACTGCTGCGGAAGCAAAGGGAACTTCACAGCAAACATAAACATAGCCAAAGCCTTGCAGATTAACAAAATCTACGCGAAGCGAAATGTAGTGTGAGGAGGGCTATGCGAGAGGCGTTCAATGAATTCGAAAGTAAAGTTCTATGTACTGACTTGGCAGAAAATTATAAGAAATTTTGGTCTTATGTCAATGCGGTAGGTGGATCAAAACAAAATGTCCAGACACTCTGTGACCAAAATGGTATTGAAACAAAGGATGACAGACTTTTTCCAAAGCTGTTTCACAGAGGAACACTGCACTGTAGTTCCTTCTCTAGATTGTCGCACAGATGACAAAATGGTAGATATCGAAATAGACGACAGAGGGATAGAGAAACAATTAAAATCGCTCAAAAGAGGAAAGGCCGCTGGACCTGATGGGATACCAGTTCAGTTTTACACAGAGTACGCGAAGGAACTTGCCCCCTTCTTGAAACGGTGTAGGGCTCTAGAGGAGCGTAGCGTTCCAAAAGTTTAGAAAAGGGCACAGCTCATCCCTGTTTCCAAGAAGGGACGCCGAACAGATGTGAAGAACTATAAACCTGTATCTCTAACGTCGATCAGTTGTAGGATTTTGGAACACGTATTATGTTCGAGCATAATGACTTTTCTGGAGACTAGAAATCTACTCTGTAGGAATCAGCATGGGTTTCGAATAAGACGATCGTGTGAAGCCCAGCTCGCGCTATTCGTCCACGAGACTCAGAGGGCCGTAGACACGGGTTCCCAGGTAGACGCTGTGTTTCTTGACTTCCGCAAGGCGTTCGATACAGTTCCCCACAGTCGTTTAATGAACAAAGTAAGAGCATATGGACTATCAGACCAATTGTGTGATTGGATTGAAGAGTTCCTACATAACAGAACGCAGCATGTCATTCTCAATGGAGAGAAGTCTTCCGAGTGATTTCAGGTGTGCCGCAGGGGAGGGTCGTAGGACCGTTGCTATTCACAATATACATAAATGACCTTGTGGATGACATCGGAAGTTCACTGAGGCTTTTTGCTGATGATGCTGTGGTGTATCGAGAGGTTGTAACAATGGAAAATTGTACTGAAATGCAGGAGGATCTGCAGCGAATTGACGCATGGTGCAGGGAATGGCAATTGAATCTGAATGTAGACAAGTGTAATGTGCTGCGAATACATAGAACGAAACATGACTTATCAGTTAGCTACAATATAGCAGGTCAGCAACTGGCAGCAGTTAATTCCATAAATTATCTGGGAGTACGCATTAGGAGTGATTTAAAATGGAATGATCATATAAAGTTGACAGTCGGTAAAGCAGATGCCAGATGAGATTCATTGGAAGAATCCTAAGGAAATGCAATCCGAAAACAAAGGAATTAGGTTACAGTACGCTTGTTCGCCCACTGCTTGAATACTGCTCAGCAGTGTGGGATCCGTACCAGATAGGGTTGATAGAAGAGATAGAGAAGAACTAACGGAGAGCAGCGCGCTTCGTTCAAATTCATTTAGTAATCGCGAAAGCGTTACGGAGATGATAGATAAACTCCAGTGGAAGACTCTGCAGGCGAGACGCTCTGTAGCTCGGTATGGGCTTTTGTTGAAGTTTCGAGAACATACGTTCACCGAGGAGTCAAGCAGTATATTGCTCCCTCCTACGTATATCTCGTGAGGAGACCATGAGGATAAAATCAGAGAGATTAGAGCCCACACAGAAGCATACCGACAATGCTTCTTTCCACGAACAATACGAAACTGGAATAGAAGGGAGAACCGATAGAGGTACTCAAGGTACCCTCAGCCACACACCGTCATGTGGATTGTGGAGTATGGATGTAGATGTAGAAGAAACAGAGTCCACCTATAACAGTGTCAGATAGGATGAGGCGCCATAAAGTAAGCACAGACGATGGTGTCGTAGCAATGAGGCTCCACGTACATGTGTGCTTGCTGGTGGCAGAGGACGCCGACAGTCTAGTGCCACTGAAGGTGTGGATCAGTGGGCGCACCCCATTGGGTCCGCCATATCCCGTGCGACCTCTATCGGCGTCAGAAGGATATTTTCAATTCTACTACCAACTTTGGGACGCAGACGGGTGGTATCGATACCTGATATCACGCTATACAGGGTGTTACAAAAAGGTACGGCCAAACTTTCAGGAAACATTCCTCACGCACAAATAAAGAAAAGATGTTATGAGGACATGTGTCCGGAAGCGCTTAATTTACATGTTAGAGCTCATTTTAGTTTCTTCAATATGTACTGTACTTCCTCGATTCACCGCCAATTGGCCCAATTGAAGGAAGGCAATGTTGAGTTCGGTGCTTGTGTTCACACGCGACTCATTGCTCTACAGTACTAGCATGAAGCACATCAGTACGTAGCATCAACAGGTTAGTGTTCATCACGAACGTGGTTTTGCAGTCAGTGCAATGTTTACAAATGCGGAGTTGGCAGATGCCCATTTGATGTATGGATTAGCACGGGGCAATAGCCGTGGCACGGTACGTTTGTATCGAGACAGATTTCCAGAACGAAGGTGTCCCGACAGGAAGACGTTCGAAGCAATTGATCGGCGTCTTATTGAGCACGGAACATTCCAGCCTATGACTCGCGACTGGGGAAGACCTAGAACGACGAGGACACCTGCAATGGACGATGCAATTCTTCGTGCAGTTGACGATAACCCTAATGTCAGCGTCAGAGAAGTTGCTGCTGTATAAGGTAACGTTGACCACGTAACTGTATGGAGAGTGCTACGGGAGCACCAGTTGTTTCCGTACCATGTACAGCGTGTGCAGGCACTATCAGCAGCTGATTGGCCTCCACGGGTACACTTCTGCGAATGGTTCACCCAACAATGTGTCAATCCTTATTTCAGTGCAAATGTTCTCTTTACGGATTTTCGCCGATATCATATTATACATTTGCATGGTTATTTATTTCATTCCCACAAGCTCCATTCCAGCGAATTTAATTCAATTTATAAACAGGGTTGTTTGGTAGATGGGATCTAGTACGCTACAGCACGTTGGCGTCGGCATAATTAGTTGAAGGATCGGAGGGCCAGAGTACTGAAAGAAATACAGAAAAAAGCATCTGAATGTAATAGAAAACTCAACAATATCTACAAGGATTTCAAGCAGGTTTTCTATAGTGTAAACAGGGAGGAGATTTTAGAAAATATAAAACTGTTTCGCGTACCATCCAAATATACTTTGGTTATCAAGGCAACCCTGGCAGGTTCCAAGACAACGCTGTGAGTGGATGGGGAATTAAACGACTGTTTCATTGTCAGTAAGGGAACCAGACAAGGTGATGCTCTTTCCACAATGCTATTCAATTTGATCTTAGAAGCAATTATACGAAAATTTTACTATCTGGACACATAGGTTGAAACGTCCCCTTTTTACAATTATACAGGACTGTGCTTAACCTGACACACAATATTTTTAGCGCAACGCAATCTGACTTTCAGAAATCCCTACAAAAGAATGGCCCTGACTAACATTAACCTATGCATTTCACAAATCGCTTACCTCACAAAATCTTGGTTACTCGAACTACTGCAATACAGCGAGCGCCACTACTGCCAGCTAAATAAAAGATTCAAACTACGGAAGGCACTAACTACTGATATGCATAGTTAGCAAATGAAAGATTTTAATAGAGAACAAACAATGTATTTACCTTATTAGTCATAATATATATAGCAGTTCATGACAAATTACAAAACTCCGCCATCTCTCTCCCTTCATCCACCACTGCTGGCAGCTCACCTCCAACTGCGCAACGCTTCGCGCTGTTCACATCCAGCTGCCGCTGCCCAACACTACAATGGCGAGTATTACAACAATGCAAAGCAGCCACAGACTGCACACAGCACAGCCAGTGATTTTCATACAGAGGTGGCGTTACCAATAAAAAAACCTAAACAGCCTACTTACATAGCCCCCATGCTCCCCACAAAAAATTTTACAAATTGTTTTGGGCAGTGGCCAATAATGATTTGATAAAATTTTTCATAATTACAATAACAAAGAAATCAAAGGCACACACTTATTGATACAATGTTGGTCAAAAGCTAAAATTTTCTCACAGTCCATAAAGACAGTCCTGATCATTCATCACAGTAACATAGCAGTGTTTTTCTCAAAGTCTGAGCAGTAAAAGAAAATGCACACGGAAGTAGTGGATTTCCATGCAGTCTTGAAGAAGTAGTGTTGTCCTTCCAACGGAAAGACAGTGCTGACTCTTGACATGCTGACAGGTAATGGGCCACAACAGAGCAAACCCACAGCAGAGTCATTCGACGTTTTTAAGAATATTGGTAGGTAGGTCATCACAGAGCAGACCCACTGTAGTCCTGGTAGAGACTACGGTACTGGTGGGCCACCAGAGGTGCAGACCAACTGCAGTCCTTGTAGAAATAATGGTATTGGTGAGTCAGCAAAGGTGTAGACTCACTGTAGTCCTTGTAGAAATAATGATATTGGTGAGTCAGCAAAGGTGCAGACCCACTGTAGTCCTTGTAGAAATAATGGTATTGGTGGGCCATCAGAGATGCAGATCCACTGTAGTCCTTGTAGAGATGGCCAGCAGCCATCTGTTGTGACTGTGCGGGTGGACAATCACCATTGAAGAGTCTTGCAGAATATAGCAAGTCCATAACCACCACTTGTGCACTCACAAAGTTTTTGGAATTGTCCTTAGAACCAGCAATGCTATTATCCAGTCCCTTGCTGAATTATTAACACACATGCAAACACTAACAGTCCCTACTTCTCACATATTGTCCATATACTATGACCAACAGAAATGAGTGCAGTGAAATGGAACTTACAAGTTACCTAATTTGATGAACTGGTGTCAAGTACAATTTTATAACATAAGAAAACAATAACAAAGGTACAAAATACATCATTAAAGAAAATAATAGTGCAGATAACATTTGTAGTAAAACAGGCTTTACAAAAGAATAGAAATAAACATGCATATCAGTGTTACAAGAATTATGACATAAGTACATACATAAAGATCAGAATAACTTTTGAAACATCAACTTCACATATGAGCATTAAAACAAAACAGAATAAATAATGTCTAAACACCTTTATGAAGAAAATAACATAGTATTTGAAAAATTCTACAACATAAATCTTATTAGCTAAACACATAAAGACAGGAAAAAGACAAATATACAAGAGTACACAAACACATAGTGGGATAACACAAAAGGAAAGGAAAGGGTTTGTTTTCAGTGTAACATTTGGTACTGCAGTCCAACCCAAAACTTCATTCCATAGATCGTCCCTCTTATTTCAACATTTGCTCCAGCCAAATAAAAAAATCCTATCCAAGCATACTTTCTGTATTCTGTTCACATCCTCTTTCAAAAATAGTTTTTCTCCACTGTACACTACTTTTTTGGCCAAACCATTTTCTTATAGCTTCTCAATGCATTTCTTCTAATCCATCATAGCTAGTTTCTTATATAGTCTACCCCCTCTTAAGCTAGCTTAAATCTACTGAGCTCAGATGCTAAACTAAGGGACGAGGCAATGCAGCAGCACAAAACAATTAACACAAACAGCAATGATAAAAAAATACAAATGCCAAAGCAAGCAGCATAAATTAGCAGAGCAATTGCAATATTACAACTAATATAAGGCAATGTGCAGCAAACAATAAAAATAAATCAATAGTAAAACTGACTTAACAGCGTAATACAAAGTCAAATTCAGTAACACTATGCCTGGCAAACAGCAGCAGCAAATGATATAACTAGTACCGAAACATGACAAAGCTCAAGCAGAAAAAATAGTACACTAAAGACAACAATGCAGATAAGGGAAATGTATATTCACATCTTAATGTCTATGTAATTAAAGTGGTGCACCACAAGAAGTTATTCTACCAAAAAAGTTACCAAGTACTTGAAAAGAAAATTATGAATGCAGTTCCTGTGAAGGTAAATGTCTTTTTGTGCTCCCTCATTTTTTTAAAAAAATTATTATTTACTCGATCTGTAGACAGAAAATATTTATATTAGTACATCTATAAAATTTTATTTTAACCAATGCTGCAGTGCCGCTAGAAACTAGATATTAAACAAAATGAGTAAATAAATACATAAAGCAAGCCATATGGCATTTCTCTCAACAAGCAAGACAATAGCCGTGAAATGTTTCTCATCGTTTCATTAGGCATTTTAGTAAATATCATAAATTAAGAGCTCCACAGTATAATCATGTTTTCAAGTTCGAGCGTGTCATATTTTCGATGCTTTCTACAAAGAAATGTCAATAGCGAGGATAATGGCCTCCCCTATTTTTTTTTTTCACCTGTGCCTCTGAAAGGCTTTTTTTCAGGCGTCTGTCGTGCAGCTGCCTACGTGATGCGTCGTGCCCACGACGAAAATTTACGTTACAAATGTGTAGAAACAAAATCCTATGAATATAACAGCGTCCAGAAAATTTTCGCCAGCATTCTGATACATTCACGCATATACACACATTTCATAACTCTTAAAGTACAATTCTTGGTTTCCAACAACCTTTTTCACAAATCAGCGTCCCTAACCACTACTCATTATTCCTTACCTTATTCGTCGACACTTCTTCAATATTTCATCATTACAGATATGTAGCATAATCAAATAACTCATATAGCATCAGCTTACTGATCATAAACATACCGCAACAGCATAATACACATAGCCATCGTAATAATAACATCATAACACCTCAGTCAACTCTCAAAATCGTTGTAGCTTCCTCCAATAATTTCAAAACCTAAAAAAAATTCTCTCCTCATGTCAAAAGTGTCATCTGCCTCAAACGTACTTCAAAAATCATGATCCCATACCAAATACATCATTCAAAGCTCTCATAGTATCACAATGGTTCCGAAAAAATATGAACAGTTTACAAAGTACAGACAAAATACAGTTTCATAAGTGTGAAGTTATCCAACTGTGTAATTGCATAAACATCTGTCACTAATGTAGTAAAAAAATGTTTGTTTCTCTGTTAAATAATCAGATAGCTGTGTAATTTATGTGTTAGAGAAATATGGTACCGATGTGTAAAGTTGTATAAGCAAATACCATATTATCTAGGGCTCCTTGTGCTTGCCAAACACATGGTACACAAAGTAGGCGTGTACCCCCCTGAGGATTAATGTAATTTTACCCTCAGGTGTTACAGATTACAGCAATGGAATGAAATGTATCACAGAAAACCTTTGTATCATTGTACTTCAAATATATTTAAAAATAAATGTTTTAAGTGCGAAATTAATCACTCAAATACGTGTCCCGTAGCGCTAAATGTGCGTCTTGCTGTAAGATAATCTCTGTGGAAGTGTCGTAGCTATCGTCCTCCGAAAGCTAAGTTCTGCAAAAGCCAATGTACTTACCTCATGATAAACAAAAGTGAAATGCTTTGCGCATAGATCTCGTAGTTATTACATACAGTACCGTGATCAAGAAAGTACTA
Source organism: Schistocerca serialis cubense (assembly GCF_023864345.2). NCBI lineage: Eukaryota > Metazoa > Arthropoda > Insecta > Orthoptera > Acrididae > Schistocerca > Schistocerca serialis. The sequence goes on from NC_064639.1 coordinate 295,392,566, forward strand.
CACTGTAACGTATTGTTGTGCTAATAAAAAAAAGGTTGTCTTATTGTAGCTATACCACAAAGTCACTATTAAACATGTTTTGCTTTCCAGAAGAATTCAGAAAAACTGTGCAGATATAAAGCAGATACAGCACAAAAGCAACAACGTAAATTGTGTCACACATTAGTAGCGTCGTGATATAATTGTGTAGCTGTCAAAGAAACCAAGTGCTAAGTCATCTTTAATCCCACAGAAAGTACTTCAAATAAAGAATGTCTTTTCAAGTAAACCAAAATGTTGCATGAAAATCTCATTAGCTGTGCCGGTATATGTTCTAAGTATGTGAGCCTGATAGTTGTTACGTAATCGTGCAACTAACAAGCAAGAATGTAGAAATACAACACTGTGTCATCTGTTCACTATAACAATGCAATCGTAATTTCTGTTTGAAAATGTTCCCTAGGTTCTAGACTGGATATTTAACTTCAAACATTGTTGCATGTTAACAGTTTCTTAAGTCTGACAAAGCATACTAGAAATGTGAAGTGAAATGTTTTATGGCAAAGACAAAGTTAAAAAGCAGATTATCTCTCAATAAATGGTTTTACATGTGAAATGTGGTGTAAACCTTTACTCTTCCTAGTACTCAGAGTTTGAACTTGAATGCAATTGTCATTTGGTATACGTCCGTAAAGAATACTGAAATTTTTTTCTCAAGGTTAGCGTCTATGTTATTTTTCCCTGAGCCAGCCGGCGCAGGTGGCTGCCTGCGGTGCGAGTCATTGTCTGTTTCTTTGTTGGCGCGCGCCGTTATTGGGATTAGGAGACCGAACTTCTACAAATTCACTCTGACGAGAAGGCCCTGCCCTGTTTGAAGCTCGCCAGTTCTGATGGAATTCAGGTCTGTCGTTTTGTCGGTAGTTTACACAGTTTCTTTCTTGTCGGTCACGTGGTGGAGAATTTCTCCCTGAATCATAACTGTGCGCTGAACTGTTGCGTCTGAAATTATTCTGTCTCCCTTGATAATAATAGTTCTGGTTACCATATTGTCTGTTTCTATGGTTATCTCTGTCGTATTCATTACTACGGAAATGCGATCTTTCTCTGTAACTATTACTCTGCCAGTGGTTGTCATACGGGTGGTGTCCGTTTTGGTCACGATTTACGTTGTAAGAATAGGCTTGTCGTGTCCAGTTATTGTTTCTGTCATCGCGGAATTGTGACGTATGTGACCTGTAGTGATTGTTGTCCTGTTTTCGCATCCGGCGACTGCCTGTGTCAATTTCTAATTCTTGTAAGAGTCCCTGAAAAGCTTCAATGTCGTCTTTGCAACGTCCTGCCAAAATAATGTGTCGTAAATGTTCAGGTAGTTTGATTAAGCAAATGCGGATGAGTTCTGAGGGGCTGTATGGGTTTGACAGGTACTGATTCTTGAGCAACATGTCTTCAAAATATTTCACAAGACTGGAAAATTCAGATTGTTCGAAATGTTTCATCATTATGATGCTATGTTTTACTCGGTCTTGTGTAGCTTGAGACCAATATGCTGAGAGGAAGGCATGATAAAAATCTCCTTCACTGTGACAATCGTGAATGACCGATCGCATTCTTACAGCTGGTTCATTCTCCAAGTAGCCACACATAAATTCTAACCTGTGCTCCAGTGACCAGTTGGGAGGAAAACAATGAGAGAATTGATGGAGCCACGCTTGTGGATGAATGTCGTTGGCAGAATTCTTAAACATTTTGAATTTACGTGTAGTAATGAACAGCTTATAGTCAAAATCATCGTGTCGGCGAGTCGCATATCGGTCATTGTTAGGTCGTGTCGGCGGTTCCATCTCAAAATTCGTTGCACATTGCCAATTTCTGTCATAATTTCCCAAATGCGCTGTGTTATTATTTTGTGGCTGTTCCCTATTTCTGTGTCCCTCATCCCGTATTGGGGCGCGAGTGTCCTCTGAAATACGTAATTCTTGTATTACCTGTGTCAGCTGATCTTGTACTTCCCGGATTTCTCTTTGGTGTTGCGTATTAATCTGATTTAGATTTTGTTTCTGTTTCCTAATTTGTTGGCACTCCTCTGTCTCATTAAAGACTACCGGTTTTGTGCCATTCAGATTATCATCTACCTTCGTAGATAAATTATTTAGCTGATCCGAAAGTTCAACTAATTTCTCTGATAATGAACTAATTTCCTCCATGTGTCTTTCTGAACCAATTTTCAGAGTATCTACTGTGTCCTTTAAGTTTTCTTGAGTTTTTGCAAGTTGCGTAACCGAATCGGTAGATGCAACCGAGTCAATTTTAGCTTGCAGGGTCTCATGATTTTGATGAACAATAGTTTGCAATTCTTTTATGGCTGCTTCGTGATTCTGTAATGCACTTTCATGCCGCGAAAAAATAGGTTGGAAATGCTCACAAATTTGTGTTTTTACGTCATTACAGACTTTTTGACATTTCGATTCGATGTTATGTAACTCAGTAGTTAAATCTTCACATGTTTGTTCAAGCGTGGTGTCTAACTTTTGAAGATTTTGTTCCATTGTGTCTAACTTTTGAAGCTTTTGCTGTGTTTGTCTCTGATTTTGTTCCATTGTGTCTAACTGTTGCTGTGTTTGTCTCTGGTGTTGTTCCATTGTGCCGGCCGAAGTGGCCATGCGGTTCTAGGCGCTGCAGTCTGGAGCCGCGAGACCGCTATGGTCGCAGGTTCGGTTCCTGCCTCAGGCATGGATGTGCGTGATGTCCTTAGGTTAGTTAGGTTTAACTAGTTCTAAGTTCTAGGGGACTAATGACCTCAGAAGTTGAGTCCCATAGTGCTCAGAGCCATTTGAACCATTTGTTCCATTGTGTCTAACTTTTGAAGATTGTTCCATTTTGTCTAACTTTTGTAGCTTTTGCTGTGTTTGACTCTGATTTTGTTTCATTTGTTGCATTAATTGCAATAATAATGTATTAGTGTCTGGAATCTGTTCCTCTATGCTTTTCGGCAGTGCATTTGCACCGGCAACATTCACATTTAGACAAGCAGAATATGTGTCTTGACTTATTTGAGAAAACGGTGAGGACCCAAAACCCGAATCTACAGTATTTTCGAGATTGTTTCCTGTCATTTCGGATTCCTGAGGCGAGCTGTTGCAGAACGATCGATCGATAATGCTTCCCTGTTCACCAATTGTTTCACTGTGTACACCATTATTTGCAACCCGCTCCATTTCCCTATGCGCAATTACCAAACTACTACTTTGAACATTAGTTAATTCATTACTCTGCGGCGCTAACACACTGCTTTCGTCTTCACTGTCATTTCTCAGTTTACTTTGGAGCCTAGTATTACGTTTTTCACACGCCATAATTGTCACAATATTTCACACGATAACACAGAAAAGCACAATTTGAAGAGCAAAATAAAATAACATAGCAATGGAAATAATGTCTACTTAATTGCAAGCGCAGCTGCGAAATACTTGGTGCAAATCTACATGCATGCCACAAATGTTTTACTGTACAACAATGAAAAACTACAACTACAATGGAAATTCTCTCTATAATTACGCGCTGGCAATAAACAAAAGCTACACTAATTACAAAAACTACAAGAAATAAATCAGAAGATTCCAGTGAGGTATCCTCGGCTAAGGGTCGACATATTAAACGTCCCCTTAGAACAATTATACACGACTGTCCATAACCTGACACACAATATTTTTAGCGCAACGCAATCTGACTTTCAGAAATCCCTACAAAAGATTGGCCCTGACTAACATTAACCTATGCATTTCACAAGTCGCTTACCTCACAAAAATCTTGGTTACTCGAACTACTGCAATACAGCGAGCGCCACTACTGCCAGCTAAATAAAAGATTCAAACTACGGAAGGCACTAACTACTGATATGCATAGTTAGCAAATGAAAGATTTTAATAGAGAACAAACAATGTATTTACCTTAATAGTCATAATATATATAGCAGTTCATGACAAATTACAAAACTCTGCCATCTCTCTCCCCACATCCACCACTGCTGGCGGCTCACCTCCAACTGCGCAACGCTACGCGCTGTTCACATCCAGCTGCCGCTGCCCAACACTACAATGGCGAGTATTACAACAATGCAAAGCAGCCACAGACTGCACACAGCACAGCCAGTGATTTTCATACAGAGGTGGCGTTACCAATAAAAAAACCTAAACAGCCTACTTACAAGGTATAAGGACCACACAGTTGGCTGCATACACTGATGACATTACAGTTCTTAGTAGATAAACAGAGTAGTGGTTGAACTAAGAAAAGACACACAGCATAGGGAACTGGAAATTACTGAAACAAAAACTAAATATGTGAAATACCGTAGGAAAGAGCACAATAAACTGGATAACGGATCAGAAGAAGGTTTTAATTCTCAAAATGTAGAGGATTTTGAATATTTAGAGGCTTAGGTTATTAAAGTAAATTCCATGTCCACTGAAGTGGTAATAAGTGTTATCATGCATTTAAAAAGCTAATGAAATCTAGATTGATAAGCCGCCAGCTCAAAATGACTGTATATAAACTTACACATAGGCCAGTGACTACATACGGATGTGAAGCGTGGGCGCTAACCAGCACCGATGAACAAAATCTCAGAGTATTTGAACGAAGAATACTAAGGAAAATTTATATAGGGATCCGAAATAACGGTGGTACATGGAGAGCAAGTGCCAGTTATGAGTTGGATCGTCTCATACAAGGAGCTGATATTGTAAGGCTAATTCAAAGTAAAAGAGTAGACTAGCTGGGACTTCTCTTAAGAATGCACTACACAAGAAATCCGAAGAAGTCCTTCCAATGAAAACCGACAGGAAGAAGATTAAAAGGAAGACACTTTAAAAGATGGCTGGACGATGCAGAAGAAAACATTAGAGCTCTGCGAATCAGAAGATGGAAAAGGAAAGTAAACGAGAGGGAAGAATCGTTAAGAAGGCAAAGACAAACGTAAGGTTGTGAAACAAGAAGAAGAAGAAGGGTGGGAGAGCCAGGCAAGAAAAAGTTAAAAGAAGTAATTTTTCAAACACTATTCACAATTAAATCACAAATATTTATTTTTATAGGTCATTTTACACATAACTTGTAATCGAATTATTTGCACCTTGATTGTAAACGTTTTCGAAAGGGATATGATATCAACTTCGGAACGAGATCTTTAAATAGGCGCCCTCACAGACGGTCACAACGCGGATGACCTAGCCACCGTAACAGGATCGCCCAACAGGCACGACTAGAAGGGCAGTTACAATCAAATCACTATAACAGACTGAAAACTGAGATTAGATTTCAAATATAAACAGACAAAAAATTTTGTTTTGTTTTAACCAGAAGGTTTAAGTCACGAAAATATTAAAATATTTGAATTTACAGAGCTCTGCCTGACACAAACGGTCATAAATAATTTAAATAATGAAATCTTCAATAAAATTCCAACATAATTCCATGGGACTCTAGTTTGAACGGTACTGGTAATTAATTATTACAAATAATTAAAAATGATCTAACTTAAATCGTAAATACCTACTCCAAGTTAAATAACTGTAACGAATTCAGAATGGCAACGGCAATTAGTGCAGCAAAAATTATACTGAACCGGTTAACCGCGATTCAGTGACAAATTCTGTATAACTGTCTTTCAGCGACAAGCTGGCGTTTGTGGATTAAACCACCTAATGCAACAAGTGTTAAACCACCACTACAAAGCACTATAACGACTCAAAATCTGACCCAGACTGCACAGCAGCTCTACAACTTAAAAAGCATATAAACTTATCCAAGTTAAGAAGGGCTTCCAGTTAATTTACCCAATGTAATTCTTTAAATTAACGGCAACGGAAGGCTGGAACAGCTTTTATTTCCAAAATAGTATCTGCCAATATATTTTGACCGATTTTATTAAGCCTTGCATTGCAGATACCCATATTGACAACTCCCAGCAGAGTACGAATATGAGGATAATCACTTACCGTTTAAATTTATAACACTTCCTATAATACAGTTCAACAACATACTCCTATAGAATTTACGATCTAAGAAACTAAGTCACACAATGGCATACCACTTAACTACTGGAGCGGCACGGTACACAGGAAACAGAAACGTTCACCAAAGTAACTGTAGTCTTGACAAAATGGCCAGGTGGGTTAATACATGCACAGGCAAGGTGACATCAAAGTGCGTGAAACTCAGAGCAAGGCACATCAGAATAGCGATGCCCATTAACCACGCAGGTGACTCAGTGTACGATCCATAGGAGCCAGCCGCCCAAAATCCACTCTTACAACCACAATCAACAACTGGCCCTGGCTCGCTACACTTGCACTCGGTATGGCGGCTGACTTCCTGGTGCATAGCAGAGGCGTCACTACACGACTACCCAGCTGGCGGTTCGAGACTGTCTGGATACGCCCCACAGAGCTCACAGCCCCGCCCTCTAGTACCCAAAGCGTGGCACGCAGTCGAAGACAACGACTACTGCCGGCAAACAAAATCGATAGGAGTGTACGCGCTTCAGAAACAAACTGCAGGAAACGGTCCCAGAGAATATAACGAGCATAAAAGATACACTAACATATCGCCAGAATTGTGTTCGAAGGGAAATAGACATACCTGAAGACGGAGATAAAGGATCTATGACAGTGACCGCGCCATAAATAGCAGAAGGCCCACCATCATGGGGTAAGCCAGACGAACAAGTGGTATACTCTCCACGACAATAGCTACTGTGCGTACCACAACACGTTCGGCCTTTATTACCTGCAGACTTCTCTCTACGATGGCAGTTTTACCGCTGGTTTGTCGCACTGAAGCCCTGAAATATCTGTCACCCATCCTGTTCCCAGATGAGGCTAACTTTACGAAGGATAGTCTCGTCATCCTTTGCAATACTCATCTGTGGGCTACGGAGTATCTCCATTGTATGGCGGTAGCGAACCATCAGCACCGATTTACCCTCAGTACGTGGGCGGGGATTATTGGCAGCTTCTTAGCGGTCCAATCATCCTTCTGCAATGACTCACAGCCATATCTCTACTTCCTGCAACCTCCTCTGCTGCCATTTGTCTTATCTGAAACGCAAACTTGCTCCTTTTTTGAAGCATGATCGCTAGGGTACAGGGCGCCTGGTGTGGTAAGCGGCCGGGCGATGAACCAGTTTTAATATTTAAACACATTCATTAAACAACAGCGTAGAATGGCACTTGAGCAATATACAACTTTAATAATTAGTAAACAACTCTTGCCACTTAATGTCTTTCAAATGCGCAATGGCTCTTGTAGTTCATATACATAATTGACACAGGCGATAACGGTGAGATTACCTAACACAAGTTATTACCATTAGTCCTTACTTACAATGAAATCTAAAATGTCAAAAATGATTTGATTATGGCAAAGGTAAACGGACACTAGTCCCTGAAAGACGTTAAAGAAAATTTAAATATATATTTCGGGCACTAGTCCCTTCAAATATTAAATAATTTTCAATATACCATAGATAAAGCGGGCCCCAGACCCTAACAAAGATTACTGAGTAAAAACAATTAAACAGAAAAATCAGAAAGTATATGTTAGGCACTAGGCCCTTCAAATATTATGAAATTTCAATATGTGAAAGCTAAGGCGGGCACTAGCCCTTCTTCCCGGCGGGGTCAGGGATTTTCTGTGCCTCGTGATGACTGGGTGTTGTGTGATGTCCTTAGGTTAGTTAGGTTTAAGTAGTTCTAAGTTCTAGGGGACTGATGACCATATATGTTAAGTCCCATAGTGCTCAGAGCCATTTGAACCATTTGAACTAGCCCTTCAATGATTAGAAAAAGCTAATGCAGAAAAATCAGCACACTGATGTCGGGCACCAGCCCCTTCAAATATAAACAAATTCTTATAGACAGTCGCTACTGCCCGCAGCAAAATACCACGCAAGTTCTATTTGCCACGTATTTAACGGCCACAACACATTGTATAAGCAGCCAGTTTACATTCTAAAACAGAGAAACTGTATGAGATTACACGTTTCAAAGAAAAGACGGAGCACAAAGCCTGTTTAATGAACAATGATTTTTTAAAAAGGAAAACCGGTTTTTCACTAGGTACTGTTCGGCACAGGTGGTAGAGTTAAACGAGAGCAGTGCCCAGCTCAAGCAGAATGTTGAGAGTTGGAACAACATGGAAGTCCGAGAATAGTAACACCCATCAAACAGCATTTGCCGTTCAGAACATAGCTTCAGAAACTGAACTGTCAGTTATTGTACACTCTCACTTGATAACGATCGAGCACAGGACTTTATCACAACTAGGTTGCCGAGTAATACAACGGTTCTCACCACAATTCCTTCCAACAGAGACGCTGACAAGTTCCGTGAGCCACAATCTCTAACTACTACGATCTGTCCGCCCCGATAGCTGGATGGTCAGCATGACGGACTGCCGTCCTAAGGGGCCTGGGTTCGATTCCCAGCTGGGTCGGGGATTTTCTCCGCTCAGGGACTGGGTGTCGTGTTGTGTTGTGTTGTCTTCATCATCATTTCATCCCCATCCGGCGCGCAGGTCACCCAACGTGGCGTCGAATGTAATAAGACCTGCACCAAGGCGGGCGGACCTGCCCCGTAAGGGGCCTCCAGGCCAATGACACCAAGCGCTCATTTCCATTTACTACGTGCTGCATCGGGCGTCGTCCTCTCGCGGGCCGGCAGACACTTGGGTTTCATTCCATTCTTCCCCCCCCCCCCCCCCCTCCTCCCTCGCCGGGAAGTCTCTCCCGGCCAAGCTGTCGACCTGTACCTGCGACGCTCCGTCTAGCGAGCGCCGACCTCACCTGCAGGCGAACCACCTTCTTTCGACTGCGCACTACGTGCCTCCAGCCGGCCAATGCATCATGAATCTTTGACTGCAACCGCGCTGAATATCGATACATCGCGCCACGTGTATCAGTATCAAGGGTAATGTGTGCAGCTAAACCACTAGTACTGGCGGTACATTCCCACTTGCCTGGTGTGTTTTCGTGTGTGCTTTCAACCATCGAACTTATACTGTCAAAGATCTTTTATCTCCAATTTCAAATGGGTATACCTCCCTTGGAATCCTTTCCCAGACATATGTTCTTAGGACCCTTCTTTCCCTTTATCTTCTGAACGATCATTTCCTGCAGTTTGTCCTCTTTTACCAAAATTAGCCTGTATCTCATCATGGTAGGATAAGGTCCACGAAACCCATTCCTGAAGTTGTCATATTGTCACACAGCACTGCAGCACCTCGCTATTTCAAATGTTGAAATGTGTGTGAAATCTTATGAGACTTAACTGCTAAGGTCGTCAGCCCCTAAGCTTACACACTACTTAACCTAAATTAGCCTAAGGACAAACACACACACACCCATGCCCGAGGGAGGACTCGAACCTCGCCATTTCCTGTGAAAAGCGTCTGCAACACGATTGGCAAAATACTGTTCAGTAATAAAAACGCGTTGTTGTTGAGAAAACAGTACTTTTACCAAACAACGAACTCAGCAATATCGCAGACGTCATGCGACTTACATCAGTTACACAGGCGTCTTTGTTCATAATAACAATGCTGCTATCTTGCAGTTGCTGATCGAACGAATGCAATGCAATTTCTGTTTACAGACACTTTTATTTTCACTTACACGCTTTTCCTATCGCACTGTAGTTAGAAGGAAAAGTCAGTTAGGATCACTCCGCAAGGCGTATTCAGATAGTCGAATGGAAAATCGCCTTTACGCGGAATTTTGCAGTTAGTATAAAGGTCAGACAGAGATCTAGCATAAACTGGCAGTTGTTACAACAACCAGTAAAACGCAAACAAACGTTGAAACGATCCTTCCGTCCGCAGCTTCCGTGACGTTGGGCGGTCCCACTGGCAGCTGCGTCCAGAACCTACACGCTCTACACCTTGAACCAATCAACAACTTTGCAGGCCACCATGTGGTGCATGCTGGAGGCTGTCTTGCACGAGTACCATTGCCTACCATACGTGGAACGAGGGGGAAATGCCTGTCTATTAGCTGCTTCAAAGCATCAGTAAATTGAGGATCTCTCGCAAAGCGTCATTTTAGTTACGATTTCTAAAAATAAAAAGACACGAAACGTATTGGTACGTAAAGAATTCCTGAAGTTAATGTTTCTGTGTTATAAGCGCAAGTATACCCTTCTAATGCCACGGCGTAATTAATGTCTATAATCTATCAGAAGAGCGTCTTTTTGGGGCAGTTTGCTTGCTAGATATCAAATAATGACATTTGTACACAACAGTCTTTAGGCACTGTATGCCATACACGGAAAGCAGTCGTATCTGTTGCATAGACGAAGCCTTGTGGGTACGAGAGTTGTGAGCAGAAAATTTGCAGAATCACGTCCACCGTATTCAAATTTGTTTTCCACCATTTTCTAAAAGATTCTTGGATTTTCTTATTAATTTAACGGGAGTACTATCTTGAAACGATGTACTGTATTTACAGCAGTTCTTCTCGTAAAGGCCAACGACTGACTAGAAGGTTTCCCATAGCTTGATAACCTAACATGACTGCCAGTCTACGTCTGAAGGTAAACACAAGTTTCACACTGGAAGTTTCTGCTCGTGCGAAACTTTCTGTAAAATATATGTACCTATCTCTGGGATTATGGACTGGCTCATGTTTGTGTATGAAGGTAAATATCTTTTTCAGTGATGCTGAGCAGCTTCGAAAAAATCTCCTCTTCCAATTCGCACGAAGTCCTGAAACGAAACTAGAGCTTTAAATCTGTGTGATGAAATACTTTATTTCAGTGTGTCAGTAGCCAATGCTACACCGATACTATGGATACCGAAAACTATAAGGTGAACTACGTTATTTCGTAGTGTTCGCAGTCAATGCAACTTCGAGAATATGGCTATTACACATTCGCAATCTGATATCATATACTATACCTTAACTATACCAGGTTTAAAACCGAAAATGAGATGAATATTCATTTGAGTTAATGAATGACATCCGCTAGTATGTATCTCAGATCGTTGTACAGCATTACGTAGTATTCCTCTAATAACAGTTCGCTGTTCGTGTCATCGGCGAAACCAGACTCTTCTTGGAAGTTTTCTCCGCTGTTCTTCGACAATTGCAAACTGAATTAACACAAGTATTTTACTCGCGTTCATTTTCGTAAGGAAACTGTGTGGACTATGAGCCCAATAACGCAAACAACGGCCGCTGGAGAGCGCTGAGAGTGCAAATCATGTTAACCAGCTCGTACCGTGCACTGACGGCACACTCGCGAGGTGGATGTCCAGTCCACGTTAACGTCAACGTTAGCTGCCTCGTCTCCCGTGAGGGCGGCTTTACGCGATACACTCGCTGATGGATGTAGAACCATTCAGTCTCCAGTCTCATACATTCTACACACCAACGTGAACATTCATTTGCTACTTCCCTCAATCGTATTAGAAATTCCGAAGCAACATTATTAAGCCCTTTCGCCTTATTTGATCACAAGTCTTAGAAAGCTTTATTAGACTCTGACTCTAGTACTGCATCCCCTATGTCTTCGATATCGATTCCCATTTTCTTCTGTCACGCCATAAACCAAGTCCTCCCTCCTCGTAGAGTCCTCCAATGTACCATTTCCACCCATCCTCTCTCTCCCTTGCGTTTAACAGTAGAGTTCCCCCTCACACTCTTAATGTCGATGCCGTTGGTGTTAATTTCACTGAAGGCTGTTTTGACTTCACTGTGTGCTCAATCATTTCTTCCGACAACCATTTCTGTTTTGATTTCTCCAGAATTTTCCTGCAGCCGTTTGGTCTTGGCTTCCTTGCACTTGATATTTGTTTCACACCTGAGTGATTTATATTGCTGTATTCCTCTCTTTCCTTGAAAATTTTTGAACTGCCTTCTTTCGTCGATCTGTTACTCATGATTTCTTCGCCGTTACTTTCCATGTAAATATATTTGTCTGTCCAAATAGTCTGATTACTTCTTTTATAGATGTCTATTCCTCTTCAACTGTAATGCCTACTGTGATATTCATTATTGCAGTATCCACATCTTTAGCGAAATTCAAACGCATCTAATCATTTCTCATTGCTTCGATAGCCAATTTCTTTCCACGTTGCTTCTTCTCAATGATTTTCTTAGACTTCAAAATACTCTTCATCATTACTAAATTGTTATCTGAATTTATATCCGCTACAGGGTACGACTTATGGGCCGATATCTGATTTAGAAATCTTTTCTGAGTAAGCAAGAATCTACTTGGAATCTTTCCATGTCTCCTGGCCATTTCTAAGTGTACCTCCTCCTGCTGTAATTTTTTTTTCCATTACCAGTTGAAATTTATTGCTGGGGTCAATTGTTCTCCTCCCTCATTCCCATTACCAAATCTGAATTCTCTTGCAGCTCTTTCTTCCCTTCCTTCCTCTACAATCTCATTCCAGTAGCCCATGATCATTAGATCTTCATCTTCCTTTACATTCTACATTACCCGTGTAATATCCTCATATAATTTTTCCATTTCTTAAATTTCTGCTTCTCGTCTCGGCATCTATATCTGAACTATTGATGTTGGCGTTGGTTTGCTGTCGATTCTATGATAAAAATATCATCACTGAACTATGCACAGGAGCTCCCTCACTGCGCTAACATCCTATTCGTGATGAAACCTGCTCCCCATATAGCATTTTCTGATGCTGTTGATGTTATCCTACATTCATCTGACCAGAAATCATTCTTTCCATTTCAGTTCACTGGTCCCCCTCTGATACTAGACTGCGCTTTTCGCTTTTCAGATTTTCTATCTTCCCTACCACATTCAAACTTCTGACATTCCATGTTACCTTTTCGTTGGTTTTTCAATCTTCTTATCGTAGCTAGCTCCCCAATGACAGTCCTTCCCGGAGATTTGGATATGGGACTAACCCAGAATCTTTTGCCAACGGAGAGATCATCGTGACTGTTTTTCAGTTAGTGCCTGTGGACTCACGTTACCTGTCTTTGATGTAGTGGTTTCCAATGATTTCTGCAACCTCATATTATTGGTCATTGCCGATCGTTCCACGTATTAGGGGCAATTTGCTCCCAGGAGCTATAGTCTGCTCTGTAAGTTGTCCATTCCTCTGCCCCCTTTCACAAGACCATTCTGAGAACGAGGGTGATTTCTTATATCGTTAGCTATTCTGGAAATTTTGTTCAGTATATTTAGTTGTGGCTGTGTTTGAACGTGACACTCTGGCCGTTTGTAACACGAGCTAAATACACTATCCCAAGATCATGGGCCACATACTGGCAACGTAGTACACTCCTGGAAATGGAAAAAAGAACACATTGACACCGGTGTGTCAGACCCACCATACTTGCTCCGGACACTGCGAGAGGGCTGTACAAGCAATGATCACACGCACGGCACAGCGGACACACCAGGAACCGCGGTGTGGGCCGTCGAATGGCGCTAGCTGCGCATCATTTGTGCACCGCCGCCGTCAGTGTCAGCCAGTTTGCCGTGCCATACGGAGCTCCATCACAGTCTTTAACACTGGTAGCATGCCGCGACAGCGTGGACGTGAACCGTATGTGCAGTTGACGGACTTTGAGCGAGGGCGTATAGTGGGCATGCGGGAGGCCGGGTGGACGTACCGCCGAATTGCTCACCACGTGGGGCGTGAGGTCTCCACAGTACATCGATGTTTTCGCCAGTGGTCGGCGGAAGGTGCACGTGCCCGTCGACCTGGGACCGGACCGCAGCGACGCACGGATGCACGCCAAGACCGTAGGATCCTACGCAGTGCCGTAGGGGACCGCACCGCCACTTCCCAGCAAATTAGGGACACTGTTGCTCCTGGGGTATCGGCGAGGACCATTCGCAACCGTCTCCATGAAGCTGGGCTACGGTCCCGCACACCGTTAGGCCGTCTTCCGCTCACGCCCCAACATCGTGCAGCCCACCTCCAGTGGTGTCGCGACAGGCGAGAATGGAGGGACGAATGGAGACGTGTCGTCTTCAGCGATGAGAGTCGCTTCTGCCTTGGTGCCAATGATGGTCGTATGCGTGTTTGGCGCCGTGCAGGTGAGCGCCACAATCAGGACTGCATACGACCGAGGCACACAGGGCCAACACCCGGCATCATGGTGTGGGGAGCGATCTCCTACACTGGCCGTACACCACTGGTGATCGTCTAGGGGACACTGAATAGTGCACGGTACATCCAAACCGTCATCGAACCCATCGTTCTACATTCCTAGACCGGCAAGGGAACTTGCTGTTCCAACAGGACAATGCACGTCCGCATGTATCCCGTGCCATCCAACGTGCTCTAGAAGGTGTAAGTCACCTACCCTGGCCAGCAAGATCTCCGGATCTGTCCCCCATTGAGCATGTTTGGGACTGGATGAAGCGTCGTCTCACGCGGTCTGCACGTCCAGCACGAACGCTGGTCCAACTGAGGCGCCAGGTGGAAATGGCATGGCAAGCCGTTCCACAGGACTACATCCAGCATCTCTACGATCGTCTCCATGGGAGAATAGCAGCCTGCATTGCTGCGAAAGGTGGATATACACTGTACTAGTGCCGACATTGTGCATGCTCTGTTGCCTGTGTCTATGTGCCTGTGGTTCTGTCAGTGTGATCATGTGATGTATCTGGCCCCAGGAATGTGTCAATAAAGTTTCCCCTTCCTGGGACAATGAATTCACGGTGTTCTTATTTCAATTTCCAGGAGTGTATTTTTAAATGGTGTGTTTCTTTGGAGAAACTCTCGCTGATGTTGGACGAAGAAATCCGAAAGCTGGTTCACATCGAAACATTAAATAAATAGTACTGTGTATTATTAATAATGTGTACACTGTCCGTCTAAAGTTTCGAGACTTATCTCGTGCGTAAGCGACGTGACTGCTGCGGCAGACAGAACTAACTACTGTAAACAACATATGTGCATTCGACTAGTCAATGTTGAGCAAGCAGTGTTCGGGAGTAGAAAAGCGACGGCAGTGCTTCAACGTTATTGTGTCACAAACCGCCATGCAGTATCTCTGAATCTGTAAATCAAGTCTTCGAGACATTCTCCAGAATGTTTTGAAGAAGAGAAAATTACGAGCAAAATTTATCCCTCTTATCTTGACTCACCAATATTACAACACATGGAGCCTACCGCAACTTGACTGAAATGTGAATGGCGGAGAATTATTTCCGAGAAAATACCATCATGGTTCTAGGCGCTTCAGTCTGGAACCGCGCGACTGCTACGGTCACAGGTTCGAATCCTGCTTCGGGGATGGATGTGTGTGATGTCCTTAGGTTAGTTAGGTTTAAGTAGTTCTAAGTTCTAGGGGACTGATGACCTCAGCTGTTAAGTCCCATAGTGCTCAGAGCCATTTGATCGCTTCATTGGCAAAAGATTCCAGAATAGCCCCCCATTCGGATCTCTGGGAGGGGATTACCAATAGGGATAGGGAGGGAACCGGGTCATTTCGTTCGGACTTGCCCGATTCCGAGAGAACGACGTCGTGATACCTGACGCCAGAGGAAAAGGCGCTCTGGTAAGAGGAACTGGTCTTTTAATTGTAAGGCAATCAGCGCACCTTCAGTTGCACCTCTTCCACATATTTGTACTTGTCTTGGTCAAGAACCTGTTTTGCCCCCCTGGACTCCGAGAGTTCAGTGTCCCTGAAAGATTGGCAATGGTATCTCGAATTTAGACGTACGTAAATTTTCCATTCCACTTCCACCTAAGCAGAGATGTCGGATCGCGGATGGGCGAGAGTTACCTCTAATGGGTGATATGCGAGGGTATGTACAACTCGGAAAATTTTAGTGGCCTCACCGTTTTATGATCAGGCAGGATTTACACATTCCAGTCATTTTAGAGTGTGATTTCATCAAAATAACTGGACTGATTTTGGATTACGCTAGCGGCATGTGCTATTTTCAATTTGCACCACAGGTAAAACTCCCTCTTTGTAGGAGATGGGCCAGTGTTAATGTAATTTGTGAGGAGTCGAGTGATTATATAGTGGATCATCTGCCACCCGAACAGGGTGAGCGTCTTCTCCGTTTGTTTCAGCGCTATCCGGAGGTTCTGTCGGACAAATTGGGGGTGACACATTTAACTGAGTACAGTATACAGCTACCTCATCGAATTCCTGTGCGCCGGGCGCCGTATCGGTTGTCTCCTCCCAAGATGCGCATCCTAAGGCAAAAGATTGAGCGAATGCGACAGGACGGGATCATAAGATCTTCGACATCTCCGTACGCTTCTCCTATCTTCCTCGTTCCGAAAGGCACTGGTCAGTATTACCATGCAGTAGTGGGCTGCCAACTGTTGAATAAGAAAGTCGTTTTGGAGTCGGTACCGTTGCCAGATCTCCATAATTGCTTTACATTGTTTTCTGGCGCAACTTCCTTTAGGGTACTCAACTTAAACCAAGCGTATTATCAGATTCCCCTCGCGGAATCTTCCGAGTCGGTGACTGCCTTCTGCATCGACTCGAATTTGTTCGAGTTCAATTGTGTACCCTTCGGGTTGTCTGCGGATGACGTGGTATTGTCCAGGTTACTGAATGCCGTGTTACGAGACCTGAAATTTGTATGTGTTTACAACTATCTGGACGATGTCGTGGTTTACAGTAGGTCCTTTAAAGAACATTTACAACACCTTGACCAAGTGTTTTCTAGGTTGCGTTCGGCAGGACTCACCGTGAAGTCTTCAAAAGTAACCCTTTGTAGGCCACGAATCTCCTTTTTAGGGCATTTAGTTTCCAGGGAAGGGATCAAGGTAGATTAGGAGCGGACTAAGGCTTTGAAGGATTTCCCACACCGACGCAGTAAGAAATATATAGCGCTTTTTGTAGCGATGGCAAATTTTTTTCTCAAGTTTATTTCTAACTTTCCGCAGATGGCTGCCCCTTTGAACGACTTACTCAAGAAGAGCTGCGAGTTTTCTTGGGGTGATAACCATCAGCCCGCGTCTGAGGCCATAAAATTTCCCACTGCTAATCAGCTGGTCTTGGCTATCCCGAATTTTAATGCCACCTTTGTCCTTCAAACTGATGCCTGTCATGGCGGGATAGCAGCAGTCTTACTGCAAGAATCCGAGGGAGAGAGACACCCTTTGGCGTTCGCATCTCGTCCTTTATCGGGAGCCGAGCTTAACTATTCGGTGTACAAGTGCGAAGCGCTGGCCGTTTCAATTGCCCTCGAGAAGGGCAGACAATCAGACCCTGAGTTGGGTGTTGGCCAGGCCTAGAAAGACCAGACGCATTGCCCGTTGGGCGGTCCGCATATCCGCCTATCAATTCGAAGTCGAGAACGGGTTCAGAGAACTCCGTGGCTGATGCTCTCATCCGCATGTTTTCGGAAGGAAGTGAAGATCAGAGTGACTCCGGGGAGGGCATCTCGTCCAGTAATGTTGTGTTGGCAGGGCTGCCGAGCCTGTTCGCTGATTTAAGGGAGAAACAGGCTCAGGACACCTTGTGGGGCGTTATCAAAGAAAAATTGATTGCTGGGCAAACCATGAAAGATTATTGCCTTAAGGAGGGTGTTCTGTGCAAACAGGCAGGCATGGGTCCTGACTGCAAAATTTGTTTGCCTGCTTAAATTGTCTCGCTCATATTCAGATATTTCCACGATTCGGTGGTTAGCGGACGCCATGGTCTATTTATGACGGCAAAGTCGGTGAGAAATTCTACTGGCCATCGTTATGTAGGGACATCCGACGTCTTGTAGCACAATGTCACTTATGTAAGAAGGCTAAGCCCGATTCCGGGGCCCAGAAAGGACTCCTCCACTCATGTAGGGAAGAATATCCTTTAGACAAGGTATTAAATGATTATGTTGGTCCTTTGCCTCGTACTAAGCAGGGCCATAGGTATATCCTGGTAGTCGATGCTTTCAACAGATTTTGTTGGTTATTCACGACACGGGGGTTCACGGCAGACATTACCATTCAACAACTGTCCTAGTCAGTGACAATGCCCCTGCCTTTACTTCAAAAGGATTTAGGGGATTTTGCTTTGGGCAGTGCATTAGACATATTACAGCCACTCATTACACCAAAGCCTCGTTCACAGAGTGGGTGAATCGCAATAATCTATCATGCGAATACACCCAGCAAGTGGGTTAGTTGAATCAGGCCTTCAATTCGGCCAAGCATGAAGCCAATTTAGGGGATTTTGCTTTGGGCAGGGCATCAGACATATTACAACCACCCCTTATTATCCCAAAGCCTCGTTTGCAGAGCGGGCGAATCGCAATGATCTATCATGCGAGTGCACCCAGCAAGTGGGCTGGTTAAATCAGGCCTTCAATTCTGCCAAGCATGAAGCCACTCGCGTGTCTCCTGTGGAGCTAATGAACGCTTACGAGCTCAATATCCCATTATCTAACTTATGGGAGATTAACCACCTATTACCTTGCTCCATAACACCCGAGACCATATGCGAGAATTGGAGGCGCACGACGAATAATATCCAGATCGCGCATAACCGGCAGGAAGCACGTTATAACAGAGGGAGAGGCCCTTTACTGGCAAGGTGGGGGACCGCGTGTACATTAAAGCTCTAGTGGGCAGCCTTGACAAGGAAGCTAGTCGGAAGCTGACACCACGTTTCCGAGGACCTTGCCAGATAATCAAGGTTTTGAGCCGATTAAATTTAGAGGTTAAAGAGACATCTTCAGGCAGGCGTTTCCGGGTTCACCAAAGTCAAACAAAGGCTGTCTGATCTCTCCCTCGGTTCATGGTTCCTTCCTTGTCTGTCCTGCTAGAAGACGGTCTGGGCAGAGGGAGAGAGGGAGGAGGGTATGTTCGGAATTTTTTTTGGAGGGGGTGGGGGGGAGACTGAGCCGTGGTTAAACTTCAGCCTTACAAGCTTGAATCTTACCTCTGTTGTTATACATCGATGACTGTACAAATTTGTAACTTTCTAGGCCCTAAATACCCGCCGGCCGGTGTGGCCGAGCGGTTCTAGGCGCTTCTGTCTGGAACCGCGTGACCGTACGGTCGCAGGTTCGAATCCTGCCTCGGGCATGGATGTGTGTGATGCCCTTAGGTTAGTTAGGTTTAAGTAGTTCTAAGTTCTAGGGGACTGATGACCTCAGATGTTAAGTCCCATAGTGCTCAGAGCCATTTGAACCATTTGATCGTTTGGTTCCAGGACTAGCAGTTATATGAAGAGCAAAAATATCTGAACTTAATTGCTTCAGTAGGTAAGTAATTTGGTTCTCCCAATTCAAGTTTAAATCAATATGGACTCCCAAAAATTTGGAGCATTCTACCCTATTTGCTGAAGTACTGTTCATATGATACATCTATTGCTGGAATGAGTACTTGTTGTACAGAATTTAGTATTTTATTGTTTGACATGGTCGAAATGTAAATGACACGATCTAATGTATTGAAGCTGTGAAATGAGAAAAACCCTTGACAGTTAAGATCGCCAATTTACTTTCATTTAATTACTAGTTTAAGCTTATCTACAAGCGATCTTCAGATCCAGAATAAAAGGTCGTCATATACAATACACAGAGACAGTATTATTCACTTTACATACACTACTGGCCATTAAAATTGCTACACCAAGAGGAAATGCAGATGATGAACGGGTATTCATTGGACAAATATATTATACTAGAACTGACATGTGATTACATTTTCACGCAATTTGGGCGCTCAGATCCTGAGAAATCAGTACCCAGAACAACCACCTCTGGCCGTAATAACGCCCTTGATACGCCTGCGCATTGAGTCAAACAGAGCTTGGATGGCATGTACAGGTACAGCTGCCCATGCAGCTTCAACAGGATACCACAGTTCATCGAGAGTAGTGACTGGCGTATTGTGACGAGCCAGTTGCTCGGCCACCATTGACCAGACGTTTCCAATCGGTGAAAGATCTGGAGAATGTGCTGGCCAGAGCACCAATCGAACATTTTCCGTATCCAGAAAGGCCCATACAGGACCTGCAACAAGCGGTCTTGCGTTATCCTGCTGGAATGTAGGGTTTCGCAGGAATCGAAGCCACGGGTCGTAACACATGTGAAATGTAACGCCCTCTGTTCAAAGTGCCGTCAGTGCGAACAAGAGGTGACCGAGACGTGTAACCAATGGCACCCCATACCATCACTCCGGGTGGTACGCCAGTATAGCGATGACGAACACACGCTTACAATGTGCACTCACCGCGATGTCGGTAAACACGGATGCGACCATCATGATGCTGTAAACAGAACCTGGATTCATCCGAAAAAATGACGTTTTGCCATTCGTGCACACAGGTTCGTCGCTGAGTACACCATCGCAGGCTCTCCTGTCTGTGATGCAGCGTCAAGGGTAACCGCAGCCACGGTCTCCGAGCTGATAGTCCACGCTGCTGCAAACGTCGTCGAACTTTTCGTGCAGATGGTTGTTGTCTTGCAAACGTCCCCATCTGTTGACTCAGGGATCGAGACGTGGCTGTACGATCCGTTACAGCCATGCGGGTAAGACGCCTGTCATCGCGACTGCTAGTGATATGAGGTATTTGGGATCGAGAACGGCGTTCCTTATTACCCTCCTGAACCCACGGATTCCATATTCTGCTAACAGTCATTGGATCTCGACCAACGCGAGCAGCAATGTCGCGATACATAAACCGCATTCGCGATAGGCTACAATCCGACCTTCGTCAAAGTCGAAAACGTGATGGTACGCTTTTCTCCTCCTTGCACAAGGCATCACAACAACGTTGCTCCAGGCAACGCCGGTTAACTACTGTTTGTGTATGAGAAATCGGTTGGGAACTTTCCTCATGTCAGCACGTTGTAGGTGTCGCCACCGGCGCCAACCTTGTGTGAATGCTCTGAAAAGCTAATCATTTGCATATCTCAGCATCTTCCTGTCGGTTAAATTTCGCGTCTGCAACACGTCATCTTCGTGTTGTGGCAATTTTAATGACCAGTAGTATATATAGACACAGCGATTCTATTTGCTACATTATCTACTGTAAATTAATGTCAGAAGCAGTAATGGTCATGGACTTTATTTTAAAGAAATGCCTGTTCCACACTAGAAACCAGTACATAAAGATCATGTGTCGCTCATGACACTAGCCATGGTCGACAAGGTAGTGCCCATGTTGAGGCAGGTACATAACTGAATATGGATACATCCTTTTTCTGAAGGCCCATCTAGAACTAATATGGAGTGTTTTCTAAAAAATACGGTAGATTTCATTTCTGTGAAGCCACCATTAAGTATCTTCTCTGTCGCTCCCTCCAACGGGATTTATTATATCACTTGCATCGTCTGCAAAAGGTGCCTGTTCTGCTGTG
This sequence comes from Schistocerca serialis cubense, assembly GCF_023864345.2. NCBI lineage: Eukaryota > Metazoa > Arthropoda > Insecta > Orthoptera > Acrididae > Schistocerca > Schistocerca serialis. The sequence goes on from NC_064639.1 coordinate 295,413,856, forward strand.
GAAAATTTTACTGACTGCAGACAAGTCACAGAGTGAGTCCCACAGGGAAGAAATAGGAGTGGAGACAAAATTGGACCCTGTGGGACTCCCTCCGTGATTTCTACCCCGCCGAAGTTTGCCACACTTGCGACATTGTTTGAAATATTGAGGACAACCTTTTGCTTTCCGTTTGTGAAGAATGATTCAAACAAGCTGCGCACAAGCGATCAGTTCCACAAAACTTGAGTTTTTCTGAGAGAGTAATACGACACACACAATCAAAACCTAAGAAATATCACTGGAGATATTTAATTATTTAAGGCTCTTAATTTTTGGTGGATGAATGTATAATTAACATTGTCATTCGAGCAACCAACCATTCTGGAATCGAAACTGTGATACGCTAAATAAATTTTTGCTTCTTCGATATGAGACTATTCTTGAGTAAATTACCTTTCTGAATACTTCGGAAAAAGCTGTCAGTAAGGAAACTGGACGATAATTATTTAAGTCCTTATCGTTAACTTTCTTATAAAGTGGTTTAACTGTTGCATATTTGAATCTGTGTGGCAAAATTCCTTGTGACAGTGATATCATATAACACAAAGACGATTATATACTAAGTTACAATAACTTTCCAGCATTCTCTTTGAAATTCCATTAACACCAAATACGCTTTTATGTTGTAGAATCTTTATACACTATTGGAAAAAAATAGTAGACCCTTTTAGAGATTTCCAATTTACTCAAGATTTATTGTTGCTATAGTTCGTGTGAAGTAGATGACATTATTACATATACACATAAATAGCATACGGTGTTCAGACACCCACATTAGTACGTGGTGTACTTTCAATGGAGGCAATGCTCGTGCTGCCTTTGGCACACAGTCCATCGTACAGATGGTGAATACTGTCTTGGGATATTATGAGTTGTTGGTTGACTAAACGCACGATTCACTTCTCGTCGCATCATATCCGACACGTGCTCAATTGGAGACAAGCCCGGGGGGGGGGGGGGGGGATGATGTGGGGGAAGAGACCAAACATCGAGGTCGAGGTCATCGGTCTCATCGGATTGGGGAAGGACGGGGAAGGAAGTCAGCCGTGCCCTGTCAGAGGAACCATCCCGGCATTTGCCTAAATCAGGATGGCCGGACACGAGATTGAACCGTCATCCTCCCGAATGCGAGGCCAATGTGATAACCACTGCACCAGCTCGCTCGGTGAGGATTGTGCTGGCTAGGGAAGTTGCTGTACTTTCTCTGTAATGTTTCCATAAGGTTAGGTTCAACAGCCTTAAAGTATTTTTTAAAATGCATTTTAACCGTCACCTGTTTATTTATCGCATTTATCATCTACCGGTTTCGGTTATTACCATGAACCAGGACGTAGGGTAGATGGCTAATAGGACAAACAAATAGCTAATGTTTAAAATGCATTTAAAAAAAGTCAAGTTTGACAGGGAGTGTGTGGGCGAGCATTATACTTGCAGAAACGACAAAATAAAAGGCCTAACAACATTCTGCACGTACCAAGCATTGGTGGGCACTCCTCCAGAATCAGCAAACATGAACAAGAGTTCCAGCTTATTGCAACCAGACTGTGGGGTCTGATGTGAGGCCAGCGTATCTTGGACGAATGCACTCTGTGAGCAAGTGCTCAGCAGATCTAAGATGTACGCACAAGCGACCATCACTTACATACAGGCAGAATCTGCTTTCTTCGTTGAAGACCACGGCACGCCATTCCATCTTCTAAGTGATCCTCTGACATGTACGTCAATGCTGTGGCATGAGTGTGCCCGTAGACCCACTGGAATAATCGGTTCGCTACAGCTCGTGTTAACACGTCTGGCCTCTCAGGTCCTCTTATCCGTGCTGTGGTAGCTGCAGGATCTGCCACTGCTGCCATTACGATACGACTATCCTGGCGGGCGTCTATGCTGTGGGGACTTCCAGAACCTCGTCTACAGCTGTTGGATAAGTTTTATGTTCCCCATCTGACTGTCAAGAATCCAGTATCTGACGTGGCTCCATAATACTGTCAATGTCAACACTATTGTGACCTAATTCAGATTCCTTGCACTGTGTTCACATTCAACCTTAACTAGAATAAATTAACATACCTATTTTACTATTTCCTTAAAAAACTTTCACATCTTAATCTACAGGAATGGTCCTCAATATAATATTTTCCATACAAAATTTCAGCGTTGATTAACAACGCTGCTGTTTCGTTAGATGCGAGACAGAGCCCACAAAATCTTCAATTAAAACCTATAGAAAAAATGCTCAGATATTAGTACATTGCGCCAGCTGGTGCTACAACTACCACGATACGATATCTTGTCTCTTACTTTTCTCACCAACACAAGTACAACAAGTACACTGATTGAAAACACTGGTACTCACAGATTACGCTAACTCTATAATTAATGTCACTGACTACTTCGCAGAGAATCAAAGCACGATCGTGACACAGGTTTGTCACGTTATGTGAAATCCCCTCCAGTGACCACTGCACAACTGATGCAGCACGTCCAACTTGTGAGGCAATTCTCTCAAAGGGTCATCTCGCCACACGAAATTTGACCCCTTCAGACTCACCCAATCCGCTAAAGGAAGAATGAGTGCGTTTTCCTGGCCTGGTTGCCCTCTTACTTCAGACCACTGTGAGCCCTCCGGCTGTGAGAATTGCCTATTAAAGAGTAGATGCAGATGGCGCCCTAGTAGCTATGTAACCTCACTGTCTGTCGGCGGACGACGTTGAAACCATTGTCAGTACATCCCAGGTGGCATATGCATTTCCTGGTGTATTAAGTAGTTTTTTTTTTCCCCGGCAGCGTAAATCCATGAATTTCAGTGCAAAATTAGTTTCAGAGGAAGTTCGTGGAGACTTTTTAGCAACATCGGCAAACAGTAGTAGCAGTTCTTGCAATTCATCTCATCACCACCTTCCCTCACCATTCGGCTTTCCGCTTCTGAGCACTGTGGGAAAGGGGGGGGGGTTTGGGGGCTGGGGGGTGAGACAACGTATTCCGACTCGGTACGGCGAGATTTACAACAGGCGGCGCTGTACATCAGGCACAGTGCAGTATGTTTTGCAGGGAGAGGTATTTTTTCGGCTGCGCAGAATTTCCGGACGCCACGCAGGAGGCAGCTTTACCGTTGGCGCGGCGGTGCGGAACAATAATCTGTTCGCCAGGCTGGAGGCGCGGCGGCCGTCTCGGCCGGTGCCTGCGGAAGCCGGCGTGATGCGCGACCGGCGCGCCAGCCGGAAGAGTCAGCGAGGAGGCGGCGCAGCTGCGGGCGCGGGCCGCGGCTCCCGAGGCCGCATCTGCATACGGGAAGCCGTGCGTCTCGCCGCGCCGGCGGCACTCCTTCCGGAAGAGCGGCGGCGGCGGCGGCGGACGCAGGTAGTCGCTGCTACAAGTTGCGGCCGGAAGTGAGCCGAGGGCCCGTTGCCGGGACCAAGACAGGCCACGTGGCAACTTGCCTGCATCTCGAGTCCTCGGCAAAGTAAAATGGAAGAACGCACGAAAATGTTCCGGATTCCGACCATTAGATCCGAGAAACGTTTTGAACTTCATGGAACGTCATAATGGCTACCATTTTCCTACATCAAGTATAGCTGATTAATGATTGCAGCTCGTGGTGTTGCGGTAGCGTTCTCGCTTCCTGCGCATAGTGTCCCGGGTTCGATTCCCGGCGGGGTCAGGGATTTTCTCTGCCTCGAGATCTACATCTACATGATTACTCTGCAATTCACATTTAAGTGTTTGGCAGAGGGTTCGTTGAACCACAATCATACTATCTCCCTACCATTCCACTCCCGAACAGCGCGCGGAAAAAACGAACACCTAAACCTTTCTGTTCGAGCTCTGATTTCTCTTATTTTATTTTGATGATCATTCCTACCTATGTAGGTTGGGCTCAACAAAATATTTTCGCATTCGGAAGAGAAAGTTGGTGACTGAAATTTCGTAAATAGATCTCGCCGCGACGAAAAACGTCTTTGCTTTAATGACTTCCATCCCAACTCGCATATCATATCTGCCACACTCTCTCCCCTATTACGTGATAATACAAAACGAGCTGCCCTTTTTTGCACCCTTTCGATGTCCTCCGTCAATCCCACCTGGTAAGGATCCCACACCGCGCAACAATATTCTAACAGGGGACTAACGAGTGTAGGGTAAGCTGTCCATTTAGTGGACTTGTTGGATCTTCTAAGTATCCTGGCAATGAAACGCAACCTTTGGCTCGCCTTCCCCACAATATTATCTACGTGGTCTTTCCAAATGAAGTTGTTCGTAATTTTTACACCCAGGTACTTAGTTGAATTGACAGCCTTGAGAATTGTACTATTTATCGAGTAATCGAATTCCAAGGGATTTCTTTTGGAACTCATGTCGATCACCTCACACTTTTCGTTATTTAGCGTCAACTGCACCTGCCACACCATACAGCAATCTATTCTAAATCACTTTGGAACTGATAATGGTCTTCGGATGACCTTACTAGACGGTAAATTACAGCATGATCTGCGAACAACCTAAGAGAACTGCTCAGATTGTCGCCCAGGTCATTTATATAGACCAGGAACAGCAGAAGTCCCAGGACGCTTCCCTGGGGAACACCTGATATCACTTCAGTTTTACTCGATGATTTGCCGTCTATTGCTACGAACTGCGACCTTCCTGACAGGAAATCACGAATCCAGTGATGACTGGGTGTTGTGTGTCCTTCATCGTCAGTTCATCATCATGGACTCGCAAGTTGCCGAAGTGGCGTCAACTAAAAAGGACTTACAATACGGCGGCCGAATTCCCCCGTAAGAGGCCTCCCGGCCAACAATGCCATACGATCATTTCATTCCATTGAGGTACCGGAACGCTCCAACAAGTATTGAAAACGTACGGTCCTTAAACTGTAGTCACTGGACAAATACACTGCCTGACGATTCCTAAGGAACAGATACACTGCAGATCAGGAACAATCACAGGCAATGATGGACGACGTGAAGCACAGTACACACATAGTAGAGGTTGAGTGGTATGATTATTATGAAAAATAGTACACATTTCCACACATGGGAAAGCAGGATAACAGTTATAAATAACGTTCATTTTTCACACAATTCATACTCCCAGTAAGCAATATGTCGTCGTGCGCATTAATTCACGTTTTGCATCAGTTATTCACGCTTCCTACAAAACCTGAAACCTGGTAGTCACGGGAACTCAGGATTCGGTAACGATTGTGGACGGGTCCGTAATCAGTTACTATTGGTTGCCTTTTACAGTTACACAAAATTTATTTTAAATTAGTAATTCCAGACTCAACAATAAATAAAAATACCACACGTTATTAATGAAGGAATAAACAACTGCATAAATAATAGTATTTTTAGTGAGTTACAATTTAGGCAATCACCATTAAATATAGATACAGCAGATAATGTTTTTAAAGCAAACCACTGTGATCTGGACAGAAGCCGTTATACGCCAGGAATGGCAATAAATTAAGATTTGTTTAAAACTCGCTGAAACTTACAAGTTACAGGTATTGAAATATTAAAGGCAAGTCGCCACAAACACAGCGGAAGGCATCAGACGCCAGGAATGGTAGTAAATAAGGTTTTAAAGGCTTACTGCGCAAGTGCAAATACGAAATTAGAATTTTAAGGCAAGTGACAACGATCACAGCTGGAGACCTTACACGCCAAGAATGGCAATAAATTAAGAATTGTTTAAGAACTTGCTGCAATTTACAACTTACAGGTATTGAAATATTAAAGGCAAGTCGCCACAAACACAGCAGAAGGCATCAGACTCCAGGAATGGCAGTAAATGATGTTTCAAGGCTTACTGCTAAAATACAAATACCAAATTAGAATTTTAAGGCAAATGATCACACTCACGGCTGAAGGCCTTACAAGCCAGGAACGTCAATAATATAAAAAATTTAGAAACCTGCTGTAAAACAACGAGTACAATAGCAAAGGTGAATTAAAGAAACAAGCAACTGACCACCAAATGTATGAAATTGGATGATGGTAAATTTGTAACACAACCCTTAACATACACTAAACACTAGATTGCTAGATTTATTCCAGAAGGCGACCAGAACTATCAAATAGACATATATAACCCCTAATGTAAGACATTACAAGGTATTGTAATAACTAATACAATAATAAAAAACTAGGACCAGTACACAGGTTCCTTAAAGGGTACTGAGGCAGATTATACCCGTAGAAGTCGTGGACTGAAGGAGCGTTACACTGAACTATTGGCCATCAGACCTCCTTTTAGATCACACACATCTTCCAATAACCAAGGTGCCACGGACGGTGCTCCAGGAATCGACCTCTCAGAAGGTCCGGCAACAAACACTTTCGCGAGTGATGAGATAGGCAGCCAAGAGTTGCGTTCACTTCACAAGATGGTAACTCAGACTAATGGCAGTCTAACGAATGACTAATGACAATCTTGCTGAATCTACCTTACGTCCGATAAACCAAATGCAACGATGGAACAATACGCCAAAGCCCGAACCGGCGGTCTGCACTACGGCCCCAGAATACTGTGTTTATAGCGCCCGGAACGAGAAAGGAATCACTACCACCAGAGCAGAAGAATCACCATCCGGCCTACAATCAAGAAAGCTTTCAAAACTACACGCCTTACCGGACAGCAGCGGCAAGGCGAGGAAACGTACACTACAGTTACATATACTAACCCCCAGGGCAGGTAACTGGGGCGTTAGCGGTCACCAGGCAAGAAAAATTACCGCTGCTTGAACTTCACAAATTGTAGCAAGTTGAACGCAGTAAATAGTAATAAGAAGTTGAGGAAAGCTAATCAGATCCGCGTTCCCCAAGCACTTCACTCGCTGCTCTTCGCCTCGGTGACACTACGAGAGCAACGCGAAGCCAAGTCACTGGAGAATCCCGAGATATCATAATGGTGGAGGTTTCTCTACTTGGATTGAAATGCACTCATCTTAAAGCTCGATGGATCCGGTTTACGACGAGACAGCTCTTCCATCAGGCAGCCCAAGCGCGCCACCAGTGGTCCTGGCGTGTTCGCCCATTGTGTCGACCTGGCTCCTCCTAAGTCCCCAACCGAACTCGCCCACTCAAATTACCCAGAAAACAACGGCGTCGCTCCACAGATAAGGCAACAGTTACTACTAGCGGACAAGCAACGCTTGCGAAACCGAGTGGTGCTTGTCAGCATAAGAAGACAAACAACAGCAACCATGCCAACTAAACGATACCGTCTGGCCTCCAACAGACGGCGGAAACCTACAAACAGCACCAACGCCAGCCGCATCACGGCTCAAAGCTGTTGAGGAGCCCTTAAGGGATATTGTCCCACTTTTCTCTCACTTCGGCTTTCAGTTCTTGCACAGTTCAGGGAGCAGGATTTCCTCGAATAGCGTCTGCCAAAAACAGCCCGGACGTGCTCACTAGGTTTTTAAATTGTCCGTGTAGTACACAGCCAATTCCATGCGTTCAAAATATCTTCAATTTCCAGTCTGTTCGACACTTATGTAGTCCTGTGTGGGTGGGAACTGTCGTCAGTAAAAAGAAAATCGAGTACCACCGCATACCGAAACAGACGGACCTGACCCAATACAATACTCCTGTGAAGTAACGGTATCTCGTGCAAAGATATGCAGCGGTGTTCGGTCATTGTACATAATGTCTTCCCACACCATACCGATGTCGTTGGTGAACATTCTGTCTCGTGTAACGTTCTCTCCTTTTTCATCACACTAACTGGTTGGCAGAATCACTTGTCACAGTGAAGCGGGTTTCGTCAGAGAACGTCACTTTGTGCCACTACTGCTGTCCCCAAACAATACGCCCCCTACAGCAGCAAACCATTTCTCCATGTTGGCGTGATTGAAGTGGGATGCATTTAACAAGCTTCCAGGTACACAATCCGGCGTGATTTCATCGCCCTGGAATGGTTCCGGAGGAGACATTTATACCGGTAGCGGTTGCAACGTCTACTGCGATCCGCCTAGGACTGAGATGACGATGTTTGGTTTTTGGGGCGCTCAACTGCGCGGTCATCAGCGCCCATGCAGAATCCCTATCTGTAAACAGTCCAATCTAGCCACTTTCATGAATCATGATGGGATGATGAGGACAACAAAGACACTCAGTCCCCGGGCAGAGAACATTCCCAACCCGGCCGGGAATCGAATCCGGGATCCAGTGATCCAGAGGTAGCATCTCTAGCCACTAGACCACGAGCTCCAGACTGGGAGTGAGATGTCTGTTCCTTTCAGGCACTAGGGCTACGTATCGATCCTCTTTCAACACGGTAGTCCCTCTGCAAATGCCAGCATATTTTCACAAAGCATTTCCATCTTCAGTGGCCTCTCTTAAACGCGATATGATAGTTTCGGACATACTCATTACTGTGGCTACAGTAATGACACTTTGACGGTCTTCGAGACGTCCAAGTGCTCGCCACGGTCATAAGCACTCAAATGATGTCTTGCAAACGTATGAGTATTGCCGTACCACGCAGAATGTCAGAATATTCGGTTCCACAATGACTTTCGTCAGACACCGTAGCACTTGAACTGTCGATTGCATACAGAGTGTTCGTGCACAGGCTTCGCTGGAATTAACACATCCCGTCCACTTCATTTCGTTTTGCTGTCATTGGTGTTAGGCAACAATTGTCGGTTTTTCCGTAGCAATTGTCAAACAGTGTATTACTCACTGCGGTAAATGGTTCAAATGGTTCAAATGGCTCTGAGCACTATGGGACTTAACATCTGTGATCATCAGTCTCCTAGAACTTAGAACTACTTAAACCTAACTAACCTTAGGACAGCACACACATCCATGCCCGAGGCAGGATTCGAACCTGCAACCGTACCAGTCGCGCGGTTCCGGACTGCGCGCCTAGAACCGCTAGACCACCGCGGCCGGCCACCGCGGTAAAGGAGTGATGCTTTGGACTGTTATAGCTCATACGGTCTCAGCACTGGTACCAGATGGTCTTTTGCTCTTCCTGTTGTTGTTTCGATTGTCAGTCCGAAGACTGGTTTGATGCAGCTCCTCCGCGGTAGTCTATGCTGTGCAAAATTCTTGATCCCTGGACAACATATGCAACCTGTTACTGTGGTCATCATCAGTCTTCTGACTGGTTTCACACATCGCTCCACGAATTCCTATCCTGCAAGCTACATCCATTTTAACCTGCTTCTGTGTACATACCTATGCCTGTCTGTATAATACACATCCTGCCCCGTCCCTCCGCCACACACACACACACACACACACACACACACACACACACACACACACACACACACACACACAATTTCCTCCGTTACCTCCTGACTATTCTTTCATGCCTCAGGACGTGTCCTATCAATCGGTCCCTTCTTTTACTTAAGTTCTGCAATAAATTTCTTTTTTCGTAATTCGATTCAGTACCTCCGCATTACGCATTACCTATTCGATCTACATATCTACTCTTCAGCAGTCTTCTTTACAACGACATTTCAAAAGGTATTCTCTTCTTGTCCGAACTGCTTATCATCCACGTTTAACTTCCGTACAGTGCTACACTCTAGACATATACCTCCAGAAAAGACTTCCTCGTACTTCAATTTATATTAGGTGTTGAAAAATTTTTCTTTCACAGAAACGACTTTCTTCCTACTTCCCGTCTGTATTTTTATATCCTTTTCACTTTTGTCATCATCAGTTATTTTGCTGTCCAGATAGCAAAACTCATCTACTACTTTTGTTGTCTCTTTTTCTAATCTAGTTACCTCACATTCAGCTACATTTCGTTCCACTTGTTTTACTATTGTTGATGCTCATCTTATAATAGTTTCCAAGACATTATCCATTCCTTCAACTGCTTTAGACTGGGACAGAATTATAACGTTACGGGTAAACCACAAAGTGTTTCTTTCTTTTCCAAATACTTCAATTCGCTATCCACATTTCTCCTTGGTTTTCTTTATTGATTCCTCATTGTACAGCTACAACTAAATTTGTGGTAAACTTTTCTCACTCCCTTCTCAATCACAGATTCCCTTTCCTGTCCTTTGACTGCAGTCTGGTCCTTGTACAATATGTATGGTAAATAATCTTGTGTTCCCTGTATCTTACCACAGTTGCCTCCAAAATTTCAAAGAGTGTAGATCAATTGAAATCCATAAACGCTGGATGGGATAGTACAAGGAAAGCAAGGACGAGTGAACCTAGAATATCAGCGTCATTTGCCGTGTGAATAATTACATTATTTAACCGCCTCATAGTAGCCTGACTAAATAAATGGCATAATCACAAATAATTATGTGCAAGAGGGTAAGGTTAATTAATTGCTTACAGCAATAATGGGCTTTAACAAATGATGTCACCTCAATAAGCCACAAAACGGAACACCAGAATGTATATAAAACAATAAAAAAGCATTTCTTTAAAAAAAACTTCTTTTCTTATAGAACATAAGCTGCTCAAAGGGCAACATCAAATATACCTTTAAGACAATTTAAGAAAAGATCACTTCAGGACTTCAAAGGGTTTTCAGAAAACTAAATAATTTTTTTTTAATATGACTCGCCCTTAACACACAATAACGCAAACACACTGCTAAAATCAGCATAAAATCAACGGAATATTTTATCAAATACCAAAACAGCAAAATAGATTAACGTTGTCCGCACGTAAGACAAGTACAAAAATGGCTCTGAGCACTATGGAACTTAACATCTGTGGTCATCAGTCCCCTAGACTTAGAACTACTTAAACCGAACTAACCTAAGGACATCACACACATCCATGCCCGAGGCAAGATTCGAACTTGCGACCGTAGCGGTCGCGTGGTTCCAGACTGTAGCGTCTAGAACCGCTCGGCCACACCGGCCGGCAAGGCAAGTACAATCCCAATTTAGGTGTGACCAGTAATTATGGTGAAATGGTTCGGAGATACTCGTGTAACACAATAATCAAGACAGTACCTTGCGCATAAGCAAGTTTGGAAAAAACTTAACTGCTCGAAATTCATATCATGGGCAATACTAGCATATTCCAAACGAGGTGCACAACTTTAAGTAAAAAGTTAAATCAGGTTCCATACATCAGAACATTGAGCAATATAGCCACAACTTAACTTACAATCTGTTAGCAGGCAGCGCGAACCAGTTCGCTAAGGCATTCGCGAACACGCCTCCCCTCGGCCGCTAGCCGCTGAAAAACCGGCCGCGAAGCTCAAAGAGCTCTTAACAAACACCACTTAGGTGAAATGTAGGCCAAACAAACAAGTTAAGCAACTATTGATAGCTACCTTTTCGATAAATGGTCAGCATAAGGCGTCTAAATATGCCACCAAATTTCAAAAATTTATCTTTAAGGAAATTTACAAAATATTAAGAATGCGTGGTAATGGCAAAAGTAATGAGTCTTAAACCATTTAGCTGACTAGAATCTGATACAGGAAAACTTGATAAATACCCAGAGAGTAAGATCTGACAATAATTTAGCCAAATCACACGGCAAGGAACCTTGCGAGAACCAAACAGCTCTGTAAGGAAAATGAGCTCATCTTTACGAGGCACTACTTAATAATTGGAACTTCCGAGCAACGCTTATTTCCGTGGTATTTAGACATGGAATTCTACAACACAATTTGAACACACATACTAATTACAGGAAATTTCAGTTACAGCAAAAAAAAAAAAAAAAAAAAAAAAAAAAAAAAAAAAAAAAGATTAAATGTAACATCCCTAAAAGCACTTAAGATCATAATTTAACTTGCAAATTTTTTGCCACAGCTTATTGCCAGAACACTTTTGCAGAATATTACGGCACAAGGAAGCCACCTGCTATATTAATGGTGAAATCTAACATTAAGTTTAACCACTGAATTTAGTCTTTCACACTGCGTATAGCCGACACAAATACACTACAATGAAGCTCTCAGCGACACACAGAAGTCTCCAATACAGGTACATATACAACCAAATATTGGACTGATCAGAAATATAAATAATCTGAACCAACAGAGCCTTAGCTCAGACAATTACGCTCAAACCAATATTTCAGTAAGCCACCAAGCGCAGGCATAGGGATGGGCGGATCATAGTGTGGGAAATACTGCTCATAAACGCATGGTGTGGCAGATATTTGATGATCCTGGAATTATCCCTTGCAGCTCCCAGCACCCTGTCCCATACAACACAGAATATCAAAGTCGGACAAATCAGCGGGCGCGGACAGAAGGACGCCGTGTTCGGCAAAATGTCGTAACTCCAACTTCATGAAGTATTGACATAAACAGAGATAACGGCCGACTCGGCCCTTGATGCCATTTAGTCAGCTGCCACTCGCTGCATCGCTCTCAATGCCCTACCTACACTGCTCAAGGCCTACTGTAGGACTTGCTCTGCTAGAGATAATCAGCGACAAGCTACAATCGATTCGCGCTGCCAATATTAGTTCCAGTGAATAATGCTCACCACTGAAGACTGTCAAAATATTATTGTGAACTTACAACTCCTATAAATGTACGTTTGCTATTCTTCAGTCTGTCTTCTAAGATAAGTCGTAGGCTGACTATTACCTCGTGTCTGCCTTCATTTCTCTGGAAACCAAACTTGCCTTCCTCAAGGTCGGCTTCTACCAGATTTTTCATTCTTCTGTATGTAATTCGTGTCACAATTATGCAACTATGAGCTATAAAACATATTGCAGTGAAGCTTTGTATGTGTGCCGGCCGATAGTGCCGAACCAGCCCAAAAAATAGCTCTGAGCACTATGGACTCAACTTCTGAGGTCATCAGTCCCCTAGAACTTAGAACTACTTAAACTTAACTAACCTAAGGACATCACACACATGCCCGAGGCAGGATTCGAACCTGTGACCGTAGCAGTCTCGAGGTTCCAGACTGTAGCGCCTAGAACCGCTCGGCCACTTCGGCCGGCCCGAACCAGCCCAGTAACACGGCTCGACCTGGAAGTGTGACACCCCGCAGAAAGGATATCTCATGTTGGGATGTCCTTATGAACACTCAATAAATTTGTCCTACTTGATTCAGTATCAATGGAGACTGTTCAGCATTTCTCCAACAAATATTGCATCTCTCACAGCCATGAAACATGGCAAAAGCACGTTGGTGGTAAAAGGATCCTAAACGACTGGAACTGACTCCAAGTTTAACATTTCGTCAATGATAACCGGTTTCAAACCCGACAGAATCTCTGATGCCAATGAGTGCAACTACGTGAGAGTTTCCGAGCGAGTACTGCAAACACAGGAGTATGGAATGGGCACTGGAATCCGATAGTTAGCAAAAATCTTTGGTGTGAAGAGTGCACTTACACTCGATAGGGTGCGTTGTGGTGGAAAACCCAGTGAGAACATCGCTGACAGAAAAGAATGCTCTACACAACTGCAGTACATGATTTGTCATGGCTCAACCAGGCAAAATGCGCCTCACTCTGTTGACACTGGACGGCACTGGCGTACGGGCAGCAGCTTCTGCCCTCGTGAGAGGACGCTGCGTATTTTTGCGGCCAGCAATGCTGATGGCAGGCCTATGGTCAGCCGGTGCCATCTCTAGGCCATGGCTGAGACTTCAGTGGCAAGCTTCTTCTGTGTCGGCAATGACACCTGGAGCCGCCCCTCAGGTCCACATCCATTCACTGTGGCGGCACGTGGACATTACTGTGCACGGGATTCGACCCGCTGCTCGCTGGCAGGATTCGTAGGGCGGCTGGCGCTCCGGCACTAAGCTCCTCGGAGAACTCAGTGCTGTTGGCAGCATGAGCTAATGGTTGGTTGGTTGGTTGGTTGGCAGTGCTGTGGTACTACATCCCGCGAGTAATTCGGTGCTAGTGGCGACAGGCGCAGCCTAGTCTCGAACCGTGGCTGCCGCTGTCCTTCATGGCCCTGGAGCTGTGGTGGTGTTGTCTCCACCGAAAGGAATGCCTTTGCCTCAAAATTCGACACGTTCCTACCACCCCGAGGAGTATTTGATTCACTGAGACCTCGCTCATAATAACATCGACCATAACAATAGGCTTGCCCTGGTGGAGTGACATTGACCAACTGCTACGTTTGTTACCCTGAGTAGTACAGTTTTATGCTGAGTGCAGATATCTTTGTCTCGCAATCTTCTTGTTATCCTGTCCTACGCGTCATCACACTGTGAATACCACCCTGTGGATGACAATGCAATACATCGCGATAGCTTATTACTTTTGCTAAAAGATTGGGTAGCAACAATAAAGGTCACAGCGGCGAATAAAACTATATAATATGTCAAACAACACAGAAATTGGATACAAGTCAATATTTAAACAATCCGAAACCCAAAACTATTCCTTCAAGTTACGTTGTAACTGAACATTTCGATATCTTGGACAGTACTTCCAGAAATTAAGAGGCAGGAACGATGGGATCTTAATGACTGGTGGAGAAATATCCCTTACGAGGGGAACTTCGCTGTGAGATCACCTACAGTACCCACTAGAAACCATTGGCTCACGACGTAATCAAACTGGAGTACATAAACCACTCGCTGAAATACAAAATATGCAACATTAAAGTCATGTATAAACTACAATTGGCTCATGACATCGCATTCGTTGGCTTAGTCAATTTGTGACTACAGTGAAACTTCCATCATGGCCTAGACATAAAGCTGCATTACAGATCAGTCAGTCACAGCTACCAACATTCCAAATGTAGCGTATGATTTGGGTGGAGTAGGTTTGCGGCTGAGGGTTGTCCAGGCGTGGACTTACTTTCACAACCACTATTTCTTAAACAAATATATCTTTCACAAGAATTAAAAAATAGCAGTTTATCAAACAGAATTCAAATATAGGGCCTAGTTGTAGTTTCTGTAGCACTTGGCATTACAAGATCACCCTACATGCATTAAAACTCCTTCAGCAAAATAATAAAACAATTGGAAACTAACACTATGCCAGCAACGCTAAAACTGGAGCAATAACAAGAACACAAATACATTCGGCCTCAGGGACGAAAATAAAATATGCGAAACATGAAAAACAGCCATCAGTCAGAAGCAACTTACTATAAAAACAACACAGAATATCAGTTCTCAGACTTTAGAATTGAGGATTCATATATCTTCTATACTAGACCCGTGGTCTAGTGGTAGCATCTTTGATTCGTAATCAAAACGTCTTCGGTCCCGGGTTCGGTCCCCACCAATGCCTAAATTTTGATAAATAATCAGCATTGGCGGCCGAAGACTTCCGGCATAAGAAGTCAGCCTCATTCTGCCAACGACCTTGTCAAAGAGGGCGGAGGAGCGGATAGATGTTCAGGGCACTCTCTTGTCCTAGGGGTGGGAAATTGCCCCTAAAGGCGGAAGAATCAGCAATGATCGACGACATGAGGATGCAGAAGGCAATGGAAACCACTGAATTAAAGACACGTAACGTGTATCCACAGGACATGTGGCCTGTAATTGAAGAAGTGTCATGATGATCCCTCCATTGGCAAAATATTCCAGAATAGTCCCCCATTCGGATCTCCGGGAGGGGACTGCCAAGGGGGAGATTACCATGAGAAAAAGATTGAATTATCAACGAAAGGATAACGTTCTACGAGTCGAGGCGTGGAATGTCAGAAGCTTGAACGTGGCAGGGAAACTAGGAAATCTGAAAAAAGAAATGCAAAGGCTCAATCTAGATATAATAGGGGTCAGTGAAGTGAAGTGGAAGGAAGACAAGGATTTCTGGTCAGATGAGTATCGGGTAATATCAACAGCAGCAGAAAATGGTATAACAGGTGTAGGATTCGTTATGAATAGGAAGGTAGGGCAAAGGATGTGTTACTGTGAAAAGTTCAGTGACCGGGTTGTTCTAATCAGAATCAACAGCAGACCAACACCGACAACGATAGGTCAGGTATACATGCCGACGTCGCAAGCTGAAGATGAGCAGATAGAGAAAGTGTATGAGGATATTGAAAGGGTAATGCAGTATGTAAAGGGGGACGGAAATCTAATAGTCATGGGCGACTGGAATGCAGTTGTAGGGGAAGGAGTAGAAGAAAAGGTTACAGGAGAATATGGGCTTGGGACGAGGAATGGAAGAGGAGAAAGACTAATTGAGTTCTGTAACAAGTTTCAGCTAGTAATAGCGAATACGCTGTTCAAGAATCTCAAGGGGAGGAGGTATACTTGGAAAAGGCCGGGAGATACGGGAAGATTTCAATTAGATTACATCATGGTCAGACAGAGATTCCGAAATCAGATACTGGATTGTAAGGCATACCCAGGAGCAGATATAGACTCAGATCACAATATAGTAGTGATGAAGAGTAGGCTGAAGTGGGATACGGAAGTACTAAGGAATGACGAGATACATTTGAAGTTCTCTAACGCTATCGATACAGCAATAAGGAATAACGCAGTAGGCAGTACAGTTAAAGAGGAATGGACATCTCTAAAAAGGGCCATCACAGAAGTTGGGAAGGAAATCATAGGTACAAATAAGGTAGCTGCGAAGAAACCATGGGTTTGTTGTTGTGGTCTTCAGTCCTGAGACTGGTTTGATGCAGCACTCCATGCTACTCTATCCTGTGCAAGCTTTTTCATCATGTAATCATACAGTAAAGCTGCATGCCCTCGGGAAAAATTACGGCTGTAATTTCCCCTTGATTTCAGCCGTTCGCAGTACCAGCACAGCAAGGCCGTTTTGGTTATTGTTACAAGGCCAGATCAGTCAATCATCCAGACTGTTCCCTTGTAACTACTGAAAAGGCTGCTGCCCCTCTTCAGGAACCACACGTTTGTCTGGCCTCTCTACAGATACCCCTCCGTTGTGGTTGCAGAAGAAATACTTCAGTTGATTGATGAAAGGAGGAAGTACAAACATGTTCCGGGAAAATCAGGAATACAGAAATACAAGTCGCTGAGGAATGAAATAAATAGGAAGTGCAGGGAAGCTAAGACGAAATGGCTGCAGGAAAAATGTGAAGACATCGAAAAAGATATGATTGTCGGAAGGACAGACTCAGCATACAGGAAAGTCAAAACAACCTTTGGTGACATTAAAAGCAACGGTGGTAACATTAAGAGTGCAACGGGAATTCCACTGTTAAATGCAGAGGAGAGAGCAGATAGGTGTAAAGAATACATTGAAAGCCTCTATGAGGGTGAAGATTTGTCTGATGTGATAGAAGAAGAAACAGGAGTCGATTTAGAAGAGATAGGGGATCCAGTATTAGAATCGGAATTTAAAAGAGCTTTGGAGGACTTACGGTCAAATAAGGCAGAAGGGATAGATAACATTCCATCAGAATTTTTAAAATCATTGGGGGAAGTGGCAACAAAACGACTATTCACGTTGGTGTGTAGAATATATGAGTCTGGCGATATACCATCTGACTTTCGGAAAAGCATCATCCACACAATTCCGAAGACGGCAAGACCTGACGAGTGCGAGAATTATCGCACAATCAGCTTAACAGCTCATGGATCGAAGCTGCTTACAAGAATAATATACAGAAGAATGGAAAAGAAAATTGAGACTGCGCTAGGTGACGATCAGTTTGGCTTTAGGAAAAGTAAAGGGACGAGAGAGGCAATTCTGACGTTACGGCTAATAATGGAAGCAAGGCTAAAAAAAAATCAAGACACTTTCATAGGATTTGTCGACCTGGAAAAAGTATTCGACAATATAAAATGGTGCAAGCTGTTCGAGATTCTGAAAAAAGTAGGGGTAAGCTATAGGGAGAGACGGGTCATATACAATATGTACAACAACCAAGAGGGAATAATAAGAGTGTTCGCCTCCTACTTTAAGAACAGAAAGCAGAAGGTAATCCTCCGCAATATTGAGAGTGGTAATGATGTTCAGTCCCAATGGGGCACTGTTAAATGAGGCGTTCCCCAAGGATCGGTGCTGGGGCCACTGCTGTTTCTTATTTATACAAATGATATGCCTTCTCGTATTACAGGTGATTCAAAAATATTTCTGTTTGCTGATGACACCACCTTGGTAGTGAAGGATCTTGTGTGTAATATTGAAACATTATCAAATAATGTAGTTCATGATATAAGTTCGTGGCTTGTGGAAAATAATTTGATGCTAAATCACAGTAAGACTCAGTTTTTACAGTTTCTAACTCACAATTCAACAAGAAGTGACATTTTAATCAGACAGAATGGGCATGTTATAAGCGAGACGGAACAGTTCAAGTTCCTAGGCGTACGGATAGATAGTAAGCTGTTGTGGAAAGCCCATGTTCAGGATCTTATTCAGAAACTAAATGCCGCTTTATTTACCATTAGAACAGTATCTGAAATAAGTGACATTTCAACACGAAAAGTAGTATACTTCGCATATTTTCATACGCTTATGTCATATGGTATTATTTTTTGGGGTAAATCTTCTGATTCAAAAAGGGTATTTTTGGCTCAAAAACGGGCTGTTCGAGCAATGTATGGTGTAAGTTCGAAAACCTCTTGTCGACCCCTATTCAATAGTCTGGGAATTTTGACATTGCCCTCACAGTATGTATTTTCTTTAATGTCGTTTGATGTTAGCAATATTAGCTTATTCCCAAGAGTTAGCAGCTTTCACTCAGTTAATACTAGGCAGAAATCAAATCTGCATGTGGAATGCACTTCCTTGACTCTTGTGCAGAAAGGAGTGCAGTATTCTGCTACATCCATTTTCAATAAGCTACCACAAGAGCTCAAAAATCTTAGCAGTAGCCCAAACACTTTTAAGTCTAAACTGAAGAGTTTCCTCATGGCTCACTCCTTCTATTCTGTCGAGGAGCTCCTGGAAGAGCTAAAAGATTAAGCAAATTCCAGTGTTACATTCTTGATTTTCTTTATTTAAACTAACGATTTGTTGCCTGAATCTGTTTCTTATATTTCATTTTATCTGTTTCTACAATCGTGTTATAATTTCATGTATTGACTCGTTCCATGACCATGGAGACTTCTCCTAAATGTGGTCCCACGGAACAACAAATAAATAAATAAATAAAAATAAAAAGAACGAAGTGCTCTTATTAAGAAGGGTGTAAGACAAGGCTGTAGCCTTTCGCCCCTACTCTTCAATCCGTACATCGAGGAAGCAATGATGGAAATAAAAGAAAGGTTCAGGAGTGGAATTAAAATACAAGGTGAAAGGATATCAATGATACGATTCGCTGATGACATTGCTATCCTGAGTGAAAGTGAAGAAGACTTAAATGATCTGCTGAATGGAATGAACAGTCTAATGAGTACACAGTATGGTTTGAGAGTAAATCGGAGAAAGACGAAGGTAATGAGAAGTAGTAGAAACGAGAACAGCGAGAAACTTAACGTATGGATGGATGGTCACGAAGTCAATGAAGTTAAGGAATTCTGTAGGCAGTAAAATAACCAATGACGGACGGAGCAAGGAGAACATCAAAAGCAGACTCGCTATGGCAAAAAAGGCATTTCTGGCCAAGAGAAGTCTACTAATATCAAATACCGGCCTTAATTTGAGGAAGAAATTTCTGAGGATGTACGTCTGGAGTACAGCATTGTATGGTAGTGAAACATGGGCTGTGGGTAAACCGGAACAGAAGAGAATCGAAGCATTTGAGATGTGGTGCTATAGACGAATGTTGAAAATCAGGTGGACTGATAAGGTAAGGAACGAGGAGGTTCTACGCAGAATCGGAGAGGAAAGGAATATGTGGAAAACACTGATAAGGAGAAGGGACAGGATGATAGGACATCTGCTAAGACATGAGGGAATGACTTCCATGGTACTAGAGGGAGCTGTAGAGGGCAAAAACTGTAGAGGAAGACAGAGATTGGAATACGTCAAGCAAATAATTGAGGACGTAGGTTGCAAGTGCTACTCTGAGATGAAGAGGTTAGCACAGGAAAGGAATTCGTGGCGGGCCGCATCAAACCAGTCAGTAGACTGATGACAAAAAAAAATCTTTTATATAGATAAAAATCAGTTGCCGCGCGTATGAAATATCATGTCAGAAAGAACAGATACCATCTTAGTACATATATAGTTAAGGCTCACCGGCCACTTGACCATCTTCTTCTGTGCAGATGCACAAACAGTGCCCGAGCTCTTACGGGAATCGGCAACGCGCCGCGAGTAATGAGTATAATGGGCGGGGGCACTACGAATGTAGTGCGGGACAATACGTTGAGAATGTGGGTTTCACGGGAGGCGTGCCAGAGATAAATCCCTGCAGTCGCGCTGTACTCTGTGCCCTCGGTGGTTCAGATCAGCCGGCTCGGTAAATCAGCGTGTTCGGTCAGAGGATTAGCTGCCTTCTGTAATAAAAAACTGAGTTAATGTAAGAACGACGAACTGAAATGGGTGTCTTGAAACGTCCGCACCGAGCAGATACAATGAACGAAAACGAACAAAATGAGATTAAAAAAAAAAAAGATGGATAGAGCGTCTACCATGTAAGCAGAAGATCCCGGGCTCGAGTCCCGGTCAGGGCACACATATTCATCTGTCCCCGTTGACGTATGTCAACGCCTGTAAGCAGCTAAGGGTGCTCACTTAATTGTAATTTCATTATAACGACCTACTTACTTCAAATTATTACACGATACTCTAACAAGCATTAGGATGGATATAGGCTGATAAGCTATATAATTTGTAATATGTGTAATATATACACGTATATGTAACATATTAAGGGGGGAAACGTTGTTACCACAAATGTCGAAAAGTTCTTGACCGATCTACTTCCAACTTTTACACGATGAGCATTCGGATATACAGTATATATATATATATATATATATATATATATATATATATATATATATATATATATATATATATATATATATCAAGGGAAAAAGTTGTTACTAAAAATCCTGAAAAGATTTACTTCAAATTTTTACACGATACTCTACTGAACATTCAGACAGAAATTGACACAGGAAGGAGGGAGGAGGAGAGGGACAGGAGAGGGGGGAGGAGGTCATGCACAGCGAGATGGCGGGAAGAGGGGGCGCAAGGAGAGAGAGGGGGGATGAGAAGATGGGAAGAGAGAGCGTGGGAGTCAAGGAATGTAGGATCTATATGCAATTCCCATACATATTTAGCAACGGAAAAACATTGCCCGCTTCGCCAGTCTCTAATAAAACGGAAAACTACGTCTACTTACCAATCCCTACACCAGCTACTCACTGCTAGTGACGCTACTGCCAACCACTACAGTACTCTCTACTCAAAATCAGCATTTACCATCCTCTGTCCAAAAATATACTACCACTGGAAACGCCTCCCAAACCACAACAAACACTGAATAACAAATTCCGAAAACCGAAAGAGAGAAGAGGGGCTGTTGTAGTTGGTTGACACAAACAATTGAGAAATGCACGGAAGTATGATTTTCAACACATACTTACGTTTTTTTTTAATGGAAATCTGTTATTTTTAGCGCAACTGAAAATAGAAAAAATATTTAATCAATGCCTTTTCTTACATTGTAAAATGTTAATTACACCCAAAGTAATTTGTAACGTAAGGTTGACGCTTGATTAACTCCTCAGCAGTTCAATCGTGTGTATCGGAGAGAAACGAATTAATTAGTGATACAAAAAGAACAGTGATGTAACGTAGCTACAGAAGAGACATGAATGGCACTTTACGTCCACGTGGTACCATTTTTATTAGTCTTTTTCTCTGAAGAATACTGTATGGCACTGAATTGTTAGAGGAAAATGCACATTAACATGAGAATGTAGTTAAACTTACAAAATTTGTTTTTTGTTTTCAGTTACAGAACGTAAAATAGTGTGTCCTGACACTTCATTCTAATAAATGTTCGAAGTGCTGCCCATCATTTGCTGCACACATTTGAAAACTACTGCGTAGTGAATGTCTTACACGACACAGTACATCTGGTGTAACGTTGGCACAGGCTGCCTGAATACGACATTTCATATCCTCTGGGGCTGTAGGCACACCACGGTACACGTTCTCCTTTAACATACCCGACAGAAGGAAGTCTAAAAGTGTAAGGATAACGAACTGGCCACTTTATGCGTCCGTCACGTCCTATGAAACGCCCGTCGCACATTCTGTCAAGGGTCAGCCTAGTGTTCATTGGAGAATGCGCAGGAGCACCATCATGTTGATACCACATACTCTACGCATTTCCAGTGGGACATTTTCTAGCAAAGTTGGCAGATCATTTTGTAGAAACTCGATGCATTTTGCAGCCGTTTGGGTGCCTTCAATGAAGTGAGGAGCAACGAGATGGTCGCCAATTATTTCGCACCATACATTTACATTCCACGGTCGCCGTCGCTCTACTTGACGAAGCCCACGAGGATTGTCCACGGACCAGTAATGCATGTTTCGTAAATTCAGTGCACCGTGGTTTGTGAAACCTGCTTCATCGGCAAACAGGTAGAACTGCAACGCATTCTCGGTTAATGCCCGTTGGCAGAAATTCACTCCATTATTAAAGTCATCACCATGTAATTGCTGCCACAGCGACACATGAAGCGAGTGAAATTTGTGACGATGAAGTATGAGCATTACACTACTTTGATTCATTGCCCTGCCTCTAGCGATGTCACTTGAACTCACGTGAGGCTTTACAGCAAAAGCAGCTAACACACCAAATGCACCTGCTTCTCCTGTGATGGTTTTTTTACGGACCCCTTTGCGCATTACGACCGTACCTGTTGCATGCAATTGTTTGTAGATGTTTTCAAATGTGCAACGCGTTGGAGGATATCTGTCCGGGAACCTTTCTGCATACAACTTGCAGGCTGCAGCTGTATTTTGTCAACACTCGCCATAGATGAGTATCATCTCTGCTTTTTCAAAGGTAGAATATATCATTTTCACTGTTCCAACAACACTGTACACACTGTTATACTTGCGACCTTCTCATGTTCCTAATGTGCGCACTTCTGTTCTTACTTGTGTGCAGTACATTCTCACAGACGTCCGGTAACACAGTGCACTACAGTTATTCTGAGTACGAGGACTAATTTAGCAAGCCCTACATGCAGTCACTGAGACAGCCAAACTAGTAAACATACCCCTACAGATCTTGTTTGTTACAACACGCGATTGAACGCCTGAGGTTTCAAGCATCAACGTTACAAATTACTACGGATGTACTTAACATTTTACAATGTAACAAACGGCATTGATTAAGTATTTGTGTCACCGGCAGCTGTGATCGAGCGGCTCTAGGCGCTTCAGTCCGGAACCGCGCGACTGCTACGGTCGCAGGTTCGAATCCTGCCTACGGCATGGATGTGTGTGATGTCCTTAGGTTAGTTAGGTTTAAGTAGTTCTAAGTACTAGGGGACTGATGACCTTAGAAGTTGAGTCTCATAGTGCTCAGAGCCATTTTAAATATTTGTTTCTATTTTCAATTGTGCTACATCTACATCTACATCTATACTCCGCGAGCCACCTTACGGTGTGTGGCGGAGGGTACTTATTGTACCACTATCTGATCCCCCTTTCCCTGTTCCATTCACGAATTGTGCGTGGGAAGAACGACTGCTTGTAAGTCTCCGTATTTGCTCTAATTTCTCGGATCTTTTCGTTGTGATCATTACGCGAGATATATGTGGGCGGTAGTAATATGTTGCCCATCTCTTCCCGGAATGTGCTCTCTCGTAATTTCGATAATAAACCTCTCCGTATTGCGTAACGCCTTTCTTGAAGTGTCCGCCACTGGAGCTTGTTCAGCATCTCCGTAACGCTCTCGCGCTGACTAAATGTCCCCATGACGAATCGCGCTGCTTTTCGCTGGATCATGTCTATCTCTTCTATTAATCCAACCTGGTAAGGGTCCCATACTGATGAGCAATACTCAAGAATCGGACGAACAAGCGTTTTGTAAGCTACTTCTTTCGTCGATGAGTCACATTTTCTTAGAATTCTTCCTATGAATCTCAACCTGGCGCCTGCTTTTCCCACTATTTGTTTTATGTGATCATTCCACTTCAGATCGCTCCGGATAGTAACTCCTAAGTATTTTACGGTCGTTACCGCTTCCAATGATTTACCACCTATGGCATAATCGTACTGGAATGGATTTCTGCCCCTATGTATGCGCATTATATTACATTTATCTACGTTTAGGGAAAGCTGTCAGCTGTCGCACCATGCATTAATCCTCTGCAGGTCCTCCTGGAGTACGTACGAGTCTTCTGATGTTGCTACTTTCTTGTAGACAACCGTGTCATCTGCAAATAGCCTCACGGAGCTACCGATGTTGTCAACTAAGTCATTTATGTATATTGTAAACAATGAAGGTCCTATCACGCTTCCCTGCGGTACTCCCGAAATTACCTCTACATCTGCAGATTTTGAACCGTTAAGAATGACATGTTGTGTTCTTTCTTCTAGGAAATCCTGAATCCAGTCACAAACCTGGTCCGATATTCCGTAAGCTCGTATTTTTTTCACTAAACGTAAGTGCGGAACCGTATCAAATGCCTTCCTGAAGTCCAGGAATACGGCATCAATCTGCTCGCCAATGTCTACGGCACTGTGAATTTCTTGGGCAAATAGGGCGAGCTGCGTTTCACATGATCTCTGTTTGCGGAATCCATGTTGGTTATGATGAAGGAGATTTGTATTATCTAAGAACGTCATAATACGAGAACACAAAACATGTTCCATTATTCTACAACAGATTGACGTAAGCGAAATAGGCCTATAATTATTCGCATCTGATTTATGACCCTTCTTGAAAACGGGAACGACCTGCGCTTTCTTCCAGTCGCTAGGTACTTTACGTTCTTCCAGCGATCTACGATAAATTGCTGATAGAAAGGGGGCAAGTTCTTTAGCATAATCACTGTAGAATCTTAAGGGTATCTCGTCTGGTCCGGATGCTTTTCCGCTACTAAGTGATAGCAGTTGTTTTTCAATTCCGATATCGTTTATTTCAATATTTTCCATTTTGGCGTCCGTGCGACGGCTGAAGTCAGGGACCGTGTTACGATTTTCCGCAGTGAAACAGTTTCGGAACACTGAATTCAGTATTTCTGCCTTTCTTCGGTCGTCCTCTGTTTCGGTACCATCGTGGTCAACGAGTGACTGAATAGGGGATTTAGATCCGCTTACCGATTTTACATATGACCAAAACTTTTTAGGGTTCTTGTTTAGATTGTTTGCCAATGTTTTATGTTCGAATTCGTTGAATGCTTCTCTCATTGCTCTCTTTACGCTCTTTTTCGCTTCGTTCAGCTTTTCCTTATCAGCTATGATTCGACTACTCTTAAACCTATGATGAAGCTTTCTTTGTTTCCGTAGTACCTTTCGTACATGATTGTTATACCACGGTGGATCTTTCCCCTCGCTTTGGACCTTAGTCGGTACGAACTTATCTAAGGCGTACTGGACGATGTTTCTGAATTTTTTCCATTTTTGTTCCACATCCTCTTCCTCAGAAATGAACGTTTGATGGTGGTCACTCAGATATTCTGCGATTTGTGCCCTATCACTCTTGTTAAGCAAATATATTTTCCTTCCTTTCTTGGCATTTCTTATTACACTTGTAGTCATTGATGCAACCACTGACTTATGATCACTGATACCCTCTTCTACATTCACGGAGTCGAAAAGTTCCGGTCTATTTGTTGCTATGAGGTCTAAAACGTTAGCTTCACGAGTTGGTTCTCTAACTATCTGCTCGAAGTAATTCTCGGACAAGGCAGTCAGGATAATGTCACAAGAGTCTCTGTCCCTGGCTCCAGTTCTGATTGTGTGACTATCCCATTCTATACCTGGTAGATTGAAGTCTCCCCCTATTACAATAGTATGATCACGAAACTTCTTCACGACGTTCTGCAGGTTCTCTCTGAGGAGCTCAACTACTACGGTTGCTGATGCAGGTGGTCTATAGAAGCATCCGACTATCATATCTGACCCACCTTTGATACTTAACCCATAATAACAGGCTTCCATTCGAAAAAAAAAAAACAAAAAAAACATAAGTATGTGTTGAAAATCATACTTCCGTGCATTTCTCAATGGTTTGTGTTAATCAATTGTACCAGCCCCTCTCCTCAATTTCGGTCTGTGGGATTGGTTGTACAGTGTTTGTTGTGGTTTGGGAGGTGTTTCCAGTGACAATGTTAGATGACCCACTCTGTGTATGCAATCTTGCTTCCGCTCACAGCGTAATGATTGCAAACGTGATTTACGTAGACCTCGTTTCAAAATAATCAACGTACGTTTAGTAAGTAGACAAACACCTTAAATCACAACACGTGTGCAATGTGCAATGTGACTGGCAGAATCGTTACACTCAGTGCACACTGCTCGCACCGCACACTGTACACTACAATTATTACACTGACTGAACACTGCTTGTACCTCTCACTGTCTGCTGTAAACAGCTCTGAATCATGTCAACAGACCAAATGCTACTGTCGGTCACCGAGTCATACGCTTAGTGCTCCTCGTGTAACGAGGATACCTCTGCCTGTGGATCTGCTGGACTCGCCGTCCTCTCGTCCGGGAAGGACACCAACCGCCCTCCTGGCCTGCTGTGTCAACAGTCTGCGGTCACGGTCCGCGTCGAGCGTTAGTGGATTCAAATTTTCTGCTCCGTGGCACACCAGCTCTGCAGTACATTTCGTACTCGTTTGCTGTCCACCGACAGACGGCGCGCTGACTCGCTCCGTCCTCGCACCTTCGCCCCAGTGCTGCTGCCATCGATGCCCTCTGTCGTCCCGCAACACCGATAAGCCGCCAGTACTTCTCTTTGGCAGCGGGCAAAACTAAAGTGCCTCTTGACACGGAAAAAAAAGAACGATCATAAAGCACTCTGTTCGATCTGTGTTCGCGTCTGAATGACGTCACCAAAAGCAACGTTATGACGCAACGTGCCATAGGCAGTGTCACATTATTGCATTAGCATCCTTTTTATAATTTAGGGGTGGGAGGGGTGGTGACATGTCAGTCCTCTGACTGCTTTGATGCTGCGTGCCACAGATTCCTCTACAGTGTCGACATCTTCTCAGAATAACTCTTAC
The DNA here is from genome assembly GCF_023864345.2 of Schistocerca serialis cubense. Taxonomy (NCBI): domain Eukaryota; kingdom Metazoa; phylum Arthropoda; class Insecta; order Orthoptera; family Acrididae; genus Schistocerca; species Schistocerca serialis. The sequence continues at coordinate 295,440,869 of NC_064639.1, forward strand.
GCCATCTCTGCCTACCCCTACAGTTTGTGCTGTCTATGGGTTCCTCTAGCAGAATGGAACTTATTCCCCGATGTCTCTAATCTTATGGCCTGTCATCCCGTCCCTTTCGGTAGTCAATGTTTTAAACCACTTTTCTTTCCTCATCAATTCACCTGATGAGCTCATTTCATACTTTATCAGTCGACTGTATTTTCAGCTGGTTCTTGGATACCACATGTTAGACGCTTTGATTCCCTTATCTTCCAGTTTTTCCATACTCCATGGTTTACCTCCATACTATTTTGTGTCCATACGTACCTTCTTAGAAATTTCTTGCTCAATTAACCTGTGTTACTCCGCCCCCTATTTCATTTGTATGTTTATTTAAGCTGATTTGATTAGGTCCGTCACATATGCAGTACCTTCTTTTATTTCACAGTTAACTAAGAAATAGCATTTTTAGTATTAAAATTAGTATTAAAATGATTTGAGTGTCTATAGACAAAGTGAGTAAATAATAACTACTATGATCTCGTAAGATAATACTGGCAGCACTTTCACAACTGTTCCTTCCACTAATTATAATACTTCTAACAATAATATTAATAGTAATAATAACAATAGTAATGACAATAATAATAATGATAGTAGGAAACATAAAAAGAATTTGTAGATGTACAGATAGATTTTTTTCTGATAAAGCGAGTTCTGGGAAAAGGAAATTTAAGGAGACTTCAACAGCTATGAATACTGGGAAATGAGGAAGGTTTGACTGGAAAGATCGATATATAGGCGTAACGAGTACGTATAACGTCAATGGTAGTCATCATTATTGCTTTCTATGTATGTCATTAATTGTCTTCTGGAGCTGGAGATGTTATTCAGTTCTGTCTCGTTTTTTGGTTTTTTTCTCATGTCATATTCTGTGCTCATTAGACCTTTCACGTCATTCTGCAGGTCCCATAGTTCATCCTCAGCTTCACCGATGACAGTGATGTCATCAGCGAATCGTATCATAAATATCCTTTGAGAGTTTTTATCTCACTCTCGAAACTTTCTTTTCCTTCGATCGCAACTTGTTCCATCTACAAGTTGAACAGAAGTCAGTGTCACAGGTCAATGTGTTTACTTCGGGCCTTTGTTATAAAAATTGGAAAATTCAGTCACTCAGTAAGGGTGATTACTTATAAAACTGTTATGCGACTCGTCCTGCAGTATTGCTCACGTGTGCCAAACCAGTACATAGTACGTCTAAAAGGGTATACTAAACGTAGACAAAGATAAGCAACATGAAAGGCCATAAATTTGTTGGTCCACGGGAGAGAGACACAGAAATGTCGGAAATGGCAGAACCCTGAAGATAGACGCCAATAACTATTCCACTAAAGCCTGCTTACAAAGTGCCAAGTATTAGTATTGTGTGAGAAACCTCAGAAAATACTGCAGTTTCCAATATGTTGCACCCGTACAGACGTCAGCGACGAAATGAAACTAATTACTCACGGAAAGAGGCATACAATCAGTCATTCTTCCAGCAGTCCACAATCAATCGGAACTGGAATAAATTCTAAAAGCTGTACGTAAAATAGATATTAATCACGCTTCATCTTAATGGTATGAAATCAGTCAATTAGCAGACCGCACGACGTTTTTACACACATGTTGTCTAGATATGTAGACGTACAAATGACGGTAAATAATATTTTAACAATAGTAGCTTTTAATCAAGGAAATTTTCCTTTCTTTTACAAAAACGTCTGTACATCTCACTCAATCAAATGATGTCGACCTCTGAATTTTCAAGCGACCAACATATAAAGATAACTCGAAAACACGTACGTAATTTCAAAATTACTTCTGCGACTGCATCCAAAATGTATTTGTTGCCCGCAAAAGCTGTGAAGTTTATTCAGCAGCAAATGGTAAATTTCCATATTCTATCACTAAAGCACACAAATATTGGCGAGACACTATTCAAATAAGTACAAATTTCATTGGTAATGTGCCGTTTTAGAACTGCGTACAGTCCATTTTTCCGTTTGAAGATAAACTAACACAGTCCGCTGTATCTCTGTACAGTTTCTAATGTTTTTATCCTGTATTAGTTGTATACTAAAAAAACGTAATTCACACGAATCAGCAACAGCAGATTTAATATCTGATGGTATTTAAACGCTGAATTATTTGCAAAGAGGTTCTGAATTCGTTTTGTCAAATATTATGAGAACTAACTGCATATTACGCAAGGGCTACATAAATTCGAATTCTTTTCTGTATAGTTGTATAGTTGAACTATGTACGTAATCAAACACCACAGACTAACATTTTATTTTCTGCTGACATCAGAAAATAATACAAGCAGTGAAACAGGCTGCTCATTATGAGTATGTTTACTATCAGTTTTAACACTAAAAAGCTGAACAATTAAACATTACAATCTTTGTAAAACATGTATGAGGCACTATTTGTTGTAGAAGACAGTATTTTGTGAGCACACTACTAATATACCACCAGCAAAGTATGAAAACCTTTCTTACATTCGCAAGGGATATTCAGACAGACATATACACATAATTTTTAAGCCCATTTTTACAAACTCTATAGTTTTAAGTATCTTTTCATGTGCGTAATTTTATTTTCTCTATTAACAATTTACAATGTGAATTTAGCTTAATCATGGTATAATGTCGATGTATCGTTGTTCACTGTCTTTTTTCACCGCATTACACACGATCTTAATTCGTTGGCTTGAGATGCTAATTTATGACCTTGAATTGAATTATCTGTATCTGTTTATATCATACTGTAACTAATGAAACAATTTTCAAAACATTATACATGTATATCTTTTTTTTTTAGTTTGGTTATCAGGCAGCGATCCGTTTCGCTGTGTATCATGGTGTAATCCCTCTAAAGAGACGTGGATTGGACATGAAGTTTAGTGTTTCTTTAAACAAGTTTACGTTTGATCTCTAGTAACTTCGCACATCATGCACGATGTAATACAGATATTATTCATGAAGCCATACCTATTATACGCTACCATCACTACCGGCGCTGGTTCAGTAGAAACCAAAGGTTACATCTGAAAGCATTCGGCTTACGCGAAACGCTTCCACGGCTTTGGAATCTGCTGATTTCCCAGAAACCTTTCGAAATGCTATCAGCAACATCCCTGAAACCAGGAGGAATTGATGGAGAACGTATCAGTGTATCATAAATTCATCAACAGCAACGTAAAATGCATGTGATCTTTTTCGGAAGATTGACACGTTCTGTTTCCAGTGACAGGATAAAAGGTAAAAAAATCTATAAAGCCTACATGCGCACGTGCTGTAAGATTCTTCATTTTAGAGACTTGCAGAAAATATTAGATTTGATTTTATTTCTTTCAGATCATGTTGAAGACAGAGAAATAAAGACGCTTTTTTTTTGCATTACGAAAGAAATGACATGATATATTTTTGAAGGATAAAAATTTAGAAACGTTAAGATGAGTGTACTACAAACTCTAAAATTCATATAGTTCCTAATTTTATTGAGTGAACGACGTCTTTTACAACACGTCAGCTAGTATCGTAAGCTGCGACATATTCACGAATAATTATAAACAGTGTTTCCCTTTGTCTGCAGGTCCGAACATGGTCACCACTGATCGAAATAGATGGTATCGGTGGTCTGAGGACAGTTTTTGTGATCATAGACTACAATAAAAGAAACAAAGACTACCTTCATCGCAATACCGAATGCAGTCAGCTGTCTCACAGATTATCTTGCCCACTACTGACAGAATAAGGAAATTTAACAATCGCATTATCGGCATCTTGATTGGTCAGGACATTTACACCCAAGGTTAACTTTTTTGTTGAATAATTATTTGTGATAAACAGACTTTGATGGTTTCATTTGAGATCAACTGACTTAGATACTTTTTAGGTGATTGCAATCACCTCATACATAGGTGCTAAATATGTTCCATGGTCTTAAGTTACCATTACACCAAACTATTCTTTGTTCTAAAAACACACCCACTTTTATCTATATCTGTGATACATCAGTGAAAACATCCTTTCCATTAACTTAAAACAAACTGTATCTTCTCCTGACTGAAGTTTTGTGGCAATATCTCTGTTTTCATCCACAAATATTCATACACTATGCATCATGTACCGCCACGGTGTCTCTATTTGTATCCATAGTGCTGCGTAGTGTAAGAAATGTAGTGTCCAGGGACACATACTGACATCATTACGCGTCACAACGTTGTCCCTCCCCCCACCCCCACCCCCACCCCACCCCGCCCGCCACCCTCAAGAAAAGGATATAAAACACAAAAATGAGAAACTTGAATACAATGGACTATTACAGTATTTGACAGTCAGGCATGCCTAGCTGCACATTTCACCATCCACCTATATAGGCATAATTAGGTGAAAGAAAACAGCAGAAAAATCCGGTTATAATAAACATGTCATTATTTTTTATTCTCAAGAAGTTCACGTTAAATTTATTTTTTTAATTTTTCTACATCATGATAAAAATATTTTTTATCTACTCTAAGCTTTCAGAACCACCTGCGGCCGGTGAATGGCCTGCACTCATGGCATATAAAAAGAGAAATCAGCGTCATATTAACAGAAAGCCCTTTTCTCAGAGCTTCCCCTCAGAGTTTCCCTTATCCAGAGGCGCCAGTGATTCTCTTTCCCTCTCTCTGTGAACCATTTGTTGGAGGGCAGTGGCCGAATTCGCGTGTGACGCTGTAAAATTGGCCACTAGAGCTGTGAAAGAATGCCGGCGGTGGCGTCATTTTAATTTCATGTCACTGGTATGTATAGTTAATACAACACTGAGTCTTTCACTTCTGTCATTCAGAGTTCGGTGGAGCATATCCGAACTACGTAAACAAGCTCAAAATTTTTAGTGAACACAGTAGTGAATATTGTTACTCACAGCTCATTTCTGAAATAAAGAGCTATTAAGCACACGCAGTTTTCCTTGATGTTTCGGCACTCATGCTTTCCCTGACGGAAAAGTCATATACACATTACTTCACTGAACGAGAATAATTTTTCCAGAAATAAGATTAAATAACTCCAGGCTCACAGTTCCGATCAATATTTTTGGGATACTGTCGGCAGAATGATGGATATGGCAACTCCTCCCTCTCACTCTCAATAGGGAACCCTTCCGCCCCACGGCCAGCTCACTGTCATTTAGGCTTTTCAACGCTTCGGACCCAATTCGTCTGGAGTATTTCATTGTCTTCAAGAACTCGTTCACCAGGACGCTGCCTACGCATTTTCCATATTACGAGGAATCAAACACATATTCATCGAAGTCCGTCTCCTTCCTCTCACTACATGCCTAGTCTATTTCCATTTCAGTGTCATAAGTCACCTTCACAGTCTCAACTCCTGTCATGCATTCGTACGCTTTCCCTCCCTTTAAGCCTAACAGGAACATGATGATCTGAAACATCGTGCCAAATGTGAGTTCAGTGTGCTAACCACTATGCCAATTCATTCGGTAACGTTACAGAGAATTACAGGCCAAGCATACAGGCAATGTTTCCGCCGCACAACACAGGTATCTCTATCTCTCTCTGTCTCGGGCTACCCGCGCAGAGACCGAGACTACGGGTAGAATTCACTCGTGTACAGCCAGTTCAGTCTTCAGACGAACCATGACACCATGCACCATTTGTCCGTCGGCCCAATAACCGATGTCGACGTGTTGGTAACAAGTTGCCGCTGGCCACCAGCATAGAGCAGGTCTCCACACCAGTTTGCCCCACTGCTGGTCACATGGCTACTAGCTCTGCCACCGCTTTGCGACCGCCATTACTGCTTTCTCTGCTCTCTTCCTTCCTCACTGCCTCTTCACCTACAGATTCTTTCCTCCAGTTGTTCTGTAGGCATGCACCAGACTGGATGGTCGGCCCTGCTTCCAGGCCACATGGCACTGGAACACCCCCTGGTGTTCACAGGACAGCTCTGGCGGCCGTCTCTTCCTGCCACTGGAATAAGGTCATCCGCTTGCCGGTGCTCTCCGTCCGACTCCCAAGTGCTCCGTCCACCTGGCTCGCTGATCAATCCCTGTCCTTTGCCTGTTCATGCTAAGCGTCATCAGTGATCTATATGAAGAAAGTTATTTAACTATACATATTTTGATACATCTGTAGTGATTCATCGTTGTTGTTTTCGCCTTTCAGTCTCAAGACTAGTTTGATGCAGCTCTCCATGCTAGTCCATCTTGTGCAGACCTCTTCATCTCCGTTTAACTTCTCCATCCTACATCCATTTGAACCTGCTTATTGTATCCGTCTCTTGGTCTCCCTCTACAAATTTTATTCTCCGCACTTCCCTCCAGTACTAGATTCATGATTCCTTCATATCTCAGAATGTTTCACATCAGCCGATTCGTTCTTTTAATCAAGTTATGCTACAAGTCCGTTCAGTACTTCCGTGAATCGATCTATCCACCTAACCTTTGCCCTTTTTCGGTAACATGACATTTAAAATGATTTTGTTGTCCTCTTGTCTGAACTGCTTATCGTTCACATTTAACTTCTATATAAGGCTACATTCCAGACAAATGTTTTCAGAGAATACTTCCTAGCACTTATTCCATTTTAACAAATTTTTCTTCTTCAGAATCGCTTCTCTGGCCATCGCCAGCCTACGTTTCATATGCTCTCTTTTTTGTCACCGTCATTAAACTGCCCAAATAGTTAAACTCATCTACTATTTTTAGTGTCTCATTCCCTAATCTAACTCCTTTAGTATTACTTAATTCGATTACATTCCATTATTCTTGTTTCGCTTTTGTTGATGTTCACCTTACATTCTCCTTTCAAGACACTGTCCATTTCGTTCTACTGTTATTCCATGTCCTTTGCTGTCTCTGACAGGTCGGCAAACTTCGAAGCTTTTATTTCTTCTCCCTGAACTTCACCTCCTTTCGCAAATTCCTCTTTAGTTTCCTTTGCTGCTTGCTCATTTTACGGGTTGAATACCATTGTGGATAGGCTGAAATCCTGTCTCACTCCCCTCCCTACCACTGCTTCTCTTTAGTGCCCTTCGAGTGTCGTAACAGCAGTCTGGTTGCCGTAAAAGTTGTATACAACCTTTCACTCCCTGTATTTTACCCCTGATACATTCAGACTTCCAAGGAGTGTATTCCAGTCAACATTGTCAAACAATACAAATGCTATAAACGTAGGTTTTCCTTTCTTTCTCTCCTCTTCTAAGATACTATGAAGAGTCAGTATTGCCTCGCCAACATTTCTCCGCAACCCAAACTCCTCTCTCATACATCTTGCATGCCAGAGTGAATTGTTTTGTCATGAAAGGCTTTCTCAAGACCTTGTTTCGGCTTAGGTCTTTCAGTGATCAACCAAATTCTTCTTGCAAAATCATATCACCCATCTCAGCTCCGTCTGTGCCTTCTCCCCTTTCTATAATACTATAATATTGCCTCCATCTCCCTTCTTTGCCTAATACTGGTTTTCCTTGTGAATTCTTGATATTCGTATAGTTGCTTCAGTTTTCTCCAAAGGCCTCTCTAATTTTCCGGTAGGCAGTTTTTATCTTTCCGCTAGTGAAATATGTTTCTAAGTCCTTATCTTTGTCCTCTTGTCATTCCTACATAGCCGTTTTACACTTCCTGTCACTCTCACTTTATAGACGTTTGTGTTCTCTTTCGCCTGATACATTTGCTCCATTTTTATATTTCCTCCTTTCAGCATTTAAATTCAATGTCTCCTTTGACTTCTATAGGATTTGTCTTTTTACTTTTTTGATTCTTTGTTGTCTTCGCTATATCAACTCTCGAAGTTATCCAGTCGTCTTCTACTGTATTCCCTTCCTCTGTGGTAGGCAATCGTTGCGTAATGTTCCCTCTGAACAACCCCTGGTTCTTTCATCTTATCCAGTCTCCTTAATTTTCTACCTTTTTGCAGTTTCTTCACTTTTAATCTACAGTTCGTAACCAATAAATTACAATCAGAGTCCAGTCTGCACTGAAAATGTCTTACAGTTTAAAATCTGGTTCCGAAATCTCTGTCTTACTATTATATAGTCAATCTGGAACTTTCCTGCTTCTGCAACTATCTTCCACATATTCAAACTCCTTTCATGATTCTTAAACCAAGTGTTAACGATGATTAAATTATGCTTCTTCTTCTTCTTCTTCTTCTCTTCCTCTTCAAGTATTAGGGGAGATTGCCTCTTACCCATCAGTGCCAGGGTCTTCCTCTATCCCTTCTTCCTTGGCTCTTGTATATTCTAGCCATTAAGAGTAGTCTGTCACTCTCCATTCTTTCTAGGTGTTCGTTTCATTTTCTCTTATACTTAACTGTTTTATCATTTAAAGCAAAAATTTTCAGTTCTTCTCCAATATCTTGATTCCTTAGTCTGTCTTCTATTGCGCAACCTTTACCTCTTCTCAGGAATTTCATTTCTTCTGCCTGAATATGGATTTCTTGCTTTTTGCTAACCACGCAAGTCTCACGTCCATACAACAGCATGCGGACTGCAATGTTTTGTAGAATTTAATTTGAGTATCTTTCCTAGTTTTGTTTTTAAGGTTTCTGTTATCTGTTCCATGTATCCAGCTAAATTTTCTAAGCTTGATTTCTATATCTTTGCTGTAGCCATAAGTCACTTACATTTTGGGATCCTGAAGTGGTTTACTTATTCTACAATCTTTTGCTCTACCATTATTTACGTTCTAATGTGTTGTTTCATCATGAAGCCCATCGTCTTAGATTTTTCTGTTGATACCTCCATCTCAGATACCGCACTTATTTGTTTCAGTAAGTAAATTCATTTTTGAAGGTCCTCTTCTGTATCTACTAGGATCACTACATCGTCAGCATATAGTAAATTATTTAAAAGAGTCATCATTTCTAGCTATATACATTTCATCTCTGTTATAAGGCCACGTCGATCATCCAGACTATTGCCCCTAAAGTTATTGATGGGGTGCTGCAACTGTTCAGGAAACACATGTTTTTCAAGCCTCTCCACAGATTCCACTCACTTGTGGTTGTACCTATGGTGTAGCTACCTGTATCGTTGAGGCACACAAGCCAACGCAGCTCGACTTCCTTTTTTACATTTACATTCATTCTTATGTACTTTTCATGTATCTGAACGTATTAGATGTTTATAGTGCATGTTTCCAATTGATAGGTCACATTTAGATATTTCATTGTACATAAACTATACCAATGGTTCTTGAACCTTTTGGCGATGGAACTCTTTTGGAAATACTAAATATTTTACAGAGCCTTAAAATAAACAAAACCTAGTTTTATGTTCATTCATTAGTTACAATCCTTTAATGAAAGTCATCTGAAAATAGGCGCATTATACAGTACTGAACTCAACAACAATACAAAAATGAAACTATTGTTTCAATTTAATGGGAGGTATGAAGTTTTTCAATTTCATTCTTTTGCGATATTTTGTCTTTGTAGCTACATATGATGAAAATCCCATTTGACACAAGTTTGTTGTTGGGAGTGGGAGAAGTTCAGAGATTTTATGGTAAATTATGGGTATTCATCACAAAGCCTGCACCATAAATCATCAGGTGACATTGTTCTGAAGAATGATGTCATTCCTAAAAGGGATACATAGGCTTAGTGTGACAAATGTCCTGGTTTCTGCACATATGGTGCAAAAGGAGTCTGTACCCATGGATTCATTTCCAGTTTTGTATTCTCCTCTTCAGGCAAATAGTCTCAAAAGATGCATTCACATCATGCAGACATTGGAACAATTTTTAAATATTTGGTTTGTAATTCTGCTGTCCGAGCAACGAACATGATCAATGTTGAAAGGCCATTCAGTTCTCCCTTATCAACACAATCCTTATTTGTACAGGATACAATGGCTGGAACTATAGTTTGGCGCATTATTTTTTTAATGAAACCAATCCTGCTGATTTACCGGTCATTGCCTTTGCCCCGTTTGTATAAATATCGATACAATAGTTCCAGTCGAGAGGGTTTGTTTCAAAAACATTCTTAATCGTATTAAAAAAAAATCCGGTAGTGTCAATTGACGGCGATGTACGCATAAGTCAAGTCTTCTTCAAGTGAATGTTTGTAGGGGAATTGTAGATTTCCAAGCAAAACGGCTAGTCCAGCAACATCAGTCCATGTGCTCTTTGCCCACTTGTGTAATGCGACAGCTGACCAAGTACGATGCCTCCGTGGCTTTTTCGTTCACAGCTTGGTTCACATACTTCATAGTTTTTTCGCTTCGTAATAATGGTTCTTTCTTACATATAAAAATTCTACATTTTTGCTTGCAATCAGGGTGTATAGCTTCAAAATGTCAATGCATCTGAGCAGGTACCGTAAAACTATTCAGAAGTAGCTTGCTACGTAACATGCAGAGACATGAGCTGTTAGAATCAACAAATCCGATATTGACGTAGAATTCGTCGCACTTTTCTTTTTTCACCTTTAGTGAGTCGTTAGATATTTTAGTGCTTGAAATCTAGGAGTTTGCAACTTCATGAATATCATAGGTTTGATCAGAAGTTCTTGAGGTCGACGTGCCATCTTCTAGGTAAACCACCTCTGAACTTCCTATTCAACATTTTGTTGTAACACTTTGAAGCCAGTGCTACATTCCATCTTATAAAATCACAGTTTAATTTTACGATATGACAAAAATAAAATAAATCGCCAAGAGATAAAGAATTTTACGACTGTAGTTAATGACAAAAACGAATCTAGTGTACTGTGGTCCAAGAGAGGTGCATTGATTCGCCATGCCAAATTGGATTTTTCTGAACTGGACTCAACGTTGCAATCATATGCCCCAGTATGAACTACGAGAGAGGATGAGTCACTCTCACTGTTCTCCATATTCAAGGGCACAATGTAATGCTGCTTTTATACCCAAGACATTCTTTTTGTGAGGCGAGATGAAGTTAGCACCATGAGTAGGCATTCATGGGAGCATGAACGTTGTGAATGCGTACAGGAGCTTTATGTTGGCTCTCCTTCGAATAATATTTTATGGTGTTGAGAATAAGTAGGCAGTTTGGTCATCAACATTCAATCTTGCTGTGGACGTGTGGGGCTTGAAATCCACATGCAGCTATTTGGGAAAGGAACAAGTCGAAGCACTTCCTGGGGACAGAATGCTGGGCCCAAGAATTTCTCGCACCAGTGTGCGTTTTGTTGAAGAGGCGGAAAAGCTGCCTAGCTGGGCCTACTCATTAGGCGCCTCTTGCCACAGCAGAGGCAGTGGGTGCAAGAGAAATCTAGGGTGCTGGTACAAATATTTAATTCTAATCCCTGGCATTCAACAGAAATCTCACAGATCCATCTCGCTTGATAACCACAATTAATGGATTGTTGTACTCACAGGTTTCTCAATAATTCCCCACTTAAGCATTTTCTGAACTAAGTTCCTTAGTGCTTCCCTACGCTTTTCTGCAACTGGTATAGGTTTTCTGAAAAACTGTACATCTACTTTCACACTCAAATAAAATTCATACTCACTAATCCTGGATGATCTGACAAAACATCTTTATGCCGAAGCAAAACCCCTTTAAATTCTTCCAACTGGCTTTCATTAAATGCAGGTTTTCTTCTACTTTACCTTCTATCTCGTCCTATACAACCAGCAGCTCTTCTGCATCAAACCCCATTTCCTTAGTGCCATATTCGTTGTACTCTTCCATGTATTCCCTTTTCCGCAATCCTAATGGAAAAATTGCCACTCTGCTCAGTAGTTAGATTCTTTTTCCTAGGAAATGGTATAACTACATTTCTTCCCTGTATTTCCAACGCTATAGAATCCTGACTGAAATTTAGCATCCCTTTGGATTTATTGAGGGAGACCACCACTATCAACATGTCCGCACTTTATCATTGAATTATGAAGAAGTTATAATACAACTGTATACTATTTATTTTAAGAGGCACAATATTTCATATTTAACAGTTTCTTAACCATTGCTGTGACTACCATTATTTGAACCACATAAAATGTATTAGAACTACTTCCTCCTTGTTTGGCAAAGCAGATAACCACTTTTGACTAACAGCACAAAGATCACTGCCACTCTCAGCTATACACTGCACTTCTTCCCCTTGTAACACTAACTTAACTACAGGTTGTTCTGTCTTCTCCTGGCTGCTACTGACTTCAAGTTCATCTACAATATCGCATACAACTTCTCTTCTCTCAAAACCTTCCCCAAGCCTAGAGATTACAAAGATATCTGTAGGTTTATTTTCAATATTTATCCTCTTAATAGCAGTCAGTCTTTCCCCTGATGACTAACCAAACACCCTGACACATCATCTTTTTCTTCGTGAACCTCCTCCAATCCATTACATAACTGACCCTCCCCTGCCTATGGTCATCCTCAGCACGTCCCTCTGTCCTTACCACAAACAAATACATCACCACCAAATATTTCTCTCACCTAAATCCTGCAATTCTATAATATCTGTGCTCTCCCCTTCTTCTTGAACAGAGTCCTCGTCTGTTATATTGCACACATTTCCCTGTTGATTTGAACCATTTATCATCTGTAGACACACATACCAAATCCTCATTACTGCAGTGTTTCTTTCAGAAAGTCACCTAAGCAACCATTAAATACGCATTTTTTTATATTATTTGCCTCATTTGTCTCATTCATACTGTCCATATCATTACTTCCTAGTTCAGCCACTTCTTCATTACACGTCACTAAAGGAGTTACTAGCGATTTTAAATTACCATTTCCGGTACTGCAAACGCTAGCATCTTCACAGGCAGGATCTAGTTTCCCATACTCCATGATACTGCACTCTCTTCCACTCCCACTTCCCGTTGTCCGTTTTGGAAATCACTATTGTCATATCCTGGAGTTCGCAGTCTATTAGCACAGCCTTGATTGGAGTTAGTTCGCTTATCTGCACCAGCCCCTTGCACCTCTTCCCGTACCATTACCTCGGAACACACACACTCTGTTTACATGTACATTCGGTCGAGGTTCTGCATTATTCGGAAGCCTAAAGTTTCTATCAGCTTGCTCCTCCTCCTGCATTAATCTCTCTACTCTCTCCAGATAGTTAATAAATTTATTAAAAGCGTTCCTGGTATCAGCAATTATTTTGCAACGCCAGTTCTTAGGCAGCTTCCCATCTACGCCCATTCTTATATACTCTGGCTCTAATTTGTTAGTGAGATACGATAAATTAACAACCCACTTCAAAGAAAATATTTTCACATTCTCTTTTCTAGGGTTATTCTTTTCCCCATCCGAGAAACACATTGGCAGCTCATCCGCTTTTGTTTACCGCAATATTCTGTGAAAAATGCATCTTTTGACTTTTCCAAAGTATTGTATCGCTCAGTAGCATTCAGGCTCCAGGTCCTAGCTTCCCCCATAAATTTTGACGACATACGACCGATCTTTTGCCTATCGGTGCACAATCTTGGTAACACATTTTCAAAAAACGTTCCAAAATTCCTTTGGATCTATACGTCCAGCAGGATCGAAACGTACGAACAGTCTGTTAGTAATGTAAGCTACTTGAGCCGACTACCACCCACACTGTTAGTACCAACTTGTATTAATGTTCTACTTTAGTTACACTGTTGTTATGATCATACAATTCATTTGCTACCACCAACACCTGATTAGTGAAATGTTAGTTTCTACTTCTTCCACACAGACAGACACAACCTTTATAGCTTTTAAACGACTTTCTTCATTGATTTTACTATTCAAAATTGTATGTTTACTTTCACATACATCTAGAACTGTAGCTATTTTCTGCACTACTTTCTGAACATTTTCTTGGATCTGACCGATTCTTTGCATGCTTTCATTAGATACCGTTTCTAATGTCTGGCTTAATTCGTTTCTTACAACTTTCCTCAACCTTTTCATCAAAAGCTTTCAATTCTTATCACCACATTTCCTTCAGATTAGAAGCCTGGTTTTTAACTTAGTTTCAATTTCAACTCTGAGCTTTTTCAACTCACCAGCTAACTCGCTAGTAATACCAGACTGCGGTTTAAGCTCACTAGCTAAACCATTTATATCACCAAACTGCTGATTAAACTCAGTAGCTAAACCATTAATAGTACTGGACTGCTGATCAATTTTCCTATTAATTATTTTTATTTGTTTCATTGATGCTAAGCATGAATGCTGCTAACATCTGCTTTACACTATCCTGATCAGTTTGCTTTACTTGCAACATACCAAGTTTGATATCTGCCTCTCTTCTCTCCTGTTTATTTAGGTCAACCTGGCCCATGTCCAATAAATCAGAATCACTATATTCACTCAATCTATTGTTAAAATCGCTGCTGCCCTCTCCTCTAGTTCCATTGGTTAGTCCATTTTGTACCTATTTCTCTCTCACAATTTTAGATAACTGTTTTTAATTAGGAACTGAAGCAAAATTAATTTCTAATTCACCCAAATTTCTGTATCCTGAAGAGCTTGTCTGGCTGGCACTTCCACCAAACTGAATCATATCCTCTCCCTTCGAAACTACAGAATTAAAAAGTGTTTTGATACAAGCAAACAACATATGAACTAAACTTATCTCTTATTTGTCAGTTGTAGCCTCGGCACGTTGTAACTGTGGTCCGTTCTCCGCCTCTAGCTATACCCGTTCGTGGGTTCCCATCTGCCGCCAACACCGTCACAGCAGTTGTTGAGATAGCAGCTGCTGCTGCAACCATCCTTCTACCTGCTAACTCCACGCCGCTTGTTCTGTCGTAGTACGATGCCCTTCTTCTTCCCACTGTAGGATTGCAGTTCTAGTTGCTGTGTCCTACTTTTCCACTCTCTCACGCACTATTCTGTCCTGTCCTTTGCACTGTACGACACTGTCCATTTTCAATTTTATTCTCGACCAAGGTTCTCTTCTCTTCAGCTTTTTATTCTTCCTGAACCGTGATGCACCATTTGAAGCGGTGTGGAGTTTGCTGCTGTGTTTAAAATTCCACTCACCTTATGGTGAATCTCTTCTCACATGCACGTGTACTTGAACTTACTGAAATGGAGTTCTCAGAAGGAGAAAGCTATAGAAAAACAGCCGTACACTTCGTAACCACAAGTTGCCATAACATTTGTTTTGTCAGTGGAAGGTTAGTAATAGTTAAATGAAAGTATTTGTGTGCGTCAAATTTCACTCTCTTACGGTGAGCTTACACTATTTATTACGAAGCCTTACTAAATTGTACAAAGTCTGAAAAGTCCACACACACACACACATACACACACACACACACACACACACATACACACACACACACACACACACACACACACACACACACGCGAGCGCGCGCACGCACCTATCATTCACAACCATAGGCAGTTTTTGGTAATTATTAATTTCCTTTGCGAATGTTTACAAGCGGATTGTTTCTTTTAGAATAGCTCGCTCAAATGTTACTATAATCAGCCTCACGTAACAGAATGTCCACGAGTAAGCCTCACGCCACGGAATTTTGCTATTTAAAGTCTCACCAAAAGTTCTGAGTTGTACAGCGTGCATTGAATCGACCTCTCTTCAACGGTTTAGGCACTTCTCAAACATTTTGGTACCGAAATATCACTATGTTAATAACTTTTATCGGAGCATCTGTCAATAGGTTTGATCACCATGAGACCCAAGCCTCGACTTCACTTATCTCTCTACACAAAATATGCGAGAATATGCTAATTTCCGTTGGCAGAGAAACATCACAGCCAATCGGAAAGCGGTATCAAACCCGCTCAATCCCGCTCGTATATACAGAATCAAATAAAATCTGTCACTGAATCAGTTCAGTAAATTAACATAAATAAATTTTTAAAACTCACAAATATAAAATTAATTCCCTCTCAACAAAACTACTTTACCGAAATCATAATTCATTTCCCCAGTACCATAAACTGACGAAATAGTTTATGCCCAATTTCTCTGTACAAATGACTAACACACACGTCATCCTCGAAAATTCCAGTTACTTCAATGTATTGTATAGGATAAAAACTTTACAGAAAATATTATTTCACATTCACGCCTTCATTCACTCTCATAACTAAGCATAGTTATAATAGTAGTTAATAAACAAATAGTTCAAATGGCTCTGAGCACTATGGGACTTAACATCTATGGTCATCAGTCCCCTAGAACTTAGAACTACTTAAACCTAACTAACCTAAGGACATTATACAACACCCAGTCATCACGAGGCACAGAAAAGTTAATAAACAATTAGAAAATCGAACAGACAGAGCTGCAAATGAAAATGACGGTATTTTGACTGCATCTCAACAGTGTCCATCAGATAGCGTAGATTACATAGAAGAAAACTACCTACTCTAGAGCATCTGACGCCACATGTCCTGCGCGTGACTCAGACTGCACGTCTGTTCACTGATGTGATTCTCAACAGGCACGAAGTAAGGCATTACGCCTCATGCACTACATGCAAATAGCACAGTACTGAAAATGGTTTTCAGATACTCCGTCAACACATACTTCTCTGTCGTTTCTCAAAATTAAAGACAGGAAAGCTTCATTTACCACAGGTTTCGGCATGTACTCAGTATTGCCGCTTTCTTTGAAAGTTAGAAAGGGTGTAAATACCTCTTCGTAGTTTGGCTGAAAAGGATAACGTTTTTTGTTATAGTTGCATTGCTCTGTCATATCTATCCAACTATGCTGATGATATTTAAAACGTATAATGATGTACGTTTCCTTTATTATATTACCACAGGTTGAATCAAAATCATGTCTCTGAACGACAGTATAGATTTTTTGAAAGTCTCTTAGTCTCTATAAATTCTAGACACAGTGGTGAACCTCTCTCGTTGTTTCTTTCTGTAATTCCGACCAGGACTTGAAAGTGGTCCCGTTCACTACATGCACTTGTAAAGCAGCTTGCTCTCTGACTGATTAAAAACTAGAGTTTCCCCATGAGCGTGGCCATAACGACGAAGGGGTACCTGCGGTTTCCTCATAGTTCGTCTGTCCACTTTGTTGTGAAGTAGAATAATTGCGGCATGTACCATTATATTCTTTCGCGATCTTTGTCTGAATAGTTTTATAACTTCTTTTTCGTCACTATATTTTATTTATTATATTTTATCCTTACAAAGATATGTGAAGTCACAAATGCGAAGCTTCATCACTAATGCTTCAAGTGAACAGCTCTGGACGTTTAGTCCTGTTTAGGCTTCTTGTGCCTAGGAGCCACAGTCTTAACGAATCACTGTCCATGTAGCGGGGTGGGGAGGTGGGAGAGGGGGGTGCGGGATCTATGTCGTTGGTAGCCTAGCAGCTAGTAGGGCCAACCTTGCCGAATAGGTCCGGGATGATGGGCCAGAGGAAGTGTGCCCTGCAACGAACTGTCATTCCCTTTCCTTTCCTTGTGTGCAGGAGCCGATGGGTGAAATGAGTAACTCAGTGTCTCGTGCTATCCTTCGTCATTGCTGTTCCATCTTCTTCACCAAAGAGTAGGACGAGCTCTGAAGAGGGAAAGAAGAACCTGATGACAAATCCTGGACCTCCGGTTTTGGGGTTGTGTGTGTGTGTGTGTGTGTGTGTGTGTGTGTGTGTGTGTGTCTTGATCTTATGGGCGCTCAACGGCGAGGTCATCCGCACCTTACTCTCATTAAAACGAACGAATGTGGAGATAATCTTTAGTACTGTTGCGCACTCGTACGCCTGAAATGATCAGTCACTCAGTCTCACATGCGGTAAAGCAACTTCGAAAGAAGAAAAGTAACTATATGTCAAATTAAAACAAAAATAGAAAATAGAAAAGCTAAAAGAAAAGCACAGGGAAGTGTGACTGGCTGACGACTTACAAAAATCTTGTGTGAGCCAACCACCCTCTTCACACACTAAAACCATCCCCCTCAAATCTTGGGGAATATGTTGGACAATTCACAAAACTATCAAACTGGAACCAGATTCGTTTCATTGTTGCTTTAAATAGAGGGCAGGCCCGGCGGCAAGTCAGCCTCAGCCCAGTGGTCGGAAAATAAAACACACTTCATTAAAATGTGGCGCATAGTGATCTGTATGCCACAAGCACCACACATTGGAGGGTCGTCTCACCGGAGCAGGAAGCCATGCGTCATATGGCTGTGGCAACTGCAAAGACGAGTAAAAGACCTCGTCCCATTGACGTGGCTGGATGGAGGTATGCCACGACCGTGTTGCGGAGTTTACTGAATGGAACTTATTTTGTGCCATTCCTAGCCACTCCTCTTCCCATCGACAAATGACTTTCTGTCTCAGGAGCGAGGAGATAGCATGCAGTGGGATGGCACAGTGGAGAAACTGAGGATCACGACACGTCTCGTTGGCTGTTCGATCCGCCTTTTCGCTCCGGCAATACTCATGTGCCATGGTACCCAGCAGAAAGACACCTCCTTCCCCAGTCCAAATGTTGGTGAGAGTGAAGAGCACTCAGAGAATCGGAACAGACAAGAAATTTAGCAATGAAAGAGTGTCTCATCTGCTCCAGTGTCCGCAAGAGCGCACATAATAGTCTCCATCGAAGACAGTAAATTCTTGAGGCAGTCTGATCTGAGGAAACTACAGAGCAACGAACCGAGGCCCCCTGTTTAGACGCATCCTTAAACACAGCTCACACAAAATGGTAGAAAATATCACATTAAAAACAGAAGTAGTAGTACAATCTCTCCTGTACTGCACCAAATCTAAAATTATCTCGAGCCGCTGCAGTAAATAGGGTGGCAGATGGTTAAAAACCTAGAGGTGTGGTCGTACTTGCCCCATACCGAGTGATACCAGCAGACGCCGCACACATATACCAAACGGCATTGTGGCTCGTGGACGGTTGGAGAAAAGGCGTTCTAGAGGCAGACGAGCAACAGTATGGTATACAGGTGAAGTTGAAGCTGCGAGGAACTTTTATATGCCTGACACACCATGCGGAGCTGCCGCCGGATGGTGAGTGGTGGTTTCCCAGCTTCAGCACACAGACTGGTTACTAATGGATACAATACAGCATAACATTGGTGTAGCTGTGCTTTTCGAAACGAAAAGGAAAGGTACCGGTTGTGAATACCTGATGGAGTTTGCTACGGTAGCAGATACTGCCGCTCCAGTATTTGTTCTCTAAACAAAATGCAAATGAAAACTGACAAAGAATACTTTTAAGCTATATACAGTATATACTGAATAACTTCATCTCTCGATTTGGGAAGCTGTCAATATTCCTTGGAACTATTGTATTCTACAGCCTCCTTGAATAGCGTTGGCACACTTTTCCAAATAATTTGACGACGCAATTCAGAAAGTCACTAATCCATTTGCATTCCCGTTTTTGAAATCACTATCTCTTATAAATGAAACAGCTTTTTCTCGTCCTTGAAATCCCTCAGTATGTACTACATTACATGACATATACAGGATGAAACATCTAAGACGTGCGACGCAAATAATGTGGAAATGTCTGGGTTTTACCGAATGGATTGGTTGGTTGGTTTGGGGAAGGAGACCAGACAGCGCGGTCATCGGTCTCATCGGAATAGGGAAGGATGGGGAAGGAAGTCGGCCGTGCCCTTTCAGAGGAACCATCCCGGCATTTGCCTGGAGTGATTTAGGGAAATCACGGAAAATCTAAATCAGGATGGCCGGACGCGGGATTGAACCGTCGTCCTTCCGAATGCGAGTCCAGTGTCTAACCACTGCGCCACCTCGCTCGGTACCGAATGGATTGGCAGACCGAGGCTCCTGTTGTTAGCCAATCAACAGACTGAAATAAATCTTGGAAAATATATTTCTTGTGCAAACGTACAATTTTCAAATTTACGTTGACACACTAAAAATAGGGTACATTAGAATGTCAGAGATATTTGTTGTAAAATTCTAGAGGATTCATGAGATATAGTATTTTCAAAAGTTCCCATACGTCGACATGTACAATAGCTGAGGGTATCACACACTAAAGGACAAAAGAAATGCATATAAAAGTTATATGGATTATGACCAGTAACGAGGCAACTGACCTTCTCGGGTTGTGTTCAAAATGACCACCAGAAGGGGTAATGCACACTTCCAGTCTGCACATGTGCTAGCATTCCAGTGGAGATATCCGAGAAGGTTGCGGTAATATGTCGTTGCTCATCATCGGTTATAGTTGGTACATCCTTATAGACAGCGTCTTTCAGCTCCCTCATATAAAAGAGCAGTGGCTTTTTTTTCCTTAGTCATCATTCTTCTGACTGGTTTGATGCGGTCCGCCACGAATTCTTCTCCTGTGCTAACTTCTTCATCTCAAAGTACGAGCTGGCAATTGCGTCCTCAACATCATATATTATTTGCTGGATGTATTCTAGTCTGTCTTCCTCTATAGTTTCTTCCCTCTACAGTTCCCTCTAGTACCTTGGGGAAATTATTCCCTGATGACTTAGCTAGTGTCCTACCATCATGCCCCTTCTTCTTGTTAGTCTTTTCCATACATTCCTCTCCTCGACGATTCTCGGGAAAACCTCCTCTTTCCTTACCTTATCAGTCCACCTAATTTCCAACATTCTTCCGTAACACACATCTCAAATGTTTTGATGTCTTTTCCGGTTTTCCTACAGTCCGTGTTTCACTACTATGCAATGATGTACTCCAAACGTACATTCCCAGAAATTTTTTCCCGGAATTAAGACCCACGTGGGAAACTGGTAGACTTTTCTTGGCCAGGAATGACCTTTCTACCAGTGCTAGTCTGCTTTATATTTCCTGACTACTCCCTCCATCATGGGTTATTTTGCTGCCTAAATATCAGAATTCCTTAACTTTTGCTAATTGTGATAACCAATCCCCTTGCAAAGTATCTCGTCATTCTTATTTCTGCTACCTCTCATTACTTTCGTCTTCCTTCGAAACACTCTCAGTTCATATTCTGTACTCATTAGGCTGCTCATTCCATTCAGCAGATCCTGTAATTCTTCACTTTCACTGTAGATAGCAATGTCATCGGCGAATCTTATCACTGATATCCTTTCACCTTTAATTTTAATTTCACTCTTGGAGCTATCTTTTGTTTTTATCGCTGTTTCTTCGATGTATAGATTGATGAATCGGGCAGAAAGGGTACACCTCTGTCCTACATCGTTTTTAATCCACTTCGTTTTTGGTCTTCCATTCTTCGCTCTTGGCTAGTGTACATATTGTATATCACCCGTCCTTCCCTGTAGCTTATCCCAAATTTTGTCAGGATTTCGAACGATTTGTACCATTTGACATTCTCAAACGCTTTTCCAGATCAAAAATACTCTGATAGTGAATTAAAGTTAAAGCAATTACAGCCCTCTCTCTCAAAAATTAAGTCTTTTGACCTGGTTTCGAACCTTCTATGAGTGCCTTCATCATATATTACATTCAAATTAGCATGTCACGCGCGCGGTATTAGCCGAGCGATCTGAGGAGCTGCAGTCATGGACTGTGCGGCTGGTCACGGCGGAGGCTCGAGTCCTCCCTCGGGCATGGATGTGTGCGTGTTTGTCCTTAGGGTAATTTAGTTTAAGTAGTGTGTAAGCTTAGGGACTGATGACCTTAGCAGTTAGGTCTCATAAGATTTCACACACTTTTTTTTGGCATGTCACGTATAAAATAAATATCAAGCGATAAACCTTTAGTCACAAAATTTTAAAAAAAGGGGTCATGGAATGCGAGCCACAATGAGTTGCTCATACATGTCAAGCCACAGGTAGCAACAGACCTGTTGTTAACTGTGGTTTGAATGTGTAAGCAGTCCATAGTGCCTCACCTTTCATTTATTCTTTCTTTAAAAATTTTATGACTGAAGTTTTATCGCTTAATATTTATTTTATACATGACATGCCAATTTGAATCTAATTTCTGACTTTTTTAAGCTACGATTCAAATACTCGATCACCTATCTCTTCTGTATGGTCTCCTGTTTCTTCACCTACCACGTCATCAGGTATGTCGCCCTCTTCATAAAGGCCTTCAATGGACTCTTTCCACATACCCACTCTCTCCTCTGCATTTAATAGTGGAGTTCGCATTGCATTGTTAATGTTACCAACCATTCTTTTCATTTGTTTTGATTTTTTCTGTGTGCTGAATCAGTCCTTCCGAGAATCATTTCTTTTTCGATTTCTTCACATTTTTCATTTCGCCTTAGCTTCCCTGCACCTCCCATTTATTTCATTCCTGAGTAACTTGTATTTCGGTATTCCTGAATTTACCTGAACATTTCGGTACTTCCTTCTTTCATCGATCAACTGAAGTATTTCTTCTGTTGGCCACAGTTTCTTTTCCTTTGTGCCCACGTTCTTTTTTCCAACTTCTGTGATTGCCCTTCTTAGAGATGTCCATTCCTCTTCAACGGAACTGCGTTCTGAGCCGCCCAGTATCTTATCTATAGGCTCAGAGATCTTCAAGCACACCTCTTCTTTCCTTGGTAGTTCCGTATCTCATTTCTTTGAGCGTTGATTCCGCCTTACTAGTTTCTTAAACTTCACTCTACTCTTCATCAGTACTAAATTGTGATCTGAGTCTATATCTGCTCCTGAGTACGCCTTACAATCCACTTACTCTCCAGTATCTGATTTCGGAATCTCTGCCTGGCCATGATATAATGTACGAGTAATTGAAATCTCCCGCCCTTTCCCCATATACCTCCTTTTCTTCTGATTCATGAATAGTTTGATCGCCATTACTAGCTGAAATTTATTGCAGAAACAAATTAGTCTTTCTCCTCTCTCATTCCTAGTACCAAACCCATGTCCTCCACAGCCCTTTCTTCTTCTCCTTCTCCTGTAATCTCATTCCAATCCCCCATGACTATCAGACTTGCATGCCTGTTTACGTCCTGAATTATTCGTTTAATATCCTCATACACTTTCTCTATCTCTTCATCTTCGGTTTGCCACATTGGTATGTATACCTGAACTATGTTTGTCGGTGTTGTTTTTCTGCCGATTCTGATGAAGACGAACCTGTCACTAAACTGTTCACATTAACTCACTGGTGTGCACTACCATACTACCCATAACGAATCCTGCTCCCGTAATACAATTTTATGCTGCTGTTGACATTATCCTGTACTCATATGAACAGAAATCATTGTCTTCTACTCACTTCACCCCACTGACCTCCACTGGACGTAAATTATGCCATAGCATTTCCCTTTTCAGATTTTCTAGCTTCCCTACCACGTTAAAACATTCCACACACCCACACGTAGAACGTTGATTATTCAATTTTTTTCATATGGTCACCTCCCCCTTGGCAGTTCCCTCCCAGAGATCCATATGGGGGACTAGTCCGAAATTTCTATCCAATGCTGAGATCATCATGACACCTTTTTTCTACAGGCGTCAAATCCGGGGAACGGGCCTGCCAAACTCCTCTGCGTTCAATCCAACTATATGGGAAAAATTCGTGAAGACATCCTGTAGTACTTCGTGCACCATAAGCTTGGCAACTGTCGGTATATGATTGAGATGGCAGACACTGCTGTCAACTCTGTAGCATACATCTTGACAAGATTTGTAAAAAAAAAAAGGCCACATAGAGCTACCTAGTGCAGAAGGCACAGGTCCATTAACATCGACTGATACTATCTGTAATGTTTGTGTTGATTATATGTAATGTAATTCTGTGTAGCAGCATTTATTAGTAGGTTTTGCTTTCTGACAGAGGAGACACGTTTTTAATAACTGCTCAACAAACGTTTGCATATTTGGAAAGTAGCAATATTTAGTAGCACTGAAGCAAGAGATAAATTCTGCCGAAATTTTTACAAAGGCACAGACGGTGTTTAGAAAGGATAGATTGCATGCAACCGGTGATGGCGTGTTTCTCGCTGTTAGTAGTAGTTTATCCTGTAGTGAAATAGAAGTGGATAGTTCCTGTGAATTATTATGGGTGGAGGTCATACTCAACAACCGATCTAGGTTAATACGTAATTGGCTCCTTTTACCGACCTTCCGAGTCAGAAGCATTAGTGGCAGAACAACTGAGAGAAAATCTGGAATATATTTCACATAAATTTCCTCAGCATGCCATTAGTCTTAGATGGAGATTTCAATTTACCAGATATAGACTGGGACACTCAGATGTTTAGGACGGGTGGTAGGGACACAGCATCGAGTGACATTATACTGAGTGCACTATCCGAAAATTACCTCGAGCAATTAAACAGAGAACCGACTCGTGGAGCTAATATCTTGGACCTACTGATAACAAACAGACCCGAACTTTTCGTCTCTGTAAGCGCAGAACAGGGAATCAGTTGCAGCATCCCTGAATATGGAAGTAAATAGGAATATAAAGAAAAGGGAGGAAGGTATATCTGTTTAGCAAGAGTAATAGGAGGCAGATTTCAGACTACCTCACAGGTCAAAACGAAAATTTCTGTTCCGACACTGATGATGTTGAGATGGGAAAAGTTCAAGGCAATCGTAAAATGCGTTTCAGACAGGTACGTGCCGAGTAAAACAGTGAGGGACGGGAAAAACCCACCGTGGTTCAACAACAAAGTTAGAAAACTACTGCGACAGCAAAGAGAGCTTCATTGCAAATTTAAGCGCAGCCAAAACCTCTCAGCCAAACAGAAGCTAAACGATGTCCAAGTTAGCGTAAGGACGGCTATGCGTGAAATTTTCAGTGAATTCGAAAGTAAAATTCTATGTATCGACTTGACAGAAAATCCTAGGAATTTCTGGTCTTACGTTAAATCAGTAAGTGGATCGAAACAGCATATCCAGACACTCTGGGATGATAATGGCACTGAAACAGAGGATGACTAGCGTAAAGCTGAAATACTAAACACCTTTTTCCAAAGCTGTTTCACAGAGGAAGACCGCCCTGCAGTTCCTTCTCTAAATCCTCACACGAGCGAAAAAATGACTGACATCGAAATAAGTGACCAAGGAATAGAAAAGAAACTGAAATCACTCAGCAGAGGAAAGTCCACTGGACCTGATGGGATACCAATTCGATTCTACACAGAGTACGCGAAAGAACTTGCCCCCTTCTAACAGCCGTGTACCGCAAGTCTCTAGAGGAACGGAAGGTTACAAATGATTGGAAAAGAGCACAGGTAGTTCCAGTTTTCAAGAAGGGTCGTCGAGCAGATGCGCAAAACTATAGGCCTATATCTCTGACACTGATCTGTTGTAGAATTTAAGAACATTTTTTTTGCTCGTGTATCATGTCATTTCTGGAAACCCAGAATATCCTCTGTAGAAATCAACATGGATTCCGGAAACAGTGATCGTTTGAGACCCAACTCGCTTTATTTGTTCATAAGACCCCAAAAATATTAGATACAGGCTCCCAGATAGATGCCATTTTCCTTGATTTCCGGAAGGCGTTCGAAACAGTTCCGCACTGTCGCCTGATAAACAAAGTAAGAGCCTACGGAATATCAGACCAGCTGTGTGGCTGGATTGAAGAGTTTTTAGCAATCGGAACACAGCATGTTGTTCTCAATGGAGAGACGTCTACAGACGAAAAGTAACTTCTGGCGTGCCACAGGGGAGTGTTATGGGACCATTGCTTTTCACAATATATACAAATGGCCTGGTAGATAGTGTCGGAAGTTCCATGCGGCTTTTCGCGGATTATGCTGTAGTATACAGAGAAGTTGGAGCATTCGAAAATTGCAGCGAAATGCAGGAAGATCTACAGCGGATAGGCACTTCGTGCAGTGAGTGGCAACTGACCCCTAACATAGACAAATGTAATGTATTGCGAATACATAGAAAGAAGGATCCTTTATTTTATGATTATATGATAGCGGAACAATCACTGGTAGCAGTTACTTCTGTAAAATATCTGGGAGTATGCGTACGGAACGATTTGAAGTGGAATGATCATATAAAATTAATTGTTGGTAAGGCGGGTGCCAGGTTGAGATTCATTAGGAGAGTCCTTATAAAATGTAGTCCATCAACAAAGGAGGTGGCTTACAAAACACTCGTTCGACTTGAGAATTGCTCATTAGTGTGGGGTCCGTACCAGGTCGGGTTGACAGAGGACATAGAGAAGATCCAAAGAAGAGCGGCGCATTTCGTCGAAGAGTTATTTGGTAAGCGTCATAGCGTTACGGAGATGTTTAGCAAACTCAAGTGGCAGACTCTGCAAGAGAGGCGCTCTGCATCGCGATATAACTTGCTGTCTAGGTTTCGAGAGGGTGCGTTTCTGAATGAGGTATCGAATATATTGCTTTCCCCTAGTTATACCTCCCGAGGAGATAATGTAAAATTAGAGAGATTAGAGCGCACACAGAGGCTTTCCTGCAGTCGTTCTTCCCGCGAACCATACGCGACTGAAACAGGAAAGGGAGGTAATGACAGTGACACGTAAAGTTCCCTCCGCCACACACCGTTGGGTGGCTTGCGGAGTATAAATGTAGATGTAGATGTAGATGTAGTGAGTCCAGACTCAATGCATATGCCAAACCGAAGTGTCTCTACAAGAATCAGGAATACACACACACACCGGCTATCTTCATACACATTATGTCTGTAGAATAACACATTATTTTTAGTTTTGTAGTGCTGTAAAACAGGCTGAGGTGGGTTTCGTGTAGGGAGAATCCTTATTTTATGCCACCTTGGATCTGCATGTTGCAGGGTGCCCATGTTGCACACCCAGTACCAAGACAACTTGGCCTTTGTGTATTCATGCTAGTAATGGACTCCAGTAGAGGGAATGAGATGGTTGAATCAACGTCCATAGTAGCATTTGTCCTGTTTGTCTGTCGACAGCCTCCAGTTTCATCCATGGAATGGAGTAGGATTTACAGCAAATCATGTCGTGTAGTATAACGACCATGAGGTAAACATATGTATTTGTTATGTCAGATTTCCCTTTGAAAACTTATACGTATTTCAAATTACGTCTGTTAATTCTAATTGTTGTTGTGTATGAAGACAATAAGATTCCACTGCCTTATGATGTGTACGTGTTTTGTTGTTGATTCTTTGATTCTTTAGTTCAGAAACAATCTTCTGGTACACTATTTGCCTTTAAAGATCTGGTAATATTTACCATGTTTTACTGGGATTGTGTTAAGTCAACTTCGACAACCCTGCATTAGGTGGACAAGTAGCACTTAACCAAAGAAAAGTCGAAGCTTCAGATACACGGCAGTTTTGTACCGAGCAGGTCGTCACTTTGCCTACTTCTGTAATCTCGGTAAATAAATTCTGTGGTAAGACACTGATAGAGGCATCAGTATCCAATCCAATTGTCATAGGAACTTTCCTCACTATGGCGTGTATTGGGGCTTGTACTAAGACTTATATATGACCTGTACATACAATATGTCATCAAAAGTATCCCGGCTTACAAGTTCGTGGTGCCCTCCATCGGTAATGCTGGAATTCAATATGCTGTTGGCCGGGCCTTAGCCCTGATTACAGCTTCCACTTTCGCAGGCATACGTTCAGTCTGGTGCAGGAAGGTTTTTTGGGTAATGGCAGCCCATTCTTCACGGAGTGCTGCACTGAGGAGAGGTATAGATGACGGTGATGAGGCCTGACACGAATTTGCCGTTCCGAACATCCCAAAGGTGTTCTTTAGGATTCAGGTCAGGACTCTGTGCAGGCCGGTTTATTACAGGGATGTTATTGTTGTGTAACCGCTCCGCCACAGGCCGTGCATTATTAACAGGTGCTCGATCGTGTTGAAAGATGCAATCGCCATCCCCGAATTGCTTTTCAACAGTGGGAATGCAAAACAACAAGGGGTCCAAGCCCCCTCCATGAAAAAACACGACCACACCATAACACCACCGCCAGCATTTTAGTAGAAACAGAAATCATCCGCACCATTTGCCTTGATCCGTCTGGCATTTTGAACGAGCAAACTGCGCCTAACCACGCAGTCCTGCTGAATAACTTTTCTTTTTTGAAGCAGCGTGCAGTCTCATTTCCATCTCTTTCTGATTCCTCATTGCTGTACGCCATACATAAATATTTCTTAATTGAGTAAGTATTTTTTGCCACTATTTTTGTGGCCTTCAATAGGCTTAACGAATGTACGGCGTATGCCTGTTACCTACAGTGAGATCCGTAAGGTCCACCCAGCTCATTTTACATAGCTATAAAATTATCCTCGCCTTATAGATATTTGCATGTTTTTCATTTTATCCAATGACTATGGCGCATTATTGTGCTGCGTCATTATTTGTGTACACACTAATTTAAAATTTACCTGTCTTTCATGACGTAAAATGTGTCTCATGTAAGCTTCGATTAGTTGTCGACTGTCAGTTGGTAGGTTTTAAATTGACCCCATTGCTGCTAGCTATTAATTGACACATTACTTCTGACAGTGTGCACTGTAAGATTTCGCTACTTTCCCTTTTGGTCAGCAACGAGAGCTTCTAAATAGGAGTGGCACATGAGTACGTTCTTTTAACTGATGACTGTGGCACATTGTTTCCCGTTGCCACTTATATGTTGTTGTTGTTGGGTCTTCAGTCCTGAGACTGGTCTGATGCAGCTCTCCATGCTACTCTATCCTGTGCAAGCTTCTTCATCTCCCAGTACCTGCTCCAGCCTACATCCTTCTGAATCAGCTTACTGTATTCATCTCTTGGTCCGTAAGGTCCACCCAGCTCATTTTACATAGCTATAAAATTATCCTCGCCTTATAGAAATTTGCATGTTTTTCACTTTATCCTATGACTATGGCGCATTATAATGGTACTTTGACTACTGCGCCTCCGCCAATACAAAGATACAGGAGCTGTTCAGAAAGTAACCTCCGGTTGATTTAAAAAAATACACCAAGTTAAATAAAAATATTTTAATATATACACTCCTGGAAATTGAAATAAGAACACCGTGAATTCATTGTCCCAGGAAGGGGAAACTTTATTGACACATTCCTGGGGTCAGATACATCACATGATCACACTGACAGAACCACAGGCACATACACACAGGCAACAGAGCATGCACAATGTCGGCACTAGTACAGTGTATATCCACCTTTCGCAGCAATGCAGGCTGCTATTCTCCCATGGAGACGATTGTAGAGATGCTGGATGTAGTCCTGTGGAACGGCTTGTCATGCCATTTTCACCTGGCGCCTCAGTTGGACCAGTGTTCGTGCTGGACGTGCAGACCGCGTGAGACGACGCTTCATCCAGTCCCAAACATGCTCAATGGTGGACAGATCCGGAGATCTTGCTGGCCAGGGTAGTTGACTTACACCTTCTAGAGCACGTTGGGTGGCACGGGATACATGCGGACGTGCATTGTCCTGTTGGGACAGCAAGTTCCCTTGCCGGTCTAGGAATGGTAGGACGATGGGTTCGATGACGGTTTGGATGTACCGTGCACTATTCAGTGTCCCCTCGACGATCACCAGTGGTGTACGGCCAGTGTAGGAGATCGCTCCCCACACCATGATGCCGGGTGTTGGCCCTGTGTGCCTCGGTCGTATGCAGTCCTGATTGTGGCGCTCACCTGCACGGCGCCAAACACGCATACGACCATCATTGGCACCAAGGCAGAAGCGACTCTCATCGCTGAAGACGACACGTCTCCATTCGTCCCTCCATTCACGCCTGTCGCGACACCACTGGAGGCGGGCTGCACGATGTTGGGGCGTGAGCGGAAGACGGCCTAACGGTGTGCGGGACCGTAGCCCAGCTTCATGGAGACGGTTGCGAATGGTCCTCGCCGATACCCCAGGAGCAACAGTGTCCCTAATTTGCTGGGAAGTGGCGGTGCGGTCCCCTACGGCACTGCGTAGGATCCTACGGTCTTGGCGTGCATCCGTGCGTCGCTGCGGTCCGGTCCCAGGTCGACGGGCACGTGCACCTTCCGCCGACCACTAGCGACAACATCGATGCACTGTGGAGACCTCACGCCCCACGTGATGAGCAATTCGGCGGTACGTCCACCCGGCCTCCCGCATGCCCACTATACACCCTCGCTCAAAGTCCGTCAACTGCACATACGGTTCACGTCCACGCTGTCGCGGCATGCTACCAGTGTTAAAGACTGCGATGGAGCTCCGTATGCCACGGCAAACTGGCTGACACTGACGGCGGCGGTGCACAAATGCTGCGCAGCTAGCGCCATTCGACGGCCAACACCGCGGTTCCTGGTGTGTCCGCTGTGCCGTGCGTGTGATCATTGCTTGTACAGCCCTCTCGCAGTGTCCGGAGCAAGTATGGTGGGTCTGACACACCGGTGTCAATGTGTTCTTTTTTCCGTTTCCAGGAGTGTACATCTTACAACTACATCTTTGCACTATTGATTGAGGCACTTATCGTATCTCTTCACAAGCTTTGAAATTCCTTCTGCATAAAAATCACCCGCTTGTGCCTGGAGCCAGCCGGTGACCGCATCTTTGAGCTCTTCGTCGTCATCTTCAAATGCATGAAGAGGTGATAATCACTTGGCGCCAGGTCTGGGCTGTAAGGTGGATGGTTGATAACGTCCCACTTGAAGGACTCAAGAAGGGCCGCTGTTCTGCGAGCAGAGTGAGGGCGGGCGTTATCGTGCAAAAAAACGATACCGGAAGTCAGCATACCACGGCGTTTGTTCTGTATAGCCCGTCGTAACTTTTTTATTGTTTCACAGTACACGTCTTGATTAATGGTCGTACCACGTTCCATGAATTCAACCAACAACACCCCTTTGGCATCCCAAAACACCGTTGCCATCAGTTTTCTGGCAGAAAAATCTTGCGAGGATTTTCTTGGTTTGGTAGGCGAATTTGAATGTGCCCACATCTTTGATTGTTCTTTTGTCTCAGGGTTCATGTACTTAATCCAGGTTTCGTCACCGGTCACGATTCTGTTTACAATGGTTCTCCTTCGTCCTCATAACGTGACAGAAAGTCTAATGCAGAGGCCATTCTTTGAGTTTTGTGGTGGTCGGTAAGAATTTTGGGCACCCACCGTGCACAGAACTTACGGTAACCCAATCTTGCTGTCACTATCTCGTACAAGAGAGTCTTAGAAATCTGTGGAAAACCAGTAGACAACTCCGACATTGAGAAACGTCGATTTTCACGAACTTTTGCATCAACTGTCTGAACGAGTTCATCAGTCACCAATGATGGTCTACCACTCCTCTCTTCATCATGAACGTTTTCTCGTCCACTTTTAAATAAACGTACCCATTCACAGACAACTCCTTCACTCATAACTCTTGGTCCGTACACGGCACAAAGCTCACGATGAACAGCTGCTGCAGAATATCCTTTGGCTGTAAAAAACCTTATGACAGCACGCACTTCACATTTGGCGGGGTTTTCTATTGCAGCACACATTTCAAACTGCCACAAAAACTAAACTAGCGCAGGTACGACGTTCACTCGACCACGGCTTGATGCCGACTGACCTGTTGAGTGCGTGAACGCACAGATGGCGTCGCTACTCCCCCCACAACCCGCACTATGACCAATCGGAGGTTACTTTCTGAACCGCCCTCGTATAATTCACGATCGCGCACGCAGAAGAGCGCTGCGCCAGCGACCGATTTTTATAAATAAGTGTGTTCTTTTTTTTTACTTTTGCGTAGGTTTTGTTTTTAACAGCTAATTGTTTACTCTCTCTCTCTTGTCTTCATACGAAAGACGTGTATTTTTCGGCGCTGTGTTGAATGTGCTTTTGGGTGGAAATTAAAATTATACTACAAAACGAGGTTGTTTCAATAGTGATTCGAGGTGGTTATAGCCAAATTTGTAAACTGATCATGACAGTGACAACTTGAAGAAGTTTTCAACAGACGGAGAAAAGTGAAAGACGGGTCGTCCTACAAGGGAATTAGGAGGACAGCCATGAAGACTATATTGTAATTAGTACTGCGTTTCTAACAAGATAAGGTAAATTTCCACTAGTTTCTGATGCTATTTCCGTACAGTAGCTTTTTGTAGTGTTGCCGACCCGGTCTGTCATGCACGGTCAAATTACAGCACTATCACAATCAATAATACGAAGTCCGCCTTATCCGTAACTGAAACCACCAAAATTCAAAACCCAATCAGATTTTCTATTTTATATTTTCACGGCAGAACCCCGAGTAAAGGAAACACTACAATTGGCGTTCTGGTGACAGGACTTACAATCTCCGGAATTGATACAAGTGCAATTATTATAAATTTTGGACATTTTATCTAATTTTAATCACTTAATAGCATCAGAAAATTAATTTGCACGAAGTCTCATTCATTTAAATTGTAATGTTACGTGCATCAAATTTACAACAATATTGTTTTCCCTGTTATTTATTTGTGTTAATTTTCATTTTCATGCTGAATAAATTAATTTGTTAAAAAAAATAAGGAAAAGGATAACGTTCCATAAAATAATTAGCACGGACGCGAAAGAAAAATTTTGGATTGAAAACTGTATATCTGACGCTACATTTGCAACATAAGAAAGACTGAAGAACAAAAAAAAAAAAATTGTGAGTACAGAAATTTACATTTTTTTCCAGTTTCAAGCAGCCATCTGTACTTCCTTTATTCCGATCCATTTATTTCGAAATTATTTTTCCTAATTGTAGTTAAAATTGATTTACTATTATTGTAAATGATAAGTGAAGAGCATATTCACAGTCATTTATTTGTGAGAGGGAAATTTCAGGACCAGTTTAATAATTCATTTTCTAATTAAAAATCGTATAGAAATATCCATTTCCATAAGAGAAATTTCAGATTTTAACATATATTTAAAATTTTTTTTTGCCATTGGAAAATTTTATTTGCAATTAATTACGAAAATCGGAAGATGGACGCTAGACGCGTAGAAATTGTTTCCGCGGACGAGCTTAGTGAAAGTGACACACTGAAAAACATGTCCGACAGTCAAAGGAATATTGAACTTAATAGTGAGGATGTTCACGACATAATTTCACCGGATCGATTAAGACAACAACCCCTATATTTAAACAGATACACAGGCGAATGGAAAGTGAGTACTAAGTGACAAAACTCGACACTGACAACGTCAACTTCAGAACCAGACATCAATCAGACACGAAAAAATGACGAAACTAAGACACAGGTCTCTGACATGCTCAACCAGATTCTGAAGTTATTTGGTGACCAAAACAGAACATTTGACACTTTAGACAAAAGATTTGACGCTTTAGACGACAATTTAAAACGTGACATTGGGAAATTTGACACTAAATTCGATGAACTGACACGGGACATAAAACAAAATTTTGAAAAACAATAGAGACAAATTGCCGACTTGACAGAATCCACCAGTACTCTTGGAAGGAAATTTACTGACTTATCAGACAAGGTTACGAGACAAGAAGAGGTATTTATGGAATTCAGTGACGAGACAAAAACTGACTTACGACGATGTAATGAGAAGTTGTTAACAGTAGTTTTTGAAGAACACAAAACCAGTACCCAAGTTGACGAATTACGACAGTCACACAACTCCGTAAAAACAAACCAAGAACACTTAAACCTGACGATTACAGACCTTTCAGACAGATTAAATGATGTAACATTGGAGCATAAATCCTTACAGGAAAAGTTAGAAAAACTTGAAGACAGAGCAGATGTAGCATCTTTAAAGAATGACACAACTCTAGCAGAGAAACTTGTACATGAATGCAAATTATTTGATGATTATTTAGATGTGAAGTTTGATACAATGACACAGATCATTTTAGATAAGACAAAGGAACAAGTAAAGGGAGCAACAGATAATATTCAGAAAGAGGTACGTAAACTTAAAGAAAATGTAATACCAAGTTTGTCAGTGATACCAAAACCCATAACAGGCAACCAAAACACAAATGAGAATCCGAATAATGCTACACCCAGCACACAGCCAAAAATAGGATTACCAATGAGTGATACAAATCCCAATGAACCATTTTCAATGCTACCACAAGATCAAAGTTACTATCAGACATCGCCACATACTATGCACAGTTTGACACAAAATGCAGGACCCATAATACCATCGGGAGTAGCTGATGAAACGTTAGTACGACATGGATACTTTCAGACATTTTCATGTGATGAGAAAGACAAAGTGCATCCGATTGTTTTCATCCGCTCTTTTGACGGTATTTTCCCGAGACACTGGTTAGAAGCTGATAAAATTCGATATGTTACAAATTTGTTACGTGGAAGAGCAGCTAAGTGGGGAGCAGCAATTAAAAGACGATGTTTAACATTTGAACAGTTTGAACAAGCATTTCATGAGGAATTCTGGTCGATCACAGAACAGCAAAGTTTAAAACGAGAAGTATACAATCCAGAAATTTACAACCCGAAGAAAGAGACTTTACGTCAATACTTTGAACGCTACCTAGACAAAACATTACATTGGACAAAACCAGCAGATTTACCAGACGTAATTAGAACACTTAAAAGCCACTTACCATTTCCTTACCGTGATAAATTAATAGGAGTGTCTGGGGACAACATAAAGAATTTTTTCAGTTATGTTGATGAGATAGATGTTGTTTACAGAGATGAGATCAGGAACTTCAATCAATTGTATCCGATCCATCCAAGAAATTCGCGTACGCACAACAACATAAATGACAGAGGCTATTGGAATCCGCCTCCGACACCACAACAACACACTCAAAGAAACAATTCGCACTACACTGGGGCAAATCCATTCAATATTAGGAGAAACAACTCGCAGCATTGGCAGGGAAACTGTAATTATTACTATAATGGTTATCTGAACAGTAATTACAATCAGAACAATAACAGTTATATTCAACAACAGAAGAACGAACCGAAATTATAGAGATCAAAGAAGAGAGGCTAACAGGTACCATCCAAGATATTTTCAGAGAAACAACATACAACAACATCCAAACATGTATTGCAGGAATAACAGTAATGGCAATACCAGTTACAGTCATGGGCGAAATAATGTATGGGGAAATCACAAGGGACCACCGCCACGACACATGCAATACAGCAACCCTCAATTCCTACCTAACGGACTCCCAATGCGACGCGAGTTAATGTCAACAGCCAAACAGCTGATACTTGGGTGACACGCGACAGAAATGTAAATATTATTGAGTTGGGCAATGACCCCAACCCGCAGCAACAACCGAATTTGCCGGAAAACGAACGACGACCGAGCTAAGCGCTCGAGTTACGGTCGATAGGGAGCAGAGCGCAACGGAACCGACGATTTGTTTTCTCCGATATGATGACAATAAGAAAATAGAAAAATAATTATATCAGGATGTAGATTTTAATAGTACCAGTAAAACAAAGAAGATTATTCAGGCTATAACACGAGTTATGATTGGTAGTTATGAAGTGGAAGTAATGTTAGATACAGGAGCAGCAGCAAGTGTCATTTCAATGTCCTTATATAATGAACTCAAACAAATAATGAACATACAAACATTGCCAGTACAGAATTGTCACATTATAAGTGCCACCGGTGACAAATCACAGAACATGAAATTTCAAGCTCTCATTAACTTCACATTTTCAAATATACCACTCAATTACAATTTTCTGGTAGTAGATAAATTAGTTATGCATTGCATATTAGGAATTGACTTTTTGAATGAATATCAAGCAATCATAGATTTAGGAAAAGAGAAATGTCATTTAACCGTAAACCAACAACAACCGACAATAGAGTTAACACAGGGTAAAAACTTAAATAGTAAACAAGGTAAGTTTGAACAGTTACATTTTGTGTATCCACCAGCAACAAACATATGTGATTTAACTTTTAATGAAGCTGTATCTCAGGGAATTGAACCTAATGATTTATATGAGAAATGCACAGAATCTGAATATCTGACGGAGGAACAACAACTTGAATTACTTGAAGTTTTGCAGCAATTTGCTTAGGTATTTTGTGGAGAAACCTGGAATTATTAGAGGCTATACTTATGAGATGGATGTTAAACCACACAAAACATACTGTAGAACATATTATAATATTCCTTGGTCAAAGAAACCCGCAGTTTTGAAAGAGATTGAAAGAATGCAAGCTTGGGGTATCATTGAAAGGTCACATTCACCATATTGCAGTCCGATCCTAGCAGTTAATAAAGAGGATGGTAGTGTAAGGTTAGTGCTGGACGCACGAGAAATTAACAAAGTCATAATTCCAATCAACACACGACCTATAAATTTGGAAGAACAACTTTTAAAATTTCATAATGTACAGAATTTAACCAATATCGACCTCCGCTCATCTTTTTGGCAGGTGAACCTCCATAAAAACAGCCGTAAATACACTGCATTTCTATGTGAGGGACGTAGTTATCAATTTTGTGTTCTACCCTTTGGTCTACGAGTGAGTGCTGGAGTATTTATTGAAGCCTTAGATGCTGTTCTCGGACCACAATTGCTATCGCAAATCACAGTTTATGTTGATGACATTGTCATTGCCACCACTACTTGGGAAGAACACGTTAATCTTTTGAAGCAACTTCTGACTAATTTTCTGACGCAGGTGTCACTATCAATTTATCAAAGACGAAATTAGGGAGGAGAGACATCAAATTCCTTGGTCACATCATATCAACTGAAGGCATTTATCCAGACTCAAGAAAAGTTGATGCAATTAAGAATTTTCCATCCCCACAGAATCGTAAACAACTCAAAGCCTTTCTTGGTCTATCTTCATTCATCAGGAAATTTGTACCCTACCACCTTCTTAACAGTCCACATCTTCTATATTTACTCAAAAGAAATAATATTTGGACATGGACAGAGTTCTGTCAGACAGATTTTGAAGCGATTAAGAATGCTTCAGTAAATGCACCGTTGTTATGTCATCCTGACATGACGCCAGACTTTTGCCTAGTAACAGATGCAAGTTCCTATGGGCTCGGAACATTTTTATTCCAAATTCATGTAGAAAATGAACAAACAGTCATCAAACCTATCAGTTTTGCTAGCCGCACGCTCACTGAATGCGAAAAGTCATATTCAGTGACCTAGTGCGAAACACTTGCCATAGTATGGGCATTTCGCAAGTTTCACTACTTTCTACGGGGAAAACGTACTAAGCTTTACACTGATCATCAAGCTCTTTCTTTCCTGCTATCATGCAAGTTATTACATTCGCGTCTTGCACGCTGGTGTGCATCACTACAGGAATACGATTTTGATATTATATACATAAAAGGAGAATCCAACATTATAGCCGATGCTCTATCTCGTTTGCCACAACGCCTACAAGAATTTTCAGATGTGACAGAACAAACATCAGATTTCAAAATTTTACTCATGTATGATGGTACATTTGCACCTTACTACAAAAACATGTGCAGGAAATTAGCCATATTGCAGGACAATGATTCCAGGTGGATCCAGATAAAGAATAAATTACGTGCAGGAACAGACCCACATCTTGAAAAATATTACACAATACACAAAGAAGTACTATTTCACCGATGAAACCCTGAATCACAGCACTTGTGTGTTTGCCTACCTGACGCTCATATTGATGATTTTATTTTATTTACACACAGAACTTGGGGACACTATGGTGTAACCAAATGTACAGATAAGATTATACAATACTGCTATTTTCCAAATTTAAGGCGAAGAGTATTGAGGAATATTAGGAAATGCATCATATGTCAGAAATCCAAATATTCTAATAGCACAAGCATGAATGAATTGCATCCAATCATACTTAAGAGGTCATTACAGCTAATTTCTTTAGATATTGCGGGACCCTATCCACAAGCACGTGGAGGAATGAAAAACATCCTTGCTGTGTTAGATGTTTTCACAAAGTATTTAAAATTATATGATTAACGTTCAGTTTCTACCACTGCTATTACAAGACATCTATTAACAGACTATTTTGTACGAATAGGAAAACCTGAAGTTATGATCACGGATAATGCAGCATATTTTACCAGTTTAAAATGAAAGACTTTTATTGAAGAACAGAATGTTAAACATATTTTAATTTCAAGATTTCACGCGGCAGGAAACCCGGTAGAAAGGACATTTCGAGAATTTGGACAGTTTATGAGAACACACACACCTGAGGAGCACACAAAATGGGTAGAATACCTAGCACCATTTGAACAAATAGTGAACAATTTAACTCACATTTCTACTGGATACACACCAACCGAATTAATTATGGATAAAACAGAAAGAAATGAATGGACAGACCCTCTACCTAAATTTACAGCAACAACAAATCATGTTAGTTTAGAAGAAAAGGTAAGACAAGCTTACACAACATTATGTGACAAAGCTAAGTAAAGAAAGCAGAAATATGACAGAGCTGTCAGGAAAGCACAAACATTTCAAGTTGATGAGTTAGTTTTACTAAGAACACATCCTAAAGCCACAAAACTGAAACATTTAAACAGGAAATGGCAGGTCTTATACTCTCGACCATACCGAATTGCAAATATTCCACACCCTGGCTGTTATTCATTAGCACATAAACCCAGAGGTCTACATCCACACAGACATTTGAAAAAATACATACAGTAAAATGTTAGCTAATGAGAAGAAGATAATTAATATGATATACAATTATGATGAGCCTACATTGAAGTTATACAGATACTTACAATCTAATGAATGCAGGTAAGTCTAAAAAGCAATGTGAACCATCCAATAGCTAATAAGATATTTGGCTATAAGAGGAATTGCTATTGAGGTATATACGCATTAGAGGAGGCATATACACATTAGAGGAGGCATATACACATTAGAGGAGGCAGAGAACTGAACAGAATTATTTTCTTTAGGAGGCAAGAGATAATAGTAATGTTGATATGAGTGATGTGAGTGACTGAGTGAGATGAGTGAATGTAATTTTAGTTTAATAAGAGGACAAATAGTAATATGGAGAGAGGTAAATGGAATATAAGATGAGAAAAGGGTATTATTATTATTATTGTTGTTGTTGTTGAAGTAAAAAGTAAGTGGTGATGAATAAAAGGAAAATATATATATATATATATAATGCTGAGGAATAAGTATATGTTATTTTCTGAAGAATGAATATTGGATAGGTGAGAATGTTATGAGTAATTGAGAATATGTTGAGAGGAAAGAAACTAGATTTGAACGCTATATCACATGTACTCATGGAATACAGAATGAAAGTAGTGAAAGAATACTATTTATTGAAAGACTGGTATGCTTGAGATAATAACTTATGTGATGTCTTATATATTCTTATAACTAAAGGTGAAAGTATCGATTTATGTGGAAAGAATTATTTACAGCAGCCACTGTTGGAAATATAGCAGAAGATTTAAATCTATAACACTTTAACACTAATCTAATGGGAACTTGTAATCAAATTTTTGGAGTTATGTAGGCTTGACACTTCAGATTGGAAGAATTATTTAAGAGAACATATTTAGCAGTCATCTAATGGCATAATTAAAGCTCATCTAGTGTACTGAACTAATGCACCATTAAATAGAAAGGATAATAAGGAGAAACAAAACGTCAGTCCTCTGTTGCGGCTGACACTCTCATCCCTACCTACATAAAAAAAAATACATGTTGATGAAATATTTGATATTTTATAATTTGTGACAGTATGGAGACACATACACACATATTTATTTATGACTAGAATTTTACAGGTACCACAAGGTAAATACAGAATGGATACCCAGCATGGAATGCAGCAGCAATTATCTAAGAAGATTTATTTATTTATTAAGTATAACATTTATTTATATTGCTTGACACTCGTGAAAGGAAGGAGATGAACTACTCAAACTTTATAGGAACACGATTGACTTGAACTATATATACACACTTACCACACTGATGTACATACTTGTAGGATCCTAAGATATTTAGAGGGACACCACTCTTAGAAACGGTAATAAAGGGGTACCACTCTTAGAAACAGCAATAGTGGGGACACCACACTCAGAAACGGTAACAGGTATAGGAAATTTTACATTATAGTAAGTAAACATGTATTTTGTCTATCATATTTTGTGTAGTCCACTGTAGGAGATAACTTACTAGTATTTATGAAGTAGTTAGCAAATATCCCATGAACCTGTCCTCCTACAGAGGGCTGTCTTGAAGCTTGAAATGCGTGTAAATTTTATTCCAGGATGCAAGAAGAATTTTAAGTTGAATATTCTAGCGAGTTGCCACAATTATCTTAAAATGTTGCAAGTGTAACGAAAAGGAAAGGAACAAAAAAAGGAAAGAAAGGAAAAAGAATGAGCTAACAAATAAAATAAATAAAATTTATATTTCAATCTGAATGTAATGTAATTCACATGTCAGCACAATGATATTGAATGTAACATAAAAATTTACTACATTTTTCATTTAATTCTGTATATGTACTATATGCCAACAATGTAGATATCTCATGTAATGATAAAACTGTAAATATTTGTATATTTATGTACTTATTATATCAAGAAATGTAGTTTAAGGAGATGTTAATGAATTGCAAAGGACTTGAGCATGTAGCACATGATTCATATAAATGGAACTGAAAATGCAAAGAAGAAACCAACGTGATGGAACACTGGTCAAGAAATATTTACGCAGTGTCAATATGCCTTGAAGTGTATGGTGTAGTGGAAGCCGGCAGGTCTTCAGGTTGGTGTAGAGGACAAGCTCATCACCTGTTGTAGGCAGTGAGGTGTTTCCTGTGCCCTCATTGACCATTTATACCCCGGTGGACGCCACCAAATTTCGACTGCTGGAGATCACAATTTCGTGTTGGCACAATGAACAAACTTTGGATTTTCTTCAAGTCACACGCAAAAGATCCAAGCAGTACACACACACTCAGAAACCAATACTACGTTTAAAGACATTGGAGCAATATAATAGAAACATTTATTGTTCGAATTAATTCCATTGTAAACGCGAATCATGTGAACTGAATTCAAACGCTGTGCTAAGCATTAAGCAACAATAATAAGCCGCAGTTCAAAGACATTAATGTTACGACTCCCAAAGAAAATACACACCGAAAAGACTGTATACAAAGACTGATATGCAAAGAGCATTGTGCTCAGAAATATTTTTTTGTAATACGTAAATTTCTTATTTTCTCATATATATGTATGTAAATTTTCTATGCAGCCACGCTCGCTTGCGGAGCGTGTCAGTAGAGGAAGTACTTTGACTACCGCGCCTCCGCCAATACAAAGATATAATTCACGATCGCGCACGCAGAAGAGCGCTGCGCCAGCGACCGATTTTTATAAATAATTGTGTTCTTTTTTTTTACTTTTGCGTAGGTTTTGTTTTTAACAGCTAATTGTTTACTCTCTCTCTCTTGTCTTCATACGAAAGACGTGTATTTTTCGGCACTGTGTTGAATGTGCTTTTGGGTGGAAATTAAAATTATATTACAAAGCGAGGTTGTTTCAATAGTGATTCGAGGTGGTTATAGCCAAATTTGTAAACTGATCATGACAGTGACAACTTGAAGAAGTTTTCAACAGACGGAGAAAAGTGAAAGACGGGTCGTCCTACAAGGGAATTAGGAGGACAGCCATGAAGACTATATTGTAATTAGTACTGCGTTTCTAACAAGATAAGGTAAATTTCCACTAGTTTCTGATGCTATTTCCGTACAATAGCTTTCTGTAGTGTTGCCGACCCGGTCTGCCATGCACGGTCAAATTACAGC
Organism: Schistocerca serialis cubense; assembly: GCF_023864345.2. Lineage (NCBI taxonomy): Eukaryota > Metazoa > Arthropoda > Insecta > Orthoptera > Acrididae > Schistocerca > Schistocerca serialis. The sequence goes on from NC_064639.1 coordinate 295,482,451, forward strand.
ACTATCTCAATCAATAATACGAAGTCCGCCTTATCCGTAACTGAAACCACCAAAATTCAAAACCCAATCAGATTTTCTATTTTATATTTTCACGGCAGAACCCCGAGTAAAGGAAACACTACATTGTCGTGTAACCGCTCCGCGACAGGCCGTGCATTATTAACAGGTGCTTGATCGTGTTGAAAGATGCAATCGCCATCCCCGAATTGCTTTTCAACAGTGGGAATGCAAAACAACAAGGGGTCCAAGCCCCCTCCATGAAAAAACACGACCACACCATAACACCACCGCCAGCATTTTAGTAGAAACAGAAATCATCCGCACCATTTGCCTTGATCCGTCTGGCATTTTGAACGAGCAAACTGCGCCTAACCACGCAGTCCTGCTGAATAACTTTTCTTTTTTGAAGCAGCGTGCAGTCTCATTTCCATCTCTTTCTGATTCCTCATTGCTGTACGCCATACATAAATATTTCTTAATTGAGTAAGTATTTTTTGCCACTATTTTTGTGGCCTTCAGTAGGCTTAACGAATGTACGGCGTATGCCTGTTACCTACAGTGAGATCCGTAAGGTCCCCCCAGCTCATTTTACATAGCTATAAAATTATCCTCGCCTTATAGAAATTTGCATGTTTTTCATTTTATCCTATGACTATGGCGCATTGTTGTGCTGCGCCATTATTTGTGTACACACTAATTTAAAATTTACCTGTCTTTCATGATGTAAAATGCGTTTCATGTAAGCTTCGATTAGTTGTCGACTGTCAGTTGGTAGGTTTTAAATTGATCCCATTGCTGCTAGCTATTAATTGACACATTACTTCTGACAGTGTGCACTGTAAGATTTCGCTACTTTCCCTTTTGGTCAGCAACGAGAGCTTCTAAATAGGAGTGGCACATGAGTACGTTCTTTTAACTGATGACTGTGGCACATTGTTTCCCGTTGTGTTGTTATGTTGTTATATGTTGTTGTTGTTGGGTCTTCAGTCCTGAGACTGGTCTGATGCAGCTCTCCATGCTACTCTATCCTGTGCAAGCTTCTTCATCTCCCAGTTCCTACTGCAGCCTACATCCTTCTGAATCAGCTTACTGTATTCATCTCTTGGTCTCCCTCTACGATTTTTACCCTCCATGCTGCCCTCCAGTACTAAATTGGTGATCCCTTGATGCCTCAGAACATGTCCTACTAACCGATCCCTTCTTGTAGTCAAGTTGTACCACAAACTCCTTTTCTCCCCAATTCTATTCAATACCTCCCCATTAGTTACGTCATCTACCCATCTAATCTTCAGCATTCTTCTGTAGCACCACATTTCGAAAGCTTCTATTCTCTTCTTGTCTAAACTATTTATCGTCCATGTTTCACTTCCATACATGGCTACACTCCGTACTTATATATCATCCACTAACTTTAGAACTTGCTTGCCACCCATGTAAAGGGAAAGCTTCATTGCATTTTACGGATTACATATAAATTTTAGATCGTAGCTTCCACTCAGTTTTACTACAATTCTGTACTGACTTCTTCAACAGCCTCCTTTACTACATGTAATGCACTTTTAACTTATTCTTGCATTATAGGCAATTTTTTTTATTTTTTCTTTATTTTAAATGTAAATCACTAATTCCAATTGTGAACGGCCGGGCTAGTAGCCCTGCGTTCTTCTCCCCGTCAACAGATGGCAGTACTTTTGCCGCTCTGGTTTACCAGCTTGCTTCCTCCTTTGTAGCCGTTGCTCCCTGTTCTCAAATGGTTCAAGTGGCTCTGAGCGCTATGGGACTCAACTTCTGAGGTCATCAGTCCCCTAGAACTTAGAACTACTTAAACCTAAGTAACCTAGGGACATCACACACATCCATGCCCGAGGCAGGATTTGAACCTGCGACCGCAGCGGTCTCGCGGTTCCAGACTGTAGCGCCTAGAACCGCTCGGCCACTACGGTCGGCGCTCCCTGTTCTGCGCTCATAGGTAGCACACTGCGCTTAGTACACGTCCACCGCGGCGCTCGGGGGCCACAGCACCAAGTGTAATGGTCCTTGTATTATTTGTATATTTCTCTATCCGGACAGTCGTCCGTAGGACTGTCTCGTATCACTTTCGCATTGACATAGGTTTCACAGCACCTAGCCCGACTGGCGATTTTGAAATGATTTTAAAAATTAAAAAGAAATTACGAAATTTTTTATGTGTATTGCTGCGTGTAAAAAGTATCTCCCGTCTCTTCCTATTTCCAGTACGACACCTGAACATGGGGGTATAAGAGCCCGAAACCGGTCGTGTGATAGTAAAATAACTTTACAAGTATAGCGGTATTTTCAACCTCCGGTATAATGCTCAATCGCAGATGTTCCCCAACAGGATTATTTGTAGAGCCATTAAAGTCTGATCTCCACAATGATGTCTGTGTCTTTCAGCATGGGGTTTGTAATTTCTAGTACTTTAGTAAAGTCAATAAAGTCCGGTTCCTAGCATGACGTTTGAGTGGGGGAATATCAACAAGTTACAGGGCGTCGTTATTTTTCCATCCACTAAAACTGAGAGAAAGATCTCATATTTAACGTCAGATAGCGAGGACAGTGAAAAGAAAATCAGAGTTTAGTGATGTCAAGGAGACCAGTGAGTGGCACATCAAAGGGTCTGAAAAACCAAAACTACACTTTCTGGTCGATTAAAATGAAATCTATTCCTAAAGAATTAGTCAACCATGTGATTACAATAGCACAATTATTCTGTGGCATTTGCCTGGTTGAGTTGCAGGGAATGGTGTTTGATCTTGTCGAAAAACTAGGCCCAAGCACAATTTCAATCAAATTACCAAAGCGGGTTTGTGATTTTAAAAAGAGACATCCTAAAAGAAGCTTAAGAGAACCATCAGTAACATTTATCAACTGAGTTCTGGTTTGAATAAAGCTGGAGTTGATTTTTTTTTTTCAGCTTGAACATATTTTTCGAAAACGTGCTAAGACAATATTAAAATAATGAAACTTACAAATAAAACAGTTTCTGCGACTGTCACTTGTTTGTTTTGCCGCTACGGGTTTCGATGGATCACACCATCATCTTCAGGTAGAAATATGTCTATTTACATGACTGGTTTTGTTGAAGAGTACTTCTCTGAAAAGACAGTGTAAATGTAACGTGCAGTGGAGAGGGCATATATCAGGCAACAGTATGCAGACCTTTTACAACTCTACTGCGTTCAAAAGATGTCAGATAACCTGAACTGCCCTTGGTCTGTGACTGTGAAAAAACGTCTGACTCTCCACCAACACCAGCCCTGTAAATAAACAATTCTCTAGTTGAAGGTTATGGTGCGAAGCACCGAAACGCATAGTGGCAGATTAAAGAAGTGACTTACGCAGAAACTGTTTATTTGTGTTGGTCAGCAGTGGCAATCCTCATAATGCCGTCCCTTTTGAACGAAGTATTCATAATAAAATGTTATTTTCTTAGACCAGGAATATTATTCTGTCTGTGTTTCACAGTTTGTAAGGTTGTTGATATTACCCAGCTACTCAAGGCATTACCGATGAGTTGGAGACTTGACAAAATGTTTATACAGCTCCGAAAGTATTCAACATTTTTCGAATTTCCTGTTACAGCTAAGTGTGTAACAATCCTGGCTCACACAGTGTGCCACGCGGGATTAGCCGAGCGGTCTAGGGCGCTACAGTCGTGGACTATGCGGCTGGTCCCGGCGGAGGCTCGAGTCCTCCCTCGGACATGGGTGTGTGTGTGTCTGTCCTTAGGATAATTTAGGTTAATTAGTGTGTAAGCTTAGGGACTGATGACCTTAGCAGTTAAGTCCCATACGATTTCACATACACATTTCACACAGTGTACCATGAATTTTTCTGTGTAAGTAACAGATTCCAAATTAAAGGAAAAAAAATCTGTTGAAGTGTCGGTATTTCTCCCATTTATGCTACTATGAATCTGAACTTGGAGAGGTGCACTGCGCTCTGTTATGTGTCAGATTTTTGTGTATCATCTAGTGTTTGCGCAGTCGTCTTCTGAAAACCTGAATGTACTTCTAAAAACCCCGTATTCAAAATAGCCGGTCGCAGGTCCCACAGGTAACACAACGTCGGTCAGCGTCCTGAACACAGGACACCAAGCTCAGTTAGACGGACTGAGTGGCAAAGACTCACCTCTCAATGCATTTATCAAGCACTTTTGCAGCAGCCAAAGGAATGACAATCTCTGCAACAAGTCGTTTAATCTTAGAATTCCTTCTTTCTATCAAAAGGACCTGTTGTTTTCTCCACTGACCATTTCGCCTTTTGTCGTCTTTGTCCAAATAAGAATAATAAATACTTTTCATTTCAGAAACGAAATTCTTTGCAAGTTTCGTTATGCCAACAAGATCCTACTTCTGAACATTTGTAACGAAACGAGCTACAGATCTTCAATTCTCCTAATTGGACGAAAAGCAGCGTAAAAGTAACCTTAGCGCGGAAAGGGTATTAAATGATTACCTTCCCAAGCCGGCAGCCCTCTCCTCTGGCTGAGAGCGCGTTTATCGCGAGAGGGAGGCAGCGCAAAGCGCAGCCAGGGATTGCCCCATGCCGCATCGATTCGGCCTCTGGGGCTACAAAGGGCTCGCCAATTATTTACAGCGCGGCTGGAGACGGCGATCGCTTTAGGAATTGGGGTCCCCCGATTCCGATGAGGGGTTCGGGGGTAGCGAACGCGGGGGCGGGTGGGGGGGGGGGGGGGAGTGGAGTATCACAAAGATTAACGCTCGCCAACTTCCGCTCACCACATTAATACTGCACGCCGACTGCAAGTGCAGAGTTCTCCAGGACCGGGCCGTGCTGCCACTTTAGTTCATTCAGTTACCGTGCTCAGCGCAGGCGTTTCCTCGCTGAACTTGGCGGGCCCATTCAGACGCCGAGGCGGACTATACGTTGCTCAGTTATTCTGCAGCACTTTCTGTCCCAGTGTGAGCCGCTCGCAAGGACAGCCTTTCCGGGGTCGCGTTCATTAGTCACCTGTTGTAGTGGCACAACCTTCTTCAGTGTAGACAAAGTAGCGTAATCAATTTGCGCTACGTACGTGTTAAGCGTGAAGCGCCTTCTCAAAAGGACTTGCTACTCCACTGAAGATCGTCCTAAGACTCGTACTGCGGACACTGGTACAAAAACTTTTCTTTATATGTCAAACGAGATATCAAGTGACCTGTCTGACAATGCAGCTTGTCTGTAGCGTAGTTGATATCGTTGCTATGTTAATCACAGATAGCAGATAACTGTTGAGTCGGCGAATATAATAATCTCTGACTCATTAAATAAGTATTTTCAATTAAATTCAAATAGTTACTTTAAATTCATGATTAATCATATTTTCGGTGATAACTTAAGGAGCAACACCACTGTAACGGCCTTAAAAATGTTTCTTTGACAATTTTTATTTTGCGGAAGGAAACGTGATAGAGACATAATACTTGTAGTAGAGACTGAAAATATGTTAACTAAATTACAGAAAAATTGTCGGAAAATATTACAAAATGGCAACACTGTAGCAATTGTCCGGAGGCATATTGAATGTGAGACCATCTGTGGCACGCACTGTAACTGGTGCCAGTTTGAATACGGAAAAAGAAAAAAAATCTACATAATCTACATTGGTGTAGCTACTGGACAACCAAGGGAACTTTACAGATATTAATTTTTATGTATTTGGCGAGTGTTGGAACAAAGTAGTTCAATTTTCACCAAAAACAAGACAGTTATTTACTAATAAATATTATTCAAATTAACTAATTGAAAGTCCCCTAAGGGGTTCATTTTGAAATGTTATGTCAAAGTTTTAATTAAATTTTCAAATAAAAAGATTAAACTTGTTGGAGTTATGCAGAACGCCGTTTTGAAAAATCATATTCCAAGAAAGCGCGTTTGAAGTTTTGAAATGCGTTGTAGACATGAACAAATGAAAAAATTCTTCATTTAGAAAACTCTTATAATTAATCTGCTATCCCAGGACTGACATGTCGTATTGTTGCCGCTGCGATCGAAATCAAATCCACTAGTTTATTATAAAGCGATTGAAATATAGGTCGTGACAAGTCTATGAATGCACAAAACGTAATTCCGGTTAGCCCTGCTCCAAGCAAGGACATTGCTAGAACGATTCTACGGTTGATTTCACATGCGTTCCGTATAAACTTACTGATTGTAATAACAACTTCTGGACAGTTCGGACAATCAATAATTATTGCGAAGCCTAGGCCTTGAGGACTTCGATCTTGCAACGTGATGACTACAGTGCACGTTTTACATTTCACGTGTTGAGAAACAACGGAGAAACAGCAACAAACTTTATAATTCTGTAGCTCAATCCGTAATTCACATCAAAATCCCGGTCACTGTCTTATAATTTCTTAGCAGCGGCACTGACTCTTTCCGAACAGCTCTCAGCCACATAGCTATTCTTTGCACACTCTGATGACGTATTGCTTCGACGCCGCGTTGGATACGATGTTCTCGTACCATTTCTGTCCGAGTATGCTTTCTTATCACTTCTATGCTTTCTTACCACACTATACAGTATTCCTTCTGTATACTGTATACTATAAGACACAAGTCAACTACACTCATGCTCATAAATTTAGGATAATTGCAGAATGTGGTGCCACACAACGTGGCACTACACAAAACTGGTGCTAATACCATAGGCACATAGGGAACACACACGACACAGATCTGTAAGTCCACGGTATTGGTGATAAGTTGAGAAAACCGTCCCGAAACACATGTGCTACAAAACTCCACTGCTTCCTGCGCATGTACCCCGACATCAATATGGGATGTGATTACGATGCACACGTACACAGGCCGCACGACGGGTTGGCATACTCTGGATCAGGTGGTCGAGGAGCTGCTGGGGTATAGCCTCCCATACTTGCACCAGTGCCTGTCGGAGCTCCTGAAGCGCTGTAGGGGTTTGAAGACGTGCAGCGATACGTCGACCGAGAGCATCCCAGACGTGCTCGATGGGGTTTATGTCCGGACAAGAGGCAGGCCACTCCATTCGCCTGGTATCTTCTGTTTCAAGGTACTCCTCCACGATGGCAGGTCGGTCGGTCCGTGCGTTGTCATCTATGAGGAGGAAGGTGGACCCACTGCTACACCTGTCCTGTTACAGTTCCTCTGTCGAAGACATGCAGGGGTGTACGTGCACCAGTCATAATCCCACTCCACACCATCAAACCACGACCTCCATACAGGTCTCTTTCAAGGACATTAAGGCGTTGGTATCTGGTTCCTGGTTCAAGCCAGATGAAAACCCAGCGAGAATCACAGTTCAGGCTATACCTGGACTCGTTCGTGAACAAAACCTGGGACGACTGTTCCAATGACCATGTACTGGCACCAGGCTTTCCGGGCTCTGCTGTGACCAAGGGTCAGTGGAATGCACCTTGCAGGGCTCCGGGCGAATAAACCATGCCTGTTCAGTCGTCTGTAGACTGTGTGTCTGGTGACAACTATTCCAGTGGCTACGGTAAGGTCCCGAGCAAGGCTACCTGCGGTTCTCCGAGGCCATCTGCGGGCACTGATGGGTGAGATATCGGTCTTCTTGTGGTGTTGTACACTGTGGTGTTGTACACTGAACTGTAGCGCCTATACGTCATCAATATGTGTTCTTTGATCCATTTTCAACACACAGTCACCATTAGCACGTCTTAAAACGTCTGCACACTTACTCGCTGCACCGTACTCTGACATGCACCAGCACACCTCTGCGTATGTGAACTGCTGCCACCGTGCGACGACTGCAGGTCATATGCACCACATGGTCATACTCCGAGGTGATTTAAACTCACAAACCACCCACAAGAGCGTTGTTTCACCATGTGTCAGCATTATCCTCTATTTATGAGCATGAGCGTATAATAAGTCAATACTGCACACAAAAATCAAGATTCGAAGCGGAAGAGTTATCTTTTTCGTACACATACTGCCGTTTTCTGAACCCAAGGTAACTTATAGTAGTTTTTAAAGGGTTTCAGCTAAACAAAAACACTGCAGTGGGTACCGAGTTGACACAGATAGACCGCTTCGGGTTATCTGAGTCGGTAGAGTAGGAGCTCGGCCTCCATAGAACAATTTTTTTTTTCGAAAATTAGACTTTTTACCTGATATGCCGGCCGGAGTGTTCGTGCGGTTCTAGGCGCTACAGTCTGGAGCCGAGCGACCGCTACGGTCGCTGGTTCGAATCCTGCCTCAGGCGTGGATGTGTGTGATGTCCTTAGGTTAGTTAGGTTTAATTAGTTCTAAGTTCTAGGCGACTGATGACCTCAGAAGTTAAGTCGCATAGTGCTCAGAGCCACTTGAACCATTTTTTTGACCTGATATTTTAGAAGGTTCAAATCATCTTTCAAGCCAATAAAAAAAGATTTATTCCTAATTTTATAATGGTGTTATGCTTTTAATTACTTTTCATTTATATGCAATGACTTGTTCGTATTCTTTAAAAAATCTATGTATTCATAATTAAAATAGTGCAGTCGTAACAGTTCAAAACCAGAGATTAACGAAGTTCTTCATTTGAGTGTCGAAACTGAGTTCTAGTTTTAAGTCAGTAACATCAATTCATTGAAGTATATTTCCCTCAAACAGTTTTCAGTATATCTTCAGTTAAGTAATTTCAGAAATAAATCACCGCAACACATTGATATTCATTTTTATACTTTCAACATATTTATTCTACAGAACAGTATATACTACATAGCAACGTAATTAAAATATTACGTTGTTGAATTTACAAGCTTAGGCAACCGTGGCTACATCAGAAATGACACAATATTTTCGTAACAGAATATAGGTTCCTCATTTTTTCCTTGTTACACTTGTAATCATCATTTGGGTCTGGACTTGATTGGGGTCATCTTCTTGCGAAGTCTGCCTGTCGACCAGGCTTCCTTCAGCAAAAAAATGCAAGAAAATCTCTTCCCCACTGCCAAATCCCTTGTAGAAACAAAAGGAAAATAACACTTTTGCAGCGTGTATATAATATGCTGCATGTAGTAACATAGTTAATTATTTATTGAACAAACATAATAAAGTCATTTACTAAGCACTGCTGGAGCGGCAGAACTCGGCATGAATTAGCTTTCCAGCCGGCACTGTGGGAATGTTTGCTGAGTTGAATACGCCACTTTTTGTACTGTAAAGTACCTTAATGGAACGCTTTCCCGAGTCTAATATCAGTATCTTCAACTGAAATCTTTGGTATTCGAAGTACAGAAGACGAGAATAACAACCCTGTCTATAAATGTACGCTTCAAACAACTGCAGGTTTTCTGTTGTTGAAATATTAATGGTTCAAATGGCTCTGAGCACTATGGGACTTAACATCTATGGTCATCAGTCCCCCAGAACTTAGGACTACTTAAACCTAACTAACCTAAGGACATCACACAACACCCAGTCATCACGAGGCAGAGAAAATCCCTGACCCCGCCGGGAATCGAACCCGGGAACTCGGGCGCGGGAAGCGAGAACGCTACCGCACGACCACGAGCTGCGGACCTTGAAATATTATGGCTAGTAGAGATAAACAAGAAAGACGAAAGTAATGAGGAGTGGAAGAAATGAGATTTTCTATAAAATTAACATGAAAATTGAGGACAATGGCATAGACAAAGTGAAGGGATTCTGCTACGATGGAACGAAAGTCGCAGACTGACGGATGAAGCAAGCTGAACATAAGAAAACAGATGAGGACAGACAAAGAGGGCACCCATAGCCAAAAGAAGTCTACTGGTATCCAGTATCAGCCTTTGTTTGAGCAAGATATTTCTGAGAGTGTACGTATGGCGCACACTCCTCCATGATAGAGAATTATGGACTGTAGGAAGCACCGGAAAAGAAGAGGATCGAAGCGTTTGTAATGTGATGCTACAGCGGGATGTTGTAAATTAGGTGGACTGGGAAGGCAAAATATGAGGAATTTCTCCACATAATTGGCAAGGTGAGGAATATGTAGATATTGACTAGACGAAAGGACAGCATAACACGACATGTGTTAAGATATTAGGAATAACGTCTATGGTACTGGTGAGAGCTGTAAAGGATGAAAAGTGTAGGGAAAAATTGCAGTGTATCAAAACAAACAAATCAGGAGTGTGGGTGCAAATGCAAGGTTAGCATCAAACCAGTCAGAATACTGATGTGCCTCCTCACCACTAAAAACAGCAACTAATGTCAGAATATGTAAAAAGATGTATTAGCGACAGTTGTTCAGTCCCTAACTGTACCAACTCACCACAACATTTTAAGCTCACCGGACAAACTATAAGGCGCGATCAAACAGTACCCGTTTGAGGGCGTTGCTGCAGCATATAAGCAACGCAGTGGTACTCCGATGCAGGTGTATAAGAATCGACATGAGGCAAGGAATTATTGTGCCATTCGTGAGCTGTAGTGACGTTATTACCAAACATGTCCAAACAAAACCAACGCGCTGTTACTCCTTTCCTGGCTGCCGAAGGGCAGACACAGGCGGACATCAATCGGGAAATGAAGAGTGTGCATGGGGCAGCATCTCTGTCGAAAACCACCGCTGTGGAATGGTGCGCCAGGTTCACCCTGTTTCTGATTACCGGGGTGCACTGCTTATTGATTTCATGAAATATGGTGTCTCCATCGCTGAGGAACGGTACCGTGCAACGCTGGAGAAATTAGGGCATGCCGTCTAGGCGAAACATTCAGGGAAAACTGCGACAAGGCTGCTGCTGTTTCGTGACAACGCATGTCCCCATATATCAATTTTTTTTTTAACGCAGAATGTACGCCAAGTCCAGTGGGAGGCACTCGGGCACCTGGCCTATAGCCGTGATCTCTCCCCATGCGATATCATGCCTTCGATCCCTTAAAAAAAAGGTTTGAAGGGTCAGCGATTTCTGTCGAACAACCATGTGCAGTAGGCGTTTCCGGACTTCTTCACGCAGCAGGACATTGTGACTTACCGGACAGACATCTTCAACAAGGTGCGTTGGTGAGATGATTGCGTCACTGCTGAGGGCGGTTTTTGTCCGATTTGCGAGCCGGCCGGGTTGGCCAAGCGGTTAAAGGCGCTACAGTCTGCAACCGCGTGACCGCTACGGTCGCAGGTTCGAATCCTGCCTCGGGCATGGATGTGTGTGATGTTCTTAGGTTAGTTAGGTTTAAGTAGTTCTAAGTTCTAGAGGACTGATGACCTTAGAAGTTAAGTCCCATAGTGCTCAGAGCCGTGCTCAGAGCCGATTTGCATACCGATTCTGGACTGTACGTCCTTCGAACTGCGACTAATGGCCTCTTACATTAGTCTCCTCCTTAAATGAACCCACTGGTTCCGTTAGGGCAGTGTAGATGGTGTAAAATTGCTTCCAGACGGGCATGCGACCCTTCGCTGCTAACATAAGTCATGGTAGTATAGTGTTGCCAGATGTATGTAAATAATAAACAGACTGGCAGAAAAGTCATTGTGTCTGGATGTGTCAAACGACCACACCGTGAATGAAGCTGTCCAATTTGTTCGGTATGAATGCAGAATCTTCAAAGTGTCTACAAAGTATGGCGCAAAACATGCAGCCATGTAACAATGAGCCAAACGTCACATAAACTGGACAGTAAATAACTGGAAGTGTGTAATGTGATCTGGCGAATTGTGGTTTAGTCTCCGTTCAAGTGCTCCAATGTGTCGACAGGACTTACGGCCCAGTAAGGCGTTTAAGCTGTAGTGTGTCGAAAGTGTAGGTAGTTCTAAGATGGCTAAGGGGTTTCTTATTTGCACCATTCGCCTACTCTTTTAGCTTACGGTGTACCTGAGTCAGGAAGTTTATTCCAGCACTCTCGAGGACTGATTGTTGCCCTTTTTAGGGTTACGTATCTCAGTCCGTAAAACCGTAATCTATCAATTTGTTGTCCTTCTGTCTGTCTGTCCGGCTGTTCAAAATACTCTTTCTCAGGAACGGTACACGTATCGAGTTGAAATTTAATTCACATATTAAGGTCTACGATTCCTTGGTGATGAAACAAATGGAAGCTTCTAAGTCAATGCAGTCAAAAGAAACGGCCACTTATGTCACATATACTGATTCTCGTGAACTCATTCATCAAAACTTATACACAGGTTCTCGTTGACCAAGAACTATGAAATTTGGGAATAAGCAAGTTTCAAACTACAACCAAAGCAAAAATATGGAAATTGTTAATTTGTAATACTATCACATGGAAGAATTTTTTTTTTATTTGCTATAAGACCGTCTGTTTGTCCGTCCGATATGGTCCCTTAAGGCTATAACAAACCTTATCTTCTAGGCCAATGCAATAATTTATGTCACATATTTTGATACAGAGTCACTCATTAAAACCTATGTTATGATGTAAAACCATGAAATTTGGCTAGGTTTCGCTGTACAAGTTAAGGAAAAAATCTAAAAACTGTTAATTTGTAATTACATCACACGAAAAATATATTTTATCGTTTGTTATCCGACTTAAGACTTGAAATAAAAACATTCTCGAAAGTCTTCGTATCCCTGGGGCCGATATCTTGCCAGTATCAAAAACGATAACAGTCAAAAGTCGTCGAAAATCTCTATTCCCGGAACACTCACACCAGATCAGTTTTTTTCCAGTATGATGTAAGATAACAACAGTGTCCTTCACTCCCGAGGCACCGAATCGCGCCTTTATTGGCTCTGTAAGTCACCCAACCTTAACCCCATAGAAAATGTCTGGGCCTATTTGGAGCAGCGAGTGAAATACAGCAGTCAGCATCCCCACAGTTTTGTAGCTGTGCGGAACCTGATTACCGTTGACTTGGATACGGCTTATCTGAAGAAGTTTGTGGACTCTCTTCCACGCCCAACAACCAAACCATCATCGAGTCTCCGATGTAGATTACTATTTTTTTGGAGTTTGCTTGTAAGTATATGCAAATGAAATATTGAAATCAAAACTACACATATTCGTCTTCAGATCATGTTCGCGATCGTTACTTACCTAAAACAGTCCACCTTCAGCCTTCAGATTGCTTGCGTTTATTTCCACATGACCGGTTTCGAGCCTGCTGCTCATCCTCAGGTCTACAACAAAAAATTAAATTATAAATTTTTTAAGATTTATGCCTAGAAAGGTTCAAAATTCTAAAGAATTACAACAATCGTGCAATACACGATTTGTTACAGTTACAGGGTAACCCATCAAATACGAAACTGAAAGTTCACTGTCACAACTAACTATAAACGAGACTTCTGCGGCTTTATAAAAGTTTTCTAGGAAACCTTATTGTTGCAACACCTACAGTGCTGAAAAACGCCCTAATAACTATAACATTTGAAATACTGATAGGGATTTAATAACATTAAAATATTTTTAAAAAGTGTTGTTTTTAATCACATTTAATTCTTACACTTCGTCATTATTCCCAAATTTATTAATGTGAGGACTAGTAATCGTTCTGCAGCAGCGGCACGTGTAAAACCGCAATGGGGAAATTGCATGGGTAAAGACTGGGATCAGGCAAGCATACAAGAATAAGGAAAAGTAATCTGGGAGGATTCAAACGCCAGTCACCTTTAGATACATTTCTGTCACCTTACAATTAGTAGTAGTAGTAGTAGTAGTAGTAGTAGTATTAGTAGCTTTATTCATCTGTAGATCTCTTTCTACAAGGATATAGACCATGTCAAAGTATTTACAAGCGAACAATGTAATTTCGGCTTTGTTAATTTGAAAATTCAATAGACTGTATGATATACTAAAGTGAGACAGAACATATTAGCGTGACAGCAAAAATTCTGCAGCAACAATGTTCATATTTGTTCAGATCAATTCAACCATGAGAACATAAAATGTGAGAATTTCAGCTTCAAGAATCAGACCACCAGACAAGAAGAACTGGAGCCAACTCTACATAAAAAGCTAAGTGAACTAGGAAGTTTATCGTAGACTTCGCTCCTCTCAAATTTTTCATAAAAGACTTTGCTTATTGTGGAATCAGGAAGGTGGGAGGGGGAGGGGGATTACCTTTATTTACTATCTACTAGTTGCCACATCCTGCACAAACGATGAACGTTCTGAAGACCTTGATCCATTGAACACATACCATCTCATATGCCAATAGCCTCCAAATGAAGCTGGAACACCTGTGACTGTGTTCTTGAACAACGGATATTCGCCTCAACAGCCGTACAAGTGACAGAACAAGGAAAAGGATAAACCTTCAAATATATGGGAACGATTCAAGTAAAACAGGCAGAATACTAAGCAGACATAAAGTTAAAGTAATCTGTCGACTTCTTTCCAAAATAACAGCGCTTTTGTAATCTGTTAAACACGACATAGAGTTGCGCAGAGAAGGTGTTTACAGGATTCAATGTGAATGCGGCAAATGTCATGTAGGGCAAACGACGCGCGCTGTGCAGGATCGCATTATAAAACATCAGCGGCATACTCACGTTCTTCAAGCGACGAAATCTGTTACCGCTGAGCACTGTATTTTCACTGTCAAAATAAATAACAGATAACTGTTTAAAAGTAAGAGTAAGACATTTAAAAGTAACATCACATCTATAAATCGAAACATTCCAGCATGCTAAAAGAATTAAACGTAACCGTAAGTGCAACAGAATTAACAGGACGATGAGTATTAATTATAATCTCGATAATCGTTTACACATTCGGAGTAGAATCTCAGTGGTGCCATTTCCCGTGGCCTCCCTGTGAGAAGTTTTTGTTTTGCTGTGGCGGAGCTTGCGGAAGAGTACTGGTGCACACGACTTCACGCCAAGCTGTTGTGGCGCACGGCACTGGTCAGAGTAGCAGCTTTCTGAAAACATCAAATTAAGCACTCGAGTTACAAGCGTTCTTTTCGTTTAACAGTAGTCCTAATCCCGGTTGTCGTTTTCAATATACAAATATTTCTATTTCGTCCAGTAGGTTCAATAACTGACTCTCTGGTACCTTACGCAACACTTCCATATTATCCTTTATATTTCCTGTACAGGTTTATCTTTATTCAAATGCCTACCGAGGTCGGCCGGTGTGGCCGAGTGGTTCTAGGCGTTTCAGTCTGGAACCACGCGACCGCTACGGTCGCATGTTCGAATCCTGCCTCACGCGGGGGTGTGTGCTGTCCTTAGGCTAGTTAGGTTTAAGTAGTTCTAAGTTCTAGAGGACTTATGATTACAGCTGTTAAGTCCCATAGTGCTCAGAGCCATTTGAACCATTTTTTGTCTGCCGAATGTGCTCTTATTTTAACTATATGTGTGTTCTCTAAGCGAGTCCTGAAATTCCTTCCTGTCCATCCAACATAAAACTGATCACAGTCTTGGCTGTCGATCCTGTAAAAACCAGATTCTAAATATTTGTTTGCTGTTTGGGCAAACTTGGTGGCGTTGCCTAGAACCAACTGCACCGTCCGTTTGGAATAAAATTTTTACTTTGGTTTTTCCGAAGGTTTGTGCAATTCTGCCGAAAAATGCACCATTCTATGACACACCAACAGACCTCTTGCCCTCTGTATCTACTGTATCCTCCTTGTCACGTGTTTTTACCTTGAACTTGTTATAAAGTTCCATTACATCATGGTCCATTTACCCTGGCTACTAGTTTAATCACATGCAACTCTTCCACTTCATCATTATGGGTGGATGGTAGTTTTAGCACCCTGTTGATCATGGCTTTAAAGCAGGTGTGACCAAGACTGCGGCTCGTGGGCCGTGCCCTAACACGAGTGCTGTAGCGCTCACATTTCCCCCACCATCCATGCTGCGCTGGTAGAGTGAGGAGGGGGAAGAAGGAAAGCTGCGAAGCCGCCGCATTTAAATGGCAGTTCAGTCGCACTGCAAAAGACTTATTTTCCATATTTCACATTTATCAACAACATACGTAAAAAACAAAACACACTTTCAATATTGTTTGATTTTTTTACGAGCTGGAGACGTAAAAAAAAGTTTATCACGTACAAATTGTCGGTATACGGACAGATAAATTCTATAGATTTTCCCACTCATGTTGCCATGTATTAGAGACTCATTTAGTTTTACAGTTAAAAAAAAGTCTTTCACACAAAACTATCGCTCGAAATACTGTAGCACATTTGAAACTTCATTATGGAGACGTAAAAACTCTACCTAAGGGAAATCAATGTAGATGTCCTGCACAAATTTAACGTGAAACGATTTGTTTTATAAAATTTCAGGAAAACTGCCGGATGTCTGTAACTTGCTGGTACGATATTTTGGGGCAGAATATTCTGGCCATCTTCAGGTAAATACTGACGACCACTACACTGAGCTCCCATATTAATTTTTTTTCTTTATTTTACTTCAATTCCCCATCTGGGGCGGGCTGACAGCAGCATAGAAGTTGCTCTTCAACCGAAGTATATAACAGAAGACATTTAAAAGAATATAAAGGAGAAACTATGGCGATACATAGATATAAAACGGGGGAACATTGTGGAAGAGGACATACAAAAAGGGGTGACTATAAAAATGGAGATAAAAATCTAAAAAAGTATTTTACACAGAAAAACCACATGCTGAAGGACTAAAAGAACACAAGGCGAAGTACGGCCAGAGCATAAATGTTGCGATCGGTGGCATAGCACAGAACAATCACAGACAGCAACACAATGTACAAGTCAGGCACATGATTAAATCCACAGCACTTGACATCACTATAGAATGGCACTGAACACAACAATGATATAGAACACTGATGACAAAGAACAAACCAGGAGGACCTGCCAAGGGTAGGAATACAAGGGAGAAGGGAAGAAAGATGGGGAAGAGGTGGTGCTAGGGGGGGGGGGACAAGAAAAGGTGATGGGGCTTAGGGAGCGCCAAAAGGGGGGCTGGGGAGGGAAGGATGGGAGAGAGTTGAGGAGGGAGTGCAGAGACTGAGGGGGAGGGAAGGAGGAAAACCTCTCTGGGGAAGGAGGGGTGGGGAAGGGCAAGTCCTGGGCATCGTGGGGCAAGGCCAGACTACAGTTGGTAGGAGGGGTACACGTCACAGCGAATTTCATCATCTGTGAGGAGGAGGTGGTGGAAATTGCCCTGATGAAGGATATAGAGGTTGTGGAGGTGGAGAGAGGGAGGGTTACAGCGATAGAGGTGTGGCAACAGGTGCAGGGTGGAGAGGAAAGAGGATACCAGGGTATGGGGGGGGGGATCAAGCCTGCAGATGGTGTGAAGGGTGTGGATATGTTGGAGAGAAAGGAGGAGTTGGGGGAATGGAATGAGGTCATACAGGAGCCGTGTGGGGGATGGAAGGTGGATACAAAGGGCAAGGTAGAGCATGTGGCATTCAAGGATTGGGATGGCCTTATAAAATGGGGGGGGGGGGGCGCAGAAATCCAGGCTATGATGGTGTAACAGATGAGGGATTTGTAGGTATGGAGGATGGTGGAAGGATGCAATTCCCATGTATGGCTGGACAGGGTTTTCAGGAGGTAGAGGAAAGTATGGGCCTTCTGCTGGATGCTGAGATGAAGGGTCCAGGTGAGGGGTGAGCTGGATGGGATGATCATAAATGGTTAGACAGAAAGCATGGAGATGGTAGGAGTCATTGATGTGTCCTATGCTGATTGCCTGAGTCCTGGAGAGGTTGGTACAAAGGAACCACTAGTTGCACAAAGTGGTGAACTGGACAAGGTGGGTTTGGAGGGTGCATTGGGACCACTGAAGGGTAGGACAGAGAGCCACAAAGGTGGTTACATCAGCATATTATTGGAGGAAGTCCACGCATAGGGGTGGCTTGGGCGTATTGGTAGTGTACAGGAGATAGAGGAGAGGAGAGAGTACAGAGCCTTGTAGTTTGCTGATGGTGGGGTGAAAGATACAGGAGTTGGTATCATGGAGGGTGACATAGGAAGGGCGGAGTGAGAGGAAGGAAGTGACCAGATGGACAAAATTGATAGGCAGGGTGTAGGTTTGGAGTTTAAAGAGAAGACCAGGATGCCATATACAGTTGGCAGTTGTAAGCATTCTGGAGGTTGAGGGAAACACAAAAGGTGGAGCAACAGGAGTTAACTTGGAGGGAGAAAAAGTGGATGAGTTTAAGCAGTTGGTCTACGGCAGAGAAGTAGGGTAGGAAGCCACACTGGGTAAGGGGTTAGGAGGTGATGTTGATTAAGGCAGTGATGGATACAATGGGAGGGGATGGATTCAAAGACCTTACTGAAGACAGGCACGAGGCAGATGGGACTATAGGAAGAGGTGGTGGAAGGGGCTTTGTTAGGTTTGAGGAACAGGAGGATGCACGAAGTCTTTCACAGGTTGATGTAAGAGCCAGTGGAGTGGATGACATTGCATGAAGTGGCAAGAGGAGTCAGGAACAAGAAGGGCCATTCTTTGAGTTTACGGAGGGTGACACAGTTGTGACCAGGGGCTGTGTTGCGTTTTCTCTGCAGGATAAGCTTAATGCCTTGTGCTGTGATTGGGGTGTTGATGGCAGAGGGGGTGATTGCCCAAGTACTAGAGACTGGGAGTGAGTGGAGCAACCGAGGTATCAGCGTGTTCCATGAAAAGCGAATAATCAAAGTGGGGATCATCAGAAATGGAAAAGTCCTCAGAAAGGTGGGAAGTGAAACGGTTGGCCTTACTGAGGTTGTCGGGAAGGGGGCAGTCATTATGGAGAAGGGGTTAATGGCGTGTGGAATGGGAGCCAGTAAGGCAATGGGAGGTCGACCAGTATTCGGAGGATGAAATTACAGTGAAATCCAGACTTTTGTAACTGCTTTGAGGCGTTGATAAATACCAACTGACACAGTTGAAAATATGTGCCCTGACTGAGACTCGAACCCAGGATCTCCTGCTTACATGGCAGACTGAGCCACTGAGGACCTGTGATTGTAGTGACTTACCTCTGGCTTGCTCCCCGTGAAACCCAAATTTCCAAAAAGTTGTCCACAAACTACATTTGTAGTGCTCCTGCTCACTATACTCATTACTCGTGGTAGTCAATCTACTGAATCGCGTAAGAGTTTGAGCACTGTGAGAGCATCTGAACTGGAGATGATCGTTGGCCAGTAAGCCTCATCTATATGAATAAGCTGTCCGAAAGAACAGACACCATTGATGATTTTGCAGCTTTCAAAGAATGAAATTACAGTGAAATCCAGACTTTTGTAACTGGTTACAGGCTTTGATAAATATCAACAGGGACAGCCGAAAATGTGTGCCGGCAGACTAAGCCATCGAGGACCTGCGATTGCAGTGACTTATCGCTGGCACACTCCCTGTGAAACCCAAATTTCCAACTAATTGTCCACACACAACATTTTTAGTGTCCCTGCTGATTATTAATCAGAATTTAAGCAGCTGCGGGATTCGAACGTGGGACTGAAGACGTTTTGATTATGAATCAAAGATACTACCTGTAGACAATGGGGGCGGGGTCATTGGAGGAAAATGGTTAAGAAATGGATGATGTCTTCAGTCTTGGGGGAATGGATATAGGGAATTGTTGGGGTGGAGGGGGGGGGGGTTCGATGGGATGGACATGGACGGTAAGCTAAGGGGTGGTGAGAAGGGTTTGGCCTTACATTTCTGGGAGTAGGTGGGATGCAGTCCATTGCAGGTGGTACAGGAAGGACGAGTGGCGAGGTTGGGACAGTTTTTGAGAAAATGGGAGGCCTTGCAATGGGGACAGGTGGGGGCTTTTTACAGCTGGGGGTCAGGTGATCATTATACATCAGGCAGTGCTGTTAGCGGTAGGACTGGGGAGGGGATTTGGAGGATTTAACTGGGTGTCAGCGGTGAAAGATCAAGGCACCCTGGGTGAGGAGCTGGTCGATAGAGTGGTGGACTGCGAAAAGATCTGCATGAGGTAAGTGGGACTGGGGCATTTTGGAAATGGGGGCAAAGTGGATTTCAAGGGTAGGGTGAGACTATAGTTCAGCCTGCACCTCATCCTCCGTGATCACCAGGCTGAGCTTGGTGATCACGGTGGTGTACGTTGGAGGGCGATGCCCCAGGGCTGGCGAGGAGAGGAAGAGGAGTGTAAGAGTGTCAGGGACCAAACATGAGGCGTGGGAGTTTACGGAAGAGATCCGTATGAAAGGAGCGGGAGGGGGACTTGATGAGGACAGAGTCCCTCCGGGGAATCAGTTGGGAGGTGGGAGCACTGACTGTTTACGACCGCGCCGGCGTATGTGTGGTGTTCTAGTTGCGATGCACATGCGGTGCTTGAGCGTATGCGCTTCTACTGTAACTGGGTGCTGTTCAGCATGCCCTCCGTGGTGAAAGCTCGCTTTTTTATATCAAAACGACTGTGTTCACGGGACAACTCCGATTACGCAGAGCACGAAGTTTTTCTATAATTGGGTCATATGCAGAATTTAACTGGAAACCACTGCCTCGATTCACAAAGGACTCAGACAGTCGTATTGCCACTATTTAACTGATGACTGAGCTCCTAAAGTTTGCCATATGGGTCACAATTTTTGTTTCATTGCATTTCATCAAATAACACTTGTACACAATTACGATTTATTTACTTTGCCAGGCTAGGAGCTTCCTGTCATTACTCTTTAGACGCTTTATGAGGTTTTTTCACGTATTGTATGTCTGTTCTTGTTTTACTGCCCGACGCTCTTTTTGCCATATGAAATAATTTTAATGAATGATTACGCATATTGCGTTCTACATACTACATTTACGATACTGGCTACTCATGTACCCTTGAATTCGTGTCCTCCTCTGGTTCAGTTATTTGTATAAACACAAGACGCATCCAGGCCGTTATGAAGACCTACTATGTACGTAGATATAGAGAGTGATTCAGCTTTCGCTCGCTACGTGCATACCGTTAGTCCTATAGAAAAAAACTAACAAAATCTTCTTGTAGGAAATTCAATGTAGCTACATTTTTTTCCAGAATACGTTTTCGGTGGAAGCCCCGGTTTTCGAGTTATTCAAGAAAAATGCCTTTGTAGGTTACCTTTGTTTGTTTTCCTTACATAATTCGAAAACTATGGCCTCTAGCGGAAACATATCCCAGTACAAAATTTAACTACATTAAATTTTCTACAAAAAGGTCCTGTTCAATTTTTTTCTGTAGAACTAATAATATGCAAGTAGCGAGCGAGAGAATATGAAAATCTTGCACATAGTTTCTGAAGGCGTTGCAGTTTTCACAAAATCCATAGGCAGGGAAGCCTGAATCACCCTGTATAGATTGACGTTGACATTTCCATCAGAACCTTTTTACTGTGTGTATGGCTGGTATGCTTATAAACTTCAGACCCATGAACAATATGACAACGTTATCGGACCGCAAAGGCATAGAGGAATATCATCAATCAAGAATAGCGGTAGCTTACTTTTGGGCAACATTTTCACGGTGCATTGGAATAGACATTTAACTGACGTCCATAAACATAGTAAGTTCGGAAAGCACACGATCTAAGATTTGTGATGTGTAATTCATCTTTTAGCTAAGCTACGGGCACTGGGCATGCTTGTTGCAGTTTGTAAGCATAACACTTCCACGGAAATAATCTGAATATTAACAGACACACAGCATTCACATTAGATAAGCTGCCAGCTCCTCAAGCAAACTGCGAACTTACCTTCAATTCTGAAAGATCATGAAAAGAAAATGGGCGAAGCGTATTGCTTTCCGCAGGTTTTGAAACACGTATAAATAATAGTTCAGGAAAAATGCTGTCATTCCTAAACATACAGTGAACATTTGTGGAATAGCTAGGCATTGACTGCAAAGTGTACTCGGCCGAGAAGCATCAAAATTTGAAAATAATGGCAAGGGGTCACGAAAAAGACTTAGTACCTTTGAGTAGAAATGTATGTAATGCATTCAAAGAATGGTTGCGCCACCATGAGACTCTCAGCACATAACATGTTGTACAAGGCGTCAGTGATAGTGAAGTAATCTATAAACATCTGAGTGAACTGAAAGAAGCTCATTAAGCGAAAATGCGATGAGTGAAAACAGCCCAGCATTCGGATGGATTAACGAGAACCCAATTCCGCACCATGAATCGGAAGCCATCCATCTTACTAAGCTAGGAACGTAACATCTAACAACAGAAAGCACTCCCTAAAGTTGTGGAAATACTGCGAGATCACCAAGACAAGCCTTGCAGTTTAAACCATGATGTCTGCGATTGAATTACAGACTCAGACTTCTGTTGCACTCATATCGCACACAGCTATAAGGCTTCTGTTTAGAAATTTGGAAATTTGTGTTAAGGTCTTATGGGACCAGACTGCTGAGGTCATCGGCACCTAAGCTTACACACTACTTAAACTAACTTACGCTAAGGACGACACAGACACCCATGCCCGAAGAGGACTCGAACCTCCGATGCCGGCCGCTGTGGCCGAGCGGTCCTAGGCGCTTCAGTCCGGAACCGCGCTGCTGCTACGGTCGCAGGTTCGAATCCTACCTCGGGCATGGATGTATGTGATGTCCTTAGGTTAGTTAGGTTTAAGTAGTTCTAAGTCTAGTGGACTGATGAACTCAGATGTTAAGTCCCATAGTGCTTAGAGCTTTCTGAACCATTTTTGAACCTCCGATGGGGATGAGCCACGCGGACCGTGACTAAACGCCCTAGACCGCGCGGCTACCCCGCAAGCTTCTGCCTATGCCAAGTCTCAGTGCCCAAATAACCTCTGCTTTCAGAATGAGATTTTCACTCTTCAGTGGAGTTTGCGCTGATATGAAACTTCCTGGCAGATTAAAACTGGGTGCCGGACCGAGACTCGAACTCGGGACCTTTGCCTTTTGCGGGCAAGTGCTCTACCATCTGAGCTACCCAAGCACGACTCTCGCTCCGTCCTCACAGTTTTAATCTGCCAGGAAGTTTCATATTAGCGCACACTCCGCTACAGAGTGAAAATCTCATTCTGGAAACATCCCCCAGGCTGTGGCTAAGCCATGTCTTCGCAATATCTTTTCTTTCGGGAGTGCTAGTTCTGCAAGATCGCAGAAGAGCTTCTGTAAAGTTTGGAATGTAGAAGACGAGGTACTGGCAGAAGTAAAGCTGTGAGGACGGGGCTTGAGTCGTGCTTGGGTATCTGAGATGGTAGAGCACTTGCCCGCGAAAGGCAAAGGTGCCGAGTTCGAGTCTCGGTCCGGCAAACAGTTTTAATCTGCCAGGAAGTTTTAACTTCTGCTTTGTCCATTCAAAAACTACGTTCTCTAAGAAGCCCGGATCTCATTCGCTACCCCTTGGCTGGTGCAGCCGCCTCGCCAAAGTTCTTACTCAAGCTTGCTTACTCAAAGCTCGTACTGAGCGTGTCAAAGACAGTCATGCTTTGAAAACTCGAAAGACTGGTAAAGAATATATCTCTGCAGAGTGTCTCAATTTACGAACGCACAAGATAAGACGACTTTTATCCACATGTTACAAAAATAACTTTCACATATTTTCATAGAAGCAACCAGGATACACTCCAACACGGAAAAACTTCAGAATCATGTTGTATTCTATTGCGAAATCTAGGTTAAACTTCAGTGATATAGACGCATCTAATTTTCAAAACGCAATTCAGGAAAATATGGCGCGATACGTGAAATACGCATCTGTGTCTACTTACACTCTCCGCAAGCCACGGTATGGTGCATGGCGGAAGGTGACCTTTACCATTACTACTGAGTTCCTGCCCTTTAAATTTCGCATTTAAGCACTCGTTCACGCTAGAGAATCGTGGAAACATACCGTCGTTTGACCATCGCATAGATGCCCGTGTGAAGGATATAGAAATGAGCATCGTTGGTGTAGGGAAACAAATGAAAGAGCTGATAGCAAGTAAGTCCCCAAGTTCTGATGCAAACCGAATTCGGTTTTACAAAGATTACAGCATTTTCTCCTTACTTATCTTGCTTTTATTGCGAATCTCTCGCCTAGCGCAGAGTCTGAAGCGACTGGGAAAAAGCTCAGGTGACTCCTTTGTATAAGAAGGGTAGAAGAACGGACCAGAAAAATTACAGACCAATACCTATAACATCGGTCTGCTGCAGAAGCCTTGATCACAAACTCATTTCCAACGTAAGGCATTTCATTGGAAGGGAAAAGCTTATGTTCAAAAATCGGCACAGTTTCACAAAGCATCGCTCGTGTGAAACTCAGCTTGCCCTTTTCTCACATGAGATACTAAGAACCTTGGATGAAAGGCAACAGACGGATTCCACGTTCCTAGATTTCTGTAAAGCACTCGATACGGTGGCACACTGCCGACTGTTAGCAAACGTACAACCGTACGGAATAAGTTCCCAGGTATGTGAGTGGCTAGAAGACTTCTCAAGTAAGAGAACCCAGTATGTTGTCCTCGACGGGGAGTGCTCATCAGAGGCAAGGGTACCGTCAGTAGTGCCCAAGTAAGTGTGTTAACACCGCTATTATTTTCTATGTACATAAATGTTCTGGCGGAAAGGGTAAGCAGCAATTAGTGGACATTTGATGATCAAGCTTTGGTGTGTGGGAATATGTCGTCGTTGTTTGACTGTGGGAGGATACAGCATGACTTAAAAACAATTTATAGTTACGTTAATGAATGGCAGCTAGCTCTAAATGTAGAAAAATGTACATTAATGCAGATGCTTAGAAAAAACAAAGCCATAATGCTTGAATACAGTGTTAGTTGTGTGCTGCTTGAGACATCACGTCGACTAAATATCTGGGCTTAGTATTGCAAAGCAATATGAAGCGAGCATGTAAGGGCTGTAGTAGGGAAGGCTGATTGTCTACTTCGGTAATGAGAGAATTTTAGGAAATTATGGTTCATCTGTAAAGGCGACATACATAGGATATTACTGCAACCTATTGTTGAACACTGTTCGAGCGTATGAGATCCGGATTAAACGAGGACATTAGAGCAATTCAGAGACAGGCTGCGACATTTGTTACCGTTAGGTTAGAATAACACAAGTATCACGGAAATGTTTCAGAAACTCAAATGGGAATCACTAGGAGGAAGGCGACGTTGTTTTCGAGGAGCAATATTAAGAAAATCCAGAGAACCGGCATTTGAGGCTGACTGAGAAGTGCTCTAGTGCCACCAATGTACGTTTCGAGTAAGGACCACGAGGGTGAGATTAGAGAGAGCAGGGTTCCTACAAGGGCATATAGACCTACTCGTTCTTCACATTACTCACTTTTGCATCAAAACTGGTTTTCAAAGTGGGACTGTGCTTATCAAAATTGTCATGAGCTGCTGCCCCATCCGTAAAAACGTTCTGTGTTTGATATTACAGTATTTAAGAACATTTTATAAACGTCTGAAGATAAACTGTCATTTTGAAGTTGAATGGCTTACATGCTATCTGTGGAAGAGCTTTGCCTGTACCCCCCTACCACTGCCCCCTCCTCATTTTTTTTTCCTCTAACGCGGCCGTCATCACCACTTCGGGGCGTCCCACAGTTTTAGAATGCCAGCTCTGTACAGATAAGGTGAAAAGTTCACACGTTATTCTTGAAACCGGAAGCAAAAAACACGCACTAGACACAGATAATACAGAAGTCCCGTCAATGGCAACGAGCAGATCAACAACTCAACATATTCTATGGAAAACTGTAAGCAGTAAATCTTTGGGGCCAGAAACGTAGCTCGAGAACGCTTTATGGAGGCCGTAAAATTTTACGCTCCCTTTTCCCGACTTTCGCTTCATAAATCTTGCACTGTGCTCAGGTCTACTCGTGTAAGCTCACAACTTCTGCGTGCTGCAAGGCGGTGACACATCTGCTGCCTCTGAACCAACTCCTGCCTTAATATATGGAAGTACCAACGTTCCTGTATACAAACATGATTCAAAATAATGGAACAGTTTACGTTCGGAACAAATAAACTTTGTTGCATGTCATCATTGACTATTTGTGCACTGCTTCAACTTTCCATTGTATGAGTGAAGTCTACATTTAGATCAACGCTCTGAAAGCCACATTATGATGTGTGACGACGGGCACTTTACACTGAGGTGATTTACGTCAGTGGGATACCGCCCAATATCGTGCCGAACCTGCTTTCACCCGAAGTAGTGCAGTAGTGGCAATGGCTCAACAAGTCGTTGGAAGCCCCCTGCAGAAATATTGAGCCATGCTGCCTCTATAGCTGTTCATAGCTAAGAAAGCATTGTCAGCGCAGGATTTTGTGCACAAACTAACCACTCGATTATGTCCCATAAATGTTCGACGGGATTCATGTCGGGTGATCTGGGTGGTCAAATCATTCGCTCGAATTCTACAGTACGGTCTTCAAACCAGTCTCAAACTATTGTGGCCCAGTGACTTGGCGCACCGACAACCATAAAAATTCCGTCGTTGTTGGGGAACATGAAGTCCATGAATGGCTGCAAATGGCCTCATTTGGTTCAGTTGGACCAGAGGACCCAGTCCATTCCACGTAAACGTTGCCCACAGCATTATGGAGTCACCACAAGCTTGCACCAGTGCCTTGTTGACAACTTGGGTCCATGGCTTCATGGGGCCCATGCTTCACTCGAACACAACCATCAGCTCTTACCAAATGAACCTGTGACATCAGACCAGGCCACGGTTTTCCAGTCGTCTAGGGTCCAAGTGATATAATCACGAGTGGTGCTGCAGGCGATGTCCCGCTTTTAGCAAAGACACTCGCATATGTCTTCTGCAGCCGCAGCCCATTAACGCCAAACGGATAGGCTCTACGTTCGTCATACGTCCCACATTGATTTCTACGGGTATTTCACGCAGTGTTGCTCGTCTGCTAGCACTGACAGCTCGACCCAAACGTCGCTTCTCTCGGTCGTTAAATGAAGGCCGTCGGCCACTGCGTTGTGAAGGGTAACATCTTAAATTTGATTCTCTCAGCACACTCTTCACACTGTGGATCTCTGAATACTGGCCGGCCGGGGTGGCCAAGCGGTTCTAGGCGCTACAGTCTGGAGCCGCGCTACCGCTACGGTCGCAGGTTCGAGTCCTGCCTCGGGCACGGATGTGTGTGAAGTCCTTAGGTTAGTTAGGTTTAAGTAGTTCTAAGTTCTAGGGGACTGATGACCTTAGAAGTTAAGTCCCATAGTGCTCAGAGCCATTTGAACCATTTTTTTCTGAATATTGAATTCGTGAACGATTTACGAAACGGAATGTTCCATGCGTCTAGCTCCAACAACCAATCCGCGTTCATAGTGTGTTAATACCTGTTGTGCGGCCATAACGACGTCGGAAAACTTTTCACATGAATCACCTGAGTACAAATGATAGCTCTGCCAATGCACTGCCACTGTGTACGTATGTGCTTATCCCTATCCCGTGATTGTTAACACCTCAGCGTATATACCACTGTCATTTCGCGCCTTTCCTGTTCCAATCGCGAATGGTGTGTGGAAAAGATAGTTGGCAGATCTCCGAGTGAGATAGAATCTCTCTAATTTTACAACCATGGGCTTTTCGAGAGATATAGGTAGAAGGAAACAATATATTTGTTAAGTGTTCATAAAAGGAACGCACCCGCAGTTTCAACAGTAAACCGCATCGTGATACACAAAGTCTGCATTGCAGTGGCTGCTAGTAGAGTTGAATGAGCATTTTCGTGTCGCATTCGCGCTTAGTAAACGGACTTGTGAAAGCTCTGTTCCTCTTGGGATCTTACTGTGTCAGTCCTATCTAGTTAGAGTCCCCAAGTGACAAGCAATACCTACCTATTGCAAGTAAGAGCAATTGGAGTCACGCAGTTATGGAAAAATAGGACAGCCCTCTCACACTGGCTAAAGGCAGATTTTTAATGGAGTCTGTTTGCTCCAGACATGTGTGTCAAAGAGAGCTAAAGTGTCTGGTCTGTCGATAGGAATCCTGCCAACGTGCTGAAGTCATAAACGACATCGTCAATATTGAGTAATCCTGCCGTCTGTGATCCATAAGGTAGGTCAGATTTTAGCTTCACGCCGACAAAAAGGTTACAACAGACGTAACACAATGTCGGGCTGGATAATTATTCGTAAGTAAACAGCCCGTGTCCTTGCTGAAGGACCCAAATCTAAATTCGAATTCATTTTTTAGGAACAGTAGAAAATCCAAATTCGTTACTGGCGTATATGAGTACACTATCACCTTGTTCAGAATCTGAGTAATATCTTCGAAAGATACTATGGTTGACACTTCGAGGGATGGCAATGAAAATTTAATTATTGCATCGAAAGAAGTAAGGCTACATGACCACTTTTTATTGCAAGTAGGTATATTTCTACAGTCCTCGTACATACTGTATTCCCCACACCACAACACAATGTCGCAAGCCACTGATAAAGTAGATACGGATTGCGAG
Source organism: Schistocerca serialis cubense (assembly GCF_023864345.2). Lineage (NCBI taxonomy): Eukaryota > Metazoa > Arthropoda > Insecta > Orthoptera > Acrididae > Schistocerca > Schistocerca serialis. The sequence goes on from NC_064639.1 coordinate 295,510,710, forward strand.
ATTTAAATTTTGCTCCTCTACCTGCGTCCTAATGTACTACCCATTATTTCACAGTCAAATCTTAATGAACGCGTGGTCTAGTGGCCGTCGGCACGGTAGCTCAGCGTGTTCGGTCAGAGAGTTGGCTACCTTCCGTAATAAAAAAAAAAAAAAAAACTGAATGAACGGGTCAACAGACAACGTGAACGGATATCATGATACGTCCGCCCCGAACATATGCAACGAACAAAATGAAATCAACAGAGAATTTAAAAAAAAGGGGGGGGGGGTTGATTCATAATCAAAACGTCATCGGTCCCGGGTTCGAATCCCGCCACTGCTTAAATTTTGATTAATAATCAGCATTGTCGGCCAGAGACTTTCGGCATAAGAAGTCAACCTCATTCTGCTAACGGCCTTGTCAAAGAGGGGACAGAGGTTCAGGGCACTCTCTTGTCCTAGGGGTGGGGAACTGCCCCTAAAGGCGGAAGATCCAGCTATGATAAATGGCATCAGGTTGTAGAGGGCATGGAAACCACTGCATTTAAGACATGTAACGTGTATCCACAGGACATGTGGCATGTAATTGAAAAAGTGCCATGATGATCTCACTATTGGCAAAAGATTCCGGAATAGCCCCCATTCGTATCTATAGGAGGGGACTGCCAAGGGGGAGGTGACCATGAGAAAAAGACTGAATAATCAACGGAAGGATAACGTTTTACGAGTCGAACGTGGAATGTCAGAAACTTGAACGTGGCAGGGAAACTAGAAAATCTGAAAAGGGAAATGAAAAATCTCAATCTAGATATAGTTGGGGTCAGTGAAGTGAAGTGGAAAGAAGACAAGGATAACTGGTCAGATGAGCATTGGGTAATATCAACAGCAGCAGAAAACGGTATTACGGGAGTAGGATTCGTTATGAATAGGAAGATAGGGCAGAGAGTGTTTTACTGTGAACAGTTCAGTGATAGGGTTGCTCTTATCAGAATCGACATCAAACCAACACCGACAACGGTAGTTCATGTGTACATGTCGACATCGCAAGCTGAAGATGAAGAGACAGAGAAAGTGTATGAGGATATTGAAAAAGTAATAACGTATGTATAGGGGCATGAAAATCTAATAGTCATGGGAGACTGCAATGCAGTTGTAGGGAAAGAAGTAGAAGAAAAGGTTACAGGAGAATATGGGCTTGGGACAGGAAATGAGAAGGGAGGAAGACTAATTGAGTTATGTAACAAGTTTCAGCTAGTAACAGCGAAAACTCTGTTCAAAAATCACAAGAGGAGCAGGCATACTTGGTAAAGGTCAGGTGATATGGAAGATTTCGTTAAATTACATCATGGTTAGACAGAGATTCCGAAATCAGATACAGCATTGTAAGGCGTACCCAGGAGCAGGCATAGTCTCAGATCACAGTATAGTGGTGATGAAGAGTACACTGAAGTTTAAGACATTAATCAGGAAGAATCAATGCGCAAAGAAGTGGGATACGGAAGTACTAAGAATGACGAGATACGGTTGAAGTTCCCTAAGGCTATAGATACAGCAATAAGGAATAGCTCAGTAGGCAGTACAGTTGAAGAGGAATGGGCATCAGTAAAAAGGACCATCACATAAAAAAATGGTTCAAATGGCTCTGAGCACTATGGGACTTAACTTCTGTGGCCATCAGTCCCCTAGAACTTAGAACTACTTAAACTTAACTAACCTAAGGACATCACACACATCCATGCCCGAGACAGGATTCGAACCTGCGACCGTAGCAGCCCCGCGGTTCCGGACTGCGCGCCTAGAACCACTAGACCACCGCGGCCGGTGCCATCACATAAGTTGGCAAAGAAAACATAGGTACAAAGAGGGTAACTGCGAAGAAACCTTGGGTAACAGAAGAAATACGTCAGTTGATCGATGAAAGGAGGAAGTACAAAATTGTTCCAGGAAACTCAGAAATACATGTCGCTGGGAAATAAAATAAATACAAAGTGCAGTGAAGCTAAGACGAAATGGTGCAGGAAAAATGTGAAGACATCGAAAAAAAATTATTGTCGGAAGGACAGACTCAGCATACAGGAAAGTCAAAACAATCTTCGGTGACTCTAAAACAAGGATGACAACATTAAGAGTGCAACGGGAATTCCACTGCTAAACGCAGAGGAGTGAGCGGATAGGTGAAAAGAATACATTGAAAGCCTCTATGAGGGGAAATATTTTTGTGATGTAATAGAAGAAGAAACTGGAGTAGATTTAGAGGAGGTGGGGATCCAGTATTCAAAGGGTTCAAATGGCTCTGAGCACTATGGGTCTTAGCTTCTGAGGTCATCAGTCGCCTAGAACTTAGAACTAATTAAACCTAACTAAACGAAGACATCACACACATCCATGCCCGAGGCAGGATTCGAACCTGCGGCCGTAGCGGTCGCGCGGTTCCAGACTGAAGCGCCTAGAACAGCTCAGCCACAGAGGCCAGCATTGACAATGAGAAGGGACAGGATGATAGGACATCTGTTAAGACATGAGGGAATGACTTCCATGGTACTAGATGGAGCTGCAGAGGGCAAGATCTTTAGAGGAAGACAGAGATTGCAATACATCGAGCAAATAATTGAGGACGTAGGTTGCAAATGCTACTCTGAGATGAAGAGGTTAGCTAGTTCATTAAACGTAACCACATTATGCACCATCAACTGAGCCACCTGACCTACTAACGACTGCATCGCTTTTGCACTGGTGACACCTAATAACTGGTTCAAAATGGTTCAAATGGCTCTGAGCACTATACGACTTAACTTCTGAGGTCATCAGTCGCCTAGAACTTAGAACTTATTAAACCTAACTAACCTAAGGACATCACACACATCCACGCCCGAGGCAGGATTCAAACCTGCGACCGGAGCGGTCGCGCGGTTCCAGACTGTAGCGCCTAGAACCACACGGCCACTTCGGCCGGCACACCTAATGACTGACTTTGTTTTTGCATCAATTATCCACGATAAGAATTACACTACAGCAGAAGAATATGTACGGAACAGTTAGAGTCGACGTGTTCCACCAAGTTACTTCCTCTCTCTAGCCACGAATCACCTGGACTCTCAACGATGCCTAGCCGTGTGCCGAGAACTGCTATATGTAGAGCAGTTCCGCTCCTGATTCAGCACAGGGCGCAGAATTCTCGATTAAATTACATTGAGTGCAATGTACCTGTACTAACCTTTCAACTCTACTATCACTCCTAAAATGCAACAGATCCGCAGATTCCTCTGGTTTCGCAAATGTAAATGTAAAATCCCAACTTCTAAACTTCGGACCCATCATTACCACCACACAAGAAAAAAGTAGTCTCACTCACCCCAATGACGACACTGCGGGCTGTGTCTCAAACTATACAGGGTGTTACAAAAAGGTACGGCCAAACTTTCAGGAAACATTCCTCACACACAAATAAAGGAAAGATGTTATGGGGGACATGCATCCGGAAACGCTTAATTTCCACGTTAGAGCTGATTCTAGTTTCGTCAGTATGTACTCTACTTCCTCGATTCACCGCCAGTTGGCCCAATTGAAGGAAGGTAATGTTGACTTCGGTGCTTGTGTTGACATGCGACTCATTGCTCTACAGTACTAGCATCAAGCATATCAGTACGTAGCATCAACAGGTTAGTGTTCATCACGAACGTGCTTTTGCAGTCAGTGCAATGTTTACAAATGCGGAGTTGGCAGATGCCCATTTGATGTATGGATTAGCACGGGGCAATAGCCGTGGCGCGGTACGTTTGTATCGAGACAGATTTCCAGAACGAAGGTGTCCCGACAGGAAGACTTTCGAAGCAATTGATCGGCGTCTTAGGGAGCACGGAACATTCCAGCCTATGACTCGCGACTGGAGAAGACCTAGAACGACAAGGACACCTGCAATGGACGAGGCAATTCTTCGTGCAGTTGACGATAACCCTAATGTCAGCGTCAGAGAAGTTGCTGCTGTACAAGGTAACGTTGACCTGCAATGGACGAGGCAATTCTTCGTGCAGTTGACGATAACCCTAATGTCAGCGTCAGAGAAGTTGCTGCTGTACAAGGTAACGTTGAGCACGTCACTGTATGGAGAGTGCTACGGGAGAACACAGATTTTCTGTGAACGTTTGGGCAGGCATTGTTGGTGATGTCTTGATTGGGCCCCATGTTCTTCCACCTACGCTCAATGGAGCATGTTATCATGATCTCATACGGGATACTCTACCTGTGCTGCTAGAACATGTGCCTTTACAGGTACGACACAACATGTGGTTCATGCACGATGGAGCTCCTGCACATTTCAGTCGAAGTGTTCGTACGCTTCTCAACAACAGATTCGGTGACTGCGGGATTGATAGAGGCGGACCAATTCCATGGCCTCCACGCTCTCCAGACCTCAACCCTCTTGACTTTCATTTATGGGCGCATTTGAAAGCTCTTGTCTACGCAACCCCGGTACCAAATGTAGAGACTCTTCGTGCTCGTATTGTGGACGGCTGTGATACAATACGCCATTCTCCAGGGCTGCATCAGCGCATCAGGGATTCCATGCGACGGAGGGTGGATGTATGTATCCTCGCAAACGGAGGACATTTTGAACATTTCCTGTAACAAAGTGTCTGAAGTCACGCTGGTGCGTTCTGTTGCTGTGTGTTTCCATTCCATGATTAATGTAATTTGAAGTAATAAAATGAGCTCTAACATGGAAAGTAAGCGCTTCCAGACATATGTCGACATAACATATTTTCTTTCTTTGTGTGTGTGGAATGTTTCCTGAAAGTTTGACCGTACCTTTTTGTAACACCCTGTATACTGCAGGCGTGGCACACCCTCCGCTTTGATTGCTGCTACGTCCGACCTCCTGACGCCAATCTGTTTGCAATATTCTGTAGTGGCACCTGTGTAGGGGTTTTTGGATGTATGGTGATGCTGTCGGTGGTGGGGAACCAGTGGGAACATTGTGGATGAGGATAGCCTCATTTCTACACGAGGCAGGCACACATCCCCTCTTAAGCTCTAGATGGTACAGATGGTGTTGGCTGATAGGACGACGCCCGGAGATGCTGCATCAGAACTCCAGCCCAGCGGTGAAGGCAAGGCCACGGCCAGTTGCGACTGCAGCGCTTCTCGGCGGAGCGACATCCCGCAAGCAGCGGCCCCGCTCCTCTTCGCTCCGTGGTGGTGGGGATGACTGCGCACGGGTCTCGACCTGCGCCCCTCGTACAGGCGGCGGACGGCAGTGCTCTGGCAATGCTTCTTGGCAATGACCAAGTCCCCTAATCGAATGACCTCAAATTCCTACTCATATATGCTTTGCTGCTGCCCACATGTTTCTCTAAAACCGGGTGTGTAGTCACGTCGCCCATAATAAAGAGACTCGCTCGAGTATGGTGGCAACGACCCGCTTATTACACCATTCTTTGCTGCGGGGGCTGTTTACCACTGACAGCTATACTCGCTTCGCAACTCACTTGTGCATCTGTCATTGTGGCCTACACGTCGACATAGCGTGGCTGACGGTCAGCACTGTAAACGCAATACTCTGCAGCGGCCTCCATGCTGCTTTCAGTCAGTTTTTGTTTTTGTCATCAGTCTTCTGATTGGTTTGATGCAGCCCGCCACGAATTCCTCTCCAATATCCTGGAATTCTGCAGTCGCTTGGAGGGTGCTTTCCTGGGATCCATAATTCAGTCCCTGGTTTGGTTTAGACACATTGATGACATCTTTACCATATGGACTCATGGCGAGGCGACCTGCTAAAATTCCTTCTCTCAGTTAAATTTCACGTGGTCCTATTCCGAATCCCATGCCACTTCCCTTGATGTTGATCTCGTCTTCACCGAAGGCCAACTACACACTTCCATCCACATTAAACATACCAACAGACTATAGTACTTACATTTCGACAGTGGCCATCTTTTCATGTCAAACGTTCCCTCCCATACGGCCTTGGCATCCGAGGCAAACGTGTTTGTTCCCATGCAGACTCTTTACAGCAGTATACCACCATTCTCACCTCAGTCTTTACTGCACGTAGTTACCCCACCAGCCTAGTTAAAAAGCAATAACCCGAGCCACCACATCTAAACTTGGTACTGCCGATCCCTCCAAAAACAACTTCGGAGCACACCATTGGTGACTCGGTATTATCCTGGTCTGGAATGTGTTAATCAGCTACTTCGACATGGCCATGACTTTCTAAAATCATGCCCTGAAATGACGTCCATTCTGTCCGAAATTTTGCCCACCACACCTATAATTACTTTCCGTCGCCCTCCCAATCTCAATAGTATTCTTGTCAGAACATATGCTCCTTCTGCACTGATCACCCTACCCTCCGGCTCCTGCCCTTGCGATCGTCTCCGCTGCAAAACTTGCCCTATGCACCCTCCTACCACTACCTATAGCAGCACTGTAACTGGCAAAACATATACTATCAAAGGGACAGCCACCTGTGAAACGACACACGTCATATACCAGCTATTATGTAAGCTGGCTTCCTGTGCTCTATCCACGCAGTTCTTGATGTATCGATCCACATCATCCTTCCTTCCTTTCCACCAGTACTTCCCTACCACCCTTTTATTTGTCGCCCAGCTTCCACCATGGCCTGACAAAATGTGATCACGCATCTCACGAAACGTATCCAATTTTAACTTGGCCGGCACCACCACTCAAGGTTCCATTTTTGTCTCTCTGCACAATAATCCATCATGCATGCCAAATTGCTGCTGTTCCTTGTACTGCCTACATTCCTCGCCCGTGTTCTGTGCTGTTCGCCATTCCGCAAGATCGTGACCCAGTTCTTTTATTACAGCTACTTTCTGCCTATCTCATCTGCATTTCCATGTTTCCTTCCCGGCTTCTAGATTACTTTGTACTGAAATCCATTGAGTTTCGTTAATCTGCTAGACCAGGTCCGTCAAGCCTAGTAACCACTTTAAAGCTACATGGTCCATTATCACCTTAAACGTCCTGCTGCACGTATAACATTGTAAGTACGGTATTCCACACACCAGACTAAGCATCTCTGTTTCCGTTGTATAGAAATTTCTTTCTGCGGCATTCAGTTGTCTCGATGCAGAGGCAAAGGATGTTCTTGGCCGTCGACCTCCTGGCTCAAAACGCAGCCAAGCGAATAGTTTGACGCATCACATGACAATCTAAATTCTGTCTGATCATCTGAAAACACCGAAATTGGCCTCGATATCAACAACTGCTTTAACTCGTCAAATGTTGCCTGACATTTCTACAGCCACATCGACTTAAGCCCTTTCTTCAAAAATTGCCTAAGTAATCTTGCAGTATCTGCGAATCCCTTCACGAACCTTCTATAATAATTGATGAGACAGAGGTAAGATTGTAGCTCCCTTGTATTTCTTGGTCCTGGAAAATGTTGCATTGTTTGTATCAACATGGGATCAGTCATTACACAAGCCTTATTGATGATATGACCGCCGGCCGGTGTGGCCGTGCGGTTCTAGGCGCTTCAGTCTGGAACTGCGTGAACGCTACGGTCGCAGGTTCGAATCCTGCCTCGGGCATGGATGTCTGTGAAGTCCTTAGGTTAGTTAGATTTAAGTAGTTCTAAGTTCTAGGGGACTGATGACCACAGATGTTAATTCCCATAGTGCTCAGAGCCATTCGAACCATTCGATGATATGGCCCAAACACTTCACTTTATCCAGCACAAAGTGGTATTTTTCAGCATTGAATGTAAGATGCGCTGCTTGTAATCTGCTAACACTTCTTTAGACGTTGTCTATGTTCCTGCATGTCCCTTGAATGGACGATTATGTGATCAAGATATATTATGCACTAAGCACTGTCGACATAGCGTGGCTGACAGCCAGCGCTGTTACCGCAGTACTCTGTGGTGGTCTCCATGCTACTTTCAGCCACTTACACTACAGATTTAATACTTTTAATTAAAATACTGGGTAGTGTCACTACAAGTTGTTGTCAGACATGAGGCTAAGTTTTTTGTAGGCTTTGTAAGTATAACAAACTGTACATAATTAAGTACTGTATAATGTAATAACGTCTCCATGTCTGAGATTTAAAAAAAAAGGTCAAAGGAAATTTTTCTTTTCATATTTTCCAACAGACTAATAAGCAAACATGAAACAATTGCAAATGAAGTCTTATCTGATTATTCACTAAGGCATAAATGGAGATGCACATGTGTGGGCTTCAGGTCTCACTTAGCATGAAAAATTACTAGTCTTTGCTTTGTATTTTCTTTCCCCTTTCTTTAATAAAAACATTTTATTGATAAATATACATATTTTACTTGAAATAGTATACTGTACGTGTTAATGTACAGTGAAAATAGAATTCTTAATGTTAATATTTTTGAAAGATATGATTTCCAGTACCAGTTTTTAATAAGTTTCTACTATCAGTAAATACATCTTTACGTTTTGTGATGAGTTTCGAAACAATTATTTTTCACAATACATAAATGCATTCCACATGTCCCTTATCTTGGAGTTGCAGCGAGGTTTCCTGCAATTCGAGGTTGCCTCAACAAATTTTGGTATTTTTCTAACGTTGTCAAGACTAACTTTTGAAATTGGCGGCAACACAACTTTTCTTCGTTTTTCATCCACATCTTCTGCATTATATACATATTCACTGTCAGAGGAATTCACTGTTAGAGGACGCCCTCTTCTCCTAGCTAGTGGCACATCTCAACTCTTGTTATTGTTTACCAGTCAGTTTCATCGATATAAGCAGGACAATCGTCAGTGGAAAAGAGAGTTCATCATCTTCCCCATCATGATGACGTCCCATACTCCATGCCAGGGCTAGTGGAACGATGCGGGAGACCCGCACCGCCGTAGTAGGCAAGGGCCTAGTGGAGATGGTTTGCCATTGCCTTCCTCTGACCGTAATGGGGATGAATGATGATGATGGAGACGACACAACGCCACCCAGTCATCCCGAGGCAGGGAAAATCCCTGACCCCGCCGGGAATCGAACCCGGGACTCCGTGCTCGGGAAGCGACAACGCTACAGCGAGACCACGACCAGCGGACCATCTTCCTCATCAGATAACTCCATATTTCTGTCATTAAGAAGAGCTTCTAATTGCTCATCAGTTAATATTTCATGCACTGCCGCAGAATGTAGAAATAACGGTTATTTCAGTATTCCGTTATTGAAGACCAGACTGAAAGTAGCAGATTTGCAGTATGGTCTGAGGTCCACGTACGAGGACCGTCAGATAACGCGTTATGTCATCGGAACGAACAAAATTTATGCAAATATGGCCTAATTCTTAACATCTAGAAAAGTTATCGGATGTTAAATAAAAAATACAGATTCTCTGTTTAATATTTAGGCATAACAATTATTTACATACCTGTTCGAGTAGTAGAGGTAATTTATTTTCTGTTTACGGCCAGCTGTAACTTAACATATGAACCGTTCCTTGCAAGGTGCTGCACGTTGGTTTTGAAACTAAGAACTAGACGATGCACACTTGCGGAACATCGGTCTATAAGTAGAAAAATACTCCTATTCACGGAGAAAAAAAATAATGAACGAAGTTCCACATATGTGGACCCAAGGAATGAAGAGGTTAAACCTATTCGGAGGAAACTGGTTATTCTTCAAAAATGGTTCAAATGGCTCTGAGCACTATGGGACTTAACATCTGTGGTCATCAGTCCCCTAGAACTTAGAACTACTTAAACCTAACTAACCTAAGGACATCACACACATCCATGCCCGAGGCAGGATTCGAACCTGCGACCGTAGTAGTCGCGCGGTGGTTATTCTTCAATTACACTTTTCATGGTGGTGTATATTTTATCCCACCCTGATAACTGTGCGTGTTAACACTCCATGTCCAGGATCTGAGCAGGTTTGCTAGAACGGATAACATAGTCCCAGTGGATTACCGTTGGTGTGCCGGTCAGTCTGGGTGTGCTTTAAAGTGGTTTCCCACATCCGACTTAGGTGAAAATCGGGCTGGTACTATAATCCCTTTTTCTCTTTGCTGAATAATTAAATTTTACTTGTTTTAGCTGATAGTGAAAAGAGAAAGCGATAAAATCGGCACAATTAACGATTGTTGGTCCGTTACTAACAGAGTAATGCGTGACTGTTAACAGTATACGAGAATTTCAACGCTAGTATTTGCTTTGCGTAGTAATGTATGTTTTAAAAGGATCAGATTTCGTGAAAGGAATTTTAAAATAAATGCAAGTTCTTTATTGATCATGGAATGCGCATTTAAGGCAGTAGCAGTGGCGGCCAATCAACAGCATCACCGCATTGTAACACCCAGCTTCATTAGGCGCTTAGCATTATGACACTGTGAGAACATTTAAAACATATTAAACAAAAGTAATACAGATTTGAATCGTACGTAATTAACCTAAATATAAAACTTCCTGGCAGATTAAAACTGTGTGCCGGACCGAGACTCGAACTCGGGACCTTTGCCTTTCGCGGGCAATTGCTCTACCAACTGAGCTACCCAAGCACCTAAATGTATTTTGAGATGCGTCATATAGAACATCTGTTATGATTGTCACATGTACTTATCGTAAAAGACGACACGGACCTTAGTAATCACAAGATTCCAGCCAAAATCGACGTATGTAGACCTCTGTGTCCATTTTTTGGCTCTACTAGCAAACACGGATCAGCTGTTCAGTTTCCTCTGCGTTGTATGAATCTGTTCACAGCATTAGCGCCGATTACAGTTTTAAAATGAGTGCACGTACTTCGCAGCACAGTTTTTGTAAATGAACGACGTAGTTCACGTAACGATATGACGACTGGTAACTGTGTACAAATGTGAACCATTTTTGTGTTTATGGTATGTGATTTTCGTAATAGCCACAGCGTTGTATTACGGTGTATTTCTGTTTTCAGTGTATCATTTGTCATTTTATCACCTAACGATAACGATTTAATATTTCGCCTAACATGATGCTGTGATTACTTTTATGTGAACATGTGACATTCCATTACGTGTGTGTTGAGTTAGTTACATCAGTTAACAGATCCGTGCCAGTTTAAGCCTGTAATGTTACTTATATACTATTTTATTTGTTATATAGAAACCTCTTGATAGTCAGACGACTGAAACCGGTTGCATAAATAATTTTACTAACAACTCAGGGCGGAAATATGACATTTTTCAAATAATTAAACAAATTTTTACATCACCTTCTGCTTTCCATGCAGACACGAAGGGCGCCAAGGAAAAAGTAATATAAAAAGAACTGAGCGAGATCCATCTGCTGTTTTAAAACTGGAAGATAACGAAAATATTCCCCAGAGATTACAATTTCTAGATCATCGCAGACCTTGAGAAGCCGTGGATTGTTTTGCATGTTGCAGTACCTAACTTCCGCCTCAGTTACATCATCTGCAAACAGTTGTAAGACGTTCGCACGCTTTCAAAAGGACAACGTTATGCGCTGACACTTGGGGTACATACGTTGCCTCCTCGGCGCGAGGGCATCAGGCCGTCCCTTTAATTAATGATGCCAAATCAATTCGTAATCGGAGCATCCCTCCGTAGATGCGGGTCAAAGACAAAGAAAAATATGAAGAAATTTCTGTGTGTTTTAAAAACTAGTCACGTCAGATGTAGACGGTTAAGCATACTTCGTTAGTTGTGCCCATCTCGTACCCTGAAGAAGACCTTCTGTCATGTGGTATTTGCAAATGAACTGTGTTTCTTTAATGTCTTAACAGTTTTACTCGTCTTGAAACTGGAAATAAGCGTTAGTTGCCAATAGCTTCCATTTCGAAATGTTTTTAACATACAACTATTTTTAATAATACTTCTTAATTTCATTTCACTTATTGGTTTTTGGTGTGTAATAGAGTAGTAATGTCACACATGAAGCATTAAGTACTGTAGTGACAAGATTTTTCCCGACTGCTACTTTTTTTAAATTTCAATAGAATGCTTGTTCCTAGGCAGATGACGTGATGTATCTTGTAACATTCAAAATGGTAAAGAACAGAAATCAGTCGTCGTTTCCATTGTAGCTTCGTTATAGCAGGTCCAGACTTCAGCTATTGACTAGCCATTATCAATGCTAAGAATACAAGAAGTACATAGACAGTGCATAATATACAAAAATCACAATTCACGACTTAGACTATACCGCTTATACATCAAATTATATACCAGTGTTTCGGAGTTTTTATACATTCTCTAGCACGTCTACGCCCGCTGTTCAGGATCTTGTTACAGTTCATCAAAGATTGCTTAATGAAGGTAGGCTCTGCAAAGAATTCCGTTTGGTTGTGCTGCACCGTCTATATGAATTACATAATACATAACCTTCATAATAAAGCAATTATAATCTCTGATAAAATTTAAAAGTCGCCTTTGAATAAAATAAAATACAAGTAAAATTATGGACGTTGCTGTGCTAACTAACTGCCGCAAGTAACAGTCAATATTAGAAGATATAAAAATGCCGTATTCTCTCCTTGTGAGTTAGTTATTTTGTAATCTATAAAAGCACAGGTAAAATTACATCGATGAAATTTTCAAACAGCTAGGAGGCACATGATATATGCTGTGACTATTAGAATTGATCTGCATATCTTTTTTTTCCTTTTTTTAATATTGGTTTAGCCTACTAAGGACCACGTGAAGTAACTTATGTATTCTTTCTTTACTCCTTTGTTTCTTTCCAGTTATTTTTCATTGTTTCTTCTGTCCGTATTGCACCATTCTTTTTCTTTGTTTCCTCCTGGAATCTTTTACTTTTGCTCTGAACCTTTGTCTTTCTCCTATTTCTTTCTCCACTATTTCCGTTTCCCTCAGGTCTGCTTTAACTTCTTTTATCCACGTCATTGATGTTTTGAGGTTTCTGTCAAAGAATTTTAAAATTCTTTTGTTATCCTGTTTTCGTTCAGTCTTTTTACGTGCCTGCAATTCTTCTCTTCCTTATCGTGTCTAACAGTCGCACTACTTTGTCATAAACTTCTTTATTACTTCTTAATTTCCATTTCCCATTCTCATAGTAGTTTGGTCCCTATATTTTCCTCATTTTCTCCTTTCCTTCTTTTATATTTCACATGATTGTTTGGCTGTATTTAACTAAAGGCATTTTGATGCATAAAGGAATTCTGGTTTTATGACATTATTGTAGTACTGAAGTTCTGCATTTAGGGAAATTGTTTTCTTGTAAAATAGGCCTTTTGTTAGTCGAAAAGCCACCTACATTTTCCCTTCCCTTGCTAGACTAGCTTCTTCGCTCAGCATTTGCTCGTACATATTTAAATTTTGTAGCGTTTTTCATTCCACGTATTTTGGTGCCTCCTTCACATCTGTCATGTACCCTATTTTTTCAAAAGATATATGTAAGCCTGTCTTGCAGGAGATTTTCTGCACTGTTGCATCTACTATAGATTCAGCAAAGATGTCAAGGTCATCTTCAAAAGCCAGACTATCAAAACTCAGATTTTCCCTTTTCCTCTCTACTTATTTTGATCGGCATGACGCGTTATGTGACTCATATTACTTAATAGTTCATCGATGGCGCCAGATATCACCGAGATAAGTCATTGATGCGATTTGCCAGTCCGTCTCTAATGTAGAGAATACTACTGACTGTGTCACTTCATACACATTTTAAATTATAAATACAATAAATATAAAATACTGAATTGCCGTTACTAACAGTGTAGGTGTATCTAAAACAATACAGGGTGTTACAAAAAGGTACGGCCAAACTTTCAGGAAACATTCCTCACACACAAAGAAAGAAAATGTATTATGTGGACATGTGTCCGGAAACGCTTACTTTCCTTGTTAGAGCTCATTTTATTACAGCTCTTCAAATCACATTAATCATGGAATGGAAACACACAGCAGTAGAACGTACCAGCGTGACTTCAAACACTTTGTTACAGGAAATGTTCAAAATGTCCTCCGTTAGCGAGGATACATGCGTCCACCCTCCGTCGCATGGAATCCCGGTTGCGCTGATCCAGCCCTGGAGAATGGCGTATTGTGTCACAGCCGTCCACAATACGAGCACGAAGAGTCTCTACATTTGGTACCGGGGTTGCGTAGACAAGAGCTTTCAAATGCCCCCATAAATGAAAGTCAAGAGGGTTGAGGTCTGGAGAGCATGGAGGCCATGGACTTGGTCCGCCTCTACCAATCCATCGGTCACCGAATCTGCTGTTGACAAGCGTACGAACACTTCGACTGAAATGTGCAGGAGCTCCATCGTGCATGAACCACATGTTGTGTCGTACTTGTAAAGGCACGTGTTCTAGCAGCACAGGTAGACAATCCCGTATGAAATAATGATAACGTGCTCCATTGAGCGTAGGTGGAAGAACATGGTGCCCAATCAAGACATCACCGACAATGCCTGCCCAAACGTTCACAGAAAATCTGTGTTGATAACGTGATTGCACAATTGCGTGCGGATTCTCGTCAGCCCACACATGTTGATTGTGAAAATTTACAATTTGATCACGTTGGAATGAAGCCTCATCCGTAAAGAGAACATTTGCTCTGAAATGAGTATTGACACATCGTTGGATGAACCATTCGCAGAAGTGTACCCGTGGAGGACCATCAGCTGCTGATAGTGCCTGCACACGCTGTACATGGTACGGAAACAACTGGTTCTCCCGTAGCACTCTCCATACAGTAACGTGGTCACCGTTACCTTGTACAGCAGCAACTTCTCTGACGCTGACGTTTGGGTTATCGTCAACTGCACGAAGAATTGCCTCGTCCATTGCAGATGTCCTCCGTTCTAGGTCTTCCCCAGTCGCGAGTCATAGGCTGGAATGTTCCGTGCTCCCTAAGACGCCGATCAATTGCTTCGAAAGTCTTCCTGTCGGGACACCATCGTTCTGGAAATCTGTCTCGATACAAACGTACCGCGCCACGGCTATTGCCCCGTGCTAATCCATACATGAAATGGGCATCTGCCAACTCCGCATTTGTAAACATTGCACTGACTGCAAAAGCACGTTCGTGATGAACACTAACCTGCTGATGCTATGTACTGATGTGCTTGATGCTAGTACTGTAGAGCAATGAGTCGCATGTCAACACAAACACCGAAGTCAACATTAGCTTCCTTCAATTGGGCCACCGAGCGAGGTGGCGCAGTGGTTAGACACTGGACTCGCATTCGGGAGGACGACGGTTCAATCCCGCTTCCGGCCATCCTGATTTAGGTTTTCCGTGATTTCCCTAAATCGCTCCAGACAAATGCCGGGATGGTTCCTTCCAAAGGGCACGGCCGAATTCCTTCCCCGTCCTTCCCTAATCCTATGAGACCGATGACCTCGCTGTCTGGTCTCCTTCCCCAAAACAACCCAACCCCCCCCCCCCCCCCAATTGGGCCAACTGGCGGTGAACCGAGGAAGTAGAGTACATACTGACGAAACTAAAATGAGCTCTAACATGGAAATTAAGCGTTTCCGGACACATGTCCACATAACATCTTTTCTTTATTTGTGTGTGAGGAATGTTTCCTGAAAGTTTGGCCGTACCTTTTCGTAACACCCTGTATAACACGGGAAAAGTTACGTAGATTCAATATTATAACCATGGAACTCGTATAGTAATACGTCAATGGGTGCTACATATTGGCAAGAAGTCAGTACCTACTGCTATTCTTTGCCATTTTTAAAAATTATATCACAGCCGTGCAGCACGTTCCACTTTCCTAATGGAAAGTAATTTGATGTACCTTGAAACAGTTTTTCACGTTCTGAAAAACCTAATTTTTCCAGGATAATTCTTTTCGTTTCAGGAAAAAGCTGCAGCACACAAAGAGAGTTTAAGCCACTACGTCTCTCCTTATTAGTAAGCCCCACAGTAGCTACCGAACACACGTTTCGCACTGGCAAGCCGGAAGGTACGAGTGAGGGCAGTGGGTGACGCGAAGGTCTCGGTTAGCCGGCGGCGCGCTGCGGACGCATCGGCACGCCCACGGGTGGCTGGCAGGCCTGAGGCGAATGTCCGTGGTCCGCATTCGGAGCGCGACCGCCAGTCGCCAGCTCTAAATTGTGCGTGACGGGCAAGCAAACTGGATGTCGGTGTTCGGAGCGCACCGATATGTGGCTGCAAGGGAAAAAAAAGACGCTCGCGGGCTGTGGGCGTGTTTATCGTGGGCTAGCGGCGCTGCTCGCATCCACGGGTCGTACTTTTTTGATAACTCGCACTGCGCGTGAATCATCCGTTCGTTACGTCCAATTTTTTCCGCTTTTCGAGGTAACACTGTTTCTATTACTATTTTATTGCCCTTTCACCTCTTTCATCTCCACGCACCTTCGCTGCCTTCACGTTTACACATAGTTTTCACCTGTCGTGAATTTTTCACTCTGCAGTGGGGTGTGTGTTGTTTAGGAACTTCCTGGCTGATTAAAGCTGTCTGTTCGAACGGAACTCTAAACCAGAAACTTGATATTCGTTGGCAATGCTGTTACTGACGGCTATCCAGTCACGACTCACGGCCCACCGTCGTAGCTTTAGTTCCTCCTGTACCTCATCTCCTGCCTTTCAAAGTTCAATTGCATATCTTGCAGGACTGCACTCCTCAAAGAAAGAGAAGGTTCCGCATTCGAGTCTCTATCAGACACAGTTTTGTTCAAATGTGTGTGAAATCTTATGGGACTTAACTGCTAAGGTCATCAGTCCCTAAGCTTACACACTATTTAAACTAAATTATCCTAACGACAAACACACAGACACCCATGCTCGAGGGAGGACTCAAACCTCCGCCAGGACCAGCCGCACAGTCCATGACTGCAGCGCCTGAGACCGCTCGGCTAATCCCTCGCGGCAGACACAGTTTTAATCTGCCTGCAGGTCGATCTAGTTTTGTGTGCTGGAAGTGTAAAATGTGATAAAACCCGTCCTTTTAAGTAATTTGTATAAAATTTCGTAAGTGAGCAACAACTTAGCTTTGTTGAAGGTAGTGTTAGGAGCGGGGAGGAAGTGGAGAGGTGCTGGGCCGAAATTATTTCATATATTTTACCAAAAAAAAATCCACGAAGACTGAGCTTTAATATTAAAGTTCAGAACTCAGTTTTCCTTTACAATTAAACGTCACATACTCTTACTTCAGATTCCAGTTTCAAAAGACAGCATGCTACAAAAGTAACAGCCTAACAGTTTGATGGCAACACACATGAACTCAAGCTCAAATTAGTAGTTTTACACACTAACTAACTCAGGAAAAGACAGTTTCAGAACTGGCATCAATTTCATGGATCTTAGGTAACAACTACACAAGTTAAAGCCTGAGTTATAACACTGATCTGCACTTTCCCGAGTCTTGACGTAATTAAATTCCACAAAAATAAACTTGCAGTTACCATATAAATTATCAAAACTTGTGTAAGGCGTTATAGTAAGGTTCAGTGCAGTGAACAGATTTTAAAAAGAGCAACAATAATTACTTAACTTCAGCTAGTGAACACTTTAAAATTTAAAGATGAAATACACAAATGTCAAATAACGTAAACCTCAGGCACTCAGCCTTTTCAAGCAATATTATCTGTAGTATGATCTCATTACAAACAGTGCTAGTTCGAAGAAAACAGTAGTGACAGCTTACAATTAAATAGCGATTATCTGTAACTAACACCAAGTAATATTTACCATGACTAGCTCACAGCATGACAAATTAAAAGCCAGATTAGAGACTGGCTCCTAATAACACAACACAGGCACAAGCCCCACTGTCAAATGGCTGCCTCCTGGATTTTCAGCAAAACATCAGTCATCAAGATGGCCTTTACGATGCATTAACAAAGAAGAACATTTGGCTACATGTACCTAAAACATACATTTCTTACCACAAGCAAGCAACCAACGTAACCAAAGCATAAGGGATGGTACATATACAGTTGTTACATGTAGCAGCTATTGATTTGAATCTCAATAAAACGCCACCAGATATCGGTCACAGCACTGTTCAAACGTCGACATGAGAACAAATATAACTCGCCTTTCAAATGTAACCAGGGCGTGGGAACAGCACAAGTAGTACAAAAATTCTCATCGCTTTTTGGAGGACTCCGTAGAAGAATACCACCGGTACATAGCTTAGGCCTCTGAACCAGCTACAATCAACACGGTGGTGACTGGTTACCGGAGTAAGAATAACTAACAAGACTCCTACAATAGTATGCCACAATGTCACCAATTCCTTGCAGGCTCCACAAGAGTCCACTACACAGAAATCTAAAGTAACACAAAGCCTCCTGATCTGCTCGTCAGGATTCTAATAGAGCCCCTCACAGACACACGTGCCTCTAGCAGTGGCAACCTGGAACAAGTTGCTACCTCAAACACACCACGGCTGACTTGTCCGGCGCCTGTCGCCGCAGTCCGCATCACTCGCGCCACATCGCTGGTAGCCACCGCACAAACCATGGCGTTATGTTCGAAGAGAAAATCACGACAACGCACACGAGCCCAAACAGCGTCCCGCCCGCTGTTCAAGAAACCCTCTGACTGGAAAATTTTGAGAGAATAATCTAGTTATCTAAGAAGTTAGAAGACGCAGCAAAATCATCGCAGAGGGACTTGACGGTCGGCTCGGAAGGTACGAGGGCTGTTCGAGAAGTAAGGTCCGATCTGTCGAGATATAGAAACGACAATGAAAATAAAAAAAAAATTATTCGCAACCGTTAGCCATACCTTCCAGCTACCTCTCTAAATAGTCGCCGCTCCGACTTAGACATCTGTCGTGGCGTTGTACAAACTTTCCAGTACCCTCGTCACTGAAAGAAGCCTGTTTTTTTCGCCAATTCTCTACGCTGCTCTGCCTTTGGTTGTTTGTCCCAAAATGTTGTCTTCGTAGCCAGCGGTTCATGTGAGCAGAGATGAACATCGGAGGAAGCCAATTAAGGGTTGTGTTGTGGGTGGTTAGGCACTTCCCATCGAAAGAGCTGCAGGAGAGTCTTCATTTCCCCTGCAGAATGCGGCTGACAATTGTCTTGAAGAAAGAAAAGCATGACATTTATGTTATGTGGGCTGCATAGCTTAAGGCGAAATCGCTCAGCAAATCCACGTACTTGGCAGGAGACACTGTTGTTTTAGGCATTTCTGCGTGATCACTTTGCGCTCTGAACTGAAAAGAGCGACGTGAAGCGATCGACAGGCACACTAAAGGCAGTGCCCAACACATCTGTGCGAAGTTCCACTGGGTTCTCACGGTGGTGTCCATTTCGCACCTATTGGACCTTACTTTCCGAATACCCCTCGTAAAATCTTCTGGGTTGTTAAGCCACGTCATATTTCTTCTATACGACTGAAGTTTCGAGCCCTCTGCTGGGATGTTCTTCAGGGTCTTGTGATCTCCACGGTTGACTGACTAGTGTCAGAGACCAGCGTCGTGTTCTCTTATAAAGAAGGATTTTACTCGCGGATTATTGATTAAAATTCGTGTGGCTACCATTGGTAGGCCGTCGTCATTGTATAGTAAATGAAGTTCTCTGTGCTAATGCTGAAAAAACGGTGCTACTATCTAAAATTATTGTTGCTACCGTAGGCGGGCCATCGTCATTGGATAGAAAGGAATTTTCCAGAACTTTTCTGCAGGAGAGCAATTGATTAAAATTCTTCCTGCTGCTATTTTTGGGCCTCCGTTATTTGCTAGAAGCAAAACGGACGGAGCAACAGAGAGCGAAATGCTTCTCATAGGTATTATCCAACCGCGACATTATTCCACTTGACCTCGTGTGCTCGTTACGGGAAACACGCGGTGAGGTTACAGTAACAAGTACAGTGGTCACTTAGAAAAATACATCGCAGTGTGAGTGATTTCAAAACAGCTGCGTATACACTCTCAAGTGGCTCGTCGTATCCTAGTGAAATGTCACGATAAAGTCTCACGATAAGTCTACCGAAGCTCCCTCACTCCCTGGTGCAATAATATTGTGGTTTGGTTGACTAATAGCTTCCTGGACGTTGTCTGCACTGCTCGCACGCTGCAGCCGCGTATTCGCTTCCTGGATCGCGGGTAACCACGAAACCGGAAGCCTATAGCTGTTCTCTCAATTGAAGTTTCATTCGTTGTTAGAAAGTTCACTCAGTTCTCAGACTTCTCTTCTATAAGTGTTTCCTTAGCCAGCATACATATGTTACTGAAACCGATGTCAGGACCACAGTTTTCCTGATGTTCCACTACCACAAATTTCACATTTATTTTAAACCTGTATTCCTAATACGTTCTTTAACAGTCCTTCCCGTTTAGCCTATACAGGGTGTTACAAAAAGGTACGGCCAAACTTTCAGGAAAAATTCCTCACACACAAATAAAGAAAAGATGTTATGGGGGACATGCGTCCGGAAACGCTTAATTTCCACGTTAGAGCTGTTTCTAGTCTCGTCAGTATGTACTCTACTTCCTCGATTCACCGCCAGTTGGTCCAATTGAAGGAAGCTAATGTTGACTTCGGTGTTTGTGTTGACATGAGACTCATTGCTCTACAGTACTAGCATCAAGCACACCAGTACGTAGCATCAACAGGTTAGTGTTCATCACGAACGTGCTTTTGCAGTCAGTGCAATGTTTACAAATGCGGAGTTGGCAGATACCCATTTGATGTATGGATTAGCACGGGGCAATAGCCGTGGCGCGGTACGTTTGTATCGAGACAGATTTCCAGAACGAAGGTGTCCCGACAGGAAGACGTTCGAAGCAATTGATCGGCGTCTTAGGAAGCACGGAACATTCCAGCCTATGACTCGCAACTGGGGAAGACCTAGAACGGCGAGGACACCTGCAGTGGACGAGGCAATTCTTCGTGCAGTTGACGATAACCCTAACGTCAGCGTAAGAGAAGTTGCTGCTGTACAAGGTAACGTTGACCACGTCACTGTATGGAGAGTGCTACGGAAGAACTAGTTGTTTCCGTACCATGTACAGCGTGTGCAGGCACTATCAGCAGCTGATTGGCCTCCACGGGTACACTTCTGCGAATAGTTCATCCAACAATGTGTCAATCCTCATTCCAGCGCAAATGTTCTCTTTACGGGTGAGGCTTCATTCCAACGTGATCAAATTGTAAATTTTCACAATCAACATGTGTGGGCTGACGAGAAACCGCACGCAGTTGTGCAATCACGTCATCAACACAGACTTTCTGTGAACGTTTGGGCGGGCATTGTTGGTGATGTCTTGATTGGGTGCCATGTTCTTCCACCTACGCTCAATGGAGCACGTTATCATGATTTCATACGGGACACTCTATCTGCATACAGGAAAGTCAAAACAACCTTTGGTGACATTAAAATCAACGGTGGTAACATTAAGAGTGCAACGGGAATTCCACTGTTAAATGCAGAGGAGAGAGCAGATAGGTGGAAAGAATAGAAGAAGAAACAGGAGTCTATTTAGAAGAGATAGGGGATCCAGTATTAGAATCGGAGTTTAAAAGCGCTTCGGAGGACTTACGGTCAAATAAGGCAGAAGGGATAGATAACATTCCATCAGAATTTCTAAAATCATTGGGGGAAGTGGCAACAAAACGACTATTCACGTTGGTGTGTAGAATATATGAGTCTGGCGATATACCATCTAACATTCGGAAAAGCATCATCCACACAATTCCGAAGACGGCAAGACCTGACAAGTGCGAGAATTATCGCACAATCATCTTAACAGCTCATGCGTCGAAGCTGCTTACAAGAATAATATACAGAAGAATGGAAAAGAAAATTCAGAATGCGCTAGGTGACGATCAGTTTGGCTTTAGGAAAAGTAAAGGGACGAGAGAGGCAATTCTGACGTTACGGCTAATAATGGAAGCAAGGCTAAAGAAAAATCAAGACACTTTCATAGGATTTGTCGACCTGGAAAAAGCGTTCGACAATATAAAATGGTGCAAGCTGTTCGAGATTCTGAAAAAAGTAGAGGTAAGCTATAGGGAGAGACGGGTCATATACAATATGTACAACAACCAAGAGGGAATAATAAGAGTGGACGATCAAGAACGAAGTGCTCGTATTAAGAAGGGTGTGAACAAGGCTGTAGCCTTTCGCTCCTACTCTTCAATCTGTACATCGAGGAAGCAATGATGGAAATAAAAGAAAGGTTCAGGAGTGGAATTAAAATACAAAGTTAAAGGATATCAATGATACGATTCGCTGATGACATTGCTATCCTGAGTGAAAGTGAAGAAGAATTAAATGATCTGCTGAACGGAATGAACAGTCTAATGAGTACACAGTATGGTTTGAGACTAAATCGGAGAAAGATGAAGGTAATGAGAAGTAGTAAAAATGAGAACAGCGAGAAACTTAACATCAGGATTGATGGTCACGAAGTCAATGAAGTTAAGGAATTCTGCTACGTAGGCAATAAAATAACCAATGACGGACGGAGCAAGGAGGACATCCAAAGCAGACTCGCTATGGCAAAAAAGGCATTTCTGGCCAAGAGAAGTCTACTAATATCAAATACCGGCCTTAATTTGAGGAAGAAATTTCTGAGGATGTACGGCTGGAGTACAACATTGTATGGTAGTGAAACATGGACTTTGGGAAAACCGGAACAGAAGAGAATCGAAGCATTTGAGATGTGGTGCTATAGACGAATGTTGAAAATTAGGTGGACTGATAAGGTAGGGAATGAGGAGGTTCTACGCAGAATCGGAGAGGAAAGGAATATGTGGAAAACACTGATAAGGAGAAGGGACAGGATGATAGGACATCTGCTAAGACATGAGGGAATGACTTCCATGGTACTAGAGGGAGCTGTAGAGGGCAAAAGCTGTAGAGGAAGACAGAGATTGGAATACGTCAAGCAAATAATTGAGGACGTAGGTTGCAAGTGCTACTCTGAGATGAAGAGGTTAGCACAGGAAAGGAATTCGTGGCGGGCCGCATCAAACCAGTCAGTAGACTGATGACAAAAAAAAAAAAAAAAAAAAAAAAAACTCTACCTGTGCTGCTAGAACATGTGCCTTTACAAGTACGACACAACATGTGGTTCATGCACGATGGATCACCTGCATATTTCAGTCGAAGTGTTCGTACACTTCTCAACAACAGATTCGGTGACCGATGGATTGGTAGAGGCGGACCAAGTCCATGGCCTCCATGCTCTCCAGACCTCAACCCTCTTGACTTTCATTTATGGGGGCATTTGAAGGCTCTTGTCTACGCAACCCCGGTACCAAATGTAGAGACTCTTCGTGCTCGTATTGTGGACGGCTGTGATACAATACGCCATTCTCCAGGGCTGCATCAGCGCATCAGGGATTCCGTGCGACGGAGGGTGGATGCATGTATCCTCGCTAACGGAGGACATTTTGAACAGTTCGTGTAACAAAGTGTTTGAAGTCACGCTGGTACGTTCTACTGCTGTGTGTTTCAATTCCATGATTAATGTGATTTGAAGAGAAGTAATAAAATGAGCTCTAACATGGAAAGTAAGCGTTTCCGGACACATGTCCACATAACATATTCTCTTTCTTTGTGTGTGAGGAATGTTTCCTGAAAGTTTGTCCGTACCTTTTTGTAACACCCTGTATACACTCTGCCGCAGCCACACGTCATTTCATAGACGTCCGCAGTGTGGAGGTTATCAGGTTTAACCGTTTTGTGTCGATAAAAGTCTTTTATTTCCTTTTGATTTGAGAAGGAGGTCTTTTTACATTTCCGTAGAGTTCTGCCTATGCAGTCATTGACCCCGGAAACAAACGGTAGCTTATCAGCATGGGGAAACGGTTCCTCGTCATTTCTTTTTTTTTTTTTGCGTGATTAATATTCTGTTCTATGGCTAAAAAAACCCAATCATCAGCCTTCATTGTCTTTTTTAAGAAATCCAACTCTGACTGCAAGCTGTTGTCGTCTCTGATGCGGAAGGCACGTGAAGAGACTGGGGTGTTTGGTGTTTCGAAGTGGCATCTAAATATCTATTTGTGTTCGTAAGATTTCTCTCCTGAGTCCTACAGTGTTGTCAGATCTTTTATATATCAAAACGTCTAGAGACGGGATACCGACCTCACTCTTAACATCCAAGATAAAGTTGAATATACAGTAAGTCTCATTTAAGATAATCCGGAACGCGAAAAGCTTTCCTTTGCCATGTGGCCATATTTCAAAGTGATGTGTCATCCATATAGTGGAAGGCTTTAAAGGAGCATTACTTAATGTCTGTTATTCAAAATGTTCCATAAGAATGTCAGCTGCTACTGGCAACAAGGGTGAACGCATAGCACACCGTCAGACTATTCATAAAAGACATGTTTCTTCACTTTGCTCAGAAGCTGTGTACCAACGGGGACTGTAGTATTCAAGGTACTAACCTCTTAAGTCTAGCCAGACTGCGTTATTCCGACAACGTTAAACTTATCAACTTTATTCACCCTTTATTGAAAAAGCATGGAACCTATGGAGGCTATCTGTTGCGCCGTGATTCAGCTGCGCATAGGTGGTTCCGCCACACTCGGCAGCTGGTTCCAGCGCTGTTGGTGTGTTCCCACTCCGGCGGAGAGCACGTTAAACCCCGAAGTAGCTGATCACAGCGACATGAGTGGCAGCCGACAACAAGAGTCTGGGGTATGGAAGCGATGTGACCACACCTTGTATCCAGGACCGGGGGTCCGTTGGCAGCAGCTGCAGGACAACACTTCAGTGCGGCGTTGGTCTTGTTTACGTCCCGGAGTGACTGCTTATGGAGTTTCCCGGCTCGTAGACAACGTCTGGGGTATAGAATCTCGGTCATCCATCTGACAACGCTAGCGAGTGGCTCCGTATGCAAGAGGCCAAGAGGCATGACCTGACATTTAAAAAAATGAGAAGCTTAGTCTTATGTACTGCTGTTTTAGCACCATTTATTTGGTAATTTGGGGAGGGATTTGTCTTTTGATTTTCCAGTTCTTTTATTTATTCTTTCCGTATCTTTCTTTTTTGCTGCTGAGGGGTGGAGGGAATGCACAACTCCAGCATTTGCCTTACGGCTGAGGGAAACCCCCTAAAACCCCAGCTAGAGTTGCATAACGTCCCTTTCTTATCCTTTTCCTCAGTTTTATACTTTATTGCGTCTGTTGTTGTGGTCTTCAGTCCTGAGACTGGTTTTATGCAGCTCTCCATGCTACTCTATCCTGTGCAAGCTTCTTCATCTCCCAGTACCTACTGCAACCTACATCCTTCTGAATCTGTTTAGTGTATTCATCTCTTGGTCTCCCTCTACGATTTTTACCCTCCACGCTGCCCTCCAATACTAAATTGGTGATCAATTGATGCCTCAGAACATGTCCTGCCAACCGATCCCTTCTTCTAGTTAAGTTGTGCCACAAACTTCTCTTCTCCCCAATCCTGTTCAATACCTCCTCATTAGTTATATGATCTACCCATCTAATTTCAGCATTCTTCTGCAGCGCCACATTTCGAAAGCTTCTACTCTCTTCTTATCCAAACTAGTTATCGTCCATGTTTTACTTCCATACATGGCTACACTCCATACAAATACTTTCAGAAACGACTTCCTGACACTTAAATCAATACTCGATCTTAACAAATTTCTCTTCTTCAGAAACGCTTTCGTTGCCATCGCCAGTCTACATTTTATATCCTCTCTACTTCGACCATCATCAGTTATTTTGCTCTCCAAATAGCAAAACTCCTTTACTACTTTAAGTGTCCCATTTCCTAATCTAATTCCCTCAGCGTCACCCGACTTAATTCGACAATATGCCATTATCCTCGTTTTGCTTTTGTTGATGTTCATCTTACACCCTCTTTTCAAGACACTGTCCATTCCGTTCAACTGCTCTTCCAAGTCCTTTGCTGTCTCTGACAGAATTACAATGTCATCGGCGAACCTCAAAGTTTTTCTTTCTTCTCCATGGATTTTAATACCTACTCCGAATTTTTCTTTTGTTTCCTTCAATGCTTGCTCAATATACAGATTGAATAACATCGGGGAGAGGCTACAACCCTGTCTCACTCCCTTCCCAACCACTGCTTCCCTTTCGTGCCCCTCGACTCTTATATCTGCCATCTGGTTTCTGTACAAATTGTAAATAGCCTTTCGCTCCCTGTATTTTACCCCTGCCACCTTCAGAATTTGAAAGAGAGTATTCCAGTCAACATTGTCAAAAGCTTTCTCTAAGTCCACAAAAGACAGAAACGTGGGTTTGCCTTTCCTGAATCTAGCTTCTAAGATAAGTCGTAGGGTCAGTATTGCCTCACGTGTTCCAGCATTTCCACGGAATCCAAACTGATCTTCCCCGAGGTCAGCTTCTAACAGTTTTTCCATTCGTCTGTAGAGAATACGCGTTAATATTTTGCATCCGTGGCTTAATAAACTGATTGTTCGGTAATTTTCACATCTGTCAGCACCTGCTTTCTTTGGGATCGGAATTATTATATTCTTCTTGAAGTCTGAGGGTATTTCGCCTGTCTCATACATCTTGCTCACCAGATGGTAGAGTTTTGTCAGGACTGGCTCTCCCAAGGTCGTCAGTAGTTCTAATGGAATGTTGTCTACTCCCGAGGCCTTGTTTCGACTCAGGTCTTTCAGTGCTCTGTCAAACTCTTCACGCAGTATCTTATCTCCCATTTCATCTTCATCTACATCCTTTTCCATTTTCATAATATTGTCCTCAAGTACATTGCCCTTTTATAGGCCCTCTATATACTCCCTCCACCTTTCTGCTTTCCCTTCTTTGCTTAGAACTGGGTTTCCATCTGAGCTCTTGATATTCGTGCAAGTGGTTCGCTGTTCTCCAAAGGTCTCTTTAATTTTCTTGTAGGCAGTATCTATCTTACCCCTAGTGACATAAGCCTCTACATCCTTACATTTGTCCTCTAGCCATCCCTGCTTAGCCATTTTGCACTTCCTGTCGATCTTGTTTTTGAGACGTTTGTATTCCTTTTTACCTGCTTCATTTACTTTTCCTCTGTTTTATATTTTATTGCGTCTGTAGATGTTATAAGTCCTTACCCTCAGCGACTGTCCTCATTTTTGGGTGTTTTTCTGATGTATGATTTCTGTTGCTATTGCCGTGATGTGTTTATACCTTGGTCTGTTGAGATAGAGTTAAGTTTTCTGCAAGACTTGCTTAATGTTGTTGCTGGTGATGAGCTTACTGTCTCCGTATGTTGTCATTTGCTTTATTAATCTGTCCATTGAATCTGTTGCTAGCGTGACCTGTAGTGCAGTTGCTGGTTCATACGGTAGTTTTGGGATTGTTCTTAGCATTCCCCAGTCTGCAGGTTTTATTTTATTGCACCGTGTTTCTGTGCTGTACCACAATATCGCGGTGTATTCCAGTATTGGTCTAACGAAAATTTTGTACGTGTGGAGTATTACAGAGTTTACAGCTCCACCGTTTCGACGTTGTAGCAGTTTGATACTGGCTAGTTTTGTATTTGCTATGCCGATTTTTTGTATAGTTTTTTTTTCTCCCAGCTTACGACGTTCTCCATTAACAGACGGAGGTAATTTTCTGTTGTCGTTGGCTCTACTCCTTGCCTCCATAGTGTGATTTCCGTGTTATTTAGGTATCGTTCTTCATATTGCATAATGTGCTGTGCCTTATTATCAGTAGTCGTGATTTTGTTGAATTAGGGCGTATCCTCCACGATGACATCCATTTTTCAAGGGTCTTGATTCATCTGTTCGTTTTTGTCGATATTAGCTCTGTCCTTGAGGACTGGCACCAGAAAGCTATTCAGGGTGTTTCAGAAGTGGTGGTCAATATTCAGGAATATAACAGGAATCAGCATTCGAAACAAAAACTTCAAGTAAATATGGGCTCTAAAACGCATACCTTAAGAGCTATGGACAATTCTTGATCTTCGATACGGTGAAACAAATCTTTTTTACCACTGCAAGTTCTTTCCTTTCCATATTTTGGGAAATAATAGTATGGACCAAAACAAGAAGAAAAAGACTAGTAAACATGTGCTCTAAAATGCATACGGTAACCACTTGTTCATCTTTACTACTTTAATACACAACTCTTCTAACGAACTTTTTCACCTTCGCTACTTTTAAACACAACTCTTCTAATGAACAAAATATCATAACTTTTAAGGTATGAATCTTAGAGCACATGTTTACTGGACTTTTTTTCTTGTTTTGGTCTATACTACCACTTCTCAGAATATAGAAAGCAAAGAGTTTGCAGTAGAAGAGATCTGCTTCACAGTATCGAAGTTCAAGAATAGCTCATATCTCTTTAGGTATGCGTTTTAGAGTCCATATTTACTCGACGTTTTTGTTTCGAATGATCATTCCTGTCATATTCCTGAATTTGATCATCACTTCTGAAACACGCTGTATAGTAGGAATATAGTACTATCGATCAGTTTAATCCTATTGATTGTGGCATATTTGGTGCACCCTGTTCGTATAAGGGTGTCCGAAAATTCGCTTAGGTTTCTTTGTGCTATTATTTTTAATCAGTTTTATTATCTCCCGCCAAATTCTCTATCAGTGTCAAGTAGTAATGCTGCTGTCACACTGGCAGCGTTTATTGCCTCAACGCTGCTACTGCTCTCACCTGTCTCTCGTGCTCCCTTGTTGTTCTTTCTCTGTGTCTCTCCAGAGCCGAGACTCACTCACGTGTCCTGCCTCTCCTTCATCTTCCAGTCTCCGAGATAAGAATGGCCGTCTCATCCTCCATACACACCGGGCTGCCATCACCAGTTGGTATCCGCGTCTTCGCAGGTGCCACTACCAGCGTACTTGATCCACAGTGCTTCTGGTTTTTTTTTAAATATATATATAAGGGAAGCCTACTGTTGTTGTTCGGGGGGCTCCTAGGCAGTTGGATGGTAAGCAGCAGAGCCACATACGCTGGCAGTGGCACTTGGGAAGACGCTGGTGGCAACTGGTGATGGCAGCTCCGTGTGTATGGAGGATGAGACGGCCATTCTTATCTCGGAGACTGGAAGATGAAGGAGAGGCAGGACACGTGAGTGAGTCTCTGGCTCTGGAGAGACACCGATAAAGACAGGTGAGAGCAGTACGGAGTGAGCTATCACTTCGCCAGCAGTGGGGCAGCCCAGTAGAGTCCTGCCCCGAGCTAGCAGCTATCGGAAATTGTTATCTGGGTGAGTGAACGGTGACTGGCTTCTTTGCTGCAGGGGAGGGCGAGCCGACGATGCGGAAGTGGACACAAACAGTGGTGTGTCTCACGGGGGTGAATCTCATATAGGGACTTCTGGTAACACGCCCTTGGTTCGCTGCCACGCCATTTGAAGAGATGCAGGTTCATCAGTCCATCATCTCGCTTTCTTATTGGCTGAGTTTTAGTGTCCCATGTTTCTTTTCGCTTATAGTTAACAGCACTTGGTTTCATCACAGTGGCCGTGCGGTTCTAGGCGCTTCAATCTGGAACCGCGTGACCGCTACGGTCGCAGGTTCTAATCCTGCCTCGGGCATGGATGTGTGTGATGTCCTTAGGTTAGTTAGTTTTAAGTAGTTATAAGTTCTAGGGGACTTATGACCTAAGATGTTGAGTCCCATAGTGCTCAGAGCCATTTGAGCCAAAACAGAAGCTGCCTACGCTGCATGGTGTTCCGGTTACTTATGTGTATCTGCCACTGCTTACGAATTTGAGTGCGAACTGCTCGATTTAAATGCATTGTAAGTATATTGCTCGCATTTTACGTTATTTTCGTTTACATCTGTTTTCCGCACTTGCTCATACTTCATGGAGAAGTTAATGTTAGCAGGGTTCGACAGTACTGGTGTTCAGCTTCATTATATCTTACCACGGAATGAGTATATAATTCTGCTTTGAATGGTGTCACTTCTTGCCACTGAGTGCCATGCTTTTCACAGCTCCTTGCAGAGTGTGGGATGTAGATGTAGACGAGTAGGCCCTATGCTTTGTAATCCTAGTGACAAAGCATTCTTCCTTTCAAATGCTAAAAACGTACACTAGTCACGCAAATTTTTACACTCATTCAAAAAATGGCTCTGAGCACTGTGGGACTTACTTCTGAGGTCATCAGTCCTCTAGAACTACTTAAACCTAACTAACCTAAGGACATCACACACATTCATGCTCGAGGCAGGATTCGAACCTGCGACCGTAGCGGTCGCGCGGTTCCGGACTGAAGCGCCTAGAACCGCTCGGCCACTCCGGCCGGCTTTACACGCATTGTTAACAGGTATTACAAACGTACATTTTATCAGAGTGCAATGAAAATATCGGTGGCTTCCACTAAAGACGAAAGTACGGAAATATAACGTAGAGTACGATCGGTATACCTACAATGCAATGAAATCGAGCAGTTCACATACGAATTCATAAGCAGTGACGGAAAGATAGACGTGAGTCCACAGAATGTGACGAAACCATCTTCTATTTCACATGAAACAAAAACAAATATGGAATCATTCATCCCACCCAATGTTACTGATCAGAGCAAAAATTAAGCAGGATGTGAGCAAGACATTTACGCTGCAATTCAAATAGTGCAATAAGCATAATATGGTAGTAATCAGGAACATTATTTACATTTAATAACAGCCACACAGTCGATATTGAAATATTGGCTTTTACAAAGAAATACACTTTACCACCAGACTACCAGACCCATCCATAAAGTATAAACGAAAAATATTATCTAGTACTTACATTTGAAAAGTAATAAGACGGATTTCCGCGCTATATTTCTCGTGTTCAGTGTTCACTGCCAAGCCACTTGAAGCGCTGCTGTCGTTCCCTGTTCCCGTGTCATAACAAGGTTTTGCACTTTTGTTATGTTTTGTGGTGTGTGCTCTTGAGCGGCGGTGCATAAGAAGAGTGTTGTGCCAGTGGCGCTTGACCAAGACTTCGGCTCTGCACTCCCTTGCATTCTGGTTGTGTTTCACCAAAAAGCTGTGGTTCGTGGTACTTACTGGAATTAAGGGAAACGTGGAAGGGAGGATCCACCAGTATAACTTTCTTTTCACACAACCTGTTTATTTAACAATATATGACCATCAAGGGTTTTTTTTTACAAAATGAACAAATTTCCAAAAATGTTTTGACCTTAAAGCTTAAGATGAATAAGCTTTAGCAAACGAAATCAAAACAGCAAACAATATGACAAACATTAGAAGACGGCCGGACCTGCAGCCCACCTTCGGGTGAAGAAGCGGTGTTTTCTACCGCGCTGGACACAGTCTCTCTTATCAAATACGCTTTTGCAACACATTAAAACAATATAAACCCCACTGATGACAACAGTGATTAAGTTGCTCCAAACAGATGCCGTAAGCTTTAATTTGAAAGCTATACGTTGAAAGGTTTGGTGTTAAGATGCGCACCTGTGCTTAAAGGTTAAATAGATTAGGAAACACTATGACAATGATAACGCTTACTTCAAAGCAACCAACCTCTTAATTTCAATCGGCAACCAAGGTGCGACGGGATCCCAACCCGTTCCTTTTGACAATCTTATTTTGACTAAAGCCTTGGTGACATTTGGATGTTAATATTATCAAAGTTAAACTGAGTGTCAGTTATTAAGACCGCTGTGGAGGAACATCTTAAAATATTATTTGTCAACACTTATTACAAGGGAACTCACTCTGATGAAACACAAGATCCAGCTAAAATACACTAATAATGACGCGGTCTTTCAAACACAGAAACGCACAACATAATACAACGGGTTGTTCAGATTATAACTAATGACTGAGAAATGCAATTACAATCAAAGAACTGAACCGGTTAAGATCTAAATCTAACCACAAGGCCCCAGTTTTGTTTAACAGCAACCTGTGCCTTAGTGCAAATGTTCTGGCTATATTTGCCGGCCGGAGTGGCCGAGCGGTTAAAGGC
This sequence comes from Schistocerca serialis cubense, assembly GCF_023864345.2. Taxonomy (NCBI): domain Eukaryota; kingdom Metazoa; phylum Arthropoda; class Insecta; order Orthoptera; family Acrididae; genus Schistocerca; species Schistocerca serialis. Next base: position 295,542,480 of record NC_064639.1, read on the forward strand.
GCTACAGTCTGGAACCGCACGACCGCTACGGTCGCAGGTTCGAATCCTGCCTCGGGCATGGATGTGTGTGATGTCCTCAGGTTAGTTAGGTTTAAGTAGTTCTAAGATCTAGAGGACTTATGACCACAGCAGTTGAGTCCCATAGTGCTCAGAGCCATTTTTCTGGCTATATTTACGACCAGGAGCTGATCATTAGAACATTAATAATCGGTTATGAACCAGAAAATAATAAGGAAAGGCAATATAATAGCTGGACAAATTTTTAAACGACAACTAGTGTCTTAGTACAATAATACAACCTCTATATTCACGAGGCAAGAGCCGACCGAGCAAAACTCTGAGGGTCGGGTACAAACCAGAAGATAATAAGGAGGGTAGCTAGACAATGACACAAATCACCACGAGGATTACAGAATGTTACTCCCCTTTATCAGCAAGCAGTTCCATGGATTCACGGTGCGTCGCAGCGGTTACTGAGTGGTGCCGATGAAAGTCAGGTAGAAGGGGGCAGCCAGGCCACGAGCGGTCGTCCGACACGAATGTTGACAACCAACCGACGGGATGTCTGCCTGCTGCTTGTGGTCGACGCGGACCCCGGTGAAGTACTCCGGTACCTTCGCTCTGCGCAGGCCCCCCTTGCGCAGCTCGTGTCTTCGGCCGCTCAGGCCTCGTGACCAGCTCTTGTCACGACGTTACTCCCCAAACTTCCTGCCTCCCACCCGGGCTTTTTTTTTTCCTTTATTGAATTTCGCAGGAGCTTAGTACGCTGTTCTTCAGCCTACAGAATTTTTAAAACATAATAAGATAGAAAACAATAAAGCAGGCGATAAAACGGTGACTTAAATTGTAAAACGGCGGAAAATTGTGGAAACTTAAAACATAAACAAAGGGTGGGGGGATGCTAATAAAATACACAGGAAGCAGACAGGTAAAATAGTAGACAGACAAGTAAAAAACACGGCGACAGTCGCAAGAGATATAAAAATCACACCCAACGACAGTATGATGTCCGTTCGCAACACTTTGGAAAAGCCGCGCAACACTTAACAATCACTGGAAACACTGCACTAGAGAGTCGGCACGAAAATGTCACACCACAGCCAAGGGCAGATGGTGGGGGGGGGGGGGGGGGAAAGGGGGAGGAGAGAAAAAACGAAAGGGGGGAAAGAGGTTTTTAACTGTACGAAATATAAGTTTTCTGTAGGATGACGCACGTTTAGGGATTGTGATTTAGTTACTGTAATATCAGTTGCTGTTTGATTATTATAACTACACAAACAAATTTCAAAATCACAGCTTCAAGGCAAAAAGTACTGTCAATAGCGAATGCAGCTCACGGCACAGTAGCGCTTATACCAGAGATGTTACTGCTACAAAGAGCAAACCGTCCTCTAAAGATGATAGAAATTCACAATAATTTCCGTAATTTTGTTTCAAAAGAGAACCAGTTTGAATAAAGGCATGTGAAAACCTGGTCAGCATTTTCCCATGCAGATATAAGTTACTAAATAGAGAAATAGCACCTTATTAAAAACGTGTCTTGACAAATCAATCGGTTCTGTGAGTGAACCAACACACGGGACGGGTACTGACTTCCCTTCATGCTGGTTATAAGCGTGATTGCAAATTGTATCCTGCCTTTCATTGCTGCGAGTTAACTTAGAGGCTAAAGTAAGATGAGCAGCACATTAACAGTCTATTTTACTTATTCCCCTGCATCTAAAAAGCTAAAACTTGCCAATAATTACTGTGCGATTGAAATTGTCAGCAATTTAGACGTTATCGGTGGATGATAAAAGTGAAAATGTATACATGAACATTGAACCCACGTGTGAAAACTCAGTGCACGAACGTGTGTGCAATAGCAACTGTGGTAACCTAGACTTGAACTGTCGGGTGGTGAAGCAATGAAAAGAGACTTCCCATCTCATGCGACTCACTTCAGATCTTTCTTAGTCAAGCTATCCTGAGTGTTCCACCAGTCACGAAGAACGCTCGAGAGTTAATGCAGAGCTACTTGATATTTAAATTCGGAAAATAGACACTAGACTGGTAACATGGAGCTTCAGAAATGTTTCAGGAGTGTGGAAAATCTTTAACGCATTGGTTGCTCAATTAACAGATGCAAAAGACGATCAAAGCAGGGAACAACTGATAGAGGTATGATGAAGGTTTATTGAAGTGCACCATTTCAGTTGATTTCATTGTCGAGTTAGTTCTAATGTATGGTGTCCTTCCAGAATTATTCGAACTAACAGAACTAGGTCTTGAACTACAGTATTAGAATTCAGCTGTTGGTGTTCGATGAAAAGAAATTGGGCAGACGACTTAGGACCGATAGATTTTATGATTGTTCAAAACAGCGGTTGGAGAAATTTCTTTAGCAGACAGTGAAGATTGCTTTCTTGAATGTGCTGAAGTGTTGCACTTATTTACTTGGCTTGAAACTCTTGGAATAACATACGGTAAAACAAGTATAAAAACCCTATGTCGTCGTTTTTGTCTTCCAGAGAGAGGAATACTTAGAGGATTTCGGGATTATACGAAAGAGAAGTAAATGCCAGCATCCTTCCTGCCTCTTCTCAAGGCAGGCAAACATGTTTCCGTATCTACTAGTGAATTTGACGTTGTTTGTGGCAAATAAGTTTTGTTGACGCTCATCGTATCTCATTTCAACATCCTATCCATTCTCTACAACAGAGCTTGGAAGTCCCTTGCCATCTCCGACAGTATTCTCTAAGGTACACACGCTGTGCAGTGGGACGAATTGTAGGTTGGAAATGAAGTTAACGCACTTCGCATGCCGCGATCGGAGGGTAGGCACTTTTATTGTTCCAAGTCTTATGCTGCCATCACCTGATCTTATGTAACTTGTTACCATATCACGATAATACCTTAAATGAAGTCAAACCATTAAAGGCCCTCCGCATGTGTAAATATATTGATAAAAACCCAGTTGGTACAATGCACAGTCACCAATATGCATGGATATCACGAGGTGTTTGCATTTTATAAACTAAACGGGTTTTTATCAAGATATTTATACATGTGGAGAGCTTTTATGCTTGACTTTGTATAGTGCAACACGGCAATTTCATAACAGGTTTCGTAACGTCACAATATGGTACAGCGTAAGACTGTTGAAACCTGTCATCTTGGAACAATAAAAATGTCTACACTCCGATCACGGCGTACGAAGTGTGTTCTTCATTTCCATCTCTGACAATATTATGGTGTAATCAGTAAACCTTCAAATTATGGCGTCCTCTCCACAAACATTTTTCCTTACTCTAATTTTTTTCTTGGTTTTCTTTACTGCGTACTCAGTATACTGATTGAACATCAAGGCGGACAGGCTACAGCTGTAAGTAACCTGTTTGTATGTTGGCAGCGCTGTAGACTGTGTTAATATCGCTGACAGCTCTCTGCGCTCTCTGCAAGAGATTTTGTGCTCGGAAGGACTAGCAGTTAGCGAGTCGATAGGGAAGGGTATGGACATGATTTTCTTAGTGGAGACTCTGTCTTGGTGGGACACGCAATGTAAAGTGAGATGAAATGATGTGTTTATAAGAAAATATGCAAGGAAATGTATGATGATGGAAGTTGTTGATAATGTTTGGGTAGTGGAATTATTGACAACTACATGATTTTTTTCAAAATTTGATGTCACATGAATAAAGCAAAATTTTCTAAATAGATTGTTTGCTCTTCATCACAATCTTTCTTTTGCTAACCATATGCCTCCTAGTAGTTAGAGTCTCTAGTAGTTAGAATCTTTTTATGTAGCTGGCTGATGTTGCTACTTGCTGTGTTATGAAGATTTTCTGTGAGGTAAGTGACTTATGAAAAAGATTGGGGTTTCCACTATCAGGATTTGCGATTGAAATAAGTTTCGGCTATTAACAAAGTTGGAGGTAGTTTCATATTTCTTTCATTTCATGTTTTTTGGATTTGTATTACTGTTAGGATTTCTTGCAAATCAGTGACATTCCTTCGTGTTCGTAATTGGAAGTCATGTTGTCAACGTACAGCAGTCAGATTGCGTTGGGCTTGTATATTGTGAGTAATAAATGAATAGGTTAAGTCTGAATTGTCTTTGTCAGGGAAAATTCTGTAGGTCACTGTTTAATTAAAAAAATAATTAAAGAGGCAGTTTCACAATCCTGTCTCATTCTCTTTAGAAACGCTGTCTCCCTTTCATGTTAACTAACTGTGATACCATCAGGAACCGTTGTTCAAAGCGACTGTAGATTGTAAGGAATGATAGGCTCGAATCTTTTCTCTAGTTATCATGTGTTCTTCACATTGATGTGTTTGATTGTTTGTGTGGGGTATCGTTGTGATTACCATTCAGCAGTGAAAACTATTAGGCAGAACTCGACATCATCACAGAAATAGCAACAAACAACGGATATAATAGTAATTTAGATACAAAATTAAACAAGTGCAGTCAATAAGCACGATAGACATTCAGAGACAAATAACAACACAAGGAAACACCACACAAACAAGCACATATAGTGACCTAGCAATAACAAACCAAAGAATACATGTAAACGAGAAAGAAGATTCATCATACCATACAGACAAAAACTCATACATAAAATAACGAATATTTTCAAAAGGCTAGGCATAAACATTGCATTTAAAACAGACAATTCAGTCAAAAACAACAAAAGACACAGATATTTACTAGAAAGCAGGAATACGTCAACTACCATACAACACGTGATGGAAAGTTTATAGGACAAACCAGTGAAACATTCGACACTCGATACAAAAAAAAATCAGATCATGGAAATAAGGGATATGCCACTCAACTTTTACTGAATAAATTATAGAAACGAATCACAAGGCTGTTACAAGAGAGAAAGACATGAATATGATTAAATAACGGAGGACATCTACTCAGATTACAAGAAAATTGTCACATATTCAAAACAGAGGCAGAAAATTAACTACTATTAATGGACCAAGTGAATAACCATAACTAACAGTTTACACTAATTGATCACGTAGTAGACAAAACTCCCCATAGAAGATGGCTGGTTCAAATGGCTCTGAGCACTATGGGACTTAACTTCTGAGATCATCAGTCCCCTAGAACTTAGAACTACTTAAACCTAACTAACCTAAGGTCATCACACACACCCATGCCCGAGGCAGGATTCGAACCTGCGACCGTAACGGTCGCTCGGTTCCAGACTGTAGCGCCTAGAACCGCTTGGCCACTCCGGCCGGCCCCATAGAAGATCAGACGGTCACAAATGCATTCCTCTCCTAGGTGTATAACTGAAAAACAAAAGCTTGCACACACACACACACACACACACACACACACACACACACACACACACACACACACATGCTCACTAACCTACATCAATATACGTAAAGCCAATTAAAGCAGTTGAAATCAAAGACTTGGAAAGTTAGAATCACCTACAAAAACAAATGAATCTCTAGACTCAGAAAACTGCACTTACAGTACTATGTTTCGAAAACAAAGTGAGTACAAGAAAAATTCAAACTTTCGACCAGTTTTGCACATGAGAGAAAGCTGCTTGTATTGCAAATAGGAGAAGCTGATCCGTAACTATCTTCCCGTTTCATTACAAAATCCCCCATTTAAAAGTTGCCTTGTTCAAAAGGCTAACGCGGTTGGACGTTCAGGTAAAATTTAAAAAAATAATCTGCAGCATGCAAAAAGCGTCTTTCTTTCTTTTTTTAACTATTGCAATTTATATTATCTCCATGCTTGAAGGTACCATCCTGCATTTTCATTTAAAGGGCTGCCAACACACCGTACATAGGCCCTGAGTCGGCAGAGCAAGGATTCAGAACGCGACGTATTACCTGTCCTTTGGGGCTTCATAAGTTAACAAATGTTTTTCACGACTATCTGACCATCGATGAAGAGGTAATTAGAGACGTACTGAGAGATTGTATTCGTCCCCAAGTGACCTCAGTAGCTCATTGCCCATAAAGAAATGTACGGCATGGAAGAGACTAGATATTTGATGATTATCATGATACACACAGCGCTCGCGTAGTACACTAGTCCAAGTTTTCCCGATATTGTACTGTGACTGAATGCCAACCTTCACTCGGTATCGTATAATCACCAAGGGAACAATAAATTATGCACATAAACACTGCATAAATTTATAGAAGACTACAAAAATACTCCCCTTAATATTTTATATAAACAATACTACACTGCCGTTGTTTACTCACTCTAAGTTTAATAAATGAAGTATCCCTTTAAAGTACGCAAAAATGTTCCCTAGATGGAAAAAAGCGTTTAAACTGTTGTCTAGAGCAGATGACTGAGACATTAGTTATAGTTAGAGACCACGGACTTCTTCAAATCCCAGTATCAGTCACAGTAGGGGCCACGCGGCCAGTTAAGGCCTCAGGTCACGTAGCAGGCATCCATACAGAAGGCTTCTGCCGAAAAGGTAAAAAAGGGCGGATTCTATTTAAAAACAGATTCGACGTGAGCTGACTGCAGAGCGCAGAATTTTCCAACTGGTTCGCACAATATATCAATTATGCATCTACCCGCTTTGCATTTTATATGAGACCAAGATAAAAAAAATTGTGTTTGTGTGTGCTCCAAATAAGTCTTCAAATAACAAGGGAATGCGTCCTAATCTAATCCAGTTCGTTCCATATTAAAGAACGTCATTGCAGCCAGTGCATATCACGTTACCAATGAAAATAACACTGCAGCTGGCACATAAGAAGAGTTCTTAATGCACGTTCTTGTTATCGCAGTGATGACAACGTTTCCAAAAGAGAATAACAAATAGAAAAAAGAGAAAAAAGAATATGATTTCCGATGTCCTGCTATATTATGAGCGATCGCGTTCACCTACCTGAGAGCTGTTCCTATGATTCAGAAAGAAAGAGTTTAGAAACTAGGGATATTCGTACTGAGAGAGAACCGACGATGTGCATACAAATATTTATCTCTGTTATAGTGCGTTGGGCGTCTACGAATTATACACATCGCTACGGGTGCTCCAAAATGGTTCAAATGGCTCTGAGCACAATGGGACTTAACATCTGAGGTCATTAGCCCCCTAGAACTTAGAACTACTTAAACTTAACTAACCTATGGACATCACACACATCCATGCCCGAGGCAGGATTCGAAACTGCGACCGTAGTGGTCACGTGGTTCCAGACTGAAGTGCCTAGAACCAGTCGGCCTCACCGGCCGGCATGGGTGCTCCCACGGGCTCTGAAACTGGAGGTTGAAATATCAGTACTCCACAGATTCTGTCCATACCGTTTTACTTGAAAGGCAGTGGTAAGCAATCTATGAAGATACCTACTGCACAGACTACTTCTCACTGCAGTCAGAGCGGATCAGACTTCGAGACATTGAGGTTTGTGTGCTTCCGTTTGGTGACACCACGCTACTGATATTTTTGCTGTAATTGTTTGATACACATAAATCCTATTTTACGGAATTTCCAAAAAAATTCAGTGTCTGTTTTATTTACGTACGTATTCAATTCTCAAAATGTGCAGTGTGAATCTCCACTTCTTTTTCAAAATAGCCTTAATCTCTTCTTCCAGTCCATTCGGTCACTGCTAAATTTCTTTATTTTCCTGTTTTTTCCAGCAGTTCCCAACACGAATTCCTGAAACCTAGGTTTTATGAGTGGTTTTCACGTTAAAATTACAGCGTTAAGTCAAAACTGGTATCACACAGCTTGTATACTTTCCACTTCACAAAAGTTCAGCACCTCACACTGTAAACTTTGTGTAGTTTACCAAACGCATTCCCACTTATTCTCATTCTTCTATTTTTTATGTGCTCCAGACGATGCCCTTAACTTCCCCCCCCCCTCCCCGCCCCCACAATAAAAAACATAAAAGCTTATCAACAGATACCAGTGAATTCATTGTTAATTTGTGCCATTTTCCTTTCATTGCCTAGATAATTCAGTATTTTATTCGTGTTATGATTTATTTTCAGACTAATTTTAAAATTTTGTGTACAAATATTTTCCATTCGTTGTTGATGTTTATCCGCAGTGGAGGCGAACAGTCAGATGTCATCACAAAAATAAAGTGGTTCAGGTACATCCCATTAACACTAGTCAGCCTTCTTCCTTGTGATAAGATCTAACCGTAGTGTAAGAGAACGCACGTGGTTGAATTAATAATAATTTCGTTATTCTTTTGTTTACTGCGCGACAACCACTGCTTTATATTCACAGCTACCAGTTTCACTTCAATGGCCTCTATTATGAGGCTTCATATGTTGCAACACTAAACCCAACATCACTGTATGTCACAGCTGAAAATGATAAGCAAACCAGTGATTGCCGTCCAGCAAGCGGATTATTTTTTTCCCAAGTTTAGGAAGCAAAACTTCCCTTCATGAGAAAGAGATTAGTTTTGGTAATTTGCAGTCACCTTTATTTGCCTCCTATTTCAATTCTGCGTTTTTCACGCACTTGTGAAGTCCATTAAAGCCGTAACACCATTGTATATTTTCGTCCGAGCACAAACAAAAGTGTGAAAAAACTCCTCTTTTCCAAAGGCTGTTAAACAGAATTTTCGGAACTATTATCCCCGCTCAAATTCTGTTGATGTCAGTGTGGTAGTTTATATTCATTGCAGGAACTTCTTTCATTTCGGGGGTCCCACAGCCACAAATTTATTGAAGGAGAATTCTGTTTTCCACCATGGTTGTTGTACAATCTCTTCTTTATATATACAGGGTGATTATAATTAAACTTTCAAAACGCTGTAGAAATAACGCCACTGGTCAGAATGACGTCAAATTGCAAATGAATATTATCGGAGAAGGGGGAAAACGTATGGCAGAAGTAGAAAAATAGTGTGAAAATTGATCAGTAGATAGCTCTGTATGTGTAAGAATACGTAAATGAAAACACCTGTCATGCGCACGACCCATTTAAGCTGGTATAAACATGCGAGGTATGCGGCTTTTTCTCCTTTCACGTTTGCGACGTTCGCCATGACTGTATCAATGGAGGATCGCGCTCTGCTTGTAAAGCTGTATTACAAGAATGATGACTGTGTACACGTCGCTCTGCAGAAGTTCCGGACACTTAAAGGTTTGAAAAAAGGCGTTGGTCCGATGACTGCCGTCGGTCTGGAGAAAATGATTCGGAAATTCGAAAAGACAAGTTCTTGGTAGATGGAGGAAACGAAATGATTCGACGTCAGTGGAAGCAGTGGCCACAGCAATGGAGGAGGAGTTGAGTGGTGGTGTGCAGACATGTTGTGCACGAAGAATTGCCCGAACATTGGACATACTCGTGTGGACGGTGCATAAAATCCTACGAAACTTTCTTCTTTGCTATCCATTTTAAATTACCCCTTATGCGCGAGTTGCTTCCTATTGACCTGCCAGCAAGAGAGACCTTTGCTTTAGGATTCCCTGCTCGCATGGAAGTGGGCAATGATTGGCCGTGGAAGATTTTGTGGACAGACGAAGCCCACTTCCATCTGACAGGATACTTCAATACACAGAACTGTCGAATATCCTGGAAAGGTCACTGTGTGGTGCGGGTTTACGACATCATTTATCTTAGGGCCATATTTTTTCGAAGAGACGGGTGCTTCCGGTCCTGTTACCTGTATCGTCACCGGTAAGCGCTATCAGTGTCTTTTGCGTAACCACGTCATTCCAGCTCTCCAACAGCGTGGATGTGTGGATGGGATCGTTTTTATGCAAGATAGCACACCTCCGCACATTGCAAATCCAGTTAAGCAGCTGCTGAAGAGCCATTTCGGAAACGCTAGAATTATCGGCTTCCATTTCCCTACATCCTGGCCGTTTCGATCACCTGATCTTAATCCGTGTGACGTCTGGCTGTGGGGCTATCTGAAAGATGTTGTGTTCAGTGTTCCGATTGCAAACTTAGCTACATTGAAGGCACGCATTGCACAACACATTCTGAACGTGACCCCGGAAACATTTCGATCAGTTGTGGAAGATGCTGTTTGTCGATTTCAGCTTCTTGCTGAAAACGGAGGACAGCATACTGAACATCCTTTGCGCCAGTCCCATGGAAATTAATAATCCGATTTTATTTTGATTGATGCTTTTTATGCGGTTTTTGGCCTCAGGACAATTAAAAATCGATGTGATTGATGCTTTCTATGCGGTTTTTGGACTCATGACAATTAAAAACCGATGTGATTGATGCTTTTTATGCATTTTTTGGCCTAGGGCAATTAAAAACTGATTTTTCCCACCCGATGTGATATGACCTTGCCGTGGTGAGTGGGCATATGTAACTAACAGTATCACACCAGTACACCCATTCACACTGAGTAGTTCAGTTTATTTAACGTCAGACATACACCTTAGGCATTGTTGTAAACTTCATTTTCCTTTTTGTAGTCGACCACTATTAAATTATCATACTTACAGCTACATTTATTGCTACATTTAGTAACTATTTATTTTTCTTCTGCCATACGTTTTCCCCTTCTCCGATAACATTCCTTGCCATTTGACGTCATTCTGACCAGTGCTATTAGTTCAACAGCGGTTTGAAAGTTTAAGTTTAATTATAATCATTCAGTACATAAATTGAAGTCGCCCTTTCGTGTCCCTCTGCATGTGCAGGCTAATCTTAGGAACTGCTTTAGGATTCGGTTTTTACTACTAGATACACGGATTCATGAGGAAGGTTCCTGAGTATAATTTGTAAATATTTCGTACAGTTTGTCTGAATTATAGCGAGTTGAAGTTTAGTTGTGAAAGCGGCGCCGTTGCCACCTAGAACGTGGCTGGAGTAATTCGACAGAGGAGCAGTTATTTGAGACAGCGGAAAACGTCACACAATTTGAGCGGTATAGGGTCTAGTTAGAAACTAAAAGGTTGTAGAATGCAATCCCAGTTGGCTCACTTCTTTTCACCCTGCCATTTAACCTAGCACTCTTCCCTCAACCATGTGGAGATTCTAAAAAAAGAAACGTGGCTCGAATTGCCCCCCGTCATAACGTAGCTCTCGCTTTCCATGTTGGAAAACTGAGTAGGGTCATGCAAGACGACTAAGTGACATCCAGCTGAGACAATCGTTTCATAATAACTGCATATGCAAAATATCATGCGGATCTAAAACTTGTAGTTTTGAATTCTTTATGCATAAAGTAGAACGCAGCATGGGATGCACCTCTGTTTCATTATTACAAAGACAGTTGTACAGCCGCGCAGCATATGACTCATCGTTCAGCTCTCTGTTTTCCTTGATTTAAAGCCAGCCGGTGTGGCCGAGCAGTTCTAGGCGCTTCAGTCTGGAACCGCGCGACCACTACGGTCGTAGGTTCGAATCCTGCCTCAGGCATGGATGTGTGTGATGTGCTTAGGTTAGATAGGTTTAAGTAGTTCGAAGTTGTAGGGGACTGATGACCTCAGATGTTAAGTCCCATAGCGCTGAGAGCCATTTGAACCATTTGAACCTTGATTTAAGCATAAATGTAAACACTATTCTCTGTTTCGTGGAGCGAATTGTATTATTTGTTTGGACAATTTCAAACTATGCAGAAGACTGGTAAACGAATCTCCACTAGCAACGCATTTCGAAATATGACGACAGTTTCAGATAGCCAGTTTCTGTTTCCTTCACATTAGCAATCGCAATTTACACTCTTAATTCACTGCAGATTGTTCGAACGGGCAGATATACTCAGCTAGCAGGTATTCTAATAAATATGACCAATAACGAGAAGTTAACCACCCCATCATATGGTGTGAAACTTACAGTCTGAAATAATCAAATATTTTTAAGCAATGGATTACATTCATTCGTTTGAGAAAAACCGCATAGCGAAACAACTTGTGAATCCAAAGTATGTAGTGTTTTATTTTCTATGGTTAAAGTAAAACGTTTTTCGAAAAGCTACTTTAGCCACTTTGCTTCGTTTAGATGCAGTACGTTCTTCCAACATCTTTATGCTTTCCTTCAACGAAACCTAGATGTGGACACAGTTCTTTTCGTGACAAAGCGAAGACGCCTGTCATTGAGTCCACGACAAAGAATTACGGCAACGAGTCTCAATATCGCATCACAATACGTACTAATCTTGAGAAGAGGAGTGTTGTAACACGAGTTAAACATGTCCATTTTGCGTGTTTTTATTTATTTCCCTCCGTCACATATTGAATCACTCACACACATATACTCATGATTCACTAACAGTATTTACATTGGTTGTAAACATGTTAATTGCATCACGATGTGCTGTCGCCGGCAAGAGTGGCCGAGCGGTTCTAGGCGCTACAGTCTGGAACCGCGCGACCGCTACGGTCGTAGGTTCGAATCCTGCCTGGGGCATGGATGTGTGTGATGTCCTTAGGTTGGTTAGGTTTAAGTAGTTCTAAGTTCTAGGGGACTGATGACCTGAGATGTTAAGTCCGATAGTGCTCAGAGCCATTTGACCCATTTTTTGTCAGTGCTAACAGACAAGCAGCTCTGCGTGAAATAACCGCGGAAATCAATGTGGGACGTACGATGAACTTATCCGTTAGGACAGAGTGGCGTTGACGTTAATGGGCTACGGCAGCAGACGACCGACGCGAGTGCCTTTGCTAACAGCAGGACATCGCCTGCAGAGCCTCTCTTGGCCTGGTGACCATACCACTTCGTTCCTAGTCGACTGGAGAACCGTGACCTAGCCAGATGAGTCCCAATTCCAGTTGGTACGAGCTGATGGTACGAGCTGACACTGTGCAAGCCGGTCGTGGCCCATAATGTTGTAGTGTGTGTTTCCATGGAATGGGCTGAGTTTCTGGTCCAAATGAACGGATCATTGACTGGAAATATGTTCATTTACATGGAGATGCACTTCATATTCCTAAACAAAGAGGGAATTTTTATAGATGACAACGCGTCGTGTCACCGTGACACTGTTGTTCGCGACAGGTTTGAAGAACATCCTGAACAGTTGGAGGGAATGATTTGTAAACCCGAATCGCCCGACATGAATCCCATTTAACATTTACGAGAAATAATCTCCAAAATCCTGCACCAGTAACACTTTCGCAATTATGTACGGCCTTACAGAAAGCATGGTAATATTTCTGCAGGGGACTTCCAACGACTTTTGGAGACGGTGCCACGTGGAGTTTCTGCACTACCCCGTGCAAAAGGAGGTCCAACACGATATTAGGAGGTATCCCAGAACTTTTGTTACATCAGTGTATATGGAACACATAATATTCACGCCTCCAGACAATTATCCCGCCGTGCGTTACTTATGTCTCGTAATTTAAATAAAAGCGACGATATTCGCTCACTTAACTTCACTCTCTGAATAAACAAAATACGCAACGCCAGTCAGGTCTTAGATACCCGTGCGAAGCCGGGTCGGGTCGTCAGGAACTATTGTTTCCAAACGATCAGTTGATTTCTGCTGTTAGCCATTTTCAAGTACGCAATCCTATATTCTCAAAAAAAAACGAGCATCAACAGCGTCCTATACTTTCGACGCTTACCGTACGAGGTGGAGGAGCTGTTAGCACGCTGGAGTCTCATTCGCGCCGACGACGGTTCAAATCCACGTCCGACCATGCAGATTTAGGTTCTCCATAACTTCCGTAAATCTCTCCAGACCAGTGCTCGGATGGTTCCTTTGAAACAGCAAGCCGATTTCCTCCCCCATCCTTGAAACATTCTGAGCATTGGCTCCGTCTCTAAAGACCTCGATATGACGTGAAACCGTAATCTTCCTTCCTTCTTCGTCAAAGCTTATAACATCTATATCTATACTCCGCGAGCCACCTCACGGTGCCTGACGGACGGCTACGGTCGCAGGTTCGAATCCTGCCTCGGGCATGGATGTGTGTGATGTCCTTAGGTTAGTTAGGTTTAAGTAGTTCTAAGTTCTAGGGGACTGATGACCACAGATGTTAAGTCCCTTAGTGCTCAGAGCCATTTGAAGCTGACGGACGGTACTTTGTGTACGTGTGTCACTTCGAAGTTTTCCTATTCCAGTCGTGAATGGTTCGCAGGAAGAACGATTGCTGGTAAGCCTCCGTGTGAGTTCGGACCCCTTTGATTTGACCTTCATGGTCCTCCCCCAAGATATACGTAAGAAGAAGCAATATGTTTGTTGACTCTTCTAGGAAGGTACGCTCTTGGAACTTTAACAGTAAATCACACAGTATCCGCAACCCTGCCTTGCTGCGTCTTCCACTACAGTTACCTGAGTACGTATTTGACACTTCGGCGCTGACTAAATAAGCCTGTAACAAAGGGCGCTGCCCTTCTTTGGATCTTCTCTGTTTCCTCTGTCAATCCTATCTGCCACGGTGCTAACATTGACGAGCACTATTCAAATATGAGTAGAATGAGTCTTTTGTTAGCTATCTCCTTCGTTAGTGGCCTACATTTGCTAAGGAGTCTCCCATGAATCTGTCTGGGAGCTCCTTTCCCTGGATTGATTTTATCCGGTCGTTGCACTTCAAATCGCTCCGTAAGCGTACTGCTACCAGTGATTGTTCTGCAAACGTGTAATCATAAAATGACGGCTACTTTTAACTATGTATACACAACACGTTACATTTGTTTATTTTGAGACTCAATTAGCAATTCCAGCACCAAAGTGCCGATTCTCTGCAGGTCTTCCTGCATTTTACTACAGTTTGCTAGCGTAGTGACTTCTCTGTATACAACAGCATGGTGCGCGAAAACCATCACTGAACTTCCGGCGTTATCTACTAGGTAATTTAGATACACTGCGAAAAGTAATGGTCCTATAACAATCCCTTGGGGTGCGCCCTAAGTTACTTTTACGTCTGAAGATTTCTCTCCGTTGAGAACGACATGCTGTTTTCTAGAAACTCTTCAGTCTAATCACACAGTTCGTCTGATACTCCGTACGCTCGCACTTTGTTCATTAGGTGGCACTGCGGAACTGCATCAAACGGTTTTTGGAAGTTAAACGCTTTCCGGAAGTAAGGGAACACAGCATATACCTGTGTGCCTCTATGTACTGATTTCTGAGTCTCGTGGACGAACAGTGAGCTGGGTATCACACAATAACATGTAGGTTCGAAGCCTGTGTTTAATAAATTTCAATTTTGAAAATGACCTTACTGCGCAAATGCTTGTGATTAGAAGTGAGAAGATACATTCTTAGAGCGATCTCGATACTATGAAAATAATCTTCGACATTTTATGAGTTCTGGTTTGGATAAAATGACTGACGTAGCAATGGAGTCGCGCTGCTTAGGTTTACAGGTATATGTAATGACATTCCAATGAACAAAGTTTGATGCTTTTATTACACATAAATATTTCAACAAAACTCAAGACGTCAATCCGCAGTTAGCCTTACAAGGAAATCCATAAAACAGTTGTGTCAAACTGTGTGTGAGTCTTTTTTTTAATACAACCCCTAAAATTAATGAGCAGATACAATTTGAATTTTAACTTTCTTCCCCCTTTCACCTTTAAGAAACAACGAATATTAACACGGCGGCTAATGAACCAGCATGACAAAAGTACTTGGAATCAACTAAAACAACTTTCCAATTATGGTCTGGGTTCACCATCCTGCATTTAGAATAAACAATTTTAAAAGGGCCCACAGATAATCTTTACATAAAGAACAAATCCCATTAATTAACGACGACGTACGGATGATACCAACTCACGGCGAAATCGAACTCGTTTATCATTCTATTAGAAAATTCAATAAACATTTTCTGGGTTTGTGACCGCATTGGCAATATATATAAAACTACTGACGTTTCGGTCCCTGTTGCAAGCGACCTTCTTCAGGCATCGAAACGCAAGAGTTTTTACATATATTGACAAATCCAGAAAAATTTTACTGGAAGAAATACTTCTAATTTGGGCAAAGCGCAGCCAGGGACGGTCCAATCAAAACGGGACTCTCACAGAACAACACGCACTGACTCACATTAACAAATGAAGGCTAACCACACCCAATTCTGCTGCGCACTTGAGATGGCAATAAATTACCTGCATATGCCTTAGCAACCTGGAAACCAAGTTTAAACCTTGTCTGACAGAAGCCTCCAACGCAAACGACGCAACACGCTACCAAACGATACTTCTCGATAGCACCATTCCTCACGATGAACCATACACTGATAAACAGTCGCCACAATCCGACCCCTGCAATGCGCCTCTGTACTCTTATACACCAGGCGGCGTAGCAAACAATGGCTCCAGCAGAAGACCCAGCGCACAAGACCCTCCTCTCTCCCTCTGCAGCGTGGCATTAAATCCGCATTTTTCCTCTTCACGCACCTCCTGTCGAGCCGCGGAGAAGACCACAGCGCCAAGGCGCAGCAGTATGGTGTTTGACCGCTCTCATCAGGTATCGATACGAACATTATTTCTCTTATAACCATTGGAACATGTAAGTAGGCTGTTTATGTTTTCTCTATGTAAGTAGGCTGTTTATGTTTTCTTATTGGCACCGTTACGTGGCGCTCAATATGAAAATCGCTGGCTGTGCTGTGTGCGGTCTGTGGCTGGTTTGCATTGTTGTCTGCCATTGTAGTGTTAGGCAGCTGGCTGTGAACAGCGCGTAACGTTGCGCAGTTGGAGGTGAGCCGCCAGCAGTGGTGGATGTGGGGAGAGAGATGGCGGAGTTTTGTAATTTTTCATGAACTGCTATATTTATATATGATGATATCAAGGTAAATACATTGTTTGTTCTCTATTAATATCTTTCATTTGCTAACTACCCCTATCAGTAGTTAGTGCCTTCAGTAGTTTGAATCTTTTATTTAGCTGGCAGTAGTGGCGCTTGCTGTATTGCAGTAGCTTGAGCAGCGAAGATTGTTGTGAGGTAAGTGATTTGTGAAAGGTATAGTTTAATGTTAGTCAGGGCCATTCTTTTGTAGGGAATTTTGAAAGTCAGATTGTGTTGCGCTAACAAAGTATTGTGTGTCAGGTTAAGCACAGTCTCGTGTAGAATTGTTCAAAGGGGACGTTTCATATGTCGACCCTTAGCCGAGGATACCTCACTGGAATCTTCTGATTTTTTCTTGTAGTTTGTGTAATTAGTGTAGATTTTGTTTATTGCTAGCGCGTAATTATAGAGAGAATTTCCTTTGTAGTTGCAGTCTTTCATTGTTGTATAGTAAAACAGTTGTGGCATGCGTGTAGATTTGCACTAAGTATTTCGCAGCTGCGCTTGCAATTAACTAGATATTATTTTCAGTGCTATGTTAATGTGTTCTCTTATTTTTGATCTTCAAATTGTGTTTTTCTGTGTTGTCGTGTGAAATACTGTGACAATAATGGCGTGTGAAAAACGTAACACTACGCTCCAAAGTAAACTGAGAAATGACAGTGAAAATGAAAGCAGTGTGTTAGCGCCACCGAGTAATGAATTAACTGATGTTCAAAGTAGTAATTTGGTAATCGTGCATAGGGAAATGGAGCGGGCGGCAAACAATGGCACGGACAGTGAAACAATTAGTGAAGAGGGAAGCATTATCGATCGATCGGTCGGCAACAGCTCGCCTCAGGAATCCGAAATGACAGGACACAATTTTGCAAATACTGTAGATTCAGGTTTTGCGTCCTCACCGTTTTCTCAAATGAGTCAAGACACATTTTCCTCTTGTCAAAATGTGAATGTTGCCGGTGCAAATTCACTGCCGAAAAGCACTGACGAACATGTTTCAGACACCAGTGCATTGTTATTACAATTAATGCAAGAAATGGGACAAAAGCTTCAAAAGTTAGACACAATGGAACAAAATCTTCAAAAGTTAGACACAATGGAACAACACCAGAGACAAACACAGCAACAGTTAGACGCAATGGGACAAAATCTTCAAAAGTTAGATACTACACTTGAACAAACACGTGAAGATTTAACCACTGAGTTACATAACATCGAATCGAAATGTCAAAAGGTCTGTAATGACGTAAAAACTCAAATTTGTGAGCATTTTCAACCTATTTTTTCGCGGCATGAAAATGCATTACGGAATCACGAAGCAGCCATAAAAGAACTGCAAACTATTGTTCATGAAAATCATGAGACCTTGCAAGCTAAATTTGACTCAGTTGCATCTACCGATTCGGTTACGCAACTTGCAAAAACTCAGGAAAACTTAAAGGACACAGTAGATACTCTGAAACTTGATTCAGAAAAACACACTGAGGAAATAAGTACACTATCGGATAAAGTAGCTGAACTTTCAGATCAGTTCACTAACTTATCTACAAAGGTAGATGATGATCTGAATGACACAACACCTGTAGCCTTCACTGACACAGAAGAGTATGAACAAATTAGGAAATTCAAACAAAATCAGAATCAAATTAATACGCAACACCAAAGAGAAATCCGGGAAGTACAAGATCAGCTGACACAGGTAATACAAGAATTACGTATTTCAGAGGACACTCGCGCCCCAACACGGGAAGAGGGGCTTAGAAATACGGAAAAGACGCAAAATAATAACACAGGGCATTTCGGAAGTTATGAAAGAAACTGGCAATGTGCACCGAATTTCGAGATGGAACGGCCGACACGACCTAACAATGACCGATATGCGACTCGCCGACATGATGATTTTGACTATAAGCTGTTCATTACTACACATAAATTCAAAACATTTAAGAATTCAGGCAACGACATTCATCCACAAGTATGGCTCCATCAATTCTCTCATTGTTTTCCTCCCAACTGGTCGTTAGAACACAGATTAGAATTTATGTGTGGCTACTTAGAGAATGAACCAGCTGTAAGAATGCGATCGGTCATTCACGATTGTCACAGTGAAGGAGAATTTTATCATGCCTTCCTCTCAGCATATTGGTCTCAAGCCACACAAGACCGCGTAAAACATGGCATCATAATGATGAAACATTTCGAACAATCTGAATTCTCCAGTCTTGTGAAATATTTTGAAGACATGTTGCACAAGAATCAATATCTTTCAAACCCATACAGCCCCTCAGAACTCATCCGCATTTGCTTACTCAAATTGCCTGAACATTTACGACATATTATTTTAGCAGGACGTTGCAAAGATGACATTGAAGCATTTCAGGGTCTGTTACAAGAATTGGAAATTGACACTGACAATCGGGGAACGCGGAAACAGGAGCACAACAATTACAGGTCACATCTGTCACAATTCCACGATGAAAGAAGTAATAACTGGACACGACAAGGCTATTCTCACAACACATATCGTGACCAAAACAGACACCACCCGTATGACAACCGTTGGCAGAGTAGTAATAACTACAGGGAAAGATCACCTCTCCGTGGTAATGACTATCACAGAGACAATCAGAGAAACAGACAATATGGGAACCAAAACAATCATTATCAAGGGAGACAGGATAACTTTAGACGCAACGGTCCAGCGCGCAGTTACGATTCAGGGAGAAATTCTCCACCACTTAACCGACAAGAAAGAAACTACAGGAACTATCGACATGACGACAGACGATGTGATCGTAACGACAGACCTGAATTGCATCAGAACTGGCGGGATTTAAACAGGGCAGGGCCCTCTCGTCACGGTGATTTTCTAGAAGTTAGGTCTCCAAATCCCAATAACGACGCGCGCCAACAAAGAGACAATAGGTAATGACTCACACCGCTGGCAGCCACAAAACGTTCTTATGACACTAACGACGCAGCTGCCGTAGCTAGTAATTACGTAAAAATGGAAGACATTAGGGACATCTTACTCCAGGAACACGACGTAAAACATAACAACATTGCATATCCTGTGATTCACATTACTGTAAATGACGTAAAATTTACGGCAGTACTTGACTCTGGCAGTCCCATTTCAGTAATCAGTGAAACAGCCTTTAGCAAATGCAACAAATCGAACGATTGCCCCACACTTCCGTTACGTAAGATTAAATTGCAAGGTGCAATCTTTGGAAAAAGTGTAGATGTACGCCAACAAACCAACCTAGAATTCTTTTGTCAAAGCCACAGCTTCTCTATGAACTTTCTTATTGTTCCATTATTGTCGACGGAAATTATACTGGGAGTAGACTTTTTAAATGAATACAAAGCAATCTTAAGCTTTCACGATGCTGAAATAAGTTGAGAAAAAGTAGGTAAGTCAGTAGCTTTGAAATTTGAAGATTGGCTCTCAAACCATGACGAGGAAATTAATCGGCTTTACCTTCTGTTAGACAACAGTTCGGAATTTTCTACGGAACTAGACACTAACAATCACTCTGCAAGTACTGACAGGGATGACATCGACGGCATATTTGAAATTAATGAGTTAATTCAGAATAAAATTCAAGCAATTGAGAATTGTAATGACACTGATAGGCAGGACCTTTTTGAAATTTTACAAGCACATTCCACAGTTTTTACTCACAAAACAGGAACAATCAAGGGATTTCAATACCAATTTCGTGTTCGTGAGCATACTAAATTTTGTGTTAGACCATACGTAATTCCGGCGCATTATAGGGACCGTGTTAGAACAGAAATACAATCTATGCTTGACGAGGGCATTATTGAGCCTGCAGTAAGCTCATACAACAATCCGTTACATGTTGTTGAGAAGAAAAATGGATCGATCAGGCTTGTCTTAGATTCGAGACAAATCAATACGATCATTATTCCTGAAACAGACAGGCCGCAAACGTTGGAAGAACTTCTTCAAAATTTTAATGGTGTAAAAGTGTTGTCTTCCATTGATCTCAGATCCAGCTTTTATCAGATCGAACTTCATCCAGAATGTAGAAAATACACAGCTTTCCTTTGTTTCGGCGTTTGTTATCAGTTTCGGAAACTTCCCTTTGGTTTGAACATTTCTTCGGCAGCATTCATTCGTGGGTTAAATTCCATATTACCTGAGTTCTTAAAACGTCACATCACCTTATATGTGGACGATATTCTGATAGCAGAAGCTTCATGGGAACAACATAATCGCATTCTCAACAGTTTGTTACATATTTTTGCAGAATCTGGAATTACAGTTACCTTGGAAAAGTCTGAATTCGGTAGGTCAAAGGTGAGGTTTTTGGGACATATTATTTCTTCTAAAGGCATTCAGCCGGATCCTGAAAAGTTAGAAGCAATCAGAGCCATTCCAGTTCCATCCACAAAAAGACAAGTCCGCAGTTTTCTAGGTCTCGTAAATTTTTACCGTCGTTTTCTGAATATGCAAATTCTTGTTACACCAAAACTTTGTTCTCTCACTGGAAAAAATACTATTTGGAACTGGGACGAACAAGCACAGTTGGAATTCGATTCTTTAAAAGAAGCGTTACTTCATGCGCCAATATTAGCTCATCCAGATCTATCACAAGATTTCTGCCTTAGCACGGATTCTTCTAAAGTCGGTCTTGGTGCCCATTTATTTCAAGAAGCCATAGAAAATGACATTACTGTTCAGAAAACCATTGCTTTTGCTAGCCGAGTGCTAACAAAATCTGAAAAAAATTATTCCGTTACTGAATTAGAAGCTTTAGCAATCGTTTGGGCATTTAACAAATTCCGTTTCTTTCTTTCTGGTAAGCACGTAAAAGTATACAGTGATCATCATGCATTACAATTTCTTATGTCTTCAAAATTAAATCATGACAGGTTAAAACGTTGGGCATTGTTTCTGCAAGAATTCCGCTTCACAATAGTCTACATTCCCGGCAAGGAGAACATTGTTGCGGACGCACTGTCACGCGCACCGGCTGGGCTTGAGAAAAGTACCACAGAAGGCAACATCGAGAAAAATTTCAGTATTCTTTACATTCAGAAAGTCGCCTTTGAAAACTTCATCACCACATCCTTAAAGGACATTGCTCATGAACAAGATAAAGATCCGATTTGGAAAGACATCAAGAGCAAATGGCATGAAAAGACACACACACAGATTCGGCATTATTACCTGGTTAGAAACAACATACTCTTCAAACGCTGCACTGTTGATGACAAGCTATGGGTACTTTGCATTCCTGACGATTTTGTTAATAAGCTCATTTGGTACATTCATTTCAGCTATGCACATTTTGGCCCAAGAAAATGTTATCATATTCTTCGAACGACTTGTTATTTTAACAATATGGAAAAGAGAATTCGAAGAGTCTTGTCTATTTGTAAACTTTGTCAAAAGGCGAAACCATCTACTATCTCCCATAGTGCTCCGCTGTTTGCTATCATTCCTTCTAAATTAAAAGAATTTGCTGCTGTTGATCTCTTGGGACCACTTGTCAGAACATCTAATGGATTTTCGTACGTTCTAGTCGCTGTTGAACTTACTTCAAAATTTGTTTCTTTCACTCCGTTACGTAAAGCCACTGGACGATCTGTATCCAACGCCTTTGTTAAAAATTTCTTACGTGAAGTTGGACACGTTAGTAAAGTCATTTCAGATAACGGACCGCAATTCAGATCTGCTGTTTGGTCACGCATGCTTCGCAACCATAAAATCAAACCCGTTTTTATTTCATTGTACTCACCACATTGCAACCCGTCTGAACGGATTATGAAAGAAATCAATAAGCTTTGCAGACTTTATTGTCACAGAAAGCATCAGCATTGGGACAGATATTTACACTTATTTCAAAACGTGCTGAATGAAATGCCTCATGATTCCACTGCTTTACCACCTACTCTTGTACTGAAGAATTAAGAACCACCGAACAGAATCAGAGAGCTTGTACCTTTCCCGAATACACGTAAACTTCGACACAAAGACATAATTGATTTGGCTCTTAAAAATATAAAATCTGCAGCAGACAAAAGGAGAAAACTACACGGTAAAGCAAATGCAAAGAAGTTGTATATTGGTCAGAAACTTCTCATTAAAGCTCATTCATTGTCACATAAGAAGAAACACTTGAGTCACAAATTCTTTCTAGTTTACAATGGACCTTACAGAATCCGACGTATACCACATGATAATTGCGTTGAAGTTGAAACTCTGCGTACTAGGAAGAGTAAAGGTTTACACCACATTTCACATGTAAAACCGTTTATTGAAAGATAATCTGCTTTTTAACTTAGTCTTTGTCATAAAATTTTTTCGCTTCACATTACTAATATGCTTTGTCAGATTTAGAATCTGTTAATATGTAACAATGTTTGAAGTGAAATATCCAGTCAAGAGCCAAGAGAACTTATTTAAACAGAAATGACGAATGCATTGTTATAGTGAACAGACGTCACAGTGTTATTGTGTGTGTACATTCTTGCTTGTTTGTTGCACGATTACGTAACGACTATAAGGCTCACATACTTAGAACATTTACCAGTACTGCTAATGAGATTTTAATGCAACATTTTGGTTTATTTGAAAATACATTCTGAATTTAAAGTGCTTTCTGAGAGATACCAGATGACACAGAGGTTAGTTTATGTGACAGCTACACGATTTTTATCACGACGCTACTAATGAGTGACAATTTACAATGTTGCTTTTGCGGTGTATCTGTTTTATATCTGCACAGTTTTCTGAATTCTTCTGGAAAGAAAAACATGTTTTAGTAGTAACTTTTGTGGTATAGCAACAATGAGACAGCCTTTTTCGTGGCACAACATTACGTTACAGTACAGTACTTTCTTCATCACGGCAATAAGCGTAATAACTAAGACATTTATACGCAAAGCATTTCACTTTTGTGTATTATGAGGTAAGTACATTGACTTCTGCAGAACTTAGCTTTCGGAGGACGATAACTACGACACTTCCACAGAGATTATGTTGCAACGAGACGCACATTTAGGGCTACAGGACACGCATTTGAGTGATTAATTTTGTACTTTAAAAATTTATTTTTTAAGATATTTGAAGTACAATGATACGAAGTTTTTCCATGATACTTTTCATTCCATTGCTGTAATCTGTAACACCTGAGGGTACAATTACATTAATCCTCAGGGGGGTACACGCCTACTTTGTGTACCATGTGTGTGGCAACCACAAGGAACCCTAGCTAAAATGGTATTTGCTTATGCAACTTTACACATCGGTACCATATTTCTCTAACACACAAATTACACTGCTATCTGATCATTTAACTGAGAGATAAACATTTTTTTTACTACATCAGTGACACATGTTTACGCAATTACACAGTTGGATAACTTCACACTTATGAAACTGTATTTTGTCTGTACTTTGTAAACTGTTCATATTTTTTGGAACCATTGTGATACTATGAGAGCTTTGAATGATATATTTGGTATGAGATCATGATTTTTAAAGTACGTTTGAGGCAGATGACACTTTTGACATGAGCAGAGAATTTTTTTAGGTTTTGAAATTATTGCAGAAAGCTACGACGTTTTTGAGATTTGACTGAGGTGTTATGATGTTATTTTTACGACGACGATGTGTATTATGCTGCTGAGGTATGTTTATGATTAATAGGCTGAGGCTATATGAGTTATTTGATTATGCTTCATATTTATAATGACGAAATATTGACGAGTGTCGATGGATACGTATATGTATAATGAGGTAAGGAATAATGAGTAGTGTTTAGGGACTCTGATTTATGAAAAGGATGTTGGAAACCAAGAAATGTACTTTAAGAGTTATGAAATGTGTGACTGTATCACAATGCTGACCAATATTTTTTTTGGACACTTATATTTATAGGATTTTCTTTCTACAGATTTGCAACACTAATTCTTGACCTGTGAAATATTTTTATGTGAGACTGTCACGGTAGCAGAAACTGCTGTCGTAAATATTTCCGTACGAAAGTTAAGTGACCACCTGCACGTAATGCGTCCGGGCACCCAGCTGTGTCAGACGCCTGGAGAAAAAGCCATTATTGCGAGCCCTTTTCAGCGGCACAGGTAGAACAAAAAAAGGGGAGGCCATTATCCTCGGAAATATTCTTACATCTGCAAACTTGATAATGACAAGTGTCTTTCTACGAGAATTGAGAGCTACTGACTTACGAAATGCCACATAGCTAATGAATGATGTTTTTATGCTTTGGTTTGCGTAATTGCTTATTTCATTTGATATCTGGTTTCCAGCTGTGTTGCAGCATTGCTTTTATAAAATGAAATGCATTTGCTAATGTGAACACTTTCTGTCAACAGATCTATTAAATAATTATTTTATGATCCACATTCTTTAAAAAAGGAGCACTTGGAAAGGAAAGCAACACATAATTTTCTTTTCAAGTACATGGTAATATTTCTTTTTACAATCAGTTGTTGTGGTGCACCACTTTAATTACATAGACGTTAAGATGTGATTATACATTTCCCTTATCTGCATTGTTATCTTTAGTGTATTATTTTTTCTGCTTCAGCTATGTCATGTTTAGGTAGAAGTTATTTAATTTTCTGCTGCTGTTTGCCAGGCATAGTGCTACTGAACTTTAATTTGTGTTACTCTGCTAAGCCAGATTTATTTTTTTGTTGCTACACATTGGCTCATATTAGTTGTAATGTTACATTGCTTGGTAATTTAGATTTACTGTAGCTTGCTTTGCAATTTTCCAATTTTTTGGTCATTGCTGTTTGTGTTACTTATTTTGTGCTGCTGCATTGCCTCGTCCCTTAGTTTAGCATCTGAGCTCAGTAGATTTAAGTTAGCTTAAGAGGGGGTAGCCTCTAAGAGAATGAGTTGCGATGAATTGGAAGAAATGCATTGAGAAAACAGGTTTAGGTAGGATTTTCTTGGAAATAAATGTTGAGGTAAGAAATGTGTGAACATATAAATACAGAAAGCATGCTTAGATAGAATTTTTTTGGTGGAAACAAAGGATGAAATAAGAGGAAAGATATATGAAGTTTTGGGTTGGACTGCAGTACCAAATGTTACACTGAAAACGAACCCTGTCCTTTCCTATTGGTGTTATCCCACTATGTGTTTGTGTACCCTTGAGTATTTGTTTTCTTCCTGTCTCTGTGTAGTTTCATAGAATTTTTTCTTCTTTTAATATTAAGCTACATTCACTATGATGAGGAATACTGTTATCCTCGAATATAATTGGCATTAATAATATGTTATTTACTTTGTAAAGATGTTAGACATTATTAATTCTGTTCTGTTCAGTGCTCATGTGTGAAGTTGATGTTTCAAAAGTTATTGTGATCCTTTATGTATGTACTCATGTCATAATTCCACTGATGTATATGTTAGTTCAATTCTTTTGTAAAGCCTGTACTACAAATGTTATCTGTATTGTTATGTTTTTAATTATGTATTTTGTACCTTTGCTATTGTATTCTTATGTTATAAAATTGTAATTGTCACCAGTTCATGATATTATTAACTTGTTAGTTACATTTCACTGCACACGTTTCTGTTGGTCATAGTATATGGACAATATGTGAGAAGTAGGGACTGATAGTGTTTGCACGTGTGTTAATGATTCAGCAAGGGACTGGATAACAGCATTGCTGGTTCTAAGGACAATTTCAAAAACTTTGTGAGTGCACAAGTGGTGGTTTATGGACTTGCTATATTATCCGCAATACTCTTCAACGGTGATTGTGCACCTGCACAGTCACAACAGATGGCTGCTGGCTATCTCTCCAAGGACTACAGTGGGTCTGCATCTTTAATGACCCACCAGTACCATTATCTCTACAAGGACTACAGTGGGTCTGCTTCTATGATGACCCACCATGCCATTATTTCTACAAGGACTGCAGTGGGTCTGCACCTCTGGTGGCCCACCAATACCATACTCTCTACCAGGACTACGGTGGGTGTGCTCTGTGATGACCTACCTACCAATCTTCTTCAAACCGTCGAATGACTCTGCTGTGGGTTTGCTCTGTTGTGGCCCGTTACCTGTCAGCATGTCAAGAGTCAAGACTGCATGGGAATCCACTACTACCGTGTGCATTTTCTTCTACTGCTCAGACTTTGAGAAAAACACTACTATTTTACCGTGATGAATGATCAGGACTGTCTTTATTGACTGTGAGAAAATTTTAGCTTTTGACCAACATTGTATCAATAAGTGTGTGCATTTGATATGTTTGTTATTGTAATTATGAAAAATTTTATCAAATCATTATTGGCCACTGCCCAAAGATATTTTGTAAAATTTTTTGTGGGGAGCATGGGGGCTACGTAAGTAGGCTGTTTATGTTTTCTCTATGTAAGTAGGCTGTTTATGTTTTCTTATTGGCACCGTTACGTGGCGCTCAATATGAAAATCGCTGGCTGTGCTGTGTGCGGTCTGTGGCTGGTTTGCATTGTTGTCTGCCATTGTAGTGTTAGGCAGCTGGCTGTGAACAGCGCGTAACGTTGCACAGTTGGAGGTGAGCCGCCAGCAGTGGTGGATGTGGGGAGAGAGATGGCGGAGTTTTGTAATTTTTCATGAACTGCTATATTTATATATGATGATATCAAGGTAAATACATTGTTTGTTCTCTATTAATATCTTTCATTTGCTAACTACCCCTATCAGTAGTTAGTGCCTTCAGTAGTTTGAATCTTTTATTTAGCTGGCAGTAGTGGCGCTTGCTGTATTGCAGTAGCTTGAGCAGCGAAGATTGTTGTGAGGTAAGTGATTCAAAGGGGACGTTTCAAACAATGTGTAACTTCGCCTATTACAAAAATGCTTGTGCCTCATTGGATCGTAGGACTCTCTTCAAAATTCTGAAAGATCAAAGTCTGGACCTAAAAACCACTCAAGTTATTGGTTTCTAAGGTAAAATTCAGGAAAGAAATTTCGGAACATTTTCAGATTAAAAAAGGAGCGAGGAGGGTGATGGAATACCTCCACTGCTTTTCAACTGCGTCTTCGAAAAGGAATCCAAGAATTCCAGAAACTAGACTCATAGCGAAAATTTGATAAACCGGCCAAATTAGGAAGAACTAACATTAGAACAAACTACCCAGCTAACAGGAAATTCTATGTCAGGACATTAAAGTAAAACAAAAAACAAATAGAAAATCATAAAGTAACAGCAACAACAGTAGGTCTTGAAATATCGTTTGAAAAGCGAAAAATCCTATACGGCAACAACCTGGAACCAAAAATTCTAAGAATTAAATTTGGTTAAATGGAGTGAGTTTCTCATTTCCGATACTTAGATTAAATCATTCAGGAATCTGACCTGGAAAATACTGGTTGTGAAATTCGTTGTCACAAGAAAGAAACAGTTTTCATTCTTACAAGAGACGATTACAAGACAGAAAATGTGGATCTCAAGTACACAACACAATTGTGACACCAGCGCGTCTTTATGGCGTTGAGACATGTATCTTAAATAGAAATACAGACATTAAAGCAGTCCAAAAGAGAGAACTAACAGTAGTCATTTAGGCTAAAACTATACAGAAGAAGAAATGTAGAGGTTAAGAGTGAAAAAAGTAATTGAAAAGTACGAGAACATGCGGAAAAGTAATCCCTTCAAGTTTTTATGTGAAAACTCGTATAGCTTTTTAAATAAAAAACTTTTTTGACATTCCGCATGTTTACCCTAACGACTATAGATTTATTTATCAAAACAGTCACCCTCACGACGAACACATCTCTCCCAACGAAAGACCAGTTTGTTGTTAGCGCCATTGGAGAATGTTTAAATTTGTTGACGGAGCCATAACCTCACCTCCTATTGCACCGCTTCATCACTAACTAGATAAACTTCTCGAAGGTGTTCTTTTAAGTTCTGGAAAGAGATGAAAATCGGTTTGGGCCATGTCGGGACTGTATGGAAGACGATCGGTGACAACCCAACGCTCCTAATTGTCGCGGATGTCGCAGCGCTTGTGTGTGGTCTGGCATTGTTATACTAAAGGAGTTGGTGCTCCTGTGTGGATGAATTCTTAGAATTCGTGCTTTGAATTTTCGGAGGTTCTCTCACGCAATGCATACTTACATTACACGCTAAAATACGGAGCCTCCTAGCTGCAGAAGGTAACGACGAAGCTGGAGAGTCGACGGATTAATATGCGTGATGTCGAGAAAAGAATAAATAATTCGATGGCTTTACTTTTCAACAAGCAC
This sequence comes from Schistocerca serialis cubense, assembly GCF_023864345.2. Lineage (NCBI taxonomy): Eukaryota > Metazoa > Arthropoda > Insecta > Orthoptera > Acrididae > Schistocerca > Schistocerca serialis. The sequence continues at coordinate 295,571,405 of NC_064639.1, forward strand.
TAGTATACTAGCATATATCCGGATACGAAAAAACGCAAGCAAAAATTGTATCGGCGTATTAAAGTGATACACAAGACAAGCAAATATATAGATAAAAAGTCGTGGATGGCGTGGCAGAAACACCCAAGAAAGTAACAACTTAGATTCAAGAGCAAAAAGGATTTCACTCTGAGATAATGAAAGCTAAAATAAACTGCTGAAAATACCCTATGATGTTCACCATGTGTTCCACTGGATGTTATGTGTAAGACCTTGGATGGATCTTGATGACCAAGATCGAGGACAGAGTTAAGGAAGGCTCTTTGGTTCGGTTGTGTGTGGTTGGTGTGTGGCGCAGAAGGGTTGGGAGGCTAGCGGGTTCAAAAATGGTTCAAATGGCTCTGAGCACTATGGGATCTGAAGCCATCAGTCCCCTAGACTTAGAACTACTTAGACCTAACTATACCTAAGGATGTCACACACATCCATGCCCGAGGCAGGATTCAAACCTGCGACCGTAGCAGCAGCGCCGTTCCGGACTGAAGCGCCTAGAACCGCTCGGCCACATCGGCCGACTGGTACCGGGTTATTATACACTAAGTGTGGTACGAATTTCACTTGAAGAATCAAAACCAGTAGAATTCTAAGTAAAAGGTGGCCGTTTTCCTTATGGAGATAGTGTTAGAACTGCTTGAGACAGAAGGCCAGCCAGCATCCCAAATTTGAGTAGGAGACATAACTCTATTTCTACTGATGTAGAATTGTACATTGAATGCGATATCACCAAAATACATATTTGAAAGAACGAGAGACTTTTTTATAGTTCAATAATAAAGGTCACCAGGCACAAAAATAATTAAACTGCTCAACAGAGTTCTGTAGTACCTGCATATCTGAGAACGTGTATGAACTTAGACTCAAGGCTAGCTGGAAATGAGAGTGCACAGCTTTGCTCTTATGTAATATCAAAATGTGCTGATGTGTGACATTTAAGTCCGCGTTGTTCCACCACTTGCAGTGTGTTACCTACTTCAGTCTGCTCAACCTCTTCAACGGTGGCCCTCCAGGTTATCTTGTAGCACAGAATAACGTACTTTGCGTAGCTAACAAAAAATTTCGACACCTTCGCTGACCGCAAGAAAAAGAGGAAAGCAATTGGAGCCATAACGACCAGGTGGAGTTTCAACAAGAGGAGCCCGCAGACATTTCAAGTATTACAGGCAGACGACGAGGCAAGGTGGACAGTCCGAACACCAAAGTACGGGCAAAGCAGAAAGATGGAGCAACCGTCTCCATGTCCGTGCAATAGCGGTGTTATCAGCTGGGCAGAAGAAACCAGTACAGTAGTATGACAAGTACGGGCCTTTCCCGTATAAATATTGGTGGTGAACTATTCGCTACTGGAACAGGAAAGAGGTACACGAAGTAAACCCCCCCCCCCCCCCCACACACACACACACACAAACATACGATAAGAAGGCTTGCGGAGTACAGATGTAGATGTAGAATACGGCGCAAGTGTGAGGGATCCATCCCAAATAGGACTAGCAAGGGTATTGAATATATGCAAAGCAGAGCATCTTGAATGATCACAGTGCTGTAGGACTGGTGCGAGTGTAAATGAAAACTTAGTGAGCCGTGCCTGGCCCGTGTTATGCTTTGATTAAACCTTCGTTGCTATTCCGTAATTAGTCTCCCGCGGTTATCGCGATTATGCTGTTATCCTCTCTCTCCGCGAGTGGCAGCAGCAGCGGTTACCAATATTCGCACCCTTGTACTGGCCTCGCGCTTATAGTTTCCAGCTATGCCATCTGGGGCAGTTGGTCGGTTGGTGTGGAGCAGCGAGGAAGTCTCCGTGGCGTGTGTCTGGCCGGGTCCGCTGACGGTGTCCACGTGCAGTCAGAGTGTGAGGTGCTATTCCCATTGCTACGAGATCCGTGGCTCACCGAGCCCGGACACGAAAGATGAGTCTTAATCTACCAGCCAGCCCCACCTGTTCACATTCTGTCGTCTGAATTTCGTTGTGGGCTGTTGGGACATTCCCGCGAGCAACAACGTGTGTTTTCAAGTTAGCGAAATTCTAGCCGCTCTCCTGTGGAGTTTAACTTAATTTGACTATTTTTTAATTGATGTGCTCCAGCAGAATCTTCTGCCTTATGGCTGTTAACGTTCCGGTTACCTGTCCTGGCCGTTGACATATTCAGGCAGTGTATTTACCTCGTCGTGTTGTGGCTGTCCAGCATGGCGTGTAGTTTGACGGCTGAATGTGTAATTCGTTGTGGGCGCCGATACCTTCTGCTTTGTTCCATTGAACTCCCTGTTGTGTGCTGGTCGAGTGGAGCGGAAGTTATCCTGTCGCTTGGTCTGTTGACTGTCTGTCGGTTGGGTTGCCGTCGGACTGGGAATTGTTGAGCCCACTGCCTGTCTCAACTAAGCGAGCGTTAGTGTTTGAATTCCAGGCCGACTCTTGGAAACTTCTGAGCGCCGTTTGATGTGCTACCTTTTCTTATTTGTCCTTGTTGATTCTTTATGTATGGCCTTCAGCCGGTTTTAAAGTTCTTTTGCCCTTGAGGCGTGAGACTGAATGGCGTATTCAGCCGGGAATTAAGTTCTAAAATTAATATTCGGGTTGCTCGGTTTTTAATGTTTTCTTTACTCTTGTAATGTTTCTCAGATGAATAAAATAATATGTTCGAGTGCAACTGACAGGCACTCATTTTGTCCCCTTTCCACAAATGAATCTGTCTGTCCTGTCCTCCGTGCGGTTCTAGGCGCTACAGTCTGGAACCGAGCGATAGCTACGGTCGCAGGTTCGAATCCTGCCTCGGGCATGGATGTGTGTGATGTCCTTAGGTTAGTTAGGTTTAATTAGTTCTAAGTTCTAGGCGACTGATGACCTCAGAAGTTAAGTCGCATAGTGCTCAGAGCCATTTGAACCATTTTTTTGTCCTGTCCTGTAGGGATAACAGGGGAACTAACGTAGTGTAAGTAGGCTGTTTAGGTTTTTATGTTGGTAACATCACGTAACGCTCTGTATGAAAATCACTGGCTGTGCAGTCTGTGGCTGGTTGGCACTGTTGGAATATTCACTATTGTGGTGTTGGGCAGTTGGATGTGAACAGCGCGTAGCGTTGCGCAGTTGGAGGTGAGCAGCCAGCAGTGATGGATGTGGGGAGAGAAATGGCAGAATTTTGAGAGCGGGCGATCTGGACGTGTGTCCATCAGAAAGAGTAAATTTGTAATACTGTATATCATGAACTGACACATATATGATGACTTTTGAATATTATTAAGCTAAATACATTGTTTGTTCTCTATCAAAATCTTTCATTTGCTAACTATGCCTATCAGTAGTTAGTGCCTTCAGTAGTTAGAATCCTTTATTTAGCTGGCAGTATTGGCTCTCGCTGTATTGCAGTAGTTCGAGTAACGAAGATTTTTGTGAGGTAAGTGATCCATGAAAGTTAGTCACGGTCATTCTTTTGTAGGTTTTATTGAAAGTCAGATTGCGTTGCGCTAAAATTATTGTGTCAGTTTAGTGATGATCAGAATAAGTAAAGAGAGAAATGTCTGAATACGTTCAGTGTTGCTCAGCTGTTTGAAAATCAAACAACCCAAGGGGTTTACCAGCACAATAATTCACAAATTTTTCTAAGGGGACGTTTCAGTAGTAAGTCTGAACTGGCAGACTCGAAGGTAGATATCTATTATCCTACGAAATCCTCCTTATATAGTTTCAAGAACCAGTCTGAAGTGAGATAACAGTAAACCCTCGATTCTTTGATGAATTGAAAACCCCAAGCAGATGTAAATATTTTCATGGGATATACGTTAGTCTACAGCCGATCTGCGTGGAGGAGGGACCTAGCTGTCTGTGGACTTCTATGTAACAAGAATTCCACCCTAGGTCTTAGACTTGTTAGCCACAGCAGTACCATCCGGGCCGCGTACCATGGGAAGTACTCGGGTGCCTTTGATCAGGGGGCCTCGTGGTGGTCTGCCTCACGGACAGACCTGCAGCCGCTCTTCCCTTGTTGCGGCGTCCGCTGTCCATTTCACTGTCTTGTGGGCAGATTCCACTGCTGCTGGCCTCTCTCTTGTCCGGATGCCGCTGAGAGATTCAGCACTACTACACAAACTTCATTCAGAGCTGTCGGCTGCCGCTGCCAGCATAACTGACGTTCGGAGTCATCTCGCCGTCTGAGCGGCCTTCTGCCACCACTGTTGTCACCGCATCCTGCGCGAACCCCGCGCTGGAATCGGTGCATTCCAGAGGGGCGAACGCTGCTTCTGCTTTGCTGCTACGGAGAGCTTGGATCGTCGTCGCATCCTTTGTGTATTATTGAACTATAACTGTTTGGCTCTCCATCGCTGTTTTACTAACAACCATCAGGCCTTAGACAGGCATCCCCTTACCAAGCCACTATTCACCCATTTCCTAGGGTGGTGGTCCAATCGTGTCCTGACCTCGTTGGGTGGAACAGGAAAGGAAATCGCTATTACTGGTACAAGATACTTTCCACCATGCATCGTACGGTGACTTCCAGAGTATATATGCCTAGATGCAGATGTAGGTATAGCTCATAAGAACGACGGGTATTTGAAAGTATTGCCTTTGGTAGGCTTCGAATGAACTTTTTGTATTTCCTTTCCGGCCAAATAAAGACCACGTCAAGATAGCTATTTATTTCTCTTCCCCTTCTTTCTTCCCCTGAACTCTTCCATTTACTCAGGAAGAGCTTTCTTTCTCCCATTTGACCACTGTACTAGAGTTGTTTTTCTTTTTTTTACCTTCCGGGACACCTTTGAATTTCTTGACTTCCAGTCTGAATTAGTGTCTCCTCTACAATTTGCAGTTTTTCCAAGTCCTTTTTTGTTTTGCCTCTCCGTTTATTTTCTTTGCCTCTTTTCCTGTTTTGAAAGAATGTGCGGACCCACTTTGTTAATATGTCTTCCTCCATTCTCTTTAGATGCCCATTCAGTGTAGCTCGCTTTTCCTGGGCTCATCTATTAACTTATGACAGACTGAGTATTTTCTCTGGGTCTCAGAACCAAACTGCCGTCTTTGTTCTTGATTGCACCCAATAATTTTCGCAACATTCTTCTTTCTGTTCGAAGTTTTGCATCCAGATAATAGTACCTTTTCCGACACATAGAAGACTTTTGGTTTTACATGCGTATAATAATGTCTCGATTTAACATCTTTGGAAAAACTTTTTTAGTGCACCTACCGTACAGGTTTCTCACTGTCTGATATGCTTCTGTCGTTTTTTCAGTTCTGAATTATATTTTTCTTCTTTTTGCTTTTCATGTTTGTATATTCAGTTAGATATGTAAAGTAGCCTGATTCCTTGGTGTTGCCATACCTTGTTTTTAAAACTCTTGGTAATAACCTTCATTGGATATGTATTCTGTCTCTTCAGAAGATAAATTTAAGACAAAAAAGACAAAAAGAAGAAGAAAACTACTCATCACGAAGACTATCCGACGAGACGGAAATCGGTAAATGTAATGTACATGTACAGACAAGCCAAAAATGACTACAGTTTCAGAAAAATTGGATAATTTATTCAAAATAAAGGTCTCCACAAATTGATCAAGTCAGTAGTACGTTGATCCACCTCTGGCCTTTATGCAAGCTGTTATTCGGCTTGGCATTGATTGACAGAGTTGTGTGATGTCGTCCTGAGAAACGTCGTGCCAAATTCTGTCCAATTGGGGTGTTAGATCCTGGAAATACCGAGCTGGTTGTAGTGCCCTGCCCTTAATGCAACACAGCTTCTCAGCTGGGGAGAGATTTCGCGACCTTGATTGGCAAGGTAGGGTTTGGGAAACCATCTTGGGGTTGCATTTCAGCAAGATAATGCCCGTCCGCACACCGTGAGAGTTTCTATTGTCTACGTTCGTGCTTGCCAAACCATACCTCGAGCGGCAAGGTCACCGGATCCCTTCCCAGTTAAGAACGTTGGGAGCATTAGAGCAGGCCCTTCCAACCAGCTCGGGTTTTTGACGATCTAACGCGTCATTTAGGCATAATTTTGCGCACTATCGCGTTATTGACTTACTTAATTCATGAAGCTCTTTTTTAATAATTCACGGTGTTCCTCTTTTTTCCAGATCTATCTTTCCTAGCTGTATCTTTCGGCATTTCTATTATTTCTTTGCATTCTGTGAAGTTCCGTTTATTATTACGAAACCGTCTGCATAGGAAAAATAGTTTATTGTTTCTTTCAATTTACCCAATAGTTGTCAACGTTTTGTTTTTCTTCCTCTGTTTTCTATTCTCTTAAAACTTTTTCTAGCTCAGAGCTGAATAATAGTGGTGACAAATCGTCTTCTTGTCTCACTATTGACACGATTTGGAAGGGGATAGAAACTGTCCCAAGATATTTAACATTAGATGCTTTCTTTGTAAGAGTTTGTTTCGTTATTGCCAGAGTTCTTCTATCTACTATAACTCCATTCAAGGTTTTGCGGAGGCAGTCTGTATCGAAAAATACGCCTTTTTAAAATGAACATATATTAGGACAATCCTGTCTGGTATTTTGTTATTTATTCATATTTGTTTACGATTTACAATTAGCTGTTGACAGTATCTGCAAATACTAAATCCAGCTTGATACTACCCACTTTTTTTATTTACTTGATGATTTATTGTGTCCAGAATAACTTTCGGTAAGAGTTTGTATTGTAAGGGTAGTAATGAAATTCCTCTGTAACTTTTTGTATCTGTTTTGTCCCTTCAACGCTGTGTTTCCATTTTCTGGAACTGCTTCCATATTTCTCGCCTTATCTACTTATTCTTCCGTAGCTATAACACACACACCTCCACCAGAGTTTAGAATATCTGCTGTGAGACCATCTTCTCTTGAAGCTTTGTTGTATTTTGTTTGCTGTAATTTTTAATGACATCGATGCTTGGAGGATTTGAGGTTTCATTTGGAATATTACCTTGGAATTCAAGTTGTTTGGTCGGTTTTCTGCAGATGAGTAGCTTTTCTTAATATGCTGCTAGTGTCTTACATTTTTCTTCATTGATAAGTGTGAGATTACCATTTTCTTTCTTGAAGCATTGTGACTGCGGAATGTACCCTAACATGTATTTCTTGGATGTTTTGTAATAAGCCCTTGTATTATATTTCTTTTATAGTTTCAAGCTCTTTCTTTTCAAAGCATCTCTTTTGTTCCCTAATAATTTTATTTGCTTATTTCTTATCAAACTCATGTATCTCTCAATTACAGCTTGTTTCCCTTCTATACTAGTTGTTCCATTATTTCGTTTTTCGACAAAGACGTTTCTCGCATTTGTTATTCTGCTTTTTATTTGATTGTTCTCTGGTGGTACTTCAAACACAATACGTTTAATCCTTCTGTAGGGTTGTTGTCAACAAGGCACCTTTTCTTCAGTATGTTTTGGAAGTCACATTCCGTTTCCTTCAAAGTTTCATTATTACTTCTCTTAATCGGACTGGTTTGTTTCTTGATTTGATGTTTTTGAATAAATCGCATATGGATCTCAGTTGGGTAGATATCTCACTCAACTTCCGTTTCCCTCTTAACTCTAATGTTCTTTACTTATTGATAATTATATCCGGAGATGGCAACATGATCAATCGGAAAACTCTGAAGCTGGTGTTCGGTGATATCCAAGGTTTTTACTTTATACACAGTTTTTTAAATGTGCTATGATTTGAAGATCGAATAACTTGTACATATCTAATCACCTTGAGAGATTTGTTTTAGTTTTCATTTTTGCTGGTTAATTTCCAATAACTTTTCGCAATGATTTCTTCTTACCTTGTCGGGCACTGAAGTCCCCATTGTGATTATTATGTTGACTTGTGAACTTTCGTCAGCTTGTTTTCCAGCTTCTTCCTTTTTTTGTCTCGGATATTCTTGTTGTCTTCACTTGTTGGTGTGCGTCATTTGAATATCGAGTAATAGTTATTCTTGCATTTAATTGTGAAAATAGAGAGTCTTTCAGTGAACGATTCAAAGTCAACAGTATTTCGGATTATACTTTGAGAACTACGAAAGATGTTCCAGACATTCTGAGAGTTGAATGGAAAGTCTAACAGCCGGCTTACCTTTAAAATGTTAGTTCTCATTATCTATTGATAGGCCATCAGCATGTCTTGTTTCTTGGGTGGCTAGCAGCTACTCCGAGAATATAAGATTTGCTTGGGTTTCCGAGCTTTGCAGTGGGAGCTGATATTTATGGCTGCACATTTGTATTTCCTGTTACATTTAAGCTTCCGATTACAACGATTTTCGGGATCCCCAAACTGTTCCTTCCGTAATGGTGCAGACGCTCCAGAATCTGCTCACAGTCCTTTCAGGAGTGGTGATTCCTGGAGTAATATTGGTTTTATCATCACACGTGATAGTTACCCTATTTTTGCAACGTAGGTAGACATTCATCTACCAGAATTAAAACAAAAACTGGTAGTTTTAATGTGTACTTTGGCAGCGACATGTAACATTGGGTACAGATGCTGATCAGTCAGCGTCCATTTCGGGAACTGGTATGACTGGATTTTAATTTCTAACTTTTATATTAACCCTAGGAACAGGGCCATCTCTTCCGCCAGTTCAGCCGTACCAATGAACCTCATTTCCGCCTTCACACCCATTGAGGTCTTCATCGTTCCCCTTGTAATGAGCCCACATCAGGTACTATCACCTTGGCCAGGTGAACCAAGGTTTTTTTTCCTCCTTTCTGGACCGAGCTTGGGACAGACTATTGCGAAGCTACAGATTATTATTATTAATATTTGATGATTTATTAAGTCGTAACCGTTGGACTATATCATTGTGGTATGCTCTGTTTCAGAAACAAATATTCTCATTGTGATAATCTTTGAACGTTCCGCAGAGCGAAGGGTTGCAATGGGTAACACACTGGATCAGTCTGGTCATCCAAATGTAGGTTTCCCTGCTCCGCAAATGCCGGGATGGCTCTTCTGAAAAGAACACGGTCGATTTGCTTCCCTATCCATCCCCTATGCGAGCTTCTAATCTGACTCCAATAATGACCCCGTCGTCGAGGATACAGTAAATCCAATCTTTCTTCCTGCCTTGCGTTCTTCACCATCGTGCTTTTGCGCTGGGCGATAACGTACTAATGCACATCCTTCTGCCTGAAACGAGAGTAATCTGGCAATCAAACTAAATTACAGATAATGCCCTTCTGTCTAAATCTGGCATTATCAGGCAATTAAACTAAACCGCGTGTACTTAATATTTCACACAGCTAATTTAATTTTAATGAAAATCGATGTGGTTGCGTCATAATATGCCTTGTCGCATTGTTATTATGACAAACAGATGCCGAGGAGTCAATTATGATTGATAGTGCCAATTTAAATTACACTGCAGACAGAAATCCGTTCAAAATATCGCGTACTGTCAGCGTCGTTTCTGTCCGAGTTCACATCTCGCCTCCCTGTTTTACTAGTACAATGAAAGTGGCGGTCCATGAACATCTTGATACAAAAGATATTTCCAGACCTATGTAATACGTTGATTAAAATTTCATTCTTACCTGAGCTTACCTGCAGTATTATGAGTACAAAATTAATCCTGCAGGTAAAGACTGGTGTGAGTGAAAGCGATCCATTATTTTCACATCCCATTTCATAAGTTTGTCTTTCCTTGAATTAGCACTGCTAGACAACATTTTCTGTCACGTCCATCACATGCCGATGTTTGGAGGAGGATTTTCTGCTGGAACATTTTTTTTTTTCTATTCTGTTGTGAGAATCAGCAGCCCCAGTCTATTTCATGTATCAAGCCTACTCATCATATTTTTGAGTTATGACAGAGATTAACGAAATGACTGCTACTAAATGAAATAGAACAATTCCTACAGTTTGTGACGTATACTTCTGTCATTTCATGCTACAGATGAATGTTGAAAATTAGGCGGACTGATAAGATAAGGAATGAGGAGGTTCTGTGCAGAAACGGAGAGGAAAGGAATATCTGGAAAACACTGACAAGGAGAAGTGATAGGATGATAGGACATGTGTTAAGACATCAGCGAATGACTTCTATGGTACCAGAGGGAGCTGTAGAGGGCAAAAACTGTAGTGGAAGGCAGAGAATGGAATATGTGAAGGAAATAATAGGGGTCGTATGTTGCAGGTGCTAATTTGAGATGAAGAGATTGGCACAGGAGAGGAACTCGTAGTGGTCCGCATCAAACCAGTCAGAGGACTGACGGAGGCATACAGACAGTTGTTTTTCCCTCGCTCTATCTGGGGTGGAGCTGGAAGCGAAACGACTAATAATGGTACAGCGTACCCTCCACCACGCACAGTGCTGTGGCTCGTGTAGTATCTATGTAGATGTAGATGTAGATGGAGTGGACATATTGTAGCATGTCACTTGAAACGAAACGTAAAATCAAACCGAAAAGACAGGATGCCATTCACGGTGTTGTACGCCTGTTATTCTCGGGAGTGTCTTTGACTTGTCCAGAGAAAGTTAAGGAAACAGGGAGAGTGTTGCTTGGTTGCCTTTTGCACGAAGACATCTGAAACACAGATATGACTTAGGAGTCAGAAATCAGTGTTTTAATAGTACATTACTTATTGGTAAAGGCAATTGTGAAATATTTATTTTATTTTTTTCCAAACTAAAAATTATGTCTGTGTGTGTGTTCGAGCCCCGGCGCACCCACGTAGTCGGCGTACTTTCTCCACGATGACGCCCGCCCGCATCCTGCTAGGCTGACGAAAAACTCTGTACAGGAGTTGGATTGGCAAAGTCACTCACCCTTTTTCACCTGACCTTGTGCTCTCAGATTTTCAACTTTTCCAGTCTGTATCTAATAAACTTCAAGGAACTACCTTTCCGGGTGAAAATGCACTCCGTACATGGCTCGACGGGTCCTTCGCCTCAGAACCACATGATTTCTACTGTCGTGGAGTCGAAAAGTTACCCTAGCTTTGTCAGACTGTTGTAGATAGTGAGCGAGAATACGCTATTGATGACTAAAGTCTCTGTTACGTGTATCTATTGTATTTATTAAACTTATGGAAAAACTCTGCGAGCATATGTCCCTACCCAATAGTTCCACACGTCACTGCTCCAGGAGCCCCAGAAGTATGGACCTCGAGAATCGCTGCGTCCTATAACCTTTCAATGAATTAATTATAAACGTGTTGGCGTCTATCTGACGGCCACAAACAGACGCGAGGCTTATCGCTAAACACCACAGGATGGTACACAATGCCGGACTTGGCTCTCACTCTACACGTCTCAGTTGTCTGTTGTTTGGTTTCAACGATAAACGACGCATGGGAACGTGGGATGTCTAACCAATCTGTTCCTGACGGACTGTACTGACAGTCTGAGATTCGAGACCTCCGTCGGGCATGGGTGCGTGTGTTGTCCTTATACTAAGCTAGTTTAAGTTAGATTAAGTAGTGTGTAAGCCTTGTGACCGATGATCTCAGCAGTTTGGTCCCTTAGGAACTTACCACAAATTTCCAAAATGTTTCCTCTTCATACGTTTGGAAGAATGATCTACCAGATTGCAACTACGGTCGCGCACTTGTATGGGGATTCCAGAGGGATAGAAATCAACAAGAGGGGAGAGCCCATAATCCTCAACTACGATACATTCCAGGAATCCGTGGTTAATTCACTTTACAGTGAGGTGACAGAAGTCATGGGATAGCGATATGCGAGTATACGGATGGCGGCAGTATGGCGGTACACAAGGTATTAAAGGGATAGAATGGCGGAGCTGTCACTTGTACGTACTTAGGTGATTGAATACCTTCAACATTTCGCGCCCTGTCAGCAACTGTGTAAATATTAATTTTAATCTTAATAATTCACAGCCTCAGCTGCACTGTTTGCCTAGAATTTTCCTAGGTTTCAGTCGGGATAACCCAACCTTCTTCAGAATAACAGTAACTACCGCCTTTCCATGGTGGACATCGTCAAGCTAAAACTACAAATCCATAAATTGTCGCCAGATTATGAAACTTATCCTGAACTGCTTTGGCCCCATTTCGAAACCGCGATGCTGCAGCCACGAGTGCTGTACTGGAACTCAGTACACCACTCATGGCTGCCGCATCGCGGTCGCGAAGTGGGGCCAGGGCAGTTCAGGATAAGTTTTATAGTCTGACGATAGTTTACGGATTTGTAGTTTTAGCTTGACGATGTCCACCATGGAAAGACGGTAGTTACTGTTATTCTGAAGAAGGTTAGGTTATCCCGACTGAAACCTAGGAAAATTCTAGGCAAACAGTGCAGCTGAGGCTGTTAATTATAAAAATTAAAATTGCCTCAGGTGATTCATGTGGAAAGGTTTCCGACGTGATTGTGGCTGCACGACGGGAATTAACGGACTTTGAAAACGAAATGGTATTTGGAAATACACGCATGGGACATACCCTTTCAAAAATCGTGACGGATTCAACTTTCCAAGATCTATAGTGTCAAGAATGTGCCGGGAATACCAGATCTGAGACATTACCTCTTAACACGGACAACGGAGTGGCCGACGACCTTCGCATAACGACCAAGAGCAGTGGCGTCTGCGTAGAGCTGAAAGTGCTTACAAGCAACACTGCTTCAAATAACCGCAGAAATCAGCTTGGAAACTACGACGAACTTATCCGTTACGACAATGCCGTGAAATTTGGCGTTAATGGGCTATGGCACCTGAAGACCGGCCCGAGTGCGTTTGCTAAGAGCACGACATTGCCTGCAGCGCCTCTAGTGGGCTCTTAAACATATCGGTTGTGTCTTCGACGACTGGAAAACCGTGGCCTGGTCACTAGTCAGATGAGTCCCGATTTGAGCTGATAAGAGCTGAAGGTAAGGCCGAGTGTAGCACAGACCCCACGAAACCGTGCATTCAAGTTGTCAGCAAGGCACTGCGCAAGCTGGTTGTGTCTCCATAATGGCATTGACCGTGTTTACATGGAATAGACTGGGTCTTCTGGTCCAAATGAACCAATCATTGACTGGAAAGATGTTCGTGTACCTGGCCATCAACTTCATGTTCCCAAACAACGAGGGAATGTTTATGGATGACAATGCGTCGTATCACCGGGCCTCGGATGTTCACGATTGGTTTGAAGAACATTCTGGACAGTTAGAGCGAATGATTTGGCCACCCAGATCGCCCGACATGGATACCATCGAACAGTTATCGGACGTAATCGATAGGTCAGTCCGTGCACCAACTCCTGCACCGACAGCTATGAAGGGAGCATGGCACAATATTTCTGCAAGGGGATTCAAACGGCTTGTTGAATCCTTCCCACATCTAGTTGCTGCACTACACAGGGCATTAGGATGTATCGCATGACTTCTGTCACCTCAATGTATACCGTTACTAGTCTGGTTCGATAGGCTCCTAGGCCTGAGATCCTTTTTAACTAAGTTGGTTACAGTCGAAATCAGAATGGCCAGCGAACACATGGCTCTCAATCTGGTGGCAAAAAATCTTCATAAAACTTGCTCATCTTTGATTTTGGAGGGAACAGAATTGAACCTATGGCCACCTAGTTGAATATGACGATTACGAGAGAGAACTACTACAAAGTTAGCCACCGGTTTCATAGTAACCAAATGAGTTACTACAGGGGCACACTAAAATTCTAATTCATCATTCTAAAGTCCCTCTAGAAAGAAAGTAATCTTCCCCGGCAAAATAAAAACAACTAAAATGAATTAGTCCCTATACCTCAGAGTGCTGATATCACCAGGTTTAAATGCGATCTAGCTTACAAAATCTGAGCCCAACTTAATATCCAAAACACATTCCATCAGGATCTCGGTTGCTCATCGCCTGCCGATGACCGAGTGTGACTAGCGAAAAATTTCACATACCTCCTCCGGACGCGGTGCTCACTATCAGTTCTTTATGGAGGTGCGGCAACTGACCTATCCCCAGCGCTTATTAAAAAGCGTGGGCTGCTGAGCCAACCAGGGCAGCTGAAAGAGCCATTGCTGCTAGGCTGTCTCTGAACGATGAAAAGTTCTAGAAAGTTCTAGAAACACCTGCACTGTATTCTGCAGAGCCATCCATAAGACGCAGTTTTAAGAAAGGTGAGATCACTGGCTTCTGCCGTTGAGACCTGTTCCCACCAGCGAACATAAAGAAAGAGCAAAGAACTATGCTCCAGCTCCTGAAGAAAGAAAGAGAAGAAAATCCTCTAACCTGTGGTCTTGTCGCCATTTTATCATCTCATTCAGATGACTCGAATGGCAGGGCAGTTGTAAAAATCTGTGTAAAGCACGCAGTGAGATGATAGAGCGCTGAGGGCACATATGCCACGGAACGGCAGCAGGATAAAGTAAGGCAGATCGCCGCTGTAAGATGCTGCAACCAGCGTGCGACGTACGCAACCAACAATTTGTGTGTTTTAAATGTATAGCTGTAAATAATGTTTATTTGTACTAATTTCTATATATTGTTGAGCAGATCTTAGTTTTAAAAGTATTATGAACCTTTGCAATTAAAGCTGTAACGAGTATTGGCTTTAGGCTTAAGTTAAAATCTAAAGTGACTTCCCCGCGGAAGGGTAGGCGGGACAAACGTTGTAACACAGAGATCCAGAACAGATCTCTTTGTGAGACAAAAAGGCTGTCAAGCAGCGAGTGGTGCAATGCCCACGTACTGTATTGTGTGGTGATTACAATGAGCACATTGTCAAACGGCCTCAGATGGACGGGAAATTAGTGCTACACGTAATTCTACAGTATTAAGCAGCTATTTATCAACCAAACAAAAGTGATAATATTATTATGAGGACCAGTGGGGAGTCGTTGCTTGCTGTAAAGGAGACAGACATTACGTTGCAGCATTACCCACTGCACTGGCCAAATATTAAGATGAACATTACGACTTGGAAGCCACTGTGCACCAGCTGCTAAACCATCCATCGATAGCAAAATCTCGGCAGAGGCTGGAATACGTTGCTAAACACCCCAAAAGTACTGAATTATTTATCTCTGTCCTGAAGTTCCGTATATTCTATTTTTCATAGTGACATACATATTGTAAAATTCATGATTCGTCGTACTCTTGTACACGACAAGTGTTTCAAAGCAACAAGCTTTATCACAATGTTGTTATTTCAGTAGATATTTAGTGTGTACTTTTCATGTACTGTGATATTTAATCATGAATATTTTCAGGCCATAAGTTGGTTATATTTGCCTATATAAAGTGCTTAAAATTATTATTTCCTTATTAAGCAAAGCATCAGATTGTGTAGAAAGTGCCAGCCACTTTATTACATTGACAAGCATAACAAAAACAGTTGCAGAAGAAGACAACAAAAAGGTATTGTGCACATTTCGATTACTACAAAAAAGATTATTACTGTGGTGTTCAGAACATATGATTTTGCTAATACTTGGAGTCTGACAAACTAAATTTATGTTTCAAAAAAGTGTAGGAAAGTGTTCTTGTTACATTCCATTAAAGAACTATCAGTTAAAAAATTCTTCACGTTGATAATTATCAGGAAACATCAGTGTAAAAACTAACTTTCAGACAGTGGTCAATTTTGTGTAAAGATAGTGCTAAAGAAATATGTTTATTGGTTACAAAAATGACAAATAACACGATCACAGTAGCTATGCATCTTCAATGCTTAGCAGGTTATTTTCACTCAACATTTTAATATTATTTTACATAAAATTGCCTCATGTTTAAAGTAGATTTATTCTATACAGATGAAAGTGTCTTCTGCTACGGTAACTAACATGCAGTGCATGTCGCTATTTCAAAGTGGTTAAAACTTATATTGTGTGCTCTCCGCCACCTTGTTTGCTTCTCAAGTTATTATACCGGTTCCAGTGATTCAAAATTGAAGATTGTGTGGTAAGTGCTTAGCTCTGATGTGCTTAGAGCGTTTAGCGAAATCAACACTGAGGTCTTACTGCATGCGAGTGTCCGCCCATTATAATTACGAGTCATTTACAGGCGAAAATTGATCCATATTAGAACTGTGTAGGGTATCGCAAGCACTACATCTCAAATGCTTCGATTCACTTGTGTTCCGGTTTTACGTTAGTCCATGTTTCACTACCGTACAATGCTGCGCTCCAAATGTAAGTTCTCAGAAATTTCTTCCTCAGATAAGTCTTATGTTTGATATCAGAAGACTTATTTTGGCCCTTTTTACCAGTGCTAGTCTACTTTTGATGTCTCCTTGCTCAGTCCGTCATTGGTTATTTTGCTGTCTAGGCTGTAGAATTCCTTAACTTCATCAATCCTGATGTTAAGTTTCTCGCTGTTCTCATTTCTGCTACTTCTCATTAGTTTCGTCTTTCTTCGATTTACTCATTAGATTATTCATTCCATTCAGCACATCATGTAATTCTTCTTCACTTTCACTCAAGGCAACAATGTCATCAGCAAATCATTTCACGGGTAGCCTTTCCCCTTTAATGTTAATCCCACTCCTGAACCTTTCTTTTGTTTCTATCATTGTCTTCGATGTACAGATTGAACAGTAGGGGCAATAGACTTCAACCCTGTCTTACACCCTTTTTAATCCAAGCACTTCGTTCTTGGTTGTCCACTCTTATTATTCCCTCTTGGCTCTTCTACATATTGTATATTACCTACCTCTCCCTATAGCTTACCACAATTTTTCTCTGAATTTCGAACATCTTGCACCGTTTTACATTGTCGAAGGCTATTTTCCTGGTCTAGGCATCCTGTGAAAGTGTCTTGATTTTTCTTTAGTCTTGCCTCCATTATGAACCACAATGTCACAGTTGCCTCTCTGTTGCCTGTACTTCCTAATGCCAAACTGATCGTTATCTAACACAGCATCAATTTTCTTTTCCATTCTTCTGTATATTATTCTTGTTAGCAACATGGATGCGTGAGCTGTTAAGCTGACTGTGCGGTAATTCCCTCACTTGTCAGCTCTTGAAGTCTTCGGAATTGTGTGGATGATATTGTTTTGGAAGTCAAATGGTATGTCGCCAGACTCATACATTCTATACATCAACGTGAATAGTCGTATTGCTGCTACATTCCCCAATGATTTTCGAAATTCTGATGGAATGTAATTCATCCCTTCTGCTCTATCTGATCATAAGCCCTCCAAAGCTCTATTAAATTTTGATTCTAATACTGTAGCCCCTATCTCTTCTAAATCCACTCCTGTTTCTTCTCCTATCTTCCCCGTCATAGGGCCTTCAGTGTACTCTTTCCACCTATCCATTCTGTCCTCTGCATTTAACTATGGAATTCCCCTTGCACTTTTAATGTTAACACCCTTGCTTTTAATTTCATCGAATGTTGTTTTGACTGCCGTGTAACCTGAGTCAGTCCTTCCGACAAGCATTAGTTTTTGATTTCTTCACATTTCTCCTGCAGCCATTTCGTCTTAACTTCCCTGCACTGCCTATTTATTTCATTCATTTTTGTGCTTTCTTCATTCATCGACCAGCCGAAGTGTTTCCTCTCTTATCCATGATTTCTTCGCTGTTACCTTCTTTACACCTGCAATTTTCTTTCCAAGTTATGAGGTTGCCCTTTCTAGAGATGACCATTCCTCTCCATCTGTGCTATCTGCTGAGCTATTCCTTATTGCTGTATATATAGCCTCAGAGAACTTCAAGCTTATCCCATCATTCCTTAGTACTTCCGTATTCCACTTCTTTGCGTATTGATTCTTCCTGACTAATCTCTTAAACTTCAGCCTACTCTTCATCGCTACTAGATTGTGATCTGATTCTATATCTGCTCCTGGGTATGCCTTCAACCTTGTATCTCATCTCACAATCTTTGTCTGACCATAAAGTAATCTAACTGAAATTTTCCCGTATCACCCGGCCTTTCGCAAGTATATCTCCTTCTCTTGTGATTCTTAGCAGAGTATTCGCTATTACTAGCTGACATTTATGACAGAACTGAATTAGGCTTTCTCCTCCCTCATTCCTCGCCCCAAGCTCATGTTCTCCTGTAACCGTTTCTTCTACTCTTTCCCGTGCAACTGTATTCCAGTCCCCCATGAATTTTAGATTTTCATCTCCCTTTACATACTGTGTTAAACTTTCA
Source organism: Schistocerca serialis cubense (assembly GCF_023864345.2). Taxonomy (NCBI): domain Eukaryota; kingdom Metazoa; phylum Arthropoda; class Insecta; order Orthoptera; family Acrididae; genus Schistocerca; species Schistocerca serialis. The sequence goes on from NC_064639.1 coordinate 295,589,442, forward strand.
ATATCCTCAGGTACTTTCTCTATGTCATTATCTTCAGCTCGCGACGTCGGCATGTATACCTGGACTACTGTTGTCGGTGTTGGTAAGCTCTCCACTCTAATACGAACAATCCTATCACTGACCTGTTCACAGCAACACTCTCTCTGCCCTACCTTCCTATTCATAACGAATGCTACTCCCGTTGTAGCATTTTCTGCTGCTGTTGATATTATCCTATACTCATCTGACCGGAAATCCCTGTCTTCCGTTTCACTTCACTGACCCATACAACATCTATATTGATCCTTTGCATTACCCTTTTCAGATTTTTCTTGCTTCCCTGGCACATTGAAGCTTCTGGTATTCCACAATCCGATCTGTAGAACGTGATTCTTTCGTTGGTTGTTCAATCTTTTTCTCAAGGTGACCTCCCTATTGGCCGTCCCCTCTCGGGGATCCGAATGGGGGACTATTCCGAAATCTTTTGCCAACGGAGAGATCATCATGACGCTTTTCAATTACAGGCCACATGTCCTGTGGATATCCGTTATGTGTTTTTATTGCAGAAGTTTCCATTGCCTTCTGCATCCTAATACCGTTGATCATTGCTGATTCTTCCGCCTTTAGGGGCAGTTTCCCACCCAAAGGACTTCTGTCTGTTCCTCCGCCCTCTTTGAAAAGGCCGTTGGCAAAGTGAAGGTGACTTCTTATGCCGGAAATCTTCGACCGCCAATGCTGATTATTAACCAAAATTTAAGCATTGGCGGACTTCCAAACAGGGATCGAGACGTTTTGGTTAGTACTCTAACACGCTACCCCTAGCCTCTGTATGAGCCCTAATTTCTCGTATCTTATCTTCGTGGTCCTTACGCGAAATGTATGTTGGCGGCAGTAGAATCCGTCTGCAGTCAGCTTCAAATGCCGGTTCTCTAAACTTTCTCAGTAGTGTTTTTCGAAACGAATATCTTCTTCCCACCAGGGATTGCCACATGAGTTCCGGTAGCTTATCCGTAACACTTTCATGCTGATCGAACGTAGTAGTAACAAATCTAGCAGCTCGCCTTTGAACTGCTTCGATGCCTTCTTTCAATCCTACCTGGTGCGAGTCCCCTACACAAAATGCACGCAAGGCGATGCAAGATAATGAAGTCCCTCTAGTTTTTAAGTCAGCAAGGAATAGCAATTCGTGGTCACACCAATGAAGCGTCAAATATTTATCAGTAGCTGCAACAGAGCATAAGATACTCCTGCCTGACTGAAATTGTTATTATGCAACGATGTACAGCCAAACATTGCGAAATCTATTAAGGAGGCACTATGTTTTCCTCTTATTGTAGATGAGACTTTCGACATCAGTGAAGGAACTACTATCCATACGTTTCGGATATGAAAATAAAAATCTTCAAGTTGAAGAGGTTTTCATGGGTTTCTATGAAGTAGCTTCAACAAGGTCAAGAACATTGTTTTAAGTCGTTCAGGATGCAATAAGACATTTACCCGTCGACGTAAAATACTCTTGTGGTCCATGTTAAAATGGCGCGAGCAAGGTTAATGATCATTTAACAGGCTTACAAAGTGGGATTACTCACTCGGAGCCGAGAACTATATTTGTTCAAAGTTCGGTGCTTAATCTGAATTATAAGATGCAAGACAGTACTTATGTGCGAGACTTTCAGGTGACTGTTAGTGTTAAAAAATGTTCAAATGTGTGTGAAATCTTATGGGACTTAACTGCTAAGGTCATCAGTCCCTAAGCTTACTCACTGCTTAACCTAAATTATCCTAAGGATAAACACACACACCGATGCCCGAAGGAGGACTCGAACCTCCGCCGGGACCAGCCGCACAGTCGATGACTGCAGCGCCTGAGACCGCTCGGCTAATCCCGCGCGGCGAGTGTTAGTGACTTAATATCAATTGTAAGACATTTTCCATAGAGGCTAGCGGTGTTCCACTCGTGCAAAGTCACGACTTTGGGGCCAGTTTTCCCTGCGACGCGATGTGTCAGGGACAATCACTAAAACCGTTGGAAGGTAATTATGAAGTTCTCTTGAAATTATTGTAAGATCTGTCACAAGAATAAAGCGAAGTCGGTGGTGGGAAGCCTAGTGGTTATTTTTCAAACCTGCATGAATTCAGATTTCTTATTACATTGAAAATGTTACTTCCAGTTTTCAGAAAAAATCGTAGTCACACCGACAAATAAAAACATTGGTTGAAACTTAGACTGCTGGCTTGTCTACACCAAGGGGTATATATTTTGAACTGTGAGATGAAACCATTAGGAAAGCGGAGGAAGTTAACGTCGACGAACCAGTTTTGCCTAGAAAAAGAAAGGTGCAAAAACGCTACGTCGCAGGTGGTGACCCTCATACGTATCAAACGCCGGAGGAAATGCACAAACATTTTTTGGACGTAATTGATGTGGCTGTGCGTTCGCTAAATCATAGATTTGACTCGAAGGTTTTGGAACTTATTTTACAACTTGAATCTTTTGCTATAGATCGAATTGGTGCTGATCGAATCCTGCAGTTCTATGGGCCAGATTTGTTAAAGATAAGCTAAAATTGCGTAGGGACATGTTTCTAGACGTTTTCAGAACGAAGAAACAGGAAGTGGCCAAGTTGTCAGACATTACAAATGTTTTAAGCAGAGAAAACAGTGGTCTCATGCTCACAGAATTTGTGAAGCTTGTTCGAATGATTTTAACTATATCTTTTACTTCTTGTGTCTTTGAGCGGTGGTTCTCAGCATTTAGACGATTGAAAACGCTTTTGCTGTCAACAATGACACAAAATGGTTGAACGACTAGGCAATTTGGCACGTTCCTAAAGAAACGACTAAAATAATGATATTACCAAAATTGTAAACGAATTCATATGTGCGAATGACCTAAGAAGAAAAGTGTTTTATACTGAAAGTTGATATGTCATGATTATTATTTGGTACGTAAAATGAGTTACTTTGTAGTTCTGTTCACAAATAAATCTTTGATTAGTTCTTTCTTCAAAACTATCTGATTTGTGAAGATTTTTTAGTTTTAATTTGTGTGAATGTGTTATTTGCTTTTAGTAACGTGTTGATAACATCGTTGCCTCTTGCAGTCACTGTGCATTCGACTTGTTCTACATGTACAATACCTGAACAGATTTAACTGTCATTTTGTTAGTGAATAAATGTTGAAAAAAGACAAATAATTTAATACAGATAGAATCGATTAATGGTGCGATTACATATTTTAAGAATGATCGTTACAGTAACTTATTCTTATAATTCAAACCCACTAGTGCGTCAGCCCTTGCGGGCCAAGGCTTGTCACAGAGGACTTTGTGTGGACGGACACGTGGTCCGTGAGTCGCTTTCGTCCCTGGGCTGCCCCCGGTACTCACTTCAGACTGAGTAGACCTCGGAAACGTACAGCCTGTGCAGGGCTGTAACGTTAGGACCTGGAATGCGGGCCGACCTGGTGCCTTAGCGGCCCGCACAAGGTAAGAGATTGTTGTTATTTTATTAAGAATTAAAATTAAAATAAGAAAACTAAAATATATACAAATATAAAGACAGAAATATATATACGATTAACAGTACAGTCAAACGTATAGAAATGATAAGATAAACAGGGTTTCGTAGAATCAGTCAACGCTAAATATTGTTTAGCACAGAGTACGCAAACAATGCTTATCCTTGCCGTCTCTCGTACCACTTTCATTGCAGCCCATGTTCCCCCGACCTCATAAAGTTCGGCACAGATTAGTTTTTACAAAACAATGACAAAGTGAAAATGTATACCCAAATATCAAATTTAGGTGGAAAACTATCCATTGTTGATGTTTAGTGTACCCATTCTCAGCACTTAACTTTCGTCATATCTTTGTTCGGCAACACTGTCAATTATCCAATAAGAACCAATGGTATAATAACGGACAAAATCGTCATAAACATAATTAGACCTGTTAATATCGCAGACTATCAGTTGGATGTAAATGATGAAACTAAAAAGTTCTTTGTTTGACGTAATCCTTCAGTTTGAAGTGAAGTGGTTTGAGACTGGAGGTAGCTAACCAAAATTATACTGTGACATGGCTATATGCACGTCTAAAGGCATACGTTGTATTCAGTTCGTGATGCGAGAAAAGCACGGTTGACGACGATATGTATTCATAAGTAAGGGAGATTGAGAAGTGTGAAAGTTGTGAATATGGCGATAAAAGTGGAATCCAATAATATAGATTTTCGGGGACATAGACAGAAAATAGGAAAGTCAAACAGTAAAAACTTTTTAGTAACCATCAAACTTCTCGCGAAGTACAATCCCGTATTAAGCGATCTAATTAATACAGCAAACTAGACCTATAAGTAAAAATACCTTAGTCCTTCAATTCAAAAGTCCTATCCCGAGCAGTTGAAAAAGAAATTAACGCTGCCTCATTATTTTCTGTTATTACACATGCAAAATAGGACCTTACAACAAGAGGTCGGTTAACTCAGATATTTAGATATGTTACAGTACAAAGCTTTGTGACATGAAGGTAAATGGGCCTTTTTAAGTTTTCATTAAATAAAACATCAAAGTGCATTGGCAACAGAAAAGGAAACACTATATGCAGTAGATGAAAAGGGGCTTTTCAACTAAATGATAAGGTCAGAGTCACGACGGTTGTGCCAGCATGTCAGGTATACACAAAGCTACCAGAACGAGAATTCAACAGAGGCAAAAGGCAGCAAAATATGTGCATTGTGTAGTGCACACTTTAAGTTTAGCACTTAACGACGCTACATATGGAATTCAAGGAGTCAGGTCATTTTACAACGCAGTAGAAACGTTCTATCATAGAATTAAAAGATGGGAAGTTTTCCTATCTTCTTGTACCTCAAAAAAGCTTGACTCAACACATTCGTCTTCGAGATATCAGTCCGTAAACGCCCTTCGTTATGCTTGTGTCTATGAAGCTACTTAAGGCTCCGTAAAAAATAATATTGACATCCAAGTAAAGGGAAGAAAGAGAACAAGGCGTCGTTTTGAAAAACCAGTTAGAGAAATTTGAATTGATAATTATTTCAGATAGCGCTGCAGTCTAAGCTTTGCAATTTAGCATCTCAAATTATGCAGTCTCAGAATGTAGAGTGTTGATAAAGTGTATTCCTTTGTACAGATGCAGCTGATAATTTATCCAGCTATCGACACAGGTTTTAAGAAGCAATGTCATCGGCTACATCATTGGAAAGAAACGGGACATTTTAATGGCTATCTGGAGATCATTGTAGTCAATTAAAAGAGCAAATTTGAGGGTATGCATAATCTTAACCATTTCTTCAAAGTAATTTTCCCAAAATTTGTAAACTCTGCTTCCGACGAAGAGATTCACAATGCAGTAGCAGTTCTTCAAAATGAAAGGAGGACTCATCCAATAAATTCTCAGACCGAAAAAGCTCAGAAAAAAAGAAATAGCCTCATTAACTTCGGTAGTTGATTAACAAAACTGTTAGTAACAGAGAATTCTATTGTGCTGTAGCGTTCCAAATTAATGCACAAAATTTTACCTGTTTTAACTGTTCCTGTTGCTGTTTCTTCGGCTGCACACTTATTTTTGAAGCTCATATTTATAAGACCTATCTGTGAAGTTCTATGACTCAATAAAGAGTTAGTGAACTCAGCCTCCACAGTATCCAAAGTAGTCTACTGATTCCAGTGAAATAATCGATACCTTCCATCATAGAAAGTATGCCGCATGGTCTAATTTCAGCAGAGGTCAAGGTGAGTACAGTGAGGTTTTATATGTAAAAATCAATCAAACAACAGATAGTACTATAGACCTATGCTTATTGATAATGAATGTCAATCACTATAATGTGTTTAATTCTTAATAACATTATCGGTATTAATATTTTTTGTTTAATGCTTTGAATATAGTAAACGAATAATCGCTCTGTTACATGGCATTTTACAACATATTCCATTAAATTTCTATTTATACCTGCTGTAATGAAAGTTACGTTAGTTAATAATAGGATATACATTTTATATTTGGGTGTCAGGATTTTTCTTTCTGCAGGCGGTCCCGTATCGCGTACGTTACGCCTCTGGGTCTGTGGGTTCGTCCAAGCGCATTTGAACCTGAGTTTGATATCATTTCTGTTGCTTTTAAGTCAGCTATGTTGACGACTGTTGTGTAGAGCCGACTGCTGTGAAGAGCAGTCTCAAGGCATATGCTTCTGATACCAGTATAATTTACTTAAACACAGCACAGATCTTTGAGACACAGATTGTAAATTAAACGTAATCATTTTAAAAAAATATCGAGACTCCCCAGAAAACATGTACTACATTCTGCCATTGAGATTCACCCACAGAAATTTTGGAAAGTCGGCGCCCTCGTCGTGGAGTAATATCACTTCACACAGTCTTCCTGGTCATTGTTCTTGTTCTGTGTCTGCAAGACGTCTCGGGTGTGACAATAAATGTAGACAATGATGATTACACCTTGGGGAAGCAATTCGTAGTACACCACACGGCTGCTGTTCCACAGATGCATGTGCATAACGTTATCTTTTGTGGATGCGCGCAAGTCTCTGTACGGGAAGTTGTTGCTTTGTTTGGACTCATCAGTACCTTCTTTTCCATATGTTAGCACCATTTCTCCTCACCATATATGATGCTAAAGAGAGACACACCTTCTGGTCAGCTAGATGGCAACGCGGTTTCAACCCAGATCCGTGCTTTGTTAGTAGAGACCACAAGGGTAAAGGTTACCCATCAAGCAGGAAAGTATTAACTAACTTCCCACACAGCCATTATAGACCTGTCATTGTCCACATTATAAAATCAACTCCAAAACCAAGATTAAATTTTGAAAAGGCTGAGTGGGAGTCATACGCAAAACGTGCCGATGCCACTGTACGGTGGATAAAGACAATCATTAACAACTATGAACGATTTAGTAAAGCTCTTATTGCATCAGCTAAGAAAACTATACCACGCGGTTTCAGGAAAGAATATACACTTGCCTGGAACTAAACAACTGAACGCCTCTATAACGAGTTCAAAGAATCGGGAGACAGGGAAGTGGCAGAGGAACTTATCGAGTCACTTGACAGCGCCCGAAGAGAAAAGTGAAAAAAAACCGTGGAAGGTACAGACTTTAGAAAGTCCGGTCGAAAAGCGTGGGCCCCACTCAGAAAACTAGGATCTGGTGCATACAATCCTTGTGAAGGAGCAAAAACCACTCCCAATGCAGTTGCAGGCCGTATAGCCAATATGTCCAGGGCACCTCTTGGAAAAGAAACCGCCAGAAACATTAAGAAACTAATTAAAACACTGTGGAGACAAGCTACTGAAAGATCACATCATGCAGCACCTTTCACAGTGGAAGAATTGAAAACGGCTATCTCGAACATCAAAACTAGGAATGCAGCTGGGCCAAATGAATTATAACCAGAATTTATTAAGTATAGTGGGAAAAAGTTATCAACTGACTCGTGAACTTCTATAACAACATCCTTGAAGAAGGCCGAGTGCCTAAGATATTCAAAAGATCTAAAGCATAGCCAATATTAAAACCTGGGAAAACACCAGACAAGCCTGAACATTTTAGACCTATCTCTCTCTTGAGCACCTGCTTCAAAATCTGGGAGAGACTCTTGTATAATCGTATTGGGACGACTTTTAATGAAAGAATCCCCATCGACCAGGCTGGTTTTCGACCACAACGTAACTGTTGCGACCAAGTACTGGCTTTAACAACACATATCGAGAACGGTTATAAACGGAAACTTAAAACAGCTGTTACATTTGTAGATTTAACCACTGCATACGATACTGTGTGGAGGCATAGTCTTCTTAGCAAGATACTTGAAATTATCCTCTGCTTGTACAAATTACTAGGTGATACGCTCAGCAATAGAACCCTTGAAGTTCATCTAGAAGGAAAGAAGAGTGGAACCATTGTTTCAAACAACGGCTTACCACAAGGTTCTGTATTGGCACCATTACTTTTCAATGCGTACATAAGCGACATACCAACAACAAATGCGCGAAGGTTCCGTTACGCAGATGACATGGCCCTGGCTATGCAACATGAAAGTTTTGAACAGTGTGAAAACTCCCTTAACCAAGACCTCGGAGTAATGGGTAAATATTTCATATCTTGGAGATTAATTCCTAACCCAATAAAGTCAGAAGTTACAGTGTTTCATTTAAACAACCAACAGGCAACCCGATCCCTTGACGTTACCTTTGCTGTTAGAAAGTTAAAGCATAACCTAAACCCAAAATATCTTGGTATTAAATTGGATAGATCGCTTACATTCAAACCACACCTAATAGATACTGCTGCTAAGATACGTACAAGAAATAATTTTATTCAAAAGCTCGCCAATACTAGCTGGGGAGCTGATGTACATACTCTGAAGATTTCTTCTGTAGCGCTGGTATACTCTGTTGCGGAATATTGCAGCCCTGTTTGGCTTAACAGCAAAAAATGGTTCTAATGGCTCTGAGCACTATGGGACTTAACTTCTGAGGTCATCAGTCCCCTAGAACTTAGAACTACTTAAACCTAACCAACCTAAGGACATCACACACATCCATGCCTGAGGCAGGATTCTAACCTGCGACCGTAGCGGTCCACACTGTAGCGCCTAGAACCGCTCGGCCACCCCGTCCAGCGCTTAACAGCAGCCACACGTCTAAAGTGGATACTCAACTAAACAATACCACGAGAACCATAACTGGGACCATTAAATCCACCCCACTACCTTGGCTTCCTGTTCTCTGCAGTATAGCTCCACCACATCTTAGGCGACAAACCGCCTTAGTTAATGAATGGCGTAAAATCTCCTCCAATACCAACATTCCAATCCATCAGGACATTGCCCCAAATCTTTCCCGACTAAGATTTAGAAAACTACCATGGAGAACACCTGAAAACCTTATGGCTACGTCTTACGATGCTATGGATTCATGGAAAAATGAATGGTCTCAGGCTGGACTAACCAAGAACTGCAATGAAATATCACCTCGTGGAAACCTACCTGGTACAGACCTGCCAAGAAGAACTTGGGTCACACTCAATAGACTCAGAACTGGTCATGGCAGAAGTGGCGAGATGCTCTGTAGATGGGCATACGAGATTCACCACAGTGCGATTGTGGACATCCAGAGCAAACGATCCAGCACATCATTCAGGAATGCCCTAAACGTGCGCTTAAAGGATCCATTCGAGAACTTTATGCAGCCTCCCCTGCAGCCGTCGAGTGGATGGGAAACCTAGACATAGAACTTTAAAGAGACTCTATAGATTCCATATATGTGATTGCTGAATGACCTTATAGCAACAATTTCTGTATGACAAGATACCTTATTGTAACAACCTGTGTATGTCTACTTTATCCTTAATTGAATGTCCATAAGACGAGACATTATTTATGTGTTATAATGTATGTTGATATTATCTTTATCTGTCTGTATGTATTTAAACATGAAACCATTCGTACTTGAAAACCACATACGCTAAATAAATAAGCACCATTTCTCCTCACCAGTAACGATAGAAGGCAAGAGTGGTCGGTGTTGTTGACGAGCCAGTTGATGACGAGCGAGTAGAACTGCACATGGCCTCCCGCAGATTTCTGTGATTTTCGCTCAGAGAAATCGGTACCCACACATCCGATTTTTGAACCTTCCCCATTGCATGCAAATGCGCACTATGGTGGAATGATGACAGTCCATCACATTTCCCAGTTCTCGATTACTCTGACGTGGGTCGTGGTGGATTTCACTGGTGTCCAAAATTAAAGCAACAAACCGCAATTTCCTCGTCCTGCGTCTGAGTCATGATATAATCACATAAACTGTCAACAGACATCTATACGATCGTGTTCTGCACGAAAGATGGCATTCCCGTCAAACCAGGCCAGCGATGACATCAGGGCACCTATCAAACGGGGCAGTGTTTACAAGGTAGTCCCACACCCACAATCGCTGTGTACATAGCCACAGACAGTATGGCAGAGTGAAGACGCCTACTACATTGCCTGTGTTGGAGGGCCGTAGGAAGAACAGAAGCAGGACAGTCGAAAAACTAATGTGGCCCAATAGCTTAATGCAAGTCGTCCCATTGTTTCTCGGATGTGGCGACAGTTTATAGGCACCGTAACTGTATCCCGGAGACCAGGAAAGGTCCGACCCAGTGTGACATTTGAAAAGAGAGGAGTGCTATTTGGCTGCAAGGGCATCACTAGTCGGCAACTGGCATCTGACCTCGCAGCATCAGCTGGACGTATTATGCCGTAGTAAACGGTGTACAGAAGGCTTCGGCAGAGTGACCTTTACTGTCGGAGACCTGCTGTATGTCTACCTCTGAAGCGTCTTCACAGAAGGGAACGTCTAGAGTGGAATCGTCAACATGGCACCTGGACGGACGAACAGTGGGCCAATGTCCTTTTCACAAATGAGTTCCGATTTGGTCGGGAGAGTGGTTCTCGATGGATTCGCGTCTGGATGGAACGTGGATTTCGGGGCCCAAATATGGTGGAAAGAGACCAGTATCGAGGAGGATCCCCAATGTTGTGGACAGTGATTTTCTTGACCACTCAAGTACCGCTGCATGAAATTGTGTGGGTGAATCGGCAAGGTTTAACTAGTGTCAGGTGCCGTGGCGAGGTCTTGGGACCTCATGTGAGGTTACAGCTGTGGGCCCACTTCGTACTGATGAACGATAATGCTCGACCTCATGTAGCGCGGGTGGTTGATGCTTTCTTGGAAACAGAAGATGTTGCACGCATAGCATGGCCTGGTCCCATAGACCATGTCTGTGATGCACTAGGGAGAGGGGGTTGCATCACTTCAGCATCTACCAACGGCTCAGAATTGCGCGCAGCTTTGTAGGAAGAATGGGCGTTATTGCCGCAACATGAGATTTATGGAATCATTGACAGTATGCCCTATCGTTATCAGGTCTGTATTGCTGCCAGAAGTGGTTACATGCCATACTGAGCACATTAACCAGTTGGAATATGTGCACATTTTTATTAAGTTGCAAAAAACGAAGAACATTTTTGTCTGCCGTTACGCATGTTGCCGTTGCTTACAGTCTTCATTTTTTACATAGTTTCTAGTTTATTATCATCTGTTTATACTGTTTTGTGGCATAATAAACGCAACCTTATACAACGTCCGCTTGTTGCTTCAATTTTGGACACCAGTGTAGTTAATGCGATTAAACGATCATCATCAAAGATCAAAGGTTTTCCTGAACCTCGAGAGTAACTAATGTCAAAATCATTCTCCTTATAACGAAAAACCCATTTCCTCGCCGTACTCTGTCCAGTGGCCATATTCCCGTCTACGACGCAAACGGTTCTGGCTGCCTTCGCTGCTGTCACCCACCTACTGAACTTAGAATATGTCGCAAATGTTCTGATTTCTCCACATACCACTCCATTTTCTAACGTCCCTGGTTCCACTTACTAGCACTAAATACAAAATGTCAGTTCAAATAGCAACAGTGAACTACAAATAAAAAATGACAATCGATAAATAAACTAATAGCAGCCAGAATACCAACATGCAGAACAAAAACGTTACGGACTCATGCACCAACCTAATATTTGACATGACAACGGAAAATTTGGTAATTTTTGCTCCAGCGTGTCCCACCTTCCTTGACTACAGTTCTTGTGGCATATTCGGGAATGATAATGTAAGACCCCACACAGCAGTTTACATCAAAAACGCCTAGAGGTCTTTACGGATCCTTGATTGACCTACCAGCTCCCCTGATTTGTCACTCATAGTGCATGTCTGGGATGCGATGGTAAGACGAACTTTCATATAAGTCCCCAACCAGCAACATTCATGCAACTGACTCAGCATGTGTTTCAGGTACGGCAAGAATTTCTTGAAGATGGTATTCAGATGACGTCACACCCTACACTGTTGTTAATCATGGTCTCCAGTTCTGAATCGAATGATACTTTCATCATTTAACAGTCGTTATGTATCTAACATCTCCAAAACGTTTGATAAATATCGGGCTTGTGCGCTTTATATTTCCTTCAGTGTGCTTTCTGAACTACACGGCCACCAGATCCATCTGAAGCATTGGCGATAAATCGGCATCATTTACCGACGACAATCAGGCGATAAAATGTTGGAAATTATTTTCCAGCATAATTCTTTTCGTCCTGTTTCATTCCGTTTCTTTGGATTCCCATCGCCTTTCACCAAGACGAATATCAAAACGTGGATTGCCTGCGACACCCACACCATTTTCCGTAAGGTTCGCAGTATCTTAGAATCTTGTAGCAAACGCTATGAGTATGCAGTTGTCAGCTGGGCATTGGTCACTGCTGACAAGGGAACTTCCTACAGCCGAAACCTGCCCTGAAATTTTCTATACAGGATGAGTACACTGAAAGAAACACTGTCAAAATTTTAGCTGCTAAGACACACTGCGAGTATTTTTCAAAAAAACGTTGAAATTTGCTGAATTCATAGCTCGCCAGCCGGCTAGAGAAATGTATACACTTGCTGTAAATATACGAGGGCTATCCACAAAGTACATTACGTTTTGGAATTAAAAATAAATAAAGTATTCGAAATTTTTTTTATTATATACAGATGAAAGCCGCACTTCAATACCACTTTTCTACATAGTTGCCATTTAAATTAAGGCACTTATCGTAGCGATGGACGAGCTTGGAAATTCCTTCGTCGTAAAATTCGGCCGCCTGCGCCTTCAATCACGTGGTTACCTCTTCTTGAAGCTGTGCGTCGTCATCAAAACGCTGCAAAGCCAACCACTTCTTCATTGCTGGGAATAAGTGGAAGTCGCTCGGTGCCAGGTCGGGACTGTACGGCGGATAAGGAAAAACTCCCACTTAAAAGATTCGAGAACTTCACGAGTGCCATTTGCCGTGTGGACCCGGGCGTTGTGAATCGGCAAGATCTTTGAGCCCAACTTTCCCCTGCGCTTGTTTTGTATTGCTCTTCTGAGGTTGTGCAGAGTTTGGCAATATCTTTGAGAGTTTATTGTAGTGCCTATTTCCAGGAAATCCACCAAAATCGTATTTCTACCGGGTTACTGATTAACCACGTGGTTGAAGGGGCAGGCGGCCGAATTTTACGACGAAGGAATTTCCTAGCTCGTCTATCGCTACGATAAGTGCCTTAATTTAAATGGCAACTATGTAGAAAAGTAGTATTGAAGTGTGGCTTTCATCTGTATATAATAAAAAAAAATTCCAGTACTTTATTTATTTTTAATTCCAAAACGTAATGTACTTTGTGGATAGCCCTCGTAGCAGGGGGCCCAACATAATTCGTGGTTGAGGGCACGTCGGTAAATAGATAACACTACACAATCCGATCGTAATTTTTGAAGCGAATTTCAGTTTCTGCTGATAGTTTCTCTGCCAGAGTTGTTCACAGTTACTATTCGCTCGAATTTGCAACTCATTTAGCATCCAAAATAATTAGTAGTTGCCTTTGCAGTATCGCTGTTAACAATGGAGATAAAGCTGGATTAATTTTCTTTGCGATTTTTTCATATGTGCTTGCTAATAGCATCTGTCTTTGTGCAGGTTCCAGAGTTTTGCAGTAGTGTGGAATTCAGTTTTCAACCTTGCAAAGATGAAATATGAAGAACTTGGCATGCAATCTAAATCATCTACTTCTCTTAAGACCTACTTATGTGTTATTTATTGGTTAATGTTTTGGACATTCATTCGAATGATGTCGATATTTTGTTAGAAATTGTGAAAACTTCAGTAGAAACAAGAAATACTCGATCTATTACATTGTTACTTGTTAGACGTGCTGTAAACTGTTCGGTTTTAAATAAAAACCGCCGTCGCAAGACCTCCCACATGGTTTGCTTCGGTATTCCAACTGCGTGACTTGCACGGAAAGTAGCCTTTTTGAACTGCATATGAAACGTTTCCTCACCCTCTCCACGATTGCATTTGGCTTTCTTAGTCAAGCTGTACTTTTCTGTTTACAGAGACAAATAGTCGCTATAAATTGTTGATATCAACGCACAGTGCCGTGCCTATACGGCGGTCTTTTTCGTAATTCCTTATGAATGCACGCTGTATTGTTGTAGCAAATAAACATTTCGCATATTCCAACACCTAAAACCCCTTTTCTTGCTTGGTCGCCATTTTATCAGAGCACTACTCTCATAACCAGTGTTCCCAACTCTCCAAAACGAAATAAACTAAATGAGTGTACAAAAGGCATACAAACCTGAAATAAAACAAAGTGTGTTATTGGGCAAGTTTGCTTTGCATTAATCATGCTGTACAACAGACAGCATTAGTTTATTTTCTTAATTTGTGATCTGCTTGGTATTATATTAATACAAACAATTAACTGTGAAGCTATAATGTTATCTGAGCTATATAAGCTTGATAATATACACTGAAAAGTCAAACAAACCGGTACACCTGTCTAATACCGTGTAGGGCCGCCGCGAGCACGCGAAAGGACTCGAATAATTTCTAAAGTAGTGCTGGACGGAATTGACACCATTAATCCTTCATGTCTGTCCATAAATAAGTAAGAGTACGAGGCTAAATGCCATAATAAGAGCCATAGTTCCTGACCCCATCTAAGTCACTCATTCCCCACATAAATGACAATAGAAGTAAGCCATAGGTAGTTCTAAAATGCTGATTTGGCAACACCGCTCAAACGCCAACTGGTGAGGACAATGGAAACTTGCTGAGTTTACGGTTCTATTCACGCATGAATCATGTTTTTACAAGTAATACTATACTCCGGAAAATACAGAAATTTGAAAACGAACGAATCATTTACAGTAGCCCTGTGCTGTTGACAACAGAAACGAACTGTTTCATTATGGGTCACTCCCAGTGAGCTTTACGGAGGTGATAAACTGTTTTATTCCCCCCAAAACAACAAAATTTTAATTATTATGGATTTTCGGATCTTTAAGTTACTGAACAAAGATTTTAAATTTGTACCCGGCACTATAAACATAAAACCGAAAATTATATTATCATATTTTTTGTCACATACTAGACAAGTGCCACCGTTACTCTAGCTCATTACACAAATGTTATCAATATGACATGAGCAGCTAACACGTGTATAGCTATTGCATTTCAGGGACAGTTACCAAGACTAGTGTAAGTGAAATGTAAGAATGCAGAGTCTCGCAGCAGTAAAACTGAATAAAAACTTCTCAAGTTTCCAACTATGTGAAGCGATTAAAATTGCACGAGCTTAAAAAAATGTGAAATATTTTTGTTTCAGTTCCTTCCGTCCTGTTCTTACAGGGGCCAGAATTACGTTTTGTTCAATGGATTCGTCTTTTTTTCTACGCTGTGCATCGCCTGGCTCACTGTTCATGCAAGTCTGGAAAGCAGAGCATCAGTTTGGTACGAAGCATTTCGTTTCCACACAATTCCTCAAAAATACGTGTAAAATGTTTCCAATACTGTTATCAGAACGACTAACACTTTTATCCAGAAGGTACTAGTTTGCACAAGATAGCAGATTACGTTTTATGACTGTTGCTCAATCCAGTACAAACACAAAAAACTGTTAATACCGGAAACATAATATATCGGTAAACGTTGATTATTAAGTAAACTGTAGTAGTGAATCAGAAAACTTGACATTTGGTTACATCAAAATTATCTTCATTCATCAAATGTTGAATATGTAGGTCAAAAAATACAAATATCTGCACTGGTTCTCAGCACAAAGTAATCAAATATTGCTATTAACATCTAAAAGTGCATACACCCCATTCTGCAACTGTTTTTTCCTCTCAATTTAGTGAGTTAATACTCTGGTGATGAAGGCTGTTATTCAATAACACTAACGGAATCAGTTTGTAGGAACTAAAACCAACTTTAGTTATATTTAGTTTCAGATTTCGGCAGCGCGATTTTGTTCTGCCTCCTTGCTAACATAGAAAGTACAGGAACTCATCTTAGTGGGTTCTTCAGAAGTGCGGCCTGTCATGACTCGAAGTACAATGTTCCTCACCTGAGACAAAGTATAAAAAAATAAGGTGCACCACGCTTGTCAACAGGGTCCCGGGAGCTATTAAACTGTAGAATACTGGAAAATTCAGTCTGGTTGTAACTATTAAGTGAAGTGAAGCCCTCGCTTAAAATACCTGTTCTGCGTTGTGACTTTGAATACACACATTTGGCAATGACACTGGCAGTGTGAAGATGACATTTTACACGATAAAAAGTTTTAGTGTCCTGACGGGTTATTCATAAAGTGATTTACTCATGAAAGTCATCATTTTTACGCCAATGACTGTTAAACTTTTTATTTCCACTATCGAAATTTCGGCCTTAGGCCATTATCAAGTGCAGATGTTTTGGCTTTAAGCCATTTCTACTTTATACAAGCTGACACATTTATATGTCGTTGTCATTTGCTGTTACATACATTCGTAACAGAAAATGACAACGACATATAAATGTGTCAGCGGGTACAAAGGAGACATGGCTTAAAGCCAAAACATCTGCACTTGATAATGGCCTAAGGCCGAAATTGCAGTACTGGAAATGAAAAGTTTAACAGTCACTGGCGTAAACATGATGTCTTTCAAGAAATTTCACATGACTGTGAATCCAAGTTATGAAAAGTTAATTGATTTACTCATGTGTAAGATTAGTTAGCTGCAAAGAGAAGAGGAAGTTTTATCTCATAGATTCCACCGATATTCTTAGACTCACTGAACCTGAAAGACCAGCTTCAAGAGTTTTTCAATAAACGCTAATTTAACATCCTTCAAATCATCAGCAGAGAAGATAAAAGACATTAAAATAGTAATGTAGACCTATTGTTAGTTTTAGAGAAGAGCGAAGTTTAGTCTTAAGAAATAAACAATTTTATGCTCAGAGAAGGAAGAATTTGAGGCTTTAAAGACGAATTTTTTTGGGCCTTATAGTGGATGAAATTTATTTTTCACTAGGATAAAATATAATTTTACGGAGAAGGGAAATAGTTTGTTTGGTTTCAGTTTTGTTTCCAAGAGTAAATAACTTTCGTTTGGAAGACAATTTTTTTTTATCTCCAGAGCAAATATTCGAAAGCCACTGATAGTAGGAGATAGCAACGTTGGAGGCTAATTTGGCGTCGTCTCAAAGATGACAGTTAAAAGGATAGCGCAACCAGTGAGTGGACTGTGGGGCAAAGATGACGTTTTGTTCTCTGGAATATAGTTCAGAGGTTTGCCACGTAATATAAAAATCCCCGACAACGATTTTTATGTTTATTGTGTTAAGTTGTTGGGCATTTGCGTAAGAACCTTGTAGATTGGTATCCAAAACAGTAAACCCATTTGATGGTTTAACGCTGTAGTGAAGTTCTTTGTTGTGAAGTTCATTGGCAAATGATAATAGCCATACAGAATTACCGATGTAGCAAGGAAAACATCGTACACTGTCCTTTGCCTTCGTCTTTCACATTAAGAGCACTAGTTCAAATATTGCAATTGTAATGCTTATCCAGGTCAAGTGGCGGCTCTTGAGTATACACTCTGTGTGTTCCCAAATTTTTAGATACAGATAAATTGGAGAATGAGAAATTAATAGCATCTGCTGTATAACAGCTATGATTATCAACAATTTTATAAACTACAGCCACTGCCACTAATAATAACAACAGTAATAATAGTAATAATAATAATAATAATAATAAGATGGGTAACTTACCTGACAAAATAAAGAATTTTTGTGCAATTTTGTTGTTTTTTACATAATTAAGTACGAAGTAATGTGTAAGCTTCCGCAACTCTCCATTTCGAATTTTTGTGTAAGTGTGAGTTTTCGTGCTTTTCCATTTTTTCGGACAAATGTACAAGATCCCTAACAGATGTATCACTTCAAAATGTTTCTTTCGGGCTGAAAATCAGATATTCTTACGCTGCACCTACACAATAATTTTTGCTAACTGTACACTTCCTTTCTAAATGTTCGCTTGTAGTCACACTTACTTAATTTCGTCACCTTCTCAATCAAATGATCTGTTCTCGGAGACCCTAGTTCCTTTGGGAATAACATTTCTTGGTAACTTACTTTTCTGTTCCAAGAATGAGATTTTCAGTCAGTAGCGGAGCGTGAGCTGATATGAAACTTCCAGCCAGATTAAAGCTGTGTGCCGGACAGACTCGAACTCGGGACCTCTGCCTTTCGCGGGCAAGTGCTCTACCGATTGAGCTACCCAAGCACAACACATGTCACCAACATGAAACCGAAACTCCGACTAACGTACGTACAACGTTCTTTGGCTACATTTAGAGGTAAGACTGAAACTTCAACACAACACTTTCTTGTCGTGTTTTTATATGGTCAATTATTATTAAGGGAAATGAGTAATAATTGCTGCTGGTATCGATTCATAGACAAGTACCATAAAGCTGTGAGTGTGTGGTCATACGTTTGGAGAAAAGTGCCAGGTAAATCCAATAGTGCGCTGCCACACACTCAGCTGAACGTACATACATTTCGAGCATTTTCCACCTTCAGAGCGAATGTCTTTATTTTAGTATCATATTGAATGAGTATTTACGACTAATAATTTAGGTGCAAAAAAGGAACGAAGATTAAACATATGGTACTAGAAAGGTGAAACGTACTACTTTGTCCCTAAAATTATTTCAAAGTGTCATAAATCGCTAATTTGCTGCTTTCCGTAACTCCAGATCCAGTGTTTTCTTTCCGAGACATTTTGACCTTGGCGCCGCAACACAATTTCTTACACAGAGAATGGACAAACCGATGAAGTGCAATAAAACACCTGAAGATAACGATGGCTATCCTTTCTTTCCCTATAACGAAAAATAGTGCAATCTGACTTACGACACTTGTCGTCAAAACTTTAAGCCAATTTCATTCCTGATATTGAATAGAATTTTTTAAGATGCCTCTGAAATTGGTGTTAAAAACCCACCATAACTTTCAAAGATACCTGTTTGTGCTAATAATGTAATGACATTCAAAATGTGTCTTATGGGCGTAACTTGTCAGGCACCGAAGTCACGTCACTATTGGAATGAATGAAAGTCGGCTACAACATTTTTTTTTCCACTCATATGAATGCTCCTTCCATTGATATTGCTACTCTATTCTGGTAACGATTGAACAACGTTAAACTAGTCTCCACACAGAGATTGACGCTGAGAGTTGTGAGAACACTTTGAGACTTTCGCCTCTATAATGGAAGTTTAATTTATTTTCTTACTAACTGACAAACGCGGCATTGCCATAGTATTCATTCTGACAGTTTACAAAGGAAAACAAAAAATATCTGTGTTTGTAGTGAGGTATCGAAAAAATTTCATTTCCATGTATTCGTGGAAACATCTTTAAAATTATGAAGCAGTCGTACAGAAAAACATGTACGAGGCGTGTTTTTTAAGTAAGTACAGTTTTGAAATTTAAAAAAAGACGTGCTAAGATATCTCAATAATTTTATTTTTACATGGAATCCTGTACCTTAATCTACTTTTCTACATAATTTCCGTCAATATTGAGGCACTTGTCATAACGTTGTACCAATTCGTGAATACCTTCCTCATAGAAGTCTGACGCCTGACTTGTTAACCACTGCCGGTCGTGGTGGCCGATCGGTTCTGGGCGCCCAGTCCGGAACCGCGCGACTGCTACGGTCGCAGGTTCGAATCCTGCCTCAGGCATGGATCTGTGTGATGGCCTTAGGTTAGTTAGGTTTAAGTAGTTCTAAGTTCTAGGGGACTGATGACCACAGATGTTTACTCCCATAGTGCTCAGAGCCATTTGAACCATTTTTGTTAACCACTGCATCATCACTGTTTTGACTTCGGCACCGTCTTGAAAACGCTGACCGCCCAGGTGTTTCTTCAAGTGCAGGAACAGATAGCAGTCACTAGGCGCAAAATCGGGGCTGTACGGAGAATGATCTAGAGTTTCCCATCGAAAAGATGTGATGAGATCTTTGGTCTGATTCGCCCGTAAAAATTTGGCTTAAGAAATCATCACTGTTGTTGTGGTACCGCTCAAGTAAAGTCAATGCACTGTCTAAACATTTGGTTTTGGTCAACATTTTCAGTACCCAACGTGCGCACAATTTTCAATAATTCAAGTGCTCAGTCAAAATGCCATACAAAACACTACGAGAAACATTAGGAAAGTCATTTCGCAAGGGGGAAATCGTAAAGCGTCTGTTTTCTCTCACCTTATTGTCCACTTTCTGCACCAAACTTTCATTAACGACCGAAGGACGCCCACTCCGTTGTTCATCATGCACATTTGTGCAGCCATCTTTAAATGCTCTCAGCCACTTTCTTACCATTCCGTCACTCATTAATGATTTCTCTGTAAACTGCACACATCTCACGATGAATATCGATCGCTTTTAGGCCTTTTGCACTAAGGAATCTTACAACAGCCCGTACTTCACAATCGGCGGGACTCACGACTATCGGAGGCATCTTAAACACTCAGTACACAACGTATCAGAGTTTGGCACTCTTCTTCTGAATTACAGAAAATGCTCCAGAAAAATGTTAATAAATATTCAAAGGTATTACATGGTCGTGTACCTAGGAAGAATCAGACTGTAATGGCGTCAGTGCAGAGATTAAGGTACAGGTTTTCATGTATAAACAAAATTATTGAGATTCTTAGCACGTCTTTTTTTTAATTTCAAAACGGTACTTACTTAAAAAACACGCCTCGTATAATGTATAAGCATAGTATCAAAATGAAGAAACATGATCCCGGACAGTTTACGTATGCTGGGAGCAGATGATTGGCATGTCTCAACGCGATTTTGTGAACGTCTTTATTGCAACGCTTCTTCGTAGCTTTATAGACGGCTGTCGGTTTCGTCTACAGTCGTTTGCGCTTCGCATTTGATAGCTGCCAAAAGCGGTGCCAAATGTCAGGAATTTCCTTGACTCTGCTGTACGAGTGTCTTAAACGTATTAAAACTTCATGCACGACGCGGCATTTTTTCACTATCTCAGTGCTTATGATGTCATATCTCTTGAACTATGTGTTGTACAATTATATATTTGTGTAGGTACATTCTGCTTCATTTGTGGATACTGGCTGCAATATGTGTTACGAATAGATTTAGTAGAAAAGAAATAATAAATTTAAATGTCATGTACAGTGCGGTGGTTTTTAATACACTTCAGTGTTTATAACGTCATATCTCCTGATCTATGTGTGATACAATAGTATACTTTTGCAGGTGCATTTAAGGCGCATTTAGCGGCTTATGCGGATAGTGCCTGCGAAATTTATTGCGAAAATAGTCAGAAGCACAAAAGTAACATATTTAAACTTCATGCGTGATACGGAAGTTTCTCTCGCATCAAAACGTTTAGAACATCATATCTCCTGAACTATGATAGGTAGGTGGTTCTTATTCCACAGCTATTGGTGCCTGACAGTAAGGACACGTGTACTAATTTTGGGTGAAATCGGTCCAGTGGTTTAAGAGGAGATGTGGAATATACATACACTTTTATAATATTTCTGCATTTCATTTTAAACTGACAGCGTCCACTTATGAGTTTTGCATTCTTCTTCTGAATTACATAAAATGCTCCAGAAAAATGTTAATAAATATTCAAAGGTATTACATGGTCGTGTACCTAGGAACAAGTATTCAGTTCAAATTTAAAAGTATTGCTGAAGCGCTAGGGAGCTGGCTGGGTGTGATAAGGAACTGGCATTATAAAATTATGTTTACTTGAAGAGCAGTTTATTATGAACACTATTACATTCCTTGTACCTAGAAAATAAGTTTAATAGTGGGACTACTGTTAATTAGTTAATAACTCAGTTAAAGTCAAGGCTCGCCACATCAGCAACTACAATTCTTGAATGCATGGTAACAAGACGATGATTTAAAAAGCAGCCAAGAAAGGGCACATGGTGCTCCCAAATAAAATTGTCGGAATAATTTAAGTACTAATCAGTTCCAGTAAGACTTACTAATTGCCGTGAGGCACTGCTCATTAATAGATAATTAGAGATCAACGTTGTCAACAGATCCAGCCAACAAGTGCACTTAGATACTACACAGAAGGCCTAAGGCCCAATGATAAATGCCAAAATAATTTAAAGTAATAAGCAGTTGCAGAAAGAGTTATTAACAGACAACACAGGTCTAGAACATCAACTAATCAAATAAACAACTGCACTAACGGCGTAAGGCCCAACGCTAAATCCCTACCACGGCGAAGCTATTTCAAGTAATATAATTTCACGTACAGATTTCATTACGGAGCACGATGCCTCGTCCATTAAGACCATCTTGGACCAACACTGATGAAGTTTTTGAAAAAATTTCTACCGAGTAAAACTGTGTTAACATTTAAAATCGATAAAGGATAACTAAACAACGTGCGGTGGCCATGCAAACAAATTTTACGATTGACAAAACAGCTTTTGTAGGCTTACAAACAGGTGAGCTTCACGGCATTATCACCGATCAAACAGTAGGCAATATGGTGAGAGCTCCATGGAAAATCGCCCAGAACATACTGAGTGCTACAAACGGCCGAACTAGGTTTACAGAAACAGCAGCCTCTAGACGGTGTTGCTTAGACTTATTTAAGAGGGATTTAGAAGGAATGAGCAGCATTAACTCATAGGGAATATATAAATATAGAGACCAGCTCATCGGTACCATATTGAAATATAGAACGCCAAAGTCAGGGAAACAATCTCAGGCGTTGCAAGTAAGCAAACACCGGCAGCAGTCGACCAAATGCACGGTAGGAATCAACTAAGCCTGAAGCGAAGAATTAGAAAACAAATCACAAAGAGCTAATAACAAGTAATGCGGATTTACTGGATTCTTACCACAATAGTATTTATAGAGGAAGAAGACAGAACAAACTTCGAGGTCCTGTATACTGGTCTGTTTTACATATTCGTGGTTGGAAAAAGAAGTAACAAAAAAGAATATGGAAATCAAATCGGACTTGAAGTGACAGGAAAGAACAGATTACAACTCAAGTACAACAGCTATCACAAAATGTTCGAGCTTAGTAGGAGTTCTGTAATCAAATTTTAGTTTGTGCAGAATTTGCTGAATTCTGATCAGCTATAAATTGTCGGAAAAGAAATACATTTTTATATGGTTAAATTTAAAAATTTTGTACTTACTTCCATACACCTGAGAATATTTTTAACTGCATATATATATTAATCTTCTTACAATTACCTTTCAAGTAACTGTACGTTATGCATGCATCCGATGTATACTGGCATAAGCATGCATGGAAACTTAGGCTCGTGTTATTTTTACGTCTTTATGATTTTATGTAGCACAGCAGAATGAGAATTTGATGTTATAATTTCTGTTTTGTTTCGTAACTTCTTAATATGGTAAACAGTTTTGCTATCGCATAACAGAAACCAGTAATCTTGCTCAAAAAACTTTGGGATCAAGATAGTTAAATAAAAAATTATATAAAGCGTATGGTCGCTCTCCAGAGTTGGTTATTTCGCGTCATATTTTACTTAAAGCACTAGATAGGTAATACGTCAGACAATTAGTTAAATTAGCCTTAACACTTAGTGCGTCCTTATGTACAAAAAAAAAACCATGCTACCCATTATGTTGGTGAGAAGACAACATAAATGAAGTTATAATTCACGTGCGCCAGAAACGGAGAATAAGAGTCCAGAAGATATATTAAATACAACCTGTTAACAAAATGCAACCGAGTGCGTTCGCTCGCAACAGAAAATAGGAGGAACGACCACAAATGCCAACTCGACCCAAAAGGAATTGCTGTGCACTGGGTCACACATCAGTTAAGAAAAATATTGCTGCCTGTCATAAAAGGCCTAACAATACAGTCCATAACATAGGCACACAACAGATCCCCGAGCAGGTTCGCCTCCAACAACGGTAAACTCGAACCAGCGTGTTGGCGTCAGTAACACTTCACAGACCACGCCGCCGCCTTCCAGTTATGTTTGGCCCAACAGAGCGCACAAATGATACATGACCTAGGCAAAACTGAACCTCCAACCTTTCACACAGTTGCCAACAAGCCACTTCCTTCCCTCTAGCTGAACGCGTCTCTACAACCCCGTCTGCTGCTGCTCAGACGCCCTCTGCAGGCCGGCATCCTTCGGCATCCCCCAACGGGGCAGAGACGTACAGAGGGCAAATATACTCTACACTGCAGGAAACAAAAATTAATACATCCCTATAGAGGTTTTCAATTCATTCAAGATTTTTTCTTGAAAGCGTGCATGTGGGGTACATGAAATGATTACATTTGCAGATCAATAGCGCAGGCGATTCTGAGGTGCCAAGTATCGACCTATGCTGAAAGACTCATATTAGTACGTGATGTAGCCTCCACGAGCGGCAATTCAGGAGCGGACTTTGGCATGCGGTCGATGGTACAGATGCCGAATACTGCTCTGGGATATGTTACGCTACGCCTGCTCGACCTGTTCATGTAGTTCTGTAAGAGTTGTAGGTTGACGAGTCACAAGAGTCACTTCTAGTCCCATCATATCCCACACGTACTCTATTGGAGACAAGTCCAGAGATCGTGCTAGTCGAGAAGTTACTGCACCTCTTGCAGATCAAGTTGAGTTTCATGGGTGGTGTGTGAGCGAGCGTTATCCTGTTCGAACAACACAGCACCTTCCTGTTGCAATAACGGCAGAAGAACGGGTCTAACAACATTCTGTACATAACTGGCGCTAGTTAGCGTACTGCTCAAAAAAAAAAAAAGAAACAAAAAAACAGGTGAACGAGAGTTGCATCTTATCAAGACCCAGAGCATGAGGGCTCGGGTGGGGCCAGTGAGTCGAGAATGAATGCACTCTACGAGACAGCGCTCATCAGGTCTTTGTCGTACGTGCAAACGACCACCATTTGCATGGGGACACAATCTGCTTTCATCGCTGAAGACCACAGCGAACCATTCCAAGTGATCCTCTGACGGCACTAGTCAAGCCGTGCACGTCAATGCTGTGGTGAGAGTGAAAGACGGGCTAGAGATTAACGTGCCCCAAGACCCACTGCTGATAACCGGTTCGCAACAGTTCGTGTTGACACGTCTATGCTGTGGTAGCTGATTGACCTGCCACTGCTTCCGTTACAATACGACGATCCTGTGGCGTCTGTGTTGCGTGGACGTCCAGAACTTCATCTATGGGTGTGAGAATGTTCACGTGACCACTGATACCAGCATCGTTGCACAACTGACTCAGCACGTCCAACTTCTGTGACAATTCTCCGAAAGGACCATCCCGCCGCTCCTAAGATCACAATTTGACTACTCTCAAATTCACTCAGTTGGCTGTAAGAAGTACGCTTGCGTCTCCGTGGCATGTTTGCCTGTTTGAATCACACGTTTGCACCACACTGAGCCATCTGACTGTGTGCATTACCTGTTTAAGGGTATCTCCCAAGTGGTATATGTCGTCATCAGATCAAAATCGACTTCCGGGTATACTAACTTTTTTTTCCAGTTGCGTGGAGCAGCCGAGTGGTTAGAAGCGCCAGGTCATGAATTACGCCGTCCCTCCCGCCGGAGTTTCGAGTCCTCCCTCACACATGGGTGGTGCGTTGTCCTTAGCATTAGTTAGTTTAAGTAGAGGGTAAGTCTAGTTACCAATGACCTCAGCAGTTTGGTCCCTTAGGAATTCAGACACATCTGAAAATTTTTTCGAGTAATGTAGATTGCTGTGGGCCAAGGGTGTTCACATGCACGGCACAGTTGCAATCAATACAATATTGTCAATGCTGTATTTAATAGTCTGTCTATCAATTACTCTACTGAACACCAAGAATCAGTAAGTGGAATCGAATTAAAAAGAAGAATTATCAAAAACCATTTAAAGTTAACAACATTTTCCTATAGAAGCTGTTGTCAACTAAAACAGATGTTCATCTTAGAGACAGTGAAAGTTGTTAGCAATCAAAGAACTCGTTTGCAAATACGTGTTCATCATAATAAGACCTGTTTCGAGCTACAAGGCGATGAAAAACTCACCAACTA
Source organism: Schistocerca serialis cubense (assembly GCF_023864345.2). Taxonomy (NCBI): domain Eukaryota; kingdom Metazoa; phylum Arthropoda; class Insecta; order Orthoptera; family Acrididae; genus Schistocerca; species Schistocerca serialis. Next base: position 295,615,445 of record NC_064639.1, read on the forward strand.
AGGCTTAAACGTCCACACGTTATGTAACTAGTTTTAGAAATGTTTTCATCAGCTGAATTAAAATTACTTAATAAAGGAATAAAATACAACATCCCCCTATAAATAATAATAATAAACTAGTTATCGCCGAAGTGAAAATGGCAAGTAAAAAAGCCAAATTAGGCAACCGCAATACTTATAGAATAGAATTAGAAACTGAAAGAATACTTCAAAAAGAGAAAGATAAAAGTTGTAGTGGTAATAAACAGGAAATTAGAATCCTTAAGACCATAAAAAAAACTAACTACTAATAAATCAATCATTACGAAAGCAGATAAGGGCAACACCCTTGTAGTCATAACCGAAAGTGACTATATTTCCAAAATTAAAGAATTTTGTCAAAGGAATGATATTAACGTAATTACAAAGGACCCACTACCCAATTTTCAAGCAAAAATTCGGAGAATGATAGACGAAAGTGAAAATCTATTTCCTACTACAGAAAAATTCTTTCTCAAAATAATGAACCCGCAAATATCAAGTCTTAGGGCCCAAATAAAACTGCACAAACAAGGCTGGCCTATACGACCAATTGTTAATAACATAGGGTGTCCTTCATATAACTTCAACAAAAAAACCAATATGTTACTAAAACAATGTGTATGACGAGAACTATACAGTGAACAATTCCCATGAACTAGTGACAGAAACACATAACATTGGTATACCGGTGACTGCTAAATTCGCCACATTAGATATAAAAAAATTGTATACTAATATACCAGTAACAGAAAATATCACAATCATTAGAGAGAATTTTATAGGTCACAACACTCTCAGCCAAGAAGAGATAACTGAGTTAATTAATTTACTCGAGGTAACCTTAAGTTTCAACTACTTTATCTTTAATGATCAAATTTATCAACAGAAAGAGGGTCTAGGCATGAGGATTTCACTAGCGGGAACTATAGCAGACATCTTTGTTAACAACAAAGAAACACATTTTTTTTAAAAAAATCATCCACATATACGTCAAAAAACAATATATTACAAACGATACGTTGACGATATTTTAATATTATTTGACGACACAACAGAAGAAGTAATTAACTTGAAAGAAATAATGAATAGTATACATCCAAAACTTATGTTTACAGTGGAACACGAACAATATAAAAGTATTAATTATCTGGATCTAACAATTTATAACGATAATGGACAGTATACGTTTAGCACATATGGTAAACCGAACACTACTGATACAATAATCCATGCCAAATCATGCCACCCAATGAGATATAAAAAAGCTTTTTTCGTTAAGATGATAAATCCGTTGAATAAGATACCATTAATGCCAGAGAAGAGACAAAAAGAAATCAACATGTTCAAACAAATAGCTATATCCAATGAATACGATGCCAATATAGTAGAGACAATACAAAAGAAAATACAGGCAAAACAGCCCAAAATACCCAAAAAAAGAATTTCCTCGAAAATGCAATATATGGGGACGATTTCGGATAAAATAAATAGACTATTTAAGGAATCAGACATTACGATAGCCTTTTCTTCGAACACCCTAGCAAATAACTTTAGACATAGCATAGGAGATTTTAAAAATAAAATCTTCTCTACATCGGGAGTCTACAAACTAACTTGCAAAGACTGTAAAAAAATCTATATTGGACAGACAGGAAGAAATTTTAAATCTAGGTTCAAAGAACATATCACGGGAATAGCACGCAATAATTGCTATTCGGACAACACATAGATGCCGAGAAACACACAGAAATTAATATAGAAGAAATTCTAAGGGTATTGCATGTAGCCCAGAAGGGACCCATGATGGACATCTTGGAGAATTTAGAGATCTTCCTGCACAATAAACAGGATCCAACGGCAATTCTTAATGAGCAAATAGTAAACTGTGATAATAATTATTTTTAAATATTCGCAAATATCATTAGTTCATGACGATACTGCTTCTCCTTCTCAGCTATATTAATATTGGATGACGATGTATATTGATACTAATTTTATTATAGTGTTTTAATTTTATAATGAAGACCTACAAAGTTTAAAGATTACCTTATATAAGTCCTAAAATATTATTATATAATTCAGAAACAACTTTGTGGAAGAGTATCCATAATATAACGACTTATGTGAATCGACGGCAGCATGATGAAGGGCGGATTGTGGTACACCGATGCTACGATATCGAATGTCGTGCTACAGCAGACGACACGTACGAGGAGGCTACTATGACGACGGAATCCTAGCCAAATAGGCTAAGTGGCACTCGATATACTTCGTTTTCTTAATATGTTGATTTTATAACGGATAATACACTGATTTTAAAGTTTTTTACTAATTACTAGGAACAACTTTTGTGGATAGCACCCAGAACACACCACGACAACGCATGCTGCGCAAAGATAAGACCATATGGACTGACAACAACATGGCGAAAGAATCGTTATGGTACGCCGTTACCATAACAACGAACGCCGCGCAAAGATGATATTACAGCAGACGACTTATACAAAGCGGCTACCATGACGACAGCGTCCCAACCACACAGGCTAGGGGGCGCTTGATATATACTACCGCCCATGGCAACAGCGTCCCTACCACAAAACATAGAGGGCTCCACTCCCTCCACAAATGATGTGAAAAGTGAATGGGACAACAGTTATCTGAATTTTAAATAATTGTAAATTTCTCGAAATTTAATTAGTTATAATTATTATTTATTATTTATTATGTTTTATATTACAACTGAAACAAACTTTAAAAATTTACGATTTCTTGCTTAAGGATGTAATTACCGTTGGTCACCGTGGAGGGCGTTACCGTCTGCCCATATGTTGTTGGCCGTTATTTAAGCTCATGCAGAGAACCAACCATGAGGCCAATCACTTTGCCTCCTACCTCTCCGATGTGTTTTCCATCCCCGATGATCCCCAGTTCGATTACTCCCTCTTCCCGGATGTCCGCGATCGAACTGACACCTCTGTCCCTCCCCTCGCACCTGGTTTCCAGTACTTGGACAACATTGCACACACGGAACTCAATGCCCTTATCACTACACAGGATCTCATTACTACACTCCGCACAAAACACAACACCGCTCCTGGTCACGATCGTGTCACCTACCGTCACCTTCGTGAAGCTCCTGTCGCTTTCCTCTCCACTCTGGCCAGGCTCTACAATGTAGTCCTGTCCACCGGTTACTACCTCAACCTGTGGAAAACCTCCCGTATCCTGATGTTCATTAAACCTGGCAAACCGCTGTCTGCTGTCTCCTCCTACCGTCCCATCAGCCTTACCTCGGTCTTCAGCAAGGTCCTGGAATCTATGCTCACCCGACGCATCCACCAGCATCTCAGCCAGCACCGCCTCCTTCCCGTTACCCAGTGTGGCTTTTGGCCGTCCTTCTCTTCCGACGACCTTCTCCTTCGCCTCACTCATCTCCTTTCCGACCAGCTCCGCGATCTTCCTCTCCCTGGACCTCGAACGTGCTTATGACCGCGTATGGCATTCCGGTCTCCTCTTCAAGCTCCAAACCTTCGCCCTTCCCATTAACTACGTCCGTCTGATCGGCTCCTTCCTCTCCCACCGTCCTTCCTACGTCACCATCCATAACACGGATTCCTACACCTTTTTCCCCTCCGCCGGTGTGCCCCAAGGCTTCGTCCTCTCCCCCCTTCTGTACCTTTTGTACACGGCGGACATGCCGCCGCCGTCACCCCTCGTCCACCTTCTCCAGTTTGCCGATGACACCGCCTTCCTTGCCATTGCCCCCACCCTGCAGCACTCCCAACACCTTCTCCAATCCCATCTTCACCGGTTCACCACTTGGTGCAACCAGTGGTTGCTCAAGGCCAATCCGTCCAAAACCCAGGTGAACATTGTAGGCAAAACCACCCCTTCCTTCCGCCTCCTTGATTTCTATCTCACCATCTATGGCCGTCCTATCGCCCTCACTCCCACCCTGAAGTACCTTGGCGTCACCCTCGACCGTCGCCTCTCCTGGACTCCCCATCTCTGGACAATCCAAGCCAAGGCACACTCCCGACTCCGTCTCCTCAAGCTCCTTTCCAGCCGTATGTGGGGTCTGGACCCCTCCACCATCCTCCACACCTATAAATCCCTCATCCGCCCTATCCTTTGTTACGCCCATCTGGCCTGGATCTCCGCCCCCCCCCCCCACCCCTACCTTTTATAAATCCCTTCAAATCCTTGAACGCCATGCTCTCCGCCTCGCCTATCGCATCCGCCTCCCCTACCCCATGCGCATCCTGTGTGATCTCATCCCCTTCCCCCACCTCCTCCTTTTCCTTGAAAGGATATGGATCCTCTACACCTCCCGCAAACTCGATCCTCCTCACCCACTTGTCTCACCCATCCTCTCCCACCCCCGCCCACTGCCGGGTCCCACCCGGTCTCCATCTCTCCACCCTCCTTACCCTCTCCCAAGGTGGCTTCCACCATCTCCCCCTCCCTGATGATGTCCTCCTCTCCTCCATCTACCCACCCCTCCTACCAACTTTGATCCTCCCTCCCTCTTCCTGTGTCTGGGCACCCGTCCTCCTCCTTTTCTTCCCACTCCTCCCCCGGGCCTCCCCTCCCCTGTCCCTCTACTCCTCCTCCCATCTCCTCAGCCATTGGCATCTTTGTTCTCCCCTCTCCACCCTCTCCACCCCCCCTCACCCTTCTTCCCCTCTTGGCAGGTCCCCGGACTCGCACACGCTACGTGGATTTTCGCGCACCGGAGATCATCGCCATCAGTGTCTCGTGTGTGTGACGTCGTTTTGCGTTTTTAGTGTCCGCCTTCACGCTTCTACGTTCACTTGTTCCGTCGGATTCATCAGTATTATGTGCGCTGTGTCAACGCGTTTTCAGTGTCGTTATCGTCGAGTGTGTATCTGTGACCACTATTTTTTGCCCGTCACTATGTTAATTCTAATTCTCCATTCTTGTACTGGCTGAAGAGCGGCGTAGCATGCCGCTGACAGCCTACCTGATTGTTCAGGTATTAAAATAACAATAAAGGGAAAAAAAACCAACCATGCATAGTTACCAACCGTGCACAAGCAGGGTGACGACTCCAGCAAGTGACAAATGGGTATAAAAATCTGTCTATTTATGTAACTTTGACTAATTGCTTGTAGATTGTGTACATGGTTACTTACTAATATTATAACTTCGCAGTGTAAATTGCCATGAAGATGGCCCCATCGTAGGTTGAAACCTATTGGCGGCAAAATAAATAATGCGATTGTGACTGTCATTTTGAATAATTGATTATAAGTAAACCAATCGCTGTTATCACCACACAACTATGTTGTCTAAAAAATTAGTCTTTTCATATTTTTTTCTCCTGAATTTCTGTAAAACTGTGTTCAGCAGTTTCCAGTGTTCCACTTATTTACTAGAGGCTTATCTTAGTATCTTAGCTATTAGTCATTTTGAATAATTGATTATGAAAAGTCTGTTAAGGTGTGTGTGAATTTCTAAGGGACCAAGCTCCTTAGGTCATCAGTCCCTAGACTTACACACTACTTAAACTAACTTATGCTAAGAACAACACACACACCTATGCCCGAGGAAGGACTCGAACCCCCGGTGGGAGAGGCGGTGCAGTCCGTGACATGACGCCTTAAACCGCACGGCCACTACCCGCGGCGAAGAGACTGTTAAGGCTGTTTCGCTAAAGTACAGTGATACAAATAATATGAAGTTTCCACGTCATATATTTAACATTGTGGAAGATACAGTTTATAAAAGTATGCATTAATTAATTGAAACTAAGATTTAAAGAAGTCGTGCCGTCAATCTATATTAAAAAAAGACATAAAATACGCCAATGCATACCATGAACCTGAGAGAGCTTCAGATGCGATCATCTCACTCACTTCGATTCAGTCACTGGTACACGAACACTGTCCGCCATATAAAACTCATTACTGAAAGTTTGGCGTGTATATGGAGACGTGTTCATCGTATTAGATCAGTGGAGTATATGGAACTGTTGTTTTGACCAGGAAGTCAACAAACGTTATGTTGTCTTTCAAGTCCCGTGCTCACGCTTGTATTTACATGAGACGAAATTACTGCGAAAAACGAAAGGATTATCCGCAGATTGCCTCCGACTTGCACGAAGAAGTAGAAATCGTCATTTATGTCGTTTTGTCACTACAGTATCAATGTTTTGATGTATTGCCAAAACACGGTAACTTGACGGAATAACACACTACAACTGCTTCTGTTAGCTGAAGTAGAACTGATTATTTCAACTCCGCTGAGGACAGAACAGGCTATAATGGTACTGTCGGTTCACTTCAAGCCAGACTCCAGCGAGCTACAAGTAAGATAAAGCAAGTCGCGATTGGAAAAGTGCGGACGTACAAAAGTAATTGGATCCACCGCAGCATGGCTGGATTGCGAGAGGGGGACGGGAGAAAGGACCGCGACTAGCGGCCAGCGGCAAGCCACCGGGTTTTCTGCTCGCCTGCCCGCTTAAACGATCGACATCGGATCGAGCGCGCTGCCTACAGCGAGGGTTAACTGACTGGAAAACCCGCTGATCGTTTAGGGCGCCGTGGACTCTGACGGCAGTGAAACACAATCATTTCATGCAACATATGCAACAGCTGCATACCTTGTTGCAAAATCAGATTATTCTCGTAACAGTTATTATTTGGCCAAATGTTTGAGCGGAGAAATGGATTTTTGTCCAAATTTTCATAGTCAAACAAAGAGTCAGTAATGGACAAATGGCCTATCATACTTTCCAGTGAGGCGTCTAGTTTTGCCAAAAAAAAAAAAAGTTTAATACTGTCCATTATGGATGTGAGGTAACGGTTGCTAGTGTTTTCACTGTAGCATTCAACAGTAATTTTCGCCGTACTTACAGTTCAGCAGTGTCATCAGGTTGTAAAACTTATACATAATTGATTGGCCAATTCATACAGTATGACAGATGTTTACATACAGGCTATAAAACTATTAAAATATAAACTCAATGATAAGTCTAATAGTCCACTGTACCTGTATTTAAGGTTAAAACTATTAAAATATAAGCTCAATGACAAGTCCAATAGTTCACTGTACCTATATTTATTTAAGTCGATTTGAGACTCATGCAACTTTTAAGTTGCATCTTCTGTTGCATATAGAGGAATTCCCGCTAAAATTACATACCAATTTGGATCTTCCTGGCAGATTAAAACTGTGTGCGGGACCGAGACTCGAACTCGGGACCTTTGCCTTTCGCAGGCAAGTGCTCTACCAGCTTTTTTTCCAGTTATGGTTCGTTGTATTTCATCGTAGCGGACGTCACATGACAACCGTTGAAGTTCGTTGTTGATCTTTTCACTCAGTTTTTTTTTTTTTTTATTACAGAGGCCAGCCAGCTCTCTGACCGAAAACGCTTTTTTTTCTTCTTCTTTTGTTCGTTGCATCTGCTCGTGGCGGACGTCGTAAGACACCCGTTTCAGTTCCTTGTTGATCCATTAACTCAGTTTTTTTTTTCTTATTACAGAGGGCAGCTAACCCTCTGACCGAACACGCTGAGCTACCGTGCCGGCTGACAGCTGAGCTACCCAACCACGCCTCATGCCCCGTCCTCACAGCTTTACTCCTGCCAGTACCTCGTTTCATTCTGGATACATACCATCTTGTTTTTAGGTCATTATTGCTTCACAAACCATGATGTTAAATAAAATTTGTATCACGACTGTCTCTCATTAACTTGTGGCTTTCACTACCTTGGTGCCATGATTTTAAACTAGTATAAACTTTGACATTCTTGTAAAAAGTATATAATATGCCATTTTAGACCGATGTCAGGATAAAATGACATAGTAGTAAGGAAAAGTAAGAAATTCAGTTAAACATTAGGTATCTGATAAATTTAATAGAATTGTACTTAAGAACAAATAAAAGACTATTGCTGAATCAATTCTTCAACAGTATCAATTAAGGTTTCCCAGTTCAGTTATACAAAAAGTGAGGACTGAAAGTAGAATTGCAAATTTTAATTCATGAAACAACAAAATTGGTTCGGTTTTTGAAAAACTAATTCTCAAAAATCCCATCTATTTGCAGACATCACAACGTTTTCCTGTTTGTGGCTTACTCCAGCATATTCAGTATGTGCCCACAAATTACACTGCTGACACCTTAACGGCTTAACCTGCGTTCTCCACGTTTTGAATACGAGTATAGTTCCAAGCAACACCAACAGTCACAATCACTGTTGTCACCAAAAACGTCTTTTCCGTACAGTATTTCTTTTCCAAACCTACGTTTCCTCTTTCCTTTTACCTTTGCAGCGAGTTCTTCTTCCTCGCGTTTGCCTTCAAGTCTCTGTTGAAGTTGTTTTACGTAGGGTATGTTGCTGAGCACAGCAGCTGTCTTGTTTTTTGTTGTTTTCTTTGCAATACATCTCCAAATGATCTGTAGGGAACGGGGCTGATGTATGCCACTGCCACTTGAGTTGGAATCACATTCACATCCACGGAATCAACATCCTTATTTGGTTCTTTGTCTTTAGTTTCACTAACAGGAGTGGTCGACTCAGCAGACACTCCATATGTCCTTGGAGGATAACAATCTGGAATATCATTAGTTGCTGCTGGGACAAAGAGGTGTTCTGGGATTATGTCTCAGTTACGAGGTCAGAGTCTAGTGTGTTGAAGGCATTAAGAGCATTAGCAAGTGTTGCTGGTTTCCCATTGGCTTTAGTAAACAGAGGACTCATTTGATACTTGGAAACTGTTCTTCCTGGATTACACTTGACCATTTTGTTACCTCTTGATCAAAGTAAGTTTTTAGCTGGCCAAAAGATGAGACAGCTAGTGGCTATAGCCTATGGGTGTAGTGTACAGGCGGTTTTCTGACCGAACGGTTCTAGGCGCTTCAGTCCGAAACAGCACTGCTGCTACGGTCTGAGGTTCGAATCCTGCCTCGGGCATGGATGTGTTTGATGTCCTTAGGTTAGTTAGGTTTAAGTAGTTCTAAGTCTACGGGACTGATGACCTCAGCTGTTAAATCCGATAGTGCTTAGAGCCATTTGAGCCATTTTTGTAGTGTGCAGGAAAACAGAGCGTAATGATACCGTTCTCCTCATCAAAACAGACAGCTTCGTCATTCTTATGACGTGTATCCATCTAGCAGGAGGATTACTAAGCGCTTCACAAAAAAAAAATGCTTGAGCCACTGGAAAAAAGTCACATGTCATGCGACCCTTTTCGGAGGCAGTTCCAGTATTTCCTAGCGGAGCCCTGTCGTTAACACTTTTTCCAATATTTTCTTGGATAAATCAACATTGGTGGGACAAAGCCAGAGGAAATCACGCAGCATACTACAGTAACATGAACAGATATTTCTGCACTGGCTATTGCGCCGATCTGCTTTTTTCCTCTCTTTGCGAATACTTTCAAAGATTTCTGGACACTTCTCAGATCACATTTATCAACATTATAAATGTTACAGGGCGAAATACCTTCACTGTCCATTACTTCTTCGAAAATCGAAAAGATTTTTTGGACAACAGGTTTGTTAAAACCTGCTGCCGCGGTCACAGATAATGCCTCAGGCTTACGTAGGCTAATGTCTAGGATTCGCTTTAAGAAGCCAGTAACCCTGTCCCACCCAACCACCTTCTTTTCCTTGTTGAATATGCGCTGAATACAATTTTTCTCGATTCTTTTGAATGTAAGATCTCACCTTCTTCATAGGCATACCAGACACGCGTGACTAATAGTTTGGAGTGTTGTATCAGTTCACGTTCCAATGCTCTGTTCAAAGTTGGCTGCAATCTATCCAATCCTTTCTGAACACCGTTGAAGATATTGTTCGTGTTTCTAGATCGTTTCTAAGCATATCCTGGGGAACTCTTGGCCACTGTCAGAAGTCGTCGATTCCAATGTAAGACGAGGACACATAGTCCAATGCGTTTTTATTTCGTTTGAAGATATTGTTCGTGTTTCTAGATCGTTTCTAAGCGTATCCTGGGGAACTCTTGGCCACTGTCAGAAGTCGTCGATTCCAATGTAAGACGAGGACACATAGTCCAATGCGTTTTTATTTCGTTTTATTTTGTGAATGCTGCAATTGTGTTGGTGAAATTTTTAGCCTTAACTATATACAGATATTAAGGCTCACCGGCCATTGGCCTTCTTGTTGTGTGCGAATGCACACGCATTGCCCGAACTCATATGGGACTCGGTAAGATTGTCTGCCCCGAGTAATGAGTGTAATGGGCAGGGGCACTACGAATGTAGTGTGTGGACATTAAGTTGTGAATGTGGGTCTCACGGGGAGCGTGCAAGGGATAAGACCCTGCAGTCGGTACATCCTCTGTGCTTTCAGTGGCTCAGATGGATAGAGCGTCTGCCATGTAAACCGAAGATCTCGGGTTCGAGTCCCGGCCAGGGCACACATTTTCAACTGACCCCGTTGACGTATATCAACGCCTGACGACGGCTTAAGGTATCTTTGTATCTGGCGGGACGCTTGAATTTGCACGCACAACGGCCTGATTGACTAATTTGAATGCTAGTTAACGCGGAAACGGCGCAACGTATCGGATATTTTTTCTTGCCAACTATTTCTCAGCAAAACCTACCCTGCAATACCCTTACGACCTTTTAAAACTGTTTCTTGCAACCGTGTATATTACACTTCAGCAGAATTAGTACCCATAGATAAACCGAAATATCTCATCTCTTATCACTGTCATCTGACGTGATATTCAGGTTTCCTTGGGTTCATGCGAGATCCTCAGCGCGGCAGAGAAAGGTAGGAGTTATTTACAGAAAATTCGAACTGCGCCCCGTAGTACGACCTGCTGCGTTACAGGCGAACGACAGGGGGGCGGGAACACGTCCTCAGACGGATCAGCACGCACGCAGAATGCGTTCTGCACACCCTGCCCCTCCGGTATTCCCAGCACGACTGCAGCAGACCCCAGCTGACAACACATTACAGCGGGACTGTACTCTCACTGAATATCTTCTCGCTGTCTTACTCTCAGTACGTTCGCTGGCACACTCACAGCTGAACTCATTCGACGGATGAGAGGTAACTGCTTTGGTGATCTATTTCACAACTACGGTTCACGATACTATATCGTATTCTTGCTCGATCCGTACATAGGTACCTTTATTATATTTCCCTACATTTGGTATTTCGCTTATAGACACGCCTGCCCTAGTGTCACGAAACTCCTGAGTGGAGAAAGAAAAAAATTTTTATCATTCTACATAAAACATGTGTAAATGTTTTCTGTTTGTCTTTGTATACGAACTAATTGCTTGTGACTATCTCACGAACCATCCAGATAGTGAAATAAATCGCTGCAGGAATTCACTTAAGTGCCACGAGATCGCCGACCCGCTGTCAGTGTGTCAAAAAAAAAAAAAAAAGTTCAAATGTGTGCGAAATCTTATGGGACTCAACTGCTAAGGCCATCAGTCCCTAATCTTACACTCTACTTGACCTAAATTATCCTAAGGACAAACACACACACCCATGCCCGAGGGAGGACTCGAACCTCCGCCGGGACCAGCCGCACAGTCCGTGACTGCGGTGCCCTAAACCGCTTGGCTAATCCCTCGCGACTGTCAGTTTGTCAATCGCTTTGATGTTCCCTTCCATGTTTTCGTGTCTAGCGCCAGTTTCTTCGTGACTACGTAGCTACTGTACCGAACATGTGGTGTAATCATTTCTTTTGTCAGATTCTACATTTACATATACACTCTCCACATTAACATACGGAACATGGCAGATGTTACATTGTACCACTGCTAGTCATTCCCTTTCCCATTCTACTTGCAAATGGAGGGAGGAAATGAAGACTGTCGATATGCGAGCCCTAACATCTCTTGCCTTGTTTCGGATCCTAACGCGAGATGTATGTTGGTGGCAGCAGAATCATTCTGCAGTCTGTCGCAAGTGCTGGTTCTCTAAACTTTTCAAAAGTCGAATGAACCTATATATATATATATATATATATATATATATATATATATATCATAGGTGTTTGAGACTAGAAAAGCTCTCTGGAGCCATATAGTTTCATTGGCTATAGCACCTATGCCTGGGTTTCAGGCAGGATCCCCCGTTCCCTTCGACCATTCGACGCTGAGGTGCTATTGCAATACAGTTGGCCATCCTCTGTAGTGCCGTTTCAGTTAAAGAGTGAGCTATGGATGGCTCATGTTATGCGTTGGACTAAACCTTGATTGCTATTCTGTGTTTAGTCACCCGTGGTTATCGCGATTATGCTGTTATACTTTCTCTCCGTGAGTGGCAGCAGCGGTGTGTATTGGTATTCGTGCCTTGTACTATCTTTGGCCTAGCGCTTATAGTTTCCGGCTGTGCTGCGTGCGAGCAGTTGGTTGGTTGGCGTGGAGCAGCGAAGAAGTCTCCGCGGCGCGTTGCGCTGGGGCCGCTGGCGGCGTCCATGGGCGGTCAGTGTGTGTGTGTGTGGTGTTCTCATTGCTACGAGCTCAATGGCTCACCGATCCTGGACAGGAAAGTTGAGTCTCGACTTAATCTACCAGAAAGTCACGGCAGTTGACATTGTGTCGTTTGGATTTCGTTGTCGGCTGTTGGGACATTCCAACTGTGAAGGCATTGCTAATTACGCATACAAAATTTTTTTTCGTGATTTTCTTTGGATTTCTATTCTTTTTCTTTTGTTCATATGGGCATTTCTGATTGTGATTATGTAACATTCTACTGTGGTTTTTAAATGTAAAGATGTAATTGTGAATATTTCGTTTGCCAATGGATAAATATGTTTCTTGCTTTGTACCTGTGGTAAAGTCTCTAAAGTTCTCTTTTGGAATATTATTAATTGTGAAAAATGCAGTCAATAACATTTATAAAGGTTTATGCAATTTACGATAACGACATAATATCTATAGACAGGGGACGGCGATAGTGATATCGAGAGTTGAAAGGTTGTTGCGTAGTAGAGGGGATGGGGGATTGCGTGTCTGTGAAGCGTGTGCGGGAAAAATAGTACTGTGTTCCATGAAAATCATACGTAATTGTATGTACAGTGATACCGAACTACCAGATTGTTAATTCTCTTTACCACTGCGGTATGTAATGCCATCGCCAGCGAACTTTAAGAGCAAATAAACCGGACTGTGAAAGTGCCGCTAACATTACTTTGTTGTGGCCGACACGAACTGTGCCTTTATTCGAATGAACCTTTCTGGTATTGGCTTTGGGTGGTGGAACTGTTGTATATCACATTCTATCAAGCCATGAAAGTGAAGACTAATTAACTGTGCAATATAAATGGCTTTCAGTGACGTTGTCAAAGTTTGAAATGCGAGAACAGAGTGGACATTGTTTACGGTGTGCTTCATATACATGAACAATTCTATGAACTGTGTATTTGTGGCTAAGACTATATGAATGTGACGAACCGTGTAATTATGGACGATAGCGTCACGGACAGTGCATAAAGTGTAAAAATGAACGATGTCTACGTCATGTACTTTGAAAGAGAGGACATGTCAACAACGTTCGTATACTGGCGTCTTGTGGTTTGTTAATCACCACGGGGTTAATGACACAGCTGTGCCAGAACTTCATTTGCGTTTCGCCGGAGAAGATTAACCAGCGGAACTGTCTGTATCCTGCTCTCATCATCGTAACCCGCCGACATCGTGCTGCCTAACGCAACGCTTCGTATGCAACAAAAAGTTAAGGGATTTCGCTGAACGCTATCCCCTGACCTAGAAATTTTCTTTCTCTATTAAAAGTATAAGAATTACAGACTCTGTTTGATTAAATTCTTTGTTTAGTTTGTTTGCTTTCTGCTAACGAAAATAAAATTACAATCAGTGAATTAAAAGTTGCCTGGTAGTCATTGTTGAAACACAAGTAAATATAAACTTCTTCCTCTCATTAGGACTAATTCTCCTTGCATGTCAAAATTATTGTAGTTATTTTATGTAGTTTTATGTATTGTTATGAGACTAGATATATGACAGTAACTAGTAAGAAAATTTGGCGCGAAATATGGCTTCGCGCGAAAATTACGGCGACTGCCATAATTGCTTGCGTTCTGACCAATAATGTAAAAGCTGCTATTCCCGTATTGGTGCTTTTCCTGACGTAAGCGGGAATTAGAAATGTCAGCTGTCAAATCACGTAGTGACTCTTTACCCAGTAATAAAAGTTTTTTGATATTGTATTGCTACGAGTCGTATTATTAAGAGACACTGATTATACTCAAAAGTGGGTAGATGTATGGTGAAACCCTTCAGTGTTCATGCGATTGTTAACAGTATTGTGTGTGATTCACGAAATTTTGTCACTTTTTCTACTTCCTTTGAAGTTTCAGAGAATATATACACAATTTTGTCGGTTCAGGTTAATTTCAGAGCAGTTTCTCGTGAATATTAGAGTTTTCAGTTCATAAACAAAGTGGGATCGTGACCAATTGAGAAGTATAACAAAGAGTGTGGTTTTCCAACTAGAATTTTGGACGACTTCACAGTTCAGATTTTGATAATTATTTTTCCTGTAGGTTGAGGTCATCACACCACGAGCAATGTGTGTTTTCAAGTTGGCAAAATTTAGCCACCCTCCAGTGGAATTTAACTGTGCTTGGTTAATTTGAATTGAAGTGCACCAGCGGAATCTTCTGCCTTGTGGCCGTTAACGGCCCGGTTACCTGCCCTTGCCGTCGACGTAAATTCAGGCAGTGTATTTTCCTCATCGTGTTGTCACTGTCCAGCATGGTGTGTAGTTTGACAGCTCAATGTATAATTGGTTGTGGGGGCCAATACCATCTACGTTGTTCCATTGAACTGCCTGTTGTGTGCTGATCGGGTGGAGCGGAAGTTATCTTGTCGGTGGATCCGTTGACTGTCTGTCAGTTGGGTTGCCGTTGGATCGAGAATGGTTGAGCTGACTGCCTGTCTCACCTAAGCGAGCGTTAGTGTTTGAAATCCAGGCCGACCCTCGGCAACGTCTGAGCGCCGTTGGGTGTACTGCCTTTTCTTATTTGTTCTGGTTGTTTGTAATTGTATGGCTCCTAGCCGATTTTTAAATTAAGGTTGTTTGGCACTTAAGGCGTAAGACTGTTCGGGCCTCCAGCCTAATTTAAAGAGCTGTTTTAAGGTAAGGCCTCTGACCTTTTAAAGATTTATTTTGGTTTGAGTCTTACGTGAAGGGCCTTCAGCCGATTGTTTAGTTAAAGTTGTTTTGCTCTTAAGGTGTCAGATTGTTTGGGTCTTCAGCCTAATTGAAAGAACTGATTTAAGATAAGGCCTTCTGGCTTTAAAATTCCTGATTTTGTTTTGAGTCTTACTGGCTTTCGGGCGATTTTAAATTAAAGTGGTCTAGCCCTTAAGGCATGAGACTCAGCCGGTAAATTAATGCTGTGTTTTTTTGTCTTTTTTTTAATTTTCTTGGCTCTTGTAATGTTTGGTCAAATAAATAAAGCTGTATGCTCGAGTGTAACTCACAGCCGCTTATTTTGGCCCCTTTCCACAATTTAAACTACATCTCATGTCCTGCGGGTTTAGTAGGGCGTCTCAAAGGGGTATACCACGCGGTCTGAGATGTGAATGGGAATTTGGATTGGATAGGGAGGCGTGCTAGGGTAGTCTGCGCAATTGTGCAAGGATACTGAGCCAGGGTGGCGTAGTTGCCAGCGAATGTGCCTAGAGAGCAGGAGACCCAGTTTCGAATCCCGGCATTGGTACAAATTTTCATTTGTCGTTTCACTCTGCATATATACATCATTTCTTCTATGTCTTCCCTTAATCCGATGCTGTGGGGATCCCAAACATTCGAGCAGTAGTCAAGAATGTGTCGCACAAGTGTTTTCTATGCTGTGTCCTTTGTAGCTCGACCTTAATTTCCTGGAATTACCCAATAAACCAAAGTGGACTATTCTTCTTCCCTACAACTAACCTTACCTGATCGTTCCGTTCTATGTCACTCTGCGTTACGTCTAGATATTTGACTGACGTGACTGTTTCAAGTAGCTCACCAGTAACACTGCATACGAACATTACGGGATTGTTTTTCCTATGTATCTACATTAACTTACACTTTCCCCCTTTAAAGCAAACTACTACTGATCAAATGAAATCGTGTCGCAGTCAACCTGTACCCTCCAACAGTCCCTCAACGACGTCATTATCCCCCTTACACAACAGCGTCATCAGCAAACAGTCGCAGATTACGGCTCACGCTATCCGTCACATCTATATGTATGTAGAGAACAAAGTCGATCCCATAACACCCCTGAGACACTCCCGACGATACCTTTATCTCCGATCGACACTCAACCTCTGGGAGAAAATACTGGGTTCTATTACATAAATAATCTTCCAAAAATATCGCATATCTGGGAACCTTTTCTGTATGCTCGGAGATTCGTTAACTGTCTGTGTTGCTGCACTGTGTCACACTTTTCTGACATCTAGGGATATGATGACCATTGCCATGGTTCGCAGTATATCGTGCGAGAAAGAGGTAATTTGAGACGCGCACCAGCACAAGAGTGCATGCCTTTCTTTATACACACTGAAGAGCCAAAGAAACTGGTAAACCTGCCTAATATCGTGTAGGTCCCCCGCGAGCGTGCAGGAGTGGCACAACACGACGTAGCATGGACTCGACATGTCTAAAGTAGAGCTGGAGTGAAATGACACCATGAATTCTGCAGGGCTGTCCATAAATCCGTAAGAGTACGAAGGGGTGGAGATCTCTTCTGAATAGCACGCTTGCAAGGCATCCCAGATATGCTCAATAATGTTCGTGTCTGGGGAGTTTGATGGCCAGCAGAAGTGTCTAAACTCATAAAAGTGTTCCTGGAGCCGCTTTGCAGCAATTCTTGATGTGTGGGGTGTCGCATGATCCCTGCTGGAATTGTCCAAGTGCATCGGAATGCACAATGGACGTGAATGGATGCAGGTGAGCAGACAGAATGTGTCACCTGTCAGAGTCGTATCTAGACAGTCAGGGGTCCCATATCGCTTCAACTGCACACGCCCCACAACATTACAAGACCTCTACCAACTTGAACAGTCTCCTGCTGAAATGGAGGGTCCATGGATTCATGAGGTTGTCTCCATACACGTCCATACGTTCTATACAATTTCAAACGAGACTCGTCCGACCAGGCAACATGTTTCCAGTCATAATCAGTCCAATGTAGGTGTTGACGACCCAGGCGAGGGGTAAAGTTTTGCGTCGTGTAGTCGACTCCGGAAGCCCAAATCGGTGATTTTTCGTTGAACGGTTCGCATGCTGGCACTTGCTGATGGCCCAGCACTGAAATCTGCAGCAATTTGAGGAAGGGTTGCACTTCTGTCACACTGACCGATTCTCTTCAGTTGTCGTTGGTCCCGTTCTTGCGGGATCTTTTTCCGGCCGCAACAGTGTCGGAGATTTGATGTTTTACTGGAGTCCTGATATCTACGGTACACTCATGAAATGGTCGTACGGGAAAAATCCCACTTCATCGCTACCTCGGATATCCTGTGTCCCATCGCTCGTGCGCCGACTATAACACCACGTTCAAACTCACTTGAATCTCGATAAGCTGCCATTCTAGCAGCAGTAACTGTATTTTCCAAAGTATTTTACGTACAAGTGTGATCTACAGAAATGTAAAATCAGCAAATTCTCTTTTTGGACTCTAGTGATGTTATATGAGTGCAGCTCTGGTCACATGACGTAGGGCCAAGTGGCAGTCAAGTTCGTTCCATAGCTTAAGAAGGAACATCATGTCAATGGTTTTTGCAGCAGCATTGATACTTTCACTGTTTTGTTCCAGCGTTTTTGGCGGTCCTTAATGTCCCCCTCAAAGGAAATGCTGACAAGACGTTAGGTCATGCGACCTGGGGCTTGGAGGGGGAGGGGGTGGCGGTGAAAAGGGCCATATCATCTACATGACTACGCCCAATCCAGCGAAGCGGAAGTTCGTCGTTTAGGTGGCGACGAACATCGATCCTCCAATAAGGAATTGCCCCGTCTTTTTGGAAGATAAAATTCTTGGAGTTAGGATTCAGTTGTAGAAACAGTACCCGTCACAGTCTTCACAGCCCACACACCTTCATCTCTGATATTGACCAGAAAACATGAGGCTTCGGCGAATCTCGTTCATGTGCCTTAATTCCTGGGGATGTTCAGTACCCTACACTCTTATGTTATGGCTATTAACCTCTCCAGATTAATGAAAGGTTGCTTCGTTGCTGAAAATAAGCATGCAAAATGATCATCCTAAAGTGCTTCCTACGTTGTGATGACGTAACCTTCCCTTGTTACTTGTTAGCAGTGCTGTAAACTGTTCGGTTTGAAATAAAAACCACCGTCACAAGTCCTCCCACACAGATTGCTTCGGTATTCCAGCTCTGTGGCTTGCACGGTAAGTTGGTCTTTTTGAACTGCATATGAAACGTTTCCTCGCTCTCTCCACGATTACATTGGCATTCTTAGTCAACATGTACTTTTCTGTTTACAGAGACAAATAGTGTCCATAAATTGTTGACATCAACTCACAGTGCCGTGCCTACAGGGCGGTCTTTTTCGTAATTCCTTACGAATTCACGCTGTATTGTAGTAGCAAATAAACATTTCACATATTCCAACACCTAAAAACTCTTTTCTTGCTTGGATGCCATTTTATCAGAGCATTACACTCATAAGCAGTGTTTCCTTCTCTCCAGACCGAAATAAACTAAATGAGTGTACAAAAAAGCCATAAAAAGCTGAAATAAAACATTATTGTGCAAGTTTTTTTGCAGTAATCATGCTGTAAAACACACAGCGTAAGTTTATATTTATTTTCTTAATTTGTGATCTGCTTGATATTATTTTAATACAAACAAAAATGGCTCTGAGCAGTATGGGACTTAACATCTGAGGTCATCAGTCCCCTAGAACTTAGAACTACTTAAACCTAACTAACCTAAGGACATCACACACATCCATGCCCGAGGCAGGATTCGAACGTGCGACCGTAGCGGTCTCTCGGTTCCAGACTGAAACTCCTAGAACCACTCGGCCACATCGGCCGGCTTAATACAAACAATCAGCTGTGAAGCTATAATACTATTTGAACTACATATGCTTGATAATATACACTGAAAAGCCAAACAAACCGGTACACCTGCCTAAAATCGTGTAGGGCCCCCGCGAGGACGCGGAAGGATTCGAATAATTTCTAAAGTAGTGAATTGACACCATGAATCCTTCATGTCTGTCCATAAATCCGAAAGAATGTGATGGGATGGAGATCTCTTCTGAACAGCATGTTGCAAGGCTTCCCAGACATGCTCAATAATGTTCATGTCTAGGAATTTTGTTGGGAAGCGGAAGTGTTTAAACTCAGAAAAGTGTTCCCGGAGCCACTCTGTAGCAATTCCGGACGTGTAGGGTGTTCCATTGGCCTGCTGTAATTGCCCAAGTCCGTCGGAATGCAAGATGGACATGAATGGATGCAGGTGATCAGACAGGATGCTTACGTACGTGTCGCCTGTCAGAGTTGTATCTACACGTATCAGGGGTCCCATATCACTCCAACTGCACATGCCCCGCATCCATTACAGAGCCTCCACCAGCCTGAACAGTCCCCTGCTGACATCCAGGGTCCATGGATTTAATAGTTTGTCTGCACACCCGTACACATTCATCTGCTCGGTAGAAATTGGAACGAGACTCGTCCGCCCAGGCAACATGGTTCCGGTCATCAACAGTCTCATGTCGATGTTGACGGGCCCAGGCGAGGTGTTAAGCTTTGTGTCGTGCAGTCTGGACCTTCGGCTCCGAAAGCCCATAACGATGATGTCTCGTTGAATGGTTCGCACGCTGACACTTATTGTTGGCCCAGCATTAAAATCTGCAGCAATTTGCGAAAGGATTGCGCTTCCGTCTCACTGAACAATTCTCTTCAGTCGTCGTTGGTCCGCTTCTTGCAGGATCCTCTTCCGGCCGCAGCGATGTCAGAGATTTGATGTTTTACTAGATACCTTATAGTCACGGTACACTCGTGAAATGGTCGTACGGGGAAATCCCCACTTCATCGCTACCTCGCAGATGCTCTGTCCCGTCGCTAGTGCGCTGACCATAACACCGTGTTCAAACTCTCTTGAATCTTGACAACCTGCCATTGTAGCAGCAGTAACCGATCTAACAACTGCGCCAGACGCTTGTTGTCGTATGTAGGCGTTGCCGACCACAGCGCCGTATTCCGACTGTTTACATATATCTGTATTTGAATACGCATGCCTATACCAGCTTCTTTGGGGCATCAGTGTAGAAAGGCATTTGATAGCGTCTGTAGACGAAAGATCTGAGAAGGACTTGGAAAGAAGGGAGTGGAAAAAGAGATAACAAGTAAAGTGTAGTAGATGCACTGTGGAAGTCTGAGTCTGTGTGAAAATGAAAAATGAAAGGACGGATTGATTCTAGAAAATAAGTGGTGAGAAACAGGGCAGTGCATTGTCACCTCTCCTCTTCATTGTGGTTTTGGAATAGATAATGACTAAGGTGGCAGCAAAAACTGGAGAACACAAGATGAAAGCAGTGGTGGTCACGGATGACCTGATGATGTGAGGAAACAGGGAGGAGGAGATACAGTAACAGCTGGATACCTGGGAAGAAACTGTGAGACTGTATGGAATGAAATTTAATGTACACAAATGTGAGATCCTGGTTACAGCTAGAAACAAAGGTAGACAAACTAGCCGAATAAGGACTGGAAGTGAAGAACTGAAGAAGGTGGAAAGTTTCAAAAACTTGGAAAGTGTGACAGATGAAAATGGAAGAAATGAGAAAGAGATAAATGAACGTGGCAGAGAAGCAGTAGCAATTCTGCGAAGTGTTAGTAGTTTGGAACAAAGACCTCCCGCAAAAAAGAACTAATATATAGAAGTTATTACATCCCAATACTGACGTATGCTTCGGAAACATGGGTAACAAAGAAAAGAGATGCAAGCAGTTTACGGACATGTGAATTGTAACTCAGACGTTGGATAGGGGTAACAAGGGGAGACAGGATGAGGAATGAAAGAGTAAGGAAAATGGCGAAACAGGAACCCTTGCAGAGGAGGATAGAAACATTAGGGCTAAGATGGTATGAGCACTTAAAGAGAAGATACATGAAATGGAGATGTGAAGGAAACGACCATGAGGAAGACCAGCTTATAGATGTCTGAATGATATGGAGAACCGAGTTGAAAAATGGGCGAGGACTGGACCAGAGTGAACACAGAAAGATGGTCGGAAATTAGGATTAGATGGCGAGGCTTATATTCTAAAAAGACCCTGCTTGGGGCTGGAAAATTTTCAAGATAATGGTGATGATGAACGACATTTTCTAAATCCATGTTGATTTTTTGATAGCATCTTTTCTGTCTCAAGAAAATATATTATAATCGAAATCTACAGCATACCGACGTATGGTCTGTAACTTTGAGTCTATTCGTTTGTCCTTTCTTATTTAGGGGTGTCACATCCACTTTTTTCTAGTCTCATCGGACTTTCCGTCGGGCGAGACATTCGCTATAAATGCAAGCTAAGTTATGCGATACTGCCAAAGAGTATCCTCTTTAAAACCGGACTGAGGCTCCATTCGGTTGTGGCGACTCATTTGTTTTTACCTCTATCAGCTGCATTACAATGCCATCGATGCCTATTCCTATACCCTCCGCACGGGCATGTGTGCGGCGGTCGAAAGAATATATGACTGTACGATTCTTTTTCCCAAAAGATTGTCTGAATGCGAAATTTAAAAGTTCACCTTTCCTTCTGCTGTCTTCTATTGCCACACGTGACTGGTCTACGAGTGACAGAATAAAATACTTCGAGCTGCTTAGTGATTTTACATATGACGAGAACTTTCTATGATTTTTGCAAATCTTTCGCTGACAGATGACGGTGGAAGTTCTTGTATGCATCGAGCGTCGATCTTTTTGTGGACTCCCGAATTTCTACTAATAATTTTGCTTTACGAGGTGCCTCAGCCTCTAGAAATTTTATGAATTGAAGCATGGTCCGTATTAGGTTGGCTGTATTGTTTTTAATTTTTTGTTAGCCGTGCTATCGGCCGATTTTGGCAATCACGCCAAGCACACGTGGATGAGCATCGCTTGATGCACATCATGAACGTGCCACATCTTTTGTGATGCGTGCTGTAATGCTCATTCGCGTGTGATTCAGAATGACGTAATAGTCGAAATCTGCCAATAATATAGCTAGTAAAAAAAATAAAAACAATACAGTCTAATACAGCGCGCCGACCGAGGTGGCCGAGCGATTCTAGGCGCTACAGTCTGGAACCGCGCGACCTCTACGGTCGCAGGTTCGAATCCTGCCTCGGGCATGGATGTTTGCGATGTCCTTAGGTTAGTTAGGTTTAAGTAGTTCTAAGTTCTAGGGGACTAATGACCTCAGAAGTTAAATCCCATAATGTTCAGAGCCATTTGAACCATAATACAGCGCATGCTTTTATTCATTAAATTTCTGTAACTTTTGACTGTCGAGAATATAACAGTTTCTGTTTTATCAGCGTTTTTCGAATTTTGTTGTTGAATCGTAGCAGGGCTTTTCCGTCCTTTTCCACTAACATGGCCCTGCCGTGTTCCCCTCTACCGCTCGCTCCAGTATCAAGTTAAGCTGCTTTTAATTGCGTTGCAAGTATCTCACAAACCTGTCGTTTCATCTGAGTGGTCTCTAGACCTCTTCCAACACAAATTCCTCTTACGACTTCTTCATCTCATACCTGTTCTTTTTATTACTTCTTCGTTTCATATCTTACCTGCCTCTTTAATTTTTTAAATTTTGACTACAATATTACATCTAGAGTGCTTACTACGTCCTCCTTTGTGTATTTCCAACAGTCGGCCATTCAAACATCCATACACTGCTGTGTTCCAACCGTTTACTTCCACTTCTCTTCCATAGTTCTTATTTCAGTGTCCGATACCAGTATAGCTCTTTTACTGTAGTACGCTTTCTTCAGCTGTGACAAACTACTCCAGACGTCTCCTTCGTTCAGCCCTCCTGCTCAACCGTGCATCCTGTGTAGGAGGAATATTTGTCTTCTTCTATGCCAATCTTTGATGTTAAACGAATCTTTATTCTCCTTTGTACTACTTTCTTTGTTAATCTTTAAGCCACATTCAGTGTTAAAAATGACATCTGTATTAGCAACAGACGACTGATAGTGCATCACACCGACAAGGACAAACAAAATGAAAAGTGGGAAGAAAAACACAATAAAATGCTTCTGTTTCCTAAATACAGCGGTAGTGCGGTCTCCATGTGACCAGATGAGAGGAAACGCCAATGCCAACTAAAAACGCGAATAACTGTAAGTAATCATGTATTTACGCAAAAAGCGAGAAGTGAGTTGTTTTATAATCTACGAATAATACATATAGAAACAAAGGCTTATCACAGTTCTATCATTATAAATTCCATTTATGATGTCTTAAATAGAAAAAAGGAAAAACGTGTCTGGGAGAATAAAATATAGTGCGGAAGAGAAGGCGTTTTTTACTTACAAAACAAATAAAATGGCAGTATCTTTGAAAGTAATTTGTCGTTGGATATTCTTAACTGATTGCAAGATTCTTTTCCAAAATATATGAAACGCACCTAACTACTTGTTGCTAATTGGTTGAATGCATGAAATGTGTTCTGTTCCACTATACGTTCATGCATTCATGGGGGCTATATAACGTATTAAACCGGGAACCCAGAAACGAGGCTTCGTCCCGCCGTAGCCCTCACAAGGAGAGGGTGCCTACTCGCCATCACCGAATTTGTCCAAATTCTTGGTACATGTAGGGCGTGGTGAGACGTGAAAGTGAGAACATCAGATGGCCAAATGTGTAGGGCATAAAAGGAATTTAGATACGGATGTATTATCATGTGCATGTTATGAATTGTTCCTGTGAAAATTAGTTCAGCAAGCTGTGTTTGGCTCATCGGTAAGAGAACGGATTTGTGTTGAAAGGGTCCCGGGTTCGCCACGGCCAAAAAATATCTAACTGATGTGATGAAGTCCTAAGTGCAAGATAATAAATCTCTTCTGTTGATTGACTCGTGGAGAGGACAAACAAACCCACAAATTTAGGACGAACTGTTCCAAGATGAAGACGGACTGCCAACGTTCAGTATCAAAGTAATTCCTCCGTAACGTACGCAACTAGTACAACCCTGCGATGTATGTTTTTACCGTCAGGTAAAAACTCTAATAAAAAATATCAAAACTGCACTTACCTCATCGAGAAAGAAGAAGAAACCACTTCCCGAGAAGCTTGCATCAAATTACATTCCATTACATATCACCAACTATCGTCGCACGCATTCAGCGAAATTCTACGTTACGCGTGGTTCGCTGCTGGACTGTGAGATGAAAGAAGCTGTTTTTAAAAGGTCAATCAAGGTTTGTTTTTCTATGCAGACATTAAAAAAACCATGTCACTGCAAAAAGGTGGCGTTTATAGTGTGCGCCAAATTGGGTCAAAATAATTGCTTACCCTGTTTCTCTGGTGAGTATCAGCCAGGTAAATGTAATTGATCAATTGCAAAAGAATGGATGTATCGATTTAATATACGACGTTCCCGAGTACGCGTTAACTGCAATCCCTTTTCAAATGTTTGCAGTCCCGCATTTCATCCTATGCCTATTGTTTGTGCTTATATAAATTAATAAAATAACGTATATGCTGTTGCGGTTAATTGTGATGTCAGTAGTGTACGCATTGCCAAGGAGCACAAAAATTTTTGCCACCGGGCGGAGTCGAACCTGTCTCTCTTTCCTCGCAAATCCGATGTCTTACCGCATTTTTCCATTTTTTATTCAGAAATAGATACAACAGTATCAAATTGCTTATTATAGTGACATAGGCATAAAGATAATCTTCTACATTACTGGAAGCCTTTGCGAAAGAAAAAAAAATTGAAAGTGATGTTCGTCGTTTGATCGTACGCGTTTTTCATAGATCAAATTTTATCTCGTTTTTCCGTGTTCTGAATCACATCATCGAAAATCGGAGTTCACATGACGGTTCTTCTGAGAAAAGTGGCGTATGTATCATAGTAAGCCGGCCGGGGTGGCCATGCGGTTCTAGGCGCTTCAGTCCGGAACCGCGCGACTGCTACGGTCGCAGGTTCGAATCCTGCCTCGGTCATGGATGTGTGTGATGTCCTTAGGTTAATATACGACGTTCCCGAGTACATTCTAAGTTCTAGGGGACTGATGACCTCAGATGTTAAGGCCCATAGTGCTAAGAGCCATTTAAACCATTTATCACAGTAATTGTTGATGCGTAGTAGCTTGTGATGCTGGTCGGAGATGTACATCCAAAAATCTCCTTCGCTCCTTTCTTTACTGGACAATAGGTAAAATACCGTGTGTCCCTTCAACCAGGATTGCATTGTTCTACGAAGCGGGGTATAGTTCTCCCGGGTATAAAAGGCACGTTGACGTTACCAAATACGGCGGTTTTCTCCGCATAGTTGCTAATTTTTTTCTGGTTGACAACCATATGTTGTTTCAATTTCCACAGACAAATTGATGTTCATCTGTGTCAGTTAGGTTACAAGTGGTACACAAAGGGGAATCCGCCAGATGAATAGAATGTAGTCTGGCGTTCATTTGAAATTTCCTATTCACAAAATAATACCACAATGACCGCACTTTTGTTGCTAAATGCGGGTGGTGTATGTTCCTCCACATATCATGCCAAGAGTGACAGACTTTTTTTTATACATATATGGTGTTGTTGGTGTGAAAGTTTATTAAGTTTCGGTAAGTTTTCTTGACTTTGATGACATCTTCCTCCGGTGTTCCCAGTCTAATGTAGCTATATTCTGCGAAGAAGTGTTTTGGGTGGTAAAGTTCATTTGGGATGTGGTGAACGTCAATTGGGGCGTCCTGGCTGGCCGGCGCTATTTCATTTAACAGAAATGCGGCAACGATAATGACTGAACGCTTCCACAGTTTATATGTTTTACAGACATACAATTATTGTGCTTTATTGTACACTTCTGTACGAATCAATTCACCGTTGTCAGTCGGTAGAGAGAGGGGGGGGGGGGGTCTCGCCTCGGGAAATTTTCTAAATTTTAGAATTTTAGAGTCATATGAGACCAGAATACCGGACTCTCGATAACTCGACACTCCGGTAAACTCGGCAAGCCTGACGCGTTTTTCGGCTATGAAAAAAGAAACAAAACGTGAAGAGGCACGATATTTTCGTAAAAAGCTAATTTAATTTACGGTAATAATCATGCTTACAGACTTTTACACAGCAGTGAATATATAGCTCTGAAAAGACTGAAATCATATTTAAATAAATTCTAAACTATCATTAAAAGAATAAAACATCAAATATTGCTGTCGCACAGTAATAGCACTTTGATTAATAAGTGAAACAGATAATTTAAGCTTACTTTGAATAAGGCTCAGGGTTCATTAACTAAATAAAATACCTCAAAGTTAATGCTTTAATACAGTTAATAAAGTTAATACAGTAAACATGATACTTTTAATTTTAAAAAAAATGTAAATAGCGGTTTTCAGTTGGGTCTTACAACCTAAAAATATTTAAGTATTTGAAAATAACTAATACAGTACTATAGTAATGTAGTAATACAGTACTAAACTAGTACTAATATTTCGAAACTGAAAATTTAACATTATGAATGTATTTAATTCTCTATTTTATAAAGATTTTTAATATTGCTCTAACTGCATTTATTAGGGCTACTATGTCGACCGTCTGACTGGTTTACTGAAATATGAAGTCTTTGATGACTGATCGGATATCCAATTCATCCAAAACATCTCGGTGGGCGTGAAGAACAGCTAAGTTGTTCAATCGCTTCTGTCCCATTGTTGATTCGAGATATGACTTCGGACGTCTAAGTGCACTAAATGACCGTTCTGCTGTTGCTGTCGTGACTGGAACTCCTTGGAGAAGCTTAATGCACTTCACTACTTCACATAAAATTTCTCAAACTGCAGGCTCTTGTGTAATGTATTTTCTTACAACACACATGTTTTTTAAAGCCAGTTGTCTTTTACTAGCGATATCGGCTAACATATTCAAGTGTAAGCGCAGCCACTCAATCTCTAGGTCATTTTTAAAAACTCAGTTGATTTTCCCAAATTTGTTTTACCACTGTTTACAAAGAGCAAGCACTCTTGTTCAACTGCAATGACCTGTGTGAGTCCAATTGAAGCAAACCGCTCAGTAATGCAAGATTGCACCATTTCACAAACTTCAATGTAAATAGCTCTGTAGTATTCCTTTGGGGTTTTGAAAGTGTGCCGTGAGCTGGCTTCGTTGTTTTCATACTTCTTTGGTATACTTCGATTACCAGGAAGCGAAGGATCATCAACTTGTGAAGGTTTTTCTCTTAAACACAATTCCCAAAAGTATTCAAAACTATCACGTCTTCCATTTAATATACAAATCAAGCCCCCATTTTTTATTTTTTTTTTCAGATCAGCAACACGTAGATGAGGCATTGTATTTTTTCATTGGCATCCTCTACTGGGTTCTTTGCATGGAAATATCGACGTAAAAAGAAATAAATTTTGAATTGTAACATTGACTCAAAGTAGCCTGCACATTTGTAACCCGCCTCTGTTTTGTTCTCTGCAGAAAATGTTTCAAAAAAACTCTAGAAGTTCTTCAAAGTTTTTCAAAATTCTCAAGATACTAGAAGCTCGCATAGTCCATCGAGTCTGGCAAAGGGATCGTAGACGAGATTGGTCGTTGGCGCTCTCACAGCGTATGCTTCTGAAAAGTTACATCCTTTTGTTGGAGCCGGCCGCGGTGGCCGAGCGATTCTAGGCGCTTCAGTCTCGAACCACGCGACTACTACGGTCGCAGGTTCGAATCCTGCCTCGGGCATGGATGTGTGTGATCTCCTTAGGTTAGTTAGGTTTAAGCAGTTCTAAGTTTAGGGGACTGATGACCTCAGATGTTAAGTCTCATAGTGCTTAGAGTCATTTTTGAACCTTTTGTTGGATTCCTGTACAGTGCTTAATAAGTCCTTGGCTAAAGCCGTAATATCCCTAATAGATGTAAGATGGCGGGGACTGTCTACAACTGACAGGTCTAAACTGTGAGCACAGCAGTGCACATAACGTGCTTTTGGTTTTATACCCCAAAACTATAGTTTTTTGAACTTACCTCTCATATTCGAGGCACCATCATAGCACTGTCCTCCTAAGTCATCCATTGACAAATCAAGACGAGCAAAAACGTCTTTTAAAATACTAAACAGAGTTTGTGATTCAGTGTTCCGTGTCTCGTATAAGCCAATGAAGTCTTCGTTTGTGATTAAAGAATCATCGACAGTATGAATACAAAATGACACTTGTTCGTGAATCTAGAAATCACTTGTTTCGTCAGCCATAATAGAAAAATGTTCAGTCTTCTTGATTGAAGCCAATACTTTTCCCAACACAGACTTTCCTAGTAAATCAATTATCTCGCTTTGAATATCGGGGGACATCCACTTATAACCCGAACGCCCTGACCAATCTTTAAACTCAGGTATGTCATCCCTTCGGAGTTACAACAATTGAAAAAAATTTGGGTTTACATATTCGAGCCCTCTAATTGCTGATCTTTGTCGGCTTGGAAATTGCACGGCAGTAAAAATTGTCTCAAGAGCTAAACGGCCTTTCTTCATATCACTATCTAACTGTCCATTCAATTGGGAGGCCACACTTCAGTTAGTGATAGAATTTAGTTTCACAACACCTTCTTTATGCGTAAATGTATTTTCATGAAGACGGAATTTTTCCAGAGCCTTTTTCCAGTTATAAAACCCAACGGAAGTAAACGCATCTTCCTTTTTTGAAGAAAATTGTAATAGATTTTTAGCATCTGCCTCGTTGCAAGTTCCGAAAAAAAAATTTTCAGTAGATGCTTCATATTCTAGCCATGTATATTTGATCAACCAAGACTTCTGAAATGAACTTCCCTTACCGGATCGCCCAGGTTTCGGCTGTGAACGGTTCTCGCCTGGAGACGACGAAGCAATTGACGACACGATAATTATTGGAGGTTGACTTGCAGTATCATCAACTTCTAAGCGTGCCTTTTTGGTAACAAACTTAATTTACAATACACTAAGAGACTGAAGTAAATGAATAAAATATAGTCGCATAAAATAGTCCACTAGACACTAAAGTCGGAACACTAAACACGTCTGCAGCATGCACTGAACGGAACTAACCACTATCGTCAAACAAGGAAAATAAAAAATTCCAATATAGTTTTGTGATTTTACGAAGCATAATATAACAAATAAATTTCTTAAACTATTGGGGGGGCTCCGCCTCCCCCACGCCCCCAAACGAATTTTTGAGGGAGCTCGGGCCCACACAGGCCCCATTGAGTCGGCGCCTGTGCTCTTGCCACTGTGGTTCGAGATCCTTGTGCTAGTTCACGTCAAATCGGAAGGGAATCTGGCATGACCCAGACTAGTGTTGTTCGTGTTCTGCATCGCCGTAAATATCATCCTTACCATATCAGTCTCCATCAAGAACTAACTGGTATTGGTTGTGTGCGTCGCATTGAATTCTGCCGATGGGCTCAACTTCAGATTGAGAGGGATGACACATTTACTAATTTGATTTTATTTACTGACGAGGCTACATTCACGAACCATGGAAGTGTTAATTTGCATAACATGCAATATTGGGCAACTGATAATCCATGTTGGCTGCAGCTAGTTGCTCACCAAAAACCGTGGTCAGTGAATGTATGGTGTGGGATTCTGGAGGACAGAATTATATACCCCTATTTCATCGAAGGAAATCGTAATGGTAAGAAGTACACAACATTCCTGCAAGAAACATCAGGTCTGTTTTGGAAGAAATACCTTTAGGAACAGGGAACAGAATGTGGTATCAACACGATGGGTGTCCGGCACGTTATTCGCTCATGGCTAAAAATGAGTTGCAGACACAATTTCCACATCGTTGGATTGGACGCGGAGGAGATGTGTCGTGGTCGGCTCGTTCGCCAGACTTCAGGCCTCTGGATTTTTTCTTGGGGGGATTTGTAAAAGACATTGTTTATGGTTCAAAAATGGCTCTGAGCACTATGGGACTTAACTACTGTGGTCATCAGTCCCCTAGAACTTAGAACTACTTAAACCTAACTAACCTAAGGACATCACACACATCCATGCCCGAGGCAGGATTCTAACCTGCGACCGTAGCAGTCGCGCGGTTCCGGACTGCGCGCCTAGAACCGCTAGACCACCGCGGCCGGCAGACATTGTTTATAAAGAGGTTCCAACTACACTTGAAGGTATGCGAGAGAGAATTGTCAGAGCACGTGCTTTGATAAGTGCCGATGTTGTATCAGGTGGTCTGCAAATGTTCAGCGTGAGCTATAGCTTTTCAGTGCTCTGAGGTGTTCTGTATACCTGGTTCTGAAATTCCTATGTATTTGACTCACATATACAGATTGACAGCAGTTGTAAGTAAGTTGGTAAGTACCAGACTGGCTGTATTTGTTGGTGTTGGTGGTATTTCTTCCAAGTGTGCTTTGTATTGTGTTGTTGGTTCTGTATGCGATTATGAAACATACCCACAACAAACATACAAGAAATATTGGCCATACTCAGGCTCATCACAGAGCACAATTACTTCACATTAAACAACAGATTTTACTCTCAAATAGATGGACTACCCATGGGATCCCCAATCAGTGGCCTCCTAGCTGACATTTTCCTCAATCTAATAGAAAAACAAATCTTTGACAAAATAGTAATACCAAAACAGTACAAAATAATATACTGGTACAGCTATGTCGATGACAATTTGCTTAATATATGAAACACAGTCTCGCATAATAGAACTTCAGGACAACATAAAACTCCATCCACCCACAAATATAATTCACCATTGAAATACAGACGAAAAACTTAATTTCTTAGATCTCCCCATACACAAGAGAAACAAAATCAAAATGGTTCAAATGGCTCTGAGCACTATGCGACTGAACTTCTGAGGTCATCAGTCGCCTATAACTTATAACTAATTAAACCTAACTAACCTAAGGACATCACCCACATCGATGCCCGAGGCAGGATTCGAACCTGCGAATGTAGTGATCGCACGGTTCCAGACTGCAGCGCCTAGAATTGCACGGCCACTCCGGCCGGCGAGAAACAAAAAACACGAATTCAGAATCTACAGAAAACCCACAATCACCAGCACCATTATTCATAACCAATCCAATCACCCCATAACTCGCAAAGAAGCCAGCTTCAGATATTTACTTCACAGGCTGAACAAAATACCCATGAACAAACATGATTACACACAAGAACTGAATACAATAAAACAAATTGCACAGGAGAATGGATATGATGTAAAGAGAGTAGACACAATAAACCACAAAATACAAAAACAAACAACACATAATCTGAGGTGTGTGGGGTTGATCTGTTATTCTGTGCAACGGATTAATCTGAGATGTACCCTTTACCCTGTGGCTATTGCAAGATGCAATACCACCCCCACACTACTACAGAAGTCAGACAGACGCTCCTAACGTTCTAAAGAGAAATTCCTGAAAAACGTTCAGCAATAAATATGTTCTGGAGTCGTCCGCTGTAAGGAAATGACACAAAAATTCACAAATTTTCTTACGTATAGTCGGATATTGGGTACTGGAGTAGTGCTAGTTAGTGTAAGAAAAACATGAAACTAACGAAAATTATTTATTTTGCAAACATTCTGAGAAATCACAATGGCACTTTTAGTTATGAATTGAACAAGTTATATCCTGGTTCTTTTCGGAATGTGAAGTTACCTCTCATGGATGGGGTTCGCTAATGAAATTTCTATACAAAGTTCAAGATGGTTGTTCACTTGGCAGAATGGTTGAGAGGCGCACCTACTCAACTTGAATAATTATCCGTTAGAATATTGCTAGGTACGGTCGAGGCTGTCGCGTGTGAAATGCAGTGAAGTGTACTGTTGTGGAGGAAATATGGGGCTCGCAATAGCTGTAGCGCACAATACCGTAAGCTGCGATGACTGCTGTCTGCGCTGCTCGCTGCTGACAAATAAGATAACTCTCGTTCTATGTGGATAGACCTTCGCCAATCAAACTCTCCCTATGCCTTGATGAAGTCAAGGATTCCTATTCGCCCCTAGTCTAACTATTGGCGTGGTACACTGGTCAGATAACCAGTCCACCATGATGCAACTCAAAATTCGCTCGCAGGCGTTTAACTATAACCCTGTCCATTCACATTGCACAATAAGTGTGTCGGCCAACACAGTGAACAACCCTTAATCGCAAAGACTCAGATAGAGTAGCACTTCGATTCGCTCTCGACAGAGGTGCTCTCCCAGTGAAGTACTGAGGAGATACTTGTTCCTCGCTCCAACAGTGACAACGGAGCATTTTTTTTTTTCCAAATTTTTGAAACATACATAACCCACTTTCTAACACTTTTGAGTGGGTGTATTAAGACTGACTATCTCTGCTATTAGTACTACAGAAGTGGTTTATTAATGCATGCACTCTATCTATTTATCACGCAACATTGTGCTCTATATGAATGATCGGCCTCTTAGCCTCTCTGGAATCTTGCCAGAGAGTTGCCCGTCCCTAGCCACGTGGAGGCGGGCCGCTACTACTAGAAGAAACCACTCCATTTATACTAATCTTTTATTCCCCCCACCACCATACTGATCTAACTACAACTACTAGCTACTACAATTCAAAGACTTAAACAAACGTAGTATTTACATATTTACAATTGCGCATTAGATCTGAAGCGCATTTACTCTCTCCCAAAGTAGGCTCGCTGGGCCTTTCTTGAGATTTTATTCACTAATTTTGCGAAATTGCTAAACAATTCGCCATTTTTTAGTATATCATTTATATCCCTTGTCTGCAGAAGTTGTCTCTCAACTGAGACAGCCTGTTTGTATATTGGACACTCAGACACTGTGTGTTCTGGCGATCCTGCGTGGGCACCACAGTCACACCCCGGTGTTGGCCTTTTACCTATTTTATGCAGGAACGTGGGGTAGGGACCGTGGCCTGTAAGGAAGTGGACTAGGCCCTGTGAGGGCTTCATTATCTTGTTCTTTAGTCTTTCCCTTACTGTGGGTAGAAACCCATGGACTCTACGGCCTGTACTGGACCCATCCCATTCGTCCTGCCAAATGTCAAGCATTTTTTTCTCGGATGGATTTGACGCTTACCAGAGGGGTGCACATTATATTTTGCACCCTGTCGATGTTCTGTTTGCGCAGCCAGTGGGAGGCAGTGTGCTGCTTTATTATCAGGTCTAGTGGACATAGACCCATAATTACCAACAGTGCATCTGTTGGACTTGTGTTTAATGCTCCAATACATCTCAACAGAACGTTCCTCTGTATTCGCCTGACAGCAGCGGCAGGCCGCACCAGAGCTAACCTGTGGGCCCACACACTGGATGCGTGCCCTACTATTGGCGCCAATATACTGTTGTGATAGATATTTATTGCCTTTGACGGCAGATGAAACCTTCTTTGTCTGATTGATATTATCTTATTGAACAGAGCTAAGGACTTTGTCGTTATTTGCTCAATATGCGGAATGAAACTCCAATTCTCATCTAGATATACCCCTAGGTAACGGGCATATCTCTGTCGCGACACTGCCTGGCCATTAATTCTGACTGTTGGGTCCCTATTTAACTTGCCTTTTAAGAGCATATATAGCGATTTTTGTGGTGCAATAGACATTTTAGTCTTCTCACACCAGTTGGTTAACAGTCCAATAGCCAGTCGTGATCGGTCTTCGATCACATTGCGAGTGTCACCTTCCACTAGAATTGCGAGATCATCCGCATAAGCAACGACACCCAGAACTGCCGTCTCTCCCTGCAGGACGTTCAACAATGGTTCAATGTTGATATCCCAGAAAATGGGACCACACACCGATCCCTGGGGACAACCACAGGATACTCTTTTAGATACGACGGCTCCAGGAGCCGTTATTTTAGCAGTTCTTCCATCACAGTAGGCCTCCAGACAGCCATACAGCAGCTGCGGGCACCCAATCTCTCTTAGGCGAGAGAAGAGTGCCGGCCACCACAGGTTGTCGAAGACCCCTGAGGCGTCTATCACTATGCCAAGAACATACTTCGATGTCGCAGAGTGAACAATCCGGCAAATCTCATTGATCGCATCCTAGAGTGGAGCGACCCTTTCGGAATCCGAACTGCCTATCACTCATACCGTGCAGAGTCCGGTGACTCAAGAGTCGGTCAGCCAGCAACTTCTCAAATGCCTTGCCCATTACATCCAGCAGACAGATAGGCCGATAGGATTTCGGCATCGTTGGATCCTTATCAGGGCCTTTCCTGATAATTACAACTTCTGCAGTTTTCCACTTTAGTGGATAATAGCCCTTTTGTAAACAGGTGTTGTAAATACGACTTAGTGCTGGGGCGACCAAGTGTACGAGTCCCTGTAAAATCTCCACAGGGATCCCATCAGGACCAGGTGCCTTCTTCCTCGCAAAAGTGTAGATGGCTGCTTCTACCTCTTCTGCAGAGAAGTGGTTAACGTTTGTACCGTTAACGTACGGATTCGAGAGCGCCTGACGTATTTCCCACTGCTCCTGCGAATCCTGGTCCTCGATGTCATCTGGTAGTAGTGTGTTCAACAGCAGTCTTGCTGTTTCTTCCCAATTCTTGGTCGTGCCACCATCCCCAACACGTAGTGTAGACAACATCATGTGCGATCTAATTGTTTCTCGAACGATTTTGTAAGGAACCCCACAAGGGTCTGTTCCCAACTGATCGTTCACAAATCTTTCCCAGGACAGGCGCCTTACACCGTTCAACTGATCCTTATACCTCTGCTTCAGACGACGATAAATACGCAGGTGGTATTGCTGTTCGTCATGGGCAAAGCTTCTTTGGTAGTTGCTTCGCGCCCTTCTGTCCGACCGTTTAAGCACAGTCAATTCAGGGGTCCACGGGGTGGACTCTCTACAGATATATCTCGCTATTCGAGGTACAGCCAGTGTGATAGCTGTTTGCACGGAGCTCACAAGCTCCTCCACAGCTTCATGAATGTGTCCTATGTCCTCTCCAAACTCTGGAGGACTGAACACCTGCACGAGTCGGTCCCAGTCTGTCCGAGCATAATTAAACCGTTCCACCCACTCGACTGGCACATCCGCGATGGTTGTCACTATTTCAAATGTTGTGCAGTTATGATCACTGACAGTCAAGTGTTCTCTTGCTTGCAGTTATGGACGTGGGGTGCTGCCCTCTCACTTGCAAGTGTGACATCAATTTTGACGTTGCTCCCGCCCTCCCTGAGTAGGTTGGGGGGTACCTAGGCAAGTTTAGCACATGCATGTGCATTTCCATTATCAAATCACAAGCTCCGCACCCCTACCGTCCTGTACATCACTGTGCCAGAGTGGGGACTTTGCATTGGAATCTAGAGCTACAATTATAGCCTGCTCAGCTAAAACTCTTAGTATCCAATGCAACTGATCGAGATAAATCTTGATGTCATGTCTGAATTGGCAGTACACGTTAACAACGTACATACTGTAAGACAACAAATTGAGTTGTACAACCGTAATATGCTCGGTACAGAATTGACTTAATATCGTAGTTTTTATAGTTTTGTTCAATATTATAATTGCACTCATGGGGTTCCCACCCGAGGAAACCACCTGTGCTGTTGCAGGAAAGCCAGGGACTCGACCCGCACAGGAGTTCGGTTCTTGTACCAGAAGGACATCTATTTGTTCTTGTTCCGCTAGTTTCCTTAGCTCATGCGCAACCATCTGGCTGCGCATTGCGTTTACTTGTACCATTTTAAACATCTCCGTAATCAGTTCTTTGTATAAGTCTATCTAAGAACATCTTGTGGGTTGGACAATCTTTAGGTCCACCACATTTACGGCCTCGTCTTCTGCATGGTACACATACTGCTGCTTTGTCCTTATTAGGACAGCCTTTCTTTATATGTCCAGACAGGCCAAAATTGCCGCATATGACATCGGGTTGCGTACAATACTTATTAGTATGATTTATGTCCTGGCACTTGGTGCATCGTGGCACCGCCAGGTAATCTTTTATGTTCAACGCAGAGTAGCCAACATACAACCGACCCACTCTCGTTAGTAATTTCCGTAAACTTAGCGAGACTTCTACCACGTGGTGTACTGTTAACTTCTCACGTGGACCTACTTTGAAGCGTAATTTGAACTGTGCGGGCTCTCGGTTGGTGAAAGGCAGTGTGGGGAAGGATGCGTCTCAAACAGCCTCTCCTTCTCAAGTGCTCTTACCTGCCTTCTTGAGGTGGAGCTGTTAAGCCTTCGCGCAACTGAAGGGTAGGGGCGCGACGGTGTGCCGAACAACTTGTACACTGGTTCTGATGGCTGCATTTTCTGTGGTGAGCGAGCTGCATATAGCTGAACAAGGG
Source organism: Schistocerca serialis cubense (assembly GCF_023864345.2). Classification (NCBI taxonomy): domain Eukaryota; kingdom Metazoa; phylum Arthropoda; class Insecta; order Orthoptera; family Acrididae; genus Schistocerca; species Schistocerca serialis. The sequence continues at coordinate 295,651,929 of NC_064639.1, forward strand.
GTTGTTCTCCCTTTTCACTAGGGCCCACGCTGTCTGCTACATGGGGGGTCAGCAGCCGACATAGGCTGGGTCGTCCTCTGAAGGGACCAGTGTCCCTTTGTGCAGTTTCTCTCCCAAACTAAAGGCTTCTGAGACCGTCATGTCTGGAATGTATGTGTGTACGCCAGCCTCGAGTATTTCAACCACAGTGCGCTTACTTGTTAATTGCATATCGTTTACATGAATTCGTACAACATTGACTTTATCTTATCGAGTTTGGGTTCGAATGAAGCGTCTTGATGTGTGGAATATGATTGTGAGGGCGGAATATGTAAGCAATGAAGGTCAGGAGACCACGACGTCTTACAATAACGATGAAAAACACTCAAAAACAAATACAACACACAACAAATCAGCAAGCAGTAAGCAACAAATGGCACATAATGACTTACAACAACAAAGTCACACGCAGGGTGGGTAATATACTATAGAAACAAAGACTCAACATTGCATACAGAACCAATAACACAATACAAAGCAGATTTGGAAGAAATATCACCAACACCGACAAATACAGCCAGTCCAGTATATACCAGCTTACTTGTCACTACTGTCAATCTGTATATGTGGCCCAAACATGCGGGAATTTCAGAACCAGGTATACAGAACACCTCAGAGCACTGAAAAGCAATACCTCACACTCAACATTTGCGGACCACCTGATATCACACAACCACCACACAACAAACATTGAAACTGACTTACACATCCTAAAAACTAGTTATTTTGCTCCTCAAATAGCAGAACTCCTGTACTACTTTAAGTGTCTCATTTCCCAATCTAATTCCCTCACCATCACCCGACTTAATTCGACTATATTCCATTGTCCTCCTTCTGCTTTTGTTGATGGTCATCTTATACACTCCTTTCAAGACACTGTCCATTCCGTTCAACTGCTCTTACAAATCCTTTGCTGTCTCTGACAGAATTACAATGTCATCGGCGAACCTAAACATTTTTATTTCTTCTCCATGGATTTTAATACCTACTCCGAATTTTTCTTTTGTTTCCTTTACTGCTTGCTCAATATACAGATTGAATAACATCGGGGACAGGCTACAACCCTGTCTCACTCCCTTCCCGACCGCTGCTTCCCTTTCACGCCCCTCAACTCTTATAACTGCCATCTGGTTTCTGTACAAATTGTAAATAGCCTTTCGCTCCCTGTATTTTACCCCTGCCATCTTTAGAATTTGAAAGAGAGTATTCCAGTCAACGCTGTCGAAAGCTTCGTCTAAGTCTACAAATGCTAGAAACGTAGGTTTGCCTTTCCTTAATCTATTTTCTAAGATAAGTCGTAGGGTCAGTATTGCCTCACGTGTTCCAACATTTCTGCGGAATCCAAACTAATCTTCCCCGACGTCGTCTTCTACCAGTTTTTCCATTCGTCTGTAAAGGATTCGCGTTAGTATTTTGCAGCAGTGACTTATTAAACTGATAGTTAGGTAATGGAATGTTGTCCACTCCCGGGGCCTTGTTTCGACTCAGGTCTTTCAGTCCTCTGTCAAACTCTTCACGCAGTATCATATCTCCCTTTTCCTCTTCGTCCACATCCTCTTCCATTTCCAAAATATTGTCCTCAAGTACATTGCCCTTGTATAGCCCCTCTATATACTCCTTCCACCTTTCTGCTTTTCCTTCTTTGCTTAGACCTGGGTTTCCATCTGAGCTCTTGATATTCATACAAGTATCCTTACATTTGTCCTCTAGCCACCCCTGCTTAGCCATTTTGCACTTCCTGTGAATCTCATTTTTAGACGTTTGTATTCCTTTTTTGCCTGCTTCATATACTGCGTTTTTATATTTTCTCCTTTCATCAGTTAAATTCAATATTTCTTCTGTTACCCAAGGATTTCTACTAGCCCTTGTCTTTTTACCTACTTGATCCTCCGCCACCTTCACTACTTCATCCCTCAGAGCTACCCATTCTTATTCTACTGTATTTCTTTCCCCCATTCCTGTTAATTGTTCCCTTATGCTCTCCCTGAAACTCTGTACAACCTCTGGTTCTTTCAGTTTATCCAGGTCCCATCTCCTTAAATTCCCACCTTTTTGCAGTTTCTTCAGTTTTAATCTACAGTTCATAACCAATAGATTGTGGTCAGAGTCCACATCTGCCCCTGTAAATGTCTTACAATTTAAAACCTAGTTCCTAAATCTCTGTCTTACCATAATATAATCTATCTGATACCTTCTAGTATCTCCAGGTTTTTTCCATGTATACAACCTTCTTTTATGATTCTTGAACCAAGTGTTAGCTGTGATTAAGTTATGCTCTGTGCAAAATTCTACCAGGCGGCTTCCTCTTTCATTTCTTAGCCCCAATCCATATTCACCTACTACGTTTCCTTCTCTCCCTTTTCCTACTCTGGAATTCCAGTCACCCATGACTATTAAATTTTCGTCTCCTTTCACTACCTGAATAATTTCTTTTATCTCATCATACATTTCATCAATTTCTTCATCATCTGCAGAGCCAGTTGGCATATAAACTTGTACTACTGTAGTAGGCATGGTCTTCGTGTCTATCTTGGCCACAATAATGCGTTCACTATGCTGTTTGTAGTAGCTTACCCGCACTCCTGTTTTTTTATTCATTATTAAACCCACTCTTGCATTACCCCTATTTGATTTTGTATTTATAACCCTGTATTCACCTGACCAAAAGTCTTGTTCCTCCTGCCACCGAACTCCACTAATTCCCACTGTATCTAACTTTAACCTATCCATTTCCCTTTTTAAATTTTCTAACCTGCCTGCCCGATTAAGGGATCTGACATTCCACGCTCCGATCCGTAGAATGCCAGATTTCTTTCTTCTGATAACGACGTCCTCTTGAGTAGTTCCCGCCCGGAGATCCAAATGGGGGACTATTATACCTCCGGAATATTTTACCCAAGAGGACACCATCATCGTTTAACCATACAGTAAAGCTGCATGCCCTCGGGAAAAATTACGGCTGTAGTTTCCCCTTGCTTTCAGCCATTCGCAGTACGAGCACAGCAAGGCCGTTTTGGTTAGTGTTACAAGACCAGATCAGTCAATCATCCGGACTGTTGCCCCTGCAACTACTGAAAAGGCTGCTGCCCCTCTTCAGGAACTACACGTTTGTTTGGCCTCTCAACAGATACCCCTCCGTTGTGGTTGCACCTACGGTACGGCCATCTGTATCGCTGAGGCACGCAAGCCTCCCCACCAGCGGCAAGGTCCACGGTTCATGGAGGTAAGTGAGTAAGTGGTTACCAATTGAATAACACATTGAATCCCGTCATCTCCGAAATTTGCTGGTGACGAAGACGCCAGAAGGCTTCGATAGCTGCGGCCAGCGACAATACCGACGGCAGCTGAGTATTGCAGTTCCACTAGCGAGGGCACTGTCGCTGGGCGGTGTGGCCCTTCTGTCTCCGCGACTGCAACGCATGCGCGGCAGTACTATCAGCGCACTATATGAGTTAGAGCGGAGGACGTCTTCGTCAGTCCTCGTTCGGCTCACCTGAAGATCGCTGGTAGTTGTCCAGCAGAAATATCGTGCAATGAAGTTCATGACGACCGGCTGCAAGTCTGAAATCTTTTTGAACAATTAATGAGAGTGATCAAAGCTGAGGGAGGGTCCTTGAGGCAACTAAAGAGGTTGGAATAACAAGGAGAAATAAGGGAAGAAAGAGAGGTGAGGAACATTTAAGTCAACACGATTATGCAGCTGGAATGTATAAAGAACAACAAAGGTGTTCTATTGATTCCAGGTATTCCATAGATTCCAAGTACTGATTGACAAATAGAACATGTAATTTACTGATCTTCACAAAATACGGTAATAAAGTCAATAAGAGAACTAATGTGATTAACTTTATATTAAAATGTTCAACGAGAAGCGCTCCTATCGTCCTACAATTTTCGTCCAACTAAAAATTCCCGTTTCTTATTAGAGCCAAATAAACTTTATGAAATTTGTCGGTAGTTTTTCAGGCTTTCATAGGCAAGTTACATTACAGCAGATACTTTCTGGTGAATCTCTACAGCCATCCAACTCTTCTGAAAACTGGAGACTTACCAAAGCACGCGAGTTCCTGTGCCAGGGTAACGTGCAACGAGGTGCCCCGCTTACTTTGTTATTGACGAGCGTAACACAATTAAGCCGCTAACTCCATGCTCAGACCTGTGTCTTGGTGCAGGAAGACAAATTAATATTCAGCGACTGACGCGTCCTCAGCGTGGCTTGGATGTAACGTTATGATGAGCAGGGGCGTGCAAGTTATCCCAAGTTAACGGTACAGCAGGCGCAAACCAAAACCGAACAAGGCTCTTTCACTGCTAGCAAATGGTAGTGCTGCAGACTCTCTCGAAAACAGATTACAACACCTCCCTGAAACTACGGAGGTTCGATTTATGTGCGGCTTTACATAAAAATAACAAACTAAGAATGCCTAGGAATGGCAAGAGGAATTGTTCCGTCTATCTCTCGGAAATTGTTAAGAGTTTAGAAAATAAATAAATTTGCCATAATACTTTTAGGCAGTAAATTTGGATAATCATATGCTGTCGGAAGGTGCTGATTAGCTCTTTGTTTCAATGACAAATTTATTTAAACCCTTGTTATTTGAACCAATGAGATCCATTGATTACTTGGTCGCCGGTATTGTGCTATTTACGTTACAGTGGAACATTTCCTCCGTTTTATTTGACCTTGTCCTCTCAGGGTCTTGGCACATGCTCTAATGTCTGTGTGTGTGTGTGTGTGTGTGTGTGTGTGTGTGTGTGTGTGTGTCTGTGTGTGCTCGTGTGCGTGTGCTGGGTGATGGCCTAAATGTCGAGTGGCCTCCAGTTAAAAGTGACGTTAACTTCTCCAGATATCCTATTACCTACTCTATTTGTCATGTACTCTGGTGAGGCAAGGCACTTACGCCATCCTCAAGTAATTCACGTCCTGATCTGACTGTCAGTTAAATTTTTAAATTGTCTGAGATCACGACAAAATAATTGCCTTCCTCAAATATTTGGAAATGTTGCGCGGTGTCCAATAAACAAATATAATGAAATGTAACCGAAAAATGGTCAAACTGGTGACCGGCTTTCTCATAAAAATACACTCCTGAAAATGGAAAAAAGAACACATTGACACCGGTGTGTCAGACCCACCATACTTGCTCCGGACACTGCGAGAGGGCTGTACAAGCAATGATCACACGCACGGCACAGCGGACACACCAGGAACCGCGGTGTTGGCCGTCGAATGGCGCTAGCTGCGCAGCATTTGTGCACCGCCGCCGTCAGTGTCAGCCAGTTTGCCGTGGCATACGGAGCTCCATCGCAGTCTTTAACACTGGTAGCATGCCGCGACAGCGTGGACGTGAACCGTATGTGCAGTTGACGGACTTTGAGCGAGGGCGTATAGTGGGCATGCGGGAGGCCGGGTGGACGTACCGCCGAATTGCTCAACACGTGGGGCGTGAGGTCTCCACAGTACATCGATGTTGTCGCCAGTGGTCGGCGGAAGGTGCACGTGCCCGTCGACCTGGGACCGGACCGCAGCGACGCACGGATGCACGCCAAGACCGTAGGATCCTACGCAGTGCCGTAGGGGACCGCACCGCCACTTCCCAGCAAATTAGGGACACTGTTGCTCCTGGGGTATCGGCGAGGACCATTCGCAACCGTCTCCATGAAGCTGGGCTACGGTCCCGCACACCGTTAGGCCGTCTTCCGCTCACGCCCCAACATCGAGCAGCCCGTCTCCAGTGGTGTCGCGACAGGCGTGAATGGAGGGACGAATGGAGACGTGTCGTCTTCAGCGATGAGAGTCGCTTCTGCCTTGGTGCCAATGATGGTCGTATGCGTGTTTGGCGCCGTGCAGGTGAGCGCCACAATCAGGACTGCATACGACCGAGGCACACAGGGCCAACACCCGGCATCATGGTGTGGGGAGCGATCTCCTACACTGGCCGTACACCACTGGTGATCGTCGAGGGGACACTGAATAGTGCACGGTACATCCAAACCGTCATCGAACCCATCGTTCTACCATTCCTAGACCGGCAAGGGAACTTGCTGTTCCAACAGGACAATGCACGTCCGCATGTATCCCGTGCCACCCAACGTGCTCTAGAAGGTGTAAGTCAACTACCCTGGCCACCAAGATCTCCGGATCTGTCCCCCATTGAGCATGTTTGGGACTGGATGAAGCGTCGTCTCACGCGGTCTGCACGTCCAGCACGAACGCTGGTCCAACTGAGGCGCCAGGTGGAAATGGCATGGCAAGCCGTTCCACAGGACTACATCCAGCATCTCTACGATCGTCTCCATGGGAGAATAGCAGCCCGCATTGCTGCGAAAGGTGGATATACACTGTACTAGTGCCGACATTGTGCATGCTCTGTTGCCTGTGTCTATGTGCCTGTGGTTCTGTCAGTGTGATCATGTTATGTATCTGACCCCAGGAATGTGTCAATAAAGTTTCCCCTTCCTGGGACAATGAATTCACGGTGTTCTTATTTCAATTTCCAGGAGTGTATGTATTACACAACACGAAGAAATAAAAGAAAAAAGAAAAAGAAAAGCCGACAGATACCTTGCTGAGGCATGCCGTGTAGTCCAGTGAACACAAAAAATTCTTTTTAATAAATTATAATTGAATATGATTGCGTTGTTAAAATGTCTGTGCTTATCTCAATTTTTCTTGGCAATCGGGCTTCGCTGACCTTCTAGTTGAAGTTGCAGGCGTCGGACTCCGGGAACACCGGCACTTGTCGTAATCACGAAAATCCTCTTCCTGTAATTTTCCTCTTCTCTTACTTCAATAAATAAAAAAATACTTGATACTCTTTTTCCATATAATCTGGAGCTCGCAATACTTCATATCTAAAATCGCACATCTTCATCGTCTTTCTACATACGAGAGAATCTGACTGTGTCTGTCTAAAACAAAAAACTGTACAAACAAATGTCTTTTCATTTGTCTGTGCCTTACGGCGTATTCGTAATTAACAACTTTGCTAATGATTCTGTTCGATCAGTGTTTCATTTTTGTTTCGTTCTTAAATAAACATTAACTTTGCGGCATCCTGGGGTTCTTTCATCATGTATTTATACAGTGGCAAGTAAACATGCTGGTGGTTTATTTGCTCATATGTGGGCTACGCACATTATATGGGTACGGGAACACACAGAAGCGTGCGCGAAGTGTCCGTAGCTCTCAGCAGATGGCGTGAGCGAGCTATGAAGTACTGTTTAGTCGCCAAATAAAAGCAAGGGTTCAATAGCAAAAGATGTGAACCATTCAAGTCATGTATGAACCTGATATAAAACTAATCATATTAAAAATTTTGGGTAATCTTTTTATCATGCTATTTTGGTTCACAACTATAAATAGATTACCCACAATTTTTAATACTATTAGTTTCGTATTAGTTTTCTATAGATCAGCACTTTTATTGAAGGAAGTTTTCTATCCATTGACAATCCACTTCCTACTCACACTGACGAACATCTGCCGAACTCGGGATTGAATACCACCTGGTGGCGTTGTGGGAAGCTGAGGCTGCGAGGGAAGGATACAAACGGAGCGCAGACAAATGGGGAACCATTCTAGAGACGATTAGGGCCAGGAATTGGGAAATCTATTGACATAAGTGACTTAGACAAAGGACAGATTGTTATACCGCAGATCAAGGATGGAGCATGTGACGACGACGCTGGTCGGTTGTCCGCGTGCCACTGTTGTGAGCATCTATGGAAAGTGATTGAAAGATAGTGAAATCAAGAGTAGACATCATAGAAAGTGGAGGTCGGAGGCCTTCCCTTTCTGTAAACCAGATCTGGTGGCCTTCTGCGGCAGATCTGACGACACAGTACAGTATAAATGCAGTAACAAATGTTTCAGACCACACCGATCAGGGCTTATAGTTTGATACAGGACATCACAGCAGACTTCACCTACGTGTTTCCATGTTGGCCTAGTGACATTGCCAGTTACGACTGCAGTGGGTATGAGGTCATCGAGATTGGACCGTGGATCAAGGGAAACTTGTCGCCTAATCTGCTGAATCACGTTTCCTGTTACAGCAGGTCAATGGTCGGTGTCACCCAGGCGAATGGTTGCTCGAGCCATGAATGCGCCGAAGAAGTAGGCCGATGGGGGCAGAATTATGCTATGGAGGACATTCACTTAGACTTACATGTTAATCGAAGGCATCATGACATACTTGGACAGGGTGGACATTATTGTTGACCATCTGCATCCCTTCGTGCTTGATGTCATCCACGACAGCGATCGTATCGCCCAGCAGGAGAACTCCCTGCCGCAAGGTCAGAATCGTAACACAGTAGTTTGAGAAGAATTGCAATGAAGTCACAATTCACCTGATCTGGACCCGAAGGAACGTCTCTGGGACACTAACGCGCTCCCTCTACACGCTCACAGATCACCAGTCCAGTATTTACGTTGATTGTGTAAGTTGTGTGTAGGCCTCTGATGCCACATACCTCCAGAAACCTACCAAAAATTTGTCTAATTCATCCTGCGCAGAATCGCTGCTGTATTACGTCGTGAAAGTGTACGGACACACAATTAAGTAGCTGGTCATAATGTTTTGGTTCACTTCCCTGATTCAGCCATCCTGAATAATGTTGCTTCCTATACTAGAAAATTCTTTCATTTCTTGTACTACTGTGTCGCTCCCAATTTAGATGTTAAACAAGTTATTATTCTCCTTTATACTAATCTTCATTATCTTCAACTTAGTTTGCGTTATCCTTAAACCATATTCGGCGGATTCCTTTCAATAAGTTTTCTAAGTCTCCCTTACTGCTGGCCAGACGACTGTGCCGTCTGGAAACGTTAGCATTCTAATCCGCTTCCCTTGGACTTTCATTCCCCTTATAAATAGTCTTAACTTCGTACATCGCTTCTTCGTCACATAAGCTAAATAACATTGGTGATACGTTGCAAACCCACCTGACATCCTTTGTAACAAGAACTCGTCTTTTTGACCTTGAACATTCATCGCCTTCATTTGAATTTTTTAGATGATGTGCTTTATTCGTCTGGCTTCGAACAAATTATTCCACTGCAATCTGTGCACCCATAGTCTAGAGCTCATATTCCCACTTCACGTATCTGGCGAGTAGTTGTCCTAGTTCCGTCTTCTACAGTAGCGCCGTGTGTCTTCCTTGTTGTCGGTTGAGTCTCACGTGATTACTTGCGCGCATCACGTTGCCGTATCTCGTCTAGCGTCTGTTGTTCCTGCAGCCCTGCCTAACGTGGCGTTGTCTTGAACCACGATGTTTGACATGGTTCCTATACCCATTTCACGTACAAGCATTCTCAGCTTCAGTTTTGAGAAATCCAAACGGCACATGCGGCCTGGCTGTGTAAAGATACATGGCTGGTTGGCGGACAATATTAAAGTTACTGGAGATCGGGTGCATACCGCATACTTTGTTTCGGAATTACACGTTTTTTGTTACATTTCTCGACCCGATGCAGGTTGACAGGATACTATTATGTCGCGGTTCTCAGGTGCCCTTTACTCATTGTGATGGTTCCACTAGCATGGTTCTATAAGTTCGCAGTTTTAATTTCCACCTGATGTAGATGGCAGTTTTATGAGGTCCTTATCGGGATATATTACATATTCCGGAAGAACGCTAGTCTGGTCAGCACCGCTTACAGGTCTGTAGTGGTGTTTGGTTCGTAGAAATGGTGATTAAAAAAAATATTCCCTGTCACCTGCAGGTACTGGATTCACATTACTTATGCCTGCTAGGAAGGAAACTGCTTTATTTGTTATTGGAGGGGCCACCACCGTACCAATTGTTTGTTTCGTGTGATGATATTGAAACATTTGGTGGCATTGAAACAGGCTTACGAACAGCGGAAAAAATTGAATTAAGCGGGTCTTCTCCCACAGGATTCTGCAGCTGAGCCAACCACGGTTATCGAGGGGCAAAGTGGACGTTTGAGGGAATAAAGCTCGTGATCGTCCCTCCCTACACTATGCCGGCCCCTTCATTGAAAACACGCGTCGCAGTACGTAGGACAACAATACAGTTGACGAGCCATTTGCCTTGGCTCGCCCTTCCGATAGCCCTCCATTGAAGGCTTCCCCTCTCTGGCGTGAATTTGTGGTTGACAACGCCATGGGACCTTCCGCACTAGATTAGGTGGTTGCTGATAAGTCACGAGGCGATTCTTCCGTCATCGAGACCGGCCCCGTCGGCGGAGACCCCACTTGTCTCCTCCTGTTCTATCGGAAACCTCTCCTACTGTCTCTGCTTCTCAAACTACGTCTGCGCTTTCTATCGTGGACTCCGTGTCACAACCTCTTGACCGTAACCTGATTGACTCCGAAGAGCAGTGAGACCCAGACGTTACTCAACAAATCTCCTTACACGAATACTTGTTCGTCCACGAGTGGGGAACGGAGGTCTCTCCCTCTGTCTGAAATGGAAATTTTGTATGAGCCACCCACGCAATAGCAAAAAAAATGGCTCTGAGCACTGTGGGACTTAACATCTATGGTCATCAGTCCCCTAGAACTTAGAACTACTTAAACCTAACTAACTTAAGGACATCACACAACATCCAGTCATCAACGCAACAGCAGAAACAAAGTATCCAGCCTGAGGAAGTCACGTCACGGAAGAAGAAAAAATAACAGTTGGAAGTTAGGGGAAATGTTCACACTTTTTCTCCTTCCGTTTAGTCCATTGAGTCTGCCATAAATACTGGTACACAGCTCCCTCACATGATGGTTTTGTAATTTCGTAGATTTTGCTCCGGTTCAATTGTCTATGCGAGCATATACTTCTCTCACTTTGAATATTAACAGGAGTGGTTCTGAACTCCAACTCGCCGCTTTGCGACATTTTATGTATGCTTCTGTTGCAGACGTTATTTTTTTGCAGGAAGTGTAATTTGATCTGTTTACCCTTTCTGCGTTCTCTGCTTTTTTTAATGAGGCTTTCGACCTTTCTGCGAGCATTGTCTTCTTTTATAGGGAGGGAATTTCATTACGAGATTTCGAAGTTCTCGATGAGGGCAGGTGTACGAGATGTGCATTTTGTGATCTCACTTTACGTCTTCCCTAAGCTCCTTGTCATTGCGGTCGTTCTATGGAACGCTCGCTGTTCTATAAGGAGGAAACCATTTACCTACTTCTGAAATTCCCGACAAAGATTCTATTGGGTGGTGATTTTATCTGTGTTTTCCGGCCGGTGGATCATCCCCTAATTTTAGTTTTAGTGATGAACTCGATGACATGGTGCACTCCTTGCACCTACTTGACTTGCGGGATTGGCAATATTCCACACTTGACCGATACACTTTTTTCATTGCCACCTCTAGCAATCAGCTTGACCACTTTTGCCTTTCTGATTCCTTGTGCTGGCAGCTTTTGGACGTTGACGTGATACACGCCTGTTTTCCTTATCATTGTGCCTGAGCTGTCATATTTAATTATGTGCAGCAGCCGCTGAAATTGTATCGTCTTCCCTGGATGCTCAATATAGCCTGTCTACAAGACCATTCCCTTTGTGTCGTCGCTCAGGAAGTATGTGTCCTTTGCTCTCGTGCTTTAGAATGGAAATCGTCTGTTGTGGAATGGTGGACACTGCAAGCCAAACCACAAATTGGTAACGTTCTCATGTGTTTTGCTGTTGTGAAGGTGGCAGACGTCCGGCGGATCCAATAATTTTATTACTCTGTATTACTTCAGCTTTTCGATATCTCTGGGCAAGCTCCACTACGGTGGACTATGGATGTGCGGCGAATTAAAGCCAGATTTCTACAGCTAAAGCAATTTCAGATGGAGGGACTCCGGACGAGATCTCGACCAAGTTTCTTTTTACAAGATGAACGTATACATTTCTGACATCCTCAGCCTGGGAACGAACTGTAGTGTTATGAACACTGAATAAATTTTCAGCTTCCAAGATCGATAAAATCATTTATTTATGTAGATGACTGATTTCGGCAGTTGTCTGTTGCCATCTTCAAATCTGCAAAAGGTGAGACCTGATATACAAGGATACAGCAAATAACATAACAGCTCACATAATTACATCCAAAATTTCCAATACATGGACTAACAACATTTCTGCGTTCACATCATTACACAATCATCTCCTTCAGTACACTAATTGGTGAGATACAATATACGTCCATGCTGGTATCGCGATCTATATTAGAAGTCGGTATGTTAATTTTAAAATAACAGTTATGTACACACAAATTATTGCAGCGATTACAAGATCTCACATTCATCACTACTTCTCAACTGACAGATCACAGCGTAAACATCCCCAGTGATACGTAAGTACATCATATGATTCAGGTGTAGCAGAAGATACTGTCAACTCACATTAGATTTAGACATGCAGCTACTATTCCATATAATTACGTAGACCTATGCCTAAATTATCATCATACACTACTGGCCATTAAAATTGCTACACCAAGAAGAAATGCAGATGATTAACGGGTATTCATTGGACAATTATATTATGCTAGAACTAACATGTGATTACAAAAGGGTTCAAATGGCTCTGAGCACTATGGGACTTAACATCTATGGTCATCAGTCCCCTAGAACTTAGAACTACTTAAACCTAACTAACCTAAGGACATCACACAACACCCAGTCATCACGACATGTGATTACATTTTCACGCAATTTGGGTGCATAGACCCTGAGAAATCAGTACCCAGAACAACCACCTCTGGCCGTAATAACGGCATTGATGCGCCTGGGCGTTGAGTCAAACAGAGCTTGGATGGCGTGTACAGGTACAGCTGCCCATGCAGCTTCAACACGATACCACAGTTCATCAAGAATAGTGACTGGCGTATTGTAACGAGCCAGTTGCTCGGCCACCATTGACCAGACTTTGTCAATTAATGAGAATTCTCGAGAAAGTGCTGGCCAGGGCAACAGTCGAACATTTTGTGTATCCAGAAAGGCCCGTACAGGACCTGCAACAAGCGGCCGTGCATTATACTGCTGACATGTAGGGTTTCGCAGTGATCAACTGAAGGGTAGAGCCACGGGTAGTAACACATCTGACATGTAACGTCCACTGTTCAAAGTGCCGTTAGTGCGAACAAGAGGTGACCGAGATGTGTAACCAATGGCACCCCATACCATCAGGCCGGGTGATACGGCAGTATGGCGATGACGAATACACGCTTCCAATGTGCGTTCACCGCGATGTCGCCAAACACGGATGCGACCATCATGATACAGTAAACAGAACCTGGATTCATCCGACAAAATGACGTTTTGCCATTCGTGCACCCACGTTCGTCGTTGAGTACACCATCGCAGGCGCTCCTGTCTGTGATGCAGCGTAAGGGGTAACTGCAGCCATGGTCTCCGAGCTGATAGTCCATGCTGCTGCAAACATCGTCGAACTGTTCGTGCAGATGGTTGTTGTCTTACAAACGTCCCCATCTGTTGACTCAGGGATCGATACGTGGCTGCACGATCTGTTACAGTCATGCGGATAAGATGCCTGTCATCTCGACTGCTAGTGATACGAGGCCGTTGGGATCCAGCACGGCGTTCCGTATTACGCTCCTGAACCCACCGATTCCATATTCTGCTAACAGTCATTGGATCTCGACCAACACGAGCAGCAGTGTCGCGATACGATAAACCGCATTCGCGATAGGCTACAATCCGACCTTTATCAAAGTCGGAAATGTAACGGCACGCATTTCTCCTCCTTACACGAGACATCACAACAACGTTTCACCAGGCAACGCCGGTCAACTGCTGTTTGTGTATGAGAAATCGGTTGGAAGCTTTCCTCATATCAGCACGTTGTAGGTGTCGCCACCGGCGCCAACCTTGTGTGAAAGCTCTGAAAAGCTAATCATTTGCATATCACAGCTTCTTCTCCCTGTCGGTTAAATTTCGCGTCTGTAGGACGTCATCTTCGTTGTGTAGCAATTTTAATGGTCAGTAGTGTAGTTCTACATTGGTTATATGGAACATTGGAAGAGTGTTCATCTAGATATCAAGCAGACAGACTGCATGTAGGCGTCAGGTGACGAAATGCCACCTAGATCTCGAGTGACGTTTTGTCTTGGATAAACTAATGTAAATTTTTTAAATGAGAACAAAAGCACAAACATTAAATAACTCCATTATTGGTACACATACATTCCCAGAACTCCTGAAGATGTGACTGTGGATATTGTATCACAGACACAGTCCCTTTGACTGTTCAGAGATATCACTAAACCCGCCAAAAGATGTAAACAACCATGCATGAGCAGCGCCTATTAGACGGAGGGGGTCTGACGACCGATCAGTTCCAGTCATTCCACCAGGAAGGAGGTAAACGGCTCGTGCTGTCTGTAGTTCAACCATGCCTAGACGGTCAATATCGCGGTTCGATCGCGTCCGCATTGTTATTTTGTCTCAGGAAGGACTCTCAACAAGGGAAGTGACCAGGCGTCTGGAAGTGAACCAAAGCGATGTTGTTCTGACATGGAGGAAATACAGAGAGACAGGAACTGCCGATGACATGCCTCGCTCAGGCCGCACAAGAGCTACTACTGCAATGGATGGAGGAACCCTTACAGCAACGCCACCATGTTGCATAATGCTTTTATTTCAGCCACAGGACGTCGTGTTATGACTCAAACTGTGCGCAATAGGCTGCATGGTGCGCAACTTCAATCCCGACGTCCATGGCGAGGTCCATCTTTGCAACCACGACATCATGCAGCATGGTACAGATGGGCCCAGCAACATGCCTAATGGACCGCTCAGGATAGGCATCACATTCTCTTCATCGATGATTGTCGCATATGCCTTCAACCAGACAATCGTCGGGGACGTGTCTGGAGGCAACCCGGTCAGGCTGAACACCTTAGACACACTGTCCAGCGAGTGCAGCAAAGTGGAGGTTCCCTGCTGTTTTGGGGTGGCATTATGTGGGGCCGACGTACGCCGCTGGCGGCCATGGAAGGCGTCGTAACGGCTGTACGATACGTGAATGCTCATCTCCGACCGATAGTGCAACAATATCGGCGGCATATTTGCGAGGCATTCGTCTTCATGGACGACAATTCGCGCCCCCATTAAGCACATCTTGTAAATGACTTCCTTCAGCATAACGACATCGTTCTACTAGAGTGGCCAGCATGTTCTCCAGACATGAACCCTTTCGAATATGCCTAAGATAGATTGAAAAGGGCTGTTTATGGACGACGTGACCCACCAACCACTCTGAGGGATCTACACCGAATCGCCGTTGAGGAGTGGGACAATGTGGACCAACAATGCCTTGATTAACTTGTGTATAGTATGCCACGACGAATACAGGCATGCAACAATGCAAGAGAACGTGCTACTGGGTATTAAGAGGTACCGGTGTGTACGGCAATCTGGACCACCACCTCTGGAGGTCTCGCTGTATAGTGGTACAACTTGCAATGTGTGGTTTTCATGAGCAATAAAAAGGGCGGAAATGATGTTCATGTTGATCTATATTCCAATTTTCTGTACAGGTTCCGGAACTCTCGGAACCGAGGTGATGCAAAGCTTTTATTTTAAGTGTATATAAAAATCAACATACATATGATACGATTAGCTGTACCTACACAGCTTTTAAGTGGCTATAAGTTTTATTGCTGGTAAAGAATTATTAACAATGTTTTTAAAATATTTGTAACGTAATATAAAAAGGTTCTTGTATAAATTACGTTTTATAAATGTTGCTCTTGATTTTACAAACCGGTTTTTAAAAATGTGGAATATGACTTGGCTTATAAGTTACGATAATAATTTAGGCGTACGTAATTACATGGAATACTAGCTCTATATCTTTAGTCTAATGTGAGGTGACAGTATTGATTTCTATTATCACTGCGTCATCTGATGTACTTACGTGTCACTGAGGGTGATCTGTCAGCTGTAAAGTGGTGATGAAAGTAAGCACTTGTAATCGGCGCAATAATTTGTGTGTACCTAGCTGTTATTTTAAAATAACGTGCCGACTTTTAGTGTAGGTCTCCATACCAACATGTATATTGTATAGCGCCGCTTAGTGTACTCAAGGAGATGATTGTGAAACGATGTAAACGTAGATATGTTGCTATTCCATGTACTGGAAATTTTGGATGTAATTATGTGTGCTGTTATGTTTGACGATGTATCCCAGTATTTTCGGTCCCATCTTTTGCAGATTCGAAGTTGGCAACAAAAACTGCCTAAAACGGTCGTCTATGGGAATAAATGATTTTAGCTATCCTGACAACTGAAAATTTATCAGTGTTCAAGATGAACTGAACTGACTTCACTATACCATCTAATCCGTATGCGAGCGTGCAGGAAACGAGTTTGCATCGCATCTCCCGTTAACGTCGATGGTCGAGTGCCAACATATCACAGTGACATTTTTAATTTAATTTTTTACTACTTCACTGAACTGCATGACACCCACATTCCGTTTGAAAATTTTCCTGAAGACTTTTCCCCCTTCTTGGATTGCGTCATTACCCCTGAATTAATGACTTTTTTTTAGTTATTTACGCAGGGATGATATATATGATGTTGTTACCACATTTCAGGATATAAAATGTAGACTGGCAATGGAAAGGAAGGCATTTATGAAGAAGAGAAATTTGTTAGTATCGAGTATAGATTTAAGTATCAGTAAGTCGTTTCTGAAAGTATTTGTGTGGAGTGTAGCCATGTATGGAAGTGAAACGTGGACGATAAATAGTTTAGACAAGAAAAGAATAGAAGCTTTCGAAATGTGGTGCTACAGAAGAATGCTGAAGATTAGATGGGTAGATCACATAACTAATGAGGAGGTATTGAATAGAATTGGAGAGAAGAGAAATTTGTGGCACAACTTGACTTGAAGAGGCATCAAGGGATCACCAATTTAGTATTGGAGGGCAGCGTGGAGGGTAACAATCTTAGAGGTAGACCAAGAGATGAATACACTAAACAGATTCAGAAGGATGTAAGGATGTACTTTGCAGTAGGTACCGGGAGATGAAGAACCTTGCACAGGATAGAGTATCATAGAGAGCTGCATCAAACCAGTCTCTGGACTGAAGACCACAACAACAACAACAACAACCACATTTCGATCAATCAAGTCAACTGCACTGGATAGCCGGCCGCGGTGGTCTAGCGGTTCTAGGGCCTCAGTCCGGAACCGCGCGACTACTACGGTCGCAGTTTCGAATCCTGCCTCGGGCGTGGATGTGTGTGATGTCCTTAGTTTAGTTAGGTTTAAGTAGTTCTAAGTTCTAGGGGACTGATGACCACAGATGACCACAGAGCCATTTGAACCATTTTGCACTGTATAATAGACCTAGAGAATTTAATGTTCATTTTTAGCCTTCCAAAGGTGATACAGTAACATCGATGGTCATTGAAGTGATACGGTGTGTCTCCCTTCCTGCTCCTTTCAAAGAAGGTAAAACGGTCCTTATCTCGAACACCATGGGTCCATCTTCGTCCGATTACTTCCCTAAACTTGGATTATTAAATCGTCGCTCGAGCTATAAACACCCGTCTTTCTAATTTACTCTGGTGCCTTGCTTTTTCTCGACCGTGTCAGTTTTAATGAGTGGGTTTCACGCACGGCAACTTCAGTGGTTATGAATGGTTATCTAACCCCTCGCCCCGCCAGCCCCTTATTACGATCCGACGGGGTCTGTCCGCACGTACGCCGATGACGTCATGATTTTACTACGAAATGTTGACGACATTTCCGGGTTCAAGGATACCTTGGACTCTTTTTGTTGCATTGCTGGTGCCCACATTGCTGTTGCAGGGCTTTGACCATGTGGTAATTCCTGGGGGATGGCGGTCGATCGCCATAAGACATTAGGGATTATAGTGGATTGCAAACCGACCTAAGAGGCGCCACTTAACTGGCGAGAAGTGACGATTCGTGTTCAGGAAGTGATTCTTGAACACGAAGCTGTTTCCTTAGCCACCTTCACCAACTATCCGGTCGATTCTTGTGACGACGACACATATTTCGAGTTCGGTATGGTGGCCAGGCCTCCAGGCTCGCAGGGTTAGGTTTTCCCAATGTTAAAGTTAAGGCGTTCAACTTGTTCGTACGACATAATGTCTTAACATGTACACGGATGCCGTATTCCAATACATTTCGTTTATTTTCCCGTCTCCAGCAGATCAGTCCTCCCGTCGAGGTTGGACGTATTAACACTAAGTCCGGCAAGATTTTATTGTTGTCAATTTTTTAAGTGCTGATATCCCTTCAAAGCCGCACGTCACTACTGAAGTCTTCTTATCCTGTTGGGGTGAACCATCTTGCCTCTCTCCTGTTAGATTCCCCGTCAACACCCAGGAAAACTGTCTGGTCTCATCTTAGTCTTCCTCTATTACCGATGGAAACCGCTTCGTTATGGTATAGGTTCATTCATCGTTTGATAGCGACTGGCGACCGTCTTTTACGCATAGGCCTTCGACCAAAAGATCGAAATCGAATGCCATCGTCTGGCTCCTGGGTCACTATGTTCACTGTGTTGTTAAAGGAGAGGACGGATCTGATCCACGCGTCTTTCACCAATACCTGGAAACCGCGCATTGGAACTGGCTGCGCTTGCCACGTTATAGAATTCTTTTTGCAAATATGTTTTTTTTTTGTTTTTAATCGACAGGTTGTTTGTTAAATTCCCCTGTGGTTTCTTGTTCCTCCCTGTTTCTGCTGCCCAATCACGTGAAGCGTTGTTTTGTTCACTTTTCTTACTTGCACGCATGGAAAGAAAAAAATAGCAATACTTATAAGTTAGCTCATGATTATTCAGAATCTTTTTCTCTTTTTTGTTGTCCAGAAAGTGAAGACAAAGGAAACACACAAAGTTAATGTGAAGGTAACATCAAGTGAAGATGAAGGCAACAAAAAGTAATGAGGATGAAAGCTACACACGAAATTAATGTGAAATCAACACGAAATGAAAACAAAAGCGACACAAAGTGAAGGCAAGGGAAACAGAAGTGAAGATGAAGGCAAGACAAAATTAACATGAATTTGAGATGAAGTGTACACATGAAGTGACAGATATTGCCAACATGAAGCCAACACAAAGTGAAGACAAAGTCAAAGAAAGTGAAGATAAGGTCATCATGTGTTCACGTCCTGTTGCATTTGTGTGTTCATCTCGTGTTGTCTTTGTGTATCCACCTTGTGTTTGCTTCATGTGTTCACTTTGTGTTCACTTGCTCCTTACTTCATATTGTCTTCGTCTTCATATAAAGTCACTTTGTGTCTGCATCACTTTGACTTCATGTGTTGTCTTCATGTGATAACCTTACCTTCACTTCACATTAATTTCGACTTCATTTTGTGTTGCTTTCACCTTCACTTTGTACTGCCTTCATCTTTACTTTGTGTTGACTTCATGTGTTGCCTTTGTCTTCACTTTATGTTGCCTTCATTCTCACTTCACATTCATTTCGTATTCACTTCATGTGTTAGCTTCATATGTTACCTTCGTGTGTTCTCTTCGTGTTCATTTCGAGTGTTGACTTCGTGTGTAGGGCTCGTGTTCACGTCACATTCACTTCATGTGTTGCCTTCATGTTTCCTTCGTCTTCACTTCATGTTCACATTGTGTTTACGTCATGTGTTCTCTTCGAGTTCACATCACATTCCCTTTATCTGTTGCTTTTGTTGTTTCAGTTTCCTCCATCTGTCTTCATTCATTCACTTGCCTTCGTTTGTTTTCATTCACTAACTTGCCTTAGTTTACCTTTGTTGTCTTCCTTGTTTGACCCTCTTTTGAGCACATTTTTCGTCCTCTTCATTTGGATGGCAACAAGATTTCCGTTAAAATCGTTCTTCCCTTTAGGTTTGCTTGGCCTCAAGTTTTTCATACTTTTCTGGGCTCGAGACTAATTTTATGACCACTCTGTCTATAGTGCACACCAGGCTACGTTTGTCTCTCACTGTAGTCAATAACTTGATTTCGTTGGTACCATCACAGCTTTATTTTGTGGCAAATCCTTGCGATCAAAAGTAGCCGGACACCTGGCTGAAAATCAATTACACGTTCTGGCGTCCTCCATCGGTAATGCTGGAATTCAATATGCTGTTGGCCCACCCTTAGCATTGATGATAGCTTACGCTCTCGCAGGCGTACGTTCAATCAGGTGCTGGAAGGTTTCTTGGGGAATGGCAGCCTATTCTTCACGGAGAGCTGCACCGAGGAGAGGTACCGATGTCGGTCGGTGAGGCCTGGTACGAAGTCGGCGTTCCAAACCATCCCAGAGATGTTGTATAGGATTCAGGTCAGGATTCTGTGCAGGCCAGTTCATTACAGGGATGTTATTGCCGTATAACCACTCCGTCACAGGCCGTGCATTGTGAACAGGTGCTCGATAGTGTTGAAAGACGCAATCGCCATCCCGGAATTGCTCTTCTACACTGAGAAACAAGAAGGTGCTTACAACATCAATGTAGGCCTGTGCTGTGATAGTGCCACGCAAAACAACAAGGGGTGTAAGCACCCTCCCATGAAAAACCTGACCACACCATAACACCACCGTCCGCAGCTCGTGGTCGTGCGGTAGCGTTCTCGCTTCCCACGCCCGGGTTCCCGGGTTCGATTCCCGGCGGGGTCAGGGATCTTCTTTGCCTCGTGATGACTGGGTGTTGTGTGCTGTTCTTAGGTTAGTTAGGTTTAAGTAGTTCTAAGTTCTAAGGGACTGATGACCATAGATGTTAAGTCCCATAGTGCTCAGAGCCATTTGAACCATACCACCGCCTCCGAATTTTACTGTTGGCGCTACACACACTGGCTGATGACGTTCACCGGGCATTTACCCCGCCATCGGATCGCCACATTGTGTACCGTGATTCGTCACTCCACACAATGTTTTCCCACTATTAAATCGCTCAATGTTTACGCTCCTTACACCGAGCGAGGCGTCATTTGGCATTTACCAGCGTAATGTGTGGCTTATGAGCAGCCGCCCGACCATGAAATCCAAGTTTTCTCACCTCACTAACTGTCATAGTACTTGTGGTGGATCCTGAAGCAGTTAGGAATTCCTGTGGGATGGTCTGGATAGATGTCTGCCGATTACTCATTACGACCCTCTTCAACTGTCGGCGGTCTCTGTCAGTCAACAGACGAGGTCGGCCTGTACGCTTTTGTGCTGTACGTGTACCTTCACGTTTCCACTTCCACATCACATCGGAAGTAGTGAACCTAGTGGTGTTTAGGAGTTTGGAAATCCCGAATACAGACGTATGACACAAATGAGACCCAATCAACTCACCACTTTCGAAGTCCGTGAGTTCCGCGGAGCGCCCCATTCTGCTCTCTCACGATGTCTAATGATTACTGAGGTCGCTGATATGGAGTACCTGGCAGTAGGTGGCAGCACAATGCACCTAATACAAAAACCACTTATGATCACATAGTGTAACATGCAGCACGTAAATGGGCAGAGAGAACCATTACTGTTTGATTATACAGCTTGCAACAAAGCTATAAATACGGTTCTCGGTTGAGACGTCATATGTCGTCGTGAAATTTCCACAATATCTCGTCAGCGCGACTAACCGACATCTTCAGGTGCGGCAAAGACACTACTGAGGTCGTAACCGTCATCCCTTGATGACGCTGCGGTGTCGACATAGATGTTCGTAAGACAACGGCGAGAATGGGTACGAGAGGGCACAGAAGTAAGTAGAGGGCCGAGTGTCCGCCCCCCCCCCTCCCCCTCCTTTCCACCTCTTGGGTACCTACAGCTCCTAGTGCCGCGCCAATATCACTGCTGGTCCTCTGTGTTTTCTTGTTTACTCACTAACTCATCTCGCTTTTTAACTGGATTTGCTTTAGGTTTGTTAGTTTTCAATGTAACTATAACTTGTTCATTTTACAGCTGCCGATGGCAGAACGCGGAACTAAACTTTGCTTCATACAGACAGGACCAAAAGCGTCCAACAACACACGGCAGTACGCGCCACGACATTGTACAGTTACGTTGTAGTCATAGTGCTTTATTATAGTCGTAGTGCGTCACTATTTCTGCGAATTCTTAGCGCCTGCTAAAACCGATAGTCGTAATACAAATGTACGTTATCGAAAAGTTATGGCAAAGTGTTCATAAATGATGTAGTTGAGTTCTATCGAGAAGAAAAACCGAAAAGTCTGCTACGTTTTAAAAAAAACGTAAAAAATAGATTACTTTTGATTGAGAGGGAGGAAATTATAGCATCACATGCACACTTTCATAGAACAACGAGAGAAAACGAGAAAGGTGCGAAGAAACCTAAAAATATGATCTGAGACCCAAATCCATGTATTATATCGTAAAACAAGAGTTTTGTTTTATTTTCGTACGCTTCTCGCTAGAAGAATGTGTTAATATCAGATGGCTAGGGCCTCCCGTCGGGTAGACCGGTCGCCTGGTGCAAGTCTTTCGAGTTGACGCCGCTTCGTCGATTTGCGTGTCGATGGGGATGAAATGATGATGATAACGACAACACAACACCCAGTCCCTGAGCGGAGAAAACCTCCGACCCAGCAGGGTTGTGGTGGATCCTGAAGCAGTTAGGAATTCCTGTGGGATGGTCTGGATAGATGTCTGCCGATTACTCATTACGACCCTCTTCAACTGTCGGCGGTCTCTGTCAGTCAACAGACGAGGTCGGCCTGTACGCTTTTGTGCTGTACGTGAACCTTCACGTTTCCACTTCACTATCACATCGGAAACAGTGAATCTAGAGATGTTTAGGAGTGTGGAAATACCGCCTACAGACGTATGACACAAGTGAGACCCACTCTCCTGACCACGTTAGAAGTCTGTGAGTTCCGCGGAGCGCCCCGTTCGGTTCTCTCGCGATATCTAATGACTACTGAGGTCGCTGATATGGAACACCTGGCAGTAGGTGGCAGCACAATGCACCTAATATTGTAAATGTATGTTTTTAGGGGTGTCCGGACAGTTTTGATCACATAGTGTAAGATTCATTTGCATAATGTAGGTTAACTTCAACGATATCTCCAACTGTAGAAGCCCCCGACATTTCACATATTTTCTTAGTATCGAACGAAGTTCGTTCATCCCATTCGAACTCAGTATACGGTAGAAACTGACTCATGTCACAAAATTTTGTTCATGGCTGCACGTTCAGAGACCGTAAATAGTTACAATTGAAAGAAAACAGCCCTCCGTCACTATTTTTAACGAATTAACCAGGTTTCAACACTGCTAGGAGTGTCTTCCTCAGAATTTAAATTAAAGAATGGTCTATAACATGGTCACGTTTTTAGTCATAATTCTGTGACCATGTTATAGACAATTCTTTAATTTAAATTCTGAGGAAGACACTCCTAGCAGTGTTGAATCCCGGTTAATTCATTAAAAATAGTGACCGAGGGCTGTTTTCTTTCAATTGAGACTCACTTCATATCTATATAAGTTGTTTGCATCTAGATATGTTAAAAACTTTGAAGTCTTGGTTGAGTCGTAGTTCTTCAAACATTTGTTATTCGCCTTGACGTACCCCTTGCGCACTGGGATACTCCTCTTATCCCCTTCTCAACCATTAGAATCATGTCGTAGTTATGCAGAACATAGAGTGGTTGCTTAGTCATTTTCAGCGTTGCATCCCAAGATAATCCTAGGCTGTGTAGTAACAAGAATGATGAAGATAATAAGGTCTAAAGCTTTATTTTTCGAAATTTTCGAACATGTGAGCTAACAGCAAAACGTCCGTCAAAAGGTAGGCATCACGTTATTCATCAAGATTTTCAACAGTTAACTTTTTGAAAACCAACTGTGCATGCTCGTAATCTCCGTCACTTATGGTACATTCGTTCAACTTGTGAAATTCTTCCTTTGGTGGAAGCTGTGTTTCTTCAAATTTATTCCAATAATCCATGTAATCGTAAGGAAGAACGTCTTTTTAGGCACTAAAACGACTAATTCCTCTGGAGCCGCTCGCTGTGGCCGAGCGGTTATAGGCGCTTCAGTCCGGAACCGCCTGGTGCTGCGGTCGCATGTTCGAATCCTGCCTCGGGCATGGATGTGTGTGATGTCCTTAGGATAGTTAGGTTTAAATAGTTCTAAGTCTAGGCGACTGATGACCTCAGATGTTAAGTCCCGTAGTGCTTAGAGCCATTTTGAATTACTCTGGAAAAATTTTATAAAGTTTTTCATGCGTCCTTCCTTCAGATTTGATGAAACTTTGTAAAGACTTGGTGTCATGCACCTAAACGTGCCAGTGGGTCTCATCTTCAGATTTTCTGTCTTCTTGCAAAAACTGATGTATCTCTCTTCGTTGTGTGGGATCAAATCTATATCTTTTTCATCGTAACCAAGCTCATTCACGAACAAATCCGTGCCATATTCCGACAAACTGTGTAGATGAATTGATACGAATATTGGACATTCAATTGTAGATTACACCGACTTCACAGTGGAGATATGTATCTTCCAGTGAAATGACCGTGATGAAGACTTTTTTGTTCTTTCGTGAGTAAAGATTTCGACAGAGCTAACATTTTTAGACTTATCGTGTATCGACAGTTCTTCTCGTGTTAGTGGCTACGTTTCTTCAATTTTCGAGCAAATTCTTCCGATTTCTTCAAGCTCTTTCTTCACCCACTCGGTGAATTTTTGTGGCAGTTTATTCTTCGACAGACGGCTAGTTCCTTTGTATTGTCCGCTGATGTACTTAATGTAGTAACAATACCCGCTTGGTTCATGTTTTAGATATTTCACCGTGTAGGAGTCTTCTAGGTTTTGTTGACGCTTGTCTGCCTTAAAATCTGCACACATGATGAAAGGGACCTTCGTTGTGTGTTAATAATTTTTGAAGACTATTTGTTTACCCATCGAGGCAATACTGGGATGGTTCGTTTCAAAGGGCACGGCCGACTTCCTTCCCCATCCGATGGGACCGATGACCTCGCTGTTCGGCCCCTTTCCCCTAAGACAACCAACCAACCTCATATTTCTTCTGGTAGTTCAATATATGATGATCCTCGCAGTGAAACAAAGATTGATTGCTAGTTGAAGGTAAATAATTCTGTTTCGTGTCCCACTTGATCTGCCGGCTTTGAAGATTGACGTCATTTAGAAACTCTCCGTTTTTGCCCTTCTGTAGAGCTTCATTGAGACTCTCTCAGTGGTGATAATGTAGTTGTGTGACTGGAAACAAAATTCCATAGTTCTTTCACTTCCTTGCATCCTCTACTCGCAGAAGAGGAAAAGATAGGTCTTCAACCAGTGGTGAATTTTTAG
Organism: Schistocerca serialis cubense; assembly: GCF_023864345.2. Lineage (NCBI taxonomy): Eukaryota > Metazoa > Arthropoda > Insecta > Orthoptera > Acrididae > Schistocerca > Schistocerca serialis. The sequence goes on from NC_064639.1 coordinate 295,677,224, forward strand.
TCGATGTTCCACGATTTTCTGTAATTTCAGAGCTAGATACGTTCAAGAAAAAATTTGGATCAAGCAAGCCTAGATTGTTCTCACAGTTTATCTGCTATAGTTGGCAAATGCTACGTTGACTAGGTATTTACTTCCTGTTCCTCTTCGTCGTTCCTTCCCTAAGGCACTCTCGTGAAATGGAAAGATTTCGTCGTTTTTGACGATATCCTTTGACTGTTGAGGTTCATCGCTTTTGCAGACTTCATCTTTTTCATCAAGTTTCTAGTAAATTAGTTGTCTCCAAAGGTTTTTTAATTTTTCTTCGTTCACAGTCAAGCTTACGAATAAATGCTGTAGATTCATTTTTTTCTTAGTCTACTGTATCCCGTAAGACCTTCAAGCATACACTAGACACGAAGTTGAGTTACTGTGAATTCTTGCAGTTGGTCAGTCATTTAATAGAACAAAAATTTAAGGAAAAATAATTCGACATGTCTGGCATATACTAGCATATGAAGGGAACTCAAGTAGGAACTTCCATTTCCTTGTGTAGATAACTCAGACAACGCCGTGTCTCGTGCTTATCAATATCACGTCTTCCTATTTATTGGTCTATAGGACGTACGGCGAAGGCCGTTTCTTGTTTTGTCAGTGAAAATACTTTGATTTCTCCTTCGTGAACCGTCGTTCAAGCTTATCTTAAAAAATGCTTTCTCAATAGAAATTTTGGTGTTTACGTTTGTTTCTTCATCTACTTGGCTGAAACTTTTAAGTTAGGAAAAATGTGGCTGCAGTCCCAGTATGTTTTTTCTACTCTCCTCTTCCCCTTCTCTGTCCATTTCCTTCTCTCTCTCTCTCTCTCTCTGTCCATCTCCTCCTCTCGCCACTCTCTGTCCATCTCCTCTTCCCCTCCTATCTTGTCCTTTTCCATCTCTCTCCACGTTATCATCCCCACCCCAGTAGGAGGTCGGTAGTTCTTTCTAGATCGTAATAAATATGTCTACCAAGTTTGGTTGAAATCGTTTAGCGTGAGCTTTTTACGCGCATCTTTGCCTGCGTATTCATAGGTCTCTCACATATTTAACATATATCATATGTAATAGTGCACATATTTCAGCTGTATCTCTAGCGAATTTCGCCCTGCAGTTTCATTTTCACGCAGCCACATGTTCATGATGTTCTATCTCCTGAACTATGTGTCGTAAGATGACATAATTTTGCAGATACAGGGTGACAGTTATTGAATTACATGAAAAAAACTTGAATTAATTACAAACTACGGCTTTCGAACACTTTATTGAAAATATAAACGTCACTACAGATATTCGGATTTAGATTATGACATGTTCAACATGCCTGCCATCACTGGAGATCATATGGTGCAGACGAATAGCGAAATTCAGCATGGCCTGCTGATGTGTCGGAGAATCGATGCTGTAGAAGACCTTTTGAATGCCTGTTTTCAATTCAGCAATAGTTTTTTGGTTATTGCTGTACACCTCGTCTTTAATACAGCTCCACGAAAAGGAATCGCATGTGTTCAGATTCGGTGAATATGGCGACCAATCGAGGCCAATCCCAGTGGCCTCTGGATACCCCAAACTGCTCCTCCAGAACGTCACTCTCCTGGTTCGACGGGCCCGAGCTCCATTTTGCATGACTCACATCTTGCCGAAATCAGGGTCACTTTGGATAAAACTTTCACGTACTGTTCTGTAGTCATCGTGCCATCAAGGAATATTGCACAGATTATTCCGAGACTTGACATTCCACACCATACAGTCACCCATTGATGGTGAAGAGACTTTTCCATCGTGAAATACGGATTCTCAGTCAACCAATGCACCAATTTTGCTTATTGACGAACCCGTCCAAATGAAAGTGGACTTCATTGCTAAGCCAAACCATACTAATTCCCAAAATGCACCACCACCAACCGTGCAGTTTGAACTGCTAACGCGAGCCGTTCAGACGTTATGACCATTTTATTTCATGTAGCCCAATAATTGTCATCCGTTGCATCCAGTGGTATTATGACTACTGTATGCGAAATGTGTTGTGAACAATTGTAGTAGTAAAGAAGTGATAAATTAGAACGAGAAAACGACACACATGATGTGGAAGTTTTTTACGTATCTAAGGCAGTTTCAGTGCATGAACGGCGAAAATGTAGTAATCGATAGACTTCTTTCGTTTCATTGTTGTGTATGGTTTTTCAACGAGAAGAAGTTTGTTAAAGGTTTGATATACAGGGTGTTACAAAAAGGTACGGCCAAACTTTCAGGAAACATTCCTCACACACAAATAAAGAAAAGATGTTATGTGGACATGTGTCCGGAAACGCTTAATTTCCACGTTAGAGCTGATTCTAGTTTCGTCAGTATGTACTGTACTTCAACGATTCACCGCCAGTTGGCCCAATTAAAGGAAGGTAATGTTGACTTCGGTGCTTGTGTTGACATGCGACTCATTGCCCTACAGTCATCAGTACGTAGCATCAACAGGTTAGTGTTCTTCACGAACGTGGTTTTGCAGTCAGTGCAATGTTTACAAATGCGGAGTTGGCAGATGCTCATTTGATGTATGGATTAGCGCGGGGCAATAGCTGTGGCGCGGTACGTTTGTATCGAGACAGATTTCCAGAACGAAGGTGTGCCGACAGGAAGACGTTCGAAGCAATTGATCGGTGTCTTAGGGAGCACGGAACATTCCAGCCTACGACTCGCGACTGGGGAAGACCTAGAACGACAAGGACACCTGCAATGGACGAGGCAATTCTTCGTGCAGTTAACGATAACCCTAATGTCAGCGTCAGAGAAGTTGCTGCTGTATAAGGTAACGTTGACCACGTCACTGTATGGAGAGTGCTACGGGAGAACCAGTTGTTTCTGTACCATGTACAGCGTGTGCACGCACTATCACCAGCTGATTGGCCTCCACGGGTACACTTCTGCGAATGGTTCATCCAACAATGTGTCAATCCTCATTTCAGTGCAAATGTTCTCTTTACGGATGAGGCTTCATTCCAACGTGATCAAATTGTAAATTTTCACAGTCAACATGTGTGGGCTGACGAGAATCCGCACGCAATTGCACAATCACGTCATCAACACACATTTTCTGTGAACGTTTGGGCAGGCATGGTTGGTGATGTCTTGATTGGGCCCCATGTTTTTCCACCTACGCTCAATGGAGCACGTTATCATGATTTCATACGGGATACTCTACCTGTGCTGCTAGAACATGTGCCTTTACAAGTACGACACAACACGTGGTTCATGCACGATGGAGCTCCTGCACATTTCAGTCGAAGTGTACGTACGCTTCTCAACAACAGATTCGGTGACCGATGGGTTGGTACAGGCGGACCAATTCCATGGCCTCCACGCTCTCCTGACCGCAACCCTCTTGACTTTCATTTATGGGGGCATTTGAAAGCTCTTGTCTACGCAACCCCGGTACCAAATGTAGAGACTCTTCGTGCTCGTATTGTGGACGGCTGTGATACAATACGCCATTCTCCAGGGCTGCATCAGCGCATCAGGGATTCCATGCGACGGAGGGTTGATGCATGTATCCTCGCTAACGGAGGACATTTTGAACATTTCCTGTAACAAAGTGTTTGAAGCCACGCTGGTACTTTCTGTTGCTGTGTGTTGCCATTCCATGATTAATGTGATTTGAAGAGAAGTTATAAAATGAGCTGTAACATGGAAAGTAAGCGTTTCCGGACACACGTCCACATAACATATTTTCTTTCTTTGTGTGTGAGGAATGTTTCCTAAAAGTTTGGCCGTACCTTTTTGTAACACCCTGTATATAGAAGGTTGTGTATACCTTAATTCAGGGTACAAGCTATCTTCATTTCAAATACCATCCAAATCCGTCCAGCCATTTCAGCGTGAGGGAGTAACAAACATACTAACAGACCTACTCACAGACTTTCGCATTTATAATACGCAGGGTGTAACGGGTATAAGTGCAGGTACTTTCACATGCGGTACCTTATTGCATGCACACATCAGTGTCTTGGATGTTTTTTTCCTGTGTCGAACAGCCTTCCCACAACACGCGTCACAAACCTCATCTCACCTGATTTTTATGCCCAGTCATATTTGCACCACTAAGTGGACTACGCTTGTGAATCTGGACTAACCATTTTACGTCCACTTGTCCACACTTTAACACCTGACCTTCTGCTCAAGCATTAATGGCTTGCTCTTGTCACATGTACACTACTGGCCATAAAAATTGCTACACCACGAAGATGACGTCCTACAGACGCGCAATTTAACCGACAGGAAGAAGATGCTGTGATATGCAAATGATTAGCTATTCAGAGCATTCACACAAGGTTGGCGCCGGTGGCGACATCTACAACGTGTTAACATGAGGAAAGTTTCCAACCGATTTCTCATACACAAACAGCAGTTGACCGGCGTTGCCTGGTGAAATGTTGTTGTGATGCCTCGTGTAAGGAGGAGAAATGCGTACCATCACGTTTCAGAATTTCATAAAGATCGGATTGCAGCCTATCGCCAATGTGGTTTATCGTATCACGACATTACTGCTCGCGTTGGTTGAGATCCAATGACTGTTGGCAGAATATGGAATCTGTTTACAGCATCATGATGATCGCATCCGTGTTTGGCGACATCGCGGTGAACGCACGTTGGAAGGTGTATTCGTCATCGCCATACTGGCGTATCATCCGGCGTGATGGTATGGGGTGCCATTGGTTACACGTCTCGGTCGCCTCTTGGTCGCATTGACGGCACTTTGAACAGTGGACGTTACATTTCAGATGTGTTACGACCCGTGGCTTGACCCTTCATTCGATCCCTGCGAAACCCTACATTTCAGCAGGATAATGCACGACCGCATGTTGCAGGTCCTTTACGGGCATTTCTGGATACAGAAAATGTTCGACTGCTGCCCTGGCCAGCACATTCTCCAGATCTCTCACCAATTGAAAACCTCTGGTCAATGGTGGCCGAGCAACTGGCTTGTCACAACACGCCAGTCACTACTCTTGATGAACAACTGGGATATCGTGTTGAAGCTGCATGGGCAGCTGTACCTGTGCACGCCATCCAAGCTCTGTTTTACTCAATGCCCAGGCGTATCAAGGTCGTTATTACGGCCAGAGGTAGTTGTTCTGGGTGCTGATTTCTCAGGATCTATGCACACAAATTGCGTGAAAATGTAATCACATGTCAGTTCTAGTATAATATAATTGTCCAATGAATACCCGTTTATCATCTTCATTACTTCTTGGTGTAGCAATTTTAATGGCCAGTAGTGTACTTGGAGGTACTACCTAACCCATGATTACTAGTCTGCAAATGATATAAATACCAATGCAATGTTGTTCGGTACACTGTCATCATCACCAACAGAAATATCTGGATTTATACCTGTTACACTCTGTATATAAGATTGTCCGATATTTTTAACGTTAATCCCTGTGTTCCTTCTATGTCAATGTGATGATAAAATATTTACTGAAAATCTAATGATTAGTAATATGTTTAGCAGATCTTTGATGTAAATAGATATAACCTCCTAGTCCCTACACCTCCCATAGTTTTCAGTAGCTCCAAAGGTATATCATCGATTACTGCCACCTTCTCTCAGATCATTTAGAGACCTGAAAATTGTGAAATTATACTGAGAGAAAATATGCCAGAATGCAAAATGCTGTAGTTTGTGTTCGCTTGCTCCGACCGCAAGCTGCAGCAGCTGAGAACTGCTCCCACAGCCCTGGCATTCATTTGTAATTCAGATTTTCCTCCACCTAAGCCGGCAGGTATTAAACTGAGCTCCTCTTTCTCACACCTTTTAGCGGCACACTGACGCTGGCGAAGGAAAAGTTCCGTGTAACAGCAGAGACGATGCGAATAGTTGGAAGGTTAGTGGTACTGTGAACGTCTCTAAAACTGTCATCAACTGCACACCGTTTATATTGTAATAAACATACCCTGGTGAAGATATATGTCATAGAGTAACGCCCGTCACCAGCTTACGTCATGCAATGAAATCAGGCGAACAGCTGGTCGTCAACGTACGGCGATCATTTTGTAGAAGTAGCGAGAGTGACACGGGCTTAGATATTTCAACCAAGTTAATACTCAACCAATAAGTAGCTTCTATTTTCACTTCTAGATGTCTCCCACCAAGTGCTACAGAATAAATTATACGTCTTCACGTGAGCTAGTGTTTCACTAATGCCAGCATTAAGAGAGAAATAATTATTTAAATAACAATAAAATTTTAACACAACAAGTTTTTGAATGTGACTAGAAATATAATTTATAACGAAAAATGTGAGGCACGTACAGTACACACTTAAGATATTGCAGAATCTGTCTTTATAAGAAGTGCCATGCAATATTTTATCCGCTGATACCAGGTGTAGCGACTTTCGATTAAATGTCTTCCCTGTACGGCAATTACAAAATAATGTTCAAATGTGTGTGAATTCCTAAGGGATCTAACTGCTGAGGTCATCGGTTCGTAGACTTACACACTAACTTAAACTAACGTATGCTAAGAACAACACACACACATATCCATGCCCGAGGGAGGGCTCGAACCTCCGGCGGGAGCGGCCGCGCAATCCGTGACATGACGCCTCTCCTCACGGCACGGCAATTGCAGTAAGTGTACGAATACAGGTTAATGACACATGTACGACGACGTATTGGAGTATGGGTCTGGCTATGAAGCATGTATGGATTGACAAAACGGTTAAGGTGATAGCTCGCGATAAACGGGAAACCTGTGTCCGAGTCCCAGTCTATAACAAATTTCCAATGTCTTCATTCCTTTTTTTCACTTGCAAGTTACCCGTATTCGCAACTGCGAATACATTTCCTTCAATACATAACTGTTACATGAATGGTTGATCTGAGTATTATCTGTTGCATGCATCCCGCATTTTTCGTTAAAAATCTTTTTCGTAGCTATAACAAATTCACTACCGCAATTTCAGAACTATCTTTATGGAGTTAGGAATCTGTATGGGACTAGGACACATTATTTTATACTTTTTAGTCCGGTTTCAAAACGTGTTATATTAAAAATTTATTTTTATTTAAATATTTTTTTCTAATGTTAGTTTTGTGTATTTGAAATTTCTAAATGAATTTTAAACATTTTTATGGGATTATAAGAGAAGCCTGTGTTAAATTTCGTGTTTATGTCAGTGTTTTTCCTCCTGGTCGTACGTGAAGTGGAATAGTGTTACACCATCTTACTAATAAAACATAAATCTTTTAACTGTTGTTTTCCTAAAAAATAAAATAAGCAAGCAAAATTAATTTTGCAATATTCTTATTTCAGTATTAAAACAAATTAATGCTAGATGCTTGTTAGTTATCAGTTTCAAATATTTTAGTCACTTACGGTGCCAGAGGCTTTAGTTCTTACACCCTCCCTCCCCCCTCCCTGCATACTCTCTCTTTCTTCTGTCCAGCTGTGCCTATCTACTCGCATCAGTGAACACACTCCAACTGCCAACATTACCTTCACAATAGTCCTGCAGGGAAGCCGAGCTGTCAGGCATTACCAATCACCACCCATATCGTGGCTAGGCAGATCAGACAGACAAGTAATCAGTTACTATTCCTTTGTCATCCAGTTCAAAGTTTTGTTTAAAATTTCACGTGTTTAGCTCATTGGGAAGTTAGTTTAAATTCAGTTGCAAAATTTGTGCAGAACGACAGATGAGAAAGCGCTATAATAAAAACTTATTTAAATATTCCGGTATTAAGTGAGGAACCACTGGCAGAACGCTTCGATGGTTTCTTCGTCGTTGTTAGTACCCTGTGGGATCATTATCATTATATTAATCGAATAGTACTGGATGATTAATTAGTGGGCATAGAAAATAAAGCTGTGGCATTGTCAGTCACACACATATTTCAATCTTGCTCTTTTTCTGTCGATTTGGCATATTCAATTAATATACAGGGTGATCCACAAGTGTTTAACCATCCTTCTAAAACAAGAGCAGGTGAATAAACAGAAATTTAAAGGCCAACGCTATGACGTGGGAGAGGGGAAAAGCCTGTGATGCAATGTTGTCAATACGGTTGCCATTTAGGAAGTCGCCATTTTCAATGGAACTCGTAATTTTCAAACGGTAAGGAAGTCATGTGACATACCAAATAGAGAATTATCGAGGAAACCTATGGCGTCTTCAGTTTGCGCATAGAGTGATGTTTCTTCCTTACAGGTGACGTGAAAGCTGATAGCGTTAACTCAAGTTGAGCATATTGAGACTATCCTGATACCAAGATAGAGGAGTACCCAGTTTATCATAGAGGATTTCAAACAACGACATCGACAGGAACCACCTGTTACTCACAGTTTGGTGCTGAAGTATCTTAAGATATTCCGTGAAAGTAACTGTTGCATAAAAAACCGAGAGCTGGACTATTGTCAACTGTTACGGCTGAAGCAACATCAACCACTGTCCTGACATCAGTCACAAGGGGAAAGACACGAAAAACCGATTCGGTTTATATTTGGCAGGTCGCTTTTGCACAACCTAGAATGAAAGACTCTACGATATTTTGACTCAAAAGCCACCCGTTTTTGAGAAAACTACCCCTCAAGTTCAGAGCGGACATTCAACTCAGAATTGACGGGATCGATCGATTATCGAAAAGCGAGCATTTTTCATTGATGTGTATATGGATTCCGCAAACGCAAATCGAGTAAAGAAAGTTTTACGACTGCCGCTTGTGTACCCATGAAATAAACGTTTTTCAACCAAAGCAACCAAGGTAGACGCCTTCGGAACGGAAAGCCTGTTTTTGATTCCTGGCTGCATTCTTCAGCTTTTTTATTTTTATTTTTCCGTTTAGAAATTTGTAGGCTTAGGAACGTTAATAAGGTAAATAAAATAAAAAGGAATTTAACAAAGTAGGCAAGCAAATTTCTCAAACTGATTGGATTAGAGAGGAATCAAAAATTTAATGTTTGTCGATTTACAATACCTCATTCACTCAATCTGTTAAGCAGCCTCAATTTTCTTCGAACAACTAGATGGATCGTATTTCTCGAACAAACAGTCTTAGCAAATAGACTCGCGACACCAAGAACATCTAACAAATGTAATCTTCGCGCAACTACATCGTTTCTTCCGAAGATTCGGACGGAAACAGTCTTGGTTTACAGTTAGATATATTTCTTTGTCAGGAATTAATTTTGGTCATGCCTCGTATAAGATAACATTGTTGAAAAATTGGAGCTGAAAGTTTATAATGGATTATGCTGTGAATCGTTACTGCATCTTCTCAGTTGTGCAATTTCCGCTGGATTTCCTGAAACAGATTGTAGTTTTGAAGCCTCGAAGTAAAGTTTTTAACTTGCCAATAAAAATAAACATCACGTGGTTGGCATACAGGTGTGCAGTTTGACGGTATTACTTCTACCGTCCAACTCGTTGGCCCTCGTCATCCATATACGTGCTATTCCACATGACGGTGTTAGTTTCTTCACCCCAGGAATCCATTATCAGACAAAACTTATCAGTAACTTCAAAATATGTCATGTTAACTGAATTCTTCTGTTTCCTGGATTTGGAGCAAGCAAAGTAAACACATTTGAAAGAGTCGGTTAAAAGACTGGTCTCTTCTATACACCGAGGACCAAATTAATTATTAGCTTCTTATGAGAACAGCAACCATTTTCCAAAAGCTATGATGGAATATTGCACCGTCTACGAATGTGTCATGTACATTGGCTACTGCAACAAGAGCTTGTTTTTTTTTCCCTTATGCGTTAACGTACGGCGAATGCTCATCTTGTCAACAACGTTACTCGAAATTCTCATACTACGACACTTAAAATTTTAATTCCTTACTGATCCAAGTCATCTGAGAAATTTATTTACCTACTTTGGGTCTATACCAGAGGTTGAAAATCCCGCTTCAGTAGTAAATTTCTTTTATTATCACACGACCTGTTTCGGGCTCTCATAAGCCCATCCTCAGGTGTCGCAACTATGCTGTGGCCGCCGAACGCCGCCGTGGACGTGTACTAGGCGCGGTGTGCCACCTATGATCGCAGAACAGGGATTAGTCCTTACCTATTTCCTTGCCTTATTAACCCTCCTATTCGTATCAGTTTCGGTGCAGAAAACAAAGCAAATAAAAAACCTGCAGCGCACAACTGGGAATCGAATACAGGTTCTCCGCATTCCAGATAGACGCCTTGGCCACTACGCCAGCGACGGTTTCGTTTAACAGTCCATACTTTACGCGTGCATAAGCGGCAGCTAAAAAACTTTCTTTCCTCGATTTCTAGGAGAATATGCGTTTTCGGGCCCCATGTTGTTGTTGTTGTTGTTGTTGTTGTTGTGGTCTTCAGTCCTGAGACTGGTTTGATGCAGCTCTCCATGCCAATTTATCCTGTGCAAGCTCCTTCATCTCCCAGTACCTATAGCAACCTACATCCTTCTAAATCTGCTTAGTGTATTCATCTCTTGGTCTCCGTATACGATTACCCCCCCCCCCTCCCCCGCTGCCCACCAACGCTAACTTTGTGATCCCTTGATGCCTCAGGACATGTCCTACCAACCGATCCCTTCTCCTAGTCAAGTTGTGCCACAAACTTCTCTTCTCCCAATCCTATTCAATACCACCTCATTAGTTACGTGATCTACCCACCTAATCTTCAACATTCTTCTGTAGCACCACATTTCTAAAGCTTCTATTCTCTTCTTGTCCAAACTATTTATTGTCCATGTTTCACTTCCATACATGGCTACACTCCATACAAGTACTTTCAGAAACGACTTCCTGAAACTTAAATCTATACTCGATGTTAACAAATTTCTCTTCTTCAGAAACGCTTTCCTTGTCATTGCCAGTCTACATTTTATATCCTCTCTACTTCGACCGTCATCAGTTATTTTGCTCGCCAAATAGCAAAACTCCTTTACTACTTTAAGTATCTCATTTCCTAATCTAATTCCCTCAGCATCACCCGACTTAATTCGACTACATTCCATTATCCTCGTTTTGCTTTTGTTGATGTTCATCTTATATCCTCCGTTCAAGACACTGTCCATTCCATTTAACTGCTCTTCCAAGTCCTTTGCTGTCTCTGACAGAATTACAACGTCATCGGCGAACCTCAAAGTTTTTATTTCTTCTCCTTGGATTTTAATACCTACACCGAAATTTTCTTTTGTTTCCTTTACTGCTTGCTCAATATACAGATTGAATAACATCGTCCGCAGCTCGTGGTCGTGCGGTAGCGTTCTCGCTTCCCGCGCTCGGGTTCACGGGTTCGATTCCCGGCAGGGTCAGGGATTTTCTCTGCTTCGTGATGACTGGGTGTTGTGTGATGTCCTTAGGTTAGTTAGGTTTAAGTAGGTCTAAGTTCTAGGGGACTGATGACCATAGCTCTTAAGTCCCATAGTGCTCAGAGCCATTTTGAATAACATCGGGGACAGGCTACAACCCTGTCTCACTCCCTTCCCAACCACTGCTTCCCTTTCACGCCCCTCGACTCTTATAACTGCCATCTGCTTTCTGTACAAATTGTAAATAGCCTTTCGCTCCCTGTATTTTAACCCGGCCACCTTCAGAATTTGAAAGAGAGTATTCCAGTCAACATTGTCAAAAGCTTCCTCTAAGTCTACAAATGCTAGAAACGTAGGTTTGCCTTTCCTTAATATTTCTTCTAAGATAAGTCGTAAGGTCAGTATTGCCTCACGTGTCCCAACATTTCTACGGAATCCAAACTGATCTTCCCCGAGGGTCGGCTTCTACCAGTTTTTCCATTCGTCTGTAAATAATTCGTGTCAGTATTTTGCAGCTGTGACTTATTAAACTGATAGTTCGGTAATTTTCACATCTGTCAACACCTGCTTTAATTTGGGATTGGAATTAATTCTTCTTGAAGTCTGAGGGTATTTCGCCTGCCTTGTACATCTTGCTCACCAGATGGTAGAGTTTTGTCAGGACTGGCTCTCCCAAGGCCGTCAGTAGTTCCAATGGAATGTTGTCTACTCCCGGGGCCTTGTTTCGACTCAGGTCTTTCAGTGCTCTGTCAAACTCTTCACGCAGTATCGTATCTCCCATTTCATCTTCATCCTCTTCCATTTCCATAATATTGTCCTCAAGTACATCGCCCTTGTATAGACCCTTTATATACTCCTTCCACCTTTCTGCTTTCCCTTCTTTGCTTAGAACTGGGTTTCCATCTGAGCTCTTGATGTTCATACAAGTGGTTCTCTTACCTCCAAAGGTCTCTTTAATTTTCCTGTAGGCAGTATCTATCTTACCCCTAGTGAGATAAGCCTCTATATCCTTACATTTGTCCTATAGCCATCTCTGCTTAGCCATTTTGCACATCCTGCCGATCTCATTTTTGGGACGTTTGTATTCCTTTTTGCCTGCTTCATTTACTGCATTTTTATATTTTCTCCTTTCATCAATTAAATTCAATATTTCTTATGTTATCCAAGGATTTCTACTAGCCCTTGTCTATTTACCTACTGGATCCTCTGCTGCCTTCACTACTTCATCCCGCAGAGCTACCCATTCTTCTTCTACTGTATTTCTTTCCCCCATTTGTGACAATTGTTCCCTTATGCTCTCCCTGAAACTCTGTACAACCTCCATGTTTAGAATAACCAAAATGAGAAGGAAATGATGTGAAAAGTATACTTTTGTAATCCATAATTCCACTTTTACTGTATGTGTATCGATAGCAAATAATGCTGGAACTCCGAAGCCAATGCTAGTTTGCTTACTGGTACTGCTTCTTGTTCGTTACATTTTCAGCTTTCAACTAGTAAGCACAAAATTTTTAATGTTCAAGTTTACAAAAATTTTACCTACGTATTCTATGCTAGCCCATAAGTGCATGCAATAAGCACGGCATTCTATCGTATATTGTGCATGTGAACAAAGCGAATGATTATTGAAATGTCGAAGAAAGAGAACTGCATAGAGGTATACCTCCATGCTGTATAAAGTATTTTTATTATGTTGTCAGTGCATTAGTTTCACTGTAGTTTACACATCCTCTCACTTTGAAATCTTATCTATGATGCGTCATTCAGTGTGTGACCAATATTGGCAATTTACAGGGTAAAAAAAGATATAGTATTTTTAAACATGCAATACTATAAATGTGATTAAGGGAATGGTCTCAAACGCTTAGTCTCCATAAAATGGGTATTTTGCATTAATGTGTATGTAAGTCATCTTTTTAGTAATCGTAGACTAACCTATGTAAATTATACGCCTACCTTTCCTGTTTGCTTCTTTTCCCGGAATATTTCTCGCCATTAACTCTGTCAGTTTTTTAGGAATAAAGAAATATATCGTAACTGGAATGCATGTCTACTTTTATCATCTGCTTCATTTTACTTTTCAATTTCATTTTCAGATTTTCAAAGTACTGAACTGTACACCACGCTTTGTTATATACCAGTAGTCAGTCAGTTACATGTTCCTTGTACCATTTGTACGATAAATCGTAATGATGTGTAACCAGTCATTTAACATCAATTATTTTCGTAAATATGCCTCTTTGCTAATCATTTATTAGTTTTCGTTTTTTAATTAAAGACAGACAGAAGGTAGTCAGTATTTCCTACACATCACTATTTACACACTACAGTAATAAATAGTCTTCCGCGGAATAGTTTAGATTCAAATTTTACTTTGCTATGTGTCTAGCATTTTATGTTACTGGGTAAGTTATCAAAACTTCTGGTTGCAGTATTGTGAATCCATGTTTGAGCTACAGACAACCTTAATGTAACCGAATGAATGTTATTCTTTCTTCTGGTGTCGTAGTTATGCACATCATTGTGCCTGTTAATGTGAAGAGTGTTATTCACAGCAAACTTTATAGGGAGTAACAATGCTTTGAAACGGATAGATTGCTAGTTACACGCAGAACAGCAGACAGACAAGACGAAATAGCTTTCACATACGTTTTCAGCCAAAGCCTTCTTCAGAAAGGAAGTAAACCACGCATGAACACACACACATACACACATCCATACAACCACACATACAAAACTCCTACACAAAAAAATGGTACAAATGGCTCTGAGCACTATGGGACTTCACTTCTGAGGTCATCAGTCCCCTAGAACTTAGAACTACTTAAACCTAACTAACCTAAGGACATCACACACATCCATGCCCGAGGCAGGATTCGAACCTGCGACCGTAGCGGTCGTGCGGTTCCAGACTGTAGCGCCTAGAACCGCTCGGCCACACTGGCCGGCACTCCTACACAGGAAACCGCTGTCTCCACCTGCTCTAGCCGGAATCTCTTTTGAAAGAGGGAGGAAATATGACTTCTGAATAGTTAGCGGTGGGAAAAATTTATGGCTTGAGATGCTGCACCAACAATTAGCGCGGTCACGTAGCCATGTGTTGTGCGCGCATGAGACCGTTGAAAGAGTATGGCTCTGAAGTCGGAACGTTTTAGGTTTAGAATGGAAAACACAGGAAAGAATAAAAGTAAACAGGGCTACCATAATTCATGTATATAAAGGAAAATATTGCATGAACGGCTCCGCTTACGAATGAAATGTGAGTCCTATAAATTTTAGATTACGAACGGATCGATTAGTGCATGCGTAGACGACGCAAGGAATTTTTGATTAAACAACTTCCACACAATCAAAGCACCGGATGCTATTTGGGATACGACCACGAAAGTCGATAGATATCCACAATGGACGAAACTGGGCACGGGGACGTCAGAGTAACTTCGCAGAGAAGTACAACCGCTGTGAACCACGGTATTAATACGGTGAACATAATGTTTTGGCTATGTAAGATGGTGGGTGTCGGCTTCAAGTCTGTGACATAATGCCAACTCCTTTTTTTTTACCTCTACTAAATACAGCTCTGCTGAAACAGCTATATATATCCCTGATCAAGACACTAAGAGTGACATAACTATAGCAAAGGACAGTTCTTTGGGATCCACGCTAGTACTGACTAACACAACATTTGACCCTGGTTTTACATCCATTCTCTTCTCCGAAGTAAGAGTGATTTCAGGTGTGCCGCAAGGGAGTGTCATAGGACCGTTGCTATTCACAATATACATAAATGACCTTGTGGATGACATCGGAAGTTCACGGAGGCTTTTTGCAGATGATGCTTGGTGTATCGAGAGGCTGTAACAATGGAAAATTGTACTGAAATCCAGGAGGATCTGCAGCGAATTGACGCATGGTGTAGGGAATGGCAATTGACTCTCACTGTAGACAAGTGTAATGTGCTGCAAATACATAGAAAGATAGATCCCTCATCATTTAGCTACAAAATAGCAGGTCAGCAACTGGAAGCAGTTAATTCCATAAATTCTCTGGGAGTACGCATTAGGAGTGATTTAAAATGGAATGATAATATAAAGTTGATCGTCGGTAAAGCAGATGCCAGACTGAGATTCATTGGAAGAATCCTAAGGAAATGCAATCCGAAAACAAAGGAAGTGGGTTACAGTACGCTTGTTCGCCCACTGCTTGAATACTGCTCAACAGTGTGGGATCCGCACCAGATAGGGTTGATAAAAGAGATAGAGAAGATCCAACGGAGAGCAGCGCGCTTCGTTACAGGATCATTTAGTAATCGCGAAAGCGTTACGGAGATGATAGATAAACTCCAGTGGAAGACTCTGCGGGAGAGACGCTCAGTAGCTCGGTACGGGCTTTTGTTAAAGTTTCGAGAACATACCTTCACCGAAGAGTCAAGCAGTATATTGCTCCCTCCTACGTATATCTCTCGAAGAGACCATGAGGATAAAATCAGAGAGATTAGAGCCCACACAGAAGCATACCGACAATCCTTCTTTCCACGAACAATACGAGACTGGAATAGAAGGGAGAACCGATAGAGGTACTCAGGATACCCTCCGCCACACACCGTCAGGTGGCTTGCGGAGTATCGATGTAGATGTAGATGTAGCAGATAAATTTGTTTGTCTTAATAACGCTTCATTGACGCCCCAAACGGTTTCTCTTGATTTGTGGCAAATCTCACCTTTTGCGTTTTGTCACTTTTGTGGAAAAGATGCGATATGCAAAGAAGGGCAGCATGGATGACCGAAAATTGTTTGACCCTCGGCAGAGCTGAAAAACTGAATTGGCAGACACTTCGTCATAACGTGCTTACAAGGTATTAATTGAATTGATAGAGTAACCTATGAATTTACGACAACACAGTGTGTACGTATCGTGCCCCGTAGCGACGGTGATGGTAAGGTTAGCCGGCCGGGGAGGCCGAGCGGTTCTAGGCGCTACAGTCTGGAACCGCGCGACCGCTACGATCGCAGGTTCGAATCCTGCCTCGGGCATGGATGTGTGTGGTGTCCTTAGGTTAGTTAGGTTTAAGTAGTTCTAAGTTCTAGAGGACTGATGACCTTAGAAGTTAAGTCCCATAGTGCTCAGAGGCATTTGATGATAAGATTAGACTAATTGTAGCATGAATAGAAGCATTTAGAGTAATCATTCTTCCCGTGCTCCATACTAGAATGAAACATAAAGAAACCTTACTACAACTTTTATTTGTCTGTATCGCGAGTTATAAAATATGACCGGTTTTGACTGAGCCATCAGTCATCTTCAGGTCAAAAACAGGCAGAAAAAGTATTGTCACAAAAGTTCTATATGCTTACAATATGTACAATATAAGAAGCAAATGTAGTGTCATATAACGTATCACATAATTTTAGTAACAGAGAATAACACGTCATATGTTGTACAATCAAGTACTAAGTCATTAAAACAAATGGTTTCGTGATGGTATTTGAGATAAAAACAAGAGTACATTTGGAAGAGGTACGAAGTACCGTGTGGGAGCGTGCCAGATCTGCGTCAGCTGGACGGACTGAGGGGCAGCTCGTTCCTTGAAATCCAGATTCCTAATGAAAGCCTGACGTTTCCCAAGGGCATGTACAGTTATCTAATAAAATTTATCACATTAAAACAAATTAAACATGCTATCTTTCATGTCTCTCATTCAATGATACATCGTCTAATATCCATCCTCACGACTGAAGATAACTTCCAAATGGAATTAAATGCAGTCAAATATCATCAAACAACGGATACCCTGCTACATTGGTGGACTCTGTAATGCAGAGAAATGAGAAACAACAGATGCAGTATCTTCTTTACCCTTTACCTCAAGAAAGCAACAAGTGGTGCACAATTCTATATTCAGGAAAAGTCTCTCAGGATGTAGCCATAAAGTTTAAATACAGGAAGGTAAAAACCTCATTTTATGTGCACAACAGTGTTGGACACTTTTTGGCGAAGACCGCACTCCAGCTTTGGAAAAGAGTGGAACGCATAAAATCACTTGTAACTGTGGCAAATTCTATACAGATCAGTCTGGCAGGTCAGTATGCACACACTGGTGGGACCACCATTGGAGTTGGAAACTTAGAAAAGGAGACTATGTAAGTAGGCTGTTTAGGTTTTTTTATTGGTAACGCCACCTCTGTATGAAAATCACTGGCTGTGCTGTGTGCAGTCTGTGGCTGCTTTGCATTGTTGTAATACTCGCCATTGTAGTGTTAGGCAGCTGGCTGTGAACAGCGCGTAGCGTTGCGCAGTTGGAGGTGAGCCGCCAGCAGTGGTGGATGTGGGGAGAGAGATGGCGGAGTTTTGTAATTTGTCATGAACTGCTACATATATTATGACTATTAAGGTAAATACATTGTTTGTTCTCTATTAATATCTTTCATTTGCTAACTATCCCTATCAGTAGTTAGTGCCTTCCCTAGTTTGAATCTTTTATTTAGCTGGCAGTAGTGGCGCTCGCTGTATTGCAGTAGTTCGAGTAATGAAGATTTTTGTGAGGTAAGTGATTTCTGGAAGGTATAGTTTAATGTTAGTCAGGGCCATTCTTTTGTAGGGATTTTTGAAAGTCAGATTGCGTTGCGCTAAAAATATTGTATGTCAGTTTAAGCACAGTCCTGTATAATTGTTCAAAGGGGACGTTTCAACTATTTCTGAAAACCACCTATTTAAAGGAGGCCATAATTACAAAGTACAACAAGAACTATTAAATCACATCCATAAAGGAAGGAAGATAAACTTTCTTGAAATAATGGAAATTAATAGATATATGTCCATCTTTCCAACTTTAGTTTTGAATGAGCAAACACAGTTCCCTTATTCGCCACTTCTAGCTGCAGATACTGCTCATAGTATCATCCAGGCCGTGTTATGGATTACCTCTCTTATTCACAAGCTCCATTTTCCATTGCTTCAGTTACTGTAAACTCTCTTGTCGTGTTAGAAAGATGCTTTGTATAATCACAGCTGTTTCACATAGATGCTTAATCTCACCCATGTATCTTATCTTTCTGTAATTTAATTCTTCTGCGTAAAAGTGTTGTAATTTGTATGTAGATCATTAGCTAACGTGTCACACATTTTTATCTTAGTTGTATAATGTTACATCGCAGTTACACTGAAATATTTTCTTTCGTTTTATTCCTAAATCTATCATCAACATTTTCATCTCTGCAAATGGTGATATTGTGTAGATGCAGTAGTTTAAAATCTTTGATACAACAAAATTTCATTGTCCCACGTATTTATCTATGTACCTGATGATGACGTTAAGTCTAAAACCGGTTTGTGAAGTAAGTTTTCATTCATAAAGTTAAACATTATACAAAGGAATGCTGGCAGGTTAACTTCTGGTAGCAAAATAATAAAATCTCGGGAAGGTTATGAAAAGATAAAATATTAATTCTAATGAGTAGGAGGCTAATTGATATTGGAAAATACTCTTTAATCAATTACAAAGTAATATACCAAATGAAACGTAAGGTACAAAGATGGAATGCTGTGCTGTCAAAAAGTGCATTTCGCATCACTAAATTAAGAAATAATTTAACAAATAAAATGCAAAATACAGAAGGGCAGAAAGAGAACATCGCGTCATCGATGAGTTCACTGCGGTCATCAGGCGTAGATTTCTTCCGGCACGCTACTTCTTTTTGTTGCTCCCAGTCTCAGATACACCTTCGATAAGTTCAGAAAGGCCTATGCAGAAAAAATCTAACCATCTTCCATTCTTCAGTGAGCGCCGTAATCACTCTTTTTTCTGCATACCATTATACCATGAGTATTGGATCGCCAGAGCAGTTCCCCAAAAACTTTAAAATACTCGTTCTGGTTAAACCCTGATGTTCATTTGGAATCTGTTCAGGAGAGCACTTTTGCTACTAAGGATTTCAATTTCCTCTGATACGTCCAGCATCCTTCCTGTAGTTGCTGCACGTAGCACTTTCATGTTACGTTCTGTGTTTGTTGCCGAGTGCTTATTTTCGACGATGAGTGTACCAAAAACTGTTTCATTTTTTGAATATATATGGTCTTTAAAACATTTTTTAAACAACTGTCATGTATGGCCGATGTAAAACTGATCATAGTCATTGCTGTTCATTTTATACAGACCTGAATTCAGGAAATTATCTCGTTTAGATCAGAAGGACGGAGTCTAATATATGTATAATTTCGACACAATTTCTTTTTTTTTTTTTTTAGGTTCCCTAACTGTCTCGCTGGGAAACACTTGCAGACAGGCGACATTTTATCTCAGCACAATGACCAACGCGCATATGCAGAAGCGGAATACCTCAGGACCGATACTGCAGGGCCCGACCACCTCTCTGATTGACACCTGTGGTCCTGTGTTCCGGTTTACTAACGCCATTAACAGCAAACGAGACGGATTTGGAGTAGGGCGAATGCGACATTGCCCGATATTGTTTATGCGTTCTGTTTATTAGCGCCGCGTAATACTTCATTACCCAGTTAATGAACTGTTCCGTTCGCTATGAGAGGATTAGCCCGACACAAAACGCGGAACGGTCACTAAAAGCGCTTGCGGCACACCCAGTGAAGCATACAGTGCAGCTGAAAATGTGGACTCGGCTCTCACACAGTGATGTGTGCAGTCACACACTATAGTTCTATTAATGAGCAAAACCGTAATACGATGGCTCGTTCACGATTTTATCACCCTCCTTTTTCCAGACTCACACTCTGCAAAACGCTACTACTCTCTGCATCACTGCCATGCTGATCTGTTCCCGAATGTAGCTGTGGAAAACGTATGTACTTACTAGATTGGCCTCTCAAATCGCAGTCAATCTTTGGCCTCGCTAATCGGCCTCCTCAGTCTTGTTCAGTTCATATTTTCTTCTCCAGCTAGCCACATATTATTCACGTCCTTTATGATTCTATCAGTCCATTTCAGCCGTGTTCTTCCCGTTGGTCTGTTACCTCTGAAGTCTTTTCCACCACCTGCCTGGTGATCGGCTTCTCGGCTAATTACGTGCCGACACCACTTCAATCTTCTCTCTTCAATCGCTGCTACAATGTGCAGCGATTTGTACAACGCCTGCAGTTCAAGGTTTATCCTTTTTCTCCAGTCGTCTTCATCCTTCATTAGTCCAAAAATATATCTCAGAATAGCATTCTCAAATGTCAGAGTCTCCTTCCTACCTTTTGAATGTGCGTCCAGGTCTCTGCTTGTATAGTACTACAGGTCGTATTACAATCCTGCAGATCCTAATCTCCATGTATTCGATAGAACCTGGGACTTGAGCAGCTTTCAGAATGCAGTCCTTAATTGTTTCTCGCCTGAATTCTGGTCACCTCATTCCTGTCACGGTACTGGTCCAAGATATTTGAACACTTTTACCCTTTCACAGATTTTACTGTCCACATCTCAAGGTCTGCCACCGTTCTCCCTGCTCACTATGAGGAATTTGGTGTTATCCATATTAATCTTCATGCCTTCTCTGGTCGCCTCTTCTTATGAAACAGATCTTGCTCGTCCTATGCTAATAAAATTGCACCATCCTCGTAGGCCAGGATCTTGATCTTTTCACCCAGCTGAAATCCCGTGCCTATGCTTTTCTCGGTGCTCTTCTAGATTAAACAAAAGGGGAAAATGTATTCTCCCCAGCGCACCACAGTCCTCACCTCGAACTTCTAACGCATGTTTCCATTTGCTTTCATCGTGAATGTTGTCTCTTGTATGCTTTCTTGGTTGAGTTTATTATCCGGGGAAGTTTCGCCCTTGCCAGTTGTTGCCATATTACTTGCCTCTTCATATTATCATATGACTTTGGAAGTCCACAAAAAGACAGTTAACATTTCTGCCAAAAACTGCGCCCTTCGATAAGACTTGCTTTATTACATGCGGATTATTTTCCCTCTCCAAACAATGACAGCGGGAAGTCCAGCAACTTCTCGACATGTGGTGCTCACCAGTTCAGCAACAGCACACTCAGGATCTTATTAGCTGTACATAATAGGGTAACTCCTCTGTAGTTGCCGCATCTCATCGGGTTTCCTTTACTGTAGGGCGGATGATGGACTGCTTCCATACTGTCGGTATGCTTTATCTTCGTCAAATTATTACAGATCAGGTGGTACACTCACTGTTGTAGGATATCTATACCCTATTTCAGCTTCTCTTCAAATATTCCATCTATTCCTCGTGCCGTGTCTTTCCTTTCTTCAGCATTTTTACGGCTTCTGTCTTTTCCGTGCTCGGCAGTTCATTCTCCCCTGTTGTTACTGTCATTCTGTTTTGTCTGTACAGTTCTTTTTCTTAGATGTCGTAGCACTGTTGACGGTTTTTTCCACTTCCAGGAGATTAACGAAATAGTTTTTTTTTTCATTTCTTCACAGGTTTTCTGCCCGGATTGACCTTTGATCACGTCACTCCTTGTGTTACACTTTTTCTTGAAGGCCTGACTGTCCTGTAAAAGTCTCTTATACTGCCTAATATTCGATCCCATTCTGCCATTGTTATCTTGTTGTTCACATACCTTTGCTTTTCTACTCGGAGGACTTCCCCTGCCTCTCTAGCTGCTTCCGTGTAACCCAACCTTGTTCGCTTTTCTCTTGTTCGTTGCATCTCTACACCTGTCAATGGGCCAGCCTCTGTCTTCTTTCTCTCTCGAATGGTTGAGAATGTTTGACTGCAATCTTGAGGTCGGACCATAAGTTGTCTACATCATTTCTCTCTTCTTGCTGTCGCAAATCTGTTTCGCGTTTGAATAGCGTATCAGTCCTTTACGTGGTCCGGTCTCAGTAGGTGTGGGTTAATTTCTCGTTCTTCTTTTCTCTTCCTACAGTTACAGAATTCTCTCCTTTCACGGATGGTTGTCAACACTCGACAATGACCTGATTCTATTTCTGCTCCTCTTTGAGATTTCACATTTCCAATGACACTAATGTATCTAGCGTCCACTAGCACGTGGGCTGTTTGGTTCAGAGTGTTCTGGTCGGATGATTTCCAGGTTGACTTAAAAATGTTTTTGCAAGGAAAATAAGTACATATAACCCTTACGTTTTTTTTAAGTTGTCAGATACACTAATCTCATTCCATTGTTGTTGAAGTAATAGTGTAGACCTACCGTCTACTTTTGTACCTCTGTTAGTACTAAAATGTTCTTGCCGCCCACCGGCTCAACAGTAATGGCGATTTATTACGTAGAAATGTATCTATTCTTTATACACTTCGTAAAGCAGAGTTACAGCAAGTTAAAGCCTATAATAAAGACTACTTACCAGATGCATTATGTCGAACCTTCGCTAAGTTTGACAGAATAAATGTCTATAATACAACTTATTGTAGTTAAATCTGTCTTTTTATTTATACTTAGCATACACAGAACCATGAATACAGATGAAATTACATTTAGAAAATTGCATTAATAATATCTCTGAGGCTGATGCTATGAAACTAAGTACTTGAAGGAACAAACGAAGATCTTCTCTTCCGGAGATATTCATGCGGTTTCTTCCTTTGGTCATAATGTGATTAATAACACTAAGGCCTGATTCCACAACATGTAAGGCTCCGAAAGTTATCAGTAAACTGAATGTCGTTTTCCCCGTATTGAGATGTACAACAGGCTTTTTTTTCTTTTTACTTTGACGTAGGTTTTCATATCCATTACTATCGAATTTATGTTTACATTTATCATCCTATCTAATTTATGACAGTGCTTCTTGACAATTCGTGTTATTCTCTTCAGTGTTTGTGGTAACAGAAATTTTCATCCAGTCATACATGTTGAATTTAAAGTCTTCTAATCGTTTATTTATGTCCAGTTTAAGTTCGTTGAAGTGGCTACTGAATCTTTCAGTGTCCTGTAGAGTTTCATCATCTTTTAGGAAAGTATCCTCAATAGATAATAGCAACGTAGTTCAAATTGGTCAATAAATAATGATACAGTACTTTGACAACCTATAAGGGTTTTTTTACCTCCTTGCAGTTCCTGATTGTCATAATTAAATCTGTTGAAAATATATGCGAAATAAAAGACATCATTATTTACTGTTTTTGCGGTGACACAGACTAGTCTCATTATTACTATCAAAAAACTGTAAGACACTGTCATATAATGCTACAATACGAGCCAAAGAAGTATGCTTTGACAGACACGAAAATTCTACGCGCAAACCTAGCCTAATAAAATGTTCATTACGGTCGAGACAAATCTGCTGAATCGTTCTACAATTTTTTGATTTGCATTTGATGTCGTTTACGGCTCGAATTATTACAGTCAATGATGAATGGAGACATGTATTTAGATGTTTTCTACAAGACAATGTCTGTGCACCACAAAATAATAAATGAAGCATTTCGCATTTATTCCTTCAAATAAGCAACAAATCCACGATAGCGATCTACCACTGACGGTACCCCATCAGTAGCGCAGTCAACAATATTGTCCAAAGGCATAATATATTTTGTACAATATGTCTTCGCAGTATTAAATATACATACCTGTTGTACCTATAAAAAGGTTTATTGGGAATATAATTTTTTTCTCGTAATGAACGGTTTTCATAAAAATAACGTACCTATGCCATCAAACCGCCCAGATAGCCAAGAGCGTTTCAGTGCCGTTTCCGGGATGGGGACGCGCGACTTCCTAGTTCGAACCCGTCCGACGGATTAACAACCAGGGTCGGTGTGCCGCCCACTCTGGATGTGGTTTTTCGTCGGTTTCCCACATTCGACTAGGTGAATACTGGGCTCGTGCCCATGTCCCATCTCAGTTACGTGATTTGCAAACATGTAGAAAACGTTTGTTCATTTTCACGTGAATAACACTACACGCAGACAGTTTGAGTACACACATTCCGTCTCAGAGGATAACGAAGTGGCGACAGGAAAGGCATCCGACGACCTCTTAAACTAACGATGCCAAATCCGTTAACAAACATGCTGACCCTGCACCGATGTGGATAAAAGCAAAAGAAAAAGAAAAACAAAGAGGTATGTATGCCATCAATAAAGCATCAATATCTGCAAGAGTTGCCTCGTCCATCTGCGTGGAATATGAAGGTTTTGAAGAACACGTTTTCGATATTAACTGCCATTTCTTCAATTTGTCGCTTTAGTACGCTATCGCTTAGGGCCAACGTTTTTGGGATTTCAATGATATACTGACATATTACTGTTGAGATAAACTCTTTCATAGAGACTATTATCACAATCTCTTCAATATTATAGCTTTTACTACCTTTGCAATTAATTGTGATGTGCGATAGGTTGCAATTAATCCGTATTTGTATGCTGCATGTTGTTCCTTAAATGATATAACGATTGTTGAATAATTTTGAAATTCTTTATATGTTTCCTGAAAATATTCAATAGATTTATCCTTATCATTTGGATGCTTTCTAGAACGATGTTCTCACAGTTGACTTGGCTTCATTTCCTCATCGTTAATGTTTTATGACACAATAAACACATTGGATGTTGTTTATTTACGAGTACAATAGATTCTATGAAACCCATCTTCAGATACTCTGGCAAATAGCCATGAATGTATTTCTTTACTGAGACATTGGCTCAAAATATATCATTTGTTTGAAGGTGAAAGCAAGGGGTTAACTGAACAAATCTAGCTGCATACTGACCAGCGCATACGCAAACAACAGAGCCTATGTCACTTTTAAGGCCTTACCGTCGGATCTGTTGCAAATACTCTTCTCTGGTTTTCAGTCCGATCATACTGCGCAAATCTCACGAACAAATTTAACTTCATACCGACCAGTGTAAACGCAAACAAGAGAGCCTGTGTCAATTTTAAAGCTTTCCCGTCGGATCTATTGCAAATACTCCTCTCGGATTTGCAGTACGATCGTATTGCGTAAATCCCACAATATTTTTTCGATACAACTGTTCGATATTTTCAGGTGATTGTAGTTGCGTTGCCACTGCTACAAGGTGTGACTGATGATGGTCGTGCGGCGGCCTCAAAATTTATCAGGCCAGGAGCAGGGAATATGTGTTGGTTCAAATGGCTCTAAGCACTATGGGACTTAACATCTGAGGTCACTAGTCCCCTAGACATAGAACTACTTAAACCTAACTACAACCGTGGTCTAGGGGTAGCGTCTTTGATTCATGATCAAAACGTCTTCGGTCCCGGGTTCGATCTTCGCCATTGCCTAAATTTTGATAAATAATCAGCATTGGCGGCCGAAGACTTCCGGCATAAGAAGTCAGCCTCATTCTGCCAACGGCCTTGTCAAAGAGGGCGGAGGAGCGGATAGAGGTTCAGGGCACTCTCTTGTCCTAGGGGTGGAAATTGCCCCTAAATGCGGAAGAATCAGCAATGATCAACGACATGAGGATGCAGAAGGCAATGGAAACCACTGCATTAAAGACACGTAACGTGTATCCAAAGGAAATGTGGCCCGTATTTGAAGAAGTGTCGTGATGATCTCTCCATTGGCAAAAGATTCCGGAATAGTCCCCCATTCGGATCTCCGGGAGGGGACTGCCAAGGGGGAGGTTACCATGTGAAAAAGATTGAATAATCAACGAAAGGATAACGTTCTATGAGTCGGGGCGTGGAATGTCAGAAGCTTGAACGTGGTAGGGAAACTAGAAAATCTGAAAAGGGAAATGCAAAGGCTCAATCTAGATATAGTAGGGGTCATTGAAGTGAAGTGGAAGGAAGACAAGGATTTCTGGTCAGATGAGTATCGGGTAATATCAACAGCAGCAGAAAATGGTATAACAGGTGTAGGATTCGTTATGAATAGAAAGGTAGGGCAGAGGGTGTGTTACTGTGAACAGTTCAGTGACCGGGTTGTTCTAATC
Organism: Schistocerca serialis cubense; assembly: GCF_023864345.2. NCBI lineage: Eukaryota > Metazoa > Arthropoda > Insecta > Orthoptera > Acrididae > Schistocerca > Schistocerca serialis. The sequence continues at coordinate 295,703,371 of NC_064639.1, forward strand.
AGAATCGACAGCAGACCAACACCGACAACGATAGTTCAGGTATACATGCCGACGCTGCAAGGTGAAGATGAACAGGTAGAGAAAGTGTATGAGGATATTGAAAGGGTAATGCAGTATGTAAAAGGGGACGAAAATCTAATAGTCATGGGCGACTGGAATGCAGTTGTAGGGGAAGGAGTAGAAGAAAAGGTTACAGGAGAATATGGGCTTGGGACAAGGAATGAAAGAGGAGAAAGTCTAATTGAGTTCTGTAACAAGTTTCAGCTAGTAATGGCGAATACCCTGTTCAAGAATCGCAAGAGGAGGAGGTATACTTGGAAAAGGCCGGGAGATACGGGAAGATTTCAATTACATTACATCATGGTCAGACAGAGATTCCGAAATCAGATACTGGATTGTAAGGCATACCCAGGAGCAGATATAGACTCAGATCACAATATAGTAGTGATGAAGAGTAAGCTGAAGTTCAAGACATTAGTCAGGAAGAATCAATACGCAAAGAAGTGGAATACCGAAGTACTAAGGAATGCCGAGATACGTTTGAAGTTCTCTAACGCTATAGATACAGCAATAAGGAATAGCGCAGTAGGCAGTACAGTTGAAGAGGAATGGACATCTCTAAAAAGGGCCATCACAGAAGTTGGGAAGGAAAACATAGGTACAAAGAAGGTAGCTGCGAAGAAACCATGGGTAACAGAAGAAATACTTCAGTTGATTGATGAAAGGAGGAAGTACAAACATGTTCCGGGAAAATCAGGAATACAGAAATACAAGTCGCTGAGGAATGAAATAAATAGGAAGTGCAGGGAAGCTAAGACGAAATGGCTGCAGGAAAAATGTGAAGACATCGAAAAAGATATGATTGTCGGAAGGACAGACTCAGCATACAGGAAAGTCAAAACAACCTTTGGTGACATTAAAAGCAACGGTGGTAACATTAAGAGTGCAACGGGAATTCCACTGTTAAATGCAGAGGAGAGAGCAGATAGATGGAAAGAATACATTGTAAGCCTCTATGAGCGTGAAGATTTGTCTGATGTGATAGAAGAAGAAACAGGAGTCGATTTAGAAGAGATAGGGGATCCAGTATTAGAATCGGAATTTAAAAGAGCTTTGGAGGACTTACGGTCAAATAAGGCAGAAGGGATAGGTAACATTCCATCAGAATTTCTAAAATCATTGGGGGAAGTGGCAACAAAACGACTATTCACGTTGGTGTGTTGAATATATGAGTCTGGCGATATACCATCTGACTTTCGGAAAAGCATCATCCACACAATTCCGAAGACGGCAAGAGCTGACAAGTGCGAGAATTATCGCACAATCAGCTTAACAGCTCATGCATCGAAGCTGCTTACAAGAATAATATACAGAAGAATGGAAAAGAAAATTGAGAATGCGCTAGGTGACGATCAGTTTGGCTATAGGAAAAGTAAAGGGACGAGAGAGGCAATTCTGACGTTACGGCTAATAATGGAAGCAAGGCTAAAGAAAAATCAAGACACTTTCATAGGATTTGTCGACCTGGAAAAAGCGTTCGACAATATAAAATGGTGCAAGCTATTCGAGATTCTGAAAAAAGTAGGGGTAAGCTATAGGGAGAGACGGGTCATATACAACATGTACAACAACCATGCGGGAATAATAAGAGTGGACGATCAAGAACGAAGTGCTCGTATTAAGAAGGGTGTAAGACAAGGCTGTAGCCTTTCGCCCCTACTCTTCAATCTCTACATCGAGGAAGCAATGATGGAAATAAAAGAAAGGTTCAGGAGTGGAATTAAAATACAAGGTGAAAGGATATCAATGATAAGATTCGCTGATGACATTGCTATCCTGAGTGAAAGTGAAGAAGAATTAAATGACCTGCTGAACGGAATGAACAGTCTAATGAGTGCACAGTAGGGTTTGAGACTAAATCGGAGAAAGACGAAGGTAATGAGAAGTAGTAGAAATGAGAACAGCGAGAAACTTAACATCAGGATTGATGGTCACGAAGTCAATGAAGTTAAGGAATTCTGCTACCTAGCTACCAAGGCAGTAAAATAACCAATGACGGACGGAGCAAGGAGGACATCAAAAGCAGAACCGCTATGGCAAAAAAGGCATTTCTGGCCAAGAGAAGTCTACTAATATCAAATACCGGCCTTAATTTGAGGAAGAAATTTCTGAAGATGTACGTCTGGAGTACAGCATTGTATGGTAGTGAAACATGGACTGTGGGAAAACCGGAACAGAAGAGAATCGAAGCATTTGAGATGTGGTGCTATAGACGAATGTTGAAAATTAGGTGGACTGATAAGGTAAGGAATGAGGAGGTTCTACTCAGAATCGGAGTGGAAAGGAATATGTGGAAAACACTGATAAGGCGAAGGGACAGGATGATAGGACATCTGCTAAGACGTGAGGGAATGACTTCCATGGTACTAGAGGGAGCTGTAGAGGGAAAAAAACTGTAGAGGAAGACAGAGATTGGAATACGTCAAGCAAATAATTGAGGACGTAGGTTGCAAGTGCTACTCTGAGATGAAGAGGTTAGCACAGGAAAGGAAATTCGTGGCTGGCCACATCAAACCAGTCAGTAGTAGACTGATGAAAAAAAAAAAAAAAAAAAAAAAAAAAAAAAGAACCTAACTAACCTAAGGACATCACACACATCCATGCCAGAGGCAGGATTCGAACCTGCGACCGTAGCGGCAGCGCGGTTTCAGACTGAAGCGCCTAGAACCGCTCGGGCACTTCGGAATATGTGTGCGCGGGACTAGGCTCTCATAGTGACCCCTGCACTTCGCGCGTGCCCTGTGGGCAGTAATTGTGCTGCCGGAGGCTCCTGCGGTTAAAAACCTCAGCAGGGAGCTGCACAGAGTCATAAATCGGAAGTTCTTGCTTATTCTGTTTTGATTTAATGGCAGCCAGTGCAGGATTCCAGGCGATGCTGATGCTGATGATATGAACGGTCTCCTCACAAACTGAGTCTCAGAATGATAACGCTGAGGATAAAACTTCGTTCTTCTTGTAAAACATGCTCTGTCCCATGTCCAGGCAATTTTCCGCTCCCGCTGACTTATCAATTTGGCCCAGGTATGTATCTTCAACACAACATCCTTGAGCGGTTCGGCTTGTCCGCGAGACTTGAGAGCAGACAAGGAACTTCCTGGCAGATTAAAACTGTGTGCCGGACCGAGACTCGAACTCGGGACCTTTGCCTTTCTTGGGAAAGTGCTCTACCGACTGAGTTACCCAAGCAAGACCCACGACGCGTTCTCACAGCTTAAATTTTGCCAGTATCTCGTCTCCTACTTTCCAGACTTCATAGAAGCTCTTCTGGGAACCTAGCAGAACTAGCATTTCTGGAAGATAGGATAGCCGGCCGAAGTGGCCGTGCGGTTAAAGGCGCTGCAGTCTGGAACCGCAAGACCGCTACGGTCGCAGGTTCGAATCCTGCCTCGGGCATGGATGTTTGTGATGTCCTTAGGTTCGTTAGGTTTAACTAGTTCTAAGTTCTAGGGGACTAATGACCTCAGCAGTTGAGTCCCATAGTGCTCAGAGCCATTTGAACCATTTGAAGATAGGATAATGAGGAGACATTCTGGAAATCTCGTTATTTTACTTCCCGATAAGGGGAACGCCACCGTCCCTCTCTCACGAACTGAATGTAACTGGAGGATAGAGGCGCTGCTCGACGATCCTGCATACTGCAAGCTAAGATAGCATCCGACTGGCAAGATTCAGAGAGAAACGTTACATGATCTGAAGAAGAGTTCTATTCTGGCTAATGTCATTAAGATCCTACGCCAACAGCCTGCAGTGCCCTCAAGACAGTACGGCCTACCGAAGATACATAAGGATGGCCCCCCCTCTTCCTCACTGGTGAGCAATATTGGAGCCCTGGTTAAATATCTCACTTCGTTGGTGGAGCCTCTCGTAGGCAAAGATGACCTTTATCCGGAATTCAGGGACATTCATTGGACGCCTGAAGACTTTTTAACTACAACCATGGGATTTGACGTTCTATCTTTATTCACGAAAGTTCCTCCGCAGGACTCATTAGAGCTTATAAGTAGGCTGTCTAGGTTTTTATGCTGGTAACGCCACGTAGCGCTCTGTATGAAAATCACTGACTGTGCTGTGTGCAGTCGGTGGCTGGTTGGACTCATTTTTGGAATATTCGCTTGTGTAGTGTTGGGCAGTTGAATGTGAACAGCACGTAGCGTTGGGCAGTTGGAGGTGAGCTGCCAGCAGTGGTGGATGTGGAGAGAGAGATGCCAGAGTTTTGAGAGGCTACTGTAAACGGACGATCTGGACGTGTGTCAGCCAGAAAAAGGAAATTTGTAAAGATGGATGTCATGAATTTATATATATATATATATATATATATATATATATATATATATATATATATATATATATATATGATGACTTTTGAACATTATTAAGGTAAATATATTGTTTGTTCTCTAGCAAAATCTTTCATTTGCTAACTATGCCTATCAGTAGTTAGTGCCTTCAGTAGTTAGAATCTTATATTTAGCTGGCAGTATTTGGCGCTCGCTGTATTGCAGTAGTTCGAGTAACGAAGATTTTTGTGAGGTAAGTGATTCATGAAAGGATAGGTTGTTGTTAGTCAGGGCCATTCTATTGTAGGGATTATTGAAAGTCAGATTGCGTTGCGCTAAAAAAAATATTCTGTGGCAGTTTAGTGATGATCAGTATAAGTAAAGAGAGAACTGTCTGAGTACGTTCAGTTTTGCTCAGCTGTCTTTGTACCACATAACGTAGAAGTTTTCCAGCACTGTCATTCTTAATTTTTCTAAGGGGACGTTTCAAGCTTAACAGCAGCAAGTTTGAGATAGGCGTTGTGGTACTGTTCAAACATCTACTTACCTCAATTCACTTCTTATTCAGTAACCAGTGTTTTGAGCAAGTGGACGATGTGCAATGGGAGTTATTCTATCTCTCATGATGGCCAGCTATTTTATGGAAGACTTTGATAAAACGGCACTGCAGTCGGTAAGTCTCCAGCCTACCTGCTTATGACTGTATAAAGATTTATTGTGTGGCCGCAGGAATAGAGACATTATCTTTCTCCAGCATGTGAACTCGCTCCATCGGAATACACAGTTCACCATGTAAGTGGAAAAAGGTGGCGTCTTACCGTTTCTGGATGTCATGGTTAGGAGAAAAGTCGACAGTATACTGGGACATAGTGTCCACCTCAAAACAACTCACACAGAGTTATATTTGCAAACCACAAGCTGTCATGATCCTGCACAACGTGTTGGTGTCTTACGCTCATTGGTATAAGGAGCACATGAGGTCTTAGGTACCGACAGCCTGCCTGGTGACCTGCAAGACCTAAAAATGGCGTTCCAACGGAACGGCTCTACTAGAAACGCACTGCATTCTCTTGTAGACAAGTTCATCTCACGAACGTAAATGAAGATGCGGAGGCACCCATTGTAACAGTGTTCTTGGCGCATTTTGGCGGCATGTCTTCAAGAAAGAAAGAATCTTCATCAAGTGTTTTCTGGCCACCATCAAAATTGAGAAATTTGATCTGCTCGTTCAAAGACGACCTTGGCCTTAGGAAATGTGGCGTCTATAAGATCCCATGCCTTTGTGGGAAATTTTATATGGGGCAGATATATCGAACCGTGCAGGAACATTGTGTTGAAAATCGTCGTCATACACGCGTGGGCCAACCTATCAAAGGTAGCAGAGCATTGCCTGGACGTGGGGCAGAGCTGTTTAGCAAGAAAAATGAAGTTTTATCCTCAGCGTCTTCTTTCTAGGACAACGCTTTTAAGGAGGTCGTTCATATCAGTAAAGTGGACAATCTTGTCAGCAGAGATGCAGGTCTTCAATTAAGCGCCGCTTGGAATCCAGCACTGGCTGCCATTAAATCAAAACAGAAGAAACAAAAACTTGCAATTCATGAATCGACGCAGCGCATTGTTGAGGTCTAATTCAATTTTAATCGCAAGAGCGTTCGTCAACACAGCCATTTTCCACAGCACATGCGCGAGAGGCCTCTCTGCGACTCCCCCAACGACCGCCCCACTTATGACGACCAGGGGCCCTATTCTGTAGCGTTCATACCGATCGGTGTAGTAGGTTAGTCTCGGTAGTGACGTCATTTTCGGTTCCTTATCGAAATATCCTTTTCAGTAAGCTTCTGAGACTTGTTACCCAACGGTCCTCCCACCGATTTTACGACAATTGTGCCGAGAGGCTTTGGATTTCGGTCGGTCCCTGTCTATCGGTGAGCTGTGGTTTATGTACACCTATAATTTGTTATTTGAAATATATTTAGCGGTTTTATCTTTGGATTTAGTGATTTAGAAGACGCATCCGATTGGAAAGTGAGTTCGTAATAGACTATTTTCTTTGTTAGAAATAAGGTTAGGTTGTTACTGTGAATGATTACACGCAAAAAAAAGTTTTCAATCAATATTCTCTCAAAATACGTGTTATTTTTATGCAAATAAGAGTTTCAACATCATTAAATATCATGACATCGGCTCTGCTTATATTACAAGAGTGTGAACTGACGTTACTAGTGCCTTTGTGTACTTTTTCCCACAAATGGGCTTGTTAGTAATTATCGAAACGTGTTTACAACTTTCAAGTAACAATGGAAAGCAATTATGTGAAGCCTGATATTGGAAACCTTCCAAACTATCACGCATTTATGCCTCACGCAGCACCGTTTGGCAACGAAGTCAGCCTACGTTCCTCTACACAATACTACAAAAATTGAACGCCATTTGCTTGCTGTTTGGCGTGGCCAAGTGGTTAGTGCGCGTGAATGCGATACGGAAGGTCACGGGTTCGCACATGGGTGAATGCAAAACTTTTTTTTTCTTCATATATGCAACACGTTCTGAGACATTGTTACTCGTGCAAGTTAAGATTTTTCTGCAATATTCGTTATTACTTACATGTAAGAGCGGACTTCCTCAGTAATGATTTCGTGATTTCTGTGTGTTTAAAATACGAAATATGAAATTGCTGTGAGTGAAACAACCGACAGTGGCCTTTATATTTTTACTTGTCAGAAATAATTCACCATTCTTCCCGAATATGTAGCGATTTCCGAGTATGCGGTGAGACAGTAATCTAAGAGCACAACTTAAATTACTGGGAATGTAACTAGCAGCAGTCATCTTCATAATCTTGCTTGTCAGAAGTATTTATCTGTGATCGAATCCTCAAACACAGTAGACAGAGATGAAAGATCTCTGCCGTAATGTTTTTAGACTGTAGCACCATATACGAAACATTTTCATTCATGAGATGCTTATTATAAACTTCGACGAACTGCAGGAGTTCTCGAAAATGCGTTTTTTTTCAGTTTTGTTTTTAAGACCCAAATCGTTGACATATCATATAGGGAAGTGAGCTACTTAATCATCTGGATCTCTAAGAGCGTGTTATAACCACATTCTGTTTATCTTCTTATTCTTTGAAACTCTCAGAATCAATTTTTCGGGTGTTTTTATAGATGTATTAGTACAATGTGGTACTACACACTATTTCTAACTCATTTTCCGAAACGTAAAATCCAAAACACGGTGTCAGTGTGAATGAGAATAAGATGACATAATGCGGCATTTACGATAATCGGCAGAATACAGTCAAATACGCGATCGTTATTATGCATGCATGGAAACATGTGGTCAGAGAAACTGTAAAAATTTTTATGAATTTCAGCTGAGAATAATGGAAAAGGATATACTGCGCCGGATACTGTTAAGGAGGAGGCAAGGGCGATGAAGGCGGGCACGTCAGCTCGATGGAATGCGGCGTCATGCGTTATGGCAACGTAAACGCAATTTTCGGTACTTGGAAGAATAGCGCGCCTGTGTCGTCTGCTAGCTGCTTTGTGTTCGTGGCGCTGTGCGCGCTGCAGTGCGCATGCGCGGATCTGCGGCCTCTTGCTTTTGATTGGCTTGCGTGACACGAACCGACAACAGCGCCTCGGTTCTCTAGACCCGAACGGTATCGCTGCCGAAATGCATACTGAATAACACAGGGGCTCTAATTCGAGAACTAGACCGTTCGGTGCTATTGAGTACGGAAAGGATCGCCACAATGGCGGAAAGATACAGAATAGGCACCCAGGGCACAGGCGGGAGGACCCTTGAGTAAGACAACCCTGGCAACGACTATGGTTTTTGAGAGGCCCACGACACGCCCACCCACAGCCACCAGGGGCACTCGTAACGATACTTCTCATCGACAACATAATAACAATACCAGCGAAGTGATCTGCGACCGTCGCGGACAAGTAGACAACTCAGCCACTAGCCGCAGCTTCGGCCATCTAAGCCTCCCCGTAGTGGATAACAACGTGACGCAACCCGAAAACGACAACAAAACTTCACGATGGAGGAATAGAGCGGCCTCCGTGCCACCCGCTAAAGGAAACTGCACAGCTCAACCACGAAACCATATTCTGTGCCTTACAAGAGCAGCTGTAGGCATGGAACTGCGACGGTGCTATCATTTCATAGACGGAACACGCATGTGTACCGTACAGATCGGGTCGGTCAAAGAGGAAGCAGGAGTACCATCCTAGTCAAAAAAGGAATTCATCATGAGAAACAACTTTCAAGGCTATGACAATTGGAAGCTACAGTGGTCACCATCACCTCAGCCATAGGAAACATCTCGTGTTGCTGTATACGTCAGTCCAAACTGGCAATTATTACCTGGACACACACATGACCGCTTCTATCGTTTCGACAGAGTACTGCTGGGATGCTACCTCAACAACAAGCACACAGCTTGGTACATGCGAAAACGAATCCAAAGTGTCAACAACTCTTCAGTCTAGAAGAGCTAAACGTAACTGTGGGCGGTCCAACGGACCCTATGAGAGTGCCACCTTTTGTCCGCTAGCAAGCAGACGTCCTTAACGCATCGGTTCTCAAGAATGTCAACGCCAACCTCCAACTCCTGGTGATCAATGACTTGTCGTCAGATCACATCAATGTCCAGTCAACACCGAACGTCTCATCGAGTGCCGCCATCGATGCAGCGGTACACACGTTAACGGAAAAATCCAAACCGCGAAACGCCGATCAACAACACGAATTATTCAACCAGACATGAACTTTGAGCCATTTCCCCACGTCTTCAAGCCTTCAAAACACAACGGAAGTATTTCTGGAGACGTTGGCTCCACTTTAGGAATCCTGAGAGCAGAATGCAGGGAACTCCACAAATGTCTCATAGGATGGCATTAGGGAGCCTGGGAAACCAAGACGTACGACTTCTTGCTACGAACGGGAGACGAGTGGCAAGTATTGAATAACCTGTGTCGCCAAAAACCACAAAAAAAAACAGCAGTACGCTGTCCAGATGGCCCGACATACGACCCTCTACCTCAAACAGAACTGTATTCCGACGCATATCAGCAGCAGATAACAACTCTACCTCCACCAACACAAGATGGCGAAGTCCTACGCTAGCACGTTTGGATAGCATTTATGATCTTCCAGAATGCACCAACGCACTTCTGGCCACAGTATGCCACTCCAGCGGAAATTAAACAACTCATGTGTAAAACGGTCAATGACTCGCCGGGACACGACTTGGTCACCAATCGACACCTAAAACATCTCCCCAGAATGCCATTGGCCATAATCACTTAAGGACTTGTAACGGAACTGAAATAATGGTGGGCTGACAGTAATTTGGAGCCCGCGCGTCGGAAACGGGCGCGCTGGTGTGAGACTGCCAGGGAGTGCACCCTGATGCCACCTATTGGCGAAACTGGGAATTAGCGCTACCTGTCAGACAATGCACTAAGCTCTCGGAGTCAAATGTATTCCTTTTCTTGGTAATTATAAGTTATTACTGTATGATTTAATGTTATAAAGTGCTAGTAGTAAATTATTATGACTGGTATGAACTCCAGGGTAATAAATATAAATATTCTTAAATACTAAATGATTTCGGTGAGAAGGTGGTAGGGGAACGTCCCCACTCTTGGTGATACGAGCGTAGCTAGAGGTAGCTGGAGACACAGGGACTGAACAATGAAATGGCCTGGGGAGTGTTGACGTGATCGGACGTGCGTAACTGTGCTCACGCAAAAGTGATTGTGCAACAGCGAAGAGGCGAATATCGTCGCCGTTTGTGGAGTAGAACGTGACGAATGGTTGTCGAAGCCGTCTCTATGCCACTGGTGCTGATTGTAAGAGTTCCTGCGCCCAGATTTTATGGCGGACGTGCAGTAGCTTATACGAGTGCTACAGCTCGTAGTTCCAGCCGCCATTACGGGCATGAGGCGTGAAGAGCTGCGTTAGCCACATGCATCTCACCACCAGCACCGACACGTCTACCCAAGGCAAGACTGCTTGCAATTGTTAAGTCGAACTTTGTATACATGTAAAAGGAGAATACCAGTTTTCTTTTATGCAAGTGCAGAGGACAGAATATAGTAATGAGTAAAATTACGACGCATGTTGTTCATTGTAAAGAGTAGTAACCTCAAACATAGTGTAGTGAAATCAGACTGAGGCCACCATCGCCTCTTTCATTTACAGTTCTTTTGGTTGTAGAATACTTTAGCGTATAAGAATGTAAAAAGAGCAATGGTCACACCAGAATGAGTCGCCTATTTATAGTTACTTAAATTTTTCTGAGTAACCTTTCAAGTAAAGTCACTTAACTAATTCTATATCAATTGTCCAAAGAGTAATATCCAAAATCATTAAATAAGTTGAAGGATAGAATTTTGTTAACCTAAGTTGCATAAATTGTCTTGGTGGTAATTACCAAGCCAACTCACAGAAATTGAGAGAGTATTTGCTTTGTAGAATCACCTAGAATGATCAGAAATAGTAATATTCATAATTAAGTTTAAATTCAACTCAAGCCGTTTCACTTTGAAACGACCCTAAAAATTGATTTATTCTTTTGCTCCTTCAGAGCTGGCGACCGTAGTTATAAGTATTTTCAGGAGGATTCGACGGTAAGTCTGCTGCTCTCGTCGTGCGGATAGGATTATCCACTGCTGCCAGCAGTGGTGATTGGATACATAAGCTCACTACCAAGTTAAGTGGGTCAGGTAGGCAGTGTTACCGTGTGAACTGTAGGGCACTGTAGGCCGTGGATCGAACCCGTTCAATCATCACAGCTCTTTGGGAAATAGTCCAGTTAGGAGTGTACTAATCATTAGGTAAATACTGGCGAGTAACGGTCAAAAATGTATACGCAAGTGAATTTAGCAAGGTCCATGTAGCATCTAGTTAATGTGGTGCAATGGCGAGGGTAGGAGTGGAGTAAAAGTGAGCTGAGCTTGTGGCAGCTGTGCTGTATTCAAAGATTAATAACGTGAATTCACTACTACCTCTTACCATTAGGACTGACCTATTTACAGTTAAAATACGTAGCAGTAAGCGCAAAGGCGTGACAGCTACAAGTCCGTATTGGCTTTATACATACGGAAGTAGGAAGCGGGTCATTCCGTCAGTGGAGGGGGTTAAAACAACCGAGTCAGTTGAGAACCTACCCCATTTACTGGTGGAAAGATTCGGCGGTTCGGTCGCAGACTGCTACCTAAAACTAATTGATAAGCTTCTTCAAACTTTCATCGGTGGTGTAGGGGTAGCGTCTGTGAACAGGAATCAAAATGTGCTCGATCCCGGGTTCGAATCCCACCATCGTTTAAATTTTGATTAATAATCAGCATTGGCGCCCAAAGATTCCGCAATAAGAAGCCACTCTCATTCTGCCAACTACCTTGTCAAAGAGGGCGGAGGAGCGGCCACTGGCTGACTTGTCCTAGGGATGGGAAATTGCCCCTAAAGGCGGAAGAATCAGCAATGATCAACGGCATGAAGATGCAGAAGGCAATCGAATTCACTGCATTAAAGATATGTAACGTGCATCCACAGGACATGTGGCCTTTAATTTAAAAATTGTCATGTTGGTCTCTCAATTGCTAAAAGATTCCGGATAGTCCCCAATTCGGATCTCCGGTAGGGGACTGTCAAAGGGAAGGTCACCATGAGAAAAGAGAATAATGTATCAAAGTATAACGTTCTACGAGTCGGGGCCTGAAATGTCAGAAGCTTAAACGTTGTAGGGAAACTAGACAATCTGAAAAGGGCAATGCAAAGGCTCAATCTAGATACAGTAGGAATCAGTGAAGTGAAACGGAAAGAAGATAAGGATCTCTGGTCAGACGAGTGTAGGGTATAAGCAACAGCAGCACAAAATGGTATAACGGAAGTAGGATTCGTTATGAACAGGAAGATAGGACAGAGAGAGTATTCTTATCAGAGTCGAAAGCAAACCAACATCGACAACGATAGTTCAGGTATATATGCCGACGTCACAAGCTGAAGATGAAGAGATAGAGGAAGTATATGAGGTTATTCAAAGGTTAGTATAGTACATTAAGGGAGATGAAAATCTGATAGTCATGGGGGACGAGAATGCAGTTGTATGGCAAGGAATAGAAGGGAAGGCTACAGGAGAATATGAGCTTGGGACAAGAAATAAGAGAGGGGAAAGACTGAGTTCTGTAATATATTTCAGCTACTAATAGAAAAGTACTCTGATCAAGAATCACAAGAGGAGGCAGGGAGATACGGAAGATTTCAGTTACGTTACATCATGGTCAGACGGAAATTCCGAAATCAGATACTGGATTGTAAGGCGTACACCGGAGAGACATAAACTCAGATCACACTGTAGTAGTGATAAGGAGTGGGCTGAAGTTTAAGAAATTAGCCAGGAAGAATCAATACGCAAGTAATTGGGATACGAAAGTACTAAGGAATGACGAGATATGTTTGAAATTCTGTAAGATTATAGATACAGCAATAACGAATAGCTCAGCAGACAGTACAACTGAAAAGGAGCAGACATCCCTAAAAATGACAATCACAGAAGTTGGAAAGAAAAACATAGGTACAACGACGGTAACTGCGAAGAAACCATGGTAACAGAAGAAATTCCTCAGTTGACCGTTGAAAGAAGGAAATATGAAAATGTTCATGAAATTCAGGAATACGGAAAGTCCCTGAGGAGTGAAATAAGTGGGACGTGCAGGGAAGCTAAGACGAATTGGTTGTATGAGAAATGTGAAGTAATCGAAAAAGAAACGATTGTCGTAAGGACAGATTCAGTATATAGGAAAGTCAAAACAACCTTCTGTGGTAAGAACAGTTACAGTTGTCCCCGTCCTTTATATACTTAATAACCTGAGAAATTACAAAATCTATATTCCTAGTGGTTAATAAATGTTTAATTATACTTGAATCTGTGTTTGTAACTGTATTGACTCAGCAAACAGAAAAGTCAAAACAACCTTTGGTAAAAGTAAAAGCAAAGGTGGTATCATCAAGAGTGCAAAGAAAATACCATAGTTAAATGCAGAGGAGAGAGCGGATAGGTGGAAAGAGTATACTGAATGCCTCAGTGAGGGGAAAAATTTGTCTGATGAGATAGAAGAAGAAATAAGAGTCGACAGGGAAGAGTTACGGGATTCAGTATTAGAATCAGAATTTAACACAGCTTTGGAGGACTTAAGATAAAATAGGGCAGAAGGGATAGATAACATTCCATCAGAATTTCTAAAATCATTGAGGGAAGGGACAACAAAACGACTATTCAAGTTGGTGTGTAAAATGTACGAGTCTGGCGATATACCATCTGCCGTCGTGGGAACATTCAGATCCTTAACTTCTGAAGAAGGATATGAGAGGTCTCAACGTTCTTATTCCGGCTTTCCTCTTTTCTGCGACGTGGTGGGTGAAGGGTAGTTTCGTGTCCAGGTAAACGTCCACGTCTTTTACGATGGATGACCAAGTAATAGGTTGATTTCCGATGTGGAGCCTTCTCGTCTATGCGCAATTACAATTTCCTGTCTTGAAGGAAGCTTTTGTTTCTTTGGGGGAGGGGGAGGAGGGGGGGATCATCAGTCTTCTGACCATCACGAATGGAGCAAGAACATCAAATGCACACTAGTAATGGAAAAAGGACATTCCTGGCCAAGAGAAGTCTTCTAGTATCAAACATAGGCCTTAAATTGAGGAATAAATTTCTTAGAATCTACATCTGGAGTACAGCATTGGCTAGTAGTGAAACATGGACTGTGGGAAAACATGAACAGAAGAGAATCTAAGCATTTCGGATGTGGCGTTACAGACGGAAGTTGAAAATTAGGTTGACTGCTAAGGTAAGGAATGAGGAGGTTCTGCACGGAATAGGAGAGGTAAGGAATATGAGGAAAACATTGACAAGGAGAAGGGACAGGATGATAGTACATCTGTTAAGACATCAGAGATTGACTTCCTTGGTACTAGAGGTAGCTTTAGAGGGCAAAAACTGTAGACTGTAGAGGAGGGCAGAGATTGGAATATATCAAGGACATAATTGAGGTTGTAGGTTTCAAGTGCTAATCTGGGATGAAGAGGTTCGCACAGAAGAGGTATTCGTGACGGCCAGAAGCCTGATGACGCCCCCCCCCCCCGACCCCCTTCCCTCCCTCCCCCCCCCCCCCCCCCCAAAAAAAAGAAACTTCCTTCAAGACAGGAAATTGTAAGTGCGCATCTACGAGAAGACTCCACATCGGAAATCAACCTACTCCTTGGTCGTCTGTTGAAAAAGATGTGGGCGTATACCTGGACACGAAGCTACCCCTCACCCACCGTGTCGCAGAAAAGAGGGAAGTCGGACTTTTACATTGAGGCATCTTATATCGTTATCCAGGAGTTAAAGATCTGAATGTTGCCACGATGGCAGATGGTATATCGACTCATACATTCTACACACCAACGTGAATAGTCCTATTGTTACCACTTCCCCCAATGATTTTAGAAATTCTGATGGAATATTATCTATCCCTTCTGCCTTTGGTTTTAAGTCCTCCAAAGCTGTCTTAAATTCTGATTCTAATACTGGATCCCATAACTGTTCCCTGTCGACACCTGTTTCTTCTTCTATCTCATCAGACAAATATTTCCCCTCATAGAGCCTTCAATGTACTCTTTCCACCTATCCGCTCTCTCCTCTGCATTTAACAGTGGACTCTTAATGTTACCACCCTTACATTTAATGTCATCGAATGTTGTTTTGACTTTCTTGTATGCTGAGTCTGTCCTTTCGACAACATTTCTTTTTCTATTTCTTCACATTTTTCATGCAGCCATTTCGTCTTACCTTTCCTGCACGTCCTGTTTACTTCATTCCTCAGCGACTTGTATTTCAGTATTCCTGAATTTCCCGGAACATTTTTGTATTTTCTCCTTTCATCGATCAACTTAAGTACTTCTTCTATTACCCATGGTTTCTCTGCAGTTACCATCTTTGTACCTATGTTTTTCTTTCCATCTTCTGTGATGGCCCTTTTCAGATATGTCCATTTCTCTTCAACTGTACTGCCTGCTGTGCTACTCGTTATTGCTGTAACTTTAGCCTTAGGGAACTTCAACCGTATCTATATATGAAGATAGTAACTGTTCCCGAAAGAACAGATTCCATTGATGACCGAGCAGCTTCTCTAGAATAAATGATAATTGATTGAAACCCTCAGCTGCCGACAGGTGTTGTTAATATACCTCCATGGGGACAGCTGGAAATGTGTGCCCCGGCCGGGACTCGAACCCAGGATCTCCTGTTTACATGGCTGACGCTCTGTCCATCTGAGCCACCGAGGACACAGATGAATAGCGCGACTGCAGGGACATACCCCTTACACGCTTCCCGTGTCCTCGGTGGTTCAGATGGATAGAGCGTCTTCCATGTAAGCAGGAGATACCGGGTCGAGTCCCGGTCGGGGCACACATTTTCGACTGTCCCTGTTGACGTATATATCAACGCCTGTATGCAGCTAAGCGTAGTGGTTTCATTGTAATTCCATTCTAAAAACGAGCTTCATGGTAATACACTCCTGGAAATGGAAAAAAGAACACATTGACACCGGTGTGTCAGACCCACCATACTTGCTCCGGACACTGCGAGAGGGCTGTACAAGCAATGATCACACGCACGGCACAGCGGACACACCACGAACCGCGGTGTTGGCCGTCGAATGGCGCTAGCTGCGCAGCATTTGTGCACCGCCGCCGTCAGTGTCAGCCAGTTTGCCGTGGCATACGGAGCTCCATCGCAGTCTTTAACACTGGTAGCATGCCGCGACAGCGTGGACGTGAACCGTATGTGCAGTTGACGGACTTTGAGCGAGGGCGTATAGTGGGCATGCGGGAGGCCGGGTGGCCGTACCGCCGAATTGCTCAACACGTGGGGCGTGAGGTCTCCACAGTACATCGATGTTGTCGCCAGTGGTCGGCGGAAGGTGCACGTGCCCGTCGACCTGGGACTGGACCGCAGCGACGCACGGATGCACGCCAAGACCGTAGGATCCTACGCAGTGCCGTAGGGGACTGCACCGCCGCTTCCCAGCAAATTAGGGACACTGTTGCTCCTGGGGTATCGGCGAGGACCATTCGCAACCGTCTCCATGAAGCTCGGCTACGGTCTCGCACACCGTTAGGCTGTCTTCCGCTCACCCCCCAACATCGTGCAGCCCGCCTCCAGTGGTGTCGCGACAGGCGTGAATGGAGGGACGAATGGAGACGTGTCGTCTTCAGCGATGAGAGTCGCTTCTGCCTTGGTGCCAATGATGGTCGTATGCGTGTTTGGCGCCGTGCAGGTGAGCGCCACAATCAGGACTGCATACGACCGAGGCACACAGGGCCAACACCCAGCATCGTGGTGTGGGAAGCGATCTCCTACACTGGCCGTACACCACTGGTGATCGTCGAGGGGACACTGAATAGTGCACGGTACATCCAAACCGTCATCAAAGCCATCGTTCTACCATTCCTAGACCGGCAAGGGAACTTGCTGTTCCAACAGGACAATGCACGTCCGCATGTATCCCGTGCCACCCAACGTGCTCTAGAAGGTGTAAGTCAACTACCCTGGCCAGCAAGATCTCCGGATCTGTCCCCCATTGTGCATGTTTGGGACTGGATGAAGCGTCGTCTCACGCGGTCTGCACGTCCAGCACGAACGCTGGTCCAACTGAGGCGCCAGGTGGAAATGGCATGGCAAGCCGTTCCACAGGACTACATCCAGCATCTCTACGATCGTCTCCATGGGAGAATAGCAGCCTGCATTGCTGCGAAAGGTGGATATACACTGTACTAGTGCCGACATTGTGCATGCTCTGTTGCCTGTGTCTATGTGCCTGTGGTTCTGTCAGTGTGATCATGTGATGTATCTGACCCCAGGAATGTGTCAATAAAGTTTCCCCTTCCTGGGACAATGAATTCACGGTGTTCTTATTTCAATTTCCAGGAGTGTATATATGGAGATATGAAATGAATATGAACCCGAAACTTTGAAATTAGGTGCGATAAGCAATGATATCTCTACTATTGAAAGGCTCCAGCCCTGTAACGGCCTTCACTGTATCTCCAGTATACCGCACAATAGGAGCAGTCACCCGACAATTACCACGTTGAGCTGTATCTTTCTGCTGCAGTGTAAAATTCAGAACACATCCGCAAAACACGGACGGCACTTGCTGAACAACTTGCGCTCCAACATTAGTATCGGTCTAAAGTACTATATTGTCTATGGCCTTATAGACCGTCAGGCGAGAACGCCTAAATCTCCTCCTACACCGTGGCGTATATGTTTGCGGTCCAATGTTGCACTCGCAGCTGCACGACAACTGACCTACACCTAGAAGGAAACTTATCGAAGCGTTGCCGCAGATGGACACCGTGACTGGGGTGATAACGTGACAAGGCTTCACCATCAATGGAGAAGTGTGTCAAACCAGCCGAAGGACTGATAAACAAAACAGCTATGTTAATTAAAATATTATGCGTATAATAATTTTAAATTGGTACTGACAGAGATACAGCAGCACTAACGATGTGAAATAGATGGGTTGAAAGTTGTGGGGTGTAAGTATCTTTTCCTAGGTGACACAAGTTTACTACAAAAGCAAAACTGAGCTGCAGCCGTATTTCATTTATGCACAAGAAATGTGCCTGGTGTTAATATACAACAATAGTAAAAAGAAAAGTAAAATACATTCAAAGACAAACATTCAGGTGAAGAAATAATTTAAAGAATCACTGTAGAGGGGACTTAAGTGAAAACGAGAAAAATGGAAAAAAGGTAAGTGAATTTATTATTATTTCAAAAGTAGATGCCATAACTGTTAATATATTTAGCCCAATGTGAGGCAAGATTGTCACTGCCTTCGTGGAAAAATGTTTGCCGTTGCCTACAGAACAGTGATTATGCACAGACATGCACCTATTCGTCCGAAGCAAATCGAAGAGCGCGGATGTCTTTCTTCAATCATCCAAAAATATGGAAATTGCATGGAAAGAGTTTAGGACTATATGGAGAATGTGTAAGGCATTTCCAGGTACACTTCTGCAACGTAGTCGAAACAACTGAGGGAAAGTCATCATGACTTTTTTCTTTGACTACGAGGGGCTGCTGCTCATTGACTTACTGGAACTCGACACGATTACCGCACTGCGGTACGTGGACACTTCGAGGAAACTGAAGTGCACCATCGGGTCCAAAGGCACAGGAGTGTTAATGGACAGCATCATTCTGTTGCAGGATAATACCTGCCCGCATGTTGCCAATACTGTTTCGACTACGTTGCAGAAGTTTCGCTGCGAAGCCCTTACACATCCTCCATACAGTCCTGACCTCTCCCTCTGCGGCTTTGCTCGGTACTTCTCGGAAGTACTCGGCACAGCGTGACATTTAATTTACAAAGGCGTGCTGAAAAGTAACGCCTTCTAATTCTTTATAGGTAAAATCTTTAAGCTTTTTAAATAAAACAAACTTTATTAACATTCTACATCTTTATTCTTCACGTCTACATATGTACACTCCTGGAAATGGAAAAAAGAACACATTGACACCGGTGTGTCAGACCCACCATACTTGCTCCGGACACTGCGAGAGGGCTGTACAAGCAATGATCACACGCACGGCACAGCGGACACACCACGAACCGCGGTGTTGGCCGTCGAATGGCGCTAGCTGCGCAGCATTTGTGCACCGCCGCCGTCAGTGTCAGCCAGTTTGCCGTGGTATACGGAGCTCCTTCGCAGTCTTTAACACTGGTAGCATGCCGCGACAGCGTGGACGTGAACCGTATGTGCAGTTGACGGACTTTGAGCGAGGGCGTATAGTGGGCATGCGGGGGGCCGGGTGGACGTACCGCCGAATTGCTCAACACGTGGGGCGTGAGGTCTCCACAGTACATCGATGTTGTCGCCAGTGGTCGGCGGAAGGTGCACGTGCCCGTCGACCTGGGACCGGACCGCAGCGACGCACGGATGCACGCAAAGACCGTAGGATCCTACGCAATGCCGTAGGGGACCGCACCGCCACTTCCCAGCAAATTAGGGACACTGTTGCTCCTGGGGTATCGGCGAGGACCATTCGCAACCGTCTCCATGAAGCTGGGCTACGGTCCCGCACACCGTTAGGCCGTCTTCCGCTCACGCCCCAACATCGTGCAGCCCGCCTCCAGTGGTGTCGCGACAGGCGTGAATGGAGGGACGAATGGAGACGTGTCGTCTTCAGCGATGAGAGTCGCTTCTGCCTTGGTGCCAATGATGGTCGTATGCGTGTTTGGCGCCGTGCAGGTGAGCGCCACAATCAGGACTGCATACGACCGAGGCACACAGGGCCAACACCCGGCATCATGGTGTGGGGAGCGATCTCCTACACTGGCCGTACACCACTGGTGATCGTCGAGGGGACACTGAATAGTGCACGGTACATCCAAACCGTCATCGAACCCATCGCTCTACCATTCCTAGACCGGCAAGGGAACTTGCTGTTCCAACAGGACAGTGCACGTCCGCATGTATCCCGTGCCACCCAACGTGCTCTAGAAGGTGTAAGTCACCTACCCTGGCCAGCAAGATCTCCGGATCTGTCCCCCATTGAGCATGTTTGGGACTGGATGAAGCGTCGTCTCACGCGGTCTGCACGTCCAGCACGAACGCTGGTCCAACTGAGGCGCCAGGTGGAAATGGCATGGCAAGCCGTTCCACAGGACTACATCCAGCATCTCTACGATCGTCTCCATGGGAGAATAGCAGCCTGCATTGCTGCGAAAGGTGGATATACACTGTACAAGTGCCGACATTGTGCATGCTCTGTTGCCTGTGGTTCTGTCAGTGTGATCATGTGATGTATCTGACCCCAGGAATGTGTCAATAAAGTTTCCCCTTCCTGGGACAATGAATTCACGGTGTTCTTATTTCAATTTCCAGGAGTGTATTTCTCAACACAGTCACCTTGACAAATAACGCATTCCTCACAGACCAGTTCGTTGTTACTGTCAGTGTTGACAGGACCACAGTATCACCTCTGCTTTCTCCACTTCATCTCTATCAAAGTGAAGTGCTCTAAGGTGTTCTTAAAGCTTGCTAAACACTCCAAGCTCTATCACACACGTTGAGGTCACCACCACCGTTTCCTTCATTGCGAGCACGAACAACCCAACGTCACGCATCACTAATGTCAGTAAACCATCATCACACACCTCTTTGATTCCTTTATGGATTTCAATTGGAGGCACGTTTTCTGGGGTTGGAAACTCAATTACAGCAAGCTGTTGCTCACGCACCGATATAGTTGCATTACACAGCGCCATGTCACACTATGCACTTCGAAGCTCTCTACCGGTAGAGAGCGCAACTTTCATCAGCGAAACGGTAAAGTCGACCGAGTAAGAGGAGTATGCACAACATGTAATAATACCTTAACCGATGTTGAGAACAGAATGAAATATTCGGAGGCATTATTTTACAGCACGCCCTCGTAGCACTGCGGTGTGGCATTTTTCGATCAGCAAGACTTTCTTCAAAAAATGGCTCTGAGCACTATGGGACTCAACTGCTGTGGTCATCACTCCCCTAGAACTTAGAACTACTTAAACCTAACTAACCTAAGGACATCACACACATCCATGCCCGAGGCAGGATTCGAACCTGCGACCGTAGCGGTCGCGCGTTTCCAGACTGAAGCGCCTAGAACCGCTCGGCCACACCGGCCGGTGAAATGTTTATTATTCGCGGTTGAACAAAAAAATGCACCTGCCTGGAATCGGCCTTTTTCACGTACCAGTTTCTCTTTTCTTTCGGAGGACGAGATATTGTACCGGTGCTTGGGAGGAAAAACACAAAATTCAAATGAAAATTCCAACGCGTGTGTTTGCAAGTTAGCCCCCCAACATTTGCATTCTGATGCGAAGACTGTGGAGATTGCAACTTTTCTGTCAGTGAGCGGCTTCAACGAAGGGTATTCAGCAATTCTGAAGACCATGAAAACGATGGACGTCGCCCTGGGACTCTATTCGACGCAGTTCGCCAAGCATTCGGACGACCACCGGATTGAAGCTGTCGAAAATCGCTTGTCACCGGCCGTACGAGCGGCTCTGGAGCAGCGCAGGATGGCCCAGATCGAGCAGAACGCCCTCTATGAGGAAGAGGAAGGACTAGTTTATGGACCCGGAATAGCAGATTGAACGTAAATTGCATAATATTGCATTTATATGTAGTCAAAACTTCAAACGTATTTTTCTCGAAATGACTTTTTTTTTTATCGCGTGATATGGTAACTTCAAATCTACTGAACCGATTGGCATGATTCTTAGTTTCCGAAGAACCTAACTAAATTGCCTAGGATTTGTACAACTTTTATTCCTATCCATCAACTATAAATTTTTTACTTGGCCGACGAAGTCGAAAAATCGATAAAAAAACTGTTTTTCAAAAGGCCGCCATTTTGTTTCCTATAGTCCAAATAACTTAAGCGAGGTACAACTCCTAAAGATTCTTATATACTTCGCTAACGTCAACTCAATTTTGATTTCAGACGAGTCGGCTGGCCGGTGACATAACGCACGTGGAGGTCTACATCGAAATTTTGTTTCGTTCCGATGGCACTTTCGTCTTTGCTTTTCGACATTTCCGGTCGAAAAAATTCCAGTTTGTAAAGGAAATATCGGCTCGGCTCTGAGCACTATGCTACTTAACTTCTGAGGTCATCAGTCGCCTAGAACTTAGAACTAATTAAACCTAACTAACCTAAGGACATCACACACATCCATGCCCGAGGCAGGATTCGAACCTGCGACCGTAGCGGTCGTGCGGTTCCAGACTGTAGCACCCAGAACCGCACGGCCACACCAGCCGGCAAGGAAATATCAATAAACATTTGACCAAATTTGGCATTGATTTCTATAACACATCCCGAGAAAAAAATTTACATGCTTTTTCCGGCCCAAAGACAGTAAAACCTCCCCTTAACGGAATAAAATCCATAGATGTTAAGATAATATCCGGAGTACCACAGGGAAGTGTGATAGGACAGTTGCTGTTTACAATATATATAAATGATCTAGTCGAAAGCGACGGATGCTCTTTAATGCTATTCGCACACGATGCAGTTGTCTATACCAAAGTAGCAACTCCAGAAGATAGTAAGAATTTGCAGAACGACCAGCACAGGATTGATGAATAGTGCAGGCACTGGTAGTTGACGCTGAACGTAAATAAATGTAATATATCGCGCATACATAGTGAAAGAAATCCACTACTGTACAGCTACAACACTGATGACAAACAGCTGGAGACAGCGTTTGCCGTCCAGAGCGACCTTTAAGTGTAATTACCACGTAAACAGATAGTGGAAAAAACAGACACCAGACTAAGATTCATCGGAAGAATCTTAAGGAAATGTAACTTATCCACGAAAGAAGTGGCTTATAAGGCTCTTGTTTGTCCGATTCTTCAGTGTTGTTCATCCACATGGAATCCCTCTCAGGTAGGAGTGATAGAGGAGATAGAGAAGATCCAACAAAGAGCGGTGCTTTCCGTCACGGGATCGTTTAGCTGGAGAGAGAGGGTTACGGAGATTCTAAGCTAACACCACTGGCAGATGTTACAAGAGAGGCGTTGTGCATCACGGAAAGATTTGCTATTGAAATTTCGGGACAGTGCTTTTCAGGAGGAGTGAGACAACATATTACTTCCCCTCACATAAATCTCGCATATTGACCACGAGGAGAAAATTCGAGAAATTAGAACCAATACAGAGACTTACCGACATTTATTCTTTCCACGCATTATTCGCGAGTGGAACGGGATTGGAGGGATCAGGTAGTGGTACCGAAAGCAGACCTCCGCCACACACTATCAGGTGGCTTGCGGAGTGTGATGTAGATGGAGATGACGCAAAAGAGCACAAAGTTAATGCCTGTTACTAAAAGATCTCATCATAGTCCACGACATGAGCAGGCAACAGTTCGCCAAGCACGTTTGCTTCCCTGATCGGTCGGGAGGATAGATGACAGTCAAGTTCTTAACCGGAGTTGATTGCGCCGGTAGCACTCCCTACGCGAGGCCGCCGCCTTCCAGCAATGTTAGGCCAGCGCGGAGCACACACACGACCTCAATCGACAAGGACCTCCAACTGCCGCTACTGTATGCTAGTCACCTCCTCACAGCAAGCAGAGAGTCCGCCCCCTTAGCTGAGAAGTCAGTGCGTCTGACTGCCATGGAGCTGATCCGGGTTCAATTCCCGACCGGGTCGTAGATTTTCTCCGCTGGAGGACTGGGTTTTGTATTGTTCTCATCATCAACACGTTTGTCATCCAGTGTTGCATCATCTGATAAGACCTGACTATTCTGACCATCAGTGCCTTACGATCATTTCCTTTCATTTCAACCATCAGACAACAGGCATCTGAGGTGTCAAGTCATGCGAAAACGACATCCATTCATACAAATGGCGACAGTATCGGATACAGAAGGTATAAAAGGGCCGTGCATTGGTGGAGCTGTCATTTGTGCTCAGGTGATTAGAAGGTATAAAAGAGCCGTGCATTGGTGGAGCTGTCATTTGTGCTCAGGTGATTCACGTTAAAAGGTTTCCGGCCGCACGACGGGAATTAACATACTTTGGACGTAGAATGGTGATTGGAGCTAAACACATGGAACATTTCATTTCTGAAATCGTTAGGGAATTCAGTATTCCGAGATCCACAGCGTCAAGAGTGTGTCGAGAATACCAAATTTTAGGCATAACCTCTCACCATGAGCAATGCAGTGGGCGACGAAGTTCGCTTAACGACCGAGAGCAGCAGCGTTGACGTACAGTTATCAGTGCTAACAGACAAGCAACATTTCGTATTAACCGCATAAATCAATGTGGGACCTTTGACCAACTTATCCGTTAGGTCAGTCCGGAAAAACTTAGCCTTAATAGGCTATGGCAGTAGTCGACCGACGAGAGGGCCTTTGTTAACAGCAGGACATTGTCGGCATCGCCTCTACTGGGCTAGTGACCATATTGGTTGGACCCTAGCCAACTGGAAAACCGTGTTCTGGTCAGATGACTCTCGATTTGAGTTGATAAGAGGTGGCGGTAAGTTTCAACTATGGCGCAGATCCCATGAAGGACCCAAGTTCTCAACAAGGCAATGTGCAAGCTGGTTGCAGACTCCATAATAGTGCAGGCTGTGCTTACATGGAATGGCGTGTTAAGGATTCTCATTCATAGGGCTATAATTACCTAAGATGCAGGTAGCTTATTAGCAGAGCTTAGTCATCATCGCTCTTCGCTTGTACAAATCGGGTACTCTGATAAAACTGAAACAGAGATCAACATAAACATCAATTCTGTTCTTTTTATTGGTCATGAAACCCCACTTTGCATGTTGTACCACCATATAAAGAAGCCTTCAGAGGTGGTGGTCCAGATTGCTGTACACACCGGTACCTCTAATACCCAGTAGCATGTCCTCTTGTATTTATGCATGCCTGTATTCGTTGTGGCATACTATCCACAAGTTCATCTAGGGACTGTTGGTCCAGGTTGTCCCAGTCATCAACGGCGATTCGGCGTAGATCCCTCAGAGTGGTTGGTGGGTCACCTCATCCATAAACAGCCCTTTTCAATCTCTTCCAGGCATGTTAATAGGGTTCATGTCTGGAGAACATGCTGGCCACTGTAGTCGAGCGATGTCGTTACCGTGAAGGAAGTTATTAACAAGATGTACATGATGGGGGCGCGAATTGTCGTCCATGAAGACGACTGCCACGCCAATATGCTGCCTATATGGTTGTGCTATCGGTCGGACGATGGTATTCATGTATTTTACAGCCATTACGGCGCCTTCCTTGACCAACTATGGCGTACGTCGGCCCCACATAATGCCACCCCAAAACAGCAGGGACCTTCCACCTTGCTGCAGTGGCTGGACAGTGTGTCTATGGCGTTCAGCCTGACCGGGTTGCCTCCAAACACGTCTGCGACGATTATCTGGTTGAAGGCATATGCGGCAGTCATCGGTGAACAGAACGTGATGCCAATCCTGAGCGGTCCGTTCGGCATGCTGTTGGACTCGTCTGTACCGCGCTGCATGGTGTCGTGGTTGCAAAGATGGACCTTGGCATGGACGTCGGGAGTGAAGTTGCTCTTCATGCAGCCTATTGCGCAAAGTTTGAGGCGTAACACGACGTCCTGTGGTTGCACGAAAAGCATTATTCAACACGGTGACGTTGCTGTCTGGGTTCCGCCGAGCCATTATCCGTAGGTAGCGGTCATCCACTGCAGTAGTAGCCCTTGGGCGGCCTGAGCGAGGCATGTCATCGACAGTTCCTGTCTCTGTGTATCTCCTCCATGTCCGAACAATATCTCTTTGGTTCACTCCGAGTCGCCTGGACATTTCTTTGCCGAGAGCCTTTCCTGGCACAAAGTAACAATGCGGATGCGTTCGAACCGCGGTATTGACCATCTAGGCATGGTTGAACTACAGGCAACGCGAGCCATGTACCTCCTTCCTGGTGGAATGACTGGAACTGATCGACTGTGGGACTCTCTCCGTCTAATAGGCGCTGCTCATGCATGGTTGTTTACATCTTTGGATGAGTTTAGTGACATCTCTGAACAGTCAAAGGGACTGCGTTTGTGATACAATATCCACAGTCAAAGTCTCTATTTAGGAGTTCTGGGAACCGACGTGATAAGAAACAATTTTTGATGTGTGTAGAATGTCTCTTCCGCCCTCCAGAACGAGTGCAAACGATGCTGGGTTCTGTTACAGACAACCTAGGTCTAAGGAGACCAGGGATATACACTGAGGAGCCAAAGAAAGTGGTATACTTGCGTAATGTCGTGTAGGGCCCCCGAGAGCGCCCAGAAGTTTAGCAACACGACGTGGCATGGATTCGACCAATAGCAGAAGTAGTGCTGGAGGGAACTGACACCATGAATCCTGCAGGTCTGTCCATAAATCCGTAAGAGTACAAGGGTTGTAATCTCTTCCGAACAGTACGTTGCAAGGCATCCTAGATATGCCTAATAATGTTCATGTGGGGGTGAGTTTGGTGGCCAGCGGAAGCGTTTAAACTCAGAAGAGTGTTCCTGGAGGCGCTCTGTAGCAATTCTGGACGTTTGGGGCGCCGCATTGTCGTGCTGGAATTGCTCAAGTGCATCGGAATGTACAATGGATATAAATGGACGCCGGTAATGACACAGGATGCTTATGTGCTTGTCACCTGTCAGAGTCATATCTAGACATATAAGAGGTTCCCATATCACTCCAACTGCATACGCCCCATACCATCACAGAGCCTCCATCAGCTTGAACAGTCCAATGCTGACATGCACAGTCCATGGATTCATGAGGTTGTCTCCTACAAATACACGTTCATCTGGTCGATACAATTCTAAACGAGGCTCGTTCGATCAGGCAACATGTTTCCAGTCATCAACAGCCCAACGTCGGTGTTGACGTACCCAAGCAAGACGTAAAGATTTGTGCCGTGCTGTCATCAATGGTTCACGATCGATGCTTCGGCTCCGAAAGTCCGTATCGACGACGTTTCATTGAATGGTTCACATGCTAACACTTGTTGGTGGCCCACCATTGAAATATGCAGCAATTTGCGGAAGGGTTGCACTTCTGTCACGTTGAACGATTGTCTTCAATCGTTGTTGGTCCCGTTCTTGCAGGATCTTTTTCCGGCCGCAGCGATGTCGGATATTCGATGTTTTTGGTGGATTCCTGATATTCACAGCTCACACGTGAAATTGTCGTATGGGAAAATCCGCACTTCATCACTGCCTTGGAGATGCTGTGCCTCATTGCTCGTGCGCCGATATAACACCACGTTAAACTCACTTAAATCTTGATAATCTGCCATTGTAGCAGCAGTAACCGGTCTAACTACTGCGCCAGACTCTTGTCTTGTATAAGCGTTGCTGACAGCACCGCCGTATTCTGCCTGTTTACATATACCCGTATTTGAATATGCATGTCTATACCATTTTCTTTGGCGCTTCAGTGTAAATGTAGTACATACTGGAAGTCATGTAATCAATAGCATTGAAAATGGGAAAGCCTTAAAGTTCAGATTGGAGCTATAATGCCTGGTTTTCCTCATGCCCCAAAACAGGTCAATAATCCAAAGTACCTGTCCGGACTACAGTCAAAATGATTCCAGATTGAGGAAATCATTAAACGCGCGAACTTCTTGCACAAAAGAGTCATATTTTGTTATGTGTAAATATGTACAAACGAAAGAATTCTAAATCTAGTCATGTATCCATGCCCCATTCCCATTTAAGTAATTTGTAACGTTAGTCGTGTGTAAGCGAGTAATTTGGTCGCCTTGAATTGGTAGCAAGTAAGGTAAATTTGCTTGTAGGGGCCTGGGGCTCAGGGAGCGGTGTAGCAGCCCCAGACAAAGCACCACGGCTGGGCAAATCGCAGCAGCCGGAACAGGCGAGCCAGGTACAAGGGCGTCAGCAAAGGGCTGGATGTGGCGAAAATCCCGGTATGCGGAATTTGGACGACGCGTCGATCGCGTAACAGAGCCAGCTATGCTCCCAGCAGTGGCCTAGTTTCAGATAAACTGAAAGATGGCTTCTTACAGCTGTTCAAGATTCTGTAATAATTCAGTCAAGTATTGCAGTAAATCTGAATACATCTGCAGTCTTAGAAGAATGAGGCCCATCCAGTGACACAACAGTACTACAGTAGTTAATATTTCACAGCGAATAAACATTTTCACAATGAACCTTTGAATTAACAACTTTTAAACGTTCCATGCTATTTCGACATACATCAAATGATAGCACTGCATTATAGCTATCATCTCTGAAAGCTATATACCTGTATCTATCGTCTTTCTCGATTTATTACGTTTTCTTATATCTTTTCATCATGCAAATGTTTGTCACAGCATGGTATACTTCACAATTACACAGCAAATGATTACAACATGAATACCTGACATTTTGTCATTCTTGCGAGTTTATTTAATAAACATTGTACTGTTTTGCCAGTAACTTTAATTAAATATTAATTACAACTGATAACACAAAATCATAGTAGTATAAAAAGTTGTCAGTCGCTTGTGTTAGCTGACACCACTTTTGTAAAAGAGTTCCAAACGACGCTTCTTACAAGCAGGCCTAAATAATTTTTCAAACAATATTGTTGTCATTTTTTGTGAGCACACTTGCGTGAGAATATTGGCTTATTTATCTATGGAGAAACCTTTATTTAAATTTTTTGTGAATGGTCTGAGAGTGACCGAATGTCTATAATATTTCTTTATTTAAATATTGTTGTAATATATTAGTCTAGCCCGGGAAGTGGTCAAATTGGATCAAATCATGTCTGTAGAACTTAAGAACGATATATTTTTGGTGAGGACAGCCTTCAGACAATGAAAAGCGGACAGCAGCGGAGCACTACGGGAGTCAAGTGGAGACTGGGACTTCCTCGAGTGAAGAGCTCAAGGGAACGATTCTGGGCACTTCTACTCGTTCTGGAAAGAGGCAAACCTTCCTGTGGTAACAAGTAGTTTTCGATGGTGGAGGTGTTTGATGCTGGGCGGTCAATGGCCACTACCATACTTTAACATCTGAAGGAACGTGTATTTCTAGACGTCTGAGTGAGCCCCATGGTAGGACTCGTAAGTTTTTACGCTTGTATTACGAAACTGGCAGTAGACAGAGTTATTTTTCTTTGTTTCACGTGTAATAATCTGTTAATCGTAATGTTGAACTCTTAGCTGTTTTCAGCTAGTCAATATTTCGTGTATTGTGATCACGAAATTGACTTAAAATACGCATGTCTTTGATTAAAATTTAGTTTGGGGATTTTGCTACTAACCTCATAGCCCTTTCAACCTAACTTTACTGTATTTGATGAAGATACTTCCGTCTGTATCTTAACTGCATATCGTAACTGCATTTGAGATACCCTTTCTTGAATGAAGATTATTCAATATAATTCTCTATCGACCGCATTAATGACAAGAGTTAGAATAGAACCCTTGTTATTAAAGTATTCATTTAACTTTTATTTCGTATTACTGTGGATTTCATTAACTCGCAATTCTAGGCAATACACAGACTATTTGACTGCAGGATCACAGCTACAGATTATTATTTGCAGCGATTTAGCTTTACGGCGTGAAAGCAAATATGAGCGGCTCGACCCTGCGACTATATTGACCCATTCTTTTTAAACAGAGCCTTGTCGCAAATTTCAGCTGGATCTTGGAACTGGGATGTTTTTAAACCGTAACTTCCAGAATTCCGGGAGGCAGTAAAGCGTATTTTATAAAAAGACGTTGTATTCTTTATTTTGTTACGAATAAACTTTCAAACTGTAATAACCCTTTCATCATGACCAGTGCACTGTATAATATCATTGATTAAAAAATTGACATTAATGAAAAATTCAAAGACTACATGTATGAAACATAGAAAGGAAACCTCTGTAGGAAGAACTACGTCCATTTTTTTTTTAAAGAAACAAACGATTTTCGTTAGGAAGCAGATACTACCTCTTGCTATGATTCACTTCCGTTTTAACGTTCGATGTGCGAAGACGTATGTTCTCTAAGACTCTGTGGAATAATAACATTTTCATTCACAAATATCGGTATCTGGAGTTATTGTACGAACCCCTTAGCATTAACACATTGGATTTGTTAACGATTTTATATTTTTCAGTCAGATGTAACAGAATCCTGTGCTCACAGTGTTTGAAGTCAAAGCGATAGATTCCTCATCGCATCGTGTGGCTTTTCGGATCTGTTTTTTTACGAAGACCGACCGAATATTTATTACTCCTTTTTACGTTGACTTGACAGTAGTATTTTATGGTCATCGAGCCTCCAAACAGATGCACAATAACAACTAGGATCTGATACAATGAAAGAGCATAAAAGCGATGGACCAAAGATTTAAAAGTAACAGTGGTTCAATGTACTAAAACATCTAATTACATATTGATGTGTGTAAAATTCTTAACCACATCGTGGCATTGTATCTGTAATGTGTCTTTCCTAAGGCAAACTCATACTCATGCACAGCATATTTTCAATTATTTTAAATAATTCTCTCAATTTTATCTGCAAGGAAAGACAAGCTGTAATGTGGAATACCTCCTTAAGCAGATATAAAAGTACAGCAACTTGTAGCATGCAGCGTACTGAAGCATTACTTTATTTCTTATCAACATAGACCGTGGGTGGAAGTTAAGGCGTAGTAATTGAAACGTTTACCCTTCATATATATGTGAACTAGAACCACATTTCATACTGGAGTCTGCGGCGTCGTATGATTACACACCCGCAATTATCTCGCAAAAAACTCGTGAGCAGACACATTTTGCTGAAGCGTTTCTGCCTTTACTTGTATTTTTGTGCGCTTATACTCGCTATTGGCTCTGAGCACTATGGGACTTAACAGCTATGGTCATCAGTCCCCTAGAACTTAGAACTACTTAAACCTAACTAACCTAAGGACAACACACAACACCCAGTCATCACGAGGCAGAGAAAATCCCTGACCCCGCCGGGTATACTCGCTATTAATTGTCTTGTCGCTATTAACTGTAATCTTCGCTGTAGAATACAAATAGCCTATATAGGAAAAACATTTGCACGAAATGCACAAGTAAGTGTAGGTTATATCCCATTCAGTGCTGACCAAACTCGAATACGTACCGAGGCAGCCGATAATGGAAGAGCATTAAGGGAAATCCTCATTATAAGCAACTTAATACATTCGCTTTTGTTGTTCTGTTTCATTGCTTATTTCATTTCACATGCATGCCAATTAATTATAATTTTAATAATGCTTGTTGTTTGGTTATGTTGTATAAATGAATATATTATTGCATAATTACAGTTAGGAATTTTAAAAACTACTGTTATGTAGAGAATTTTTGAATGTTGTGAATGTATTAAACATCCTGCCTCAGACATAAAAAAGGGCAGGTTTTTAGAATGCAATAAATAAAATAAATCCATCATTTGGAAAAAGACAACGAACAATTTAAGAAGTAGTAGAAAAAATGAAATCAAAAGAAGAAGCTTAGGCAGTGAGCTCACAATGTCGGTATAATCTTACGAATATACAGGGAGCCCCAAACCTTTTGGGTCAAACTGAAACAGCTGATAGTGGGGCCACAACCGATTACAAAATGGCTCTAAGCACTATGGGACTTAACATTTGAGGTCATCAGTCTCCTAGACTTAGAACTGCTTAAACCTAACTAACCTAAGGACATCGCACACATCCATGCCCGAGGCAGGATTCGAACCTGCGACCGTTGCAACAGCGCAGTTCCGGACTGAAGCGCCTAGAGCCGCTCGACCACGGCGGCAGGCGCAACCGATTACATTGAGATAGGAAAACAATGGTCGGATATGCATATTTATTGTGTTATGGACATCACGGTGCACATCGCATAACACTAACCTAGGCCGTAATATTCGTTCAAAGCGACGACCGCCAGTCTCAGTGTATCGAATTGCAACGGCGCATGCAGTTCTGCCACACACCCGAAAAGATCCCGGGTGTCTTTTGTACACTGGAAGAGGCAGCTCGTGATAAGAAGCGTACACCCCTGGCCACCAGACACACTGTACACAACTTAGCTCATAGCACGTGTCATATAACGACCCCACGAATCACACTGTCACATTAGCCTGTGCCGCACGCTCATCTATATTCCTGGTGTCAGTTGTCCACTGCATCAGACAGCTTGTGATGTGTCCATGCTGAGGTGTGTTACTGTGTACGGTTTTATAGTTCAAACTGCCTGTCTCCTGTTATGACAGGATATTTGATTTCCGTTAGCTGCTACAATTTTCACAAACAGCGGAGAACTTCCTATCACAGGTGTATCGGAAATTTGCGATTATAATTACAGCGATGTGTGCTGAGTAATTGCAGTTGGATGCAGGGTCATTGTCTCCCAAATAACATACGGAGTAAATGTTTTGGCTGAGGATAACGCGACAGACAGGTGTAGAGTACGCTTTCCCCCCCCTCTGCGCTGTAATTAAACGTAGCGCGGTCGGCTTTGTGTGTGACCAGTGTTTTATGGCGTTTTCGTCGCTGTTGTCTTCCGCAAATAAATCGCGTGCGGTCTGGTGGGCGGTCTGCTGAAATATGGCGCCCAGAATTTGTCTCACTACTACTGTGGCGCCAGTGCTCGCTGGGGAAGCCGTTTACCATCGACGCGCTTACGATTTGCATCTTCTCTCGTTTTTGTCGGCTCATGCAAATTTATGGTCCACGTTCTACGCTGGATTTTGCAGCGTGATGATATCGGGACGAGTATAGGAACACGATGCAACACAATACCACCACAATACCACTACCCAATAATTTTCCTAAAACACTTTCAATGTATACTACTTTCCATAAATTAGAGGAAATTGCCCAGCAACAAAAACTGGGGAATACGAAACTGAACCGACAAAGTTTTTTTTTTTAGGTATATAGCTGAAATAACACCTACACACATACAGGAAACATATAAAAGTGTTACACAAAGGAAGCGATGGTGAACGCAGTATTATGTAAAGCGAAGAGGAAGTATTAGAAGATGGGATGGGAGATATGAAAGCACTAAATGAATTTAACAGAGTACTGATAGCACATAGAGCAGACGACATTCTCTCAGAATTAAGAGCTCCTCACAAAACTATTCTACCTCACAAGTGAGATAAGTGAGGCAGGAGAAATACCGTCAAACTTCAAGACTGTAATCATTCCAGTTCGAAAGAAAAAAGGTGCTGAGAATTGAAAAAATTACCAGAGCACCAGTTTAATGTCAGAGCTGCAAAATAGTCACAAACGATTATTTACACAATAACGGAAAATATGGTAGAAAACTACCTAGGAAAAGATCAGAAAGGGCTAAGAAGAAATGTAGCAAAACGCGAAGGAGTAACCAGCCTACGACATATCTGAGAAAGGCAAAAGAGTACGAACCAACATTTATAGTATTTTAAAGATTTAGAGGAAATTTCTGCCAATGTTTAGTGGAATACACTCTTTGAAATTCTGAAAACAGCAAGGATAAAATATAGGGAGCGAAATGCTGTCTGCAATTTGTACAGAAACCAAACTGCAGTTATAAGAGCTGAAAGACATTAAATGAAGACCGTAACTCAGAAGGGAATAAGACAGGAATGTAGCCTACTCAGTCTTCACATTGAGCAAGCAGAAAAGGAAACAAAGAAGAAATTTATGAAATAAACTGCAGTACAGACAAAGGAAACGAGGATCAGCGGGATGGTATGGATAGCGTCTTGGATAGAGATTGAAAGATAAAATCAACAAAAGTGAAATGAGGGTAGTGGGATGTAGTCGAATTAAATCAAACGACGTAGAGGAAATTAAATTATAAATAAGTGACTAAAAGCAGCAAATACGTTTCGCTATTTGGGCAGCAAAATAGTAATGGTAACGGAAACAGAGAGAGAACAAAAAATGTAGACTGATACAAGCACGAAAAGTGTTTTCAGTTCAGCAACGGTTTTGTGGTTATTACTATACACCCTGTCTTTAATATAGCCCCACAAAAACGAGTTCAGATCCGGAGAGTATGGCAGCTAAACGAGGCCTATGCAGTCCCCAAGCGTTTCGCCAGGACATCAAACACTCTCCTTCTACTATGGGGTCGAGCTCCATCTTTCATGAACCACATCTTGTCGAAATCAGGGTCACTTTGGGTAATGGGGATGAAATCATCTTCCAAAACCTTCATGTACTGTTTGGTAGTCACTGTTCCATCAAGGAATATCGCACCGATTATTCCATGACTGGAAATTGCACGTCACACAGTTACCTGTTGAGAGTGAAGAGATTTCTCGATCACGAGATGTGGATTCTCACCCCCGCCCCCCCCCCTCAAAGCGCCAGTTTTGCTAATTGACAAAACCCAACCAAATGAAAATGGACTTCGTTGCTAAACCATACCATGCATGAGCATATTAAGTCCCACCATGTCCCGCAGCCAACCGTTCAGTTTGAACGTCCTGACGCAAACCGTTCAGAAGTTGTGACCATTTTATATCATATAGTTCAATAATTGTCACCCTGTATCTATGTAAGCCATTTCCTCAAAGCCACTCATGTACACATTTGATGGATGAACTGCAGACATCTCCTCCTCCTCCCTTCTCTCTGTGTTTTCCTCTTCCTTCCTCCCATCTCTCTGCCCACCTCATCCTCCCAGTGTTTTCCTCTTCCTTCCTCCCATCTCTCTGCCCACCTCATCCTCCCAGCTCTATACGTCCATCTCCTCACTCACCCTCAGTCTCGCCATCTCCTCCTCACCCTATCTTTGTCAGTCTCCTCTGCCTCTCTCACTGACCACACCTTCTTCCCCCACCCCCTGTCCATAACCTCCTCCCATCCTACTATCCTCCTCCCCATTTTCTCTGTCCATCTCATCCTCCCCCCTCTCTCATTAACAATCTCCTCTGCCCATCTGTACATATGGGCCCTGCAAAGGGGTTGGAGAGGAGGCCAATACTATTCCCACACAACACATCTGCTTTGCAGGGCAGCCTGCATGTTGGTGGCTGCAATACCATTTCCTGCCTCTGATGTGTAGCATGCACTGCAAAGCAGGGTGGTAAGGCAGGCCAACACTATTCCCACACAATCCCCCGTCATGCCTATATGTAGCGCTCAAAAAACATCGTTTTTACCTGTTTCTCTGCAGCTGTTGAAGCCAGAAGGCTATAACCCCACAGTGCTGGTACTCATGATGCCTGCTGTTTCTGTGACAAATTTGGTTGAAATCGTTCCAGGGGTTTGGGAGGACATCCCAGATATATGTACATTCACAAATACACTGTACTTTATTATACAGAGAGATGTACTCGAAACGTATTTGCTTGTTTGCTACTATCTCTATTCACAAGACACTGCACAGACACTATTCAAAATATCATTGCATGTACCTGCAAAGTTACATCACTGTACAACACTTAGTTCAGGTCACATGAAATCATAAATATCTAGATATATGAAAGTTTGATTTGGCTTAAAATAGAGCACAAACTTCCCAGACTATATTCGCCCAGTGTTTGATAAGAGCATTTATCAACTTCCAACTTTAAGCATAATTTCATACCTTTCCCAAACTTTTTCCTCACTTATATATTTAAAGTCAAATATTTGACACATTAACACATTTGTAATTTCTGAAGCTTTGTTGTACATGGGAGTTAGATTCTTTCAACAATTGGGGGTTTACTGATTATTTATATTTAATAAATACATTATTGTAAAGAAGGAGTTGTTAAGGAGAAGCATCTTTAATCTACATTTTAAAACATTTCTGCTAACTGTCAGATATTTTATTGCCATATTTAGATTGCATCTTTGCCAATTCTCCTTTTAGCGTTCCACTTTTGAATATTTTTCCTACTGTCACTCAGAAGGAATGCTGATAAAAATTTCGTGAGCAAATTCATTTTGATCCTGCGGTTAATATCTACAAAAACAGACATAATGTTCTTGGAGAAAATCAGCAATCTCTGATTTAAAACAGATTTTATTGTTCATCTTGATTTCATTAATTTTTTAAAAAGTCATCGGTTTCAGTTGTACCTGAACTTCCCTCAGATTTGATTGTATCAGGTACAAGGATAACACGTCCAGCTATCAGCAAAATTTACTTGCAACATCACAGGATCATCCCATATTCATCAATATTAACAACTCAGAGTGCATACATGACCAAAGAAATCAGTGTTCCATTTAATAGATCGCCACTTAACAACTAATACAAAATAAGACACCTTTAAATATCGTACCGCAATTACTTCAGTTAGCTTGAAAATGATGGCGCATCGATTAATCCATCAAAAAAATCACAACTTAACCTCTAATACGTAGAACAAGAAACCAGTAAATTAGCCCCTCTGAACTTATCCATCCTTACAATATAAGGGTCGTGAATAAACATGCCACAAATAGAAATACACAAAAAAAGGGAGAACATGATACTACCCAAGAAATGAACTTACTCCAAAACTCAGTCCTAAAATGTACCCAACCAAAGCTATCACCTCACTTAACACTATCCTGGCAATACAAAAGCGAAAAAATCAACAGCAAAACCAACCAAAGGATAAGGACAATAACGTAATGAAAATCAACAGCAAAGTCAGATAAAAATGCTCACTAAATGCAACTTAATCAATAAGAGCCTTTCAGCTGAACACTCCAGACTCAACAGCGGCCCTTTGTAATTCACAAACATAACTTCCTGGCAACTTCCGTTGGTCAGCTACCTGCATTACAAGTTCACTGGTCACGCTAGACACATTTTTCTATAACTGTCATATCCAAAAACAACACACAGCAAGCAACTTTTGACTCCTGGTTGTGCTGTATTCCCTGACACAGTGAAGCCAAGCACCGTCCACTGCTCCAGCTGAAACGAAGCCCCTTGACACCAAGCCACCACAAGCCTGCTACGCTGCTCTGCTCCTAGCTTCCTGATGCACCCGTCCAGCTGGATGCTCTCATACTTCAAGTTCCTTGCAGCATCCTTGTTCACTTGCCATTCTGAACTGCATCACTCTGTGGAGGTTGGCTGTCCAATGGCGACAGCGACCGCCCTATAGTCCTTCTAGGTGGAGCCAGCTTACAGTGGTAACTACATGGGCCATCCACACTGACAGGCGAACTAGCTACACCACCGCACTTTGTGTGACTCTGGCACTAGACCAACGGTTGTCCACTGCTGTTCATGACTCTTCAGATGCTGGCTCTAATTAATTCATGCCAACTCAGGTCAGTCGGCCATACCACCCTCCATTGTGACCCTTGGCTACACCTCGCCTCAACATGGCGCTGGTTCCACAAAACCAGCTGATACACACACACCTGGGGCAATGAGAATGCAAGAGCTACAATGGTATCACTGTTACTTAGAGAGGGGAAACAGCTATGCCAAGTACTGGCATACAATAATACAGATAATTTAGACCTGGAAATGGCACTTAATTTGAGAGACCACAGTCATGTTTTAGATATCAAGCGTAAGTCACACATTAACTGCGCACATCCAGTAGGCTACAGCTACCAAACAGTAATTAGCCTGTCTACTTCTTTATGTCAACCATCATTGCTTTCCTGTTTACCGCAGTATTTTAGCCAACATTTGTTTTGTACAGTTACAGGCTTGGTCAGATTCGTTTCTTCACATAGTATAATTTTATTTGTGAAAATAACGTTGTGACACTTGACATAACAATGTGTTGCTGACGCATTCTTCGACATACAATTTAGACAACTAAATAGTTACATAGCGCGGTTCCAGACTGAAGCACCTAGAACCGCTCGGTCACAGCGACCGGCTAAAATTCAGACAATTTGAGTACTTCTCAACATGATGCCGATTTACGCAATTTAAATGAAGTTTACGTATTTCGATAAATAACACTAATCATTACGATACTCTTGAACATGGCATAAAATTCAGATTGTGTGGGTACTTTTGCCCATTAGCAAGATGACGGCTTTGGGGCGAAATTTTAATTGGTTGTTTCGTTTAAATGGCCAGTCAAACATTGGGATGTGATTGGCTGCTGACTTAAGATGAATAATATTTTATCTTCTGCCGCTGTTCCAAGAAAAGAGGTGTGGCTTCTTGGATTGTGACATGATTATATCATTGAAAGGAGGTCTGACTTATGACATAATGTGTGATGTCACGCTTTGAAGGTCAGTAATTGCACATGGCAGCACCTCGATTCAATCGGTCAAAGTGGCCCAAAGTCGACTTAATCCTCCTACTCATGCACATTATTTACTCGTATTTGGTTGGCTTTTTTATAGTTAGGAAGATCAAACCAACATTCATGAATATTCCTTTAAGATCTATAAGGATGACTTCGTAGAGGTGTTATAGATCCATAGCAGATGAATTTCTGATTTTGTAATGAACTGCTGCGAAAAGATTAAGCAGAATATTCATAATGTGGAACAGACTCTGATGCAGATAATATGTTTCTATAGTTACAGAAGCTACTATAGTAACTGAAGGTAGTCTGGGTAACACAATGTCAAATTGTCCAGTGAGTGCAACTTCTAGTACAAATGCAACATGGAGGGTACACTATTTGCCTGTTCTTGAAGAAGCATTTCGTGAAAGTAGTAAAACTGCGATACTGATACTGAAAATGTGGATTTACATGTGTGGTATAGAGTTAGTTGTGAGCTCCAGTGCCTTGGAAAATATCTTTCTCCTAAGAACATACATCTGCTAACAATATTTCAAACTGTGCCAATTTTCTGAAGATTTTTCAGAATTTTTCAACTCTTTGGTTACAAAGCACGACTCACGCCCGGTACTCACAGCTTTACTTCTGCCAGTACCTCGTCTCCTACCTTGGTAGAGCACTTGCCCGCGAAAGGCAAAGGTCCCGAGTTCGAGTCTCGGTCGGGCACACAGTTTTAATCTGCCAGGAAGTTTCATATCAGCGCACACTCCGCTGCAGAGTGAAAATCTCATTCTGGACTTTGGTTACAATTTTGTAGCTGAATCAAATTTTTTTACGTTCAGCACGGTACAAATTCGAAGCTAAGTGAGGAGGAACCAGAGGCATTTCTGGATATGTTGATAACACTGATATCTCAGTCTCTTCCTAATCTGCAACCAATCTGAATTTTTGTGTACCGTAGCAAAATTTTCCAGCGTTATGCAACTAAAGATATATGTAAAAATACTACACAAATTGCATCTCAATGATAAAAACAAAATCATTCCTGTTTGACAGGCAGCACAAAGCACGTCAATTGCTAAACCTCTAAATAAGGCTTTTAGTGATTCCTTTCTATCGCGGAAGCATGACTGCTTTCAAAGACGGAAGCTCTTCTGAAGCAGTTATGCAACAGAGAACCTATTTAGAGAGGATCCAAAGTCTGGAGAATATATTGTGCACTTGTTGGGTATTCAGATTTATAAAGGAGAAAGATGTAATGGCGAAGGTGGATTTGGGGAAAGATATATTTAAGATTGTCAAAATCAAGGCTATTGGTTATTTTTTGATAACTTCTTCAATTTTATTTTACTCTTTTCAGAATTGCTGCAAGTAGGTACATTAACACGTGGAACATTCCGTTCAAAAAGGAAAGAAACATCTGTGTGATGATAGAAAGCTGAAATTGGGTGTATCAGGCTTTGCTTGTCCGTATGGCATATCTGTATTGAAAGTGGGTTAAAATGTGTGATCATGGGCAGCAACATGCTTAATGCTGCAGTAAAGTCACAGATATTGACAAGAAATAAAGAGTGCAAAAGAGAATGTATTCAGTGTCCCAAATCTATAAAAGACTATTGACTGTTTGACCGGCTGCATCATTCATGTGCACTAACTTGGAAATCCAGACACCGGTGAAGGATTTTTTTTTTTTTTCTGTGTGCCACAACCGTCAACAGGTACATCTTGTACAAATCGGCAGTCAAACTTGGCAGATGTGAACCTGTTACCCTTTTGAATTTTAGAAGTCAACTGACAAACCAACTAATCACCTCCTGTAGCAAAAAAAAGAAAAGGATCACTTCGTCCAGAAATACAAAAGCAGAAAGGAATGAAAAAAACCAAAAGTCGGTAGGCGACCAGAAGTCGTTTCTATTGCGTCAAACATTTACCTTTTCTAGGGACATGACACAGATACGTTAATGATTTTTATACAGTATAATTGTTTCATTGTAAATGTACTTACATTAATCATTTGTCATCGACTTATTTCTTGAAGTTATTGTAGCAAAATTGTAAAACATATTAATTATAATAATATTTACCAGTGGAACTACCATGTAAAATTTCTTGCTCCTGATACATTGGTATGAATGTTTACCATCGAATAACCCATGGTAGATTTTAAAACATACAATAAATTGAACTGTTTTATTCATTATTATTACCAAGGAGTATATACTGACATGCATCTGATTGTTACGCTGGAAAAAGAGATTTTGTCACTTGAAGGATAAAACCGTTATGTTACCCGAGAGTACGCAGCTACACTATGTAATTTGATTATAATGGCATCCTCTTCAGGTAAAATGTCCCTGGAGGTAAAATAATCGCCCCTTGTAAAGGAGGAAGCCGTTA
The DNA here is from genome assembly GCF_023864345.2 of Schistocerca serialis cubense. Lineage (NCBI taxonomy): Eukaryota > Metazoa > Arthropoda > Insecta > Orthoptera > Acrididae > Schistocerca > Schistocerca serialis. Next base: position 295,743,870 of record NC_064639.1, read on the forward strand.
TGTTTCTCGAGGAAGCGTATAATTTGATTGTGAGGGCATCCTCTCAGGGGAAAGTATTCCGGGAGATAAAATAGTCGTCCCTTTCGCATCTCTGGCGGGGACTACTTGGGCGGATACAACGGACCGTGTCAAGGATCTCAATAATGTGATCACTGTGGTTTTAGATATTGGGCTACTGCAGCTCGGATAAGCCGAAAATAATGTAAGATGTCCATATTTGCTCTTGGCATCGAAAATATGACACGTCCGTATGTTTCCCTGTCAAGTGCTCGTATTGTTAGCTGCTTTTCAATCGCTTCACCGAAACTCCACATTCGACACTCTGGTGAAAGAACGTACTACCACACAGCAGCTTCTGCTTTCGGAGATATGACTCTGTATGTGAGAACATACATTGCTTGCAGCAAATGTTTGGATTTTTGCCAAATAATATTCCAATTATGGCTCTCCTGGACCTGCTGGTCAGAACCGCCTGTTAGATGGCACTGTGCTTCTGCAGTCTTTAGATACATTAATACAAACACCTTTTGTACATAATGCAAAATTTTATGTAAAAATGAAATTGGTTTGGGTAGAAGAGACACATCTTCCTATTTTAACATCACTTTTGTTCGGTTCCAGCCATTTGAGCTAGGCTACATCGCTTGTGAGATTTCTATTGAGACTGATAGTAATACAAAGAATACAAGTTAGCGTTATATACTAACAGCACTTTTGGCTGCGGGAACATATTATCCATGAAACTAACAGTAATTTCACTTACTAAAATTATACTTCTTACAGATCAGCTTGGGAACGAGTACAAGAAAAGTGTGCCGCTAGTTCACAGGTTCTGCCGCGAGATGTCAGTTGCTCCGCATGTGACCCACGGAAATACATGTTATTACGCCAAACGCTGCACATGAGCTTATTCATTCAAAATGGTTCAAATGGCTCTGAGCACTATGGGACTTAACTGCTGTGGTCATCAGTCCCCTAGAACTTAGAACTACTTAAACCTAACTAACCTAAGGACATCACACACATCCATGCCCGAGGCAGGATTCGAACCTGCGACCGTAGCGGTCACGCGGCTCCAGACTGTAGCGCATATAACCGCACGGCCACTCCGGCCGGCTATTCATTCACAAAATTTATGTAATCATATGAAAAGTAGATGAATTTAATTAACTTACCTCAGAAGACATCAGTTGTCAGCTAGTTTGGATAGTTTCCGAGCAGTCTTGGAAGTTTTTGAAGACTTCAACTCATTTCGAATTTGTTTAATGCCAGTGAAAAACCGGCATTTCATATAATGAAGAATCAGCTTTGGAACGATGTCCATCACATGATATTCGCAGCATCCAACGTTAGATATTTCAACACTTACGTGTTCCAAACTAATGAGGCAATCAGAAAAATGTCGCCTCATGGACTGTCCTCACGGAGTTTTACCGCAACTATGTTTTCCACCTGCATAAGAACATTGAAGACGCCTTTCGATGGATATGTGAGCAATGTCTTTCCTGTAGAAGAGCCGTAATCTCTAATAGATGTAAGTAAAGAGAATGGGATGTCAGACGAATTTCCACTTAGAAGGCACAAACACTTGTGGCATTTTACGGCTTTTCTTGCTTGATACACCACGTAACCTGCTAGATGATAAACTAAACATTCCTTTCCTGTGGTGCTTTCAAGACTCTCCGGAATATGTTGTGGATTGGGATGAGCCTCTGTGAAGTTATGTGGAACACACAGCGTTTTTTTAATTACATCTTCCATTTTCAGAACTCTGTCTCTGTTCTTTTGCTGCAAATGTCTGGCTAACGTCCGCATTTGGCATACATATGATGCCAATGAAAATTCACATTTATGTTCGCAGTTTCCGCCGGAAGATAGGGCTAGTTTTACAGGAATGTAAAAGCACTGTAACATGTGCAGGCTCAAGAAGTCTATTACTGACTGGTGATCATTGCAAATCAGAGATCTTACGATACCGAAATGACGTTCAAGTGGGTCCTGATTAAATTTTGCAGTCAAGACAGCTGAAACCTTTTTCCCATAAATATTCAGATATCTCCAATGTACTTTCAATGGTTACTCTTAGAGGCTGGAGAGTTCTTTCGGAAGCAAAGCTGTTATTTTTATCGGCGAGAATGCTTTTCCATTTCATTAATGTTTTGTGAGTCTCTGAGTTTTTGTACAATGCATCCTTAGGAAACGAAGAATTAAGTGTGTCCACTACGTTGGTCATACATCTAGTGAATGATTCCGTTGATTCACTGCCTTCGAATCCTGTTGCTTTAATTTCCCTGAAGAATTTTATGCCGTTGGCTACTGTGTTACTGAATAACTGCAAGGCTAATCTTACATTCATTCGTTCAAATGACGACGGGTTCAAGTGGGTGGAAGTTAACTTGTGGCAAACTTTTAACCCGGAAAATCCTGAGAAATTATCTTCTTGCTAGACTCTATGATAAAAATTATAGTTGACGATATTATCGTTAAAAAGTAGTTCCGTTTTATCACAGAAATTATTTCTTAAGCGCTTTATTGCGTGAACAGCGTCTGAAAATGCCCAAACTCTTCCGGTTTCGTCAACAGGATTTGATATAGAGCAAGTTTTTTTGCTACTAATTCCAGGACATTGCCAGACCTTTTTATTCGGTTGACTGCCATCGCAAGTGAATGCAGTAATTCTTGTTCCGGCTTGTTCCATCTGGATAATCACTTGAATTAATATCTGTAAGACGACGTCGCCAGCAGTTGCATTGCGACTTGCTTACACAGCGACAGGTTGGATCCAGTTATGCAACAGAGGAACAAACCTGAACATGAGAGCATGATTGGCAAGTTTATTCTTACAGTCGTCCGGAGTATACTCTCCTAAATTGACGAAACCATCAACTTTCAGGGAATTGTTATTACATTGCAGTTCATCTTGGAGCTTAATTTCATCAAAAATCAACACACCTAAGCGTGTGTTTACATCTTGTTCTTCCCGAAAATAATTCTTAATGGCCTCCACAGCGTGTTTATTGATTCCATATGAGCATTTGAGACTCTTTACTAAATTTCGAAGATATATTTCAGAAAGAAGTGGTAACAAACCATGCTTCAAACAATGTCTGTATCCTACACCTACATTTATACTCCGCAAGCCACCCAACGGTGTGTGGCGGAGGGCACTTTACGTGCCACTGTCTTTACCTCCCTTTCCTGTTCCAGTCACGTATGGTTCGCGGGAAGAACGACTGCCGGAAAGCCTCCGTGCGCGCTCAAATCTCTCTAATTTTACATTCGTGATCTCCTCGGGAGGTATAAGTAGGGGGAAGCAATATATTCGATACCTCATCCAGAAACGCACCCTCTCGAAACCTGGACAGCAAGCTACACCGCGATGCAGAGCGCCTCTCTTGCAGAGTCTACCACTTGAGTTTGCTAAACATCTCCGTAACGCTATCACGCTTACCAAATAACCCTGTGAAGAAACGCGCCGCTCTTCTTTGGATCTTCTCTATCTTCTCTGTCAACCCGACCTAGTACGGGTCCCACACTGATGAGCAATACTCAAGTATTGCCTTCGGGCGACTTCATTTTTAAGATCACCTGTCCAGAAGAAACTCGTCATCATACCGCATTCCCTTAGTGCTTTTTAACTGGCATTTCTTTATCATAGTGTCTACTATCATTTTCTGTTTCTTACTCAGTTCGGAATGATCTAAAAGATTTGACTGAGCTGTCTTACGCTTTTCGTCTGAGAGCTGCTTTCGCAGTAGATGGATTTCTGCATTCGCTGTTCTTAGTTTATTACGTAACCGCACAACTTCCAGCTTCTTACACTTTAATGTTCTCTTTAGCGAAATGAGCGCAGCATCCGGTACCTTCCGTACATTTTCCCCGGCAGATGAAACACTGGGAAACATCGGAACTTCGTGTTGAACGTTTTCTTTACACCAGCTACTCTTTTGTGAGTGCTTTACTGGCGGTGATGTTCTTTTGTGTAATATTTTCGATAGATATTTCGGTACATTTTGAAATAAATGGGGAACTGCACCTGATTTTAGAGACCACCTTTGTCTTGGAATTTTAACTTGTTTACCGTCGAAGATAAACACATCAGCTTTTATAATAAGTTCCTCACAGAAATGCGAAACACACACGAAACAACTGTGAGTTAGAGTTCTGTCTTTCCGAGGAATTTCTCTGACCCATTTTGCAAATTCTACTTCATCGTTTGGAGGCCTAAAAAAATGTTTACCTTTACTTTCTCGGTAGCCAGATCTGAGCGCTGGAACGAAACAAGTCGGCATTTTTTATCCTTCTTCAAACACGAGTAACTATACCCCTAAACACCAGTTATTCACCACAGACTTCTCCTCTTCAACGTTCACTCACAACACCATAAATACACTCGCAAAATAAGCACAGACAATAGCGAAACACACCTTGCGGATAAAGCAAAACCGCGCGAACTTGAGTCTCAAGCGACAGTGCAGCTCGTAGTTCGGAGGCACACCACCCGTCCTATGCTGCCTGTGTTAACGGGCGGGGAGCCAGCACACTTTCTCTTCTACTCGCTATGCTTCTTATTCTGGAAGAAGTGCCCTGACAAATTATGTATATCTCAAAGAAAGAAAAAAAAACGTTGTGGACATTAACGCCAACATGCATTGGAAAAGTAGATTTGAACAGCAAACAACGTGTTTGATTTGCAGAACTGACTGGTGAAGGATACTGCTTCTTCCCAACCTGATCTAAAGATGAATCGGTAGTCAGATGTTAAAGACTAAGGCAATCTGACCTGTGTTAAGATCAAAGTAACAAAACTTGCCGGCAAAGAGAAGAGCGCTGGCCCGATAGAAAAATAAGGCAGTTCAACTTACTTGGTGTCTAGGGGAGAGACACGTTGTCTACGGAAACGATTAGGTGCAAGTTTCAGCTACGAGGGGCGTTCAATAAGTAATAAAACACAATCTTTTCTGAAAGCAGGCTGGTTTCTTTCATGGTTCCAGTACACCATATTATTCCCCACTCTTATGTCTACTAAACCGAATTTTTCAATATAATCTCCGTTCAACGTTACAGCCTTACGCCACCCTACTGAGACAGCCTGTATGCCCGTACGGTACCATTCTGCTGCTCGACGCCGGAGACGACATCTTGTTGCATTAATAACTTCCCCAAAGGTTTATGTCCCCAAAACAGTTAATTAATTGTAATAAATTACACTGAGGCTTACAATTTACAGTGACACAAACAAATCAAGCTGCTTACAATATGAGGTAATAAAAATGTTATATGCCGCAGGTGAACAGAGAAACTTTTTTGTCGTTTGAATCACTGCCAAACAATTTGATACATTAACAAATAATCATTGTGCATTAAACTACATACTTTCACCTAATACAGTTAAATTTTATAATGCGAAGCACAATTGTATAATTCACAATTAAATTTTCAGTCGAAGTTACTACTTCCTATACCTTCTTTAAAAGAGTGATAAAAATTCGAAAAGGTATCTCAATTAAAAATGCCCTAAAACCCTTAACACAACAACACGTACATGACTAGCTCAAATAATAAATATATGTACGGCAAAGCCCAACATTTGCTTCCTTACAGAAAGTTTGCTGATTTCAACAGCGCAGACCACATTCAAACTCTAGCCAACATGAGCCACTTGCCGGTCAAAACATGTTACGACTGCGGCAGCGGGGAAACTTACATAGGTAATAAAAGAACACAGGCCACCTAGCAATCTTACCAAAATCAGTTTACACGAAGGAGGAAGAGGGTGGCTGGGGGGGGGAACATAATAAATAGCTAGCAGACACCTGCTCAAGATGATCCAGATCAACACCCGCCTCATCTTGTATAACACAAAGGGTTTTGGTTGGATTCTCGCGACTACAGGAACACAGGGCGATAGAAGTGCTAGGACTGAAATTAAAATAAAAGGTGTTCCCAGAGAAATCTAAGACCAAACCCATACGTTGAATGAAATCACAACCCAACATAACCGGGGTGCTTAATTTTTCAGCAATCAAGAAAGGGGTCGGCAATGAAAAACCTTGTACAGAGACCTTTGCCTTCACCAAACCGCAGATAGGTAACCATTGCCCATCCGCGAGCCGACATCTACCTTCATAAGGTTTGGGTAAAGTAAAACCACACAAACGTCTAAATTCATGATACCAACGTCTATCAACGACCGACAGAGCGCACCCGGAATCTAAGAGAGCACACAGAGGCTCTTGCCCAATAGCAAGGCATAAATACGGTACTGAGCGCCTTTTCGGGTAGGAAATGTCTCTACAATTAACGGGCCAGTTCCTAACGCGCTTCCTTCTCCTCCCTATGACCTGGCGTCATTGAGAAACACGAGGTTTCCGTTGTACCGGGCACTGAGCTACCAAATGTTCTGAAGAAGCACAACGATAACAACGCCGCTCCCTGGGCTTCTCATCATGACGCTCAGACGAGCTTAGTGGAGCGCGCAAGGGAGTAACATGGGAGATAAGATGATTCTGATCCCATTGTGATTCTGCAAAAGCTAGCTCTTGTGCCACATAAATCAGAACTTTAAACTGCTCGTATGAAGTTGGACGCTCGGCCCACAAAAAGGATACCCTATCCTTGTGCCTCATACCTTCAAGTAACATAGCAACTCCCTCCTGTTCCGGAATATCAACGTCCAAGGCTAGCCTAGCTACGTTAACTCTTTCAAAATATTGAGCTAAGGTTTCTTCCGCAAGCCGGCCGAAGTGGCCGAGCGGTTAAAGGCGCTACAGTCTGGAACCGCACGACCGCGACGGTCGCAGGTTCGAATCCTGCCTCGGGCATGGATGTGTGTGATGTCCTTAGGTTAGTTAGGTTTAAGTAGTTCTAAGTTCTAGGGGACTTATGACCACAGCAGTTGAGTCCCATAGTGCTCAGAGCCATTTTTTTTTGTTTCTTCCGCGCCCTGCACCTTCCACAAATAATCAGACAATAACTGATTGCGCATGCGTGCCGAGAGAAACTCAGTGCGAATACGTCTCCTCAATGCCACCAATGATCCCACATTTTGCATATACTTAGCCAAGACGGAAGTTAAACGACCCTTAGTTAATGGGTAAAGCACCGCTAGGATCAAGGAATGTGAAATCTGTAAAGCGTCAGCATGATCTTGCAACTCAACCAACAGCCAAAGCAGATATTTAAGCTGCTGCAATGAATCAACATCTAAACATTGAATCCTGTGAACTAACAAGCCTAGCGGATGCGGTAAATGGGCAAAACTACTATCGAAGGAAGCTGTCCGATCTCTGACCAAGGAAGCACAAATCGACACATCCACTGCATCTTGACTACTTTCCTCAGATTGATTCTCGATCAAAGATAATGATAACAAGTGCGTCTGCAATGATTGCAACGATGTCAATAGGTCTTCAATTTGCTTCTTACCCTCACCAGATTGACCCAACGACAGAAGATCTATAAGAAACTGCGTATAATGCAAAAGGTGTGCCTGAATACGAGCTACCTGTTTCTGAGTGGGTGTCTTTCCCGTAAACAAATCCAGAACCGGCTCTAATTGCTGAAGATTATGTGCTACGCTTGCCAAGGACCAACAGAATGCCGAAAAATTGTCCACGACAATGTCGACCGGTAATCCGAGCGCCGCGCGCAGTCGCGACGCCAACTAGGCAACGGTGCCATCTAAAGCTTGGCCGCGAATGCGCAGCTCGCTACGGAGCTGATCGCGTCGCAGATATCCTAGTCCGGGAACTGGTCGGGGACTCATGACAGCAGTCTGAACTGAAAACACAGCACAAGAACAAATGAGTACAATACCAAACAAGGCCAAAATACTTATGATTAAAGCTATTTGCCTACAACCCCCCCCCCCTCCACCCCCCCCCCCCCCCCCAGAGGAAGGATGGTAGCTCTGCCACCATTGAGCGGACGATTTGGATAGGATTTGGTTAACGAAAAGGGGACATACAATTCAAGGTTTATTTCCCCAAAACAATTAATTAATTGTAATAAATTACACTGAGGCTTACAAATTACAGTGACACAAACAAATCAAGCTGCTTACAATATGAGGTAATAAAAATGTTATATGCTACAGGTGAACAGAGAAACATTTGTGTCGTTTGAATCACTGCCAAACAATTTGATACATTAACAAATAATCATTGTGCATTAAACTACATACTTTCACCTAATACAGTTAAATTTTATAATGCAAAGCACAAATGTATAATTTACAATTAAATTTTCAGTCGAAGTTACTACTTCCTACACCTTCTTTAAAACAGCGATAAAAATTCGAAAAGGTATCTCAATTAAAAATGCCCTACAACCCTTAACACAACAACACGTACATGACTAGCTCAAATAATAAATATATGTACGGCAAAGCCCAACATTTGCTTCCTTACAGAAAGTTTGCTGATTTCAACAGCGCAGACCACATTCAAATTCTAGCCAACATGGGCCGCTTGCCGGTCAAAACATGTTACGACTGCGGCAGCGGGGAAACTTACATAGGTAATAAAAGAACACAGGCCACCTAGCAATCTTACCAAAATCAGTTTACACGAAGGAGGAAGGGGGGGGGGGGACATAATAAATAGCATACACAAGTGCACTTGCCCAACCTACTATTAAAATACAGTATAAAGGATCTCAATTAATGACAAAATCCGGGATAGGCCCGGCAATATTGCACCTGAGCGCTAGTAGAAAAAATAAGGTTGGCAGATACCAAGGGCTTAGGGCTAATTGGCACAACAAATAAATAAGAGCAAATGAACTAGCAAATGGCAATGCCCAAGAATTTAAATAGGATTAAGTACACATGAGGCTAAAATCAATTGCTAGCACCTTGGACATCGTCTTAGGCTTAATTGACACTACAAATAAACAAAGGTAAAAGAACAGGCAAATGATAATGCCCAGCAATTTCAATAAAAATAAGTAAGCACAAGGCTAAAACCAATTGCTAGCAACTTAACAATCACACATAAAAAAATCAGACTGCTGCCACATCACAAAACGGAACAGGCGTGTGCGCAGTCTCCAGCAAGCCAGAAAACCAACAACACACACTCCAGCAACCGAGCCAGCCTGACCACAGTAATTTCAACTCAGAAACAGGGCGCGTGAGCACACCGGGTCCACGCAAAACACACACTGCCAAATAATTCCCACCAACAGATACGGCTGCCCCCCGGGCGGGAAAATGGGGGCGACGACCGGGTACACACCAGCAGAAAACACCGACACCTAGACTCTGGCCGAAACGAAATCACGCAGAAAATATAAACAACAGCTGAAGTAAGGTGAAACGAACGCCGCCACACAGACCGGACAGAGCAAACACACAGAAAGCCTGCCCTGCAGTCCTTACAACTCCTGGGTGCGGAAACCCAAGCGATGTCGTGGCACCTTTTTCAGAGGCGGAGAACCCCGAGCGATCGCGTGCGGGGATCCATTTGTTGTCCCCTACAGCACATCACCAACACGCCACACCGCCCAATGGCCAAATCAACGAGGCCCGCCAACAACGAGACCACACCTCCGTGCCGGGGCGGAAGGCAAAATAACACCCGCTCGGAGCGAATCCAACTGCCGAGCCGAGCGCGCGCGGCCCCCCGCGAAAAACGCTCCAGGGGGCAGTAGCCGTCTCAGTGCCTGCGAGGGCCGAACCAGACGGAAACAGAAATACAAGTCGCTATCGATAGTGCCGGATACGTAACGCGCCAGAGAAATGGCACACTTATCATCCATGTACTTTTTTCCGCGGAGTGCATCCTTCATTGGGCCAAACAGATGGAAGTCTGAATGCGTGAGATCGGAACTGTAGGGTGGATGAGGAAGAACAGTCCAATGAAGTTTTGCGAGTTCCTGTCGGGTGCGCAGATTTCTGTGAGGGCTTGTGTTGTCATGGAAAAGGAGAAGTTCGTTCGCATATTGGTGGCGATGAACACGCTGAAGTCGTTTCCTTAACTTCCTGAGGGTAGAACAATACACTTCAGAGTTGATATTTGCACCATGAGGGAGGACATCAAACATCTCTTCAGACTTTAGAATGAAGGCTTTCACGACCGGATATGGCTGCTCGTAAGCCTTTCGGGATGTAAAGTCGTGGTCCAAGAAACTCTTCTGTTCCTGACGTTTCATCCAGGACTGCGCTGGACATCCTTAGAGGCGCTCCTTCGATGAGTCTTGCCAGCTGACCGGTTGGAGGTCCGAGAGCGACATAAATACTGTAGGAAAGTGGGCGTGGTCAAAGTAACATGTGACGAGCAGAGATAATCCTTGTCAGAGATAAAACTTAACTATCGATTGTCGTCTTGTCAAAGATAAAACTGTGTAGCGATGCTGCAGCTCCTCTGAGGATGTCCAGCGCATTCCAGGACGAAATGTCAGGAACAGAACCGTTTCTTGGACCACGACTTTACATCCTGAGAGGTTTACCAGCAGCCATCTCTTCAGACTACCAGAACACAGTCGCCATGACTTTATCGGCTAAGGGTGCTGCTTTGAACATTTTCTTCGGAGGAGAGGTGGTGTAGCGCTACTTCATGGATTGCCGTTTCGTTTCCGGTTCGAAGTGATGAACCCCTGTTTCACTGTGTATGACGACGTTCGACAAAAAATTGTCACGATCAGACTCGCAAAGCGGCTTTCTGCTAGGCGGGCGGAAACCAACGGGCTCAAATCTTTGAGTACCCCAGGTGATAGAAGAGTGTGTCAGCACTACTAACAGAGACGTCCAGGTGAGCAACAAGATGTTTGATTGTGATCCGTCCATCACCTGGCGTGAGGGTATCCACACGTACCAACATTGCAGGAGTCACAGACGTGTTCGGCCGGGCGGCACGCGGGAGATCGGACAGATTCGCTCGACGTTGTTGCGATGACGACACACGCATCGCCCAACGACTCACCGCGCTGTTTCACTGTTAGGTCTCCGCAGCCATCCTGTAAACCCCAATGAATCTCTTCCACTCTCTAGTTATCCGCCAAAAGAAACTCAGTGACAGCTGTCTGCTTAGAACGTACCTCCGCCATTTTGAAGGCTGCCTATAGCGTCGCCGTCAATCTGAACTTCATGGAACCACAGCAGCTGAATCGTGAATACTCCACGATGTCCCGCAACAAATTCCTCATTTCTTCAACCGAAGTTGGTCCAGAAAAATGTGTTGCATTACTTACCTCGTTTATTGTCAAATCAGACGATACATCATAACAACGTCAGAGCGATTACAGACGCTCTGGCAGTCAAGAGCAAGTGCTGAGGTGTTATGGATCAAAGTGATAATAAAAGGCTGCGCCGTGTGTTTTGGGTCAAGGAAATAAGATTCGTGCGGTAAGGTGTTCGCATGAGTTTCGGCAGCCCGCATAGACTGGTATCAGCCAACAGCCAGACAGTCGTAGAAGAAAAGCGCGTTCAGTGAGATGCAACTTGCTTTAAATGTTCCAAATTATAAAACTGTGCACTTCACAAAACGAAAAAAAATGTAGTATCCTATGACTAAAACATCAGTGAGTCACCACTGGAATCTGTCACTTCATACAATTTCCTGCGTTTAACCGCCTGTAAGGATATGAAATGGAATGATAACATAGGCTCAGGGCGTTGGAACAGCAGGTGCCAGAATACGGTTTATTGGTAGGATCTGCGAAACAGTGTTGTCGATAGAGATATTGCTTACAGAACACTCATGCGCCCAAGTGTGTAGGACACGTTCCAAATAGGACTAACGAGCGGTACTAAAGGTAGTAAAAGAAGGGCAGTGCTAATGGCCACAGGTTGGTGTGACGTATGGGAAAAGGTCACTAAGATACCGTAAAACAGGAACAGGCAGTCATTTGAAAATAGCCGCCAATATCACGTAAAAGCCTACTTTCAAGATTTCAAGACTCAATAATTCAGGAATACGCGCTGAGGTGACAAAGTCAAGGGATCGTGAATGTACAGATGCAGATGGCCGTAGTGTCGCGTATACAAGGTATAAAATGCCTTTGCTTTCGTGGAGTTGTCATTTGAAAAGGTTTCCGACGTTATTATGGCCACACGAAGGGAACTAACAGGTTTTGAACGCGGAATGGTAGTTGGAATTAGACGCATCAGATAGTTAGGGAAGTCAATGTCCCGAGATCCACAGTGTCAAGAGATGAAAATTTTTACGGTATATTAAAAATTTTTAAAGCTAAATCTATGAAAATCGGCATTTCACTTCTCAGTTAGATATAAAGAAATATGTGTTAAGGGATATTTCTATGGAAATATCGCCACAAGAACGCAAAAGGCATGATTAACAAAAACCTTGCCTCCAGCTACAAGACTCGGTTTTTGATAAGAACTACATTCGGAAAATACCATGCTTCTATGGCCCTAATTAGCATGAAAATTTTGTGTGTTGCAATTTGTGAAAAACATAAAATTCGATTAAAGAAAACCAAAAAAATCTGTGCAGACCATACAGTCTACACGGACGAATCAGCAGGCGCTAAGATAGTATACAATATGTACAAGAAACAAGAGGAAACAATAAGAATGCTGGACTACGAAGATGTGCCTCTGATGAATAGATGGCGCCACATTAATCGCGTTTCCAGTCCGGATACCATATATGTAACATAGTAAAATTCCTAGGTCTCAGTATTTTGCCTTATATCTTAGAAAATCTTAGAAATCTTATCTTAGAAAATAAATCGTTCATCAAATTTTTGTCACTATCAGATGTTTCCTCTTTACTAGTTCGTTTTTGCCAAAATAAGATAATCAAATAAAAAATGGTTCAGTTTATAATTTGATGTACAAACAGTTCTGGGCAATAAACTCTGTTACTGGCTGTCCACAGATAATCAGCGTTGTTAGAAAATCCTACTACTTCATCTCTTCTTAACAGTTTCTAAAATAGCTTACATAGTATTTATTTCAGCCGAGTGAAACCAATGAGTAGAGAGAAATTAACTTTAGCTATTTTTAGGATGATGATGAAGTCCCGTACTCCTTGATGGAGCGTAGGGGACGATACGGGAGACCCGCACCGCTGTACCAGGCAAGGTTCTCCTACCATAATGGGGATGAATGATAATGATGAAGACGACACAACAACACCCAGTCATCTTGATGCAGGTGAAAATCCCTGACCCCGCCGGGAATCGAACCCGGGACCCCGTGCTTGGGAAGCGAGAACGCTACCGCGAGACCACGAGCTGCGGATTTTGAGGATACCTCAACTATAATGAGCTGCCCCAATTATAAAATAATTTCACTCGAACATTAGCACTTTCCAGTGCTACTGCACAAACGTACTGGAGCATCAAGTTCTGAACAACAAGCTCAGCAGCTAATTCCGTTTTATTTTCACGGGTTCTTTTAGCGTTAGCGTGCGGGAGGAGGTGGAAGACGGCGAGGGAGAAAGGCCGGAAGAGACAGATCAGAATCTGGTATACGTTTTCAGCCACAGTTCTATCGATAAGTTTCTCTTGTGTTCACCATTCACAACACAAAAGAAAGTAATGCAGTAACCGTTGTATTGGCTAAAAAGTGAGCTTGATAATAGTGACGCAAAAAAGAAGAACACATTATAAAGTCCGACGCCAATTAACCATTATTTCATGAAGTGATTAATAAGATGCCTTATGGCCTCTAACATTATCCTTTTTCTAGGTTTTCGATAGCATACAGTATCATAAGACACTGATTTCTCCTAGATAACGATGGTATACTTTTATAATCTGCTGAGTTTTACGCACTTGCATCTTGTGCGTGAGGGTCAGTGTATAATGAACACGTTTTAGGACAAAAAGATGTTTAAGATCTGAACGTGACAGCAAAAACTGTCGAAACTGGTTGTCTTAAATAAAGAAATATTTTATGCGATCTTGGCTTTTGAATGGATTTGAACGATCCTATAGTACTTTCAGTTCAGTCTTCACGTCCGTTGCGAGCTCTGGGGAAGTCACATCTGGTTCTAAATACGCCCGATATGCATTAGGTGCGACAGCCACAAGAGTTCATAAATTCCACAGACTTATTCTGTAAGATGTCATCTACATATCCGGGAGTACAAGCGTCAGACAGAATTACAGATATATGATTATCGGGGCCACTGGAAAACAACGGATAATTGTATCATTGGAAATTGGGGAAGAAGGAATTGAATGCGTTATGAATATGGTGTTATTTAGGACTGTCAAAAATTAAGTGGGCAGATGAAGTATGAAATGAAGAATTTCTAACGATAATAGACAACGACTGTAGTCTATGGAAGATAGCTGTTAGAAGAATGGACATGTCAGTGGAATATGTGCAGTGACATCAAAGAGTAGTAAATGTGGCACTGAAAGGACCAGCACACGGCACAGGTGCAGACAATGACTGTGATATACAAAACAGATTCTAGAAGTGCTGCGCGTAGTAGTTAAATAAGTAGTAGTTACATATACACGGGGTCGGAGGGGGAGTGGTGTAAATATACCTCAGCGAACGTGCTCCCAGTTCAGATCGGACGAATGCAGAATTTACACTGGTTGTCAAAAATGTTGGCCAAAACTATTTTCTGATCTGCATTTACCTGCCACTCTGATATTCCACAGCTGAAGTTGGCGAAAACTTTTACTACTTCGACCTGTATAGGGAGAGTCAAATGTTCTTGGGCACCTTCATAAGTTGGAAGATTAAAGGGAAAATTGAAATGTGAAGATGGGGACATAGGTTTGATGTGGGGCCGCAACTTTTGCAGTGAATGTCATTCATGGCCGCCATCTTGAAATACGCCATTTTGGATTCAAGTAATCCCTTTTTAATGGAAAAGGGGGTGTATGACACACCAAATAACACTCGCTTGAGCTCTGGAATTGAGTGGTGTAATTTGTTTTTGTCTATCTTGTACAGTTTAGAGGTTATTAATGTTCAAAGTTGGGAAATTACCTTCATACCGACTGCTACAACACATGTTCTACGTGTTGTCCGTCCCGGTATCAAGGTAACTTTGAACATTATTAACTTGTAAATTGTGCAAAATAGACAAAACCAAATTACACCACCCAATTCCAGAGCTCAAGCGAGTGTTATTTGATGTGTCATACACCCCCCTTCCCATTAAAAAAAAGACTTGAATCCAAAATGGTGGATTTCAAGATGGCGGCCATGAATGACATTCACTCCAAAACTTTCGGCGCCACGTGAAACCTATGTTCCCATCATCACATTCAATTTTCCCTTTATTCTTCCAACTTTTGAAGGTGTCCAAGGACTTTTGACTCACCCTGTATTTCTATTAAAATATTATACGCGCTTGACTATACCTATGGAATTATAACTGCTGACAAACGGTATTATATCGTCGATATTCAAATTCAGAATGTCATTTGTGAAGTCCAAGCCCCACACGCAGAGTTCCTTAACCATGACGGAGCGAGGTGGCCCAGTACGCCACTGGACTCGCATTCGGGAGGACGACGGTTCAATCCCGCGTCCGGCCATCCTGATTTAGGTTTTCCGTGATTTCCCTAAATCGCTCCAGGCAAATGCCCAGATGGTTCCTTTGAAAGGGCATGGCCGACTTCCTTCCCCGTCCTTCCCTAATCCGATGAGACCAATGACATCGCTGTTTGGTCTCTTCCCCCAATCCCCCAAACAACCCAACACCCCCCCCCCTCCCCCGCTTAACCATGACTAACCGATGTAACCCAGCTCCACCAACGAAATTTCGGTGGTTGTTCAGGGTCCGGGGTCTTTTACAGAGTAATAATGGAATCGTGTTTTATTCTGCTTGTTACCACTAATAGTTTTGTTTCTGTGAAAGTATCTTCTCAACAGTCCAGAAACTGCTGTTGTCACTTTAACGTACAAACCCGAGACAGAATCGATTGATACTGATTACAAGCCTGAAGATGAAGGGGAGTGCATTGGCAGATTTGTCATTAGTACTCAGGTGATTCATGTGAAAAGGTTTCCGACGTGATGTGACGGGAATCAGCAGGCTGGACGCAGAACGGTAGTGGAGCTAGACGCATGGAGCTTTCCATTTCGGAAATCGTTAGGGAATTCGATATTCCGAGATCCACAATGTCAAGAGTGTGTCACGAATGCCACATTTTAGGCATTACCTCTCACCAGGGATGTTTTTTCTTGGTTAGTGTGTGATTCTTTATTGCACCTAAGAAAATGCTAAATGCGGAAGGATGTGAACACATTTTATAGCACTTTGTACTGGGTACAGCATCTGTGAGGCGATGGTTTGCGGACAGTAACACCCCTCAAATAGTCTAGCCTGCCCTAGTCCTGGCCTGAACCCAACAGAACACCTGTAGGGTGATTAGAACGTCGACTTCACTCGAGAATCCAGCACCGGCTCTTAAGGCGAAATAGGCTGTCACTTCTCCACAGACATCCACACACATCACTGAAGTATCTCAGCAGACTTTAACCCTTCATAAAGGCCGAGATTAGACGCACCCCATATTATTGGCCACTGATTCTTGTCCACTGACAGATGTTCGGATAATTTTGATCAGATAGTATATTTCTTGAGCTTCTACTTTCATTCACCCTCTCAGGTTTTGTAGAAGTGTCTGTGTACCTGAAAGCAACGTAGTGCATTCGTGTCGTGTGGTCAATACCTGAACTACAATAGAAGTTGCCTATGCTACATGAAAGTGATACCTAGTGACAGTTCCTACAAAATGCTTTAGAGTAGTACCTGTTTTATGAGGCCTACCAGAGCGAAGTTTCCATTTCACGATAACCGGGAATCTGAGCACGCATAACCCTTGAGTTATCGCTGTGGTGGATATCCAAACTTGCAGGTTCCTACAATCGGGCTTCGTTTGTGAATGCAGAGTTTCTCGGTGGATTGAATGATGAATTCTTTATGGGATTCCTAAGTTTCTACTTCATGGTATTAGGAAAGGATTTGACCACATGTAGGTCTTACGTTATCTCCAGGATTTCTGAAAAGAGTACGCTCCAAGGAAGTGAAAGAAAATTATTGATTACTTTTCCTGTTCAGCATCTACATCTATGCCCAGTAAACCACCTTATGGTGTGTAGCAGTGGGTATTTGTGATACCGCTACCTGTTCTGCTCGAAAATGGTGACAGCAGAAATGACCATTAATAAATGGTTCAAATGGCTCTGACCTGGGGTCATCAGTCCCCTAGAACTTAGAACTACTTAAACCTAACTAACCTAAGGACATCACACACATCCATGCCCGAGGCAGGATTCGAATCTGCGACATAGCAGTCGCGCGGTTCCATACTGCAGCACCTAGACCCGCTCGGCCACTCTGACCAGCGACCATTAATAAACCTCTTTATGAACAATTTCTCCGATTTTCACGTCGTGGTTATTTCTTGAACCATATGTAGGAGGAAGTAATATGTTGGTCGAGTCTTCTTGGAGCGCATTCTCTCAAAATTTCAACAGAAAACCTTTCTGTGATACGCGTCACCATTCCTGTAGCATCTGGCGCTGCTGTTCATAGAGCTTCTGCATATCACTCTCATGCTTACTAAACGATCCAGTGACGAAACGGGCAGCTCTTCCTTGGATCTTCTCTCCAGATCACGAATAACCTTCAGGAATCGGTCACTCCAGTATTTTGTAAATCACATCGATCATGTATGAATTACATTTTCCTAATATTCTTCCAATGAACATTAGCCTGGCATCTAGTTTCCCTGCAATTATTTTTGTGTGGTCATTTCTCTTTAGGCCTCTCCATACAGCTACGCCGAGGTGTCTTGAGGTTGTGTTGCTTGAGGCTTTCTCGATGGACTATAGTGCGCGTCATTTACGATGGCGGCCGAGTTTAAGTTCGTTCTGCGCATCTGACACCACAAAACACAGTCAGCCAATGAACAGAGAACGACATTGCCACAGCTCGACTGCAATGCAGAGCACGGACGACTGTCTTCAGTTTTAGAAACGTTCAGTAATAAATAAAGTAATTGAACAAAAGCAATGTCTTGATAGCAGACTTTCTTTTATAGAAAGTTTGGAAAAAGCATTCTTTATACCAATTGCTTCATATTCTATTAATTAATTAAATCAAACAAGCAATAAGCCTCCTAATTCAGGCGATAGCAAGGAAAGGTATTTGTGTCATTCTCACGAACCGCTTTTTCGCAATAAAGAACAGCGGAAATTGTTTATTTCCTATTGTATATCGACGAAACGTGAGTAATTCATAGTTATACCAACAGTGTTTGTCGGTATTTTGCGTGATATTTTAGAGCCCTCCAGGAGTTTTGTTGAAGGACGAGCTGTGTTAGCGTGCCGGCATGGTAACTCAGTGTGTTTGGTCAGAGTGTTAGCTGCCCTCTGTAATAAAAAAACTGAGTTAATGGATCAACGACGAACTGAAACGGTTGTCTTG
Source organism: Schistocerca serialis cubense (assembly GCF_023864345.2). Lineage (NCBI taxonomy): Eukaryota > Metazoa > Arthropoda > Insecta > Orthoptera > Acrididae > Schistocerca > Schistocerca serialis. Next base: position 295,762,247 of record NC_064639.1, read on the forward strand.
CGACGTCCGCAGCGAGCAGACGAAAAAAAAAAAAAGCGTAATGATTAAGGTGTTTCACTGCTATGCTCAAGGTTCTGAGTTCAAACCTTCTTTGGTGCTTAATATTTTATTTATTTAAAAACAATATCGAAGTGCCTTACTTCATGAATTTTATTGGTTTGAATGTAATTTTTTGACATTTCTGGTGCTTTGTCTCTTCATTATAATCATAATAAGTTTTCGGTTTTTCTAATTTTGGGGCCACATAGTTTTTGTGAAATCGAATGATCAAGTGAGTCAAAGCAGTCGGAACACCATGTATCTGCACAGGCGAGCAGTGCAGTGATGACAAAATGCGGGGAGCACGTCTCTGTAGCAGCGAAAGGGTTAATGCGGCCATGGTGGCTTTAGTTCATAAACTGCGCCAGCCCCCCCCCCCCCTAAATGTAAGCTTGCGAACTATACTATACCATGGCGCTGCTTCTCTTGGCGCGTGCGTCGTTTGCAACTGGCAACGCAGCAATCTCCCGCGTCTGGGCGGGCATGCGCGAGCCGCCAAGATAAAAGAATTGAATTATAGTTGTAAATGTGGTTCTCGGGCGAGACGTCAGATGTTGTGAAATTTCCACAGTATTTCGTCGGTGTAACCGACCGACATTTTGAGGTGTGGCTAACATACTGCTGAGGCCGTGGCCGAAGCCTCCTATTTATGCCAGTCTGAGAAGAAACCGGGCAGACGTGAACGCGCCAAATTCGGTGGCCAGTAGCGCAGGTAGCGGGAGAGAGGGAGAGAGAGAGAGAGAGAGAGAGAGAGATAGCGAGAATGAACCAATAACTTCGACGCACGCGCAGAGGCTGTCAATCATAGTCTGCGCTAACGTCGGCCGCCCCAGCGCCCTCTGTCGGGAGCTACTTGCCAATATACGTGTCCGCGCTGCCGTGTACCGATCACAGGGCATAAAAGTAAATAGAGAGGCCTTCGGACCCCGCGAGGTGTGTCAGGCTTCCCCCTCTCTCTGGGTACGCACAACCACTGAGGTGCTGGTCGCTCCAGGACACACGTATCGCACAATGCACGCGGAGTGAAATTTCAAGTCATCCGATATGCCTAGAAGAATTGTTTTACGTAGATGAAACAAAGGTACATCTGTCTCTGCAGTTAGTTTCTCAACAAAACCTTAATTTTTCGTGCAAATAAATAAATAAAAGCCACTGTTCTGGGTTTCGCACGTGTTCTCCGCTGTACAGTCTTTCTTATCCGATTTTGAGGAAACTACTTGGTAAGAAAATATTATATTTCCACATCTTATAGCAGCACATTTCAGCCTGATAGATGACTTGTTTTCTGTTCATTATATCCCATAGTTATTGCGATACTTCGAAGTAAAGTACATCATGGCCCATATTTTGAAAAGTTTGCGTCGAAAAATGTAGTCGCTAGCCAGTTTACGTTCGGTGGATTTTAGGACATAGGTTACTGCTTAAGAAATGTAGCTAACATAACGATGGAAGGAGAGTAATACTTCTTTCCATTCTCGAGAAAGTACGTGAGATATATTGGAGATTCTCCGCGACGAGATTGTCAGCCACGCACCACGTGCGCGCCCATTGCCAACTGCCATGCGGAGTGCGGAGTTACCTCCTGTTTCTCTTTTTTGTATGTTACCGATGAAAGAAAAACTTAACGAAATGAAAATACTCCAGGAGTCATCAGCTCATGACGCTGACTTATATTTTTTGAGTCTCTGATTTCACGAAACAGTGCTGCCTATATTATACTGCTCACAACGTTAGCTACAGTATATTTTTGGATTAATTTGCTCATGTACGTATAACTTGTTCACATTACCATTACCGTTTTAGCTAAGCGCGCTGCGAACTATTGACATGTTCTGCTGTTGATTTCAAATGACGCACGAGGGATGTAGCTGCGCTCCGTCAATATGTAGCACCGTTTCGCATCTGTACTTGGTACAGGTGCAGCAAATAGAACAAATATACGTTCTGTTAACACAAGTATACAGAAAATCTATAAAAATGAACAAGAGGCAGATAAACTTCTCTTAAGATAGAACAATGCAGCTATCAGTATAGTAGACAACCGTACTTTCGCTTTTAATATATTTTACGGGAGAGCGTGGAAAATGAAGAAATAAAATAAAACTGGTGTTGCTGCCTAGTAACTGAAGTGGTCATTTATACTGAAGCGCCAAAGAAACTAGTATAGGTATGCGTATTCTAATGCAGAGAGATGTAAACAGGCAGAATACGGCTTTGCTTACGGCAGCGCCTATATAATACAACAGGAGTCTGGCGCAACTGTTAGATCGGTTACTGCTGCTTCAATAGCAGGTTATCAAGATTTCAGTGAGTTTGAACGTGGTGTTATAGTCGGCGCACGAGCGATGGCACACAGCATCTCCGTGGTAGCCATGAAGTGCGGATTTTCTTGTACGCCCATTTCACGAGTGTACCGTAAATTCTGGGAATGGTAAAACACCAACACTCTGACATCGCTGCTGCCGAAAAAAGATCTTGCAAGAACGTGACCAACGTCGATTGAAGAGAATCGTTCAACGAGACAGAACTACAACCCTTCCGCAAATTGCTGCAGATGTCAATGCTCGGCCATCAACGAGTGTCAACAAGCAAACCATTCAACGATCATCATCGATATGGGCTTTCGGAGCCGAAGGCCTGCTCGTGTGCCTTGATGACTGAAAGACACAAAACTTTACGCCTCGCCTGGGCTCGTCAACACCGACACTGGACAGTTGAAGACTGGAAACATGTTACCTTGTCGGACGTGTCTCATTTTAAATTGCATCGAGCGGACGGACGTGTAAGGGTATGGAGACAACCTCATGAATGCATGGACCCTGCATGTCAGCAGGGGACTGTTCAAGCTGGTGGAGGCTCTGTAATGGTGTGGAGCGTGTGCAGTTGGAGTGATATCGGACCCCTAATACGTCTAGATACGACTTTGACAGGTGACACGTATGTAAGCATCCTGTCTGATCACCTGCATCCATTCATGTCCATTGTGAGTTCCAATGGACTTGGGCAATTCCAGCAGGACAATGCGACACCCCACACGTACAGAATTCCTACAGAGTGGCTCCAGGAACACTCTTCTGAGTTTATACACTTCAGCTGGCCACGAGACTCCCCAGGCATATCTGGGATGCCTTGCTGTTCAGAAGAGATCTCCACCCCCCCCCCCCCCCCCCTCCCCTGTACTCTTGCTCTTACGGATCTATTGTCGAGTCCATGCCATGTTGTACTGCGGTACTTCTGTGTACTGGCAGGAGCCCTACACAATATTAGACAGGTGTACCAGTTTCTTTGGCTCTTCAGTGTAACATAACTATTATGTCCGCCCCTGGTAGCTGAGTGGTCAGCGCGACGGATAATTTCATACCTGGCTGGGTCGGAGATTTTCTCCGCTCAGGGACTGGGTGTTGTGTTGTCCTTATCATGATCATTTCATACCCATCGACACGCAAATTGGCGAAGTGGCGTCAACTCGGGAAAGACTTGCACCAGGCGACCAGTCTACCCGACAGGAGGCCCTAGCCACACGGCATTTCCATTTCAACTGCTATTAACACATTCTTCTAGAGAGAAGCGTACGAAATTAAAACAAAACTCTTGTTTTACGATCTAACACATGTAGTTTGGCCTCAGATCATATTTTTAGGTTTCTTCGCACCTTTCTCGTTTTCTCTCGTTCTTCTATGAAAGTGTGCATGTTATGCTATAATTTCCTCCCTCTCAATCAGAAATAATCTATTTTTACGTTCTTTAAAACGTAGCATAGGTTCCGGTTTTTCTTTCCAAAGAACTCAACTACATTATTTAGGAACACTTTTCCATAACTTTTCGAAAACGTACATTTGAATTACGTCTTAGCAGACGCTAAGAATTCGCAGAGGTAGTGACGCACTACGACTATAATAACGTACTATGACTATAACGTAACTGTACAATGTCGTGGCGCGCACTGCCGAGTGTTGTTGGACGCTCTTGGTCCTGTCTGTATGAAATAAAGTTCAGTTCCGCGTTCTGCCATCGGCAGCTGTGAAATGAAGAAGTTACAGTTACATTGAAAACTGACAAACCTAAACCAAATCCGACTGGAAAAGCTAGATGAGTTAGTGAGTAAACAAGAAAACACAGAGGACCAGCAGTGCGACTGGCGCTGCACTAGGCGCTGTAGGTACCCAAGAGGGGGGGGGGGGGGGCCTCTGGTACCAGTTCTCGCGGTTGTCTTACGAACATCTATGTCGACACTGCAGCGTCATCAAGGGATGACGGTTACGATCTCAGCAGTGCGTTTCCCGCACCTGAAGATGGCTAGTCGCGCTGACGAGATATTGTGGAAATTTCATGACGACATCTCACGTCTCAACCGAGAACCGTATTCATAGCTTTGTTGCCAGCTGTATAATCAAACAGCAATGGTTCTCTTTGCCTATCTACGGGCTGTATATTACACTATGTGATCTAAGGTTGTTTCCGTATTAGGTGCATTGTGGTGCCACCTACTGCCAGGTACTCCATATCAGCGACCTCAGTAGTCATTAGACATCGTGAGAGAGCAGAATGGGGCGCTCCGCGGAACTCACGGACTTCGAACGTGGTCAGGTGATTGGGTGTCACTTGTGTCATACGTCTGTACGCGAGGTGTCCACACTCCTAAATATCCCTAGGTCCACTGTTTCCGATGTGATAGTGAAGAGGAAACGTGAAGGGATACGTACAGCTCAAAAGCGTACGCGCCGACCTCGTCTGGTGACTGACAGAGACTGGCGACAGTTGAAGAGGGTCGTAATGTGAAATAGATACACATCTATCTATACCATCACATAGGAATTCCAAACTGCATCAGGATCCACTGCAAGTACTATGACACTTAGGCGGCAGGTGAGAAAACTTGGATTCCATGGTCGACCTACTGCTCATAAGCTACACATCACGCCGGTAAATGTCAAACGACGCCTCGCTTGGTGTAACGAGCGTAAACATTGGACGATTCAACAGCGGAAAAATAGATGTGGAATAAGGAATCACGGTACAGAATGTGGCGATCCGATGGTAGGGTATGGGTATGGCGAATGCCCGGTGAACGTCATCTGCCAGCTTGTGTAGTGACAACGGAGGCGGTGGTGTTACGGTGTGGTCGTGTTTTTCATGGAGGGGGCTTGCACCCCTTGTTGTTTCGCGTGGCACTATCATAGCACAGGTCTACATTGATGTTTCAAGCATCTTCTTGTTTCCCACTGTTGAAGAGCAATTCGGGGATGGCGATTGCATCTTTCAACACGATCGAGCACGGCCTGTGGCGAAGTGGTTACACGACAATAACATCCCTGTAATGGACTGGCCTGCAGAGTCCTGACCTGAATCCTGTAGAACACATTTGGGGTGTTTTGGAACGCCGATTTCGTGCCAGGCCTCACCGTCCGACATCTGTACCTTGAAACGCGTACGTTTCATATGTATTCATTACCAGCGATGGCGAGGCATGACAGAATCTCTGACCAGAGTGTTATTTATCGTTGCTAGTCTGCGCTTGACCGGGCGGGAGACAGTAGTAGTAGCGCGCGCGAGACAGTAGTAGTGTGTATGGAGTCGGGAGAGAGAATGGTTCAGTTGCGAGTTGCACTCTGTCGGCAGTAGTTGTAGCGAGTGGACGGTTGTACTGAGCGGGCGTCGACATGGGTCGGCGGCGTGCTCTCCCTCCATCTCTGGTCACGATTCAGGACGAGGTATTTTGTTATACAAGGTAATGAAGCAGCATTGCGCTCAGCTAATAACATATGTTAATTGTAATTAATTTGTTCAAGAATTGCCCCAATAATATTTTTTTATAATCTTTTAAAGAAAAGTAATTATTTTAATTTAAAGAATTTTTCCACCCTTTTGAAGAAAAAGCATTCATTTCAATTTAAAGAATTTTTCGTATGCATTTCCTCCAAGAATCAGAATTAAATATACACCAGCATTGCACGAAGCTGTGCCAAAAATAAGAGCAGATAGACATACAGTTTTACTGAGGTAAGAATTTATCAGGTTTGATTATTTCACAGGGCCATAGGTCAGCGCTGCTGTGCCTATAAAATTTATCAGGTTTAATTATTGCTGTACAGATGTTACATTCAGTTCATGATTCATTATTTAATTAATTTTATTGTGGGTTTAATGAGCAATCTTCATTCCGAAATTTTGTGGGAATACAACATTTGGCTCATTTACATTTTTACTTGACATTGGCTTTCATATTTTTGCGGGGAGGTTACACTTGGCGACCCTGCCAGAATCGTATTTCTTTGAGAATCTTCTGAGAAGTAGTCAGATGTCTGCTCTTATTTATTAAAATATAATTAGGATTTGGCGCAACGCATTTACTAATTTTGTCATTTTCTTCCACAGATCAGCGGCAATTCGTTGCTCTTTGTTGTATTTGTGTTTGTTGGATTTTGCATTGTGTTTGTTTCATTTGTGAATAATTTTGAATTTTTGATTTGAGAAAAATGCCGCGAAAAACTGTTAATAGTACATCGCGAAGTATAATGAATGAAATAACCGACTTAAACAACTTGACCGATAGTACTTGCGACATGCAATGTAATGATGACAATCCTCCATTTAGTGACAATCAGTGCGTACCGACCACTTGTAATGATTTTTATCTTAACGATGAACAGACAAATTCAATTGTGTTGTCTGTTAATCTAAAGACAATTGATGACGCGGGGCGCTCTGTTGCAATGAGCGCTGCCCAGCTCAACACAACCGGTTTGCAAATTTCACGTGACGAACAGACAAATTTTTCTAACGAAAAGGAACAGTGTAATCAGAGTACGACACAGTTATTTAATTCCGAGGTAGGGACTAACAGTGCACGTCCAATTAGCAAACATTTTCAAGAATCACAGAATGTCCAAATGGATACACAAAAAGTGACAATTGCCGACACACCATCACACAGCACAGAGAATAGAGATGTTTATTTTAAATTTGATCAAATTGTGGCAGTATTACTACTAATGAATGAAAAAGAGGAAAACTGTTTCAAACAACTTAAACTAATTAATGAAAGTTACAAACAGTCGAATGAAGGACAAGACAACATTAATAAAAAAATCAAACAACTTAGTGAACGGAATAAACAGCTTGGTGAACAGATTACACCCATTGCCACGCAATGTCATGATACTAAAAGCCAATTACGTGACGAAATTAAGGCTTGTGCTAGTAATAGTAGTAAAGAAACTAGATCTGTTGCACAAGAATTAGATAATAGACATGCAGCCACAACAGAATTACATAGAGACGAAATTAGTGCAGTCGCTGAACAATGTCCTAAAAACGCAACACAGTTACGCGACGAGTTTAATTTAAAGTCACCAGAAATTTCACACACTCTGAATACGGAAGCCGAAGGTAAATTTGAACGACAAAACAACCAAATTGACGAACGCATTAAAGTAACAGAAATGAAAAATGTTTTTGCCTTAGCGACAACAGAATTAGTTAGAGACGAAATTAATGCAGTCGCTGAACAATGTTCTGAAAATGCGACACAGTTACACGACGAGTTTAATTTAAAGTCACCAGAACTTTCACACACTGTGGATGCGGAAGTCGAGAAGAAATGTGAACAAATGAATAAGCAGAATGACGAACGTATTAAAGTAACAGAGATAAAAAATATTTCAGTTAATAACACGTCACAGCATACGGCGAATTCCGAACATTTGTCACGCTCGTACTTAAGCAATTTACAGAGACTACGCTTAAAATCTGAAAAGCTACGCAACTTGAAATCCGAAATGACACAGACAAATAGATTCTTACACAAAACTGAACGTGTTGTCAAATTTAGAGACGATAACGTTGATTTAAGCAATATGTATCTGTAAGAAAATCTAAGGAACTTAATAATGACAGAGCACAGGTACACGCATTGAACTGGATACGACAATTTGTTTTTGTATTTTCAATAGCATTACGTGTAATTCAGAAATTTGAATTAGCATGGATACAACAATTTGCTTCTGAATTTTTACCGCCATTGCCTGTAACGCGAAAGCTAAAATGTATTTGCAGCGCGTAATAGACCTCAGGGGATTCATTACGCTTTAATGAATATGTGCCGTAGCGTGCATGGGGCCCCGAGCTTTAGTTTTCTGCACTGCTGCCTTATCTTCTACTATCCTTTATATCTATCAAAACAGCTCTTTAACTATTGCTCTACCTAGTGTTAAGAAAAGAGTAATGAAAACCCGATTTGACAAGTTATACCGATAGTGACAGTTCTCTTTAGACACTCACGTAATGACAACTATCGCCGTAATTATAATAACAGTTAAAATCGTAATCATCAGTATGTGTGAAATTAACAGCAAACGCATTTTTTGTAACAACAGAGGTTTTTCTCCGCAACAGCATGAAAGTCTGCCGGTTAGCATACCTAACCAACAATGTAGTCTACAAGGTCAACCAAGCTTTAATGTTTCGCCGCGTGCACGTATAGTCTCAGCTCCAACAAATAGTAACACACGGCAGCAAGGAAATAACTACGTACAGAAAACACAATATTTCAATTCCTATCGCAATGCACCGTATACAAATGACTATCATGACAGACGTAAAAGTAATGAGCACAATTTTCAGCGTACATTTAATAACAGTCGATCTTATCAGCAGCAAGAACATCAGCAACAACATATTATCATGAATGAACCAGACAGTAGGTATCATCCAGAACGTAATACGTCTGGAAGAAATAACAGAACAGTTCAAATAGTCGAAATTCCACAGCATCCTCCTGAAAATAATAACACGTCAGATAGAATTTGACCAGATACAGTACAGGTTGCATATTCCAGTAACGCAAGCAATACTTTCGACACGCAGAATCTTGTTCACGAAAATGTTATTTGAAACATGCTTTGTTGAATGTACCACTTTTATCTCACCCAGATCTGACCAGAAATTTTTCCATTGCCACCGACAGTTCCAACACAGCTTTAGGCGTACATATTTTTCAGGAAATTGAAGAAGATGGCTCAACAGTAATTAAAAACATCGCATTTGCAAGTCGCATTCTATCACCTGCTGAACGAAATTATTCCGTTACAGAACTGGAAACATTATGTGTTGTATGGGCTTTTACAAGATTTAGGCATTTTCTTTATGGAAGACACATCACCGTCTACACAGACCATAGAGCAATACAATTTTTACTTTCGGCTAAATTTACTCACGACAGATTAAGCAGATGGAAACTTTATTTGCAGGAATTTAATTTTACAATTGTTCACATTCCCGGCACACAAAATGTTATAGCAGACGCACTATCTCGTTCTCTCGGCAACAATCAGCAAGACATCGCAACCTACAACTGCAAAGCAAATTTCAGCGTCATGTACATTCAACAAGTTGCATTTGAAAATTTCATTTCGTCGTCATTACAAGACATAGCACAAGAGCAAAATAAAGACAACGTGTGGAAAGAGATTACACACCTCTGGCAAGATAGGAATAATGTTTCCATTAGAAACCATTACACTGTACGCAAGACATTCTGTTTCGCCGCTCTAATCCAGACAGCAACAATTGGTTATTATGCATTCCTGATGAACTTGTTAACAAATTAATCTGGTATACTCATTTAAGTTACGCACATTATGGAGCTAGAAAATGTTTTCTTATACTGAGACAGAACTGTTATTTTACGAACATGGAGAAACGTATTCGACGAGTTTTAGCGTCATGTAAAATCTGCCATAAAGCTAAGTCAGACACAACTTCACATATTCCTTCATTACATCCCATTGTACCTGTTAAATTAAGACATATGGCCGCTGTAGACATTTTTGGTCCGATTCCCAGAACTAATAGAGGTTTTTGCTACATCTTTGTCGCTGTTGAACTCACTTCAAAACTTGGTACCTCGACTCCGTTACGCAAAGCTACTGCTAAAACTGTTTCGAAAGCATTTGTAAAACATTTTTTATTTCATGTAGGGCATGTGTTGAAAGTAATTTCCGACAATGGACCACAGTTTCGATCTGCTATATGGACATGTATGTTACGAGCTAGAAACATTACTCCGATCTATATATCCAGGTAACACGCTTCTTCGAACCCTTGTGAACGATTAATGAAAGAAATTGGTAAACTGTGCAGAATTTACTGCCATAAAAAACATATTGATTGGGACACACACATACACTCATTCCAGGATGTAATTAATTCCATACCAAACGAATCCACAATGCTATCTCCGTCTGTTATACTGAAAAATGTTGAACCACATAAAAAAACTTTCCTACATCTCGTCGATTACGACACCATGAAATAATTGACATTGCGCCGAACAACATCAAACGTGCCGCAGAGCGCCGGAGAAGACAGCAAAAACAGGTTTGTATACGCCGTGACTTTCACATTGAACAGAAGATATTAGTACGTACACACCATTTATCTAATAAAGGGAAAGGTAGGTGCAGTAAATTTGAACTTCTATACGCAGGTCCATATCGGATTCGCAGCATTCCTCACCCCAATGTTGTACACGTCGAAACTTTGAGAACCAGAAAATCGAAAGGAAACCACCACTGGTCAAACATCAAACCTTTTATTGAATGAAGATACTTTATGATTTAACATGCTATAATGCCATTTGCTACTTTTATGATCACTTGTGCAATTATATTCACATGACTACTTATTGATGATTATCGTATTTTTTCTTGGGAAGTGCCTGGCAAGATAAGGTTAGCAGGTCGCTTTACTTGTCGTTACAAATCAGACCGTGCACATTTTCCATTTTTTTTATGTATGTATGATTGTTTTCCTGTTTGTTTGTATGCATTATGAAATAGTTAAGATATAGCAAACACCAGTTGACTTTGACATTTTTGCCCTATGATATCTCAACATCGTGACTATTTTTACATTTTTTTTTTTTTTTTTTTTTTTTTTTTTTTTTTTTTTTTTTTTTTTTGCTGCTGCATTGTGATATTCTGTGTACATTTTTGCCTCTGAACACTATGTTTTTTTCACATATTACGTTTTCTGTCATGTTATGCTGTATGCTTAATTATGTTACCATAAACCAGTCATTATTTAGTGAGTATATGATGTAAATGCAAGACATTAATCTTTGTTCATCATTTTCAGAAAGAAATAACGTGTAAAGGAAATACATTAAACAAAATGGGAATTTCACCTTCGGAATGATCGAAAGAAGATGCAATACTTCGTGATGAAGAGTAAATGGATCGGAATTAACAAGAATATACTATACACATCGCAGAATAGCAGCCTTAACTAATTTTTTCTTTCAGAATACGAGGCGATTGATGCAGGCTCTCAGACAGAACTTCACATCTTAGTTTTAGTGATGAAATATGCTAGAGATAAGGAATAGTTGTATAATGAGTAATGAAGTGATTTTTTTTTTGCAGATGATAATGAATGCTGATGAATAATGATGAAGAATATGCTACTATGGATAGTGAAGTTTTTCTTTACAGGTGATGATGATAATGGAGTTATGATAATATAGATAATGAAGTGATGGATAATGAAGTTTTTCTTTACAGATGAGGGTAATGTTGAAGTTATGTATTTATGCTATGTAGTTATTCAAGTATTTGTTGCAGTTTGTTTTGACAGTATATGTTATATTGCATAGTATGATGACTGAAGGTTTTGGAAAGGACAGCTATGGAACAGATTTTTTATACACATTTCACTACCTGTTAATTCGAAGTTCACTACTTTTCAGCATAAAATGCGTTTCTTCTTTCAGTTTAATATTCCATTTTTGTATATTTTTGCAGGAGAAATTATCTATGAAATTAATGTGCTATAAGCAGTTGTTCATTAAGTCTATGTCATTTATGAATGTGATTACATATACTCTACTTATCTCATAATCTTGCTACAGCTGACTCATGACGAATGACGTTACACATTTTCATTTACAGCAACAACCCAAAATCAATTTTTTTCTATCCCCTGTAATTACCCAACGCAATGCATTGCTAGCACAAAAAAAAGTATGATGTTTTGCTATCACAGACTTTGAGTAATAGTTACAGTATAATAATAATGCTATGTAACTGGGAAATGATTGCTGCTGATTACTGTATTGAGATGACCAATGATTAATTATGAACATTATTCTGTAATACTATGTTATTGACTACAAATGAATGCTACTGATTACTTCCGGAAACCAAGGCCCGCAGTACCAACTAGGGCAATTTGGTTCTAGATTTCACATGAACGAACGGATTGAATGGTGCTTCGTAAGATCTCTGCTTACAGAATCCATATTGATTTTCGTAGACAAAATTTTTGTTATCTAAAATGCGGTAATGCGTGAGTAGAAAAGCAAAAACAGCTGGACGTAAGAAAATCATTGTTTGTTGAATCTCTGTTGATATCTACAGAGGAGATTTAAGGTCTCTAGAAAGTCGTAAAATCCAGCCGCTGTGGCCGAGCGGTTCTAGGCCCTTCAGTCCGGAACCGCGCTGCTGCTACGGTTAGGTTTAAGTAGCTCTAAGCCTAGGGGACTGATGACCTCAGATGTTAAGTCCCATAGTGCTTGGAGCCATTGAAGTCGTAAAACGAGAGTATAAAACGTATTCTAAAATTTCACAACAGACACCACGATAGAGGCCTACGTATGACCCTCCCGAAAACGAAAAGACTTGCACATTCTTCCAATCACTAGGAAATGCTTCGCCCCTCTAGTGATGTAGAGTCGTATTGGTAGGCTATCATCTCGAGCGCCTTTTCTCCGTTGAGCAATTTTAGCTTACTTTTGTTCAGTGGCCACTTTGGCAGTTGTGCTACGATTGAAAGGAAGAACAGCTGGACGTTCGACCTCAGTGAAACAATTCTGCACAGAGGTAGTATTTCGGTCTCTTCTTAGTCATACCGTTTCGTCACCATTGTGATCAATGAGCATCTCGACAGACATCTTTGATCTATTTCCATATTGTAGATAAGATTTACTGTTCACTCGATTTTATTTTCAAAAGTGTTGAACGCTTCACGCATGACTCTCCTTACGTTGACGCTCCCCGAGAAGAATTCGTCAGGCCTGGTTTTGACTCCCGAACTTTGTCTGATCAAAAGTATCGGGGCAACTGTCAGTGATATTAATATGGGGTGTGTCCACCCTTCGCCATTTCAGTGAGGTATACAGATGGCGATAGTATCCCACACACAAGATATTCAAGGGCGGTGTATTAGCGGAGCTGTCATATGTACTCAGTTGATTCATATGAAAAAGTTTCCGGTGTGATTGTGGCCGCACGATGGGAATTAACGGACGTCCGACGCGAAATGGTAGTTAAGAGCTAGACGCATGGGACATTCTACTTCGGAAAAGGTTAGGGAATTCAATATTCAGAGATCAACAGTGTCCATAGTGCGCCGAGAATTCCAAATTTCTGATTTTACCTTTAATCAATGAAACGTTTGACGGAGCACTGAAAGACCTACGTCGAAACAAAGCCCCGGGAGTAGACAAAACTCCATTAGAACTACTGACAGCTCTGACAAAACTCTATCACCTGGTGAGTAAGATGTATGAGACAGGCGAAATACTCTCAGACTTTAAGAATAATATAATAATTCCAATCCCAAACAAAGCAAGTGTTGACATGTGTGAAAATTACCGAACTATCAGTTTAATAAGTCACGGCTGCAAAATACTAACACGAATTCTTTACAGACGAATGGAAAAACTGGTAGAAGCCGACCTCGTGGAAGATCAGTTGGATTCCGTAGAAATTTTCGAACACGTGAGGCAGTACTGACCATGTGACTTATCTTAGAAGATAGATTAAGGAAAGGAAAACCTACTTTTCTAGCATTTGTAGACTTAGAGAAAGCTTTTGACAATGTTGACTGAAATACTCTCTTCCAAATTCTGAAGGTGGCAGAGGTAAGATACAGGGAGCGAATGGCTATTTACAATTTGTATAGAAACCAGATGGAAGCTTCAGGGGGGGGGGGGGGGGGGCACGAAAGGGAACCAGTGATTGAGAAGAGTGTGAGACATGGTTGTAGTCTATCCCCAATGTTATTCAATCTGTATATTGAGCAAGCAGTAAAGGTAACAAAAGAAAAAATTGGAGTAGAAATTAAAATTCATGGAGATGAAATAAAAACTTTGAGGTTTGCTGACGACATTGTAATCCTGTCAGAGATAGCAAAGGACCTGGAAGAGCAGTTGAACGGAATGGACAGTGTCTTGAAAGGAGGATATAAGAGGAGCATAAACAAAAGCGAAACGTGTACAATGGAATGTAGTCGTACTAAATCAGGTGATGCTGAGGGAATTAGATTAGTAAATGTGACACATAAAGCAGTAGATGAGTTTTGCTATTTGGGGAGCAAACTAACTGATGATAGTCGAAGTAGGATATAAAATGTAGACTGGCAATGGCAAGGAAAGCGTTTCTGAAGAAGAGAAATATGTTAACATCGAGCGTAGATTTAAGTGTCAGGAAGTCTTTTCTGAAATTATTTGTATGGAGTGTAGCCATGTACGGAAGTGAAACATGGACGATAAATAGTTCAGACAAGAAGCTTTCGAAATATGGTGCTACAGAAGAATGTTGAAAATTGTATGGGTAAATCACGTAACTAATGAGGAGGTAGCGAATAGAATTGGGGATAAGAAGAATTTGTGGCACAACTTGACTAGAAGGAGGGATCGGTTGGTAGAACTCGTTCTGAGGCATCAACAGATCATCTATCTAGTATTCGAGGGAAGAACGGACGATAAAAATCGTAGAGGGAGGCCAAGGCATGAATACACTAAAGAGATCCAGAAGGATGTAGGTTGCAGTAGTTTCTCGGAGATGAAGAAGCTTGCACAGGATAGAGTAGCAGGGAGAGATGTATCAAACCAGTCTCTGGACTGAAGACCACAATAACAACAACGTTTTATCAAGGACAAGAGTGGTCCGTGGCATTTACTTAAAACCGACAGCAGCGGCGTTTACGTAGATATTTCATTGCTGACAAACAACACTACGTCAAATAATCGCAGAATCAATGCGAGACGTACGAAGAACTTGTCTGTTAGGCCAGTCCGGCGAAGTTTGGCGTTAATGGGATATGGCAGTAGACAACCGACACGAGCGCCTTTGCTAAGAACACGACATCGCCTGCAGCACCTCTCCTGGGCTCGTGACCATAACGGTTGGACCCTAGTCGACTGGAAAACTGTGAGCTGCTCAGATGAGTTCCGAATTCAATTGGTAAGAGACGGTGGTAGGTTCGAGTGTGGCGCAGATCCCACGTAGCCACGGACCCAAGTTCTCCACAAGGCATTCTGCAAGCTGCTGGTGGCTCCATAATGGTGTGGGCTGCGTTTACATGGAATGGACTGGGTCCTCTGGACCAAACGAACCGATCACGGATTGCAAATGGTTATGTTCTGCTACTTGGAGGCCATTTGCAGCCAAACAACGATGGAAGTTTTATGGATGACCATGTGCGATATCACGGGGCCACAATTGTTGGCAACTGGTTCGAAGAACATTCCGGACAGTTCGAGCGAATGTTTTGGCCACCCATATCCTGTGAACATTTAGTGGCCTTAATCGAGAGGTCAGTTCGTGCACAAAATCCTGCACCGGCAGCACTTCCGTAATTATGGACAGCTTCACAGGCAGAACGCTCAATATTTCTACAGATGAACTTCCAACAACTTGCTGAGTCCAAGCCAAGCCGAGCTGCTGCACTACGCCGGGCAAAAGTCGGTCCGACATGATCTTAGCAACTATCCCAATGACCTTTGTCAGCTCAGTGTATGCCTGCCTTGACCGGTTCAAATCCCGTTCATTATCCTCCATTGACGTTTGGGAAGGTCAAATCCTTGTATTTCCTTCGAAAAGTTCTCAGCTAGAAGTTTCTTGATTGCTTGACTGCTGAATTTCCTTGACAGAAAGTGGTCCTGAAAAGGGTGTTTGTCACATGCCACGACGGGTACCTTGAGTGCAAGGGCCGGTGTTATGCTTGTGCAACGGAAATGCAGCACGACGATACAGCGCTCAGCTGTTCTCGCAGAAACGGTTAAAACACATCACAGTAGTTTTGTATCACTCGGATGGTTGGTGCATTACACAGCGTTTTGTGTTGTACGTTTTTGTGATTTTTTCTTAGAGTCTTTTTATTTGTCTTGTAGGTATAACAGAAATTAAAGTAACTGCATATTGTTATTCGTTAATCAGCCACCAGAAACTGCCGGTCACTTTGCCGCGGCGGGTTACGTTCGTCCTTTACCTGCACCTCACTGTGAACTCGTTTCAGCAGATCGTCGTTAGGAAAGACGAGCAGAAACTTACCGTGCTGCAACTCGCACCAGGCTGCATACAACATAACTCTTCTAAGAATCGGGAAAAGTCTTAATTTTGAATGAAAGGTGTAAATATGGGCAAAACTTCGGTATATTCTGAACCTTGAGATGTACACGTTCACTGCCAAGCCCGTGCTAATCTTAACACAGTCATGCACAAACGCTTTCATTCACGTTAGCAAGTTTATGGTAACGTATCTCCCGAAATCTGAACAGCTACGATGAACGGATTTTTATTAAATGAAAGTGCTCTCCATACTATTAAGTTTATCGGTGTCTAATAAACTCATGTTTTCAGTCACCGATCTGTTCAATATGCCACGCGGAATTACTGTGTTTTCTCATACACAAAATTACTTGAAAAATCCGTACTTTCTAAAAAAAAAACACAGGAATAAATATGCCTTCACTTTAAAACACTTTTGAAACATGTAGCACAACTAAAATCAGCAAACAATAACTTTATTCGGAGCTCATACAACACACGACCACAGCGCTGAAAGACTGGGCTCCGACGCCCTTAGGCTGCTGTAAGCATTTGTATCTGCAAGAGAAAAGACACGCGCAGAATACTCCGTTCCGATTGGTCAGAATTCTTTAAGGCCAATAGAAAAACATTATTCTCCCACGTTAGTCCGCGCTTTTCATGGCTAACCAATCAACAAATAACACACTTTCGAACTGTACTGTTTCCCGAAATATATATTTAACATTCTGGTATTTTGTTTGTACTTTACATTATCAACTATTTTCATTTGCACTCGAATTAGCTTTCCCTTTACCATAAACTTATTTAACATGTTATGATCAAAATTCCCCGTCCCCTGCATTCACACTGTCTTAAAACTTTCTCACACTAGTTCGTACAGCGTTCATCAGCAGAACAGTGATCTACATATTTACTTCAAATCACATTCACGCATCATTCACACTACTGAAATAATATCCAAAACTGTACATACATAAATAAACAAAAAAGCCTTCAAGAAATAGCCAGAACAAGTCACAAAAACATTTTCTTGACCTGTTTCTTGAATGTCTTTGTGCGCTTCTGGACTCTGATGGTCAAAATTCTTAACTACATTATAGTTCTTTCTGTTTAGTCTGGTCCACTACATTCTCTAGCAGATGCAAATTAGAACTACGTACTCGACTGAACCCACTTAAGACCATCTGTCACAGTGCACGCATCAGTCATTCTCCCAATACACAGGCTCTAGAAAGGAGCGATATAAGGCACCGCTCCTCACACCCCCTATGATTATAATTTTTTTCCAAAAATTTTATAATTATACAAATTATCGATCCTGACTTCAAATTTCAAATCTTTCAAAAAATTCTCATTCTTATAAACTAAAATTAGAAATTCCTTCTTGGCAGTCTACAACTAACCTAGCCTAATCTTTTAATTTCTTTATGAAAACTCATTTATTACTAGATAAAACTGATACAAATTTTCAAAACAAATTTTATACATTTTAATAACTTTATTAACATTTTTAAATTAATGTTTCATGAAAGACTTTTGAAGTTAACTAGTTGTTCACCTTTTTATTTACAGGCACTACGATTTGTGTCCTTTCATTTAATAATGGTATTTTATCCTACCTTAGCACCAGCACATCACCATCATCTTTGCGTCACATATATTTCTCTGGTTTTTCATTAAGGGACCTTTGCATTGTAACGTCCATAATATTCCTCCATTCTCTACATATCTGTCCTGCCAGGGTTTAAATGCAATGTTGTCCCTAAAACCATACTACCGTCTAACACTACTTTCTTTATACACATCCTAATACAGAGTCACTTATTATTAAACAAATTATTTACAAATTTTATATTTCGTTTAACTTGACTTCAAATGAAAGTAAATTAACAGAGTGTTGCTTCTTATTTTACTTTAATCAGCAATGTCAAATCTACCAGAATATTTTTTCAAGAATTTATTTCCTTTAGAAGACTTAATGAGTTTATTAAACAAATTAGTTGCTATTGAAAGGAAAACTTAAAACTTTTTCTTTACATTAACTCTACCAGAGAACATTTAATTGTGAAAAACATATTTCACACAAAGCAGTTATTTACAAACATTTTGTAATGCTTAGTTACCACTTTTATGCAGTGTCTCTTTGCACCACCTCTTCTTTGTATTTTTTACCACTACTGAACAGTAATCAAAATTTTTTATTTACGATATATACATAACCTCAACATTCATTCATATTCCTTTCATAATAAATATTCTTCACCTTTATCCAGGTATATTTTTAGTCACATTTGTTAAACTTCCTTTAACTATGTGGCCATTGTGTATCTCTTTTCATCATTACAACATACCTTTTCCTGACCACTACACTTTAGTGTTCATCAACAAAATCTTGTTTATTAACTGCACTTGTCGCATCTGGTTACTTACATTTCCCTACATTTCATTTCAGCCTCCAATTTATTTTTACATATTCCAACAGGACATTACTTCCTATCTACCATTATTTTAACTGATGCATTAATGCATGGAATAACTTCTCATATGACTAAAGCCAATCCTTACTGTCAGCTTTCAGCAGGATAATGCACCCTTTTCTACTTACCCTTTACGTCATCACCTTCATACATTAATTATTTTCCTATGTCAACATACTTATGTACAATTTGACCCCCACTTCTCTCACCATAAATCTTATTTCGTCATAACACCCTGTGACACTCTCAAACACTTTACCTTCACTGGTAGAGAAGAAAATTAAAGATAGAGTCAGTTCAGATTACAGAAGAGCAAGATTGACAATACGAAAGCAAACTGAAATATCATTGTCAATAACTGGACCACCTGGTGTTCGTCAAACACCTAGCATTGCAGAGGTTGCAATGCCCTCTGAGGTCTTCAAGTTTAGCTCACATCTTCCTCTTGACTTATGTATTTTTTCAAATCGATAACATTTCTTAAGCCCAGTGGTTTCCCCGATTTCCAGTATACTAATCTATACGCATTTGGGTGTGGTTTTCCAGTAATCCTAAATGGATTCATATATTCGTGCATAAACTTTTTCGTTTCTGCAGTAATCTTTTTTGACTTTTCCCTTGTTTTCACTAGTACCGGTTCTCCAATTTGGAAATTCGTTAGTGGAGCCTTAGCATATTTTACATTCTAATGTTTCTTTCATAATGTTTTCTCTAGCAGTTTTTTCCTGTACACTTAGTGCTACATCTACAATAACAGAAAACTCTATCAATTCAAACAGTACATTATTTGGTCTTACCCCACACATCAATTCACATGGAGCAAACTCTTTAGTCTCTTGCTTTATATTATTCATTACATCTTTAAAATATTCTATATGTTGCGCCCAAGCCGTATGTTTTCTATGTCAATGTGTACGACATAACCTTTTCAATTACTTCATGATCCTTTCACACATATTTCCTTGTGAAAAGTAAGCTGAAATCTTTATGTGCTCAGTGTTTCGGCTTTCTAAGCATTCTTTAAATTTATTGGAGACAAATTGCGGACCATTGTCAGACAAGATAACTTTCGGGACTCCCTCAACCAAGAAGTATTCTTTCTGCAATTTATTTACTAACTCTTTCGCATTAGCCTTCTAAATTGGGTGTACATTCACAATTTTTGTGAACTCATTCACAACAACCTCGAGACACAGGTAATGGACCAAAAATATCACAGGCTACAAGGTCCAATTTATTTTCTGCCTCAACACTATACATTTGGCCTTGAATCATTTTATTATTTGCCCTGACTTTTTGGCATCTGTCACACATTTCAACCCTTGCTTTTACATGCCTCCATATATTATTAAGGATCACTGTTTCACGAATTTTGGCTACACATTTTCTGGCATCATGTACATACACTGTTATTTTCCTAAGTAGTTCATCCCTCAACACTTTTGGCATGCTCTGACAAATGCACATACACTTATATTTAAATCAAAGGGTACTACCATATATTGATAACATATATCTTCAAATAAAAAAGCAGTATATTTTCTAAAGTTATAGTCCAATGGCAGATTCTAGTGAAAATAAATGGTGTGCAAGTACTTCACAACTTCGTTATAATCCCTGATCTTTGTATAAAAATGCTAATTGGCGTAGATTTCTTTAACCAGTACAAAGGCAGATTAAATTTTAATGAAAATGTAGTAATTTTTTAAATAAATAGAAAAGATGTGGTTGTACAATTTTTTTGAAAAAATAATTTGACCAATTAGGTAATGTAGAAGGATTAAAGATTTAGAGGGCCACAATAAGTATATGTATGATGTGGGAGTGGACCCTGAGGAAGATGGTACAATAAGAAAGAGAACAAAAAGTAAAAGAGGTGCCAGACTTAGAGGAGGGGACAAATTAAAAGAAGTGCGACTAGATCACAAAAATGTTTTCTCTGATCAACCTGGCTTAATCAGGGAAAATGAATGCTGAACCCACTTAGACCATCTGTCACCATGCACGCATGAGTTATTCTCCCAATACACAGGCTCTAGACAGGAGCGATATAAGGCGCCACGCCTCACCTTCTACCATAATACTCAGAAAATATCTCTGAACAATCTCCGAAACTTTGTAGCGGAAGCTGAGGATCAGCATGTACGGCGGACCTTGCGAATGGTGCGACGTTGCAATCGTTAGTTTGAATCTGAGAAGACAGAAGTCTGCACTCCCTTGCCTACTCTGACGGGACGGTCGACCATTTGGGGAAAACCTTTCCAATGCAACGCTTTCCGTGTGACCGCAGTCATGTTGCGTAGGACAATAAATTTTTCTGAGACAGAAAACCATCGTATATTTCGAGATAGAAGAAGAAAATGATTCGCGACCACGTGTTCTCTTTACTCTGGCTTTTCGAATGCTAGGGGAATTTTGTTAGTACTCCTCTGTACGACACGCCGCTCTTAGCCATGGAGAAGTTAATCCGCGAGACGCACTGATGTGCACTCTAGAAAGAAAACTCTCCTCTGGAGTAAACTTCTTGCAGAACTGTTGCTCAGTCTCTCGCGATCTCAGTGATGTTTTATAAAATTACTCTTTTGGGTCTAACGTTAAAAGTGGGTGCCTGCTCTTATTTATACTTAGGAGAATGCTTGAAGTCAAAGTGATCAGCTGAAACTAGTGTCAACTGTACTGAAATTAATCTGACTCTTACAGGAAAAAGCATTTAATTACATTGGCGTGTTTCTTGATGAAAATTAGCGTGAATTTACTGAAATTGCATACATATTATGCTATACCTGTGAACAAGCGCCACGGACAATTTCTTTGCTGCTTGTCTTATATCTCGTAGACTCATAAAGTGACACACCTGTCATGTTATGCAAGAAAGCATATTCATGTATCTGTAAGTCCAATGTACAGAACACAGCCTATTTGAAAAAGGAGAGGTCGTGACTATGGAGAGTTACGCCGAGGATTACGAGGGATTAGGAGAGTGGTATGTAAAATTCATAAACATAATTTAGAATAACTGATATTGAGATAAAATAGACAAAACAGTTTTCGTTCCAAACGCAAATTTTAATCAGGGTCTATGTAGCAAATAGCTGAAGATACACCGTGGATTATCATGTTTAATTGAAGATAGATCCCTTACAAGCTCATTCATTACTTATCACTTCAAAAGGTAGCAAGAAAACACCCTGAGGGTATGTTCTTGTTGTTGTGGTCTTCAGTCCTGAGACTGGTTTGGTGCAGCTCTCCATGCTACTCTATCCTGTACAAGCCTCTTCATCTCCCAGTACCTACCGCAACCTACATCCTTCTGAATCTGCTTAGTGTATTCATCTCTTGGTCTCCCTCTACGATTTTTACGCTCCACGCTGCCCTCCAATACTAAATTGGTGATCCCTTGATGCCTCAGAACATGTCCTACCAACCGATCCCTTCTTCTATTCAAGTTGTGCCACAATTCGGAGTAGGTATTAAAGTCTATGGAGAAGAAATAAAAACGTTGAGGTTCGCCGATGACATTGTAATTCTGTCAGAGACAGCAAATGACTGGGAAGAGCAGTTGAACGGAATGGATATGGGATGAGCATCAACAAAGGCAAAACGAGGATAATGGAATGTAGTCGAATTTAGTCGGGTGATGCTGAGGGAATTAGATTAGGAAATGAGACACTTAAAGTAGTAAAGGAGTTTTGCTATTTGATGGTCGAAGTAGAGAGGATATACACTCCTGGAAATGGAAAAAAGAACACATTGACACCGGTGTGTCAGACCCACCATACTTGCTCCGGACACTGCGAGAGGGCTGTACAAGCAATGATCACACGCACGGCACAGCGGACACACCAGGAACCGCGGTGTTGGCCGTCGAATGGCGCTAGCTGCGCAGCATTTGTGCACCGCCGCCGTCAGTGTCAGCCAGTTTCCCGTGGCATACGGAGCTCCATCGCAGTCTTTAACACTGGTAGCATGCCGTGACAGCGTGGACGTGAACCGTATGTGCAGTTGACGGACTTTGAGCGAGGGCGTATAGTGGGCATGCGGGAGGCCGGGTGGACGTACCGCCGAATTGCTCAACACGTGGGGCGTGAGGTCTCCACAGTACATCGATGTTGTCGCCAGTGGTCGGCGGAAGGTGCACGTGCCCGTCGACCTGGGACCGGACCGCAGCGACGCACGGATGCACGCCAAGACCGTAGGATCCTACGCAGTGCCGTAGGGGACCGCACCGCCACTTCCCAGCAAATTAGGGACACTGTTGCTCCTGGGGTATCGGCGAGGACCATTCGCAACCGTCTCCATGAAGCTGGGCTACGGTCCCGCACACCGTTAGGCCGTCTTCCGCTCACGCCCCAACATCGTGCAGCCCGCCTCCAGTGGTGTCGCGACAGGCGTGAATGGAGGGACGAATGGAGACGTGTCGTCTTCAGCGATGAGAGTCGCTTCTGCCTTGGTGCCAATGATGGTCGTGTGCGTGTTTGGCGCCGTGCAGGTGAGCGCCACAATCAGGACTGCATACGACCGAGGCACACAGGGCCAACACCCGGCATCATGGTGTGGGGAGCGATCTCCTACACTGGCCGTACACCACTGGTGATCGTCGAGGGGACACTGAATAGTGCACGGTACATCCAAACCGTCATCGAACCCATCGTTCTACCATTCCTAGACCGGCAAGGGAACTTGCTGTTCCAACAGGACAATGCACGTCCGCATGTATCCCGTGCCACCCAACGTGCTCTAGAAGGTGTAAGTCAACTACCCTGGCCAGCAAGATCTCCGGATCTGTCCCCCATTGAGCATGTTTGGGACTGGATGAAGCGTCGTCTCACGCGGTCTGCACGTCCAGCACGAACGCTGGTCCAACTGAGGCGCCAGGTGGAAATGGCATGGCAAGCCGTTCCACAGGACTACGTCCAGCATCTCTACGATCGTCTCCATGGGAGAATAGCAGCCTGCATTGCTGCGAAAGGTGGATATACACTGTACTAGTGCCGACATTGTGCATGCTCTGTTGCCTGTGTCTATGTGCCTGTGGTTCTGTCAGTGTGATCATGTGATGTATCTGACCCCAGGAATGGGACAATGAATTCACGGTGTTCTTATTTCAATTTCCAGGAGTGTAAAATGCAGACTTGCAATGGCAAGGAAAACGTTTCTGAAGAAGAGAAATTTGTTAACATCGAGTACAGATTTAAGTGTGAGGAAGTCATTTCTGAAAGTATTTGTATGGAGTGTAGCCATGTATGGAAGTGAAACATGGACGATAAATAGTTTGGACAAGAAGAGAATAGAAGCTTTTAAAACGTGGTGCTACAGAAGAATGCTGAAGATTAGATGGATAAATCACATAACTAATGAGGAAGTATTGAAAACCACTGCTTCCCTTTCATGCCCCTCGACTCTTATAACTACCATCTGGTTTCCGTACAAATTGTAAATAGCCTTTCGCTCCCTGTATTTTACCCCTGCCAACTTCAGAATTTGAAAGAGAGTATTCCAGTCAACATTGTCAAAAGCTTTCTCTAAGTCCTTCCTTAATCTAGCTTCTAAGATTAGTCGTAGGGTCAGTATTGCCTCACGTGTCCCAACATTTCTACGGAATCCAAACTGATCTTCCTCGAGGTCGGCTTCTAATAGTTTTTCTATTCTTCTGTAAAGAATTCGCGTTAGCATTTTGCAGCTGTGACTTATTAAACTGATAGTTCGGTAATTTTCACATCTGTAAACACCTGCTTTCTTTGGGATTGGAATTATTATATTCTTCTTGAAGTCTGAGGGTATTTCGCCTGTTTCATACATCTTGCTCACCAGATGGTAAAGTTTTGTCAGGACTGGCTCTCCCAAGGCCGTCAGTAGTTCCAATGGCATGTTGTCTACTCCGGGGGCCTTGTTTCGACTCAGGTCTTTAAGTACTCTGTCAAACTCTTCACGCAGTATCGTATCTCCCATTTCATCTTCATCTACATCCTGTTCCATTTCCATAATATTGTCCTCAAGTACATCGCCCTTGTATAGGCCTTCTATATACTCCTACCACCTTTCTGCTTTCCCTTCTTTGCTTGGAACTGGGTTTCCATCTGAGCCCTTGATGTTTATGCAAGTCGTTCTCTTATCTCCAAAGATCTCTTTAATTTTCCTGTAGGCAGTACCTATCTTACCCCTAGTGAGATAAGCCTCTACATCCTTACATTTGTCCTCTAGCCATCCCTGCTTAGCCATTTTGCACTTCCTGTCAATCTCATTTTTGAGACGTTTGTATTCCTTTTTGCCTGCTTCATTTACTGCATTTTTATATTATCTCCTTTCATCAATTAAATTCAATATTTCTTCTGTTACCCAAGGATTTCTACTAGCCCTCGTCTTTTTACCTACTTGATCCTCTGCTGCCTTCACTACTTCATCCCTCAAAGCTACCCATTCTTCTCCTACTGTATTTCTTTCCCACATTCTTTTCAATTGTTCCCTTATACTCTCCCTGAAACTCTGTACAACCTCTGATACTTTCAGTTTATCCAGGTCCCATCTCCTTAAATTTCCACCTTTTTGCAGTTTCTTCAGTTTTAATCTACAGATCATAACCAATAGATTCTGGTCAGAGTCCACATCTGCCCCTGGAAATGTCTTACAATTTAAAACCTGGTTCCTAAATCTCTGTCTAACCATTAGATAATCTATCTGAAACTTGTCAGTATCTCCAGGCTTCTTCCATGTATACAGCCTTCTTTTATGATTCTTGAACCAAGTGTTAGCTATGATTAAGTTGTGCTCTGTCCAAAATTCTACCAGGCGGCTTCCTCTTTCATTTCTTCTCCCCAATCCATATTCGCCTACTACGTTTCCTTCTCTCCCTTTTCCTACTACCAAATTCCGGTCACCGATGACTATTAAATTTTCGTCACCCTTCACTATCTGCATAATTTCTCTTATTTCATCATACATTTCTTCAATTTCTTCGTCATCTGCAGAGCTAGTTGGCATATAAACTTGTACTAATGTAGTAGGCGTGGGCTTCGTATCTATCTTGGCCATGATAATGCGTTCACTATGCTGTTTGTAGTAGCTTACCCGCATTCCTATTTTCCTAATCGTTATTAAACCTACTCCTGCATTACCCCAATTTGATTTTGTGTTTATAACTCTGTAGTCACCTGACCAGAAGTTTTGTTCCTCCTGCCACCGAACTTCACTATTTCCCACTATATCTATCTTTAACCTATCCATTTCCCTTTTCAAATTTTCTAACCTACCTGCCCGATTAAGGGATCTGACATTCCACGCTCCGATCCGTAGAACGCCAGTTTTCTTTCTCCTGGTAACGACATCCTCTTGAGTAGTCCCCGCCCGGAGATCCGAATGGGGGACTATTTTACCTCCGGAATATTTTACCCAAGAGGACGCCATCATCATTTAACCATACAGTAAAGCTGCACGCCCTCGGGAAAAATTACGGCCGTAGTTTCCCCTTGCTTTCAGCCGTTCGCAGTACCAGAACAGCAAGGCCATTTTGGTTAGTGTTACAAGGCCACATCAGTCAATCATCCAGACTATTGCCCCTGCAACTACTGCTGCCCCTCTTCAGGAACCACACGTTTGTCTGGCCTCTCAACAGATACCCCTCCGTTGTGGTTGCACCTACGGTACAGCCATCTGTATCGCTGAGGCACGCAAGCCTCCCCACCAACGGCAAGGTCCATGGTTCATGGGGGGGACTGAGGGTATAAGATATTATAAAGGAAGAACACAGGAAGTAAGGCCGTCTATGTGGACCCGAACAAGCGTTTAATTAGCATCTGACATATGTACTCGCTATGTTTCTAGAACGGGACGCACCCAAACCAAATGATAGAAATTCTGCTACCGTATTAAGGCCAAATTGTGGCTCTAGTCTTAACTGAAGATTACCTCAAGTAGTAAGGTGATTACGGAATATATTTGGCTCGAGCATACATACATATCGATGATGTTTCATTGAATGGTTCGCATACTCACACTTACTGATGGCACAGATTGAAATCTGCAGCAGTTGCTGAAGGGTTGCACTTCTGTCTCGTTGAACGATTGTCTTCAGTCGTCGTTGGTCCCGATCTTGCAGGATCTTTTTCCGGCCGCGAGTCGGAGATTTGATGTTTTACCGGATTCCTGATATTCACGGTACGCTCATGAAATGATCGTACGGGAAAATCCCCACTCCACCGCTGCCTCGGAGATGCTGTGTCCCATCGCTCGTGCGCCGACTATAACACTACGATCATACTCATTTAAATCTTGATAGCCTGCGACTGTAGTAGCAATAACCGATCTAACAATTGTACCAGATATTTGTTGTCTTACATAGGCGTTGCCGACCTCAGCGCCATATTCTTCCTGTTTACAAACCTCTGTATTTGAATACGCATGCCTATACCATTTTCTTTGGCGCTCCAATGTATAAATATTCTTAGTAACAACAGGTAACACGAAGAAAATTATTGCACTATGCTGGCCTTGGTACCTATCACAGGGAATCGCAACTATGATCATGTACATACTTGCCACTGGTGTGTGTGGATACGAAGTTGTATTGACATCCGACCATGTCTTGTGGGTGCTTTACTTTTTTTCAGGCAGTGTATAATAAAAGTTTAAATAAAAACTTAAAATGTGAAGATTTATATATAAGCAGTTAAATACTTCAAATACTTTTCGAGTTACTCAGAGATTATATACATTGCTGTTACACAGAAGATTACAGCAACCAGCCAGTTTTTATAATGGTATTTATTTACTCAAACAGTACCATTACCAGTTTCGAACCGATAGGTTCATCTTCAGACGGCTAGTTCACGTTTTACATTACATTTTGAATTTTGTTTTCCTATCTGACTAAACTTCCTTGTGGTGATGCCAATGAAGAATCCGCGCCATTACGTTCCAGGGCAGGTTGTTTATCATCTTGCAACGTCGGAAACTGTATAATGCACTTTTTCGTGTACTCGCACCCTTTATCACATGTGACGAAACTTCTATGTGTGTGAATGGTGCGAAAGTCCATCGTACAAGATGACAAACAACCTGCACTGGACACTGGAACGTAATGGCGCGGATTCTTCATTGGCATCACCGCAAGGAAGTTTCGTCAGATAGGAAAACAAAACTCAAAATTTAATGTAAAACGTGAACTAGCCGTCTGAAGATGAACCTATCGGTTCGAAACTGGTAAGAATCTGCGCCCTTACGTTCCAGGGCAGGTTGTTTATCATCTTGCAACATCGAAAACTGTATAATGCACTATTTTGTGTACTCGCACCCTTCGTCACATGTGATGAAACTTCTATGTGTGTGAATGGTGCGTTACATTATATATATATATATATATATATATATATATATATATATATATATATATATATATATATATATATATATATATAATGTATATATGTACACACACACACATATATATATATATATATATATATATATAGTCTATCGTACAGTTTTCGATTATGCAAGATGACAAACAACCTGCACTGGACACTGGAACGTAATGGCGCGGATTCTTCATTGGCATCACCGCCGCAAGGACGTTTCGTCAGATGGGGAAACAAAACTAAAAATGTAATGTAAAACGTGTACTAGCCGTCTGAAGATGAACCTATCAGTTCGAAACCGGTAACAGCACGGTTTAAATAAGTAAATAGCATTATAAAAAGTGGCTGGTTGCTGTAATCTTCTGTGTAAGAGTCATCCTACGTTTTGTACACAGCCACGGGCTCAATATGTCAGTTTTTGACAAAATAGTATTCAGAAATTCTTTGGTATTGCCTCCTAAAGTCACATGCCATTCTGAACGCTGTTTAGTGTGGTCCAGATTTTTCATTGTTTAGACACTACATGACACATAACCAAGTACCTGTTTGGACAGAATAACATCAGCGTAATTTTGACTCTTATTCGTCTGCCAGTCTCTCCCCCAATGATCTGGATTAATAGAGTTTATCTATGAAAATGGGTTTTGGAATTAGAGATAGCTATTTCGCTATAGAAGTGGGTCGACAGGTAAGTCAGAATGTTTATTGGTGATTTGGCCTATTCTTCACTATATTTGTAGTGTAGTATCTATTTGCGTTATCGCCGGATGCCAGGATACAGATGTAGCTCTGAATTTTCCAGAAATTAGTCGCACCACTTCGTCAAGCCATATGTCGTTTTTTTGTACATGTATAAGACGCATCATATAACTGCACTATATCCTCAGACACCGTAGACTAAAGCTATTTTGAGATTCTCAAGTTGTTAGCATTACTGTCGGTTTCGTTCTCAGAAGGTGCTGTAATGTATTACTTCTGGTTCTTTTTAACTTTTGACGTGTGTCTTCGATATTGTGTCTGTACCAGAGTATGCGACTAAATTTAACCTCCAGTAAGTTGAAGTTGTAATTAACGAACACATTTCCCAAATTTATTTCCTCTGAGCTAATGAACAGATTGAAAACGTAAGTTGCGCAATGAATCACTTGGAATGGGTCCAGTTCCGATTAAATATTCAAAAATCCTACGAATTTAATTGAAATTTTTTATTACCTCAGACTGGAAATTGAAAGACCATAGTGTGCAGGGTGAAGTGCTATTGATGTGCGGTTTTCACAGAATGGATTGATAGTCAAGGGCTCTGACTGTTAACCAATCAACAGATTGTAATAATAGTTACAAAGTTTTTGTGCAAACTTACACTTTTTAAATGGAACAATGCCTGTTGACACTAACAAACTAAAATTAGGGTAAATTGTAATGTGAGTGGTGTTGTTGCAGGACTGTGTGCGTGTCATTTCCGAGGTATCGTATTTTGAAAAGTTTCCACACCCACACTTGTTTGTGATATTCAACCTGAGCAGTTGCTAGGTACGATGTTGTTATATTTGCTTATTGTGTGATTGTGTGTTCCTTGAGTGAACTCCGACTTGCTGGTCAGTTGGTGTGCGACAGTCCAAGCAGTAGGTCGTGAGTGGATGATGGGACTTATTAACAATGCACAGAAAGATGAGATGCCCATGGTGCATGGAGACTTTAGCAACAATGCAGTTCGTTCTTGTTCTTATACAGTGTATGGTACAAGATATCCCAAAAGGCGTCGACCACCTCAGCAATTATTTATAAACCTCTTCAACAAGTTACGTGAAAGTGGCAGAGTAACACCTACACAGTGTAATAGAAGGAATCAAGTGACGACAAAAGAGAGGAATACCGCGCAGCTGCACAAGGAAATGGCATGACTCAGGTAAGAGTATTGCACATTCTCCATGGACATAGGTTCCATCTCTACCACATCTCTCTCCATCAAGAGCTGTAGGGAAGCGATTATGAGAACCGTGTTAACTTCTGTACATGGGCATTGAGACAAGATACTCCAGATGTATCATGTATATTGTTTAGTCATGAAGCCGCATTTACCAATGGTGGCCAAGTAAACCGCCGAAACATGCACTATTGTTTTGTTGACAATTCCCGTTGGCTTCACGAGGTAGAACCTCAGCGTCCATGGAACACTGAACACGCACAGGTATCGCAGCCGCCGAACAGACCATCTTCCACGGTTCCTTGAAGACGTTCCATTGCAGACTATGAGGTACCTATGGCACGAACGTTATGACTGTCCAGCCCATACTGCACGAATACAGCATGCCTTCACGATTTTTTTTCCGAATCGTTGAGCTGGACGTAGAGGACGGCCCATTCTCCGAATTTGACGCCTGTAGACTTTTTTTCTGTGAAAAAAGGTGAAAGACGCTGTCTACAAGAACATACCAACTACACTCAATGATATACAACGACGTATTACTGCAGCCTGCACCGACATCTCCACTGAAATGCTAGCACATGCGCAGCATTACTTCCATACTGCACTGGAAGAGTGAATCGCCACTTCCGACGGTCGTTTTGAGCACGACCTATTGTGGTCAATTGTCTCGTTACTGGTCAGAATTAACACGACTTGTGTATGAACTTCTGTTGCTCTTTAGTGTATGCTACCACAGCTATTGACAACTTTTCAAAATATGATATATCCTAAACGACTCACACCACATTTCTGCAACAAACATCTCTGACATTCTAATTTACGATATTTTTTTAGCTTGTTAATGTCACTAGACAATGTTCTATCTAAACCAGTTTATGTTCCCACAAAAAATATAAAATTGTTTACCTTTATCATCATTCATGGTGCATAGCAAATATTTTTTACTAATTATTCATAGTAATTTGTTGTCCAGCAATGTACTGAGAAACAAGTGTCATACATTAGAATTGTTTTTTTCCTCTACAATGTTGAATTGTTCTACATATCGTATAATTTTGTTCATGAAATACACTTGGAGAGGAATTAGTTATCTATTTAGTCTGACACTGCATCAACCAAATTCAGATGTCCCTTTATTGCAGCAAGATTCACATTCAACATTGGTTGTTGGGCATTGGCATTTGACCGACGGTGCCCAAAACCAAATTAGAATATTATTAGGCCAAACATATTTCTTTTACATAATTCATCTAAACCTTTAAAAGGCTTCATTTTTTAATACATTATGTCGCCATAATGGGGCACGATTTTGCTTATTTTGGATAACTGGATGCCTTGTGCTTTATCTGCTTAGTACACTAAAGTGCCAAAGAAACTGGTATAGTCATGCGTATTCAAATACAGAGATATCTAAAGATTCAGAATACGGCGCTGCTGTCGGCAACGCCTATATAAGACAACAAATGTCTGGCACATTTGTTAGATCGGTTACTGCTACTACAGTCGCAGGTTATCAAGATTTAAGTGAGTTTGAACGTGGTGTTATAGTCGGTGGTCGGGCGATGGGACACAGCATCTCCGAGGTAGCGATGAAGTGGGGTTTTCCCGTACGACCATTTCACATCTGTACCGTGAATATCGGGAATCCGGTAAAACATCAAATCCCCGACATCGCTACGTCCAGAAAAAGATCCGTGACGGAAGTGCTACCCTTCCGCAAATTGCTGCAGATTTCAATCTGGGCCATCAATAAGTGTGAGCATGCGAACCATTCAATGAAACATTATCGATATGGGCTTTCGGAGCCGAAGACCCACTCGTGTACCCTTAGTGTCTGCACGACACAAAGTTTTACACCTCGCTAGGGCCCGTCAGCACCGACACTGGACTGTTGACAACTGGTCTCGTTTCAGATTGTATCGAGCGGATGGATGTGTACGGGTATGGTGACACCTTCATGAATCCATGGACCCTGCATGTCAGCAGGAAACAGTTCAAGCTGGTGGAGGCTCTGTAATGGTATGGGGCTTGTGCAGTTGGAGTGATATGGAACCCCTGATACGTCTAGATACGACTCTGAAAGGTGACACGTATAAAAGCATCCTGTCTGAGCACCTGCATCCATTCAGGTCCGTAGTGCATTTCAACGGACTTGGGAAATTCCAGCAGAACAATGAGACACCCCAGACGTCCAGAATTGCTACGGAGTGGCTCCAGGAACACTCTTCTGAGTTAAAACATTTCCGCTGGCCAACAGACTCCCCAGATATGAACATTATTGAGCATGTTTGGGATGCCTTGCAAGGTGCTGCTCAGAAGAGATCTGCACCCCTCGCACTCTTACGGATTTATGGACAGCAGTGCAGGATTCATGGTGCCAATTCCCTCCAGCACTACCTCCGACATTAGTCGAGACCATGCCACGTCGTGTTGCGGCATTTCTGATTGCTCGCGGAGGTTCTTCACGATATTAGGCTGGCGTACGAGTTTCTTTGGCTCTTCAGTGTATATTTTGCCACGTATATTTTCATATGTTGTTATATTAAATTCTGCTTTGTGTTAGAGAAGTCTCCGTGAGCGTCTAGCAAATATGATAGCCTATACGGTGGATTCCACGCAGATGGCAACATCTCAGAACGAATTTAGGATAACTGCAAAACATGGGCATCTTTTAATCAAATACGCCCTGAACTTTAATTTTGAATTCCAATAGCCCAGGAAATTGTAGAAAGCACTGCGTATCGTTCACCCCTTTCATGTCTAATGCTGTATCACATAATTTATTTTATTTCATGGCGTAACGATTTGGTTGTTCAGCGGTTTAAACGATAAATAAGTCACCAGCCGGATCTGGCACTGGTTTCTGACCTACTGATGTGTTTGGCCGTCGCTGACCTTTATTTTATTTCAAGTCACTTCTGTATAATCGCCGTATAACGAAGAACAATATTCAGAAAAGTGACGCAAAATTAAATAGTAGTTACGTTATATGTAGAACATGAGCACACAGTAATTTTTAGAATTAACATACGTATACCTTGTTATCACGAAAATAAAGACACTGCACATTGTACCATTTGAAGTCATAGACATCTAATGCCACATACAGTAATGGAAATAAGTATTCATACACTAGAGCGTGGAAAAGTAAACTGCCTTTATTGACAATACGAAACCAAAAACACTAATTGGATATGCACTATATACATTGGCCAGTCGCCAGTGCAGCTATGCTGGTATATAGAACGAGAATGAACAAGGCTATACAAAAACAAAATACGAAAACGTCTGCCAAGTTCTCTAGTGCGCTGGGAATTAAGTATTCATACACCAACAGATAATGACACTTCAAACAAAGCCAGAACATGTTCAATACTTCGTATGCATACCCTTCCCATGTATTACTTCTCGCAACATCCGTGGCATGGAATGGACCAATTTTCTTGTAGTTTCCGAAGTGATACCTTCCCATTCTCTGTTCCAAAGGGGCCTTACTACGGATGTCGTGTTTTCTCACTCGTGTTTCCAGCGCACTACACAAGTGTTCGATGGGATTCAGGTCCGGACACTGAGCTGGTGTTTTAAGAGTATGTGGAGTGTTGTAGAGCAACCACAGCCGGACCATTTGCGCCGTTTGTTTGGGATCATTGTCCTGTTGGAAGCAATAACTTCTAGGAAGACCCAAGGCGTCAATACTCTATTGTAAGTTCTGTTTGAGAATGTTAATATACACAAATCTGTCCATGGTATCTTCCACAAACAGTAATTTTCCGACACCGGAGGCTGACATACAGCCCCATACCATCACTCCACCACTTCCGTGCTTCACCGTGGTTTGAATGTTGTTTCGGTCGAGGGCTGTATTCGGTCTCCTCCAGACCAAAATCCTACCATCATAGTGCACGATATTAAATTTGCTTTCATCACTAAACAATACAGTATCCCAGAAGTCTGCTGTCTTGGATACATGCTGTTTCGCGAAACCCATCCGCCAATTCCTGTTCTTTTTGAGAATGGTAAGAACTGCCCTTGGAGTGATGTCCTTTTGGAAGTGGTCATGTACATATGCGGATAGTGCTGACGCTGTCGTTTCCGGGTTTTTCTTGATGATTGTTAGTAGCATTCTGGTCTCTCGTGTTGTAAGCTTCTGTAGATAGAGTGTCTTTCACTGTTTACTACTACACGTCCGTCCTTATATCGCTTAATGATAGATGCACAGTCGCTCGGCTTCGTTCTATGATATTCGCAATTTCGGCATACGACTTGTGTTGAAGATATTGGGCGACAACGATGTTTCATTCCTTAATGGTCGTTTCCTTCCCCTTGCGGACCATTCTGCTGTTCCACGATACCCACGTCCGACGTGCTGTTGCTTCACGGCCACATGACTACACAAGTGTGGCACGCACTCCGGGGCTGCGTCAGCCGTTTGTTTGGTTGAAAGTAGTCCGCTATTTGAACAAAATGTCTCTGAGCACTATGGGACTCAACTGCTGAGGTCATTAGTCCCCTAGAACTTAGAACTAGTTAAACCTAACTAACCTAAGGACATCACACACATCCATGCCCGAGGCAGGATTCGAACCTGCGACCGTAGCGGTCTCGCGGTTCCAGACTGCTATGAACAAATTTTGCGCTGTCGTAGACCGTGCGGAGAGTAACATATTTTATTTTCCCATAATAGATTCACGGTTTACGGGAAGCCTCATTACCAATAACATGGTTCTCTGACGCTACATCACCGTACTTATTCGTATTGGCGCTGTGGGTGAGTTACTACACCAACACACCATCGTAGTTTGTCACCACCTACTGTATGAATACTTATTTCCATGACTGTATCTCTACACACCTAACAACTAACTGTCAGATCCCTGACACGCAGATTCAGTGATGTATTTCGTTCCAAAGACAGACAAAAAAGCTATTAATCAGATGGTCATAATATTTTGGCTCATCAATGCAATGTCACATGTGATAGACCAAACAAGACTGAAAGTGTGTTGGTCCCTTTAAACGTCAGATATCAGCTAATTTAAATATGGGGCAGGGCTGGGACTCTTACGTCACTCGCTTCCGAGCGCCGGTGGGCGCGTGCAGGTGGTGAATCCGCACGAGCTGCGAGGCCGCTGTGTGCCACAGGGACACCTGTTAGCCCTAATTAACTGCCCCCGGGCAGCGAGAGTGCGCGGCCTGCCTTGCGCCTGGACAGCGCAGTCACAAAGGCGATACCCGCCCACACAAAGCGCCGCTCTGTTTATGGGTGCCGCGCTCGGCGGGTAAAGCGTTTGCTGCTCAGCTGAGCTCGCGGGACGTCGTCCTAATGAACCACACTCTGGGGAGTGGATGGGGATGAAGAGCAGGCCGCTCGCACGCTAGTAGTCACGGTACAGCCAGATAGTCATCTACATCTACTTCTACACCTACATCTCTGCAAATTATCACACCTAACAAGGGAAACTCCCCAACGCATCCCCTTCAGGTTTAGTGGTGAGATGGCCCAATGGATATCCCGTGAAAAACTGAATACAGATCAAGCATGAAAACAGGAAGAACATGTACTGAACTTTGAAAAAAGCGAAATATAAATAGTGAACGGTCCAAGAACAAGAACTGCAACAAATAGCAACCTGAAACAGTACAGGCGTCGTGAGTAAATGGTCATGATGTTGGACTGCCAAGGCGACATGCCGTGTTCAGAATTCTCTCGTGTCATTTATTTATTTATTTATTTTCACAACATTATCAACTGTCTTTTCCTGTAATCTTGGCAATTGTCATACTACACATTAGTTATAGAATATGCGTCACGTGGTAGAACACGTTACCGTCGCAAGTAAATGTGATGAACAGTGGGAGTAGACGAGATACCACACAGACGTCTCACAGAAATGAAAACAACAGATAAACTGGCGTGAACTATATTACAACAGGGGAATTCAAGAGTCAAGATTTCCAAAACGGAACACAATTTCAAAAACGTTAAAAACACAAGTTTCGACAGAGCACAGAGAAACTGTGTGATTCATTTGTTGTAGCTTATGTGACAAACTATTATGTTTTCATCATTTCCTTGGGAGTGATCACATTCATATGAATACCTATATCGGGAAAGGAGGCATACCTCACTCACTTACCAATCGTACAAACTAGGTGCGTCGATAGATGATTCCTATCACAAACTGTCACTAATACCGTGTACGACACACCAGACGTGTTTTCCGGTGGAGGATTCAGTTGACTTGTCACCTTCTCGACTCAAAAGTTTGCGTTCCCATTCGAAAGCTACTTCGTTTCGGCTGCTACTAGAGTTGTTGTGCAGAATTAACTGTTATTATAGGTCCCTACTTTACTCCTCGTTATTGCTAACGGACGTTACAACACGACACAAACACAAATTTGGACAAAGGGAACAAGGAAAAAAAAAAAATAGTTTGACGCGAGGGAAGTTTGAACACGGCTCCTTCGCTTGGTAGTTCAACATCGTAACCCCTTACCCACGTCGCTATTACCCTGCCTGCTCACTCTACATGGCATTTCTTGTTCTTGGACCGTTCACTGTTTCTATTTCGCTTCTTTTTTTCACAGTTCAGAACATCTTATTCCTGTTCCCGTGCTTGATCTGTGTTCAGTTTTTGACGTGCTATCCAATGGGCTCTCTTACCAATAAATCTGAGGGGCGGAGGGTGCGATATGGAGTTTTGGGGAGTTTCCTTTGTGAGTAACTGGCAGAGGGTTTATCGAACCACCTTCACAATAATTCTCTGTTGTTCTGTTCTGGAATAGTGGGAGGAAAACATGAACACCTATGTATTTCCGTGCGAGCTCTGATTTCCCTTGTTGTATTATGATGCTCGTTTTCGGCGGGCAAAATTGCTAATTGAAATTTCGTGAGAAAATCCCACCGCAACGAGAAACACCTTTGTTTTAAACGTATCCACCCCAAATCCTATGCCGGCCGCGGTGGTCTAGCGGTTCTAGGCGCGCAGTCCGGAACCGCGCGACTGCTGCGGTCGCAGGTTCGAATCCTGCCTCGGGCATGGATGTATGTGATGTCCTTAGGTTAGTTAGGTTTAAGTAGTTCTAAGTTCTAGGGGACTGATGACCACAGATGTTAAGTCCCATAGCGCTCAGAGCCATTTGAACCATTTGAACCAAATCCTGTGTCATGCCCGTGTCTCGATGGAACAAAACTTGCTGCCCTTCTTTGACCTTTCTCGACGTGCTCCATTAATCGTCTCTGGTAAGGATCCCACACCGCACAGCACAACTCCAAAAGAGGACGGACCAACGTACTTGAGGCAGTGTCTTTAGTAGATCTGTTGCATCTTCTAAGTAGTTGGTTCGCCTTCCCCACAATATTTTCTGTGTCTTCTGTCAAATTAATTTGCTCACAATTGTAATTTCTGGGTTTTTAGTCGAATTTACGGAACTGATTGATTTATCGTGTAACCGAAGTTTAAAAGATTCCTTTTGCACTCATGTGGATGACCTCACACTTTTTGTTATTTAGGATCAATTGTCAATTTTCGCAACATACATACATCTTTTCTAAACCGTTTTTCAGTTTGTTTTGATCTTCTGATGAGTTTCCTAGCTGGTAAACGAAAGCGTCATCTGCAAAAAAAGCTTAAGACGGCTGCTGGGATTGTCTCCTAAATCGTTTATATGGGTAAGGAGCAGCAGAGGGCCTATAACACTACCTTAAGGAACGCCAGAAATCACTTACGTTTTACTTTATGACTTTCCGTCAGTTACTACGAACTGTTACCTCTCTGACAATAAATCACGAATCCAGTCGCATAACTTGGACGTTATTCTGTAGTACTTGAATAAATTGTTTGGGTGGTAGTTCTGAACTCAAGACTTCTTCGTAATCCTAGTTGTATTGTGTCACGTAAATTGACAGGTAACAGTTGGGTGGTCTGTATGTTATGTGATAGTGTTTGAATGGTTTCAGAGATCTCAAGGTTGAGTGTAAGGTTGATTATCTCGGCTTGTACAGTCGCGAAGTCCCGTTGCATGTTCTCAAAAGCTTCATATTGGTGGAGTATCATAGATGCAATGCTGTGTATTTGCCTAGTGGATGATAACAGGTTGTCCTCAATATGCGTTAATTGCACTTGTTGGCGTATTAACATCTCGTGATTTCGATGAGTAAACGTGGACTGATGGGGATGTAGACAATGACAGAGAGAGGCTGGAGGAGGAGTTGGACAGAGACAGAGGAAGGAGGATGACAGAGAGCAGGTAGGAGGAGATGAAAAAATGAGATGGTGGAGATAAATCGAGGGAGGGAGAAGGGGTAAATGGACAGAGAGATGGGGGAAGAATATATGCACCAATAGATGGATTAGGAGGACAACAATATAGACAAGGGATGAGGAGAAGGACATAAAGGCTGGAAAAAGACGACAGACACAGAAAGGGAGAGGATGAGAGAGGTTGGAGATAGACATGGAAATGGACAGGGCGAGCTGGAGGCGGATGGACAGAGAGATGGGAGAGAAGGAATTTCACAGCGATAGAAGGAGGAGGAGGAGTAGAAGGAGGAGGTGATGGACGGAGGATGAGATAGACAAAGACATGGGCAAGAAGATGGTCAGAGATGGGAGGAGGAGATGAACTGAGAGAGGGGGGATTGAGACAGAGAGAGGGTGAGGATGAGATGGACAGAGAGAGGTGGGTGGAGACTAGACAGATAGGAGGAGGAAATGGAAAGAAATGGGGGAGAAGGAGATAAACAGAAATAGGGGGAAAGATGAGATGGACAGAGGGGTGAAACAGAAGACAGAGAGAGGAGGAGGACGAGATGGTCAGAGAGACGGGGGTGGAGGTGATGAAGAAAGTGAGAAGAAGTTGCAAAGAAATAGGGGTAAAAGGATATGACCAGAGGTAAAGTAGGGAGGAGATGGACAGAGATGGAGTAGAAGGTGGACAGAGAGAGGTGTACTTAAGTAAACAGAGAAGAGGCAGGAGGAGATCACCAGGGAGAGGGGAGACGAGTAGGTGACCAAAGACAGAACGAGGAGGTTTTCTAAAGAGAAAGGGCGACAGAAATGTGTAGAGAGAATGTGGACAAGATGGAGAGAGAAGTGAGGAGAAGATGGACTAAGAGAGGTAGGAGGAAGTGTTGGATAGAGACAGGGGTCGGGGCAGCTGGAGACAGACAGGGAAATATGAAGGGAGGACAGTCAAGCGGATGATCAGAGGATGAAAGAGAAAATGGGAAGAAGATGGACTTAGAGAGGGGGAAGGAGATAAACAGAAATGATAGAGGAGTAGGCAGGCAGTGAGGGGGGGGGCAAGGACATGGGCAGAGAGTGGGAGGAGGAAAAGGTTAGAAAAAGGAGGAAAGGATGTATAGAGAGAGGGCAGAAGAAGATGGACAAAGAGGAGGAGAAGGAGATAGACAGAAACAGGGTGGAGGGAGAGAAAGACTGAGACATGGCGGGGATATCAGTAGTGATATGGGAGGAGTAGCACTTGCAACCTACTTCCTCAATTATCTGCTGGATGTATTCCAATCTCTGTCTTCCTCTACCGTTTTTGCCCTCTACAGCTCCCTCTAGTAACATGGAAGTCAATCCCTGATGTCTTA
This sequence comes from Schistocerca serialis cubense, assembly GCF_023864345.2. NCBI lineage: Eukaryota > Metazoa > Arthropoda > Insecta > Orthoptera > Acrididae > Schistocerca > Schistocerca serialis. Next base: position 295,801,975 of record NC_064639.1, read on the forward strand.
ACAGAAATCCTACCATCCTGTCCCTTGTGCTTGTCAGTGTTTTCCACATATTCCTTTCCCCTTCGATTCTGTGCAGAACCCTCTTATTCCTTACCTTATCAGTCCACCTAATTTTCAACATTCGTCTGTAGCACCTTGTCTCAAATGCTTCGATTCTCTTCTGTTCCGGTTTTCCCACAGTCCATGTTTCACTTCCATACAAAGCTGTGCTCCAAACGTATATTCTAAGATATTTCTTTTTTTAAAATTAAGGCCTATGTTTGATATTAGCAGACTTCTCTTGGCCAGGAATGTCCTTTTTGCCAGTTCCACTCTTCTTTTGATGTCCAACTTACTCCATCCGTCACTGGCTATTTTGCTGCCTACACAGCATAATTTCTTCATCTACTTCGTGACGATCAACGGTGATGTTAAGTTTCTCGATGTTCTCAGTTCTGCTATTTCTCATTACTTTCGTCTTTCTTCGATTTACTCTCAATCCATATTCTGTACTCATTAGACAGTTCATTCCATTCAACAGATCATGTAATTCTTCATCGCTTTCACTCAGGATAGCAATGTCATTAGCGAATTTTGAATTTCAATTATTCTCCTGAACCTTTCCTTTATATCCATCACTGCTTCTTCGATGTGTAGACGGAATAGTAGGGGTGAAAGACTACATCCCCGTCTTACACCCTTTTCAATCCGAGCATTTCGTTCTTGGCCGTCCACTCTTATTATTCTGTCTTGGTTCACGTACATATTGCATATGACCCGTCTCTCCTTATGCTTACCCTATTTTTCTCAGAATTTCGAATATCTTGCAGCACTTTAACTTGTCGAAGGCTTTTTTTAGGTCGACAAATCCTATGTATGTGTCCTGATTTTTCTTTATTCTTGCTTCCGTTATCAATCGCAACGTCATAATTGCTTCTCTGGTACCTTTGACTGTCCTAAAGCCAAACTGTTCGTCATCTAACACATCTTCAATTTTCTTTTCCGTTTTTCTCTATATTATTCTTGATGGCAACTTGGATGCATGAACTGTTAAGCAGATTGTGCGATAATTCTGGCACTTGTCAGCTCTTCCAGTCTTCGGAATTGTCTGGACGATATTTTTCCGAAAGTCAGACGGTACATTGCCAGACTCATATATTCTACACAACAACGTGAATAGTCGTTTTGTTGACACTTCCCCTAACGATTTTAGAAATTATGATGGAATGTTATCGATCCCTTCTGCCTTATTTGATCTTAAGTGCTCCAAATCTCTCTTACATTCTGATTCTAATACTGGATCCCGTATCTGTTCTAAATCCACTCCTGTTTCTTCTAATATCACATCAGAGAAATCTTTCCCCTGATAGAGGTCCTCAATGTACTCTTTCCATCCATTCGGTCTCTCCTCTGCATTTAAGAATGGAATCCCTGTTGCACTCTTAATATTACACCCTTGCTTTTAACTTCACTGAAGGTTGTTTTTACTTTCCTGTACGCTGAGTCAGTCCTTCCACCTATCATTTCTTTTTCGATTTCTTCACATTTTTCTTGCAGCCATTTCGTCTTAGCTTCCCTGCACTTCCTGTTTATTTCATCCTTCAGAGACTTGTATTTCTCTATTCCTGAATTTCCCTGAACACTTTCGTACTTCCTTCTTTCATCAATCAGCCAAAGTATTTCTTCTGTTACCCGTGGTTTCTTTGCAGTTACCTTTCTTGTACCTGTGTTTTTATTTCCAGCTTCTGTGATTACCCTTTTTAGAAATGTCTATTCCTATTCAACTGTACTGCCTACTGTACTATTCTTTATTGCTGTATCTACAGCTTTAGAGAATTTCAAGTGTATCTCGTCATTCCTTAGTACTTCCATATCCTTCCTGACTTTTTTGCATATTGGTTCCTCCTGACTATTCTCTTAAATTTCAGCCTACTATTAATCACTACTACATTGTGATCTCAATCTGTATCTGCTCCTGGGTACGCCTTACAATCCCGAATCTCATTTCGGAATCTCTGTCTGGCCATGATGTAATCTAACTGATATCTTCCCATATCGCCAGGCGTTTTCCTAGTATACCTCCTCCTCTTGTACTGTAGTTATGGTACACAAATGGAGAGGATGAGATGGACAGGAAGAGAGAGGAGAACAAGATAGGCAGGGGGAACAAGGAGAAGAAGGTTGACAGAGAGAGAGGAGCAGGAGACTGATAGAGAGACAATGAAGAAAGTTTGGAAATTTGTGGTAAGGTCCTATGGGACCAAACTGCGGAGGTCATCGGTCCCTAAGCTTATGCACTACTTAACCTAACTTAAATTAACTTACGCTAAGGACAACACAAACCCCCATCCCGAGGGAGAACTCGAACCTCCTATGGGGGGAGCCATGCACGCCATGACATGGTGCCTCGAACCAAGGGATAGACAATGGAGAAGAAAGACAGAGAGGGGAGGAGGGGAGAATGGATAGAGAGATTGCGGTAAGTGGTACAGAGAAAGGAAGAGGGGAATGGTCAGAGAGGAACACGGGGAGAGGGACATTGGATGGTTGATGTGAAGATGCACAGAGAGAGGGGAGGAGCATATGGACAGAGAGGCAGAAGAGGAGGATCAATAATTCAAGAACACTCTTAATCGCATTTATTATTGTCATAATACCGCCAACCGGTTTCAACCCGACGTAGGGGTCATCTTCTGGGCGTTTACACCATTGGTCGACTGCTACGTAACGGTAGACAGGAGTGACACCACCAGCGGTCGACCAATGGTGCAAACGCCCAGAAGATGACCCCTACGTCGGGTTGAAACCTGTTGGTGGTATTATAACAATAATAAATGCGATCAAGACTGTTCTTGAATTACTGTTTAATCATACTAATTTCTGCTTCTCTCCACAACCATGTTGTCCAAAAAAGAAGAGGAGGAGTTGGACAGAGAGATGGGAAGGAGAAGATGGATGGGAAGAGGTGTGTAGATACAGTTGTACAGAGAGAGAGGGAGTATGTGTTGGACAGAGAGATAGGCAATGAGAAGATGGTCGCAGAGAGAGAAGAAGGGAGTGATGGATAGAGTAGTGGCTATAGATAGGGGGAAGAGGAAATGGACAAAGAGAGTGGGGAGACGGAGTTCTACAGTGAGAGGGGAGATGCGAAAATGTCGGTAGAGAGAGAAGTAGGATATGGACAGAGAAGAGAGAAGTAGGATATGAACAGAGAGAGAGGTGAATGTTGAGGTTGACAGAGAGAGTGGGAAAGAAAAGTTACACGGGTAGACAGGAAAAGATGGACAGAAATAAGGATGAAGATGAGATGGTGCCTCGAGCCATGCGGCTACCCCACATGGCATAGACAATGGAGAAAAGTCAGATATTCAGAGGAAGGGGAATATGGAGATGGATATTGAGTAAGTGGGAAGAGGAAACTGAGATAGGGGGACAAGAAAATGGACAGGAGAAGTGCAAGTAGGAGATGGACAGAGAGAGAAGTGAGGAGAAGATGGACAGAGAGAAGAGAAGAGAAGTGGCTAGGGAGGGGGAGGTGGACAGGTTGGACAGAGAGGACTCTAGGGACAGAAAGATGGGGAAGGAGAAGGTGGACCAGAAAGGAGGGAGGAAGAGATGGATAGAAGAGAGGGAGGGGGAGATAGAGGGTATGGGTGAAAGTAGAACACTGAATGTGATGGAAGTGGTGGAAAGAAAGACTGAGAACGAGGAGTTGGACAAAGGGAGAATGGAGGAGGAGACTGACAGTGAAAGGTATGGAGAAAGACAGACAAAGGGGGGAGATGGATAGAGGGATAAGGTAGAAATGAGGAGAGATTGGAGGAGGAGGAGGAGATGCACAGAGACAGGAGAAGGGAGTAGTGGACAGAGCAGGGGGAGATAGACAGAGAAAGTGGGTAGAGGACAGAGAGGGATTAGGAGATGGATAGAGAGATGGTTGAGGAGGAGATGGACAGAGAGAGAGCGAAGGTGTGGACAGAGAGTGAGGAGATAGACATAGACAGTGCAGAAGTTGATGGACAGAGCCAGGGGAAGGAAATGGACTTAGAGAGGGGGAAGAGGAAATGGTCAGAGTGGATACAGGAGTAGATGGACAGAGAGGTGCAGGAGGAGGATATAGAGGGAATAAGGGAAGAGATGAACAGAGAGAGAGAGTGTGTGAGGAGGGGATGAACAGTGTCGGTTACAAGATCAGGCAGAGCAGCACTGCTAGTTCCTGCTACTAATTAGGCGAGTACATCATTCGCTTGTTACATATTTTTAAGAGCTTCAAACAGGAGCGACTTATTTTCTGTTATCTGGGTAGTTACTAGTTTATTTTTGTAATTTCTTGTGTGTTTGAGTGCTTACTAGGCAGAACCTTTTATTTCAATAACAGTGTAGCGTACAGTACCGCCGTTGTTATCGACGAGTGTATCGACCCTCGTATCGTACAGGCTTTTGTTTGGTTGGTTAGAACAGCTCAGTGCCGGTTAGACGGTCAGCGAGAGCGGCACTGCTAGTTCCTGCTACTAATAAGGCAAGTACACCGTTTGCTTGTTACATATTTTTACGAGCTTCAAACAGGAGCGACTGCAGTAATGGATAGGAACTGTGATTGTTGTGTACAGATATGAGCTGAGTTGGCGACCCTTCGCTCACAGCGCCAGGCTGCTTTGGCTTCCGCCACACAGCTTGAGGCTGCTGCAAAGGGCGCCACTGTGGGGGACTGAATGCAGGGATGCAAGGGACGTCAAGCACATCCCACGTGTACTCCGATCGGTCCATTGCTGTGGCCGCACCGGGTACTGCCTGCACTGAGGTAGACCTCTCACCTATGGTCGAGTGGGAGATCATTCCAAAGTCTGGCAGGCAGCGAAAATCTTTCCGAGGGGCCGATCATAGGGCATCCCCGGTTCGTTTGACGACAAGGTTTCGGGTGTTATCTGTGGCTGACGATGTCTCTGAGCCGGATACAGTCGTCCACCCTGTTCCAGAGGAAGCTTCTCGGCCTGCAAGGTCTGGGCATTCACAGAGGGTGAGTTTGCTGGTAGTTGGAAGCTCCAACGTTAAGTGCATAATGAGGCCCCTTAGGAACATGGCTGCCAAGGAGGGGAAGGAAGCCAGTGTGCATTCCGTGTGAATTCCAGGTGGAATCACTCCAGATGTGGAAAGGGTCCTTCCGGATGCCATGAAGAGTACAGGGTGCTGCCAACTGCAGGTGGTGGCTCATGTCAGTATCAATGACGTGTGTCGCTTTGGATCGGAGCAGATTCTCTCTGGTTTTGGGGGGCTAGCGGAAATGGTAAAGACTGCAGTCTTGCTTCCGAGATTAAGGCGGAGCTCACCATCTGCAGCAAAGTCGATAGAAACGACTGTGGTCCTTTGGTGCAGAGCCGATCGGAGGGTCTGAATCAGAGCCTCAGGCGGTTCTATGACCGTGTACGCTGCAGATCCTTGACTTGCGCCATCTGGTGGTGGGTTTCCAGGTTCCACTTAATAGGTCAGGAGTCCACCACACACAGGAGGTGGCTACACGGGTAGCGGGGGCTGTGTGGAAGGGTTGGGTTGGGTTGTTTTGGGCAAGGAGACCAGACAGCGAGGTCATCGGTCTCATCGGATTACGGAAGGACGGGGAAGGAAGTCGGCCGTGCTCTTTGAAAGGAACTATCCCGGCATTTGCCTGGAGCGATTTAGGGAAATCACGGAAAACCTAAATCAGGATGGCCGGACGCGGGATTGAACCGTCGTCCTCCCGAATGCGAGTCCAGTGTTTAACCACTGCGCCACCTCACTCGGTGGAAAGGACTGGTTGGTTTCTTCAGTTAGAGTGTCTCAGGGAACCACAGAAGGGACATCCATCTAAAAGTGGGCAGGTAAAACACAGTAAGGTAGTTGTAGAAACGATTGGTATTGCAGTTGTAAATTGTCCTAGCTGTGTTAGGAAAGAACCAGAGCTCCAAGCTCTAATAGATAGCACTGAAGCTCAAATAGTTGTAGGTACAGAGAGCTGGCTAAAGCCGCCAATAAGTTCAGCTGAAATTTTTTCAAAAGATCTAACAGTGTTCAGAAAGGATAGATTAAATACAGTTGGTGGTGGAGTATTTATTGCTGTCAGAGGTAGTTTGCCTTGTAGCGAAACTGAAGTAGATAGTTCGTGTTAAATAGTATGTCTAGGGATTATACCTGACAATCGGACTAAACTATTGAGTCGTTTTACTGACCCCCGACTCAGAAGATACAGTTGCTGTACAGTTCAAAGAAAACTTGAGTCTCATTTCAAATACGTACCCCGCTCACACAACTATAGTCGGTGGTGACTTAAATCTACCCTCGATATGCTGGAAAAATTATACGTTTAAAGCCGGCGGCAGGCATAAAACGTCATCCGAAATTGTATTGAATGCTTTCTAAGACAATTATTTTGAACAATTAGTTCATGAGCCCACTCGAAGCGTAAATGGTTGCGAAAGCATACTTGGCCTTTTAGCAACAAATAATCCTGGACAAATAGTGAGTATTGTGACGAATACAAGCATTAACGACCAAAAGGCAGTTCTGCTAGGCTGAATAGCGTAACACCTACAACCATCAAAAAGAAACGCAAAGTATATCTATTTAAAAAAGCTGATAAAAATGGTCTTAACGCCTTTTTAAAAGACAGTCTTCACTCCTTTAGATCTTATCATGTAAGTGTAGAAAAGTTGTGGAATGTTTTCAAAGAGATAGTATCGACAGCAATTGAGAGGTATATACCACATAAATTAATAAGTGATGGTACTGATCCCTCATGGTACACAAAACGGGTCAGATCGTTGTTGCAGAAGCAACGAAAAAAGCATGCCAAATTTAAAAGAACGCTAAATCCCCAAGATTGGCAAAGTTTTACAGAAGTTCGAAATATGGCGCGTACTTCAATGCAAGATGCTTTTAATAATTTCCACAACGAAATTTTGTCTCGAAATCTGGCAGAAAACCCAAAGAGATTCTGGTCATACATAAAGCACGCCAGTGGCAAGACGCAATCAATACCTTCACTGCGCGATAACAACGGTGAAGTCACTGATGACAGTGCAACTAAAGCAGAGTTATTAAACACGGTTTTCCGAAACTACTTCACCAAAGAAGACGAAGTAAATATTCCTGAATTCCAATCAAGAACAACTTCCAATATAATAAACATAGAAGTAGACATCTTCGGTGTAACAAAGCAGCTCAAATCACTTAGTAAAGGCAAGGTCTCCGGTCCAGATTGTATACCAGTCAGGTTCCTCTCAAAGTATGCTGATAAAATAGCTCCATATTTAGCAATTATATACAACCATTCGCTCACAGAAAGATCAGTACCTAAAGGCTGGAAAAATGTTCAAGTCACACCAATACCCAAAAGGGGAAGTAGGAGTAATCCGATGAATTACAGGCCTATATCACTAACGTCGATTTGCAGTAGCGTTTTGGAACATTTACTGTATTCGAACATTATGAAGTACCTCGAAGAAAACGATTTATTGACACATAGTCAGCATGGTTTCAGAAAATATCGTACTTGTGAAACACAACTATCTCTTTATACTCATAAAGTAAGAAGTGCTATCGACAGGGGATGTCAAATTGATTCCATATTTTTTAGATTTCCAGAAGGCTTTCGACACTGTTCCTCACAAGCGTCTTTTAACCAAACTGCGTGCCTACGGAGTATCGCAGCGTTGTGTGACTGGATTCGTGATTTCCTGTCAGAAAGGCCACAGATGGAAAGTCATCGAGTAAAACAGAAGTAATATCCGGCGTCCCTCAAGAAAGTGCTATAGACCCTCTATTGTTCCTGATCTATATTAACGACATAGGAGACAATCTTAGTAGCCGTCTTCGTTGTTTGCAGATGATACTGTCATTTACCACCTTGTAAAGTCATCAGATGATCAAAACGACTTCCAAAATGATAAGATATCTCTATGGTGCGAAAAGTGGCAATTGACCCTGAATAAGGAAAAGTGTGAAGTTATTCACATGAGTACTAAAAGAAATCAGCTAAATTTCGATTAAGTCACACAAATCTGAAGGCTGTAAATTCAACTAAATACTTAGGGATTACAATTACAAATAACCTAAATTGGAATGATCACATAGATAATATTGTGGGTAGAGCAAACCAAAGACTGCGATTCATTGGCAGAACAATTAGAAGGTGCTACAGGTCTAGTAAAGAGACCACTTACACCACCATTGTCCGCCCTATTCTGGAGTATTGCCGTGCGGTGTGGGATCCGCATCAGGTTGGACTGACGGATGACAACGAAACAGTACAAAAAAGGGCAGCTCGTTTTGTATTATCGCGAAATACGGGAGATAGTGTCACAGACATGATACGTGAACTGGAGTGGCAATCATTAAAACAAAGGCGTTTTTCGTTGCGACGGGATCTTCTCATGAAATTTCAATCACCAGTTTTCGCCTCCGATTGCGAAAGCGTTCTGTTGGCACCCACCTACATAGGGAGAAATGATCATCACGATAAAAAATAAGAGAAACCAGGGCTCGCACAGAAAAATTGAAGTGCTCGTTTTTCCCGCGTGTAGTTCGAGAGTGGAACGGTAGAGAGGCAGCATGAAGGTGGTTCATTGGACCCTTTGCCAGGCACTTTATTGTAAATAGCAGAGTAAACACGTAGATGTAGAACAGAGACTTGGGTGAAGAGAATGGCAAAGAGTGGGGAGGTGGAGGTGGACAGGGAGGGGGAGGATAAGATAAGCAGCAAAAGGGGGAGATGGACAGTTAGAGGGCAGATGAGGAGATGGACCAGGTGAGGGAAGGGAGTGACGTATATGCAACCAATATATGTGTAACGTAGCTACAGCCAGTATTGCCTATGTTCGTCTCGATAAGCAACCTGAGCTATCAGTAAACGGAATCTAACCTTCATAACACTGTGTGCATGTTATATGAGTGTCAGTTTCACTGTCATTTCAGCCCTCAACAGATCGTTACATGGAAAACTTAAAACCAACATTTGGATAAGCTATCTCACTGCGTCTTTGAACAAAAATTTGCAAGTGATACAGAATCTGACTTGTGCAATGGAATATACTTAACTAGAGTACACGACATGTTGTGGTGTGTCAGTGTCCGTTTTGGCACAAGTTTTGTACTCACCTCTTTAGATGACCGCCTTTTTATACGGCTCAAAGTGGTTCAAATGGCTCTAAGCACTATGGGGCTTAACATCTGAGGTCATCAGACCGCTAGACTTAGAACTACTTAAACCTAACTAACCTAAGGACATCACACACATCCATGACCAAGGCAGGATTCGAAACTGCGACCGCAGCAGCAGCCTTTTTTACATGTGGATTACAGCAATTCGCAGCAGCATGCAGCAGCGGCGGCTAAAGCTTATTGTTACTAAGAATGAATTTGATAAAAAGGAGTTTGATTGGGTCCTGTTAACTACTAAATAACGTTTGAGAAGGGATTTCATTAATTAATTCTATTTAAGACTTCATAATCATCATGAACAAGTAATAATAACGACTATGACAAATGACATAGTGTCAACAGTGGCTGAGTGCCAGGTTAACAAATTAATTCAATTTCAAAATTGCATAAACATTTAATAACCACAGCATATTATTTGGAGGATAAGAAGGCTTCTTTCACTGACAAGCAAAACATGGGATTATTGCAAACTCGGACTAACGATCATGAGCCTAACCCTGCAATTGCTTTTGCGGTATGCTTGCGAATTTTACCTTTAATTCCTTCTTCAAGCGTAGTTGAGCCATCTAGATCTCTCCTAGCCATATAAATGAAATCAGGCCTTGAGTGTGGTAAGATCTGCCATCATCGACGTGAGGGCAGCGTGACACGTCTTCTGTCTCCGAGCTCTCGACAGCCACTACTCTTCCATTTTCGCAGACAGACCTCGTCTCACAACAAAACTCCCATGTTTCGCCCTCAGATTGTTACTATCGATATCTGAGTGCTTACACAATGCAAAGAATAGGTTAAGTTGGATATATTGTTTTGGGTAATGGAGAGTTTTGACACGCTCCTTACAATAGACAGAGAGAGGGGGATGTGGGTAGAGTGCCTGGGAGGACACTGACAGAGAGGCAAGGAGGAGGAGATGGATGGAGAGAGGTTGGAGATTGAGATGGTCAGTTATGAGAGTGTGGAGGAGTTGGGCAGAGAGAGGGGGTAGAAGAATTCGCGTGGAGAGAGAGCAGAGGAGGAGATGAATAGAAAAGTACTGAGTATCACTGTGAGGATTACTTGACCTCTTAGCCACAAACAATCCAGAGCTAATAGAGAGCATCATGACTGATACAGGGATTAGTGATCACAAGGTCGTTGTAGCTAGGCTCAATACCGTTTCTTCCAAGTCCACCAGAAACAAACGCAAAATAATTTTATTTAAAAAAGCGGATAAAGTGTCACTAGAAGCCTTCCTAAGAGACAATCTCCATTCCTTACGAACTGACTATGCAAATGTAGACGAGATGTGGCTCAAATTCAAAGATACAGTAGCAACAGCAATTGAGAGATTCATACCTCATAAATTGGTGAGAGATGGAACTGATCCCCCATGGTACACAAAACAGGTCCGAACGCTGTTGCAGAGGCAACGGAAAAAGCATGCGAAGTTCAGAAGAACGCGAAATCCCGAAGATTAGCTAAAATTTACAGACGCGCGAAATTTGGAACGGACATCAATGCGAGATGCCTTTAATAGGTTCCACAACGAAACATTGTCTCGAAATTTGGTAGAAAATCCGAAGATATTCTGGTCGTATGTAAAGTACACAAGCGGCAAGACAAAGTCAATACCTTCGCTGAGCAGTGCCGATGGCACTGTTACCGACGACTGTGCCGCTAAAGCGGAGTTATTGAACGCAGTTTTCCGAAATTCCTTCACCAGGGAATACGAATGGAATATTCCAGAATTTGAAACACGAACAGCTGCTAGCATGAGTTTCTTAAAAGTAGATACTTTAGGGGTTGCGAAGCAACTCAAATCGGTTGATGCGGGCAAGTCTTCAGGTCCAGATTGTATACCGATTAGGTTCCTGTAAGATTACGCTGATACAAAAGCTCCCTACTTAGCAATCATATACAAACGCTCTCTCACCGATACATCTGTACCTGCAGATTGGAAAATTGCAAAGGTCGCACCAGTGTTTAAGAAGGGTAGTAGCAAAGACCTATATCATTGACGTCGGTTTGCAGTAGGGTTTTGGAGCATATACTGTATTCAAACATTATGAATCACCTCGAAGGGAACGATCTATTGATACGTAATCAGCATGGTTTCAGAAAACATCGTTCTTGTGCAACGCAGCTAGCTCTTTATTCGCACTAAGTAACGGCCGCTATCGACAGGGGATCTCAAGTTGATTCCGTATTTCTAGATTTACGGAAAGCTTTTGACACCGTTCCTCACAAGCGACTTCTAATCAAGCTGCGCGCCTATGGGGTAGCGTCTCAGTTGTGCGACTGGATTCGTGATTTCCTGTCGGGAAGGTCGCAGTTCGTAGTAATACACGGCAAATCATCGAGTAAAACTGAAGTGGTATCAGGTGTTCCCCAGGGAAGCGTCCTGGGACCTCCGCTGTTCCTGATCTATATAAATGACCTGGGTGACAATCTGAGTAGTTCTCTTAGGTTGTTCGCAGATGATGCCTTAATTTACCGTCTAGTAAGGTCATCCGAAGACCAGTATCAGTTGCAAAGCGATTTAGAAAAGATTGCTGTATGGTGTGGCAGGTGGCAGTTGGCGCTTAATATCGAAAAGTGTGAGGTGATCCACATGAGCTCTAAAAGAAATCCGTTGGAATTCGATTAATCGATAAATAGTACAATTCTCAAGGCTGTCAATTCAACTAAGTACCTGGGTGTAAAAATTACGAACAACTTCAGTTGGAAAGACTACATAGATAATATTGTGGGGAAAGCGAGATAAGGGTTGCGTTTCATTGGCAGGACACTTAGAAGATGCAACAAGTCCACTAAAGAGACAGCTTACACTACACTCTTTCGTCCTCTGTTAGAATATTGCTGCGCGGTGTGGGATCCTTACCAGGTGGAATTGACGGAGGACATCGAAATGGTGCAAAAAAGGGCAGCTCGTTTTGTATTATCACGTAATAGGGGAGAGATTGTGTCAGGTATGATACGCGAGTTGGGATGGAAGTCATTAAAGCAAAGACGTTTTTTATCGCGGCGAGATCTATTTACAAAATTTCAGTCACCAACATACTCTTCCGAATGCGAAAATATTTTGTTGAGCCCAACCTACATAGGTAGGAATGATCATCAAAATAAAATAAGAGAAATCAGAGCTCGAACAGAAAGGTTTAGGTGTTCGTTTTTCCCGCGGGCTGTTCGGGAGTGGAATGGTGGGGAGATAGTATGATTGTGGTTCGATGAACCCTCTGCCAAGCACTTAAATGTGAATTGCAGAGTAATCATGTAGATGTAGATGTACAGTATGAACCCCTACTTACCAAAGGGGTGGGATGACGGTAAATACTGATAGACATTTAAACTTAACTTAGGAATGTCCAGAGTAATTTCACCCTAATTGTATACATCCATTTGTCTTTACTTGTATAAAAATAAAATGAGTTTAACAATGTTTACTTACCATAACTAGGGAGAAGGAAATGTACAGGGAGAGGAGGGAGCAAGAGTTTGACAGAGAGGGGATTGAGAAGATGGACTGAGATAGGGTAAGGAGGAGACGGAGAGAAAGATGAGAAGCCATAACACGTAAATGTATTCGATAATGACCCATTTAGAATCGAATCCGTAGTTTTTGTGGTCGTTAGGCTCATTGGTGACGAACTGTTTGATAAGGTGACCGACCAAGCAGTCAGGAATTTAAAGGTTGTTCATTTTTGTCATCATCCGTGCAGTTTATTCTTTATTTTCTACCGATTTCAGTCATAGTTGCTATTCTCACAGAAATAACGAAAGCTATACATTAGATGGATACGTAATTCAGATTCAATACGGTCAATTGGAAACCATTTTATGAAGTTGAACTGCTTATTCATCTAATATACAGCTTCTGTTCTGTGTGAAGATCGTCGCTACTATTGAAACCAGTAGAACATAAGCAATAAATTGTTCAATAAATTGTTCAGCTGATGACAAACATGCAATTCTTCTCACTGGTGACAGTCCGGTGACACTTCGTCCTTAGGTGTGTGTGTGTGTGTGTGTGTGTGTGTGTGTGTGTGTGTGTGTGTTTGTGTGTGTGTGTTCGGTTTCTAGAGACATAATATAAAGACAGTAACGTATCAGCTCATCTCTGTAACTGCTGAAGATTTATGCCAGACTGACCAGACGTAACACATTTAATCTGCATAAAAATAAGACTGCCTAAAGCCCCTACAGCTGAAGGTAGGGCTATGGTGGTGCACGCACGCCTGGGGCAGTTTCAACCAAATTTGGTGTATATATGACTCATTTTTGTTCAAAAATACTGTGAGATTAATACATTTCTATCACCCTACAGATGGATATTGGAGTGTCAAAGTAATGATAAGTAAAAATTTAATAAAACGAGCTGTTCGTAATTCTTTCCTGAATTTTGTTGACTTGAAATACCTTGAAGTATGAAGCGCAATTTGTCTATTGTTTGTGCTGTTCAGTGTTTCAACCAAGTCGCGATAATGTGCAAAGCAGTGAACTAATACGTTTGTCAACGTGTCTAGGGACCAAATATCATTCCACACGGTTGAATAACACAGATCAATTTGACATCCGCTCTAACAGTCATATGGTCCAAAACAGCAATCAGATACGTGTGTTTGCAATATATCTGACAAACGCGTACGCGGGTGAAGCCGCTGGTAAAAAGTTAGTTTCCAACCAAACTTATTTTCCACTAACGTACATCAGTTGTTGAAAGACTATATTAACTAGAAGAAAATTGTCTGCAGCATCGTAAAAAAAACGAGTTGGTCTACCTTTGGAAAAATGGAAGGCTACATGCTACCAGGTGCAGATGTCTCATTCAGTTGCCCATGGCTGTAAATAGGCCTCTGTTCTTACAAAACGTAGAAAACTCGTGCTATCTGCTAAATACAAGTCAAGCAAATACCATATTAATCAAACAGCAGCCATATGTAACTACACTATCGGCCATTAAAATTGATACACCACGAAGACGACGTGCTACAGACGTGAAACTTACCCAACAGGAAGAAGATGCTGTGATATGCAAATGATTAGCTTTTCAGAGCATTTACACAAGGTTGGCTTTGGTGGCGACACCTACAACGTGCTGACATGAGGAAAGTTTCCAACCGATTTCTCATACACAAACAGCAGTTGACCGGCGTTAACTGATGAAACGTTGTTGTGATGCCTCCTGTAAGGAGGAGAAATGCGTACCATCACGTTTTCGACTTTGATAGAGGTCAGATTGTAGCCTATCGCGATTGCGGTTTATCGTATCGCGACATTGCTTCTCGCGTTGGTCGAGATCCAATGCCTGTTAGCAGAATATGGAATCTGTGGGTTCAGGAGGGTAATATGGAACGCCGTCTTGGATCCCAACGGCCTCGTATCACTAGCAATCGAGATGACAGGCATCTTATTCACATGGCTGTAACGGATAGTGCAGCCACGTCTCGATCCCTGAGTCAACAAATGGGAACGTTTGCAAGACAACAACCATCTGCGCGAACAGTTCGACGACGTTTGCAGCAGCATGGACTATTAGCTCGGAGACCATGGCTGTGGTTACCCTTGACACTGCATCACAGACAGGAGCGCCTGCGATGGTGTACTCAACGACGAACCTAGGTGCACTAATCGTAATTTTTTCGGATGAATCCAGGTTCTGTTTACAGCATAATTATGGTCGCATCCGTGTTTGGCGACATTGCGCTGAACGCACTTTGTAAGCGTGCACTCGTCATCGCCATACTGGCGTATCACACGGCGTGATGGTATGGGGTGCCATTGGTTCTACGTCTCGGTCACTTCTTGCTCGCATTGACGGCACTTAAAACAGTGGACGTTACATTACAGATGTGTTACGACCCGTGGCTCTAACCTTCAGTCCATCCCTGCGAAACCCTACATTTCAGCAGGATAATGCACGACCGCATGTTGCAGATCCTGTACGGGCCTTCTCGTCACTATACGCCAGTCACTACTCTTGATGAACTGTGGTGTCGTGTTGAAGCTGCATGGGTAGCTGTACCTGTACACGCCATCCAAGCTCTGTTTGACTCAATGCCCAGGCGTATCAAGGCCTTTATTACGGCCAGAGATGATTGTTCTGGGTACTGATTCCTCAGGATCTATGCAGCCAAATTACGTGAAATTGTAATCACATGTCAGTTCCAGTATAACATATTTGTCCAATGAATACCCTTTGATCATCTGCATATCTTCTTGGTGTAGCAGTTTTAATGGCCAGTAGTGTACATACATACACACACGCACACATACATACATACATTTTTATGATAAGTATGGATTTCGTCTTATGAAGGATCGCCTTCTCTTTAGGACCGCCACTGCCTAGCACATTTTTCGGGAAAACGTTGAATGTTTGGTAATTTTTGTGTGTGTTCGATAGTGACATGTTCATGCCACCCTCTGTATCTCTTCAAGACACAACTCACTATCAGACATTCCTGTTCACAGCAGCTACCACCGTTTGATACAGTCAATAGATTTGTTAACACGACAATTCATTTTCTTTAAGCGCATTTACTCTGACGGCGCTCCGCATATTCGAGGAATAACCTGAGATATTCGAAAGGCGATCTGAAATCCAGTGGAGAGCAGTCATACGTAAGAAACAACATGAACAGTTTTTTTAACGAGAACCCCAAAAACACAGCTGACATTTTGCGCAAATACAAGCGCTCCTACACAATAAAAATATGTCACATGAAATATACTTTCGTCTGTTTTTTACAAAATTGCTAATGTAACAGAAACAACCTACAAATAAAAGGTCGTTGCTGCTAAGAACACGTAAACGAATTCGTATTTACGCTATAAATGAACTGTACAAGAGGAATCAGTTGGCGTTGCTAAAAGAAGTTACTGGTAGGGCTACATCCACAAGTTCCAAGTTACACCGCGCTCAACGCAAATGAATGAAATAAACGCAAATAGTTTCTATTTAAATGTTCCACGAGAAAGTACTCCAAACGTATTCTTCATTTAGAGCTCTTTGCCATTCGCTGTTTAATAAACGCAGTTATAGTGATGACGATTCACGTGAAACGTCATCCGCCCTTGAGTGCTGACTGCCGCCGACCGATTTAGTACACACGGCACGCTATCGTGTTAATTATGAGGCGCGAACACGAAGCGCGGCATAATGGAGTTGAGCCATTAAGCCGGCGTTTGTTGAATATTTCATAACCTCGGATCATTTACTTGGCGCGAGCGCATGGAACGCGCGGCGGTTCGCAACTGTCACCGAGCGACTCGTCTTCTGCTGCCGTTATCGTGCTCAACGGAAACCAAAGTTGTGCATAGCTCGTGTTTGACCGAAAGGACTTAACGCGCTGACAATGATCACATTATTCAACCTCAATTCCAAAGATTTTGTGTGCAGGCTATCTCTTCAAGACACAACTCACCGTCAGACATTCCTCTTCACACCAGCTACCACCGTTCGATACACGGCGATTCGCAACTGTCGGACCATTTACTAGGCGCGAGCGCATGTGGCGCGCGGAGATTCGCAACTGTCACCGAGTGACTCGTCTTCTGCTGCCGTTATCGTGCTTAACGGAAACCGAAGTTGTGCATAGCTCGTGTTTGACCGAAATGACTCACCGCTCAGACAATGATTGCATTATTCAACCTCAGCTCAAAAGATGGAAGTGTTGTACTCTTTTATTTTTAATAACCACCACCTTGCCCGTGCAAATGTAAACCATAAATTGTGTGAATCAGTATGATTAACTCGAGTAAAATGGTTTAGCCCGACTGCAACGTTAAGGCCAATTCACATTAGCCATCATGTCACGTCATGTCCTGTCAAAACATTCTGCAGTGCATTTAAAATGGTTGCATCCACATTGGTCATCATTTCCCGTCATGTCACGATACATCACCGTCCTGGTATCTTGGAAAAAAGTTTTGAGGGTTTACTTTAACTGTCTGTTGTAGATCACGTAACCCCGCAAGCTCATTTCCTCCCAATGCATGGCCATGTGCAGATCTCTGTATTTCGTTTCATCGTGGTTTTAGCGGTTGATATTATTTGTCTGTTGTTCGTAATTTGTTATAAACTGTTTCGTTTCGTTATTCCTTTTATTAAAATTTATAATAAATGACGAAAGAGTAATTGAAGCAGTGATGTAGCAGACAGAATTGTATGACATGAGTGTACAAAATCACTTACCCTTCTATACATACCAGGACCGTATTTAATATTTTTCAATGAAATGGATTGCAATATGGATGCAACCTGTAGTGAAAAAAGTACTGTGGGTATAATCACATTTATTAGTAAGTGGAATTTATTTAATGTTGTCAGCCATTTGTTGTGTTTCATAATGAAATGGACCGAAACCTTCAGACACTGCAAGTTGTCTGTTTCAGAATATTTTTGTGGCAGGCTTATTTATTGTTAAGTATCTCTCTGGATTGTGTGTGAAACAGTATACAAGCATCAGTGGTAAATATTTACTAGGTTTCACTAGCTAACCCCAGTACCTGTAAGGCACTTGAACTATTGAAAGCCAAATACAGGATGTAAAGAAAACCCATGAATCTTGAAGGGAAACATATGAGGGAGATATGACTGTTGCACAAAAATATGCACTGAACTAACAACTAAACTTAATCCCAATTTTTCACAAGATATGATGGCAGTGAGTAACACTGTGTTCCTTTCAGTTACTCTGGGTGCAATTTCACCCAAGAAATGAAAAAAAGAAAAACCGATATTTCAACTTCCTAAAATATGAAAAGCAGATTCCTCTTCCTTGAGCTCCTTGTGTGTGTCTAATTTCCCTTTTGTACCAGGTAATGACATTTTTATGTCCCACATTCTTTTTCTGTGTCGTTCTGCGCTTCTGTCTTCCTTCTCTAATACCTAAGCTACACCTGCCAGTTGCAAACCATTTGAGTCCAATAAATGTCATTTTTGTACAAATGCACACTCCAGTATCCACATATATAAGCTGCTGGATTATGAATGTGCGTTTTGCACATAAAAACAGTTGAAAATCATGCTGATAACATAGCAATTCCCTTGAAAAACAATATGAGCTGAGGACAGTCACGCAAGTTGAAAATATGTAGCTTGAATTGACTTGAAGTGCTGTGACGAGATGGATGGTGTCAATACCCCTTGACTTGAAGGTGCTGTGATATAATGTTGCCATAATGACTGTGTGAAATGGCCTTCATATTACCATGTAAGAAAAAGTAGATTAATAACTTTATAAAATTAAGATAAAGTGCCTGAGATCTGTTTCTTGTCATAACTGGGTCCCCCATTTTAATTTTAATTGACAGTGCTCCGAAGCTGCAAGTGGTGTAGCAATCTCATCACAGCCCCTCAGTTCACCGTTGGCAGCAACGCAGCTGCTTTGTTCTGTTCATTTATGCTTTAACATTTTACATATAGGCTTTGTGATAGCTTCATACAGTGTGTAATCAACATTATCATTTACAGTGGAATTTACATTAGTACATGAGAACAGTGACGAAATAATGCATATTATAATCTGATGCTGTTTATATTATGCCACCTAGTACAATGTTTTATGAATCTGATGATGGGATCTTCTGTAGAAAAATTTCAACAGAAGCTCATGGCAGTATATCATGACCTTCTTCAAATACCAATATTTACTAGAAGTAGTATATTTATGACAGTTCTGGAAAAAAGAACATTTCAATAAACAATTGCAGGTCATAAACCAAGTTACTGATTTCGAAATATTCCCCAACCAAAATTTTATCTATAGGCCCTACCCACAAAACGAAGGTTTCATTTCAAAATGAAGAACAAATTTGACTTATTTAAAAAAACTCGGAACATTACTGTAAATGAAATGTTTAATTCAATTACAAAACAAAACAAATTTATAAAATTATTCAAACCCAATAGCATGAATTGGATGATCCTCATTTTGTCTTTTACCTTGATAAATAAAATGCAATCTAACAATTTTATGTAATTTATCACCATCATTTGTGAAGATTTTATTACAACATTCTGGAAGACTAATTTTATATTTATCATCTAAAATTAATAGCACTCTATTACCAATTTAGTTGATAAAATTTCAGCTTTGGAAATTTATGTTTTTTATGTTCTGATAATTTAGTGAACACATCTGTACAACCATTACTATAATTGTTAAGTTAAAAGTTTTTCATTGGTACCCTTCATGTCATCTCATAGAATCCGGTATACTGCCAGTGGTCTGCATGTTCCCAATACAATATTTCGACGTGGTAGAGAGATAAACAGCTCCCATTTCTCGATGACCTGGTAAATAGGAAGGC
This sequence comes from Schistocerca serialis cubense, assembly GCF_023864345.2. Lineage (NCBI taxonomy): Eukaryota > Metazoa > Arthropoda > Insecta > Orthoptera > Acrididae > Schistocerca > Schistocerca serialis. Next base: position 295,821,439 of record NC_064639.1, read on the forward strand.
AGGCAGCACCTTAGGCCACAGTGTGTACAGGAAAGCAACGCACACTGACTTATATCTACAGGCTGACATCTGCCATTACCCAGCAGAGAAGCATGGAGTGCTGAGAACACTCATAAACTGAGCCAAGACACTCTCTGACCCACACAGCCTGACAGCGAAATTAGAACATCTACAAAGACTGTTCACAGATAACAGATACTCCACTGGGGACATCCGCAAAGTGCTCCATACCTCCAGAAGACCTGAGGCTACAGGAGAGGAGTAGGAAGAAGAGACCAGGAAAGTAGCTTTTCTACCCTATGCTGGGCCTATATCTGGCAAGATCAGCAGAATCTTGAAGAAACACAACATCAAGAGTGTGTTCTGCCCACCTAACAAGATAAGGACACTCCTTGGAAATGTCAAGGATGAGCACCACACACCACCCTGGCATAAATATGGGACGAGGTCAGCTTGTAAATCAGTCTCAGGTAACACCTGATGAAGGCACCGAGTTACGATGTCAAAATATCATGTTGGGGAGATGCAGACCACCGGCAGTACACCCAATTCTACGAGATGACAACAAATCGCTGGGAAAGTCTTAGAAATTAAGGTACCATTCATGTTCATTTTGTTTTATTTATATAGAAAAAATGTTTTAAGTTTTAAAAATCTAAAGCTTTCATTCTTTATCTTCTCTGGTCTTACGCAAATTCAAAAGATATGAAAACAAGAAGTTAAAACTTCTTAATTTTTTGTAATGTTTTATTCATTAATGATTAAAAATTTTCAGAAAGCATTCGATATTTTGAATCATAAGTTAAATTCCTTTTACCACACATAATAACATATACAATTGTATCATTTGGGATATCTTCATTGAAGACTGCACGTCATTTCAATGTTGTTTTTTGAGTAGTTACAGCATTATTTCTTCTAGATATATAAATTACATAGATAAGATGATTTTGAATAAAATTGAATGAACTCACATTTATATTCTTATTTAATTCGGTTATTCCTTTAAAATCTCTAAAAGAACTTTATGAGTTTAAAAAGTTATTTTTTAGATCAAGATTCCATAATTCTCGAGGAAAAAAAAACATCATTTCTTCCATTTTAAACCTAGATATTTTGTAATTTTACATGATTAAATAAAGAAGAATCATTCAACTGACTATTTTTTCGATTAGTTTGGATAGCAACGAAAATAAAGTAAGGAATACGAAATTCGGAATAATTAAAGTAATTAGTAATATCTAGTTCAAAATTTCTTTGTCTCTGTAATCCAACAAATTTAGTTGTTGGAGTTCAAAGAAAGAAACTAGAATTTTTGGATTTTAAAGTCTTTCTTGTTCTAGTTCAAGTGAATATTCTGTTTCATATTTAAGAAAGGGAACACAAGTCTCCTTTCTTTTAACAACAATTTTATCTTCTTTTGGAAGTGCAGAAAAATCATTTACAGTAGTCCAATGAAGAATGGAATCTTCTTAACCTTTTCCAGAACTGCCAGTGAAAATAACAGTAAAATCACCATCCCACATAACTTCTTTATAATCTTTAAAAAATTCCTTCAAACCCTGATGGATAAAGAACTTCATTATGTTTGGATTTAATTTTACCATTGTTAAGAAAATGTCCTTCCATATGTCACTGGATAGGGATCAAGTTAATCGAATAAGAGTTACAGAAGTTATAAAAAGATGTTCGATTCTATATAAAATATTGTTTCCTTTTTTAATTGTAATAATAATTTCAATAAATTTTTAAACATAATCATCAATTATTTCAATATTCGATTTCCCATCCTATGCAGAACACTCCATCTCATCTGTGTGAATATGAGAAGGCTTATAAAGTTATGAGCAATTGAGATGAATCCAACCATCACCAAGATCAATATTAATGTCTGTTTCCTTGTTGGGAATATATAGATTATTTTGTGTTTTTCATTGACTTGAATACAGTGACATTGGTTCAGGTTTATTAAGGGAAACATTTATTTATTCGTTTCTAAAGCAACTGTTACATCAGCATGATTAAAGTCTATTAAATTATTATTTTCAACAGTTTAAGTTATTACTAAATTCTGAATAGTATCAAAAATTGGATACTTTAGGATGGTTTGTTTCATAAATTATTGGAGCACCAAATTCAGAATTAGGTTTAAATGAAGCAATAACATTAGTTTCCCAATGAAAATGATCATTATCTTCAACAAACATTCCACCAGCTAAATTAAAATGTATATTAATTAATTCAAATGGAATGATTTTAGGGAACATCTTAACAACAGTTTTTTAGTACCTGATGTAATTTTATTATTAAATCCTAAAACTAGACCAACACGGTATTCTTTATCCATAAACAATTTAATGTCACTTTCAGTAACAATTCTATTGAAAATTTTATCGGCTCCAATGTGTGTATTAGGTTATTTGGATTTTTTTTAATTTTTCAGACTATATTGTACAACAGTAATTTCTGTTGTCTGTCCATCACAGTGAAGTTTATATTTTTCAGTGCAATATTTAGAGTTAAAAAAGCTGAATGAAAGCCAACTAGTAATACATTTTTATACATTTCTCATATTGCAATAGCTAATCTTTCTTTACAACAGATAAATTATCAATCAACTGAAATAAGGTACTCATTTATATTAGTAAAAATTATCTAACTAAATAGAAACCAAAAATAAGAATTCAGGAGAACAAATTAAAAAATAAACATAATAATCGTTTAGCACAATATATTCAATGTGTATTAATAGGACTTTGTGGTTTTGGAAAAACGACATTTATGATTGATAATTATGTTGTAGCACCAGGGTGGTTAAATTGGAAAAATTAATCATTTGTATGTTCATTCAATATAATGATTTTATGAACTGATGTGGAAAATTAAGAAAAAAGTTAGTGAAAAATAGTTTGTTTAATTGAAAATAATGGTAAAATTAATCTATTAGACAAATGTGAAGATAATTCAGTTCTAGTTTTTGATGACTTTATTCTTAAAAATCAAGATATAGATAGAGAGCATTTTACTAGACAAGGACCCAAAGAAATAGATTGTTTTTATTTAAGTCAAAAAATTCAAAAATTCAAAGAAAGTTATTTAGGGAATTTTAATTTTTAAATATACTTAGAGAAGATGATACAAATTTAAATCATATTTATAATGAATGTGTTGGTGGTGAATTACCATTTGCTGAACTATAGAACTATGCAGTAAATGTTAGAATAAAAATGAATTTCGTTTTAGAACAATAGATATGACAAGAAACATTAATAATGGTAAATACAAAGAAAAGCATAAGAATTTTAATCATTGAAAAAAAGCTATTGAATAAAAATATTGGACATAAATCTAAAAGAATAACGTTGAATGTAAACATTAAACATACAATGTTGAACATCAAGATAAACGTAAACATTGAATGTAAAATAAAAAAACAGTTATCGTATTTTTTGTCCTCAATAAATGTTTGCAAAACATGATCCAGAAATTGTTAGAAAAGGCAAACGAAGTAGAAAAGTAAAGGAACAACTAAATAGAGAGTTCAAAAAATTGAAAAAACAACCAAGAACAAAGTATGAAAATTTTCAAAAACATCAGTCAGTGATATAATTGAAAAGGTAACCAAGGAATTGAAGGTTTAGGAGTAAAAGTTTTAAAAGCAAATGATGAAAATAGAGAAGTTGAAAAACAAATGGCTCATTGTAATCAACATTATTTAGCAGGATTTAACTGATATTCCATCAGTTAAACAATATGACAGATTATACATTGAATCAGTGAATCAGAAATAAAAAAAATGGTTTAAGAATTATGACAAATAACTAAAGATCTTAAAAAATAAATATAAGTGAAAGAAAGTTAGAATTTCTCAACCATGGTGAAGAAAATGTTTTTGGATTAAGATATCTGTTGGTACTTTTAATTATATATAGGTATATTACCAGTAGAATTCAATTGTGATGAATTAATAATTGGTGAAAATGAATAATAAGGAACAGATAGATTAATGAAACATTTAACTAGAAAACAAATAACTATGAGTGATTTCGGTGCAGAGATTGATTTAGATGATTTACAAAATCATGCTAGAATTTTATTCAACACAAATGCCGTACATCATAAAAGCAATCCAAATAAAATAAAATCATTAAAGGTAATGAATGTAATAATTTGATTAAAGCAAATGTTGAAGAATATTGTCCTTGATTTTCCGAAAGAAATATTAGTGATTCATTCGGTGAAGGTTTAGTAAAATATTCAGGAACACCAATAGAATATAATGGGCTGGATGATATTCATCAGTTAATTGGTAGGTTAACAGTAATTCATGGAGAAGAATTAGATGGAAACAAAAATCATCTTTGTGAGAAAATATGAGTAACTCAAATGTTAACTAACAAATTTACTGATTACATTATTAACAACCCAAAAGGAATACCTTATTTCATTATCTTTTTGAATAATTTACCACACAGATTTTGGAAAAATCAAAATTATGGAAAAGATTTAATGAATACATTAATTAACAAATTTAATATGGAATGCTTGTACCTGGTTATAATTGTTGTAGCCCAGGAGCCAAATTAGAAGAATGATCAGCTAAAGTGATAAAAGATTTAATCCACTAATAATTTTTTTCATTCTATATAAATAAAGAATGACAGTCACATTTACTCTCTGATGTGCAAAAAGCTTACAGAAACATGTACTCTTCATAGATTAACAACAAAAAATGGAAGACAAAGAATCGAAATTGTTTGTTCAATTTTTAAAAGTAAAAGGAGTAACTTCATTAAAAAAATTATATGTGAAGTTCTAAATATTCGTGAACTAATTGGTAATGAATTACATAAACCGATGGGAGACATATACCACCAGAAACAGATTATAATGATTATAAAAGAAAGAAACTAAAAGTATCACTTCATAACTGGTGTATTAAAATTGTTGAATGTGAAAACTGTGGAAGGAAATAAAAATTCCTATTAATATGTTCACAACTGTGATAATTCAAAAGATGAGAAAACGGCTTTTATTTATCAAAAAAATAAAGAAGGAGATTATAAAAATGTTGACTGTTTTTGTGGAAAATTTGATTGTTAATTATATTTGCTAATATTTGAAACAATACCATTTAGTGAACTACAATTAAATACCCACTAATTTTTAATTTTATTTAATCTTCTGTGAACTGTTTCATTCTCATACAAAATCCTTCTCATCATCTTTTAATTTCGCATAACCATATCATATTGTATTAATTCCATCTTGTAACAGAACACATTTATCATCATCAGAACATTAAACTATTTTATTACATTTGTGTTTGAATTATATAATGAATACCACTTTTCTACATTGTTTTATTTTTTCAATTAAATATACCTTACAATCATTGAAAGTAACTTCATTTTTTGCGAAAGGTTTCTTAACTCTTTCACATTTCTTCTCTTCTTTATCACCAAATTTTAAAGTATATTTTTCCGATCTTCAGCTAATGTGTTCTAACAATATTTTTCCACAATTTTCAGTCTTCATTTTTCTTAAAACATTCACATTTATTTGTGGAAGTCTTTAGATACTATCTGTTTTTATTTTTTGTTTGTCTATTTGTAATATTTTCTGTTGTTTTCCAAAGACTTGTAGAAATCTTTATCAAAATTGTTACCTGCCTTTTCCTTATTTCTGCTTTACAATTAATGTATCTAATTGTTCAAATGATAGGATTCCAAGAATTTTCTTTAACTTTAATCAAAGGTGGTTTAACATATCTAAAATCTAAAACATATTTTTCTTTATTATTTAAAGTTGTTATTAATTTATTTCCTGCTCCTTGTGCTCATTGTAAATCTTAATAAATCATGTAATTTCTTTGGATATTCTAAATCAACTATCAAAATATAACCATTTTTATAATCAACTACCCAACTAAAAGTTTCAAAACGTAAGAGCTGAGAGGTTGCCCAATCATTGCATCTAAACAGGCAAAATAATTTGATTGTTCTTTTGACTCAAAATTTTTCACATATTTATTATTTTATTTACACTATTCTTTTAATACTTGAGAAACTTCCACCTCCAATTCCTTTCTCAAGAAATAAAATCATATCATAATCACATAGTAAATCTAATCCAACTTTTGCCATTCTGAATACCGAATCCCAAGAAAATCCTGGTGCAGGAAAATACCAAGATTGGTCAAATTTATTAGATTTAAGACACATATCTGCTAAAATTAAAACATCAGATTTATGACATAATGTTGTACATCGATCTAAATTTTTAATATTGATTTTTTTCCAAATTGTTTCTGCACTATTATAAGCTTCATCAGACATGTTACCTCGATTAAATCATGATTAAAAACAAGCCTTTTTAGATAATTTTAGTTTCTCCTAATTTTTCACTAGAATCCACACATTCATAAGGATAAACTCCTTTTTAATTATAGAATATAATGTATCACCTTCAAAATATTTTCCTGTTTCTCTAAATTGTTCTTTTGTAAGATCAGAGGATAATTTGTCGATACTTGAAGCCATAAATTTAGATGCATTTAAAAATCTTAATTTTTCCCTCTTCAATTTATTTACTAAAAAAATATTTTTGGTCATTATTTAGAATAGCATCACTATCTTTGTGTTCTATTGCTAATTCCCTGAAAAAACAAATGAAAATTGTAGTTTTTAAATTATGAATATGAACTTGAATAAAAAAGGAGTTTGGATATTAAGATTACAATCTTCATGTGCAACTCCTCAATATTTCCATGTTATATTAGAATGTTCTCTTATTTTTCACCAAAAATAAATTCTTTTTCACAAATAAATTGGTTCTGAATTTTTAAAATTGATTATACAGTCATTATCATTTGATTATTTTGTCCATATATTTAGCTATTACTCTAGATTCTTCTTTTACCATTTCAACGAGTTTTTGCTGTTTCTGTACTAGTATATGTAACTGAATTTTTAAAAACTGTATTAGAATATTTAACAGAGTAACTGAACGAAATTTTTTAATGTTTTTAAATTTGTTAATTTAAGATTTTTCAGGATTTGGCTGACGAGTGTTAATATCTTTTAATAAACATTCGAAATCTGTATAAATTACAAAAGGTACCTTTAATGAATTATTATAATTTTTGAATTCAATTTTTTTTTACTTTTTACAGGCACATCTATTATTTACTCCTTTATGTTGTCTACAATCGTTTTCATGAATGTCTGATTTTTCTTGTGAAAAAAATACATTTAACTTTGATCTCAAAGATAATTTTGATGACCATTTTTAATTGCTTGGAAGTAATTAATATAGATAGATATTTTATCAAACAATAATGTGGAGAACTTTCTTTTCAAAACAAAAGAAGAATTAGATGTTTTTCTTGTTCATTTTGTGTATGGTAATGTTTATATATAATAATTTTTCTTCTTTATTGTTTTCATATACATAAACATTAATTGTCGTAATTGATCTCTTTCTAATTTGGAATATCTGTTAACTGAACTGGGAAATGAATTTTCGGTTTTTCAAAACTTCCATCTAATAATAATCTAATATTTTTATGATTACTAACGCTTTCTGCTTTTTTATCTACAGTAAATAATGCATATTTTGTAGCCCACAGAAAACATTTTTTTCTTTGTTTTTTATATTCTCTACAGCTTTTTTATCTTTAATTACTTTTTACAAATCGATATAAGAACAACAAAAAACTGGATTATGTTTATTATCATTTAATTCTAATCTAGTTGTATACATTAAAAGACCAACCAGATTTTTTTCCACTAGCACCTGCCTCCTTACACCCTCTTCCTCTTACACTCCTACCCTCTCTCTGAGTCTATCTCCTTCCATATGCCATGTGCATGTCGACTTTTTCTGCGTTGGTAAATCCCACCGTCCACTCACGACCTACTGCTTGGACTGTCCACACTGTCTGGCTACCAAGATGCACTAAAGGAACACACAAGCACACTGTAATCAACTATAACAACATCACACCTAGCAGCTACTCAGGTTGGCTGCCACAAACAAGTATCGGCGTGGAACCTTTTCAAAATACGATGTCTCGTAAACGACTCACAGTTAGTCACGGATAAAACAGCATTACATTCTTATTTACGCAACTTCCAGTTTGTTAATGTCAATTGATGATGGACACATGGTTTCAGGTTAGCGTTTTGGAGTACTAATCAAAACATCTTCGGTCCCAGGTTCGAACCCCACTACCTCTTACATTTTGAATAAAAGTCATCAGCAATGGCGACCAAAGACTTCCATTGTAAGATAGATTGTAGGAATTCGCAGTTGTAAATTTGAACAACCATTAGCTGTAGAATATAGATTATAAGAATTCGCAGTTGTAAATTTGAACAACCATCAGCTGTAAAATGGAGTGACGACATGAAAATTTGTGGCGGACCAGGACACGAATCTAGAATTCCTGCTTATGAAGAGCGGTCGCCGTACCATTTTACTGTCTGTGCTCGACTCACGGCCAGACCCACACTTCCATATGTCATCAACCATGCACGTGTAATTCAGAATAAGACAGATGCTGCAATATGGTATCTGTTATAAGAAATCAAGGAGGGTGGAGGACTGAACAGACGTTCAGGATACTTTCTTGCCCTCGGGGTGGGAAACTGTAGAAGAAGCAGCAACAATCAGCAATGATCAACAACATGAGGATACTGAAGGCAGTGGAAACCACTGCATTAAAGACATATACCCGGTACTGTGTGTCCACAGAACATGCGACCTATAATTGAAAAAAGTGACATGATGGTCTCTCCATAGGCAAAAGATTGCGGGCTAGTCCCCCATTCAGATCTCCAAGAGGGGACTGCCAAGAGGGATGTGGCCATGGGAAAAAAATTGAATAACCAACGAGTCGGGGCATGGACTTCAGAAATTTGAATGTGGTAGGGAAACTTTAAACACTGAAAAGCAAAACGATAACGCTCAGTCTAGGAATAGTGGGTGGTCAGTGAAATGAAATTGAAAGAAGACAAGGATTTATAAACGAGTACAGGGCTATAACAACAGCAGCAGAAAAGGGTATAATGAGAATAGGATTCGTTATGAACAGGAAGGTACAGCAGAGAGTGAGTTACTGTAAACAGTTCAGTGATAGGGTTTTTCTCAACAGAATCGACAACAAACCAACACTAGAAAAAGTATAACAGTGTACTGAATGGGTAATTCAGTACATAAAGGGAGATAAAAATCTAATTGTAATCGGAAATTGGGATGCGGCTTCAGGAGAAGGAACAGAAGAAAAGTTATGTGATAATATGGGATTGGTACTAAAAATGCGAGAAGAGAAAGACTAATTGATCCCTGCAGTAAATTTCAGTTAGTAATACTGAATACTCTATTCAAGAGGAGGAGGTATACTTTGAAAAGGCCAGGAGATACAGGAAGTGTTAGACCACATTACTGTCAGGAAGAGATGCTGGATTGTATGGCGTACCCAGGTGGAAATATAGACTCAGATCACAATTTAGTAGTGATGAAGAGCAGGCTGAAGCTCTGATTCAGGAAAATCAATGTGCAAGGAACTGGAATACGGAAGTACTAAGAAATCATGAGATACATTTGAAGTTCTCTGAGACTGTAGATACTACGATAAGGAATACCTCAGTAGGCAGTTCATTTGAAGAAGGAATGGACCTCGCTAAAAAGGGCAATCACATCAGTTGGAAAAAAAACATAGATAAAGAGAAAGTAATTGCGAAGAAACTATAGGTAACAAAAGAAATACTTCAGTTTATCAATGAAAAAATGTTCAGCGAAATTCAGGAATATGGAAATAAAAGACAATTAGGAATGAAATAAATAATAAGTGCAGGGAAGCTAAGTCGAAATAGCTGCAGGAAAAATGTGAAGAAATCGTAAAAGAAATTATTGTAGGAAGAACTGACTCAGCATACAGAAAAATCAAAACAACCTTCGCTGAAATAATTAGGAAGGGTGGCAACATTAAGAGAGTAATGGTAATTCCACTGTTAGATGCAGATGAGAGATCAGATAGGTGGAAGCAGTACACTGAATGCCTCTGTGAGGGGGAAGACTTGTCTGATGACTTGATAGGAGAAGAAACAGGAGTCGATATGGAAGAGATGGGGAGTCCAGTATAAGTATTAGAATCTGGAAGAGCTTTGGAAAACTTACAGTCGAATTAGGCATTAGGAATAGACAACTTTCTTTCAGAATTTCTAAAATTATTGGAGGAAGTGGCAACAAAACGACTATTCGCAATGGTGTGTGAATGTATGAGTCTGGTGATACAGCATCTGCCTTTCAGAAGAACATCATCCACACAATTCCGAAGACTACAAGAGCCGACAAGTGATACAATTATCATACAATTAGCTTAATAGCTCATGCATCCAAATTGCTGACCAGAATAATACAGAGAAAAATGGAAATGGTAACTGAATATGTGTTAAATGACTATCAGTTTGGTTTTAGGAAAGGTAAAGGCACTAGAGAGGCAAGTCTGAGGTTGCTGTTGATAATGGAAACAACACTGAAGAAACATCAAGACACGTTTATAGGGTTTGTCGACCTGGAAAAGCGTACGACAACGCAAAATGGCGCAAGATTTTCAAAATTCTGAAAAATAGGGATAAGCTATAGGGAAAGGTGGGTAATATACAATATGTACAAGAACCAAGAGTGGACGACCAAGAACGAATCTAGTCTTTCGCCCTGACTGTTCAATCTAAACATAGGAGAAAGAATGACGGAAAAAAGAAAGGTTCAAGAGTGGAATTAAAATTCAAGGTGAAAGGATATCAGTGATCAGATGCGCCGATGACATTGCAGTCCTCTGTGGAAGTGGGGAAGGATTACAGGATGTGCTGAATGGAATGAACAGTCTAATGAGTACAGGATATAGATTGAGAATAAATCGAGGAAAGACGAAAGTAATGAAAAGTAATAGAAAAGAGAACAATGTGAAACTTAACATCAGGATTGGGGATCTCGAAGTAAATGAAGTTAATGAATTCTGCTACATAGTCAGCAAAATAAACCATGACAGTTGGAGAAAGAAGGACGTCAAAAGCAGACTGTCACTAGCAGAAAGAGCATTCCTGGCCAAGAGAAGCCTACTCGTATCAAACACTGGCCTTAGTTTAACGAAGAAATTTCTGAGAATGTACAGTCTTAGACATAAAAACTGACCGCCAGCCGGCGGCTACAGAAACTAATGGCCGAGTGCACCAACCTCGATTAACAGTTAACCGCGGTTAAGTCGATATACAGTCCTGTTCAACGCAAAATTCTGGTGCACCAACATCGATCTAAGTTAAACGAGGGAATCGACTGCGGTTATATTTAACCGCAGCTCTTTCCCAGTTTTCTCGGTATAACCGCGGTTTTGGAAGCATATGCTGTTATGAAGGCAGCACGTTTTGGTGTTATGGATGGCACTGAGGAAGAATTATTGTACCTTGACCATTTAAATCGTAGTCGAAACCGTGTTGGAGTGATTGTGGAAACGGGAAACCCTTTTGAAGATTATGGTGACAGGAAGTCTGAAGAGAGATTTCGGCTGTCAAAAGAAACAGTGTGGTGGTTATTAAACCAAATTGATGATAGGTTAGAATTTCCTACTGATCAGAATAACCCTGTTTCGGCGATGAACAGACTTTTGATTACCTTAAGGGCATATGCAACAGGTGCACTCAACATTCTTATTGGGGACAACAGTAATTTACATCGTACAACAGCACAACGAAGCATCAGTGATGTATCAGACATCATAGCATCAATGTCTCTTCGCATTATAAAATTTCCTACAAGAGAAGAAGTGCCCTCTGTGATGTATGGTTTTAGTCAATTGGACCGATTTCCTGGCGTTCTTGGTACCTTGGATTGTACCCATACAAGAATTCAGTCTCCTGGAGGACATAATGCAGAACTTTTCCGCACTAGGAGATCATATTTTTCCTTTAACTGTCAAACCATTAGTGATCACAATTTGTTAATAAGAGATATTGTCGCTCGACGGCCGGGCTCTGTGGGCGACAGTACCATATTTCTCAACTGCGCTTGCAGAGCTCAATTCGGAAACGGAGAAATACCACAAGGTCATTTATTGGGAGATAGTGGTTAAGCATGTAGATCTTACTAGTTAACTCCACTTTTAAATCCGCAAAATGAAGCGTCTGATGAATACACTTTCAAGGTTTCAGTCCGATTAAGACAGTAAAACACAAATAATTTCGTAGTTACTAATATTAATTTCGTTTCCACTTAGTGCACACTTGTGTTACAAGTAATTACACTCTAGACCCTAAACCTAGTTAGAGAAATGCGAATAAGACTCATTGACATATAATGAGGATATTCCGGCCCTTGCCACCCACAGCTTTGAAAGAAAGCTATAGTCACTTCCGAGGTCACTCACAGAACACATCAGCTGGTATCATTCCTGGTAGTATAACTGAAACATTGCATCAACAGTGATTTAGGATGTGGAACATACATGCATACATAAACACACACATACACCCATTTTTATATATACCAGACTTTTACCCACACCTTCGCCCACCTCCACGTGTATCACATACATTGGACAAATCAACACCTCCCTCCCCTCTCGATCCATCTCCTCGTACCCCTCTCTCTGTACATCATCTTCCCCCTTTCTCTGACTGTCTCCTGCTCCCTCTATATCTCTCCATCTCCTTCTCCCCATCTCTCTCTCCTTCTTCTTTTCCTCCCTCTCTCTGACTGTCTCCTCCTGCCCTCTCCCTATGTCTATGTCCACCTCCTCCTTCTCTGTCCCTGCTCCTTCTCCATTTCCCAATCCTCTTCTGTCTGTCCATCTCCTCCCCCCTCCCAATGTCCATCTACTCATCTTCATCTCTCCTTCCATCTTCTTCTTCCCCTCTCTTTGTCTGTCTGTTTCTCTCCCTCCCTCTGTACATCACCTCCTCCTCTCTCTAACCACCCCTCCTTCTCACTCTGATCATCTCCAGCTGCCCCAATCTCTTCTCATTTCCTCCTCCACCCACTTTTGGCCTGTCTCCTCCTCCCCACTCCTTCTGTCCATCTCTTCCTTCTCCTCTCTTTCTGTCCATCTCCTCCTTCTCTTCTTCATCCTCGTCCTCCTCCACCTCCTCTCATTTTATCCACCTCATGCTCCATCCTCTATCTGCCTGTCTCTTTCTCCCTCTTTGTCTCTACATCTCATCCTTCTCCCTGTGACTGTCCATATCCTCCTCTCACCTTAATCTGCTCAGCAACCCAGGAGCTCTTGGTGGAACTAGTGGCCAGACTTCAAGAAAGCAAGATCAATGGACTATAAAAACAACAACCTTGGCAATTACAGATGCCGCAACCACTCTTTCCGGCATTTAATCAGCGATTTCAGTCCTAAAACAACTGCATTCAGTGCAACAGTGCTACATCATGCATCAGATACCGAGTGATATGGAACGAAAACAATTTTTATTAGCATATGGAAGCCCCATTGTATTTCAACTTCTTCAGAAATTGTCACCTACGGGTGAATTTATTACTCTATCTTATTCTGACATTAAGGAAATGCTTGCGAAATATTTTTGTTTGCAAGTTAATATTGCTGCTGCCAGGTATAGATTTTTTCAACGTTTGTAGGGGTCAAATAAAAACAATAAAGAGTTGGTTACTCAATTACGGGGCCTCACGTGGGAATGTAGATTTCATTGTGAAAGTTACCAATGCAAAGAATCTTATGCAGACTAAATAATTCGTAACACGCTTACCATATACTCCCCTTACAATAAATGAAAGAGGATCTCTTTTCCTAACAAAGACTCCTAGCCATGGGCATACATGCAAACGCATCTATCTGAGGAAGCAATACAGCGCAAAGACACTGACATCTTCATTACATGACGACAACCAGTAAGGCCAAGCAAACAGGTAGGCCAGAGGACCAAGTCACAGGCTGCTCACACTACTAGACTGAAGTATTCAGAAAATAAGTCTAGAAATTCTAAACAGCAGTCTTGCTCACGCTGTGTAACAAAACTTGAAGGAGACTATCGTTTCTATGGCGACACACGTTGTAATTACTATAGAAAGACAGAACACAGGGCCGATGTGTGTTAAGCGAAGCAATATCGTCAAAAATTGCAGACACTCAAGCGTATGGCATTGGTTAACAGTGAAAAGTCAAGTAATGTTCATAACGAACATGTGCAGATTAAAAAATTTTCACAGTTCTCTGTTTAGTTACGACAATCATGAGACTGCTGTGAAGGGCAATTTTCTACACATATATCTTTTAAGCAATTCACAAAACTGGCTACATTTGTAGTTGTAAATTCAAATAAGGCAACGAATTTACTGGGACCGGATGTCCTAGCCGCTTTCGGCTTCACCATTCATGAGACACTGAATCAAATTCAAACTGACAATCTCAATAGAAAGCTAAATCTGCTGTCGCACAAAAATGATGATAGTGGTACGGAGCTGGGGGACGATATGCAAATTAATGAAATTGATCAATTATTTACCCCCAACCACACACACACCCACTCCCAGACGACATCATGTGTTTCCCTCAGCCTGCACGTTGGCACCATTCGCCCACCACACCCATCCCCATATCTCCCCCCTCCCCCCCTTTCACCTACCCTATTGGCGGGAATTTCGAGTTTTTGGGGGAATTACGAAATTTGGCGGGAATTTCATTGTTCCAGGCCTGGGATGAAGTCTTACCTCCCCTCCCCTACCCCCCCCCCCCCCCTCGGGAATTGGCGGAAAATTAAAAATGGCAGTGCCCTTTCTGGGAGTTCAACACCGGTGCTGCTACAAAGAAAGCCCAAGGGCACCCCCCCTAACACAATTATACCACCAGAGGTGCTTGAAATTGGCAGTAGCCAATAGGAACGGAGCATCTGCTGAAATCGGGTATATAAGGTCGGCCCAGCAGTCCCGCAGCTTCAGTTGCAGTCAGTCAATCAGCATGAAGCACCAACCGAGATCATCCAGCGCCGCACGGCCACAGCAGAAACAGAATAGGAAGAAGGTGCGGAAGAGTAAGTACCCTCTGATGTCTGAGTACTGTCATGTGAGGAATATCAGTCTGTGCTACTATCATCGCTTGTAACGGTTTTTCTTCTCTGTTCGTTAGTGGATGCGACGTCCTGTAGCCTGTCAGGGTCTGCAACGGCGATGTGCCCCAGCCCGTCGGGACCTGGAGCAGCGGCAACATCCTGGGATCCTGTTGCAAACCTGGTTAGCTTGATGGAGTAAGACAATCAGCTGTTATGGTCGGTTGAAGACACCCAGCCAGCCCCTGACTCGCTGAAGTGCACCGGGGGTCCTAACCAGCATGACGCAGGTCGGTTACTGGGCTCTACGATGGTACTTAGCACTACACACTTAAAATTTCGCTAAAAATTATGAAAATATTTGTATAACTGGTGTTGGTGCTGTTCGCCGATTTTTAATAAAAAAATTTAGTTTAGATTGAATAGTTAGCTCGAGCCCCACGTGCTATGGCACGTAAATATATATGTTTGTTACCCTCAACACTCAGCTTAGTTGAGCGACTCCAGAGATGTGGCTGGCCTCAATGTTTGGCTACGTTTTTCGACAGAGGGTGCGAGCTCACAGGTGCCGTAAACTTAATTTTTAAGATGAAATAAAATATTAAAAAAAACAGTGCAGGCAGTTGCAGTAAATTTAAAATATTGAGTCACTCAAGTTGATTTGTAATTTGAAAAAGTAGTTTATTTCTAATTTTCCGCGAATCATCTTCAATGTATTGACTAAATACTTAAAATGTAGTCTGAGGGGCTTTTACGTAAGCACAGCCATTAATAACTGATTCTACAACACTTCACTGTAAAATTCATTTGTAGCGGTCACGGCACATGACTGTATGTACACAGTTCACAAAATACGCTGTTGTCTGCTGTCCTAAACCACTATATTGCGCTCAACTTGATCGTTTTCGAACATCGCTACATACATACTTATCTCCGATCGTGGCTACCAACCCCATACTACCCCAAGATGGGCGGCACGTCCAGTTATTAGCGTCGCTCATACTCAACTCCCCTAAGATGGCCACCCTATACACCCTCGAAACGACTGCCTAACCCGGAACAATGTTTGACAAAATTACGAAAATTCTAAAACTAAACACAAAAACACATATGATACATTGGAAAATATGGAAATTTTCTGGGCAATAATTTAAGGTCCAATTTTTGTATCTGCCACAGTTTTTTCACAAATAATGTTCTTGTGGCGTGATTTTGCTTATCAAAGATTTTTGATACTAAAAATAAATAAACAAATAAAAATACATGCTTAATTACTCACCTACCTCTTTAAAATTTAGAATGCTGCCACTAGTTTCGTCTCTTTAAATTTATTTGATACCAAAAACACAGATTCACTCAATACAATCCCATATTCTGACCTCTCATCCAAAAATGATACATATTCTGGTAAATCGGCTACGATTGCTCGATGCAGCTCTACCAGCCGCATCCACAACACTTTGTTCATATTAATCGGCCAAAGCATTGCCACGATGTTAACTTTTGAACTTTCATAAATTTTCAATTTTTGTGACAACAATAACTTTTAAAGTATTTCATATTTTGTGGTGCGTCTAGATAATTTAGCTTTACATATTTTTCTGTCCATGAATGCCAACTCGCTCCTCCACGTCACTCTTAGTTCTGTTTTTATCAGTATTTCTCTGGCATATAAATTCCTCCAATCGCGCAAACACAGCCATGCGCTCCCCTGCCAAGCTCCCGCTCGGGTTTATCCAAGGCCCCGTAATAGGCCCGTAGCAACCGCCAGCCAGTTGCTCTGTGGCGGAAAACTGCCGCTCTAATGCCCCCCCCCCCCCCCCCCCCCGCCCCGCACAACGTGTGCACTCACATATCCATCATACGTGCCATCGCGGAATATTCCAGTGATACTGCCATGGACGAAGTGAGGATGTACTGTATGAGAAGATACCAGTTAAGCCCTGTGCACCACTACTCTTCTCTTCAGTGTATAATTTAACCGCTAGTGGTTCAAAAGGTTTACATTTTGCTATAGAAACAACCACTGGCACAGAGTGGGGTATTGTCATAGAGATCGAGAATGCAGCTAAAAGTATTCAAGTGCGGTGTACGGAGGTGGAATGAGATGAACTGTGTTGTGCAAAATCCTACATCGAGCAGCATTTGACCATCGAGTGTCATCCGAGCCGTCCTGCTCCAGGTATTTACTGTGCTGCTCTAACTCTATCCATTACACTCTGTGTGAAATCGGGTGACACGTCCATTTATCTACAGTGCTCCACCATTAAAAACTTGAGCGATCTACAAATGGTGCTATCCAATGTGTTGGAAAGATTGAACAGATGTTGCCTTGTGTTAAAGCTGTGCAGAGAGACATTGCAGAGTATCTTAACTATTAACAGTGTGCATGTAGAGAACTTCGAACACTGGGACAATCTGTTGCTAGCGAAAACTAATGCACTGTCAGTAAGTTTGAAAGAAATACATGCTTAATTCTGTGCTTAGAATAAGACTTTACTTTCTAGATTCTGTATAAGTGTTACGATAAAGAAAGAGCCCATTGATGTAGCGCATCCTGTGTATATAAACATGTATGTGCTTCTTATTTCTTACCTCTCATTATACTGCAAGTACTAAAGCTATTGTCACCAGTATCTTCACAGCAAACATGCAACAGCAGAGAATTATGTCATTTAACTAAATTCTTTGTAAAATCCCATTTCATGACAGTAGCTGGGATAGTAGGTATCATGGCAGGCTGGTGAAGCATCAAGGCTTTGTTGTAAGCGACTGGAGCTGTGACAGAGTGCAATAAGACTGGAAGAAGAAGAATGGCGTACTCATTACCGATAACATACCCGCAATAATTGCAGGTCCATCCAACTGCGGCAAGACAAATGTTCTCATGTCACTGCTAACACATGCGGATGGGGGTGCTGCGTTCATTGCCAAGACAGTCAAGAATGCACAAAACTCTCAGGAGAAACTGCAGGAGACACGAAGACATAACCGCATGATGGAGGCAGCAGCCATCGGAAAAGGGCTATGCTTGAAACCGTACAAGAAAGGACTAGGTCTCTTCATCAATTAAAAAAAGCCGCCTAGCAGTCCTACCAAACTGGGAGGTTACAAATACAGATCTGAAGAAATTCAACATTCCGAGGTGTATTAACAAGGAATACATTACCGAAGACATTGTGGAAATCAGGAGAAAACGGAATTGAGAATGTGGATGTAGCAGGAGGACCTGGACTCATTGGGTAGCATATGTTAAAAAAAAAAAAAAAGAAATACAAATAACGTCTATTATTTCGACTCATTCGGTGACCTGCTTAACAGACAGAAGACATGTTTCCTACAATTTTCGACGCTAACAAGACTTTAATACATTCCTGTGTAGTCATCTATGCATCATGTTCCTCCTGACGTTTACGAATGATATATAAGAACGGGTATTAAGTATCCATTCACCGGCTGATGTTTAGATGCAATGTCGTACATTCTGACTCTGAAAGAACGATGGTCTGTATTACGTGCAAATTATTTCCCATCAACTTATGTAAGCATTAGAGATTGGAGTATCGCGCTAATTGGGCTGGAGACATACAACATCGTCACAAACGCTAACAATAAACCGCATTTGGAAATTAATGGTGAAAACGAAGTTGTGAAAATTGAACATGGTGCATACGATACTGACGATTTAAACGAAGTTTTAAAACGGTCAGGGAAAGGCATTGAGCTCCGTGCAAACATCAGTACACTTAAATCTGAAATAAGGACGGTGAATGCATCCATTGACTTTAAGCAGAAAGGTTTAATAGGCCCACTACTGGATTTCACAAAGGGGCAGGTTTAGAAGAGGATCTAAAAAATTTTTCAAATCTGATCAGACAGTGGGTATTCTTCCTGTCAGTACAATCCGTAATGAGTGTAACACTGCAACGAACTCATACCTCAACGATAGATTGGTTCGTTCAATTTACGGATTCTTCCCTTCAGTTGGAATAGGATATAAGATTGTTGAGACTCCTACCAACGCTTTATACCTTCCAGTGACAGTTCAGACACTGGACTATCTGGAGCTGCGTATTGTGGATCAGAATAACTAACTTGTTGAATTTCGTAGTGAGGAAATCATTGTACGACTACATCTAAGACAAGATGGGGCTAAGGTATAAAACCAACGTATACTTCGCATTAGAACCGCAAGGTGATAACAAGTGAGAACTACGAGTTTGTTAAATCAGTAGGCTTGAAACCTCGCAATGACGTCGTCGCTCAATATATCTCACCCAGTGGACTATTACGAGCGAATCATATCCCAAGAATACTTCTCGCATAAACTTTATGTTTCAAAGACATTTAACAAGAACGATGAAATTAGAATTGTCATACAACACCAAGACGATTTAACTCTTCCATTCAAGTGTTTCACAAATTTGCATGGATAATTAAAAAAAAAAAGGTGGTAGTCATACAATAGGATCAAAACTTATTACATAATACTTCGGAATTCCTGTTGCAGGAACTACGATATGAACTTAATGGGATATTAATCGTACACGTAATGATGGCATAGCATCAATACTTAAATCATATGTCTCATCATCACCCTCGGATCTGAATGGTATAGAAAATGCAGGATGATTCATAGACGAGCCTGTGGGCAGAACAGCAGAAGAGTACCGCCCATTTACTGCATGCATACCTTTAAAAGTGTTATATGGTACTTTGAGGACATTCAGGGAACTATTATGAATGCTAAACAAGAATTTATTCTGGTATGGAGTACAACGGATAGCAACTCAGACATTGAAGGAGCTCAAGAGGACAATCAGGTCACCATCAATAAAATTATATGAAAAATGCCACACATCACTGTGGCAGACGAGAGCACTTGAAGCTTTTAAAAATTCTGAATACCGGTACATATCTGCGATTAACTCTCCTCTCATGGAAGGTCTTTGGGTATCCAGTGTAACTGACATCGATCAGACAAACACAAGCTGTTAAAACCTCTGTGCAGCTGGAAACACCGAGATTCATCATACTTGCATTTCAGACCAATAGAAGGGGGAATTTAGCAAATTATTCCGCCTTATTTGACAGCTCTATTTCAGAATTATATCCATATGACAATTTACTGTTACAGTGGATCAGTATGTATACAATCTAGCATTTGACACGTACGCAAGGTTCCGTGCTTCTTACTACGAAGGTGCTGAAGTGGAAGGATGCCTACTCAGTCCTCGCAAATTCAAGGAGCTGCCACCAATCATCGTCATAGACTGTTCTAATCAGAAAAAGATAATTAAATCAGGACCAATGAATGCACGAATCGAATTTGAATCCTCATCAAATTTCCCAGAACACACTGCAACGTATGCTCATGTTCTACATGCTCGCGTGATTAACTATAGCTCACTTCATAGTGTTGTGCAGCGTGCTGTGTAAATGACCAAGTGCTGTGTCATACCCAGAGCATTTCACAATGACAACTTGCAGTGTGAACGTCGTTACCGACATTCAATCTTTCTATGATGATGAGTGTAGACAACTCATATTTAAAGATGTTGCACTCATCGTATACACAGAAGATGCTGGTGTAATAGAGACATTCTCGGCAAAAATTGCATCACCAAGGCCGTTTTAGGATGTGAATTGTGCTAAAGCATGGAGGAATGCAAAGTGGCTAACATGTTTCTTTAATGGACTGGCTGGGACAATTCTGGTATACCTTATAAAGAAATGATGACGTCGTTTCGAATATTTGATCGTCATGAGACCACATCTACGTCAAAGGCGAGAAGAAGATCACAGGGATGCAGCGGATCTTCAAGGTTGCATCTATTCATGACATGGAATTCTACAGGTGCCCTGCTATCCACCAGCTCAAGAAGAAGGAGATGTGTGAAAGTAGTGTTGTGTCTGCTTACGAAAATGTAAAATTACTTTTAAGTTGGAGTAATGAAAATAAATGAATTTTTTACCTCACATTCTGTGTTTTTCTTTCTTTCTACGTAGCTCCTACTTAGATAGTATGTAGCTTTGCCCTGATCCTATACCTGTGGCTTTGTTCAAGCACATTTCAGCCATGTTTGCTATGTGTCTTTGGAAGTGGACACGATCGCGCGCCACCTGTTCCCAAAAACGTATAAGCGCCGCACGATAGGCGAAATCCCACGCAATCATTACATATACGAGGTATAAGTTCCGTTTCGTCATATAAAACAAGCGTGTACAGATACAGAAAAAATATTTATTGTACAAAAATTTACAACTGTTAAACTACTTTTCTACATAGCTTGCGAAATTTTGCAGGCACTTGTCATAGCGTGGCACAAGTTTTTGTATGCCTTCTTCACAGAAGATTGCCATCAGTGTATTCAACCATGTGGTAACATGTTCATCATCGTTGAAGTGTTGACCACCAAGGACAGATTTTAGATGTAAGAAGAGATGAAAGTCGCTAGGAGCGAGGTCCGAGCTGCACGGAGGATGATCAATGGCGTCCCAGTGAAACTCCCATAAGAGTTGTTTGGTCACATTTGCCGTGTGAGGTCGGGCATTATCATGGAAAAAAAAAACACTTTTGACACTAATCCTCGGCGCTTGTTCTGTATTGGGCGGTGCAATATCTTAACGGTCTCGTAGCAACCATGTACATTGATTGTTTGGCCTCATGGTAGGAAATCAATCAGCAAAATGCTTTTTCTGTCCCAGGAAACGCTGCACATGATTTTTCGAGGTGTCAAGATTTGCTTAGGCATCCCCCGTGGCTATCCGAGAAAGAAAACCATCGCCTTCTTCTTTGTAGCGTGTCAAGAACTGCGGTGCACTGCCCATCTGTTGTTTTTTGTGTTGTTCAGTAAGAATTTTGGGTACCCAACGTGAGAAAAGTTTTCGAAATTTCAGTTTTTCAGTAACAATTTCATGTGTCGAATTCTTTACCATGACATCTAATTATTCATATGGGTTGCAATTCTTCACCCAATAGATGAAACTATCTGTATGCATATAAAGTAACTTCAGTTCCATGAAATGAGTTTTAGCAAACTCATAGTGGAAGTGATAGATATGGAATTTGGAGATGTCCAGTATATACATACCCATATAAATTGGTTTTGTAAGCTCTACTGAAACCTTTGACATCTCCACAGCAACAAAGTTCTCATTGAAAATAGTGACCCACTTAAAATTTGGTCTGACGATGTACTTTCTTACGACCCACGGCCCATCCCATGGGGCCTAATCAATATATCACTTTCATTTCTTACATTCTGCACGGCTTTACCGAAAATAGAATTATTCATCAATTTATAAAAATCTTTTTCGAAATCACTAATCATATCCCGCCCTCTTTCCGGTATTTAAGTCAATATACTCCTTCAACCAGGGGGACTGATTGAAGGAGAGAGCCTGGGTGATTCTGCCTAGCTCCATCCCTAAGCTGAGGCACTGCTGGAGGTTATGATAATTAATTACATACCTCTGCTTGTGTCTAACAGTGGTCATCAGATTAGAGATAGTGCTTCCTTATGGAACTTGTTGCTCTGGATGGCAAGTCATTTGTCATTTCATGCGTACTAACAGGTTATATGAGGTCTACCTCCATCACATATACTGCATCGGAATCATCCGCCAGACCCCATATTTTTTCACCTAATCCCTCTGATTCGTTTTTGGGCATGCACTGAGACCTACCAAACGGCAGTGGCAGCATTATGGCGTGCCTGTATAAGTTATACACATCCAAATATAGAATATAACTTGAATCGAGAGATGTGTTGAACCTCGCTCCCATATTTGGATTAATTGCTTTGGTGTGGCTATGGACACACTAGCAAAGGCTCACAAGGATCCTGCACTCAAGAAAAGAAGCATAGCAGCATATGTCAAAAGTTTGATGCTACACTTCGTTTGTTTGAGTATTGCATCCCAGGACAACCCAGGTGCCGAGTAATAAAAGGTGGAGTCTGGAGAGTATGTGGCCATGCATACTCAGCAGTACTTTTCAAAAACATTCGCAAGCGAGTGCACGTTGGTGTCCATGTACAGTCTTTCATATTTACCAAAATTTGGAATGTTGAATTCCCTACAGACATTCACGGCATGCTCATAATCTGCAATAGTTATGGCATCACCTGTGAGAGTACTTGGTAAATGCAGATATGAGGAGCAGCCTGGTTTCGTCGAGTTTCGCCTTACTATTCAGATACTCATAAGGGAAAACTCCTTTTGTAGTCACAAGCTATAACTTTACCTCATTGGGGATTGCAGATTGGGTGATATGCATATCCTCCAGAGGTACAGTTTCAACAAGTTTTCTGGAGTAGAGCCTGTATAAAACGTAGCATGTCAAAGAAGTGGAGCGCAATTTTTGGCGTCATTCGCTTGGAGAGTGAAATATACTTCTCAATACTCTCAGCCTCCTGTGCAAGGGGTGGCGGGCAGTGCCTGCGTACGTTGTTTGTGCGCAGTTACATTATTTTGCGCTCATGTCTGAAGGCTGTGCTATGCTTTATTTGGACAGTTTACGAGTACTGAGCGTGTCTACACATTAGTGTGCTGCATTATTTAGGAGCAGTTTGCAGGTCTGTGTACTGAGTACTGAAATTATTTCGGTGTAGTAGTTTGCATGTGTGTAGGCCGTGGAATGCAATATTTCAACAGCTTACAATTAGCAATCGTGTCTGTTGCATTATTTAGGAGTAGTTTACAGATCTGTGGGCCATGTCGCATGACCCCTAGCATGTCAGAGCGTGTGTTTTGTAGCAGGTTGATAAATGTACTCCTTCCCTAAATAAATTGTTCCAAAGTAAATAAAGTACACTCCTTCCTTACTCTCTCCAGCAGCCCAACATAGGCTGAGACATTTTCATGCCATTGTCCCCCTCCATACCAACATCTTGGACTACACCACAAGAGGGATGATAGCACTCTCTGGTGGCAGTACTGTGTACTAGGTCAGCAGGACTCTAGATCTCGTGGTGGAGACATTGTCTGTAAAATAAAGACTTATGTCCATCACAGGCAGAATCCTTTCCCCACCATTTCCCCCATCCCAGGACCATCATCTTGGATTACATCACAGAATGGACGAAAATGCTCTCTGATGGTGATACTGTGTACTAGACCCTGACCTCATAGCGAACACACTGTTTCCTGCCATCTTGGATAACGGTACTCATGCCATGGCGGCCATCTTGGATTACGTCATGGATGAGAGCGCCCTCTCGCTGTGGTACTGTGGTCAGTTGGAGTCCAGACCCCATGGCGACCACACTGTTTCCCACCATTTCCCCCCACCATCTTGGATTATGTCACAGGAGAGATGAGAGTGCCCTCTGGCAGTGGTACTGTGTACTAGGTCAGTTGGAGTCTGGACCCCCTGGTGACCACACTGGATGGTGGTAGTGCCTCTAATTGTTGAAATAAAATAGTACTTGCAAAATAATAGACTTATTTCCCGCACTGGTCGAGTCCTTTTCCGTCAAATCCCTAGGAGGAGGTGGCAGTCAGGTGAGTTAGGTTAGTGGAGTTGGGCTTTCTTTCCAGCCATTTTCTTAGTTTGGTAGAGATACCCCAATTGACCTATTTCACAGTCAAAATTCAAACTTGGTGCCAATTCCTAGGAAGAGGTGGTGTCAGATGACTTAGGTTATTGGAGGTAGCCCAAGTGATGTATCTTCCTGTGATATTCTTAGGTTAGTAGAGATAACTGTGGTGTGATGCATTATCCTGTTGGAATTTGAACATCCCATCATTTTTCTGGTGGAGGGGAGGGGAGAGGGGTTAGGTTAGTGGAGGTAGTCCAATTGACCTTCTTCCCACCAAAATTCAAACTTCCCACCAAAATCCGCCATCTTGGATGACGTCACAGCCACCATCTTGGATACATCTGCCAACAATGGCGAGTGGGGTGACACCCTTCTTGCTCCAAACTCATGGAGATTTTATAACTGGACCCTCCATTTAATAGATCATAGACATGAATATGGATGTCAAGCTGCAGTATTTGGATGAGTGCTTTAGCTGGCCATCTTACTTTCATCTCTGAAAATTGGGTCAGTATAACACCCAAAGTGGATTCACGATACCACTTGGCGATTAATGTATTCTGAGACATGACGCTATTATCACCCCAGATGTAGTGCAGGCTTTTCTCCTCAGCAGCACCCTGCTGTTTGGGAGGGTGAGTAACTAGCTGCAGTGTACTGCATTACATTTAATGGTGTTATATATCAGATCATCTAGGACTTTGATGAGCTCTGCCTTCAGCACCAGGAGGCAGGCTTCTTGAAACCTTGCTGCGTCGCAATACCCCCTAAGAGGATTCTCAGTTCTAGTAAAAGAGATACACCCCTCAAAGGCCCTAGGAAC
Source organism: Schistocerca serialis cubense (assembly GCF_023864345.2). Taxonomy (NCBI): domain Eukaryota; kingdom Metazoa; phylum Arthropoda; class Insecta; order Orthoptera; family Acrididae; genus Schistocerca; species Schistocerca serialis. Next base: position 295,846,875 of record NC_064639.1, read on the forward strand.
CACCGAGTATTCTAGAGGGGTCATGACAATGCTGATCTGATGTCCTTCACTATCAGAATGGGATAGAGCATTACCACTAGCCACAGATTCATTATCATTAATACTACAAATAGGAGATGACTGTGGCCATTTGGTGGATAAGGGCATAAGGGCGCTGGGAAGGAGCCACCTTCAGGGGGGACAGGTGTGCAACGAGGTAAACATACCTTTCGGTGCTGGCGAGGGCAAATAGCCAGAGCCAGAATAGGAGGATGTGGCTGCAGTGAGCTCCAGTGGGACCACCCACGCTGTGGAGAAGGCATTTGTTGATGTTGAGGCATACTGGAGCCTTCACTATCGCCAACCTTTTGGGAGGACGGGGTGGGGAGAGATCGTTGCTCTGACTAAATCACCCACGAACGCCAGAGGGTATGTGGTAGTGTGGAGGCCAGCACTGTCGCAACTGTGCCCACCTGTAACAAGACAACAAGTGGTGCTTTGTATGGTGGTGCACGTCGCTTGGATGAGTATTTGATACCTGCCCGCACAACCACTGCCGTGGGTGCACAAGCCACAGCAAGTTGTTATACAGTGTTGGTGACACCTCTGTAACATACGAATAATGGAAAAAAATTAAGTGCAGTGCTCAACTTTTTTTTAATATATGCTGTAAACAAGCAATGACAATTAAGTGCATCAGCATTCCTGAATAATAATTATATGCTGTAACAATGATAGTCACATTATAATCAACTTTTTCACTCTGGGCCTAGAATTGAGCAGTTCAGTCGATCTTTCTGGAAGCTCTCCCGCCCAGTCAAATATCTCCATCTCCTGTCCCAGAAGGGAGAGATCAGACTTCCGTTCAGCAACCACCATCTCACGCTGCCACTCTGGTATTTCACCCTCGCCAGCATTGTTGTTGTTGTGGAGCCAATGATCCATCTCACAGAAGTCGTCTACAACAGGATATTGATTATAAGAAACAACAGCAACAACAATAAATTTGTACTGAATTTGCCTACAGCGAGATATTGATTATAATAACTACGAATAAATAAATAAATAAATAAAAAGTTCATACCAAATGGAAATGATGAATCCTGGTCATCATTTCCAATCCATACCCCTACTAGAATCCCATCCTTCTCTTGATCTATAGCAACATGTATAACAATGGATAATATATGCCTCACAAAAGAAAAACACATATGTCAATATATTACCACTGTACTTTTTGCTGCATTTCGGCCTCAAGCAGCAGCAGCTCAATGACCATCAGCTGCTGCTCTAATGCTGCAACAGCGAGATAAAAAATTTTATAAACATTTGTTACGATCTGAATACATCAAGAGCTGTTCTCTGAACAAGTAGCCTATCAAACAGAATTTGGAAATTTACTTACATGATGGTAGCACAACCTCTTGAGCTTGCTGGCGACTTTCCGCTTCCAGCTGGCGTTCTAGTTCTGCCAACATTTCGGGAATGAATGCTGCGATAGGAAGAAAAAAACTTTTATAACCACTTGTTACGAAAAGGTATCACAATCTCGAAAAATTTGAATACTTCCGCTACTGCATTTTATAGCTGTCGCAACTTGAACTCATAATTTTTTTTGTAAACACTTACATTGCAGTTGACCTAAGTTTGGCTGCTTCCACCACTACTGCTGACATCACTGCTGGCTGACCATTTCATATGGCAGATATTACCCGGACACAACTAGACACTGTCAAAGACTGATGACGGTTGTGGAGGGGGTCGGACTTTATATACCTTCAGACTCGACCCTCTATTCTTTGGAGGTTCTATCCCTCCCTTGGGCATGGGTGTGTGTGTTATCCTTAGTTTAAGGTACATTAAGAAGTGTGTAAGCTTAGGGACCAATGACCTCAGCAGTGTGGTCCCATAAGACCTTACCCTAAATTTCCAATTTCGAGCCTCTATTTTGCAGACGACCAATAGGAACTCAGAATGTCTTATCAGCAAGTTATAACTTCCCTTCTTTTTTATCTCCAAGAAGGCTTGGTGCAGGTGTTTGAGGAACAGATCATGGCTGTAAACGAGAAAAAAATCTGAGACAAACATCCTCTGTTTGCTGACAAGTGACTGGAAAACTGGACGCAGCCACTGGCTTTAGAAAAACACTTTTTGTTCATTCTGAGACAAACCAATAGCTTGATACTTCCGATGTCAGCTGTATCCTTCGAAATACATATTGTTGTTAGTCAGATTATAGCTGCGTGGTGAGGACGCTAACCTCACCTCCTTTTTCTTCTTCAAGCAGGCTTGGTTCAGTTGGCTGCTGTGGTGGACAGAAAAATTCTGTGAAACAGATAGAGGCCCCATCTGAAAATATCCTTTGTTCACTGGCAAGCGCATGGACAACTGCTCACATCTGCTATCTTTATAAAACACCCTTAGTTCACTCTGAAACAGATTGATAGTCTGGCACGCCCAATGCCAGCTTCATCCCTCGAAATATATGTTGCTGTTTTAGTTAGGACAGAGTCGTGGGGGGAGACGCTAACCTTGGAAAACAACTCTATTGTTCATGGTAGGTGCCCAACGGAGCACGCCTTGAGAAAGGCATTGTACATTACAATACAATCATCTTCCGATTTCCAAATGTGCTGGTTCCTGCCCCCCCCCCCCCGTCTGTAACGTGGAAGTCGAGGGCTGGGGGACTGTTAGGGAGGCAGGAGGTAAGTGGTCACCGGCAGACCGCTGGACACTGAGGCAAGTGGCACATGTGGCATGGGTTGTGTCATCGAAGGCCTCCTGAGAGTTACAAACGCACTTGGTGAGGCGCCCTAAGCGGAGCAGGAGCGGGGGGGGGGGGGGGGAGGCGGTGAGAGGTAGGGCCTGTAGTATCCCGCAGGGTGAGGCTGCAATCATGAAATGTGGACCGAGGCTCGCCCCTCTCCAAGGTCACACGAGGCGGCAGGAAGGGAATGAATCCTGGCCCACCAATACTGCACTCACACCCAGCATCGCACCTCAGAGGGTCTTAATGACTTTGTGAGCACAGTACATGAAGTGATCGGAATTTGAACAAGAGTATCGCTGTCCCTTGAAAGTACATGAAGTGATCGGAATTTGAACAAGAGTATCGCTGTCCTATGAAATGCATATTATGTCCTAAGAGCATGACTCACCTATTTTTTCGATTTCTACCACCTATTGCCATTTTATAAACAATTCTCGTTAATATTACGTTCTCTGAATTGACAATTGAATTCACAGAGAAAATTCGGAATTCTCGCCAGAATTCGAAATTCCTGCCAATAGAGTAGGTGGGGGAGGGGGAGGGGCAGGGGGAGGGTTGGGGAGGGAGAAGGATGTGGTGACGCACATGGGGGCTGAGGAAAATACATGACATCATGGAGGTATATAAAACCCAACCCCCACCACAATCATCATCAGTCTTTGACAGTGCTAGTTGAGTTCGTGTGATATCTGCCATATGGGAATTAATTTGCATATCAATTTGATATGAAAATTGCGCTCGAGCCACCATCTCTTTACTACTGAAGATATTATTTCTAAAGCAAGAATCAGTGTTAGAGGTTAGATGTCGCACCTTACACTGATGCTGAATGTGATCCCGCAATATATCAACGCACACTACATTCTTTCTGTATCACGAGATAAAATAAAGCAGGAACTTAATCATCTAGAACAGAATAAGGTTATGTAAGTCATAACCAGTAGCCAATTGGTAATGCCGATTGTAGTTGTACAGAAACTGAGCAGCTCACTGCACTGCTGCAGAGGTTTCAAAGTAACGGTTAATTTTTGCGAGGTGCCGAGGCTAAGAAATGTTTTGCGGACACTTTAATTCCAAAGAGTCTGTTTGTGGTTCGATCACACACTCAATCCCTACCTTTCTAACTATCACGATAATTAAAGTGCAAGGATAAATTAGTGAAGTGATCCTGTAAATGATAGTTACAAAGAGTTTCACACACCACATAATTTAAATAAATTATCAAGTAATTAGATTCCTTAGTAGTCATTAATCATTATTGGAAGGAATGACAACTGTTAATTGACTATTGAATGACGAACAGTATAAGTATAATAATGTGGTTTGTTGATCTAAAGTCATGAAAAAATATACTGTACATTACAATAAACCCTCACAGTAAGAGTAAAAGATTGGAATATTGAATAAGAAGTTGGCCACGTACTTGAAGGGGCTCCTAATCTCAAATAATGAAAAGACGGATCTCATCAACCACTTGAGTCTGTACATTAAATGCTACACCCTGACTATCTAACAGTATGGTGATCGGTAGTGAGAACTCTGATTAGAAAGAAAAGAAAAAAGAAATTTGGGTGATATTGGTGACATTGAGAACATGCGCTGCTGAGAGCTTCAGTGCAAAAACTTTTACAAAGTCCCTACAATGCTGGAGCAGCCAAGATACTTTACCACAAAAGTGTTCAGCAGTACGATGTCAGCAAACAGCAAACAGATGGTGCAGCCGATGAAATCTGCGCCACCGACTCTTCTAACATTCTTTATCTGTGAAGAATAACTTGTCATTAATTACTTCTGTCTGGGTGATTGAGACAGTGCACTTCCCAGCTCGCAATAAAGTGTCTATAGGAGGAGATGCAGAGAAGAATGCCTAATACGAAATCTTGTACTCTGACGGTACCAGGGCTAGATGCAGAGTGACCTACCCATTGTGCACCACACTCACTCTTTCCAAGTTGAGCCACCTGCGATCCCCACCACTGTCGAAAGCTCCCAGTCGTCAGCGGCCGTGGGAACATGCACCAATCGCAAGATTCAAGGTGTAGTGGAAAATTCCACATGTACCCATCCAATGTGGTCTTGTCCTGACAGTTTCAGGATAAGGCTCATTGCCATCACAGAGCTTCATCATGAGCTGCTCAATCGATTTCCTATGTCTACACTGGTGCGGGAAAAGTCCTCTCCACGGCTACACATATAAGATGAAAAGTCCATCGAACTGCCAGCACCAGAGAGTGGTATCCAGCAGGTTGCTTAGCGTCCTCTTCTGGAAAAATAGGAATACCCAACACGTTGGGTCACCAGACCACCACCTCTTCCTAGGGGTTGGTGGGAAAAGGACTCAGCCCACACTAGGCAGATGGAGGGAGGAAGGAATGTACTTCATTTATTTTGGAGCAGTTTTTTTAGGCATGGAGTATATTTATCACAGAACACACGCTCTGACATGTCCCACAGCATACAGAACTGCAAACTACTCCTACATAAGTTGTATATAAGACTCTACACACACATGCTTGCTAATTGTAAACAGTAAAAAATAACCCATTGCACAGCCTACAACATGCGAACCACTCGCAAATAATGCAATACATTTACGACCATAGAGCCAAACAAATCTTAAATAATAATAATAATCCAGCTAAAAGACTCTGCTAGCTAATCGTCAACTTACAAAATCATACAACAGTATTATTTAAAGAATTAGAGGCAGTACCACCATCCAGTGTTTTCAGCACTGAGTCCAGAGCCCTACTGACTTAGTTCATATCTATGCCACTAGAGAACGCTGTAGTGATGTCAGGTGATGACGCAAGTACCGTAATCTAACATGGCGCCACCTAGTGCGTTCACCACGAGCTCCAGACCCCAACCGTCTTAGTACAGTTCGTCGCCACCAGAGGACGCCTCCGTGACACCAGCTGATGACGCAAGTACAGTTATCCCTGATGGCGGCAAACAGTGTGTTCTCCACCAGGTCTAGTACTCAGTACCACCAGCAGAGGACGCTGCCCTCCTTTTCGTGACGTAAACCAAGACGGTGAGGGAAAATGGTGGGAAAAAGACTCAGCCTGCTCTGGACTGCTGGGGAGAGTAAGGAGGGAGTGCACTCTATTTATTTTCAAACAACTTATTTAATGATACAGTATATCTATCACACTGATACCAAACATCCAACCTGATGTGCCTGGGGTCATGTTGCACAGCCCACAGACACACAACCAACCCGTAATTTCAGTACACAATAGCAAACTGCTCCTACATAATTCTTCACACTGATGTGTAGACACACTCAGTACTCGTAAACTGTCCAAATAGCGCATAGTAGGGCCTACAGAGTCCCTCAAGAACTAACGCAATCACAGTACGATTTAATGGTTGACGGATTCATTCTAAAGAATGATAAGTTGATCGACGTCATTTTTTTTTCAAGTGTTCTTTCTGGATGCATCAGTCACCTAACATAGCCCGGATTCTACTCGTATACAGCTACGTGTTTTAAAGCACTGTCTACTTGAGATCATTGAAGGTAAACCTGTCTGTCATCAGAGGACTTCCACCTCATGTGTGAAAAACTTGACGCACTCCACTAAACGAGCTTTGATTCATGCGATCGCCCCTGTCGCATCTTGTGTGTGTAAAATCGAGTCTTCAGCGTCATAACTAAGTTGTCGGTATGAGCTTATGACACGCTACACTCCCGCTGTACACATTTGCCTTACATACGCTGTGTCTACAGAGTTAATGGCCGAATGACTTGTAATTTTCACATGTCGGACGCTGCTGCTGTGCTTTTGATGCAGGCATGGTATAATTCCTGAACTGTGATCGGATGTGAAGAGCGGACACTACACGTCTTCGCAAAGCTATATTGTGCTCGTATGATGCAAAGTAAATGTTTTACGGAAGTAGTTTTTTCATTTTACGATTCGATAAGATAGTTCAGTGTAGAGAAACTGTGAAGAAGGATGTATGTCTGATAGGCGGGAAAGGTAATAGATATTGCGCGTTTTTAAGTGCAGAACGTTGTAGTCTTAGGAGTGCATGTGTTTATGTTCTCTCTCTCTCTCTTACCAATACCTTCCAGGTACATATACTAGACTCTAGAACAATAATTTAGAATTGAAAATCCTCTGTCACTCCCATACGCAGAGAGAGGGGTCGTAAATTAAGTGCTGTGCTCGAGGTCTTAGAAATATGTAGAGCGCTGTCTTGTATACTTTGATGATTTAAGTGTTCGAGAATTAACTGTGAATGGGCGTGCTGAGTAGTCATCTATCCATGTTCACAATGATACTCGCCAAGTAGAGAATGGATGGTTTAGCTATGATACTGAAATTGAGGAAATATGCTGTCACATGATTGTGTAAAATTGTTCACACTATCAGGTTTCATCTTTATTATTAGAGTACACGGATGGTGCCTTTTCCACCCCATCCCTGCATTGGTTAGCAGATAATGATTGACTGATATGGCTTGTTTGAGTTGAGGAAAAAGTTTTCGTAGATAGACGACAATTTCCGGGGGTTGCTAGCAGCGAAACAGGGATTGTGTACATGAATGCAATATGAGGAATGAGTGGAAATGGAACGCAGAGCCAACATCTGTTCTGTCACTATGACATGAGTTTATATGTCGAGGTCGTCAATCACTTTCGGACGGTAGTTTGGAAACTCCCCACAACGCTGCCAAACTCTTCTAGTTTCTTTATGTTGTAAGTGTGTTTTATTTAAAAATGATCCATTGTTATGCTATCTGCCGTAAGAATATTGTTTACACCCTGTGATGTCTAGTTTCCTGTGAGAGGTCGAGAATCGGAGCGTCTTAATGTCAGTTTAGAATCTGACACACACCTCGAAGTCATGGTAGAAAACGAAATGTTTGGCAGTGTACAACAGCGTGTTACAAAACAAGTGTTTGAATCAGGACAGAAGAAGCGTCTCATACGATAATTCGCTTAGAGTATAGGTGACGAAACTTTAAAGAGGTCTCTGCGGTGTCTGTATATTTAATAGAATCGTGTTATAGACACAGCAGGTGTAACAGTAGCAGTTTGAGGTGAGAGACCGTGAGGAAGGGGCTATACCGCTAGGAATGCTTCGATGGCAGCACGCTACGCTATTCTGGGGAAGTATTGTGAAATCTCTTTCTTCGCACTGGAGGCCGACCGCAGCTATGCGTCATTGCGCCCACATCAGTGCCTTGGTGACTTCTAATGCGTATGAGCTTTTATAGTTCGTAATTTTTCCATTTTGGGATGATTGATTTGAGTGGACGTGGATGTGCAGTACTTGTATCTAGTTTGGGGACGTACCACATTGCTCGCATTTCCACCAAATGGTCAAAACACGGTCCTGTTGCAGTAACTCAGCTCGAACTGTTTCTATACGGGTTGCAGAAGGTGTTGGATATGTCTTTCTCCGACTTCTGCTCAGTTCGGACTTAAATTGGAACGAGCACTTGTGGAAAGCTGTAGAAATGGGTGCAACTGCAAGATGTGTAGGGTGTGATTAAAACGAGGTTGTAATTTTACTTAGCAGACGCGTTCGAGGAAGGTGAATCGTTTAGAGATATGAGAGTGCGTGAAATATTATTGACTTGTGGTTGTGAGCGTATGCAAGTAGTGTTTGAATGGACGTAATTGCTAATATGTAGCGTAAGGCTCGACATCTTAGAAGATAGCGTACATATTTCTTTTTACGACCTCAGTCAGCACATCATCTATTACTACTGTCTGTCACCGACTATAAACCTGTGAATATCGCGGACAGAATGCGTTACAAATACTGAAGAATTATCTAGCTGGGTGCCGTGTGATGGAGTCGCAAATACCACGTGCATACCACGTTGCTTAGCGGAATCACATTCAAAGTTCAGTGATTTTATCGCTAGGCTGCATGGTTGGCTGTTAACAGACACATTTCTAAGATCACCGTCACGGTATTTGTCCGGAAAACACCACCTCATTCAGGGGTAATGTCGTACCTCGATTCTTAATGTGGGCGTAAGTTTTAACATGGATACTTGTGTGCACGTATAGAACCATGACTGATTGTTAGAGTAACGTGGAGTAGTTGTTGGGATCGGGATTTTCTCTTTAACATCTGCTCGAATACGTCTACGACACAGTGGTAGGACTCGAAAGAAGAACTTAGGAGACATGCACACCCATAGTTGATTTGCGATCAGTATTATTTGGTATCGTATGCATACAGTTATTGAGAAGGTAATATTATACTTAGTATTAGTGCTGGGTGTGTGATATGTTTGCATTTGAGCAGCAGTTTTATAAAGTATATGTGTTTGTGGAAAGGAAATGTCTATGTGCTGTTGTAGGGAGGGTATGGATTTTACTTGGAGTACTGTAATAGCGAAAGGAAGAGTGTGTCTAGTTGTATGGAAAGTACAGCTATTTCCAGAGCCACTGCCGACAAGAGGGTGTATTTCCGATACTTCGCTCATTCTGGAATGCTGTTAAATTGAGAGCGCGATCGTAACATTTAATTATAAGTATAATGATAAACATATATGGAACCGTTTCCCCAGAATGAATCTGGGTATGAAAAGTCCGTGGTGGTAATGATTCACGTCTCCTGTTAATAGCAGCACCCGTGTAAATGCTGAGGTCTGTTGGAATGTAGGAATGTACATGAGTTAAGTTTGCCGTGTCTAGACGGCCAGATAGTGAACTAATACTTAGTATGTGTTGGACAGCTTTCGTGATCAAGTGGAACTTTGAGAAGATGGTATGCTTGCGGTGGAGTGTTATTCCCGCCTATGTAAATTGTTCGGTTGACTGATTATGCACATTTAGTGCCTTTATTTAGTTGAGGGAGGATCGATTGTGGTGTGCTGGATTCACGTTTGCCTGTTCTCTAGACCTGGGAAAGATCTTAGTTGGCTTATAAATTGTAGCGATGATTTGGGATATGTTACATCACCGACAATGGTATTCGAGAGTGCAAATATCATTTTTCGTCTGTTTGTTTCTAGTTATTGAGTTGTCTAGAGCAGGCTCCACCTAGCTAAAGTTTCTGGTTTGTAGAGAAATACTTCCCAGTCTATGTTGCTTGAGTGATCGGTAGCATGTTTCCTGGTGCTTGATTTCGAGAGGTACAGCTAAAATGGTCTAATATTATAGTGAAAATATGGGTGTTCTTGTAATCGACGAGTCTGGAGGTGTCTGTAGAAATGCGAGCAAGAAATCGGAAACAATAACGCGTTTGTGCCGAGGGGAGACGAGCCTCTCCTTGCACAAAAGTTCTGAGAATGACTTCAGTTCACTGATGTAAAGGGTATGATTTGGTATGCTGGGGGATACGAATTGCATGTTTACTAGATCGAGACGGTACTCGGTGACATATTCCCTGGCTGGAGATCGGTTTGACGCCCCAATATTCCTGTGAGTCTAGTATGTATTTGATGACCTGTGCCGGCCGGGGTGGCCGAGCGGTTAAAGGCGCTACAGTCTGGAACCGTGCGACGCTACGGTCGCAGGTTCGAATCCTGCCTCGGGCATGGATGTGTGTGATGGCCTTAGGTTAGTTAGGTTTAAGTAGTTCTAAGTTCTAGGGGACTGATGACCTTAGAAGTTAAGTCCCATAGTGCTCAGAGCTCAGAGCTTGATGACCTGTAGACAACATTGCGATGTTTAGTTGTCGGTGCAAAATGGTGTACACTGTAAAATAGTTTATTACCGTTGATTGTAGAGTCTGTAGAAAGAAAGAACAGGATGACAGTGCTTCGCTAGGACTGGGGGAGTATCGTGACATATAGGCAGTGTGTGTGTGGGCATACCATAATTTTTTCGGGTGCTGAAGAAATATGAAAGATAACAGCGCTGTTTGTGTAAAATGTGCATATATTGTATTTTAAAGTTAGTGTGGCTAACACTTTGTAAACTGTGCATTGTAAAATTACTATTGTTTATGTTATGGGATGACTAGAGAGGATGACTGTGTGTCCTATCGTGAGGGACATATAGATTGAGTACATGGATAATGGTGAGCAATTTTTTACATGGAAAATTATATGCGCTTTAGATACTGAGGCACAGTATTCAAGAGGAGACATTAACTGTACATTGTCCAGTGTCAGAATGTAGCAGCAATGGTAATATTTAATTTTAGTTACACTGGTAAATATCTTCCTCACTTCAAACATTCTTGTGAATGTCGTATGTATTTGATAATGTGTAGGCAACTTGGCGTATTTAACTGTCAGTGCAATTTAGCGATCTGCGCAAAATAACCACTGAAAGCCTCGAAAAGAAAAAATGGATTGTGCTTCGATCCTGCTGCATCACTAATTTGGCAGGTAAATTCGATAAGCGCCAATGAGAATGCTCCATTGATTGTGGTGGGATATAGGAGCGGTGAGAACATTTGTGTATGTTGAGAGCAGGAAAGCTATCACGTTATGCCTGGGAGGTAGATTGGATTGGGAGATATTTGGGTAAACAGGTTCTGTTAGGGTAGGAATTTTGGTGCAAACGAGCTGAGACAACAAGAAAGCAAGTGTTAACTATTTCTGGTGCATTATAAAATTACGGAGAGCTGGACTTGGCTGATGTTTCTTTTTTTCACAAGGCCATGTGATGTAAGAATAACACTGAGAATGTTTTAGATGGCGATGTGTCAGTCACGCCGGGGCAGGTTCCTGAGGTTGAACGCATGTGCCAACATGCTCTGTACTTTTCTGCCCTCAGTGGTATAGACAATTGGCGCCTGGAGACGCCTCAAATATGAGACTGGCGTGAACGTGCTTTGGAATGCTATGACAGTATAATGGTGACTGTATAGAGGCATGCAACTTTCACCGGTATTCGACGACGCCGGTTCGGGGATTGTGACGGAGAGCGCAGGACCCAAGTTGCGGCTGCCTCACTTCGAGGTGGTATGTAGCTGCGCACGGTGAAGCGTCAGCCAAACGTCACTTATGGTCCATTAGAATCGCTAAGGGGAAATCAGGTTCTGCTATTGTGGAATGGAATTCTGCAGCGTCTTCACCGGACTGCAGTTAGAGTGAGGGTAGCGAGGAACGCCCCACACACGCGGCTCTGCTTGAAGTACACGCTATGTAAATAAGCCCCCGGTCATAATGGCACCTACATACAACTTTTGCCTGCATTCGGCTGCAGCTCGCGGTTGCGCTCCCGCCCGATCACGTCAGCACATGTGTGTAGGTGAACACGTATTTCGATAGGAAATTCTCAGGTATTACATATGAATGGGGTTGCTGCCGCTTGCGGGATGCGGGCAAGGGGCCTGCACATGGTAGACAGTTGACGACCGTGTCCAACATACATGCGATCGCGTCATCATCAGTGTCTAGCGGATAGGAATTTCTCATGTGTTACATATGAATGGGGGTAGCACCACCTCATGTTTGCGGAAGCTGAGCAGGGGCTGTGCGCGGTTTGACCTCTGATGGATGCGTCACTTATCACTACCTCCTGTGTACTTTACTGGGCAGGAGGCGGTGGACTGTGCTTGCGCATGTTGATTGCATTAGTTCACGAGTAGCTTTGTAGGCCCTGCTATGCGCTATTTGGACAGTTTGCGAGTACTGAGTGTGTATACACATCAGTATGAAGAATTATTTAGGAGCAGTTTGCTATTGTGTACTGAAATAGCGGGTTCGTTGCGTGTCTGTGGGCTGTGCAACATGACCCCAGGCACATCAGCGTGGATGTTTTGTATCAGTGTGATAGATATACTCTATTATTAAATAAGTTGTTTGAAAATAGAATGCACTCCATCCTTACTCTCCCCAGCAGCCCAGAGCAGGCTGAATCTTTTTCCCACCATTTTTCCTCACCGTCTTGATTTACATCACGAGAAGGAGGCCAGTGTCCTTCGCTGGTGGTACTGGGTACTAGACCTCGTGGAGAGCACACTGTTTGCCGCCATCAGGGATAACTGTACTTGCATCATCACCTGACGCCACTACAGCGTCCTCTAGTGGCATAGATATGAACTAAGTCAGTTGGGCTCTGGACTCAGTGGCGATACAATGGGTGGTGGTGCTGCCTCTAATTCTGTAAATAAAACTGTTGTATTATTTCGTCAGTTGACGGTTAGCTAGCAGAGTCTTTTAGATGGATCATTATTATTATTTAAGAGTTGTTTGGCTCTATGGTCATAAATGTATTGCATTATATACGAGTGGTTTGCATGTCTGTAGGCTGTGCAATGGGTTATTTTTTACTGTTTACAATTACCAAGCATATGTGTGTAGAGTCTTATACACAGGTTATGTAGGAGTAGTTTGCAGGTCTGTATGCTGTGGGACATGTCAGAGCGTGTGCTCTATGATAAATATACTCCATGCCTAAATAAACTGCTCCAAAATAAATAAAGTACATTCCTTCCTCTCTCGATCAGCCTAGTGTGGTCTGAGTCCTTTTCCCACCAACCCCTAGGGAAGAGGTAGCGGTCTGGCGAACTAGGTTATTGGAGGTGAGCTTCGTTTGCAACAATTTTCTTAGGTTGGTAGCGAAAACCCAAGTGAGCTTTGTTTACCGCCTAAATTCAAACTTGGCGCCAGTTCGTAGGAGGAAGTGGCGGTCGGCTGACTTAGGTTAGTGGAGGTAGCCCATTTGACCTCCTTGCCATGATTTTCTTAGATTATCAGCGAAACCTCAAGTGACTTATCTTCCAGCGATTTTCTTAGGAGTGACGCATTATCCTATTGGAATTGGAACTTCCCACCATTTTTTTTTGGAGGCTTATGTTAGTGGAGATAGCCCAATTGACCTATTTTCCCGCCAAAATCCGCCACCTTGAATGACATCATGTACTGTGGACAAGTCTACATGCTGCCATCTTGGATGACGTCATCGCCGCCACGTTGGATACACCTCGCAACAATGTAGTATGGGGCGGTGTCCTCCTTGTCCCCCTACTGAAACCCCTATTGTTTGCAGACCCTAAAGAATTTGCCAGAAGGCTGCCTGAGAGTCAGCCCGCCTCGACCTTCACTGGCCCCCACAGGTATTCTGGCTCTGCTAGGACCACCCAAGTGAAGACTAACAGTACTGCAAAATACACCATGCAAGTCCCTCACCAAGGATGACTAGAGTTCTGGATACTCATTGGATTATCCAGAATGAACTTACTTGGCCTTTTCCCATAGTGACATGATAAAAAAGATGATAAAGATGGCAAAAATGAGTGTGGAAGGGGAAAAAACAGAAAAGGCACACAAAAATCATGTAAAATCCACAATCCCCCTCGCCCCCCCCCCCCCCCCCGCCCTCCCCCCCCGTCTGTCATTTTAGATCGTTTCTGGTCACTGGCTGGCTCACTTAGTAGGAGTAGTGTGTCAGTCTCTAAAGTGTGATCTGATAAATTGTCATCAGCAAGTCACTACAAATGGTAATACAGCAGAACTGTAGAGTGATTACGATGCTGGCAACTTCTCGCTCCATAAACACCACTCATCACAGATACACACACAGGGAGTCCCCTCACAAACAGTTATGCACTCACACAACCACATATGCCAGAAGGACAGGCTACAAGCTGTGGTTACAAATTTTGGCCAGTAATCACAGGAAGGTTCACATTTAGTTATTTTATACGTATAAAATCGAGACTAATGCCCAACTCATACACATTCATGTTTTCACGATAGGTGTCGGAAACTTGACAACATTACCGCACTCTGAATTTAAATAGCTACAGGGATTCATACTGACTCCCCAAAGAGGATGTATAACTTTTTACAGGGTAGTATGTGGACTGATTGTGCATTCACTGTAATGTCGGCCATTAGGTACAATTTTTTTCAGATGGAACACTGATTCATACACATAGTTAAACTCAGTGTAACTGTAACGTAAGATTTCATGCAACAATAGATCAATTATACGAAAGAAAGAAAAACATTGTGACGTATCGGACATAGCTTCATGGACAAACAATGTGCAATGCAGAAAAGTACACGTAAAGACCAGTAGTGCTGCTATGTCATAAAAAATTGCGTAACAAAGTGTTCATATCGAAAAACTATCTAGTCACATAATGGAATTAGTTATGCACAATATTTTACGTGAAGAAAACGATGTGACATATACACTGATCAACCAGAACGTTATGAGCAGCAAGCAATATGAGCATCACTTGGCGAGGAATGACTGCTAGTCAGACGCACACACGATGCAGGTAGTATCAGTGAGCTTGCTGTCCATGAGTAGAATGGGGAATGTACGCGACCTACCTGAGTTTGACCGAGGACAGATTGTGATGGTCCAGAGACTCGGCACGAGCATTTCGGAAGCTACGCGACCTGTCGGGACATTCGCTATAGATTTCAACTTGTAGCAGAGCGTGGTTACGTTTGTGCCACTCCCATTTCAATTACTGTTATTTCGAATTTTATTTCTGTTAGTGTTGCATCATATTGCTTTGGTTGTTAATTGTTTCAGGTGAAGTATTAAATGGCGGTCAGGCAGTGTCTGGGGGTCGGCCTGTTGAGCAAGGAGCACCTTGTTTATGAGTTGGCCATAATGCTCCACCTGATTGTGGGCAGTGTTTCAGACTTGCGCTTGCGTACTACCGTTCTCCACCTGGTTGGCGTTACGCCAGCGGTGGTGGGTGAGATTGAAGCAGCCTTGGAATATTTGTTTAAGGCAGTTAGGGGCCTTGAGCATACCACTGGTGTTTTGGAAGGTACTCAATCGAGTGACAGTCAGTTGGTTAGGGTGGGGCATAGTTAATGCGTTAGTTCTAGTAGCTCCTTTCGTTATCAACTGCAAGTAGTTCTTGTAGTTCGTCATCTTATGAAACTTAGCTCGGTACCTTCTTCAGTGCAGGGATGTCGGGTTGCCTATCGGCATTGTTTCCTCTGCCTGGTTGGTTTCGAGCGGGTGTCTCGCTTGTTTTCGCTGTTGAGCTAGCAATGGTACTTGAGTTGCTCATCTTGTGGGACTTAGGTTGGTGCAGGGATGTCGGTTAGCCAGTGGACGTGTTCCCTCTGCGTGGATGGGTCCGGGCGAGTTTCTCGCTTGCGGCTTTCTCATGGCCATTGTCTTTTGCTTTCGTTTAGAAGCTGCCGGTCACTTTCATTTTGGTATTCCACCCCCGGATTGGTGTTTGAGGAGGAGTGGGGGGAAGTTGGGTCGTGCGCGGCTCGTGTTCATTTCGTATTGTTTGTTATCTACTGCCGCCTCGTTTTCTTATTCCATTTACTGGCGTCACTAACTTCTTGCCTTACCTGCCTGTGAGTGGCAGCAGCAGCGCTTATCGATAAGTGCTCTGTAGTACTATCAATGGAGCGACCGAGAGTATTTTGCAGGTCGTCGTGTGCCTGGAAGTTAGCCAGGCAAGGAGCAGCAGTTGGGCACGGAGCTGCAGTCGGGGACGAAGGAACGTCGGGCACGGAGCCCCAGTGAGAGGCGGACAGCCAGTACTTGCTGACCGCTGGTGACACCCGTGGACCGTCGGATTGAAGAAAACTGGAGCAGGAATGACCGTTGGTTGGTCGTTCGTTTGCTCGTCTCATCGGCGGACGTGTATTTGATCTTTTGACCGTTTCCAGGTGTGGGGGAGTTGGCCGGTTGCGGCAGAGTAGCGAGGAACTTTCTGAAGCGTGTGGTCAGGTCTGGGCCGCTGGCGGCATGCACGCACGGTCGGAATTGTGTGGCACTAGCTGCGAGAACTGGTAAGTTCGTCGCCCACCGCAGCTGCGTACTGGAGTTGAGTATCAGTGAACCTGTGATGAAAGCTCAGTCGTTGTGACATCTCTTCACTGATTGCTGGTTGTTGCATCCTGGGCTTTACCCGCAAGCAGCAACGTGATGGTGTGCTGGAGTCAGCAAAATTTTGTAGCCGTCTCCCTGTATAGTGTTTAACTTTTGAAATGATTATAATTTATTAGTGAAGTGCACCAGCGGTATCTTCTGCCGTGTGGCCTTAACGTTCCGGTTACCTGACCTGGTCGTTAGAGTAGTTTTGTGGCAGTGTGTTTTCCTCGCTGTGTTGATGCTGTCCGGCACGGCGTGTAGTTCGACAGCTTGGTGTTGTTCTCCTTTTCTCTTTGAGTGTTTGTTGTGCCTTGACTGTGTTTATACGCCAATTATTAAGACATAATCCTGCTGCGATCCTCGCCTTCGCTGGTACTTTTGGTTGTCATGCTGTTGGTCGGGTGGAACGGAATTGGTTAGGCGGTTGGTTGGTTCGTCAGCCGTCCATAGATCGTGCTGCAACCCGATTGTTAAGTGTTACACTTGGCTGGCTGTCTCACCAAAACTGCGGTTAGAGTTTCATCCCCAGGCCGACCCTTGGAACACTTCTGAGGATCACCGTTTGTTGTTTGTGATTGTCATTTTATTTGGTCGCCAGTACCGTGCCAAGCCTTCAACTGTGTATTAATATTGTCTGTTTTATGTTTAGTATATGGCCTTCAGCCGAACTGCATAACAACTTTAAGATTAGGCCTTCAGACGTGTTTCAATTACAATTCTTGTTGCTCTGTATTTAGCCCTTCAGCCGAGTTTGTTTCAGAATCTGTGGCTTTAATATGTAAATTATCGTCTGTAAGCTCTTTAATTATTTTAATTCTTGAAACAGCCTTCAGCCGTGTTCTGTAAATCTTTATGTTAATGTTGTCTTTAATTATTGTTGAGTAATTGCTTGGGCCTTTAGCCGACAAGATACTTCAAGTTTTCTTAAGATGTTTTTCTTTTGTACTGTGTAAAGGCTTATTCTTAATGTCTCTTTTTTTTATTATGTAAAGAAACTTTTTTAATGGGCTTTCAACCGATGAATTAACTTGAATTTTGCTTAATATGGCCTTTATCCGGAAGATATTGTAATTTCACTCAAGTAATGCCTTCAACCGTTACTCTAAATTCTGGTGTCTTAAAAGCAGTCATTTTAAACTTATTCTGGAGAAGTTACTTGGGCCCTCAGCTGTGAACTCATCATCATTAAAGAGAAAACTGTGCATTGGTTCGAGTAAATAAGTTGTGTGTTCTTCTATAACTAACAGTAATCGACCTTGGCCCCTTTCCACAACCTGGTCCGCTCTGTCCTGCGAAATGTCTTCAACACATGGCGAAACCAAGGTGAAACCACATCCAGACGTTGTGGGTTTGGGCGGCCACCCTTCATTACAGCATAGGCTGGGCAGCCTGGTAAGGCAGCATAGGCGGCGAACTGTGACTGAATAATACACTACTGGCCATTAAAATTACTACACCAAGAAGAAATGCAGATGCTAAACGGGTATTCATTGGACAAATATATTATACTAGAACTGACATGTGATTACGTTTTCACGCAATTTGGGTGCATAGATCCTGAGAAATCAGTACCGAGAACAACCACCTCTGGCCGTAATAACGGCCTTGACACGCCTAGGCATTGAGTCAAACAGAGCTTGGATGGCGTGTACAGGTACAGCTTGTCCATGCAGCTTCAACACGATACCACAGTTCATCAAGAGTAGTGACTGGCGTATTGTGACGAGCCAGTTGCTCGGCCACCATTGACCAGACGTTTTCAATTGGTGAGAGATCTGGAGAACGTGCTGGCCAGGGCAGCAGTCGAACATTTTCTGTATCCAGAAAGGCCCGTACAGGACCTGCAACATGCGGTCGTGCATTATCCTGCTGAAATGTAGGGTTTTGCAGGGATGGAATGAAGAGTAGAGCCACGGGTCGTAACACATCTGAAATGTAACGTACATTGTTCAAAGTGCCGTCAATGCGAACAAGGGGTGACCGTGACGTGTAACCTATGGCACCCCATACCATCACGCCGGGTGATACGCCAGTACGGCGATGACGAATACACGCTTCCAATGTGCGTTCACCACGATGTCGCCAAACACGGATGCGACCATCATGATGCTGTAAACAGAACCTGGATTCATCCGAAAAAATGACGTTTTGCCATTCATGCATCCAGGTTCGTTGTTGAGTACACCATCGCAGGCGCTCCTCTCTGTGATGCAGCGTCAAGGGTAACCGCAGCCATAGTCTCCGAGCTGGTAGTCCAATCTGCTGCAAACGTCGTCGAACTGTTCGTGCAGATGGTTGTTGTCTTGCAAACGTCCCCATCTGTCGACTCAAGGATCGAGACGTGACTCCACGATCCGTTACAGCCATGCGGATAAGATGCCTGTCTTCTGGACTGCTAGTGATACGAGGTCGTTGGGATGCAGCACGGCGTTCCGTATTACCCTCCTGAACCCACCGATTCCATATTCTGCTAACAGTCATTGGATCTCGACCAACGCGAGCAGCAGTGTCGCGATACGATAAACGGCAATCGCGATAGGCTACAATCCTACCTTAATCAGAGTCGGAAACGTGATGGCACGCATTTCTCCTCCTTACACGAGGCATCACAACTACGTTTCATCAGGCAACGTCGGTCAACTGCTGTTTGTGTCTGAGAAATCGGTTGGAAACTTTCCTCATGTCAGCACGTTGTAGGTTCGCCACTGGCGCCAACCTAGTGTGAATGCTCTGAAAAGTTAATCATTTGCATATCACAGCATCTTCTTCTTGGCGGTTAAGTTTCGCGTCTGTAGCATGTCATCTTCGTGGTGCAGCAATTTTAATGGCTAGTAGTGTATTAGACTTCAGTGCTGTCAGAGCAACAAGTGCGTCTGAAGACACAGATGACCGAACACTCCTAACGATGGGCCACTGGAGCCGACGACCCGTGCATGTGCCAATGTTAACACCACGACATCGGCAAACACGACAGCAGTGAGCTCGTGATCATCGACACAGGGCGTTGGCGTAGTGGCAGAACGTTGCTTCCGTCGTCTTCCACGGGACAGCTCCTTGATGCCTGTACTGCTGGACGGAGACAAGCTGCCGGCGGCTCCATTATGCTCCGTGGAACAATCACATGGGCATATGTAGATCCAGTGAAGCATGTACAAGGCACCACGATGTCCAAGGAGTATCGTACACTGGTTGCAGACGTACACAAGGTCTGTTGAGAAAATATCGATATATTCGCAAAAAGATATGGACGTATATATGCGATATTTCTTCTCCCGATATATCGATGTATCGACACTGAATTGGCAACATCCAATACCGATATTTTTATTTTACATTATATTTTTTCGCAATTTTTGGCAAATATTTGAAAGTGGTTTTTTTTTAAAATTATAGTAAAACATAATTTTACTTTCGCTGTGTGAAAGAGTCTTACCATTTTTTGAAGTTTCATCGCAGCCAATCTTTCTCTATGACTGTATGAGGCAAGTAAAGGCGGCACACGGAAGAAGAGCGGTGTCATTGGGGCGGTGTGAATGAAAGAACAGGATTTCCGATGTGGAGAAGTAGTCCACCAATTGCGTTAAAATTTGTTTTAACGCAACTAGTGTGCTATGTCTTCAGATCGGCATTCTTCAAAAACAGTTGCTGAAAAGGATGAACAAAAATCTAAATGACAATATTGGTCTTTGCGGTGGACAGAGAAGTGTAAGGGGAAATGTTGATGCAATCGGCGGTCCGTGCTACTAACAGAAACAGCAACATTTAATCAAAATATTCACGGGTGTACTGCCGGTCTACAGTGTCCAACAGGCACAATATTTCGGCGATCATACATGTCGCCATCTTCAGGTGAACGGACGGACTGAGCTCCTGTGAACGTGCCGGCACGGAGATCCGTACGCTATGGCTGCTCAGGGGGAACTGGGTTCGGTCCCAGCGCGGGCCGATTTAAATACCCTCCGCCCGTGGCGCGCTCACTCCGCCGTCCGCGCCCCGCGCAACGGTCGCGCGGTGGAACAGATTGCGACGGCGTCTGAGATGACGTCGGTGTGATGGCTCTGTCCGCCGCGGTCGTCACAACTATACGTTTGCTCGGTTTACTCTTGATTAACCCAATCGCTGGTTCCCAAGCCTTGCTAAGATTATAGCCACAGTCACGGTTTATGAGGTCGTCATTGGTGCAAATTTCGATGGCCTCTCTAACAACGCTGTCCCAGTATCTCAACGTCTGTACCAGAATCCTCGTGCGTTCATGTTCCATAGCGTGATTTTCCGACAAACAACGTTCAGCGACCGCCCACTTGCTCGAATACATCAGTCGAGTGTGCCTCTGGTGTTCACGGCATCGATCTTCGACGGTACGCATCGTCTGATAAATATACGACTTGCCACACTGACACGGAATCTGATACACGCCGGCCTTCCTCAAACCGAGGTCATCTTTGGCGCTCCCCACCAGTGCACGAGTTTTATTCGGAGGACAAAACACAGTTCCGAACCGGTGTTTCTTCAAAATGCGGGCGATTTTCCCCGAGAGTGCCCCTGTATATGGAATAAACACAGTGGCTACCTCCTCCCTCGTGATTTCATCCATCTCCACAGGTTGTGCTGTAGTGGTTGGGCGGAGATCACGTTGAATCTGCCACTCTGAGTACCCATTTTTTCGAAATACAGTTCTCAGATGTTCCTGGGGTAGACACTCTGCGTCAGAGATAGTGCGCGCCCTATGTACTAGAGTTTTAAGTACCCCATTCCTCTGTGAAGGGTGGTGGCTGCTGTCTGCGTGCAAATACAGATCAGTGTGCGTTGTCTTCCGATACACCCCATCACCTAGGGTGCCGTCAGCCCTTCTCTTGACCAAGACGTCAAGGAAAGGTAATTTACCCTCCGTTTCAGTCTCCATAGTGAATTTGATGTTGGGGTTTAGATGTGTAAGGAAGTCAAGGAGTTTATCCATACCATGTGGCCAGATGACGAACGTGTCGTCCACGTAACGGAAAAAGCA
Organism: Schistocerca serialis cubense; assembly: GCF_023864345.2. NCBI lineage: Eukaryota > Metazoa > Arthropoda > Insecta > Orthoptera > Acrididae > Schistocerca > Schistocerca serialis. The sequence goes on from NC_064639.1 coordinate 295,868,373, forward strand.
AGTAGGTTTCCATTCGGATGACGACAGGGCTTCCTCCTCGAAGTTCTCCATGTACAAATTCGCTACCACCGGTGAGAGTGGGCTACCCATGGCGATTCCCTCCGTTTGTTTGTAGTATTCTCCATTAAAAATACGTGGAAGTCAAGACATGCCTAAAAAGTTCAGTGGTCTTCCGTCAAACTTCTGACTAATCAATTCTAGAGACTCTCGCAGGGGTACCCTCGTGAACAAGGAAACGACATCAAAACTCACCATGATATCTGACTCATCCAACCTGAAGCTATCAAGGCGCTTAACAAAATCCACGGAATTACGGATGTGATGAGGGCATTTACCCACATAAGGACTTAATATTCCCGTCAGGTATTTGGCCAACAAATATGTAGGAGCCCTGATGTTGCTGACAATGTGGCGTAATGGTACCCCCTCTTTGTGAACCTTCGGGAGTCCATATAGTCTAGGCGGTACCGGACCATCTGCAGCTCCATAATCAGTCCATAATCAGATAAATATTTAGCTACCTTGCTCATTTCTCTTGCTACTACTATTTTAACAAAACATAATAGCAGAAATATCTTCATTTATGTACAATTAAAATATAATAAAATTTTAAAATGGGAGGTGTCTGTCTGTCCCTTCCACAAAAATTCAACTTGCTAGTCAGTCCATTCAGTGTGCTCACAGAGATTACAGGAATTCAACTTTGATGACTCAATTTTCTTTCAATATTTAATTTATGAAATCTTCTACGTATTGGATATTTTCCTTCAACCAATCATCAATACATTCTTTATGAAAAATATGAATACACTCTGTTTTTATAAAGTGATGATTTTCATTACTTAAGTATATAGGACATTCATTACCTTCAGAGTGTTTAATTAGTTCAAAAGGTTTAAATGTGTTTTGTATGAATGAATCAGATATTTCTTGCCTTTTTAAAATTTATTTCCAATTAATATTATCTTTAAATTTCATTATAAAATCTTCTGACACTTTTTGGCAACTTGGTATCCTTCTCCAATCTAATTTATCCTGAAATTCTCTCATAAAATTTCTGACATTTTTTGTGTGTATGATATAGCTTCCCAATCTAATTTATCTTGAAATTCTCTCATGAAATTTTCAGACAGCTTTTGGTAATTTGATATGCCTTTCCAATCAAATTCATCCTGAAATTCTCTCATGAAATCTTCTGACAGTGTCTGTTGATATCATATTTCTTCCCAGTTTAATTTGACTCGAAATTATCTCATACAATCTTCAGATAATTTTTGATTTAATGATAGACAATTCCATTTTACTTTATCTTGAAGTTCTCTTATAAAATCTGCAGACAATTTTTGGGATGCTGATATATGAATCCAAATCAATTTATCTTGAAATTTTCTCTTAAAATTTTTAGATAATTTTTGCTCAATTGATAAATTTTTCCAATCTGATTGATCTTGAAATTCTCTTATAAAATCTTCAGATATCTTATGGCTTCATAGTATATCATCCAAGACCAATTTATCATGTAAATATATCATAAATTTTTCGGGTTATTTATGTAACCTAGAATTATGTATTTCCAGAAATGTGCACTAAATGGATTTTCCTTTTTAATATATTCAACATCTTTATTTCCACACATTCCATTTCTTAAATACAAGGCATACAATTGTCCACAATTAAAATTTTTACATGTAAGATAAATCATCTCAATTAGTTGTTGTTTTTCATTCAGCTCATTGTCAATGAGCTCAATAAGTTGTTTTGTCAGGTTATTTTTAGTTTTTTAAATTAGTGAAAAACTGATCTTTTATGTGGGATTCCGTGAGAGTTATCAGTTGAATAAATCGATCACTGTTTACACCAAATTTTAATTTTATTTAACTTATTAATGAAAGTCAGCATGGCAACATTTGCCACTCTGAAATAAGGGATTAAAAAAAGGTCAGTGGTCGGAAAATTCGGAATTTCTAAGGACATTCTAACTTTTTTGTATGGAATTACTGGATCCAAAAATTTGGACACTGCAATTTTAAAAAGAAATAAGGATCATTTCACTCAATTTCTCAAAGATAATGACATTACATACATATCAATATAGCACAATTATCATGTTTCAATGACATTTGGATTCCTTGTGTCAGCAAATGCTGGCTTCCAAGCCTGTGACTTTGGCCAATCAAAAAGATGTTTTGAAAGCAAAAGACACTTTATGCTTTATTTATTATGGAATTTCAGTTCTCTGCTTCCCAGAGACTGGAAAATTAAATAGAGAAAATAAATTTACGTATTCTTTATGAAACTGATGACATTAGTTCTCTCAAATGAAGTCGATTATAGATCTACTTAACAAAAAGCTTACATATAACATTAAGAAGTTTTGTTATAATTGATGAGAGTAAGGCATGGTTTCAAGGAATAGATGTAGCTAGAATTTTAGAATATAAAAGACCCAGAGATGCAATACATGAAAATATAGAGAAGAAAGATACAAAAACATATACTGAATTAACAGTTGGTCAATCAAAGATGCTTTATAATACGAAACCAAAAACTACTCATATTAACAAATCAACTCTGTACAAAGTTATATTGAGATTTAAAATGCCTGCAGGTGAAAAATTTACAGACTATTTAACTAAAGAATTTTTATCTTCAATCAGAAAACATGGTTAATATAAACTACAATCAACAACTCAAAAATTACAAGCACTAATTGAAGATTTACAGACTGATACGGAAATGGCTATGTGTGTTCTGAGGAAAAGAAGAGAAGACATTCGAAACTTAAGACAACAAATTAATCAGAGAGACAAAATAATTTAAAAAATACAACCACATGTAGCTACACCAACTGAAGATATTAATTTAAGACTTACATCTGTAATTTTAATTATTCAATGATGAATAAGAATATGACTATTATGTCATTAGAATACAAAGAAGAAATGTAGACAAACATTCAAATAAAGAAGAAATGTTGGGACTTGAATACGATCCTAACTCAATATATGTACGTCAAAGAGTGAAAGAAACTTGAGGATTGTCTGTAGGCATGGCTATTTCAATATTTTGAATAACTTTACTCAAGAACAATTGTTTAATGATATTAATATGCTGCATCAGCGACTGCTAAGGTAGTCTTTGATTGCATCAGACTGAAATAATACAATATTTTAGACCTGAATGGGTCATAATATTTTTCTTCATTATGGAATTTCAGGTCCTACATTCAGCTGGAATGAAATAAATAGTAAAATTAAATAGACTTTCAAAAGCTATAAGTGTACTGTCTGAAAATGTTTATAATAATAAAAGGAATTTAGCAAAAATGCTTAAAACATTATAATCTTGAATACACTGAAAAACTCAGACAAAATAAATTTATTTATTTTTTAAAAAACTAATAAAAATTATTACTCTTAAATGGAGTCGATTATAGATCTACACAACAACAAGCTTGCATACAACAATAAAGAACTTTTTGTTGGGACTGACCAAGAAAATTGTCCATGCTTCATGGCAATAGACATTGCTGAAATTCTTGAGTATGCAAATACTGATCAAACTATCATAGTAAATATAAAATTGGACAGTAAAGCAAAATATGAAAATATTTCTAAACCCCTATCCAACAGGGTCTAACTTATATTGAAAAACGAACAATTTTCATCAGTGAATGCAGTCTTTATTCTCTCATTTTACCTACTAAGAAAGAAGAAGCGAAAAGGTTTAAAAAATGGGTTACTCATGAAGCTTTAACATCAATTAGAAAGTATAGTGAATACAAATTACAAAATAAAATTAATTACATAGAAAATAAAGTTGAAAGTATGAAAAATAGTAATAGAATTCTATTTGACATAGCTAGAGGTATAATTCAAGAGAGAAATGAAATTATTGATTATCATATCTCCACTCAAATCATTAATCAAGATAAATATAGCGAATTTACTTTAACCAAGAAAAACATATGTGGAATTTTCTATATTACATTACAAGAACTCAAAATATTTCTGCAAATTTTAGATTAAATGAATCACAAGCAGATTATCCAGAAATGGATATAATTTTGAAAATCATAAATCCAAACTCTATAAATCTATATAACAAAACAAAAGAAATATCATAAATAATTTCTCAAGGAAATCATTTTGACACATATTAAAGTGAAGATGTGCTTATAAGAGAAGTTATTGATTATCATATCTCCACTCAAATCATTAATCAAGATAAATATAGCGAATTTACTTTAATCAAGAAAAACATATGTGGAATTTTCTATATTACATTACAAGAACTCAAAATATTTCTGCAAATTTTAGATTAAATGAATCACAAGCAGATTATCCAGAAATGGATATAATTTTGAAAATCATAAATCCAAACTCTATAAATCTATATAACAAAACAAAAGAAATATCATAAATAATTTCTCAAGGAAATCATTTTGACACATATTAAAGTGAAGATGTGCTTATAAGAGAAATAATGGATTTTAAAATTTAGCATTAAATAATTGCATTGTCATTATTTACCCAATCACTTAACACAAAATTTACCTCCTTTCTTTCTCAAGACTTTTTCAACAATATTTATGTTGAGTTTTCTATAATTCAAATTCATAACAATTTCCTTTTATTTCTTCACCTTCCTAAAGTTTTAATTTATATGTGATTGGATTAGAATGAATAACATCTTGAATTTCAAAAATGTTTATTGACCAATTGGCTGCAAATCAGTTTTCGAATTTTCCTTTTAATTTACTAATTGTAACTTAACTGCCTTTTTTTAATTTAGTGTCGGCTAAGGCAGACTTAAGTCTGCGACTTTTTCTATCATTCGTTACAATGGTGCCTATCTTAAAATTAGTTTCATTTACTTCTATTGGTTTCATTTTTTTTAGATGAATGTCTTGCATTGTTATATTCATCAACTAATTTTGATACCAATTCAGTCCATTCATAATTTACCTGTAAGTCAAGTTTTTTCCACATTTTTTTCTTTTAATGTTCTGTTAAATCTTGCGACAACAGATGCTTTTAATTCTGTAAAAGTTGAATAATGATTACTGTGTATTTTTCATTAATTCTTGAAAAACCGTATTATAAAATTCTTTACCATTATTAGTTTGCAAAATTTTTGGACTTCTCAACTGAAATACTTTTTCAAAAGCAACTATATTCTTGCCTGGCTTATCATTAACTGGAATAGCCTAAGCTAATTTTGAAAAACATCAATAACAGTTAATAGATATTTATATTCTTTATTTACTTTTGAAATTCATTTCAGATTACCTGAATCCATTCCAACTAAGTCAGCTTGCCATAAATCGTCCACAGCAAAGGAAACAACATTTCTTCTTTCAAAATTTTTTCTCACTGGTTTATGTAATTCATTAATAATTTACTCACGAATAGGATGCAGTCTGAATGCTTTAGCTGTCACTCGTCCAGATGGACATAGTTCATTTTCGATGTGCGTATTTAGACTATTGCCTACAAATTTTTTTTTAAAGAATTTACTCTTTTTACTTTTACTAATCGAACAAAGAACTTGGATTCTTTGTCTGCTATTTTTCGTTGTTACTCTGTGAGGATTATTTGTTTCAGTAAATGTTTTACACTTTAAACAATACATGTGATTGTGATTGTCCATTTATATAGATTAAAAATTTAATAATGTAACTTCTTATGTTTCCATTCTTTCATCATCATTATATTCACCTGAAACAGGTACAATTTTAACAAATTGATTTAGAGATATTAAAATTTTATCTTTCCATTTCATTTCAATTGATTGATTATTGAATTGTGTTGGATATAAAATTTGCAGTTCCTCACCATTGAATCTTTTTACCTCTATTTTAAAATCAGTAGGTGACAGGTCACAGTTTACATTGGCTCCAAATAAAATAATTCTCTTGATTTTTCCATTATACCTAACTTTGTATTTCAATATATCTGTACCAGCATTAACATCAAGTGTGAGTTTATATTTGTCACACATTCTTTTCTGGAGATCACTTATTTGACTTACGTATGATGTTAAATCTACCTTTGACAATAATCTGTAAAACTTTTTTCTTCTTCCTTATTTGTAAAGAAATTTGTTGTAGTGTTATATTTGTGTGGATGAATCCATTTAATTTTTTCATTGAGCTTTGCAGTAGTGACATATTTACAGGAATGCATTAAAATACTTGTGTATTCAGGTTTTGTAATGTATTCTTTTCTATGTATTGTTTAGTAACCATTTACCAGAGCTTTTATATCTACAACTGTTCTACCTTAAAAACCAACATAAGTTTCAGTTGCTTTAAAAATGGTGCAAAGTTCTTTATGAAACAGCTTGATTGAGCTTTCTAGTTTTGGATCAGTTTCACTTCCAAGTTTTTTCTAGATCTCCATTCTTTAAGTTCCCATAATTTAATCCACCTTTAGGCAGTAGTTTATTTCAAATATGTCCATTTATTAGATTCGAAATGCAATTACAATTATAATTATCACACAATAGTTTTAAAACAGACACAAATGACCACATATTACTTCATCAAAATTTAGACTTTGTTGCCCTTTGTAATATGGCTCATTTGAACCCGTGATATTTAACCAATTCTTCAGAAATATATCCCCCAGATGAATAAAAAACCAATTTTTATTGTGATTCTTATAATAACAAATCTAGTGAGTACCAATATAATCAGATGCATCTAAATTACCTATTCCACATTCATTACTGTTTGGTTCATTAGGTAATTCATCAATCATAAAAACACCATGAAGGTGACTGATTTGTAACTGTTTAGCTAAATTTTCTATGTCAAAATTAGATAAAGGGTTATTACACTTTCTGATTATTTTTCGAATTTATTTATTTCTTTTTTTTATTATTTTTTGAGTCCAGCACCAGCTTTCTTTTCCATTTCCAAATTATGTCTTTTTTGTTCTTACAGTTCTTTATCCTGTTTCTTTTTATTTATAACTCCATTTGCAATTGTTGCAGATCTGCCAGCAAGTGATCCAATTGTTCCAAGACAAAGTAAAGCTGCTAAAATTAAAGGAAGAAAACCACCTTTGTGTTGTGTTAATCCTTTTCCTTCTTTCTTTTTTGTTAGATATTCAGTAATCTTTTTCACAACTGGAATACCTAACATAATAAGTAAATTTCCACCAATTTTTTCTCTTTCTTCTTCTTCTTTTTTTTTTTTTTTTTTTTTTTTGAACATCAGCTTAAAATGGTGCAATACTATTTAATTGATCGTTTTTCAGTTTAAGTCTAACTGATTTTAGTTTAGTTTTGCCACTTGGTAGCCAAGTACAATTAATGCTAAAGTTATTCATTTATATAGATTAAAAATGTATTAATAGTTTTTACAATCCCCACCCATTTTCATCAAGGCTGTGGCTTAAGCCTTCAGCTGATGCATCATCCAAACCTATTCCCAATTTTCTCTTTTCATACATTGTGACCTGTAACAGCAGTAGTTGCATTTTCGCTTTCAAAGTACCATCTGAGATGTACTTTCTTTTTTCTGCTAATTGAAGTTCTTTACCAGCTTCATGTCTAGATTCTAAATCCTTATGTTCATGATAGGCAATATCATGTTTCTTTACAAGAGTCATCTAATTTATTTATTCCTGGATCACCACTTGCTAATCTTTCTTCTAGTTTAGTAAAAGGTCCCTACCATCAATATCTTGCTAAATGCATTTCTAACATTGGGAAATTATTATAAACCCAATTGACTAATCCTTTTCCATATTTTTAACTTTTCCAAAATGTATGTGGTAAATTAATAAAAAATCTAATCAAATATAGAATATCTTTCGGATTTTTTATAATAAAATCACTAAACTTTTTTGTCAACATCTGTATTATTCCAACTTTTTCATTGTGCTAATTTTTATTTCCTGCTAATTCTTCATAAATTACTGCTAATCTAGCGATTAAATCTTTAACATCATTCATCCAAACTGGTTTTTCTGCATATTTTTTAATCAACTCTTTACCCATTTTCTCAGGTGAACTTATTTCTGAAGAATATGAATCTGATGGTACTTGACATACTTTTGGAACATTAACAATTTCTTTTGTCAGTTTATTTTATTTTTTGCCTCTACTTGATTTGATATTATTTACACTATTTTCAGAATAAAGTGCTCCTAAATGGAACAATATATATGCATAATTTCATAAATCACAGATCAAATTTTTCTTTCAAATCATCAACAGAAATTTGTTTTTTTAGTTAAAAGACATTAATCCATCTGTTCCTTCATATTATTTTCCACCTATTTTTAATTTGTCTCAATCGAATTCAACTACAAAAGGCCAACAAATTTAAATCTATCAACAGGTCTTAATCGAAAAGATGGATCTTCACTATGATTAAGATACTTTAACATTTTTTCACATACATTTGTTTTTAACAATTTCATCACTTCTTTTTTTACTAGTCCAAATCTATTTTAATTTTTCAGCATATTCAGGCTTTTTTCTCTTCTTCATGTTTATTCAATGCATCTTGAATTTCTGATCCACTTAATGTAAAGTCATATTTACCAATATCATCTTCAGACCACTCATGTAGTTGTGTAATTGGTGATAAATCTCCAAAATCTTCATGGTGACGTTATGGATTCATTTTTTTCTTAACATCTCTATTTTCTTTAATAGCTTTCAAAACATTGTCACCTAATCCTTCAATTCCTTGTTTAACTTGTCCAATAGCATCGCTAACTGGTTGATCTTGATTTGACAGGCAACCAATCACCAACAACCACATGCTGCTGAAAAACGAAGTTTCGAAACCAACATGTAACCTGCCTGAGGGTGCTCTGTGGTTAGCTAAGGGGAAAACCTCAAGTTCTATACTCAGGCCCTGCAACCTCACACCAGGTGTTCGATACTGTGATCGACTGTTGGCCAGTACACAACAGACCCTAGTACAATGCATGCAGCAACTGGAGTATCTGACGATACAACACTGGAGGGGGTAGGGGTGGTGAACACTAGACAGTATAGAGCCTCTTGGTAAGTATTAGGCCTCCTGCACAACGTTCATTTGATCATGTAAAAAAGACATGTACGCTATGCCAATCTGTACCTGAGAAAACACACTGGCCAACCCACATGGACAGCTAAGACGATTTTCCAGAAAAGCAGTTTGGCGGCCATGGTAGTCGCGACTTCTCACAGTGTCAATAAAAAATCCGATAAAGTTTGCTGCTAGGTGTTACCCAAGAAGAACACGGAACCTCCTGCCACTCGAACTCAGGATCGGGTCCTGCTGGCAGCTACAATAGCACATCAGTATTTGCATCATGGGCACTGCAGCAGTAATGAATTTCACAACATTAATTACTGAGAAAGGGGTCCTACTTCTGCAGTCTGGGAGCTTTGAATGAGGGTCAAATAAGGAAACCAGCAGCCTGTGATCGGTAATGAGGAGGAACCTTGCCCTATAAAAGAAAATACATAACTTCTTAATACCAAAAACAACAGCCAATGCCTCCTGCCCCACCTATGAATACCTACACTGTGCTTGGAAAGCATCTTTAACGCTTAAGCAGTGCCATCCTGGTTCCGATGGGAAAGAACTGCACCAGTGCCATATTGAGATACCATGGCTAAAGATTTACCTGGCATAAAGTAAGCCAAACAGGGAGCAGCGCGCAAACTCTTCTTGAAGGAATGAAAAACGCTTTGGCAATCTGCATATCAGACCGCATTAACGCCCTTCTGACAAAGTCAGTTAAGAGAATGGCAGATGCACACATTCTGGAAATGAACTTAACATAATACGAAATATTGCTCAAAAAAGGCTGTAGCTCCTTCAGGTTCCTGGACACCAGCAGGTTGACGATGGTGGTGATGTGTTTGTCCACAGGGACACACTATCTCTTCTAAGCACTTTTCCCAAAACATGCTCCTTTAAGGAGCAAAAATTGCGCTTTTCCAACTTGCAACGAAGACCTTTCTCTAGACGACATTTTGAAACCCTCTGCAGGTTTCATAAATGTTCCTCTCCTGAGCAGCCCACAACTCAGATATCATCAAGACAGTTAATGCAACAGGGAATGTCCTGAATGACCTGCGCCAAATATTGAAACACGTATGTAACATAGCAGCGATGGCGAGGCATTGTAGCATCTGTGACCAGAGAGTATGCGCTTGCCCGCTCGAGTGTTGCGAGCGGTTCCCTCTCTGTCAGTCAGTCGTTGCGAGTCTGTAGCTCTGTGTAGTCGTGCAGTGCAGTACGCTAGTAGTCGTCATGCAGAGCGGTCGGTCAATAGTAGCAGCCCAGTGCGGTTGTGTGATGTAGGCGGTCGGCAACACTGGTCAAGATGCTGAATGAGGTACACTGTTAATTAATATAATCATTAGACAATGTAAAACTTATTTATTGTAATCAATCTCTAACAAGTCCCCCAATAATAATTTTGATTTCAAAAGCATTTTTCAAAAATTTTATTTTTTATTGAACTAAAGATTTCGTTGCACTTCCCATTTCATTCCACTTCTTTTGAAGAAAAATTTCAGTAAATTCACAAAAAAAAAAGGAATATTATTATTTGCAATGCAGTTCCTCCAAGCCGTGCGCAGAAATAAGAGCAGAAATTTGACATCCAGTTATTCTGAGGTAAGACTTTAATTATGATTGTTTTACACAGGGCCAAAGACCAATGTTTCGGTTTAATTGAATTTTCTTATCACTGAATGGACTTTAATTTTTGTGAAGAATTTATATTTGAGTCAGATTGCGAATTTCCATAGAGCAATGTCCATTGGCATTCTTAAATAATATTGTCATTCATGTAAAATTATTGTGGGGAGGTTACACTTGGCGACACCCAGTCCAGGATCGAATTTCGTTGAGAGTCTTTTGAGCGACAGTCAGATATCTGCTCTTATTTGCTTAGATATAATTAGGATTTGGCGCTACGCTTTTATTAATCTTGTGACTTTCTTTCTACAGGTCAACGGCAATTGTTGCTCTGTTGTATTTGTGTGTTGCTTTTGCATTGTGCTTATTTGTTTTGTGAATAATTGTGACTATTGCAAAAATGCCGCGCAAGACTGTGAATAGTGTATCGCGAAGTATTGTGAATGAAATTACCGACTTAAACAACGTGACCGATAGTAATTGTGATACGCAACGTAATGATGACAATCCTGCGTTCACTAACAATCAGTGCATTCCAACCACTAATGATGACTTTTGTCTTAATGATGAACAAACGAACTCAATTGTCTCGTCTGTTAATTTGACGACAATTGATGACGCGGGACGCTCTATAGTAATGAGCGCTGCCGAGCTTAACACACCCGATTTAGAAAATCCAAGTAATGTACAGACAAATTTGTCTAATGAAAATGAACAGGATACACAAAGTACGACGGATTTATTTAATTCCGAAATAGTGAGTGACAGTGTAGGTCCGACTGATAATCCTTTTTGTAAATTGCAGAATGACCAAATGGTCACACAAAGCGCGACAATTCCAGGTACACAATCAAACAGCACAGATAATGGAGTAGGTAATGTTACTTTGGATCAATTTATAGCAATAATGCTACAGTTTAGGAACGAACAGAACGAAAAACAAGACAACCTTAGTGAGCAGAATAAACAGTTAAATGAAAAACTTGACAATAATAACGAAGATCTCAAACAACTTAATGAACAAGTCAAACAACAGAGTGTAGATAACAAACAATTTAAAGAGAATTTCAAACAGCTTAGTGAACAAATTAGAGACGTTGTCGCGCAGTGCCATGACACTAAGGAACAGTTGCGCGTGGAAATTGAGGCTTGTTCTCAAAAAAATAGCGAAGAAATTAAGTCTGTTGCGCAAGAATTAAGGGAAATGCAAACAGCCGCAACAGAAACACTCAGAGACGAAATTAGCGGAGTCGCTAAACAATGCTCTGAAAAAGCTACACAATTACGGGACGAGTTTAAAGCAATGACGGTAGAACTTTCGCGCTCAGTGGACGCAAAGATGGACGCGAAATTCGAACAGCAGAACACTCAGATAAACGAGCGCTTTAATCAGCACATACAAAACAGTGATACGCGTTTCCGCAGATTTATTCAAGATCAAAACAAAGTAAAACGACAAGTCATGGAAACAATCACTGCACAAAGACAAGAGGACAAACGTAAAATATTCGCGAAAGCGAAGACGTATGTAGACAATAATATTACTACAGTGTCCGACAAAATTAATACCATAGAACAATTGAACGCGGAATTACGAGATGAAATTTCTGATCTTAAATCAAAAACAGATACACACACAGTAAATATTCAAACAGTGACAGACAGATTCGAACAATTAGAATTAACACAGGATTGCGATGTCATCAAAGCTGATGTTAAAAAACTGAGCGAAACTACGCGTAAGTTGCAAAAAACAGATTAATGCGTCCGATTCTAAAACCGATGATCAGGCAAAAATACTGACAGAAAAATATGATGAATTGGCCAGTCGTATTGATGCTATCGAAAGTGCTAATGACAATAAATCAGACGATACTGCACCGGTTTCATTTAACCAAACACCTGAATTTCAAAATTTACAGCAGACAATTAATGAGATCGATTCATCTAACAATACGTTACGTAGGAAGTTGTCAAATTTACAACAAGAAGTAACAGAGATCAAAAACATTTCAGTTAATAACATACCGCAACAGACGCCACTTTATGAACATGTGTCAGACTCACGCAGCACGTATAATTTGGGTAATCTACAGAGAGTAGGGGACTTAGATTCCGATCAACCACAGTTCAATAGATTCTCTTACGATACTGAACCTGTTCCATCACACCGAGATGATAATTTCGACTACAAACATTTTCTGTCAGTGAGAAAGTTTAAGGTTTTCAAAAACGATAGAACGCAGATTCACCCACTGGATTGGATTCAACAGTTTAGCTTTGCTCTTCCACCGACTTGGCCTGTAACACATAAACTTGAATTTATTTGCAGTTTTTTGGAAGGCGAACCGGCAACTCGTATGAGACCAATCGCGAGACAGTGTTACTCGGTAGAGGAATTTCAGAATGCTTTTCTGTCAGCGTACTGGTCGAAGACGACACAGCGCGGAATTAAAGATCAACTAATTAGTTTGCCAAACTATGAAAACTCAAATTTTCCCAGTGTAACGCAATTTTTTGAGCACATGGTACAACAAAACCAGTACCTAAGTGAACCGTACAGTGAATCCGCACTGATACAATTATGCATTTCCAAATTACCACGGTCATTACGAGTGTCACTCCTAACAGGTCAGCAAAAAGAAAACATTTCAGCATTCAGAGATCTTTTACAGCTCTTGGAAGTACAGCAATCTGATTATTCTTTTGTAAACAAAAATTTTTCTTATAATAACCAAGGTCAACAAAAGTACAGCAATTATGATCAGACACGTAATTTCAATCGGAAAGATAACAGACGCTTTAGGAACGACAACTATCAGGACTTAAATCCCAGACAGAATTCAGATTATCAATATCGTCAAAATTTTCAGCAACAGGAAACACATTTTGGTAACAATAGACGTTTTCCACCACAACAGTATGAAAGTCAGCCGGTTGGAATACATAACCAACAATGTAATGCACAAGGTCAACCAGGCTTTAATGTTCCGCCGCGTGCGCATATAGCCCAAGATCCAACAAATAGTAACGCGCGGCAACAAGGAAACAATTACCTACAGAGAAGACAGTATTTCAATGCCTATCGTAATGCACCGTATAGGAATGACTATCACGACAGACGTAAAAACGATGAGCAGAATTATCAGCGTACATATAATAACAGTCGGTCTCACCAGCAACAAAATAATCAACAAGGACCTATTCTCATGAATGAACCCGACAGTAGGTACCATCCAGAACGTAATACGTCTGGAAGAAGTAATAGGACAGTTCAAATAGTCGAAATGCCACAACATCCTCCTAATAATAATAACGCGTCAGATAGAATCTGACTAGATACTGCACAGATCGCATTTCCCAATAATACAAGCACTACTTTAGACACGCAAAATGTTGTTCACGAAAATGTAATTACGTTTGACGACATCAGAGACACTCTTTTACAGGAAAGACCAGTTATTCAGAAAACCATTTCACATCCTGTTATCGAAATTAAAATTGGTTCATCGAAATTCTCAGCAGTAATTGATTCCGGATCACCAATATCAGTAATAAATGAGGAGACTTTCAACGAGTGCAACAAAGAGAATACCTATCCGACATTACCTTTAGGCAAAACAAAAGTGAAAGGAGCAGTACCGAGTAAAGGAGTAGACGTTAAATTACAGACGCATTTATCATTTTGTATTGGAGGTCATACTTTCCACTCAAATTTTTGGATAGTTCCTTTATTGACAACAGACGTTATTTTAGGCACGAATTTTCTGGTACAACACGACGCAGTTATCGATTTTCAGAATTCTTATTTAATGTTAAAGGATGAAAATGTACAACTTGCTTTAGAATTTCAGCACTCATTATCTGCGGAAGAACAAACAATCAACCGCACAGAGGTCATTTCCGCAACACGTGACATAGACTGTAATCCCACATTGTTAACGGATACGTACGTACACAACTATAATACTCCAGACGAAATGGACTACGAAGTAATACAAATGATTTCCGATAAAGTTAGACAAAGCAGTGCAACTACAGACGACGAACGAACGCAATTACACAAAATTCTTTTACAGCAAGCTCCAGTTTTTGACAACATTCCTGGTACTATGTCCGGCTTTATGTATGAATTTCAAGTCAAACCGCACGACACATTTAAAGCAAAGCATTATCCTATTCCATACATTCACAGAGAACAAGTTAAAAAAGAATTGCAGGCCATGCTTGATCAAGGAATTATTGAACCAGCAGTTAGTCCGTACATAAACCCGCTACATATTGTTAAGAAAAAAGATGGCTCACTTCGCCTTGTACTTGATTCACGTCACATTAATGACATTATTATTAATGAAACAGATCGACCACAGACACTAGAGGAACTTTTACAGAAATTTCATGGTACAGCTATTTATTCTACACTAGATTTGAAATCGGGATTTTGGCAAATTCAACTTCATCCGAACTGCAGAAAATATACAGCTTTTCTCTGTTTCGGCGACTGTTATCAATTTTGCAAACTACCGTTCGGCTTAACTATTTCTTCTGCAGCTTTTATTCGCGGTTTGAACACTATACTTCCGACAGAACTTAAAGACAGAATTACGACGTATGTAGACGACATTCTTATCGCAGAAGCTAACTGGTCCGAACACAATCTGATTCTTGAACAACTGTTACAAACTTTTCATGCACAAGGACTTACAGTTAATCTTAGTAAATCGCACTTTGGCAAAACTTCCATAAAATTTCTTGGACACGTAATTTCAGCAGAAGGCATTGCACCTGATCCGGAAAAACTTCAAGCTCTACGTGACATTACCGTTCCTACGACGAAGAAGCAATTACGCAGTTTTTTGGGCTTAATTAACTTTTTTCGTAAATTTATTCATCATTCTGCTTTAGACACACCCAGGTTATGCCAATTAACAGGTAAAAACACAATTTGGTCTTGGGATAAGCAAGCACACTCTGAATTCATGAACCTGAAACATGCTTTGTTGAATGCACCACTATTATCGCACCCAGATCTTACTAGAAATTTTTCCATTGCCACCGACAGTTCTAACACCGCTTTAGGCGTACATATTTTCCAGGAAATTGAAGAAGATGGTTCAACAGTTATTAAAAACATCGCATTTGCAAGCCGCATTCTGTCACCTGCTGAACGAAATTATTCCGTTACAGAATTGGAAACATTATGTGTTGTATGGGCTTTTACGAGATTTCGGCACTTTCTTTATGGCAGACATACCACCGTTTACACAGACCACAGAGCGATACAATTTTTACTTTCGGCTAAACTCACTCACGACAGGTTAAGCAGATGGAAACTATATTTACAAGAATTTAATTTTACGATTGTCCACATTCCTGGCACACAAAATGTTATAGCAGACGCACTATCGCGTTCTCTCGGCAACAATCAGCAAGACGTAGCAACCAACTTCTGCAAAACAAATTTCAGTGTCATGTACATTCAGCAAGTTGCATTTGAAAACTTTATTTCATCGTCATTACAGGACATAGCACAAGAACAAAATAAAGACAATGTGTGGAAAGAAATTAAACACCTTTGGCAAGATAATAATGTTACGATTAGGAACCACTACACAGTACGCAATGACAGTCTGTTTCGCCGCTCTCATCCTGACAGCAACAATTGGTTATTATGCATTCCTGACGAAGTGGTTAACAAATTAATCTGGTACACTCATTTAAGTTACGCACATTACGGAGCAAGAAAATGTTTTCTTATACTGAGACAGAACTGTTATTTTACCAACATGGAAAAACGTATACGACGAGTTTTAGCGTCTTGTAAAATTTGCCAGAAAGCTAAATCAGACACCACTTCACATATTCCTCCTTTATATCCCATTATACCTGTTAAATTAAGACATATGGCCGCAGTAGATATTTTTGGTCCGATTCCGAGAACTAACAGAGGTTTTTGCTACATCTTTGTCGCTGTTGAGCTCACTTCAAAATTTGGTACTTTCACTCCGTTACGCAAAGCTACTGCTAAAACTGTTTCGAAAGCATTTGTAAAACAATTTCTATCTCATGTAGGGCATGTAATGAAAGTAATTTCTGATAATGGATCACAATTTCGTAGTAACGTATGGACACGCATGTTACGAGCTAGAAACATTTCTCCGATCTATATATCCAAGTACCACGCTTCTTCGAACCCCTGTGAAAGATTAATGAAAGAAATTGGTAAGCTGTGCCGAATATACTGCCACAAAAGACATATTGATTGGGATACACACATACTCTCATTCCAAGATGTAATTAATTCCATTCCAAATGAATCCACTATGCTATCTCCGTCTGTTATACTGAAAAATACTGAACCACCTAACAAAATTAAAGAATTAATAACATTTCCTACATCTCGTCGATTACGACACCACGAAATAATTGACTTTGCGCTGAACAACATCAAACGTGCCGCAGAGCGCCGGAGAAGACAGCAAAAACAGGTTTGTACACGCCGCGACTTTCACGTTGGACAGAAGATACTAGTACGTACACACTATTTATCCAGCAAATTAAAAGGTAAGTGCAGTAAATTTGAACTTCTATACGCAGGTCCGTATCGGATTCGCAGCATCCCTCACCCCAATGTTGTACACGTCGAAACTTTGAGAACTAGAAAATCGAAAGGCAATCACCATATCTCAAACATTAAACCGTTTATTGAGTGAAACCACTGTATGATTCAACACACTATGATGCCATTTACTAATGCAATTATTTCACGTGACTAATTACTGATGATTATCGTATTTTTTCTTGGCAAGTGCCCGGCAAGGTAAGGTTAGCAGGTCGCTTTTCTTGTCGTTACACATCAGACCGTGCACATTTTCCACTTTTTTGTGTATATGATTGTACTCCAGTTTTGTTTGTATGTATTGTGAAATAGTTAAGATATAACACACACCAGTCGACTTTGACATTTTTTTGCCCTATGACATCTCAACATCGTGACTGTTTTACATTTTTTTTTGCTACTGCATTGTATTATTCTGTGTACATTTTTGCATCTAAACACTGTCAATGTCTTTGACACGTTACGTTTTCTGTCATGTTATGCTGTATGCTTAAGTATGTTACCATAAACCAGCCATTATTTAGTGGGTATATGATTTAAATGCAAGACATTAATCTCTGTTCATCAATTTCAGAAAGAAATGATGTATGTAAGAAATAAATCCAACAGAAATGGGAATTTCACCTACGGAATAAACGAAAGGAGATGCAATAACTTTATGAGGAAGAGTAAATGGATCAGGATTAACAAGCATTAACAAGACTATACTATACTCATCACAGAATAGCAGTCTTAACTAATTATTTCTTTCAGAATACAAGGTGATTGATGCAGGCTGTCAGACTGAACTACACATCTTAGTTTTAGTGATGCTAGAGATAAGGAATAGTTGTATAATGAGTAATGAAGTGATTTTTTGCAGATGATAATGAATACTGATGAATAATGATGAAGGATATGGTATTATGAATAATGAAGTTTTTCTTTATAGGTGATGATAATAATGAAGTTATGATAATGTGGATAATGAAGTGATTGATAATGAAGTTTTCTTTACAGATGAGGATAATATTGAAGTTATGTATTTATGTTATGTAGTTATTTAAGTATTTGTTGCAGTTTGCTTTGACAGCAGGTGTTATATTGCATAGTAGGATGACGGAAAGTTTTGGAAAGGACAGCTATGGAACACATTTTTATACACATTTCACTACCTGTTAATTCGAAGTTCACTACTTTTCAGCATAGTGTGCGTTTCTTCTTTCAGGTCAATAATCCATTTTGTATTTTTTTTCAGGAGAAGCTTTTCATGATGCTTACTAAACCTGTTACTTATTATACCTGTTCTAGTACTTGCATTTATATTTTTTTTACCCATTTGTGTTTATCATTTATAAATGTGATCACATATACTGCCTTGTTACATAACCTTGCTACAGCTGACTCATGACTCATGACGTTACCTATCCTCGTTTGCAGCAATAGGTCAAAAGCAAATAGTGTTATGCCTCAGCAATTAATTATCGATCCCAACGCAATGCATTGCTAACAAAAAAAAAAAAAAAAAAAAAAAAAAAAAAAAAAAAAAAAAAGGTATATATTTAAGATAATGCTTTGTCACTAGCTAATAACTGCCACTGTTTATTGTAATGAGACTACTTATAATGCCTGTGATTATTAATGCTTTGATTGTAACTAGCTGATTTTTAATAATGACTTCGTAATGATCTGACTGAATGAGGAACAATGTTTTATTGTAATGAGACTACTTATAATGCCCATGATTATTAATGCTATGACTGTAATTAACTGATTTTTAATAATGACTTCGTAATAATCTGAATAATACTGAATGATGATTCTATTCAATACTTGCTGGCCACTGAGTGCCAATAATTAATGTCACTCCACGAATTGTTATTAATTATGCCATTAATTAACTCTTGTTTTCAATGTTCATACTTTGTAATTGGAAATGAATGTGACTGTTTAATAATGCTTTGTAATTAGGAGAAGGTTAATGATTCTTAATTATACTCTGTAACTGAAAAGAATGCGATTATTTCATAATACTTTGTAACCAGGAAAAGAAGGCTACTGATTCTATGTAAAACAAATAATGAACATTTTTCTGTAATACTGCATACTTGGTACAGAAATGTTCAATAACTGGGCTATGAATGCCACAAACTGCTAATTAAGTCTGTAATTGTCAATATTATGTGACTTGATGTCCTTCACCTCATAAGCTAACTACCCTGAATTACTGCAATGTCCATTTGTCCTGTTTATCCTAGTGATCATGGAGCACTATCTTTGGTTTTGCACTAATTCTACGTTGGTGTGCCTTGTAAGAGCGTGGTGTTGACACGACATGCTGTCCACCACCGTGAGCGATGAAGACATTATTATGGTCCCACTGTTTGGTGTACGTAATGTACTGCCAAAATGAAAACATGGAACATTACTACGACAGTTCAGTGTCTTGGCTACACTGATAAATTCTGATGGAAAAAGAACTTCAAGTTGTGTCACTTGGTGTTGTACTTCTGTGGAAAGATATGGACTTTCAGAACAGCTGTGTGCAATCTAAAGTGCTACAACCATGATGCAATCCTTCCCTTTCCTATCCTGATTCTTGTCACATAAAGAAAAAAAAATTTTTTTGCTAACATCATTTATGTTCATAGGTTATACATTTTTCGATTCGCGGTACTCCAATGCGAGTACACTTATGTCACTTGTCATCATGATATTTGTTCTTACCAGTCTGTTTATTTGTTCTGAATATGCTAAAGAATTTTTTCAGTGCCTGTGCACTTTGTTATCTGTCAAATAATTTGTATATACATTTTTCTGATTTGCTACTATGTTTTGTACTCACATTTTGTCTTTGTCTGATATATTTTGTACTTAGTGCGTGTGCACAACATTTAAATATTCTGTAAGTTGTAGGATTTTGTTAATTAAAGAAAAATTTTGCCGCGCTTGGCAAGTCCAAATGACTCACCATCGCTGCCAAATTTTTGCCCCCCCAGTGGAGGGTTATGAAACACGTATGTAACATAGCAGCGATGGCGAGGCATTGTAGCATCTGTGACCAGAGAGTATGTGCTTGACCGCGCGAGTGTTGCGAGCGGTTCCCTCTCTGTCAGTCAGTCGTTGCGAGTCTGTAGCTCTGTGTAGTCGTGCAGTGCAGTACGCTAGTAGTCGTCATGCAGAGCGGTCGGTCAATAGTAGCAGCCCAGTGCGGTTGTGTGATGTAGGCAGTCGGCAACACTGGTCAAGATGCTGAATGAGGTACACTGTTAATTAATATAATCATTAGACAATGTAAAACTTATTTATTGTAATCAATCTCTAACAAGTCCCCCAATAATAATTTTGATTTCAAAAGCATTTTTCAAAAATTTTATTTTTTATTGAACTAAAGATTTCGTTGCACTTCCCATTTCATTCCACTTCTTTTGAAGAAAAATTTCAGTAAATTCACAAAAAAAAAGGAATATTATTATTTGCAATGCAGTTCCTCCAAGCCGTGCCCAGAAATAAGAGCAGAAATTTGACATCCAGTTATTCTGAGGTAAGACTTTAATTATGATTGTTTTACACAGGGCCAAAGACCGATGTTTCGGTTTAATTGAATTTTCTTATCACTGAATGGACTTTAATTTTTGTGAAGAATTTATATTTGAGTCAGATTGCGAATTTCACATTTTTGTTGCCATTGTCAGTACATTTCATTGTGGGCAGGTTACGCATAGAGCAATGTCCATTGGCATTCTTAAATAATATTGTCATTCATGTAAAATTATTGTGGGGAGGTTACAATATTGTTGATAAATTCCCAATGCAGATGAGTTTCCAAAAGGCAGGCAATTAAATTGGTAAATCTGAAAGGCAGTGTTGAGTACCAAGTCCAAGAAGTTCCATCCACTGGCAACTGCATTGCTCAAGTCAACACATGAAAAATACTGGTCCTCCAACAACTTCATCAAACTCAGCTCCGCCGCGCGGGGTAGCCGCGCTGTCTAAGGGCGCCTTGTCACGATCCGTGCGGCCCCCCGTCGGAAGTTCAAGTCCTCTCTCGGGCATGGGTGTGTGTGTTGTCCATAGCGTAAGTTAGTTTAAGCTAGATTAAGTAGAGTGTAGGCTTGGGGACCGATGACCTTAGCAGTTTGGCCCCATAAGACTCTACCACAAATTTCGAATTTACAAAACTCAGCTCCAGCTGTGGAAGTGGATAAAAATCAGTGACACATTGCATGTTGAACGTCTGTTTAAAATCACCACCAAGGCACACAGCGACATCAGGTTTCTGAATCACCTCTAATTGGGTTGTCCATTGACTCGACGAAATAGGAAAACCGAGGCATTGATCTTGCCACACGTGGTGAAATAAAGGGGGCTGCGGCGAGAATATGTAGGCACAACTAACAGCTTAAACGTGTGACTCGAAATATCTTCCTTGGCCCACAATATTCTCAAACACCTGGTGGTATGACCTAAGGAAGAAGTTCAAATCGAGAAAAGGTACCGACTGAGACACTAGATTAACTTTGTCAGCTGGAAGAGACAAACAGAAAAAAGTCTAGTCCAAGAATATTTTGCGCCAGTAGGGAATTGACCACCTACAATGTAAGCTGCTGTTCAACAGTCTTTTAGTGTGCAGAGACGACGAATTGTCCCTCAAAGGAATATACTGTCTACTGTAAGACAGAACTTGATGCAGCGCCAGTTGCAACTCTGGGCAGCCCAAGAACCTGTATGTATCTAACTTAATGAGGCAGACCAGCGCTGCCGATTCTACTTGAATTTAAGCTGGTCGCCCATCCACCCAGCAACGCCAGCAGAATACGCTGGAGTGACTGGGGAGACACGTTCAGAGTGTTGGAGATAGTCCCAGAGGCCAGTGAAAAGCATGGTGGTCCAATCAGTGACCCATGGCTCGTTGAGTGTCACAAACACTTGCTAAATAGACCACCCGATGGCATACTCCACACATGGCCTCCATGTGCAGGCAGTTTCGTCGAAGATAATCAGGCCAGGATCTGGCTCCCTCATTAGCGGAAGAACAGCAATGCCGAGGACCCAAAAATCGCCACAGGCGACAATTACGATGCTGTGCGAACCCGACGAGCTCGATCAGAGCGATGCATCGAAATTGTCAACGGGTCAACGCTCGGCGACCCGGTTAGTGGTATGGTCGTTTATGGAACCCCGTGACGCACCAAGAGCTGTTTACTATGCACGCTTAATTGCATCACCTACCAGTTGTCGGTAAAGACGTCGCTTGCCGCCACTGTAACCTCGTGCGATTCCGCAGTCTAGGTAACGTCAGCTAAAGAAGGATTGTGCAAGGTCAGTACTACAGTTCGGATCTGAGGATCAGGCGCCAACCGGACGATCACATCCAGAAATAGCACGTCTGCATATTAGGTAGTATATTTGGGACACTCAAAACATTTGCGCGAGACACACTACAAATCGGCGATCCATGTCGCATATAACTGCGTGAGGCGCGTCTGTTGCAGGTAAACTGAAATCATGCCCTGCACCACATTCGGTTGTTGCACACGTGGTCTAGAGGTAGCTTTGATTAGTAATTAGGGGTTCGAAACCGACACCGCTTAAATTCTGATTAGTAATCAGCATTGGAGGCCAAAGTCTTCCGCCATAAGACGTCACCCTCATTCTGCCAACGCCCTTGTCAAACAGGGCGGAGGAATGGATAGGGGTTGAGGGCACCCTCTTGTCCTTGGGGTGGGAAACAGCACCTAAAGACGGAGTAATCAGAAATGATCAACGTTAGTAGGATGCAGAAGCAATGGAAACCACTGCATTAAAGACACATAAAGTGTGTCCGCAGGACATGTGGCCTGTAATTGAAAAATTGTTATGATGATCTCTCCTTCGGCAGAAGACTCAGGAATAGTCCCCCTTTCGGATCTCCAGAAGGCGCTGCCAGAGGGGAGGTGACCATGAGAAGTAGATCGAATAACCAACAAAAGTATAAGCTTCTACGAGTCGGGGTGTGGAATGTCAGAAGCTTGAACATGGTAGGAAAGCTAGAAAATCTGAAAAAGGAAATACAAAGGCTCAATCAATCTAGATATAGTGAGGGGTCAGTGAGGTGAAGTGGAAAGAAGACAAGGATTTCTGGTCAGATGAGTATCGAGTAATATCAACAGCAGCAGAAAATCGTATAACAGGAGAAGGATTCATTATGAATAGGAAGGTAAAGCAGAGTGTGCTACTGTGGACAGTTCAGTGATAGGGTTATTCTTATCAGAATCGACAGTAAACCAACACCGACAGCGATAGATCAGTTATAGATGCTGACGTTGCAAGCTGAAGATGAAGAGATACAGAAAGTATATGAGGATGTTGAAAGGGTAATACAGTATGTAAAGGGGGAAGAAAATGTAATACTCATGGGAGACTGGAATGCAGTAGTTGGGGAAGGAGTAGAAGGAAAGGTTACAGGAGAATATGGGTATGGGACAAGGAATGAGAGAAGAGGAAGAGTTCTGTAATAAATATCAGCAAGTAATATCGAATACTCTGTTCAAGAATCACAAGTGGAGGAGGTATACTTGGAAAAGACCGGGTAATACAGGAAGATTTCAGTTAGATTACATTATGGTGAGACAGAGATTCCGAAAGCAGATACTGGATTGTAAGGAGTATCCAGGAGCAGTTACAGATTCAGATCACAAGTGGTGAAGAGTAGGCCGAAGTTTAAGAGATTAGTCGGGAGGACCCAATACGCAAAGAAGTGGGATATGGAAGTATTAAGAAATGACAAGATATGGTTGGATTTCTCTAAGGCTATGGATACAGCAATAAGGAATAGCTCAGCAGGAAGTACAGTTGAAGAGGAATCTCTAAAAAGTACAGTCACAGAAGAGGAAAGAAATATATAGGTACAAAGAAGGTAACTGCGAAGAAACCATGGGTAACAGAAGAAATACTTCAGTTGATAGATGAAAGAAGGAAGTACTACAGCGTCCAGGGGAATTCAGAAATACAGAAATACCAGTCGCTGAGGAATGAAATAAACAGGAAGTGCAGGGAAGCAAAGATGCAGTGGCTGCATGAAAAATGTGAAGAAATCGAAACAGAAATGATGATTGGAAGGACTGACTCAGCATATAGGGAAGTCAAAAGAACCTTCGGTGAAATTAAAAGGAAAGGTGGTACATTAAGAGTGCAACGGGAATTCCACTGTTAAATGCAGAGGAGAGAGCGGACAAGTGGAAAGAGTACATTGAGGGCCTCTATGAGGGGGAAGATTTGATGTGATAGAAGGAGAAACAGGAGTCGATTTAGAAGCAATAGGGGGTCCAGTATTAGAATCAGAATTTAAGAAAGCTTAAGATGAAATAAGGCAAAGGAATACATAACATTGCATCAGAATTTCTAAAATAATTGGGGGAAGTGGTAGCAAAACGACTATTCACGTTGGTGCGTAGAATGTATGAGTCTGGGGACATGCCATCTGATGCAAGGTGTTCGAAATTGTTAGAAAAATAGGGGTAAGCTATAGGGAGTGACGGGTAATACACAATATGTAAGAAGAGGGAATAACAAGAGTGGACGACCGTGAACAATGTGTTCCGATTAAAAAGGGTCTAAGACAGGGATGTAGTCTTTCACCCTTGCTGTTCAATCTGCACATCGAGGAAGCTATGATGGAAATAAAAGAAAGGTTCAGGAGTGGAATTAAAATTCAAGGTGAAAGGATATCAATGATATGATGCGCTGATGACATTGCTACCTTGAGTAAAAGTGAAGAAGCATTACATCATCTTCTGAATGGACTGAGCAGTATAATGAATACAGAATATGGATTGTAAGTAAATCGACGAAAGACGAAAGTAACAGAAATGAGAACAGCGAGAAACTTAACATCAGGACTGATGGTCACGAATGGAATTCTGCTACCTAGGCAGCAAAATAACCAATGACGGACGGAGCAAGGAGAAAATCAAAAGCAGATTAGCACTAGTAAAAAAGGGATTCATGGCCAAGAGAAGTCTACTAGTATCAAACATAGGCCTTAATCCGAGGAAGAAATTTCTGAGAATGTACTTTTCGAGCACAGCGTTTTATGATGGTGAAACATGGACTGTGGGAAAACCAGAACAGTAGAGAATCGGAGCACTTTAGATGTGGTGCTACAAAAGAATGTTGAAACTTAGGTGGACTGATAAGGTAAGGAATGAGGAGGTTCTGTGCAGACTCGGAGATGATAGATATGTGTGGAAAACACTGACAAGAAGAAGGGACAGGATGGTAGGACATCGTTAAGACATCAGGGAATGACTTCCTTGGTACCAGCGGGAATGTGGGAGGCAAAAACTGTGGAGGAAAACAGAGATTGGAATATGTCTAACATAACTGAAGAGGTAGGTTGCAAGTGCTACACTGAAATGAAGAGGTTGGCACAGGAGAAGAATTCGTCGTGGGCAGCATCAAAACAGTCAGAAAAATGATAACTCAAAAAGAATCGTCAAAGAGGACTTTCTTGGGCTCAGTGGGGGCCTCAGATTTTGCATAACTTCGTGCAGCCCTGTACTGCTCGAAAATAACAAGACGGCTTTGTTTACTATGTCGAGGATACACCTTACGTGTCAGTGCAGCAAGAACTGGCACAGGTAATATTCCACCTTACCATACAATCGTTGAAACCAGCAAACGGCCTCCGAGGTGCTGGGGATAGGGGAGAAAACTGCGCAGCAGGCGCCTTCGTCGCCACTTTGCTATCTGCACAGACGTGACAACGCCACTAAACAGTTCTGTTGGCACAGCATGCAGTTTGGGCTGACAGAAACTAGACAACAGTAGAAAATGAAAACTCAGCATGCGAGTGAATCTAAGGGGAAGTAGAAAGTCCGAAGCCGCGTGGAGATGTGCATGAGGATGAACACGACATACGGCAAGTACAGACGGCTCATGACTGAGCACACGGAAACGGCACATGGCACAAAGCGAGATCTGCAGTGGTTGAACTCAGTGTTACAACTGCCTGGCCTGGCTTGTATGTATGTATGTATTGAGCTGGGGACCTAGAAACGACAGAGAGGCTTGGTCCCCACTGTAGCCCTCAGTGGTACACAACCCCACAACAGGCGACAGCAATCCACTCACCCCACTGCCGCCCCAAACCAAACCTATGGTGGTTGCGTGGTTTGGCCGTCAGTGGACCCTGCCGGGAACATCTCATTCCAGACCCCAATGTTTGCATGGTAGAGTAATTACGGTGTACGAGTTCGTGGAGACAGTGTTTGAGCAGCAATCGCCGACATATTGTAAATGAGGCAGAATAATGGGAACCCGCCTGCATTCGCCGAGGCAGATGGAAAAGCTCCTTAAAAACCGTATACAGGTTGTCCACCACATCGGACCTTGACATTAATCTGCCAGGCGGATTCGTGCCAGGGACCAGCACGCCTTCCCACTTGGGAAGCAGTGTGTTAGACCGCATGGCTAGCTGGGCGGGCTTGGCCTGGCTTACTGTCACCCACAGGTATTCACATCTATCAAGGGGTCTAACCACTCTATGCATTGCACGTGTCCCTTATAGCAGTTCAGTGCGCTATTCCACCCTCATAACCACGTTAGCTTATCCATCCCCATCGTGATGTCCATTGGTGGGCAGGCTAAAGGCTCCTGTATACCTATCCCCACTACTGAAAAATTATGCTCAAAACTGTAAAAATCATATTGGAACACCCTGTATACCCACCCCCGTCAAAAAGCAAGTTACTCACTATTACAGAAGGCCAAGTAACGTTTATTGAATGGTTACGCTACACAGATACAAGACACTACAGTTTTCAACACAGTCACCACCACCCTGTAAACAATGGTCAGGACATTCTGCCAATGTTCAATTCCTCGACGTTAGAAATCCACTCCTTGGCCACAGAGCCATTTGAGAAGTGCCTTGTGGACATATTCAGAAAATCTTTGGTTGCTTCAAATCAGTTCCCCAATTGCTTGACATTGTCATTTGTGATCAAAGTCCACTGTATTGCTTCCCACTCATCATCACCCACGTCAAAATTGATGTCATTTCACCACAGCTGGACGCGACATTGCATTTGGTTCCTACATCGTCAGCATTTCAGGGCGAATCTGTGTGCAATTTAGACGTTTTTCCCACAAGAATGTTTTGTCAAACATGCTTCAGCTTTGGAGTGTGTTTCCAGTTGCTACGCCATTTTACGCCCACACTGTGATGCGCCTGTTATCCGAAACACTGCAGAACGGTGTTTGCAGGAAACCCTGGGCAGTATTGTCTTCTGACAATGCATGTCAGTTGAGTTTGTTTCATGATCAGAATTAGATTACTTGGACATCATCTATTTAGCTGCCATTGTTGATATCTGATTGCAATAACTACTAACTGTAGTGATTATGTATAACCTGCTTGTTTTATATTTATGAAGTTCGATTTGCCAGTGCAACCAAGATTGCCACACTTGAGATATTTAAAATTCATGGCCCCAGAATTATTAAACAAGCCATCTACTTCTAAAGCACAATACAGTATTTTGAGCTTTCCTTTTAACACTTGATCTAGTCCATCAATTTAACATTTTGTTACACTACCAACCGAAGCAGGACTATAAATATAAAATGTTTTGTATACAGCAAATATTATTCAAGAATATACATATTTCATGACTTCATTTTTGTCATGTATTCATTCAACTTGCATGAGAATTGAACACAAAAAGAAAGAAATCTTACGGTAACAGTCAAGAAAGAACTGAACAATGCAATAAAATACAATAGAAGGACTAAAATAGGAAAAATACATAAGAAAATAAATTGTTGAAAATACTGTATTATCATCTACGACAAAACAGGATAATGCATTCTTTCACTTCATGCCATAATACTTGGTAGTGTCGCCTTCATACTGGTAAAAATCCATTTATATGTGTTCTTTTTAGTAGAGCATTTGTTATTTACGAATTGTAATTATTATATAGTTATTATACACTTCCCAAGATATTCATGAGTAAGCAAGCGCAGTTTTCAGTAGTAATTTGCAATTGTTTTCAAAGAAATGTTTTTCGTCAATAACATGGTGCTGCACGCAAATACTATCTGTGACTTGTTTACATGGTCACTGAAGTACGATCAGGGATAGCTAACATGATTAGGATCAGGCGTCAGCTTACTACAATGCGTTCGTTAAATGCAGAAATATATCAGTTTAAGTACCCAAGAGCGAACTCGAAGGTGAAAATGTACATGGCCTTTCCACTTCAGCATGTGAGATGAATATCACCTATTGTGAAAGGAACTACTGCTGAATCTGTTATTGTAACACCCGGTCCTGTTATGGAAATGTTACAGAGATTAGGAACTGCAGTAGGGACTACGTAACAATATCAGTAAGTTGACTAACGAGGTTTCTCCTATGAATCAAAGACAAGTGTATATGGGCAACTATTTTATTACTTAGAAGCGACAACAAAACCATTTGACTACTCAGGTCACACAGATTAGTGATAAGATCGAAAATAAAACTGAGCAGTTGAAACCAGAATTTCCCAGTCACATAACCGAAGTGTTATGAAACATCCTAGAGAGCGTAACAAACGAAATTTCAGGACTACAAAACACAGTTAAAGTTATTCTGAACCGGTA
Organism: Schistocerca serialis cubense; assembly: GCF_023864345.2. Taxonomy (NCBI): domain Eukaryota; kingdom Metazoa; phylum Arthropoda; class Insecta; order Orthoptera; family Acrididae; genus Schistocerca; species Schistocerca serialis. The sequence continues at coordinate 295,897,265 of NC_064639.1, forward strand.
AAACGATTGACTGGGAACGTTAATACTCCGCAATTAGAACAAAACAGTTTAAAATCAACACTTCAGCTCATAGTAAGACAAGTAGAGAGGTTCTTTCTACCAAACACGAAAAGAGGTAGATGAATTTCTAAGAGAGGAAGATGGTCAGACCACATAAGGGTTAGAGTCAGAGCTAAAAGTGGCGAGACAGCAAACTAGTACTGAGATACATACAGAACAAAGTACTTCAGTATAGGCAACAAAGAGTGATTTAGGACAAATACAAAGGACTCTGACAGAAGAGTTGCCTCTGTGGAAGGACAGTTTAATACTCTTAGTTTACTACTCAAACGGATAATGCAGAAAAAGAATTGAATGTTGTTAAGGAGCAAGTAAGAAATGGTACAGCCCATGTAGTTGGGACTAGTAATGTCTGTCACAGTCTCATATCTCTTGAATACACGTATACTGACGTATTCGTGACCCCAGGCTAATTAATCAAGCCAGCTACTTCCAAGGCAAAACATTTCGTATTTTTCTTTTAACAATTGATGTGGACCATCAGTGTAACATTTCGTTCCAGTGAGTGGATTCCCCAATTTAATACTAATAAATAAATAATACAGTCATACCACTGGCTTACATTATAAATAGGATATTTATAAATAAAATGTTTACAGAAGGGACTTTTTAAAAACTGGATGAAACTGACAATAGTATTGCCCACAAATAAAAATGGAAAAATGACAGAAATTCATTCCATAATTACAGACCTGTAGCAATAGTACCATCAATACTGAAACTTTACTGAATTAAGTGTTTTGTGACAGTAACAACCTACTTAACAAGGCCCTATATAGGTTCTAAAGTGAGCTATCAACAACCATGGCAGCTCAAGAAGTTCTATTGTCAGTACAACAAAGTTTTAAAAATCAGCAGTAAGCTTCTGCCACTGTAGTAGATCTGACCAGGCCGTTTGACACTATCTCACATACCTTTTAAACCAAAAAGCTTGAAAAAGATGGAATACCTAAAATTGAACTAGCAGAACTGAAACTGTATTTGACAAACAGAAACCAAATGTTTGTTGTTAATTCAGATAAAAAAATTTGACCTTCTCACAGTAAATCACAGAGCCCCACAAGGACCTGTCTTGGCACCTTTCTTTTCATTGTCTGTGTGAATGACCTGTCCAGCCTATTATGACAAAAATTTATGACATATGATGATGACATATAACTTTCATCATATCACATAATGATGTGAATATTGTCAACAAATGAAAAGTACCATGATGGCAAAGGCAGCTCACTGGTTCCAGGAAAATCGGTTGACACTGGGTGATAGAAAACTGAACATGCCTGCTTTTCCATTAGAAATATTAATAATGGACAAAATAAACTCAAGTACTCTGCAAAATTATTAGGCATTTACCTCAATAGTAAATTGTGCTGGAATACCCATAAAAAAAAGGTTATGCAATAAGTTGGTAAGGGATTATGTCTGATAAGATAACTGAAGGATTGTGTGAGTAAAGTGCTCATACTTATGGTTGGAACACCACATTGCTTTACTACTCAGGATCCTATTACAGGTGCTTTGCCTTTGCCATTCTCCAACTTTCAAGATGACGTATCCAGCCACTTCATAGTAAGACCCACTGTTAAACATGGATTCCAAGCCACAGTGCAACTCGACATCTTTTCATGTTTTCAATCATTGCCTCAGCTGGAGGAAGTGAAAAGCACCAGATGAAAATCCTAGGATTGACCTGGGATCGGACACACAAGACTTTGGATCAGTAGGCTGGCACTTTATCATTGAGCCACCGAGCCATACTGGCAGGGAGCACACATAATAGCATGGTAGGGTTGTGAACAATGGTAGTGGTGGAGGTTCCAATGTGAGTGGGCACCGCATGTTGGAGAGGTGCAGTTCAACAGCTGAAAGTTACTCTCACACGCAGAACTTGTAAGCTACAGCTAGCAAGTTTGGAGACGATCATATTAACAGATAATGCCAGTACAACCAATAATTCTGCATATCACCCAATTATTATTAAAAATGCAGTGAGTTACAGGATTACACCAAAATCGCTACAGAAGGAACGGTTTATTTCTGCCTGAATTGTAAACCTTTCTCTTTTTTGCTGTAGTTGCCATATTAAAATTAACTACTTGTGCAAAGCACAGTGGAGATTATGCAGTTTCAGATCTTTAAAATGCTGAAGCAGCTTTAATTGGACAGAATCCTGAAACAGTTTATTCTTGAACAAATAACTGACAACAAGTCAGGTCACTAGCTTATCAAAAGCTCATGTTTCGTGTAAAAATAAGCATGTAGTCTCTTCTCTTAAGTTGTTGCAAACTCATACCAAGTCTCATTTCTCCAGCTTTTTATGGTCTGTAAAACAATTAAATTATTTCTTTGTGGTTACACATTACAGTAGATAAGAAAGTTTCACATGTTCACTATATGGTAGAATACTCTCAGCATTCTGTGGTACCATTTGCCAGTAACTCGTTATGATATCTCAACCATATTTCATTTGTACTCTGTTGTTGTCAAACATGAGCAGAAGTGAGAGCATCAATGCAATTCCATTTTTTCAACAGTAGAGACAATAGTTACAAACCTGATATCAAGTGAAAGAAAAATTCAATATGGTAACCCTCAAGGAAGCACGACTATGTATAAAGCACGCCAGACTTTCGTTTTGTACCATTCCATTTGTAACGGGGTAAAAAAGAAAAGGAGAAAAGAATAATTGAACTGGATAATTGTAATTGCGTGGACAACGATTGTGTGAACTTTATGCAATAAAGAGAAAGCGTTATGTGTCATGTTTTGTTCTTGTATAGAATTATGTACTGATTTTTTAAAGATAATATCTGTGTCGGCGAGTACTGAAACCGCCACAGACGATACTTACTAAATATCAAACAAATATGAAAATATGTGACTAGTATAAATAGTAATGACCGAACATTAATTTCTCTGTCGTCTTCTTGGAGTTACGTGAGTAGGAAGAGCCTGTGACGTTATATTGTACGCTTGCGTAACATTCTTTTGTCAAGATTGAGAGATGTACGCCATTACGTACTCATTGTAAAGAGCTGCGCTACGAAGGAACGAGCTGCTGCCACGGCGCATTCAAACTGCATTAAATGAAACCAATTATACCGCAAAGAAGCGGACAGATTGATGCGGGCTGCTGATGATATATTAATAACAGGACAAAAAGATAATTTACCTTCACAACATAAAAGAAATCTTGCTGTGCGTAGTTCTGGTCTGGCAAACCTTATAGTAAAAACATCTTTTTCTATGATAACAGTGTCATATTCTCGTGTTAGTCGTGGTACTTGGTGTTTTACTGTTAACAAAAATCCACTGCAAAATTTTAATGTTGAACAATCATTGCATACTGTAACATCAGTATTGATAACGAAATAATTTTCATTAACCTTTTCAATAACTGTAAAGTAAGGAAGATATGTTGAACTTTATGACGAGTTACAGTAACGAAAAATGTTCCTTTAATACAAAGCCAGATCCAGAATAATAAGAACATAATATATTTTGTTTTGTTGAAAATTAATGATCCAAAGAAAGTCACAGCACAGCATCACTAAAAGGTAATTCGGGGCTCTTTTCGTAGCAACATATATTATCTCATATATTAGTTTTTACGCGAGTAATAATAAAACAAAGCAGAGCCGGCGAAACTGTCGCCCAAAATCGTGGGGCAGAATTTGCAGTGGCCACGAAAATAATAACTGTTTTATGTGTTTTCTTTCATTGTCTATTGTTGTACACATATATGTATTTAGTGATAAATGTCTGTATGTGTCTCATGATTAATGCCATGTATTAACGAATGTACAAAAATTCTTTCATGAAAAAACGCACCAATGCAATCGAGTCAGGGGAAAAGATCCTGATAGTACTGAGAAACTGTAACAGCTACATAATCCAGGGGCAGCCGAACCCCGAAATCAGATAAACGAAAGGTAAGACTACAGTGTAGTTGTTCTGTTCGTAGAAGCTTAACTCCAGTGAAGTGATCTCATATCGCTAGTGGTGTGCGTAGTTTGGCGTTATTATTTATGACAGGGCAAAGTTGAGTGTAGATAGTAATGTTTAGTGTGCAGTGTATTGTAGATAAATTACCATATTTTCTGTGCAAGTGGCAAAACTGTTAGATCCTGTGTTCGAGTAGATAATTTATGAATATGGTTAAATTGCGTAGTCAACGTCCGAGCAATATGGATACTGAGGGACAACCATTAGTTAGTGCAGGAACTGTAGAAACGGGTGCATTAAGCAATACAAGTACTCTCTTTGATGATATACCATGTGAAAATGTGGGGGCAGGGGCACAGGAAGTGGTGCCACCACCCACCAGTGCTCAAGGAGATGTAGATAAAGAAATTGTACCGCCCCCAGAAAAGCAGGAACCAGAGAGTGGTAATATGCCTGGTGGGTATTCACTTCAGGCAATATTAGAGCGCGTGCTGGATTACCAGTCAAAATTTGCGCAACAACAAGCTGAAAAGGACTAAAAAATTGAGAGCTTTCTCGCACAGCAAGCTGAGCGAGATCGCCAGCTAGAGGAGAAGTTTCTTGCCCAGCAGGCCGAGCGGGATCGCCAGCAAACTGAGCGGGATCGCCAGCTTGCTGAGCGTGACCAGCAACTTGTGCAATCGTTAGAAATTATGAAAAGAGAGATTGCCTGTATGAAACAGAATTATGAGTCGATACCTAAGGCCGTGCAGGAGTTGACTGTACAGATCAACAACCTGCAAGTGGCAAACATTAACATTATAGACGAGATGCGTGTCTTGGCCAACCGATTAGAAAAGCTAGAAATAGATTCCACACAGCTTGTAGAGCAGAAGTGGAACGAACAAGCAACTAAAATTGAAATAGAATTCAACTCATGGTTAGAAGCGAAGGAGAGCGAGATCGACAAAAATATTGATTCTAAGGTACAAGCAGCCATGGCAGATAGAGAATAGAGATTCCGAATCGTTCAGTGCCGCAGTAAACAGTCAAGTACAGAACGACGTACAAACCATCAAACAAATACTCAATGAGGATATTCCGCAGTGGCAAGTGAATATTACCAAACGGATATCCGACTTGGAAAAGGGTTTAGAACAGAGCAGCAAACATCTTGAACATGAAACTATGTCCCCAACAACAAACTTACGCGCGACGCAACAATGGTGAATCTTTAGGCGATAATACGAAGAGCTGTAGTTTCGGTTTGGAGCACACAGCCTATGTCCCAGGAGCAAACCAGTATAGTCCAAAAATATTGGTTGAAGAAAGTTTGATCAAAAAAAGGCAGTTTCAAACGTTTACTACTGAACGGAAGTCAGTACACCCAGTAGTATTCGTAAAAAGCTTTAAAAATATCTTGCCTAGTGTGTGGAACGAAGCACAGAAAATTCAATACTTAATGTCATACATTCAGGGTAGAGATGGGCAAACTGAAACACGTAACTGTTTCAAAACAAATGAAACAGTACAATGTAATGTTTCGATACACTGCTCCGAAACAGTGAAACAGTTTGTGTTTTGTAATCGAATAGACCTACACATTTTATCATCTTGAATGTCTACTGTATAAGTATGTGCATATAAACACAAATGAGGTGCGAGAGCGCTAATCATATCGCAGAAAGTATGAAACTTTCACTTAGGTGTCTTGCCAGTTTCGTATTTCCTGCAGCAAATGCACTGCTTTCGTGTCGTGTGACTTCCATACTTTTCAATGGGCTGAGGACAGAGTTTGTATATTTGACATAGTAGATTTTGCCAAACTCGTTTCCCTGTATTCTAGCTGTTAATGTTGATAGGTTTCATGAGTGAAAATCCGTGTGTGCTCTTGAAAAGGCATATCATGAGATGTAATTTATTGAGATAGCATTCTGGGAAGCGAGGCACTGAACTAACATTCATGAGTGTGCCACCCACACTTTTCTTAGTCAAATTTTCCGTTTTTTGTCACACAGAGCAGGTCTGCAAAGTGACTGATGCACGTAGATAAAAAAATTATCATAACAGACTAGAGCATATAACGCAATGGTCAAGTATGGCAGTTTTTCATCAAACATTCACAAGTCAGCTGAATACAGCTCTTAATATGTACACTTGATAGAACCAGAAAACATGTTAAAATATTTCAAGATAACTGAAATGCAGAGATCGGTATGTTTCCTTGAAGCATAAAATCCAGACTAAAACTTAAAACAATTCATACAGTGCGATGCCCTTGTGATACTTACATCATGGCAAATCTGGCTCTACACCGCTTACAATTCTTGCTAAAGAAGTTTGTCTGATGTAGTCATATGGGGATCACTCAAATACTCACAGCAAGCAGATATATTTTCATTTTATTGTAAACTTCGCCAGGAAATCAGAGATGAAGTTAAATTGGTGTTGGAATGCAATTTTTATCACAGTATCCGAAAGACAAAAACAAAAGTATCAAAGTACCATTGTTGAACTGCCTGAGAATTATTTATGATACACAAGTATTAAGACGCCTATATTGTGTACTAACCAAACATAATGCATTTACAAAAATAAACACACAAACATATACAGACATAAATCAGATGATTATTTTCAAACACACAAAAAACGTACTGGTGAACAAAAACGTGTCTCCTGTGTGCAACAAATTTGAGAAATATGTTCTTGTAAGGTAGTTACATGTAGGAATTAGTGGACTAGACAAAATACAGTCGGATACAAAGTCAGTGCACATTGTCAAGAGAAGAACAAAATCAATTGAAATTTTACTTTTTTATTTTTGAGTAGATCTATTGTACCTATTCTAAGTTCTAGTTTAGAAATATCATTTTTGATACTTTTCCGGTTGAAGGACGGGATCGTCTGCCTCTTATTGTTTGCTCTTGCTTTGAAAATATGTGCTCACATAGAACAGATGTAGCCATAATACAAAGACGTCGTTTCATTATTTCGAACAGTGGAGGAAACAACACATCGTTTTCTTTCCACCACAGCAATGGATACTGTGATCTGGCATCTTCATATATTTATCAAGCTCTACTATACTTGTAGCACATGGATTGTCTACGCTTTGGATCAACTCTCCTACAGCTTGGTCAAAATCTTGCCAAATGTTGCCAGTACTAGAATTGAATGTCCTCACCTCAAATGGTTTTGCTGGTGGTGGATTGTCTGTAGAACACCATGTGGGTCTCTGTCGTATTAAACAGTAATTGTTAATTATGGCATCTTTTGTTACTTTTAATTGATGCCAAGTTTTTATGAACCCATGCTCCGTGAAGCGAGGATCCAATTGCTTTATCTACAAACTTTTGAACGGGGCAGGTACAGATTCCATCTTCAAGTCTAACAGTTACTGTATCAATGGCTTCATTGCTGTAATCTGAGTTTTTCAGTCTCAGACATTGACTTTGTAAATCTATGCTTAATAGGATTTCTTTTGACAAGGTTGCATTTATTTTGCTGCTAATTTCTGTTGTGACTTGCTCAAAGGGAGACCGTATTTCACAAGATTTTTCAATAACTGATCAGTCTTCATTGGACAGTTTTGTCTGTGATCCAAACAGAGGTTGGCGAGGGTGCAAAGGCTATATGATTTTCAAAAGATTGTCAACCATTTCATACATGGAATTCCATCTCGTAGGGCAATCTTGTTTCACCGTTAAAATACGGGAGCCCATTTGCTTCTGAATATTGTGTAATTTCTCAAATACTTGAGGACTTCTTTTGAAAAATTCCACTATTGACTTCACTTTTGTCCTTGTCTGTGTAATTGCTTCAAGGCTTACTTTCACAATGTAATTCAGTATATGTGCAAAGCGAGGTATATGCCACCATTTGCATCATCACTGCCTTCACCATACTAGGTGTATTATCTGTAGTGCAAGCTATAATTTTATTGGTAATACCCCAAGCAGAAGTCACATTTTGTAATTCAATGGAAATGTTTTCAACTGTAAGCTTGTTATGGAATTTAAAACTAGATAACAGATTGCAGTTTTCATCAATGAAGTGAGCAGCCACTGCAATATAATTGTCATTTTTCACAGATGTCTATCAAGCAGTCGTAATGCAGATGGAGGATGCAGCTTGCACTGCAGATCTTTCTCATATTAGTGTGTTGTCGAACACTTGAGAGATTAAGCTTTTGGAGACGGTTTTTCTACAGGGATGTACACAGTTTTCATTTAATAAATAAGTCGTTTTTCTAAACTCTACACTCTCAGTTACACGAAACGGAAGATATTCTTTAACAACAAGTCTTAAAATCTGTTCGTGTATGATGGCTCACTTGGATGAAGGCGCTGATCTTGGTGCAAATCCAGTAATCTTTGTTTGTCTACCACACCTACCCAGAACTGAACCGGAAGATTCATGAACAGTTGCTGTGAAAGTTGAATTGATTTTGTCACTGCCCAGATTCATAGAAACTGGTTTCGAACGAGTTTCACTTAAATTAACTGTTGGATGCTTATGTCGCAAAGATCTGTTTAAGCAAGACGTTGAACTACTTTTAAACGACAACACTGCCGAGCACAAGTTGCACTTAATTTCCTCAGGATTCATCTTCATAAAATAATCCCACACCGTGCTTCGTAACGCCATAGCTGAAGACAGAAGAACCACGACGAATGGAGGTGGGAGCAAACTGCAGAAACAACGGATACGCCACTGGGATTCCCACATTCCATTAGTATGGGTAAGATAACCATCCTGCTAATTTCCATACACACAAAAGGAATCATTGTGGATAACAGGCACAGTGACTATAGACTCACAAAGAACGCCGAGTAACTCGAATTAATAACAAAATATAACAGAAAAAAATTTGTCTCACAACGTGTTTCGAACCATTACTATAAGTTCACCATGCGTCCCAGACCTTCCCGTTCACCATTACACTTTCAGTGATGCGTCAAACAGATTGCTTGCAATCATACCTACATCAAATTTATGTATATGTCTAATAACTGTCACTCTACGCCTTTTTTTGTTCAAAATGAGGTAGGCTTACTTGCGTTTCTTAATATGATTACTGTATATGAACAGAGAAGCGTATGTTATAAAAAATTGTAATTTAACTGAATGATTTTCACACATTTATTATTTTGAATGCGAATAGTGTGCGTTATTTTATTGTTTGGTAAATGTTTATAAAGCAGATGTTACGCCATTTCGGAATAGGACAGTCAGCTAGAAACGAAACTGTATTTTCGAAAATCTTAAGCTTCATGCTATTGCTTGTCAAAAAGATTTCGACAGTCTTGAAAGTGTTTCATGAAGTGGTATGTTAAATATGTTTCAGTACCTGTGCCGAGCCCGAATCTCGTCCGACACAGAGCGGAATGAAACATCACTGTTTCGATACAGTTAGGCCGTTCCAAGCACAGGTGGACTGAAACAGTCTTATTTTGAAACAACGATACAGTTTCTGTGTCTGGCTCGAGATTGAATCTGGTTCGGTTATCCGAGACAGGGGCGGAATGAAACACCGCTTTTTCGAAACAGTGAACCATAGCCGTTCCGAAACACTGAAACAGTTCCTCGTATCTATACACCGTATCGAAACATAGAAACAGTGGCCAAGTCTATTTCAGGGTGATGTAGCGTTGTGGGCTACGGAAGTAGCAGACAGCTGCATGACGTATAAACATTTCGAAACGGCGTTTTTGTCGAAATACTGGTCGCCTTGTATACAAGAGCGGCTAAGAAAAGAAGTATACAATCCCGAACCGTACTCACCCCGTCTTGGGAATCTGAGACGGTATTTCGAGAAGTATATAAACAAGACGCGCTACTGGGATGAGCCTATCTCACCAAGAGACATAATAAGACTCCTAAAATCACATTTACCCATTCATATGAAAGAGAAACTAATACAAGTACCAGAGAACGACATGGAACATTTCCTGTCTGTTCTAGATTCAATAGACTTAATCCAGGAAGACGCAAAAGCAGCGTGTCATCACTCATGGAACAATGGATCAGGGTGCAAACATGACAGAAATAATAGTGCACAAAACCACAACCATGGAAATGGTGGGGGCGGTAACAAGCGACAAGAGCACTCGCAAAATGGTAATAATGGTAGAAGTCAGAACGGCTATGGGCAGCCGTCCCATAATAAAAAGCGTCGATTTGACGACCGTTATGATTCCGGACCGCTCTGGACCAACCGCTGGAAAAATGCGCGAGGTCAGTGGCATAGCAATTACAGCGACGGTAATCGCAATTGGAATCAGAATCAGCGACCAAGCCGAGAACGGCAAGGTAATGACCGGTACGATAACAACAGACCACCACTGCAAAACGTACCTATTGCGCAGTCGTGGCGGCCTACAAATCAAAACATACACATAGTAGAGGTCACGGACAATAGCCGTCCAAGTACCTCGCAAGCAAGCCATCCAACAAACTAGAGTCGGCCACGATATGCTCTCCGTCGCTGGCCGAGAGGTGGAGTGAGAGCAACACGAATGATAATAATATGCCTGGAATACATATGCTGCAATACAACGACAGTATCAGTATGGATAAAGATCTACTGACCGAACCCCATGAATGTAATAAAGATAGCAACGAAAATGTGCAAGCCATAATAGAAGCGAAAATCAGTGATGTTGCAGTGAATATAATCATCGACACAGGTGCTTCAGTGAGTGTAATGAATATAGAATTGTTTAATGCGCTGGGGAAGGGACGTAGCATACCGACTTTCCCGGTTAATAATTGCAAGGTGTCTGGAGCTATAAGTCCACAGAGCCAATTAGTTAGACACCAAGTGCAGTAGAGATTTGTAAGGAGGGCGAAGCCATAGTGAGCTCGTTCCTCATTGTTAAAGGGTTAACGGTGTCCTGCATTCTGGGAGTAGATTTTCTCCGTGAGAGGGACGCAGTGATCGACCTCTCCTCGGGAAAACTAAGCATAGTTAATAAAGGTAGGAGGATTGAGTTGTCTATGATGAAATCGAAGGAGGTACTTGTGCCATGTTGCAACCGAATTAATATCAAATGTAGGAACTCCTGGGTACTACACCTAGATGATTATTCACATGTGACAGATCTTTATTATCCTAGTATGGAAGATAGAAATTTTGAAACAAATGTTGCTGCATTTCAAACCAAAGTACAGGAATCTGAAAGTTTAAGCAACAGTTAACGCAGCTGCTATCGGAATATACCATGGTATTTACCGACCGACCAGGAATAATCAAGGGGTACCACTATCACATAGAGGTGATGTCCCACAAAACGTACTGTCGCGCATCTTACTCCATCAGTTGATCGAGGAGGGAAGTAGTGGCTAAAGAGATTTGGAAGATGTTAGAGTGGAATAGTAAAATTATTTATTCAATGACCTGTCAGATGTAAATAGTAGCAGTAAATAGTAGCAGTAAGAAGATTTCAGTTGTGTTTTAGAGTATAAGTATGTTAGCTTTAAGAAAGAATTTGTGTGTATTTAAAATTTTGAGAAAGCAATACATAAATAAGTAAGCATAGCATGAAAGTAGAATCAATAAACTGAGCAATGGCATGCAAATTGAAGATTTTGTTTGCAGACAATTAGTGTCATTAAATACTATATGCTCATCAAGCAATGAACAATCTTTTTGTTGACAAAGTAATGAATAATTTCGTGAATCATTTTTCATTTGTAGTAAAAATGGAAATGTCGTGTGACGAGGGCCTCCCGTCGGGTAGACCGTACGCCTGGTGCAAGTCTTTCGATTTGACGCCACTTCGGCGACTTGCGTGTCGATGGGGATGAAATGATGATGATTGGGACAACACAACACCCAGTCCCTGAGCGGAGAAAATCTCCGACCCAGCCGGGAATCGAACCTGGGCCCTTTGGATTAGCATTCCGTCACGCTGACCACTCAGTTACCGGGGGCGGACTCATTTGTAGTAAGTAAGTAAGTACAATTAATGATGAGATATCATATAGTAATGTAACAGGTGTAATTGTGTTAGAATTAAGGAACCCTGAGAGAGAGTCTCTACCAGACAAAAAATGACTTTGTAGTATGAACAATTATGTGATGTAGTGTTACTGCCAATAGTGATCTCAGAACGATACTGGAGCAGAATTCAAAGACAAACCCGTTCCGTGTAACCTACACTTTGAATGTATCGATGCTTCAATTGAAGCCCGTGTACTTGGTACACGTCCTTGAATATTAATTACGCGGTACACGAATCAAGTCAATCTACGCGGAAACTACACTGTATTCCTGTACGACAGATCATTTAAAAAAAATACTAATACTATATGAAGTATTTATTGAGCAATATGCCCAAGCCAGCTGTCATGCGCATGGTAAAATCTTTTTGCTAGATGGGTGATAAACTGGCAAGCTACACCGAAAAAGGAAAAGAAAACTATGTACCTAAAATTACACACCTTTAAATAATTACAAAAAAAAGCCAAATATGCCTAGTAACAATACTAAAAGTGTGTAATGACATTGTAAACACAATGGACTCAATATAGATGAGAGTGATTATGCATTAAAAATAAACTGTGTGCATGAACAATCTAGGACAGGACGGAATATTGTGTGTAGCAGGGACAGAAAATGACTGTTGTATCTGCACCAATATATACGTCGGAATAAGTCAAGTGTTGAGTGACCAACTGTCATAGTGCAGTGTTCAACGAACAATAAATTTACTCTGTATAAAAACGGTAGTTAGTGATGCGTTCGGAGTCGATTCAAACAAACATCGCTCAACGGAAACATTTAATTTGTGTGAACCGAAACATTTTCGAGTGTTGAGAGACGCTCTGGCAGCGTATCGACCGTGAGAACAAGTGAAAGTGTGTAGTACAACGTGCGTGTGACGAACCCTAAATAGCAGTGTCACAATGCGATTCAGTTGTGAAGCCACAAGAAACCCGTTAACACGCCAAAACATCCTGTGCAGACCAGCGAAACGACGGCTTACTGAACAATAAACGGTTTTAACCAAGTTGCATTTTCTTCCACAGCTAATAATCTGTATCTTTAAAGACAGTACACCGTTGTGGAATATTTGTTTCATGCGTTGTGACGGGGAGCCATGCGGAGAAGCAGAGACGGGTGCCGTGCCGCCAGCCAGCCGGTCGCGGGAAACACCTGAACACGCCGACACTGGTGAATGGTTCGGCGCAGTTCGCGACTGAGCGGGCGCCACCCTAACACGCCGTCGGTGTTACGGCGAGCAGGACGTCGACCCCAGCGGTCGTTGACACGCCGCGTTCCAGACGACGCTACGCAACAATTGCTTCGCGCCGCCCGCTCCGTACGACATCGTCGACATTCAACCGAACATTACCAACAACGCTGTTAAAGTACTAACATGAAAATGATTTATTGGACACGAAATTACGTGACAAACATTTTTTTCTTTAGTTTACTGTGTATAAACTCAAAATATTATTTTGTTAGACGTTATATGTTTTCGTCATATTAGTGAAGCAAACTGACACGAATGCCATACCATGGTAGAACATTAGTCGTGACTAACTGTAGAGACAACCCATTACACTACTGTAAAACTATTTAATGATTGACTTTCAGTGTGACACGGAACACAAACATTACCACGGATGTGAAAGAGTTTAGAAGGTACATTTTCAACAAGGGGACTAAAAGTTTAACATTTTGTCATAAATAACCTTTGTTATCTGCGAACATTTGATAAATACCAACGTGTTTTGATGAACAATCAGACTGCGTTTTACGACAAACCAGGCGAGATGACCATGGCTCCGGCACAGTTTTCCCAGGTTTTCTGACCGCACATAGCCCGAATGGGGGAGCCAGAAAACTGTAATGACCCTGGGACTAGGTTTACGGTCACCTCGAAAAGTGTGAGAAAACTATAAAGAGTGTACATAAAATTATAGTGTAAAAGAGCAAACGAGTGAATAGCGAATATTCCAAATAAGGTGAGAAACAATGACGAAACGGACGTTAGTGGCAGCATATTGCCGAACATTCTTAAAATTAGTCAATTGCTGCCAGGGGGCATTTAACGTCTCTTAGCAAAAGACATTTTATATGGGGTAAAAAAGAAAAGGAGAAAAGAATAATTGAACTAGATAATTGTAATTGTGTGGACAACGATTGTGTGAATTTTATGTAATAAAGAGAAAGGATTATGTGTCATGTTTTGCTCTTGTATAGAATTATGAACTGATTTTTTTAAAGATAATATCTGTGTCGGCGAGTACTGAAACCGCCACAGACGATACTAAATATCAAACGAAGATGAGAATATGTGACTAGTATAAATAGTAATGACCGAACATTAATTTCTCTGTCGTCTTCTTTGAGTTACGTGAGTAGGAAGAGCCTGTGACGTTATATTGTACGCTTGCGTAGCATTCTTTTATCAAGATTGAGAGATGTACGTCATTACGTAAGAGCTGCGCTACGAACGAACGAGCCGCTGCCGCGGCGCATTCAAACTGCATTAAATGAAACCAATCATACCGCAAAGAAACGGACAGGTTGACGTGTGCTGCTAATGCTATATTAATAACAGTGCAAAAAGATAATTTACCTTCACAACATAAAAGAAATCTTGCTGTGCGTAGTTCTGGTCTGGCAAATCTTATAGTAAAAACATCTTTTTCTATGATAATAGTCTCAAGTCTCGTGTTAGTCGTGGTACTTATTGGTGTTTTACTGTTAACAAAAATCCACTGCAAAATTTTGATGTTGAACAATCATTCCGTACTGTAACATCAGTATTGATAACGAAATAATTTTCATTAACCTTTTCAATAACCGTTAAGTACGGAAGATATGGTGAACTTTATGGCGAGTTACAGTGACCAAAAAATGTTCCCTTAATAGAAAGCCAGACCCAGAATAATAAGAACATAATATATTTTGTTTTGTTGAAAATTAATGATCCAAAGAAAGTCACAGCACAGCATCACTAAAAGGTATTTCGGGGCTCTTTTCGTAGCAACATATTTTATCTCGTATATTAGTAGGTACGCGAGTAATAATAAAACAAAGCAAAGAGAGCCGGCGAAACATTGTTGCTTTACAATTGCAAGCCTGTACCTATCCCTTCATTATTGGTTCAGCTAACACAGTGCTCAGTTGTCCTGTCGTAGGTACAAGAGAACAGCAGTAATATAAAATAAACAGCGAGCTAGGCGAGAAAATATTTTACGATCCATGCAAGAAAATTACCCAAATTCCGAACTAGTGGCACAATCCTACAATGAGGGAGCTGTCTACGATATAATCAGCAATGAAATAAGTGGTTGGCTGTGATCTGATACAACTGCGCTGTCTGATGCTTCGAGTGCGTCGTTACTTTGGGGTAACACTAGTACACGGCATCAGAGTGATATATTGAAATTTTTCTTCATTATCGTTTAATTAAACAGTGATATAGTTCATATTGTGTCACTTTATTTTATAGTTGTATAATTAAACTAAGATTAAACTGTGATTTTGCTCAAACATGTTTACCTTTGTAACATAAGGACTCCTATTCGTTACATGTGTACGAAGTACGCCGCATGCCTGCTTGTCTTATAAAACAGCGCACTCGCTCGAAGCTTAACTACATTTTGTACACAGCAATATATGATCTAACATGCATCAAACACAACCTCGTAGCTACTATTATTTTATTCGAGTTTCCTTCAATTGCTTACATAATGTCAAAAATAGCAAAATACATGGAAGAGAATCAATATCTTTTACTGAATAGCTTCTTTAAAATCGTTTGTGAAAGATTGCAGATCAGTGGGTGTGTGCACACCTCGATTCCCACTATACTGAGTCGGCTGCCGCACACACTGATGTGGCCAGAGAATGTTTTGTTCGTAATAGACGAAGCACACAACTCAGTAAGGAAGAGTAAACCGAGACGGCTGCCCATGGGGAAAAGGGTGGTAGACTCACTGAGAATGAGAATGTGATTTTCCACAGGAGTTATATTATGTGAGCTCTAAACACAGAAGTGTTTAGGCAGCAAAATTTTCAATAACAACACAACACTCCGTCCATTTCATCATCTTGGCAGACAGTGCCATTGATAGTTCAGGCAGAATTGCAGGAAATTAGTTTCTTGGAAAAATAAATTGTACTTCCACTGATAATTTATGAGCTGTCGATCACAAATGTCATACAAAAAATTAGGGATTGTTCATAAATACTTTTGCTCACAAGTGAGGTCCGAAACATACTACGCATTTTTCCATACACATTTACGCAAAGGGAAACTTCTTTGTGGCAACTGTTGAGTCAAGAGGTCTTCCTTTCGAAAAAGAAAACCATTGGACATACATTTGGTTTAAATAATTTAACTTGGAAACAATACCTCATTGTGGTGTACAAAATACTTACAGAGCCCAGTGAATACATGTAAAGAGTACTTATGTATGTCAAACAGAGTCCACATGTGTAAATTAGACCAGATGTGCACTCATGTGCAGACAGAAACAGGTACTTACTGGACATTCGATGGACTCAGTTAAGTAAAACCAAAACTAATTTTTTACTTGTTGGTGAAATTACTCTCAACAGTGTACCACATGACACAAAGGATCTGCATGAAAATAAATTTTAAGGAAGGGGTACAGCCATGGTAGAAAGAAAGTGAGTTCTGTGATGCAGATGACTTAATAGATAACGAAAACTGGTTGATCTTTTATTATAAATATGAAGGTGAACAAACCAAGAGCGTCTTATAGCGAACAACTAATTTCTGTTATATGTAACTCGTGTAACAAAATTATGTGATGAGTACAAGATAACTAATATCTGTATAATAACATTTGTATATTCCATCTCATAGTTGTTTACAGTCCAAGGAATCTATATGAATTTTAAAGCATGATCTACATATCAACACAGTGTAGCAATGCAAGGGGTACCAAATTTGACGTAAAAGTCAGTAAATCATTCAACGGACAGTATTTTTCAGCACAGGTATTTCGTACATTCCAAGCAAGTATCTATTCATGACTTCATCGTCCAGACATGAGTTGACTGTAATCTGAATCCGTTTTAGCAAACTAATAGTTCCTCTCAGGCGATAAATTTTATTGATTACGAAATACAAGTTCTTGAAGTTTATTCACAGTCGGTAATGTTTAATTAACAATTGCATGCCATAATTTATCTGTTTAATATAAAGGTGTTTTGATTTTTGCGTGCATAAAAAAGTGTGAATTTATGTGCAGCTTTTACTCTGAGACGAGTTTTCACTTAGAGTGCGAAAGTGCGCGTGTACAGTTCGTTGACCTGTGCAGTGAATTAGGTTTTTTTAAATTTTGACTCGGATGGACACAAATCCAGTTCCAGTTACACTTTACATGAGATCACATTATTACAAAAGAGTCGTTTAGCTCATGAGAGAAAACTGAAACTTGTGCACTCGATTTAAAATATGTTACACGCCAGTGCGTAATCGAGCTGTCTTGTAATCGTATACAATATTTGCCAATGCGCTTGGACTTAATGCACTAAGTTGGAAGTAAATTTTGAGACAAGTACTGATTTTAACAAAAATGAACCGAAAGTTTATTTAAAATATCGAGGTTCAGTTCTAATTGAGACATATATCACTCTGATGGTAACATTGCCTAGCAACACTTTAATGCAGCTTAATTAATTGATCAGAAATATTTGAGACGCAGTAAGTCCCATTACACATACAAAATGTTACATGTGACTGCATGAGAGTATGAGAGTGCTTTTCTTTCCATAAATGCCAATAAACTGGCAGTTTCAAAAGTTAAATCACCAACTGTTGAGTAACTTCATTGTATTACTACGAAACTTATTATATCTTATCTCTTCATCAAGAGATCTCAAGAAGCTGGGAGAAACAAGAAGATGACTAAAAGAAGAGGCATCGGTAAAACAGTAGGCACAAACTTTGTAAAGTAGGCGTCTATCATACCAGTACTGAAATTAGATCTGAATGTAGACTCACCTATTAACTGTCTCCAGTTGAAAGTCCCAGGAGAACATGCCTGCTCTCCATCACTCTTTCTTCAGTCTTCCATATCACTCAATACGTACATTTAGTAAGCAGTAACGGAAACTGTGGAGTAACTAGCAAAAGGAACTCAAGTCCAGGAGAATAAATAAAAAACGTTAGGTTTCTTAAAGACATTGTAATTCAGTCAAAGGAGGCAAAGGACTTAGATCAGTTCAATGGAATAGGTAGTGTCTAGAAAACAGATTATAACATGAACATCAGATAAAATCTGTAACTGTGAAAGTAGTTACTTGAAGGCCAATGTGCAAACTGAGGATCTGTCTAAAAATATGTCAGAATTCGAAATAAACACTTGCAAGGGCATAGATAAATATTTAAAGGACCCAACTAAAAAATAAGATAATGGTCTTTCTGAGTGGATAGAAGTTAAAAATAAGGAAATCGGAGAGAAAGTTAATACCACTCTCTAGTTGAAAAAAGCTGAGGTAGTTAAGAAAAAACAAATTGAAAATGAGGAACATTTACTAGTGAGTTTCAGGCTATTAAAGATTAAGTAACTGAGGAATTACCTAAGTGGCACAGTGAAACAAATTGTAAATTGTCAGAATTAGAACAAAAATCTTCATGAAATGTATTAACTAAAGGCAACTAATCCAAAGACATGTTTAGGAATAATAAATCCCGTAGTGAAGTAAAATGACACTTTTGTCCAAAGAGGGTACTTTTCGTCTTTAAAGGTTGAGACAATCATACTCAAAAGCAGACTGGTTCCTAGCTTTTCGACTGAAAAAGATGACATCCATCCAAAAGTTTACATCAACAACTTTAAGCGTATTTTTCCTTGCAGTTGGTCTGAACACGATAGACTTCAATTTATTCTGTCCAAGATCACAGGTGAAGTAGCACTGTGGGCTGCAGAAGCGAGTGAGAGTTGTAATACATACACGGAGTTTGAACAACTTTTCCTAGCGAAATACTGGCCGAGTATCAAACAAGAGAGGCTGCAAAAGGAGGTGTATAACCGGAATTTTATAATAGTAAACGAGGTTCATTAAGACAGTATTTCGAAAATTACATTAATGAAACGAGGTAATGGAATGATCCTATTTCTCATAGGGAAGTGATACATATTTTGAAAGAAAGATTACCTAGTCATATACATGAGAAACTTTTAAATGTCCCTGACTATGATGTGGAACAGTTTCTGTCTGTAGTCGATTTGATCGATATGATACCCAAAGGTGCCCGAGTATGGAATAATAATCAAATTTCTACGTCGCAATTTAATAATAATAATAACATTAGCAATAATGACAACCGAGATGGAAATCCTAAATCCATACTACAGGAAGGACAAGCGACATCGTACGGCTATAGTAAAGCCAATAATAATAATCAGTATAAATGTAACACCTATTATACTACAGAAACCTATGGAAATAATAATCATCAGGTGAAACAGATTAGTACAGGAAAACCAAATCGTAAGAGCAAACAGAATGATTTGAATAATCAGTATGATAATTCATGCAGACGCGATATATACCCTGAAGAAAATCCTGATAGTATACAACCTTGTACAGACCCTTTGACACCTGTTCGATGGGTAGATACAAATGTAACTCAACAAGCACATCAACTGCAAGGACTGATACCACTTGGCAATGGAGCAATAAAGTCGCTAAGGGAACAACCACCAAATTCCAACCATACTGTATGTATTGTTGAAGTACATGAACCACCGAATATGACATCAACTAAAAAATTAAACTAGAACTGGTCACCTAAAGCCTTCCTAGGATGACTGGAGAGGATGAGGAGGGCAGGCATCATTTTAAAGTGAATGTACTGAGGTATAATGACGATTTGGACCTAAGGGAGGAACTGATTGAAGAAACACCTTACATTTTGAATAAGTGTGGACCAGTTTTGCAGGCAGTAGTTCAAGCAGTAATTGATGTTGAAATTTTAATTGATACTGGAGCAACCATTAGCGCAATGATGCATGGTTGTTCCTAATAAATTAGTTGAGGAGCAAAACTGCTTAATTTCCTGTTACTGGATGCACTGTATCTGGAGTATTTAGTGTGAAAGCGCAGAAGGTCTCAAAGCAGGTATGAGTCAACATTATGATGCAGGGGGCTTCAGTGGAAAATACCTTCATAATTATTTCAAGAATGACCGTACCATGTGTTTGGGGGTCTAAATTTTTTGTGTGATGCTGGAGCAGTCATCAGTTTAAAAGAAGGAACATATAGCTTGGACTTTGATGGCAACATTTTGGCAGTCTCTGTGATAAAGGGCAAAGTAGTCCCAGATCACTATTGCATGAAGTTAATGGTTAACTAGATTGATATTGACTGTAATTTAGTTGATGATATTTTCTGTACTGCATATACCGGAAAAGAAATAAGTCAAGTTACACTTCAGGAGAAGATCTCCGAAGCCAAATACCTATCTGCAAGTCAACGAGAAGATTTCTGTTGCTTGTTAAGTAATTATCTGCCCATACTTACCAAACATCCTAGAATACTCAAAGGTTTTGAATATAACATTAAGACGTATCCACATTAACGTTTTTGTTGCACTTCCTATTCTGTTCCTTGGTCAAAGAGAGAGGCAGTCAAGAAAGAAATTAAGAAAATGGTAGAGTGCTGAATTATACAGCCCTCTCATTCCGAATATCATAGCCCTCTTTTAGCAGTCCTCAAAACAGATGGTGACATCAGATTAGTTCACAACGCCAGAGAGATAACAAGATAATCATACCGGTACAGGCAAGGCCTGAGAATTTGGATGAGTTAATTCGGAAATTCTGTGGTGCCTGCTTCCTGACATCCCTTGATACCAGAAGTTTGTACTGGCCACAACTTGAAGGAGACAATCTCACTAAGGCGGACATCTCAAGGAAAGTTTACTGAAATCTACAACATCAAGCTCAACTATGAAAAGCCAAATTCGATAAAATGTAAAGATTTAATAACCTATGCTCTTGAAGAAATATTGTTGAAAAACCATCCAAAGCCTCAATAAAGAAAAAGTTAAATAAGAAATGGCAGTATTTATATACTGGACTATGAAGAATCATACAAATTCCCCATGAAGGAAGTTATATACTTGCTGACTGATTCTGATGTGATCAAAGGTTTATTCCATCACACAGAGATAAAGAAATATTATCAATGAGAAAATATGGACCATTTATGAAGAGAAAATGAAGGAAAAGGGAATGAGAAGAGTATTTACTAACAGGACACCAATATTAGACTTGAGCCACAGAATGAGCTACAAAATGTGTTATTTTGTTCATTATATTATATATGGTTAAGATAATTATTTTATTCAGTTATTATTAAATATAATGTATGTGTTATGACAAACACACCACAATAACATAATGTAACAAGATTAAAATGAAAAACTTTGAAACGTCCCCTTTGTACAATTTATACATGACTGTGCTTAAACTGACACACAATATTTTGTTAGCGCAACGCAATCTGACTTTCAAAATTCCCTACAAAAGAATGGCACTGACTAACATTAAACTATACCTTTCACAAATCACTTATCTCACAAAAATCTTCGCTGCTCAAGCTACTGCAATACAGCGAGCGCCACTACTGCCAGCTAAATAAAAGATTCAACCTATGGAAGGCACTAACTACTGATAGGGATAGTTAGCAAATGAAAGATATTAATAGAGAACAAACAATGTATTTACCTTGATATCATCATATATAAATATAGCAGTTCATGACAAATTTCAAAACTCCGCCATCTCTCTCCCCACATCCACCACTGCTGGCGGCTCACCTCCAACTGCGCAACGCTACGCGCTGTTCACAGCCAGCTGCCTAACACTACAATGGCGAGTATTACAACAATGCAAAGCAGCCACAGACTGCACACAGCACAGCCAGTGATTTTCATACAGAGGTGGCGTTACCAATAAAAAAAACCTAAACAGCCTACAAAAACCTAAACAGCCTACTTACATAGCCCCCATGCTCCCCACAAAAACTTTTACAAATTGGATTGGGCAGTGGCCAATACAGATTTGAAAAAAAAATTTCATAATTACAATAACAAAGAAATCAAATGCACACACTTATTGATACAATGTTGGTCAAAAGCTAAAAATTTCTCACAGTCCATAAAGACAGTCCACATTGTTCATCACAGTAAAAATGCAGAGTTTTTCTCAAAGTCTGAGCAGTAAAAGAAAATGCACATAGAAGTAGTGGATTTCCATGCAGTCTTGAAGAAGTAGTGTTGTCCTTCCAACGGAAAGACAGTGCTGACTCTTGACATGCAGACAGGTAATGGGCCACAACAGAGCAAACCCACAGCAGAGTCATTCGACGTTTTGAAGAATATTGGTAGGTAGGTCATCACAGAACAGACCCACTGTAGTCCTGGTAGAGATTACGGTATTGGTGGGCCACCAGAGGTGCAGACCCACCGCAGTCCTTGTAGAAATAATGGTATTGGTGAGTCAGCAAAGGTGTAGACCCACTGTAGTCCTTGTGGAAATAATGGTATTGGTGGGTCATCAAAGATGCAGACCCACTGTAGTCCTTGTAGAGATAGCCAGCAGCCATCTGTTGTGACTGTGCAGGTCCAAAATCACCACTGGAGAGTCTTGCGAATAATATAGCAAGTCCATAACCACCACTTGTGCACTCTCAAAGTTTTTGGAATTGTCCTTAGAACCAGCAATGCTGTTATCCAGTCCCTTGCTGAATCATTAACACATGTGCAAACACTAACAGTCCCTACTTCTCACATATTGTCCAAATACTATGACCAACAGAAACATGTGCAGTGAAATGTAACTTACAAGTTAATAATATGATGAATGGTGACAATTACAATTTTATAACATGAGAATACAATTACAAAGACACAGAAAACATCATTAAAAACATAATAATACAGATAACATTTGTAGTAATGCAGGCTTTACAAAAGAATCGAAATAACATATACATCAGTGTTACAGGAATTATGACATGAGTACATACATAAAAGATCAGAGTAACTTTCGAAACATCAACTTCACAAATGAGCATTAAACAGAACAGAATTAATAATATCTAACATCTTTACAAAGTAAATAACATATTATTAATGCCAATTATATTCGAGGATAACAGTATTCCTCATCATAGTGAATGTAGCTTAATATTAAAAGAAGAAAAAAATTCTATGAAATTACACAGAGACAGGAAGAAAACCAATACACAAGGGTACACAAACACATAGTGGGATAACACCAATAGGAAAGGACAGGGTTCGTTTTCAGTGTAACATGTGGTACTGCAGTCCAACCCAAAACTTCATATATCTTTCCTCTTATTTCATCCTTTGTTTCCACTAAAAAAAATTCTATCTAAGCATGCTTTCTGTATTTATATGTTCACACATTTCTTACCTCAACATTTATTTCCAAGAAAATCCTACCTAAACCTGTTTTCTGTACCTTTTTTTCGTATAACTTCTCTATGCATTTCTTCCAATTCATCGAAACTCATTCTCTTAGAGGCTACCCCCTCTTAAGCTAACTTAAATCTACTGAGTTCAGATGCTAAACTAAGGAACGAGGCAATGCAGCAGCACAAAATAAGTAACACAAACAGCAATGACAAAAAAATTGGAAAATTGCAAAGCAAGCTACAGTAAATCTAAATTACCAAGCAATGCAACATTACAACTAATATGAGCCAATGTGCAGCAACAAAAAAATAAATCTGGCTTACCAGAGTAACACAAATTAAAGTTCAGTAGCACTATGCCTGGCAAACAGCAGCTTATATCTAAACATGACATAGCTCAAGCAGAAAAAATATTACAGTAAAAACAACAATGCAGATAAGGGAAATGCATGTTCACATCTTAATATCTATGTAATTAAAGTGGTGCACCACAACAACTGATTGTAAAAAGAAATATTACCATGTACTTGAAAAGAAAATTATGTGTTACTGTTACTAGTTCCTTCTTATTGTTCTTTCCTTTCCAAGTGCTCCTTTTTTAAAGAATGTGGATCATAAAATAATTATTTAATAGATCTGTTGACAGAAAGTGTTCACATTAGCAAATGCATTTCATTTTATAAAAGCAATGCTGCAACACAGCTGGAAACCAGATATCAAATGAAATAAGCAACTATGAAAAGCAAAGCATAAAAATATCATTCAGTAGTCATGTGACATTCATAAGTTAGTAGAAATTCTCTCAACTCTCATAGAAAGACGCTTGTCATAATCAGGTGTGCAGATGTAAAAATATTTCTTGTCATTTTATTAGGCATTTCAGTAAATATCATAAATTACGAGCTCCACAGTATGCTTTCAACAAGGAAATGTCAGTAGCACGGACAATGGCCTCCCCTTTTTTTTCTACCTGTGCTGCTGAAAGGCTAATGGCTTTTTTTTTTTTTTTTCGGTCGGCTGTCGCCCAGGTGGGTGCCCGCGACGCATTACGTGCAGGTGGTCACTTAACTTTCTTACGGAAATATTTAAGACAGCAGTTTCCGCTACAGTGACAGTCTCACATAAAAATATTTCACAGGTCAAGAATTAGCGTTGCAAATCTGTAGAAAGAAAATCCTATAAATATAAGTGTCCAAAAAAATTTTCGCTGGCATTGTGATACATTCACGCATTTACACACATTTCATAACTCTTAAAGTACGATTCTTGGTTTCCAACATCCTGTTTCACAAGTCAAGAGTCCCTACCCACTATTCATTACTCCTTACCTTATTACACATATACGTATCCATCGACACTCGTCAATATTTCGTCATTATAAATATGAAGCATAATCAAATAACTCATATAGCCTCAGCCTATTAATCATAAACATACCTCAGCAGCATAATACACATCGTCGTCGTAAAAATAACATCATAACACCTCAGTCAAATCTCAAAATCGTCGTAGCTTCCTCCAATAATTAAAAAAATTCTCTGCTCATGTCAAAAGTGTCATCTGCCTCAAACGTACTTTAAAAATCATGAATCCATACCAAATACATCATTCAAAGCTCTCATAGTATCACAATGGTTCCGAAAAAATATGAAGAGTTCACACAGTACAAACAAAATACAATTTCGTAAGTGTGAAGTTATCCAACGGTGTAATTACGTAAACATGTGTCACTGACGTAGTAAAAAACATGTTTATCTCTCAGTTAAATGATCAGATAGCTGTGTAATTTGTGTGTTAGAGAAATATGGTACCGATGTGTAAAGTTGTATAAGCAAATACCATATTAGCTAGGGTTCCTTGTGGTTGCCACACACATGGTACACAAAGTAAGCATGTACCCCCCTGAGGATTAATGTAATTATACCCTCAGGTGTTACAGATTACACCAATGGAATGAAATATATCATGGAAAACTTTCTTTGTAATTCAAAAATCTTTAAAAATAAATGTTTTAAGTATAAAATTGATCACTCAAATACGTGTACTGTAGCGCTAAACTGTGCGTCTTGTAACATAATCTCTGTGGAAGTGTCGTAGTTATCGTCCTCCGAAAGCTAAGTTCTGCAGAAGTCAATGTACTTACTTCATGATAAACAAAAGTGAAATGCTTTGCGTATAGATATCATAGTTATTATGCTTATTGTTGTGATGAAGAAATTACTGTGCTGTAATGTATTGTTGTGCTACGGAAAAGGCTGTCTCATTATAGCTATACCACAAAAGTTACTATTAAAACATGTTTTACTTTCCAGAAGAATTCAGAAAAACTGTGCAGATATAAAACAGATACACTGCAAAAGCAACAAGGTAAATTGTGTCACACATTAGTAGCGTCGTGATATAGTCGTGTAGCTGTCAAATAAACTAACCACTGTGTCACCTGGTATCTCTCAGAAAGCACCTTGAATCCATAATGTATTTGCAAGTACCCCAAAATGTTGCATTAAAATCTCATTAGCAGTGCAGGTATATGTTCTAAGTATGTGAGCCTTATAGTCGTTACGTAATCGTGCAACTAACAAGCAAGAATGTACACACACACAATAACACTGTGACGTCTGTTCACTATAACAATGCATTCGTAATTTCTGTTTAAAAATGTTCCCTAGGTTCTAGACTGGATATTTAACTTCAAACATTGTTGCATGTTAACAGTTTCTAAAGCATACTAGTAACGTGAAGTGAAACGTTTTATGGCAAAGACAAAGTTAAAAAGCAGATTATCTTTCAATAATCGGTTTTACATGTGAAATGTGGTACAATCTTTTACTCTTCAAAGTACTCAGAATTTCAGCTTGAACGCAATTATCATGCAGTATACGTCGGTAAAGAATACTGGAATTTTTCACAGGGTTAGCGTCAATGTTATTTTTCTCTGAGCCAGCCGGCGCACGTGGGTGCCTGCGGCGCGAGTCATTGTCTGTTTCTTTGTTGCCGCGCGTTGTTATTGGGATTAGGAGACCTAACTTCTACAAATTCACCGTGACGAGAGGGCCCTGCTCTGTTTGAATCCCGCCAGTTCTGATGCAATTCAGGTCTGTCGTTACGATCATATCGTCTGTCGTCATGTCGGTAGATTCCATAGTTTCTTTCTTGTCGGTCACATGGTGGAGAATTTCTCCTTGAATCGTAACTGCGCGCTGATCCGTTGCGTCTAAAGTTATTCTGTCTCCCTTGATAGTATTTATTTTGGTTCCCATATTGTCTGTTTCTCTTATTGTCTCTGTGATAGTCATTACCACGGAGAGGTGATCTTTCCCTGTAGTTATTACTACTCTGCCAACGGTTGTCATACGGGTGGTGTCTGTTTTGGTCACGATTTGTGTTGTGATAATAGCCTTGTCGCGTCCAGTTATCATTTCTGTCGTCACGGAATTGTGACGGATGTGACCTGTAGTGATTGTTTTCCTGTTTTCGCATCCCGCGACGGTATGTGTCAATTTCCAGTTCTTGTAACAGTCCCTGAAATGCTTCAATGTCGTCTTTGCAACGTCCTGCTAAAATAATATGTCGTAAATGTTCAGGCAATTTGAGTAAGCAAATGCGGATGAGTTCTGAGGGGCTGTATGGGTTTGAAAGATATTGATTCTTATGCAACATGTCTTCAAAATATTTGACAAGACTGGAAAATTCAGATTGTTCAAAGTGTTTCATCATCATGATGCTATGTTTTACACGGTCTTGTGTAGCTTGAGACCAATATGCTGAGAGGAAGGCATGGTAAAACTCTCCTTCACTGTGGCAATCGTGAATTACCGATCGCATTCTTACAGCTGGTTCATTCTCTAAGTAGCCACACATAAATTCTAATCTGTGTTCCAACGACCAGTTGGGAGGAAAACAATGAGAGAATTGATGGAGCCATGCTTGTGGATGAATGTCGTTGCCAGAATTCTTAAATGTTTTGAATTTACGTGTAGTAATGAACAGCTTATAGTCAAAATCATCATGTCGGCGAGTCGCATATCGGTCATTGTTAGGTCGTGTCGGCCGTTCCATCTCAAAATTCGGTGCACATTGCCAATTTCTTTCATAACTTCCGAAATGCCCTGTGTTATTATTTTGCGGCTTTTCCGTATTTCTAAGTCCCTCTTCCCGTGTTGGAGCGCGAGTGTCCTCTGAAATACGTAATTCTTGTATTACCTGTGTCAGCTGATCTTGTACTTCCCGGATTTCTCTTTGGTGTTGTGTATTAATTTGATTCTGATTTTGTTTGAATTTCCTAATTTGTACGTACTCTTCCGTGTCATTAAAGACTACCGGTCTTGCGTCAATCAGATTATCATCTACCTTCGTAGATAAATTAGTGAACTGATCCAAAAGTTCGGCTACTTTCTCCGATAGTGTACTCATTTCCTCAGTGTGTCCTTAAAGTTTTCCTGAGTTTTTGCAAGTTGCGTAACCGAATCAGTAGATGCAACTGAGTCAAATTTAGCTTGCAAGGTCTCATGATTTTCATAAACAATAATTTGCAGTTCTTTTATGGCTGCTTCGTGATTCTGTAATGCATTTTCATGCCGCGAAAAAATAGGTTGAAAAAGCTCACAAATTTGAGTTTTTACGTCATTACAGACTTTTTGACATTTCGATTCAATGTGATGTAACTCAGTAGTTAAATCTTCACGCGTTTGTTCAAGAGTTTGTTCCAATGAGTCTAACTTTTGAAGCTGTTGCTGTGTTTGTCTCTGATTTTGTTCCATTGTGTCTAACTTTTTGAGATTTTGTTCCACTGTGTCTAACTGTTGCTGTGTTTGTCTCTGGTGTTGTTCCATTGCGTCTAACTTTTTGAGATTTTGTTCCACTGTGTCTAACTGTTGCTGTGTTTGTCTCTGGTGTTGTTCCATTGTGTCTAACTTTTCAAGCTTTTGTCCCATTTGTTGCATTAATTGTAATAACAATGCACTGGTGTCTGAAACATGTTCCTCAGTGCTTTTCGGCAGTGAAGTTGCACCGGCAACATTCACATTTTGACAAGCGGAAAATGTGTCTTGACTCATTTGAGAAAACGGTGAGAACCCAAAACCTGAGTCTGCAGTATTTGCAATATTGTGTTCTGTCATTCCCGATTCCTGAGGCGAGCTGTTGCCGACCAATCGATCGATAACGCTTCCCTGTTCACTACCTGTTTCACTGTCTATACCATTGTTTGCCGCCCGCTCCATTTCCCTATGCGCAATTACCAAATTACTACTTTGAACATTAGTTAATTCATTACTCTGCGGCGCTAACACACTGCCTTCGTCTTCACTGTCATTTCTCAGTTTACTTTGGAGCCTAGTATTATGTTTTTCACACGCCATAATTGTCACAATATTTCACACGATAACACAGAAAAGCACAATTTGAAGAGCAAAATAAAATAACATAGCATGTCTACTTAATTGCCAGCGCAGCTGCGAAATACTTGGTGCAAATCTACATGCATGCCACAACTGTTTTACTGTACAACAATGAAAAACTACAACTACAAAGGAAATTCTCTCTATGATTACGCGCTACCAATAAACAATAGCTACACCAATTACACAAACTACAAGAAAAAAAAATCAGAAGATTCCAGTGAGGTATCCTAGGCTAAGGGTCGACATATGAAACGTCCCCTTTGAACAATTATACATGACTGTGCTTAAACTGACACACAATATCTTGTTAGCGCAACGCAATCTGACTTTCAAAATTCCCTACAAAAGAATGGCCCTGACTAACATTAAACTATACCTTTTACAAATCACTTATCTCACAAAAATCTTCGCTGCTCAAGCTACTGCAATACAGCGAGCGCCACTACTGCCAGCTAAATAAAAGATTCAACCTATGGAAGGCACTAACTACTGATAGGGATAGTTAGCAAATGAAAGATATTAATAGAGAACAAACAATGTATTTACCTTGATATCATCATATATAAATATAGCAGTTGATGACAAATTTCAAAACTCTGCCATCTCTCTCCCCACATCCACCACTGCTGGCGGCTCACCTCCAACTGCGCAACGCTACGCGCTGTTCACAGCCAGCTGCCTAACACTACAATGGCGAGTATTACAACAATGCAAAGCAGCCACAGACTGCACACAGCACAGCCAGTGATTTTCATACAGAGGTGGCGTTACCAATAAAAAAAACCTAAACAGCCTACAAAAACCTAAACAGCCTACTTACAACTTCACAGAAAAGATAATTTCTGGAAAGAAAAAAAGCAGTTAATATATTGAAGAACAAGATAAAGCAAGATTAACTGACTTCATGATGATTAGTTAAGTTTAAAAGAATGCTTCTCTAGAGGCATAAATATTTTGTATTCAAGAATTGTTGAAGGAAATTTTTATGTATTAACAGTAGAAAGTATATTTAATGTGTGTGTAATGGGCATAAGCAAAACTAGAGGAAATATGAGAAAGGAATGAAAAAGTAGCTGACGTAACTGTCTAATCGACGATATAAGTGGGGAAACACAATTAAAAAAATGTATTGAAGACAATGAAACTATGATACAAAACATACGGAAATAATTATTTGAATTTAATGATGAACTGATAACCATTACAGTAAGGAAAATCAATATAAATCTCATGAAGGTAAGGTGGTAGGAAGGTGGCAGGACTATTGTCTAATATAAACTGAGGACAGTTATGTCACAGAACAAATTTCAATATTACATGACAATGTATACGACAAAAAATGCATTAAACAAATACTGGTGAACAATACTCACAGTATTTATGATGCAGACACAGATCTGCACAACAAGGGAAATGTGCACAGCCAAATCTGTAGCACACTTTTTATGACAATAAACCAGCACTTGACAGTTGATGAGTAAAACCTTTTAAACACAGCAGTACATCACAAGGCAAACATCGATGAGAATATTGCCAACCTGCAGTGAGCAGCTTCAAGCCTCTGAACAGACAACAAATGCTGTAATCCAAATTCAAGAGAACTAATCTTTATTAAACAAATTATGAAACACATTCGCCAAAGAACTGGAAGAATTGTGCATTCAATTTGTTTTTCTGTTGACAAAACAATATCAGGCACAGACATATGAATCCTGGAATGCCTGAACTAAGGTATAACAGCACAGTACACCACCCTAGCACGCTTCAGTGAATCCTGTAACGACATCGATCTTATCGCGACACTAAAGTGTAGCAATGCAATGCGGTACCAAATTTGTCGTAAAAGTCAGTAAATCACTCAACGAACAGTATTTTTCAGTACAGGTATTTCGTACATTCCAAGCAAGTGTCAATTTGTGACTTCATCGTCCAGACACGAGTTGACTGTAATCTGAATCCGTTTTAGCAAACTAATAGTTTCTCTCAGGCGGTAAATTTTATTGATTATGAAATACAAGGTCTTGAAGTTAATTCAGAGTCGGATATGTTTAACTAGTAATACATGCCGTAATTTATCTGTTTAATTAAAGGTGTTTTGATTTTTGTATGCATAAAAAAGTGTGCATTTATGTGCAGCTTTTACTCTGAGACGTGTTATCACTTAGAGTGCGAAAGTGCGTGTGTACAGTTTGTCGGGTTCAGCTAAACTGGTGGCTGTCCGACCTTTGCTTAACGTGATTCAGAAGAATAAGGACCTTCAGTTCAGCAACAATAACTTTAGTGGGAGTGCGTATCTGATGACGCCCGGCCTGCATGGACTGATCAGAGCTACAAAATTTGCTTCCGGCCTCTACAGAAGGATCCTTAATCCTGGGAAAACTTCCGTAGTTATTGGAGAGAAAACAGTACTCGTCCACGCAAGCCAGGAGGCATGGAACTACCAATTAACTCAAAAAGCAAGGAATAATAATAATAAACAGAACGTATATAAAAGCTAGAAAACACAGCGCCTCTAGAGGTTGGGCGCGTAACTACACAGAAGTCGTGTACAGCAATTACGACCACACAGCACTGCACTGACACGTGCGCACACACCACAGCCACACACACACCGGCGAGCTTGAATTAGCGGGCGGTAGCGCCGCTACAAGTTCATTGACCTGTGCAGTGAATTTTATTTTTTATGATTTTGACTTGGATGGACACAAATCCAGTTCCAGTTACGTGAGATCATGTTATTACAAAAGAGTCGTTTAGCCCATTACGGAAAACTGAAACTTAAGCATTCGATTTAAAATATGTTTCACACCAGTGCGTAATCGAGCTGTCCTGTAATCGTATACAATATTTGCCAATGCGCTTGGACTTAATGCACTAAGTTGGAAGTAAATTTGGAGACAAGTACTGATTTTGACAAAAATGAACCGAAAGTTTATTTAAAATATCGAGGTTCAGTTCTAATTAAGACACATATCACCCTGATGGTAACATTGCCTAGCAACACTTTAATGCAGCTTAATTAATTGATCAGAACTATTTGAGACGCAGTAAGTCCCATTACACATACAAAATGTTACGTGTGACTGCATGAGAGTATGAGAGTGCTTTTCTTTCCATAAATGCCAATAAACTGGCAGTTTCAAAAGTTAAATCACCAACTGTTGGGTAACTTCATTGTATCACTACGAAACTTATTATATCTTATCTCTTCATCGAGAGATCTCAAGAAGCTGGGAGACACAAGAAGACGACTAAAAGAAGAGGCATCGGTAAAACAGTAGGCACAAACTTTGTAAAGTAGGCGTGTATCATACCAGTACTGAAATTAGATCTGAATGTAGGCTCACCTTTTAACTATCTCCTGTTGAAAGTGCCTGAAGAACAAGCATGCTCTCCATCTCTCTTTCTTCAATCTTCCATATCACTCAATATGTACGTTGAGTAAGCAGTAAGGGGAACTGTGGAGTAACTAGCAAAAGGAACTCAAGTCCAGGAGAATAAATAAAAAACATTAGGTTTCTCAAAGACATTGTAATTCAGTCAAAGGAAGCAAAGGACTTAGATCAGTTCAATGGAATAGGTAGTGTCTAGAAAACAGATTATAACATGAACATCAACCAAAGTGCAAAAAATGGTTCAAATGGCTCTGAGCACTATGGGACTCAACATCTGAAGTCATCAGTCCCGTAGAACTTAGAACTACTTAAACCTAACTAACTTAAGGACATCACACACATTCATACCCGAGGCAGGATTCGAACCTGCGACCGGAGCAGTCACGCGGTTCCAGACTAAAGCGCCTACAACCGCTCGGTAACAGCGGATGGTCAACAAAAGTGCAACAACGGTAATGGAGCGTATTCGAACGAAATCTGGATAAGCTGTGGGAATTGTATTACCAAATGAGACACAAAGAGTAATAGGTGATTTCGTTGTCTGAGTGGCAAACTAGATGCTGATAGAAGAAGTAAAAAGGACATATAGAAAATGCAGACAAGCGATAGCAGTATATATATATATATATATATATTAGATGTCAAAATAGTCCTCTTCTTCTCATAAAAGCTTTTCTTGCTATTGCTTGTCAGCATTTTACATATATTTTATTTATATTTGGGGTAAATTTACAGTCTTGGTTGTGGAGTTTTTATTTTCAAATTTCAATGACACGTTTTGCTTGTGGTATGCATCTTTAGATTATGTACAGTGCAGAAATTACAAAAATAGATGTAAGGAAACGTGCCGATCCCACTAACATACTCTAGGCGAAAAGTTTTATACAAACTTATTTAAAAAAATCACGGAGCACGCGGTCCACAAAAATAACTACATGATGCGAATACATCAGCAAAATGCGATTAGACTATCAAAAATTGAGAATCCGCAGTGCCTGTTAAGGGATTCCTGAAAAGAACCAGAACAGTGAAAGTTAGCTGTGAAGAACATTTAAGGTTTGATAAACTGGAATTAATTACGTTTGAAAAGGGCGGCTAAGCAGACGATGCAAATAAATACCGAAAAATCCTTAGCTCCCCTTACTCTTTGCTGTAGGTAAAGGAAGCTACACAAGGTAGGAACAGATGCACAGCAGAGCTTCATGGAGCAAGAGCAAACATATATGAGCAGCCCCACCGACAAATGTCCGACCCTGGCAGCTGAGTGGTCAGCACGACAGAATGTCAATCCTAAGGGTCAGGGGTCGATTCCCGGCTGGGTCGGTGATTTTCTTCGCTCAGGGACTGGGTGTTGTGTTGACCTATTCATCATCATTTCATCCCCATCGACACGCAAGTAGTGACAAATAGAAATATTTGCACCCAGCGAACGGTCTACCTGACGGGAAGCCCTAGTCACACGACTTTTTTATTTACTGACAAATGTAGAATGCAGAAAAATCTGATAATTGGCCCTTGAGGACAAGTAGTGTAAAAAAAAAAACATTCGTTTAGCGATCTCAAATTCTTCAAGTAAACTGAGTTCCCATCCATTATGAGCAAAATGCAAAATTTGCGTATTATTGTTAGTAGGTGCACAATGGCCAGATGCCTTTTGATGTTCTGCAAATGGTGAGTGAAATTCTATCTGCTCATTTTTTGTGAGCTTGCGTTTCTGAAACCTGTTTTAAATATTCTTCCCGTTTGTCCAATATATTCAGAGCCATATGGGCACATTCTAGTCTGTAAACCACTTACTTGTCATAAAGCTGTGCCCTTTCATTATGAAGAAACTTATGTCATATATTGGTACCACCAGCGAAAGCTATACTTTCATTTGTACACCGAAAAAGGTTGTCTATTCTATAAGATGTAAATGTCGTGTGCCTAGGGCCTCCCATCAGGTAAACCATTCGTTGGGTGCAAGTCTTTCGATTTGACGCCACTTCGACGACTTTCGCGTCGATGGGGATAAAATGATGATGATTAGGACAACACAACATCCAGTCCCTGAGCGGAGAAAATCTCCGACCATTTGTCATATAAATTCAGAGCCATATGGGCACATTCTAATCTGTAAACCACTTACTTGTTATAAAACTGGGCCCGTTCATTATGAAGAAATTGATGTCATATGCTAGTACCACCAGTGAAACCTATACTTTCATTTGTACATCGAAAAAGGTTGTCTATTCCATAAGATTTAAATGTAAATGTCGTATGACTAGGGTTTCCCATCGAGTAGACCGTTCGCTGGGTGCAAGTCTTTCGATTTGACGCCACTTCGGTGACTTGCGCGTCGATGGGGATGAAATGATGATGATTAGGACAACACAACACCCAGTCCCTGAGCGGAGAAAATCTCCGACCCAGTCAGAAATCGAACCCAGGCCCTTAGGACCGACATTCTGTCACACTGACCACTCAGCTACCAGGGGCGGACATTCCATAAGATATATCGCTCAGGATATGGGGTGGGGCTATATGTTACCTGTTTTATCGTGTTCAGTTGTAGACGAAGCATACAATTTATTTCAGTTTCTTTTCTTTATACAGCTTCTGAACTAAAGAAATAATGTAGACGTTTCTATTTGCTATAAATTTTAAATTAATCAGTTCTTTACTAATGTCATCTTCACCGAGAGGTAGATCAAGGATACAATCAATCACGGAGCAGAAAAAACTCAGTTTATGACTCCATGGATGGTAAGATGAGGTGTGCATGACTGAATCGCTAGTGATTGGCTTTCTGTAGACACAAAAAAAATCATGTGATTACTAATCAGCTGTAAACGGAGAACTAAGAAATTTACTTCATCCAGGGCATCCATGACTTCACACGTAAAGGACATTTTTGGCTGCAATTCAGTAAATTTATTGGCAAGTTGTTGTATTTCAGAAAAGTAGCCATTGGAAAGAATGAATATGTCATCCATATAACGTTTGTAAACAAACAATTTCTTGCACAGTGTTTAACTACTCCTGAAATAATTTTGTTGAATGTAACTGACAAAAGCAAGAGCCAAATGACCCATGAGGCAACAGCCCATTGATGATCTATCACCTTTTTTATAAAGAGGATTATTAAATGAGAAATAATTATGAGAACTAAGAACTCTAAGTAATGTAATAATTTCAATGATTTCATTTATATCAATTCAGCCATGCTTTAAAAAGTTGAATTGTATAATTGAAATAGTTTCCGCTAAAGGCACATTTGGGTATACATTCTGTATGTCCAGAGACAATAGAGAGGGACCTTCCAGAAAAGAACGTCTATCTAATAGGTCCACCAGTTGCTTTCTATTACGAATAGAGTAATTATGTTCGAAAACAAATTCTTTTTGCAAAATACATAAAACAAATTTTGATGCAGGGTCCCTTGGGTTATTACTGCTATCCATTACTAGTCGAATAGAGCAATTTTTTATGGGTCTTTACTTGGCCTTTTAGATATGGGGCCCTATGAGTCATTGCTTTCAGTTTAGGCAACTCTTGAGGTGCACTGATGTATGTGAAAGCACCTTGGCAGTTTCTGAGATCCTTCAGGGTAAGAAGTGATAGTGCCTACATCTATTTGTTTATGTTATTTTTCTTAAAAAAGTTACTATCTTTTCTACGTAATCAACTTTGTAAATCATGACTGCAGTATTCCCTTTATCAAAATGCTTAAAAATGGGTTTTTACTCATGCCGTTTTTTGTAAATCGATTTAAAAACGCTATATTCAGTGGAAGAAGAGTTTTTAGTGACTATCTTAGCGATAATTCTTTCAGTTTTACAAGCAGTTTTAACATTTTCCTCTTTTGGGCAATCAGCGCAGTCATTTGCTATTTTGAGATCTGCTAATAGAGCTGTGGTCATTCTGTCATTAAGTTGAGGCAGGATGTTATATTTAAGACCTTTCTCTAACAGAGTGGTTTGCAGAACATTTAACTGAAATCAGTTAAACTTACTATATGTTTGGCAAATGGGAAGATGGAAAAACGTTTTGACTGAGGATATACATTCCCAACATTTTATATATTATGGTTGAATTATCAGCTGACTGCATTTCCAAACTGTAAAATTTAAAATCCTCGTTATACTGTCAAAACTGGAAGCGCTAAACAGATAGTGGCATCAAAATAAGCGTTAAAAGCCAAAATATTATTTTTCTTATGCCAATGCCTAACTTCATCAGCCATAATTCTTTTTGCACATTGATACTCGTGAACATAAATGGGAATAAGCTTCTTGGAAATACATCTCTTATTGAATGAAATGTTCGTAGATCTTTCATGATGCCGTTTTGTCAACCCGACAAGACAGATTCTTACAAAATTTCTTCCATTCCACTGTTGTGGTTGATACAACAACCAGTGTAAGATTTGAGATAAAAATACAGTCTTGGTTTCAGAACTATTCAATTTCAAAATTCATTGATGTATTTCGCCTGCGGTAGGCATCTCCATATTATCTACAATGCAGAAAAATATAAAAACAGAATATAAGGAAAGGTCTTGATCCCATCTTCTGCAAGAACATATTCTATGGAAAACGTTTTTATGCGAACTTCGATACAGCACAATGCTATCCATAAAAATGATTACACGATGTGAATACTTAGGTAAAATGAGATTAGGACATCAAAACGCTGAAAATTCCCAATGCTTGTCAAGTGGGTTCCTGGAAAGGACCAGTACAATAAAAGATTGCAACGAAAATTTTAAGGCTCGATAACATGTAATTAATTATGTTTGAAAAGAGCAGCTAAGCATACCATGAACATAGAAACGAAAGATCCTTTAATTGTCTTTCTCATTGCCAAGCATAAAGTACGCAACACAAGTTAGCAGCAGATGCACAACAGAGCTTCATGGAGCTGTATCAGTGGCGCCACTGAAGAACACAGTATTCAAAAAAGTATGGTATTCAGGCCTCAGGTGTAAGTAGTGCAGTAGAATCATACACATGGCGTTGGCTAGTCGATACATTATCCATTGCACAGTACCACATGCATACAAACAACATGAAGAAGCCTTATAGATCAAAATGTACATAATTTCTAAAATTTCATACCTAAAGATAACGGTAAAGGTAACTCACATCTATCCCATGTGGAAAGGTCATCAGAAATTTAAACGAGCAAAAATTAAATTATGCATCAAAAACAAGGGAGTCAAACAAATAACAAAAGAGATACCAAAGAATTTTAAATTCTAAAATTTGACAATGTAGTCAGCCGATCAATCAATCACATGATCATAATCTTAGATGTGTATGTACTTCCTCCATTTGTTCATCCACAAAATCCTTTGATAACGTCTTCCTATTTGCCAAACACATAGTAAATTTAACTGATGTACAGTTTAATGCTTAGTAAATTACTTTCTTAGAGAAAGTCCTTAAATATAACATCCAACTCCAGCTTAATGATAGAATGAACTGGCTCTATTAGCAGATCTCAAAATAGCTACTGATTGCATTGATTGCACAAAAGCGGAAAATGTTAAAACTGCTTGTAAAGCTAATAGCATTACTGTTAAGGCATCTAGTAAAAATTATTCTCTATCTGAATACAGGATTTTAAAACTGATTAATAAAAAAACTGCATGATGAAAATCTCTTTATCATGTGTACTGTAAAGGGAGTACTGCAGTCATGATCTATAAAGATAATTACGCAGAAAAGACCTTAAATTGTTGAAGAACCCTCCTCTTCTTACTCAAAGGAGCTCAGAAACTGCCTAGATTCTTGCTCCTACGTCATTCCACCTTAGAGTTGCTTAGATTGAAAGTAATGAATCCTAGGACCCGATATCTAGCAGCATAAGTAAATACCGTTTAAGAAAATTTCTCTATTCGTCCAGTAAATAATGGCAGTGATAACCCAGGAGAAACTGCATCACGATTTGTTTTATGTATTTTGAAAAGAGAATTTGCTTTCATAATTTCTCTATTCATAATAGGAAGCAGCTGGTGGACCTATTACATGAACATTCTATTCTGGATGATTCTTCTCTGTTGTCTCTAGACATGAAGAATCTCTACACAAGTGTGCACTTAAACAAATCTGTTTCAACTATCCAAAAAATTTTTTCAAGCAGGGTCACCTTGATATGAACGAAATTATTACATTATGTAGAATTTCCACTTCTCATAATGATTTCTCTTTTAATAATTCTCTTTGCTAACAAGATGATGGATTAGCAATGGGTACTTGCCTCGTGGGTCTTTTGGCCGATGTTTCCGTCAAGTACCATCAACAAAATTATTTACGGAGGAATTCAACACTGTGCAAGAAGATTTTGGTTCACAAACATTATGTGGACGAAATATTCATTCTTTTAAGTGACCACTCTTCTGAAATACAGCAACTTACCATTGAATTAAATGAACTGCATCCAAAAACGTCATTTGCATGTAAAGTCCTGGATGACTCGGGTGAACTGAACTACTTAGAACTCCAGTTACAGTTGATTAGTAATGATATTTTTTTCGTCTACACATAAGATTGAATCAAACATGCTTCATCTTTTCATCCAAGGTGTTATAAATTGAGTTTTTTCTGCTCCATGACTGATTTGCACCTTGGTCTACCTCTTGGTCAAGATGCCATCAGTAAAGAACTGATTCAATCACACATGCTTCATCTTGCCATGCACGAAATTACAAACTGAGTTTTTACTGCTTCATGATTGATTGCAACCTTGGTCTATCTCTTAGTCAAGAAGTTATCAGTAAACAAACGAATAATTTAGAATTTATAGCAAGTAGAAATGGCTACAAGATTTCTTTAGCCCAGAAGCTGTATAAAGAAAAGAAATCGAATGCTTCGTCTACCAAGGAACATCCTAAAACAGAGCTAAAGCGGATCACTCTCCATTTCCTAGGCAACAAGTCTTATGAGACAGACAAGCTGTTACGCCATACAAATGCACGTATAGCTTTCACTAGGGGTATCTACATGATATCATCTTATTTACAACGAACAAGAACAGAAAATTATGTATTATAAGGTTTATAGCTTAGAATGTATCCAGTGCAGCTCTTAATATAATGGACAAATGGAAAGTATGTTTAAAACCAGATTTCAGGAACACCTGCTCACAAAAAGGTGGCAGATAGAACAACACGTACTATTAGCAGAACATCTAATGGCACCTGGCATTTGCCCACCAACTAACAATACGCAAATTTTGCATTTTGCCCATAAGGGATGGAAACGCAGTTTACATGAGGAGTTTGAGATCTCTAAACGCACTTTTTTGTTGATGGCCACCTCAATGTTCAGATTATCAGCAAAAATCGTTTTTCGAATTAATGATGTCCCTTTTTAAATAAGTTTAGCCTTGTTGCTGTGAAGTATACTGGCATCTCTTTTGTTATTTCTTTGACTCCCTTATCTTCACGGCATAATTTAATTATTGTTTGTTTACATTTATGGCCCTTTCATACAATATAATTATTGTATCAGATACGTGCCAGTTAACTTTACTCTTAATTTTAGGGCTCTCATTTTAGTAATTATGTACATTTTGATTTATAGGCCTACCTCACATTCTGTATTGAATTCAGTCCTGCACAACAGATATCGTATAGACTGGTCAATGCTATCTACATGACACTACTGCACAACTTGCATTTCATTACCACACTTTTCTGCATTCTGTTTGTCAGTGAGGCTGCTCATACATGTCTGATCACACTCCATGAAGCTCTGCTGTGCATCTGTTCCAACTTGTGTGGTCACAACGAGTAAGGTCATCAAAGGATTTTTCAGTATTTATTTTCATGGTCTGCTTAGCCACCCTTTTCAAATTTAATTAACTATAGTTTTTCAAACCTTAAAATTGTTTCGCTGTAATCTTTCTTCATTCTTTTCTTTTCAGGAATACTCTTGACAAACAGTTGGAATTTTCAACTTTTTGATGTCTTAATCGCATTTTGCCTAGGTATTTGGATCGTGTGATCGTTTTTGTGGACGTCTTGCACCGTGAGCAGCTTCTATAAAAACTTTTCCCACAGAGTATGTTCTTGCGCTAGTTGGGATTGGAACATTTCCTTGCATCTATCATTGTATTTTTTTACATTTTAAATAATCTGTGGATGCCTACCATAGGCGAAACGCGCCATTGAAATTTGCAAATGAAAACCTCTGCAGCCAATACTGTATTTATCTCAAATCTTACACTGATTGGTGTATCAGCTGCAATGATGGAATGGAAGAACTTTTATAAATTTAAATGTTAGAAAGTCTATTGTAAAGAATTTCTTTGGAAAGGAGCATTGAATGCAAGTGAAATGTGTTGTAGATGATAAACAGTATTGTAGCAGTAAAGAGAACTGGAGAATAGTGTTGTAGTTTATGCAGGTTAACGCAGCTCAATGACAGGTAACACGATTTAAGGGACAAAATAAACTAACGCTTTATTCGCACAACACATATTAATACATTTGACTACCAAATTACATTGTATTGCCCCATCAACAAACACAGAACATATATATATTAGAGTCTAATGCACTCTGCACATCATATATTGTGCACCACTATGCATGCTGGAAAATGTTTGTTCACATATCCCCAACACTCCCCCTTGAGCAAATATTTTTCAGCTACTCAACACTATACATCCCAGGTTAAACCATAATGTTTCACAAGCTTCTGAAATTTGTCCTTACTGAGAGACTTGGTTAGGAGATCAGATAACATTTCTTCCATGCATGGATAACTGAGGATTATATTCCCCTGTTCCACATGATGTCTTTTAAAGTGATGCCTTATGTCAATATGTTTGGATCTTACACTGGTGACATTATTTTTTGCAAGTTTAATAGCTCCCATATTGTCACAAAATATCACAGTTGGCTTTAATGTCAGAGGAGATTCTATTTCAGTCATCAGTGTACAGATCCAAAGAGCTTCTTGGATAGTGGAGGACAAGGTCATATATTCAGCTTCTGCAGTACTCAGAGCAACAGTTCTTTGTATCTTACAAGACCATGATATCAATCCTCCCATTAGTCTAAAACAGCTTCCAGTGATGGAGTGTCTGCTTTCCAACTCATTTCCCCAGTCTGCATCACTGTATCCTTCTAAATTTACATTTCCAGTTTTAGAATATTTTAACTTATAATTAGCAGTTCCATTTAAATATCTGAATATTCTCTTGACTGCCATCCAGTGCTTTTCTCTTGCATCACTGCAAAACTTGCTTACTGCATTTGTGGCAAATGCAATGTCTGGTCTGGAAGACTGTGCTAAGTGCAGTAGACTTCCTATAGCTTCCAAATAGGGTACACATTCCTTACATTTCTTGTCATCATCAGTTATTAGCAGTTTTGCATTGTTTTCCATAGGAGTAGAAAAAGGTTTATAATTTTCCATTTTGAACTTTTCTAAGATCTTTCTTGTGTACAGAGATTGATCAATCCATAATTCTTCTCTGTTGACACTTCTTAGAATCTTCATGCCTAAGCATTGATTAATTTCCCTAAATCATGCATATTAAATTCTGACCGTAACTGATCTTTAAAAAAATCCATTTGGCTTTCGCTATTGGTTAAAATTCAAAAACCACCTACCCATATGGCCATGATTGCAATTTCTTCATAACTCCTTTTATGATATATACTTGGATCTGCCTTTGACTGTAACATGCCTAGTTTTATCAAACTTTTATGCAAACATTTATTCCAGCAATGGCCACTATGCTTTAATCCATGTATGCCTTTCTTCAAACGCCAAATTTTCCTTTTCCCCTTATAAGGTCGCTTAACTTCATCAGGTGGAATCACATATATTTCCTCTTCCAGTCTTCCATTCAGGTAGGCTGTTTTCACATCCATTTGATGAATTAATAAGTCTTCCTTTACTGCCAGAACTAAAAGGTATCTTAATGTTGAATACTTCACCACTGGTGAGAAAGTTTCATTGTAATCTATTCCTTCTTTCTGGGAATATCCTTTAACTACCAATCTGGCTATGAATTTTGGTATTGCACTCTCAGGATTTTTAATACTAAGCACCCATCTTGTTCTTAGTGGATTTTTTTTCAGGCATGTCAACCCATTCATATGTATCATTATCCACAAAAGATTGCAGCTCCTTTTCAATGACCTTTTTTCCAATCTTGAGCATTTGAACTTGCTAAAGCCTCATCAACTGTGATTGGTTCATTGTTGATTGTTTGGGCAGCATGCATTTCATAATCTGGTTATTCTTTTGGTTTTGCTATACGTGAAGACCGCCTGAAACTGACTTCCTCTGTTGAATCTTCTTCCTCAATTTGATTCTTGGGTAGCACATCAGTTTCCTTTTTATTCTCGTCTTCCTCTGTTTCAGTTTCCATCTCTGTTTCACCACTATCGCACATTATGCTTGGTTGCATTACTGTGTCATTTCGACTACTTTCCTTTATTTTAGGTCTATAATCCTCCAAAAATACTACATCTCTACTACTTGTTATATTCTTATTCACAGGATTATAAAATCTGTAGCCTTTTGAATCCTCACAGTAGCCAACAAAAATATATTTTTGAGATTTTGCATCCCACTTTCCTCTTAATGGTTTTGGAATCTGAACCATGGCTTCACATCCAAAGACTATTAAGTGCTTTAGATATGGTTTCTTCCCAGTCCATACTTCATAAGGTGTCTTGTGTCTCATAGGTTTGGTAGGTGAACTGTTAATTAACTACACTGCTGTTGACACAACCTCTACCCAAGAACACTTAGGTAGTTCAACATCGCTTAACATACTTCTTGCCTTTTCTACAATGGTTCTGTTGGCTTGTTCTGCAACTCCATTCTGAGAAGGATTGTAGCGAATGGTAGTCTGTTGCCTAATACCCATTCCATTCAACTGTTCCTTAAACTGTCTGTTTACATATTCTGATCCATTGTCTGATCTAATGATTTTAATTTTCTTCCCAGTCTGTCTCTCGACCATTTTGCAGTAAACATCAAATACATCATTCACTTGATCCTTGTTACTTATAAAATAAACATGCATGTATCTAGAAAAATCATCTATTAATGTCAGGAAATAGCAGCTACCTCCTAAGGATTCGTTCTCCATAGGTCCACAGAGATCTGAGTGTATGAGTTGCAAGACTTCAGTAGATCTGCTCTGATTCGATTTAAATGGCAATCTAGCCTGCTTCCCTTGCAAACACACCTCACATTGAACATTATTCATTCCATAATTTTCCATCCCAGTTGCCATATTCTTCAGTAAAGTCATACTTTTCCTATTCAGATGTCCAAGTCTCCTATAGCACAAGAAACCTTTTGCAGCATAAACAGAGTGATCTACTGTTTCATCAGTATTTTGAACGGCTCCCTCTATATCGAAGATAACTTTATTACCCTTCTTTACTATTTCGCTTACTGACAACAAATTAGTTGCAATATTCTTTACATAATGTACATCATGAGCAGTAACGTTTTCCTTTTCCCCATTCACAAGCAAATTAAGATGCACTTTTCCTATGAGTTCACACCTTAACTTAGATCCGTCAACTGTAGAAATTCCAATGTCAGTCCATGACTGAACATCATA
The DNA here is from genome assembly GCF_023864345.2 of Schistocerca serialis cubense. Taxonomy (NCBI): domain Eukaryota; kingdom Metazoa; phylum Arthropoda; class Insecta; order Orthoptera; family Acrididae; genus Schistocerca; species Schistocerca serialis. The sequence continues at coordinate 295,941,079 of NC_064639.1, forward strand.
CAAACTAGATGGAGCTTTGGCAATGTGCACAGATGCTCCTGAATCTAGGAACCATTCTGCATGATCGTCACTCCCTTCATTAAAAGAGTAAAAAACAAAGAAAATGCCTTTACTTTATCGGTAGTCTTTCTCCCAGGACTACTAGCATTAACATGCTTCTTTTCTTTTATACTTAACTTTTCGTTACACTTTGAAGCAATATGTCCAATTTTCTGGTATCTGAAGCATCTTATTGGCTTCTTCTTCTTGTACTTAGAGTATAAAGCCGACGCTGTTTCATATTTTGAAGCATTAGAATCTGGTTCATTCTTCATGTCCTGTAGAATCTTTACCTTAACACTATCCGCTGTAATGGATATTCCCGAACTTTCCAAACCCATAATCATTGGCGAATATTTCTCAGATAGCCCAGCTAACAATAAAGTTCCAATCCATTCATCCACAATTTCAAAACCAATATTCCTCAGACGATTGGAGATTGAAATTATTTTATTCACATATTCATCGACGCTTTTACACTTATTCAATCTTGTGGTTATCATCTCACGAAGTAATGCTACTTTTCTGTTAAAACCACCATCTTCAAATGCGTTTTACAGTTCGTCCCATGTACCTCCTTTGCTGACGTAGCCGTTTCTATGTGAACATAATTCACTGGATCAATCAAAAGGATTAGTTTTGATTTCGCCTTCCGATCCTTAGTAGCAAAACTTGATTCCGTAGGTGCCAATTTACCATTTACGATGTCCCATAAGTCATCCAAGTTTAAATACGCCTCAATGGCAAATTTCCAGATCGCGTAATTTTCGCGCCTTACAAGCCGCTCCATTTGCAGTATCTGTGTTGTACTCATTTTACAGTTATTTTCTTCTTCGAATAGCGTACACAATCCAAGTTTATACGAACTTCCGCGCACATTTTGTGCAAATACATGTCACCTTATAACTTATTATTTCGCTTTAATCAAGTACCTGGGCCTGTAACCTGTTGTAGTTTATGCAGGTTAACGCAGCTAAATGACAGGTAACACGATTTAAGGGACAAAATAAACTTATGCTTTATTCGCACAAGACATATTAATACATTTGACTATCAAATTATATTACGTTGCCCCATCAACAAACACGGAACATATATATTCCATAGAGTCTAATACACTCTGCACATCATATTTTGTGTGCCACTATGCACACTGGAAAATGTTTGTTCACATATCCCCAACAAATAGAAGCTTTAGAATTGTGATGTTACATAAAAAAGCTGAAGATTAAATGACTTTTTTGGATACCCAATGAAGATGTAGTGAATAGAATTGGAACAAAATATACTGTTTTCCCCAACTTAACTAAAAGCAGGTACTGGTTTCAGTTGATAGAAAATACCTTGAGGCATCTAAGACTAGTAATTTTGTAATGGAGAGAAGCTTTCAGTGTGTATCTTAACACTGTCTCAACTAAAATAAAACATGTATTGAAGCTGTCTTAGTTTTTCGAATAATTTCTCATGATGCATTTGAGAGGTCAAAACTCAAATGGCATCATAGTGTGGCAGATATCCCAAGTAATTAATACAGATTAACTAATTTAGTACTTGACAATTGGTGGTTGTTTCCCTAGTTTTCATTTTTTGTTTATTTTATAGTGTGGTCAAATGCTCAGTTATTACTGCCGATGTGCGAATTCGTTTTATGTTTCTGGTACAAAGTCAAATTACATGTGAATCTATTAAAAATTTCCAATTTATAGTCCCTTTTGTCGTGAACTGTTCTCAAAACTGGCGATTTTCACTAGAGATGTTTACAAAAACATTTCTTCTATACAATTAGTTCTCTTTTGGTTAACTGAAGATAAAGTTGCTGTAGGATCAATGTTGCCCAGTGACCTTTCTTTGAGTTCCCTCTCACTTCTTTTCAACATCACTCAGCAGACAAATGAATAATCCACCTGGAGTATGGCTTTTTTAACAATCATTTGGCTTCTTTACAGTTCTTCTCATGACAATAGGAAAGCACTAAAATCAATGTTGATTAAAGGAAAATTATTTACACTCATCTAGGATTTCAAAACGTGCTTCAATATTCAATGAAAATATATTATTAGACTGAATTAAAAATCAAAACAAAGCAAACTAAAGCTGTGTTGATGTATGTTATGGGCTTGTCATCATTCACATACATAAGACCAAAAACATAACCACAAAAAATAAACATGGAATTATCTTTTCCTCAACTTTATCTTCATTAAGATGCTGAAGTAATGAATTAAAATTTGTGAAACAGTCGTGAATATTTTGTGATTTTCCGTTACATATTTGTAAAATGATAGAAGTCAGGTCTGCAGCTTCCTAGGCAGATGTGCTAACCACTACAGCACCATAACAGTGCAGCTACCACAGCTGCACCGACTAACCTAATACAATGCATTGGATGAGGTAGTCCATGTAGCTCTCCTAGCACCAGTGCTATGGTCGTGTGGTGGTTAGTAGATCCACTTAACAAGCAGGAGACCTGAGTTCAAGCCCCAGCTGTGGTACAAATTTTAATTCATTGCTTCGGCTTCTATCGTTATCGAATAAAGTTGAGCAGTTGAGAGCCTTATTAAACACTGTTGCAGCACAGGTGACATCAGCAAGTATCGCAACTTTACAATCATAAAGAAAGCTGTTCTATGCAAAGCAGACATTGATTTATGTGTGATGAATCAAGAGTCATACACTTCACAGTTGTAATAAACAAAGTACCAACAACTGAACTGAGGAGAGGAACAGCGAACATGTGTTCAGTGCAGCAGTTTGCTAAATGTACAAAGTAATGTATGAGAAAAAGGAAGTTATACAGAAGAAACTAAGATGAAGATGTTTATTTAAATTCATTTTTGCGACAAGATATCTGGGTTTTAAAGAAAGGCTCATATTTTATGTGTGTATCACAGAAATAAAATCTTAAATTGTTGTATCTGCATTATGCATCCAGAAATCATTTCTCTAAATAAGTGCACGAGGCACACCTCTAAATTTTTATTCTTTAGCGCTTTTCTCTCTGTCTATTAAAGCTATTAAAATGAAACGTCGTACACACATTTGAGATATGATGCAAAATCCGGTGGAACAGTTATTTCCTGAAGTTATTGTTAATTAATACCTCATGTGAGTAATTCTAAGTAAATTAGTTTTCAAGATCTTTAATATGAAGTGGAAAAAAATCCATGAAAATATCAGTAATATCAATGTTGACTACATTCTGGCTTGTCTGTGTACAAGATTTGATCAAATTGTTCTTCATACACTTGAAGCTATCCAACTATATCTACTTTACTGAATTTTCGTATACGTCCCTCCCTCACTTAAATTCTTTACACTATAACAGTACAATTATTACAAAAATAAAATGTAGTATCGCAGCCTATTGATACTACCAGAGCCGACGCCTGGAACTATCCTGCTGGCGCTGCGAGCGGCACTTGCACATCGCCACCAACGAAGAACCGCCAGGTTGCCTGCTAATGAAGACAGGCAGGATGGTGTTATAAGCGGCTGACATCTATGCACCGGTCTTCTAATTCAAGATTACTTCTAGTCACTAGTTCGTACCGAACTTTAGACCAAGTTGTTAATATCTCTACGCCTCTACGTTCGGTGTACGTACTTTGACACACGCCTGTGTCGGGCCTTAGCTCGCATCGTAACATAAAATTGAACAACAATTCACTTTTTTTGTTTCAGCTATTTTCTGGCAGTTTTTGTAGACACTTTTTGCTGATTTCGTTTTTGAAGAGTTAGTGACACTGTTTAGGATAGTATAATAATCTGTGGAGGAAAAATATATTTTCATTGTACTCTGAATAAGTCACTTTTTTCGAAGAATCGCGATTGCTAACTATTTTTCTTCATCGGAAGCATTCTGGAAGGAATTAGTACTTTCAGAGCACTAACAAAGATGTAAGAACATAAGTATCTGAAAGTAATCCTGATCGGTGGTAGGGGAATCCCAGTCCATTGTACAAGTAATGTAAATGAAGTATTGTTATTTCACGAAGGACCTTTTGTGAGTTGTAGTGCTGAATTTGTGGAAACGGATGCCAGGAAAGGGGAAATGAGGCAATGAAAATACGTAGCATTCACATAAGATTTTGGTTTTCTGTGTCCGATGTGTAAAGCATCAGTAGGCCACTAAAAAGAGTGAGTACCATGAAAATCAAGTTTGTTTTTCGTAAATGAACCCAGAATGTCGTTACCGGTGCGATAAGTTGTCTTCCATGTGTAAAAAAATTCCGTTCGTGTTAATGGTACATACAGTTTACTCGACACTGCTGTGTAGCGTTTATATTTTTCATAGATAATATAAAAAGGCGGGCAGCTTTCTGACATCGCTGCTGCGCTTGTCAGGCTTCCCTATAGTGGCCGTAAAATTATTTAATGCTCTACCGAAGGGTATACAGCCATTAGCCATCGAAATATTTAGGTCCAACATTTTGTGTATACTAAAAGTACAACTTCTCTACAGTATATAAAAATGCTTCTCTGGTGATGGAACAGCGTCTACCTGAGCTGCAACTCCGTGCCAATGAAAATAACAGCAACTGTGATACTTTATAATTGTCATACTGTTGTAATCTAGTTCTTAAGTTCACCCACTTTAGTATCATAGTTTAAATTGCGATATTTTATTAATTTTAAAGTGGTAATATTATTGTAAATTTGACGCTGTCTGCCCCAGGCCAAGGCTGGTTGGCTGGCTGAATGACGAAGAATTAATTAACAAACGATATGATTCACGATCTCGAAGAAGTAACATCAACGACGGATGTTATGTTTTATATAATTTCCGGATGGACTGGAATGTAGTAATGGAATGATTATCCTTAGCTATTTGTTAATACACATGTGCGAATTGTTAGTTTCTTGCATTTTAACTAATTATGGCGTCAGTATCGTGCGATTGTATTACTTATAATACATCGTATTTTCAGGTACTAAGTCAGGAGACGTTTTTCTTTTTTGTGCACGTTATTTCAGTTATCTGTCGAGTATTCCCCATATGAACCATAATAGAGTATGTCATCACACATGGAGCAAGTCTACAAAGTTTAATCTGGGATAGATTTAAGATGCTTTTTGAACTTCTTCTTTTCTTACAGTAGTAACGTTGCCTTCAAAATTCCCATTGTCTTAAAAGGAAGCAAAAGAACTCACCCATCACTAATTGAATTATGATGGTGCCTTAAAGGTTTTGTGTTAGTGCACTAGATGACAGATTTAGTAGTAGATTCACTGTAGTAGCCCTGCCTACCATACTGTGTGTTAAGTGCCTGACTAGTAATGATTCGGAGAGATCTTATGATCCATGGAAAACATTGTGATAGAACTATCTTACAGGTATCAGTACTGATAAGCTTTTGCAGCAGTAATAGTAATAACACAGTATATTAATATAAAAACAATGTATAGTCATGTCAACAGCTTCAGAAGGGAAAAAAGATACTTAATCTCACATTCTGTTACTGTTCTATAAAGATGAATGCCTACAAATCAAAGTTACGGATACACTTGCAAAGCTCAAGAGGATCGATATTTTAAAAAAAGAAAAAAAGTGGTATTCAGCATTTGATCACTGATGCTTAGATTATAGTTTCATCCTCTAATGAACTGGCGTGTTCTGTCAGCTTGCAGCTAGACATAGGTTTAACAAAATGCTGCATCTTTTATTTCTTATAGTGGCTTAAATATTGAGACTCCTCTATTTCTCTTGTAACTTCCCGTGACTGCTGTATTTTATCCATGCTATACTAATGTGAGGTTCCCATGTGTCTGGAAACATTGGAATACTGATTTGACAGTTCACATTTCTTCCGTATTTTGCAGAATTGTGCTCCATATTTCCCAATGAACTGCTAGTGTCTGTTGCCCCTGTTAGGCTTCAACCACTGTTAACAGCTGACTTTCCTTACATACAGTGGTATACGTAATAGATGATACATGTTAGCTCATTGGAAGTGTCAACCAGGTTCGGCTGAGTGCAAGATTGAAAGATGATTACCAAAGAGGCTGCTTGAAATGCTGCTTGTACATGTGTAAGACTCTGTTTACAATACTTCGTATTTTGTTCAGTTTTACTGAGATACTTATGAAAACTTGTCAGCTTAGCATCAACTGCCCAGTGATAGGCTTTGACCGTTTTGTTATTGAAGATATGCATTACTTGATTGTATCAATATCTGTTTAGAGTATGCTAGCCAGAGTACATAATTAATGGAAGTTTGAAGTAGGTAGGGTAGCTATATCCAACTTTAAAATACTGAAACTCTCATTTCTGTTAAGCTTATATCTGTATAATCATTTTAATCTGCCTACCTTTGATACTGCTTTACAGGTGGAAGTAGCAAGCTTTCAGTCAGAAGCATTACTGTAGTCTATTTAAATACACAACTCTTTCAGCAACCTAGAAAACTTTTGCGTGTCTACACAGACAAATGAATGTAAAAGAAATTGATGTATTCTGTGAAGTGTTATGTCATTTGATGTTTTCAGGAATGATTTTGCTTATATGTTTGAATTATGGATGTTGGTCATGTTTTGTTCATGATAGGCCTATGTCATTTATTTATTACAGGTGGTGGCTTAGATCCTGTTGTTTATATGGCCGGTATAGGTTTAGTGGAGATGACGATCCATTAAAGGGGACAATGTCTTGGATTGTGCTGTATGCTAGAATCCATTATTTTTTGTTTCATGTTTTTAAAGGTTGCAGTAACAGAGTGAACTGTAGGGTACCCCAGGGTCTAGGCTAAGGAGGTCCCTGACAACTAGAATAGCTACTGTCAGTCTAATGGCTGCATGCAAAAACAGTAATCATCTATACAGCTGAGACAACACTGAGGCTTTGTCATAAAGACATTTACAAAATCACATTCTGTTGTTGGTTGATAAGGTAGGCGCATAAAACTGCAGCACCTAGCCCACTGCAATTCTCAGGGGGTCTTTTTTGGCCTAATAGGCTGAAATGTGACAGTTTGTTTGTGAGTGTCATTTGCAGTGACAGACTTGTTTTCCATATGTTTTTGTTCATTCAGTAGTTAAAGTTACATCCGTGATCAAAACCTATTTGCCACTGTGTTCTGATATTTTCAAATTTTTTGCACGTTTGATGTGGACATTCCAGATCTAAAAACTCCAATCACCATGGAAGTCCTGATTGTTTGTAGGATTTGATTTTGCTAATGTTTTCATGGTTTTGGTGCATGAACTGTCTCAAGTCATCAGTGTATTGGCATGATACCGTCTAATATTGAAATGAACATACGCGATAATGACCAAGATGATGAGGAAATGGTTCATTTCTAATGAACATAATTTTGCTGTCATAGAATGCTAGTTTTATATGTCTATCATACAGAGTTCTCAGTTCCCCACTCCTAATGTGATTTGGTTTATTTTCATTGTGATTGTGGGCACTTTGTTAAACCTTACTAATAAAGTTCAGATCACAGATATTAGATGGCCTGTCTTAAGGTTAGGTACCAGTGAAATTTCATTCCATTCATAAAAAAGTCTGAAGGAGGTGAAAATATTCTTCATTACTTATGTTGGCTAGCTGAATTCAGTGAGTAAATCCAGTTTGCTAAACAACATTTGTCATCACTTTTCAGTTTTATGTTTTGAAAAAGACAATAAATAAATTATATATATATATATATATATATAAAAATAGAGGGAAACATTCCACGTGGGAAAAATATATCTAAAAACACAGATGATGTGACTTACCGAACGAAAGTGCTGGCAGGTCGATAGACACACAAACAAACACAAACATACACACGAAATTCAGGCTTTCGCAACAAACTGTTGCCTCATCGGGAAAGAGGGAAGGAGAGGGAAAGACGAAAGGATGTGGGTTTTAAGGGAGAGGGTAAGGAGTCATTCCAATCCCGGGAGCGGAAAGACTTACCTTAGGGGGAAAAAAGGACAGGTATACACTCGCACACACACACATATCCATCCGCACATACAGAAAATGTCTGCTTGTGTCTGTGTTGCTAATGTTTTCATGGTTTTGGTGCATGAACTGTCTCAAGTCATCAGTGTATTGGCATGATACCGTCTAATATTGAAATGAACATACGCGATAATGACCAAGATGATGAGGAAATGGTTCATTTCTAATGAACATAATTTTGCTGTCATAGAATGCTAGTTTTATATGTCTATCATACAGAGTTCTCAGTTCCCCACTCCTAATGTGATTTGGTTTATTTTCATTGTGATTGTGGGCACTTTGTTAAACCTTACTAATAAAGTTCAGATCACAGATATTAGATGGCCTGTCTTAAGGTTAGGTACCAGTGAAATTTCATTCCATTCATAAAAAAGTCTGAAGGAGGTGAAAATATTCTTCATTACTTATGTTGGCTAGCTGAATTCAGTGAGTAAATCCAGTTTGCTAAACAACATTTGTCATCACTTTTCAGTTTTATGTTTTGAAAAAGACAATAAATAAATTATATATATATATATATATATATATATATATATATATATATATATATATATATATATATATAAAAATAGAGGGAAACATTCCACGTGGGAAAAATATATCTAAAAACACAGATGATGTGACTTACCGAACGAAAGTGCTGGCAGGTCGATAGACACACAAACATACACACGAAATTCAAGCTTTCGCAACAAACTGTTGCCTCATCAGGAAAGAGGGAAGGAGAGGGAAAGACGAAAGGATGTGGGTTTTAAGGGAGAGGGTAAGGAGTCATTCCAATCCCGGGAGCGGAAAGACTTACCTTCGGGGGAAAAAAGGACAGGTATACACTCGCGCACACACACACATATCCATCCGCACATACACAGACACAAGCAGACATTTTCTGTATGTGCGGATGGATATGTGTGTGTGTGCGAGTGTATACCTGTCCTTTTTTCCCCCTAAGGTAAGTCTTTCCGCTCCCGGGATTGGAATGACTCCTTACCCTCTCCCTTAAAACCCACATCCTTTCGTCTTTCCCTCTCCTTCCCTCTTTCCCGATGAGGCAACAGTTTGTTGCGAAAGCCTGAATTTCGTGTGTATGTTTGTGTTTGTTTGTGTGTCTATCGACCTGCCAGCACTTTCGTTCGGTAACTCACATCATCTGTGTTTTACAGTGCAGAAGTTTAATTGAAACATTAATTTCATATGAATAAGTCTGTATATGGGCATAAACTGTACGTATCTCCATAATCGTATATGTGCTTAATCTATATGTACATCTGAAATTGGTGAAAGTAGATAGTAATTTATAATTTTTTGCAATGTCCAGAAGACATGCAGATTGATGAAACTTCCTGGCAGATTAAAACTGTGTGCCGGACCGAGACTCGAACTCGGGACCTTTGCCTTTCGCGGGCAAGTGCTCTACCAACTAAGCTACCCAAGCACGGCTCACGCCCCGTCTCCACAGCTTCACCTCTGCCCGTACTTCATCTCCTAGATTCCAAACTTTACAGAAGCTCTCCTGCAAACCATTCTGGAAACATCCCCCAGGCTGTGGTTAAGCCATGTCTCCACAATATCCTTTCTTTCAGGAGTGCTAGTTCTGCAGGTTTGCAGGAGAGCTTCTGTAAAGTTTGGAAGGTACGAGACGAGGTACTGGCAGAGGTGAAGCTGTGGGGACGGGGCGTGAGTCGTGCTTGGGTAGCTCAGTTGGTAGAACACTTGCCCGCGAAAGGCAAAGGTCCCGAGTTCGAGTCTCGGTCCGGCACACAGTTTTAATCTGCCAGGAAGTTTCATATCAGCGCACACCCTGCTGCAGAGTGAAAATCTCAGTATACAGATTCATGTTCACGGCGGACTGAGTTATTGAGGTTTCCGGTCCAGAATGGGTGGTGGAGGGGTGTGAGGTTCTTAGGGCGAGCAGGTGATCAACATTCGAACACAGTTTAGTTGCTTTATCTAATATTATTCATACAACAGTACATACATACGTACACTGTAGCGGTAACGCCCCTGCAATTAGCCAGCTGTAATATGACATGGAAGCCCATGATTGATGACAGCCACCTGGCAGCCAGAAAGGGTTCCAAATTTGTTCCAAGTGGCCAGCTGTACTCAGGGCCAATGACCTGCCCATGCGAATGCAGCGAAGAGAGGGTTGTGTGATGTAATATGTAAATTGAAAAGGAAGAATACCATTTTCAAATGTATCAAGTCGTCTTGTGGCCAAACATTGTGTCGTAGTAATTCTCTTTTACCCTAAATCTTGTTGTGTATTATAACAAAATTTTTGTAATTCATTCACACTTTTCGTGTGTCTATAGTGTTAAAGAGGTCACTATAGGCCTACTTCAATTTCTTTGAAAAATCACAATGGCCAAAGTGACAAAATGCGTTTTGTCCAAGTTTTAAAAATTTGTGGTCACAAACTTTTTTGTGAATACGTTATGCGATAACCAACAACTCCATGTATGGGTTCGAAAATATAGTGATTTTTTCAACAATCTAAAATTCAAAAGTGATGAAAAAAAATTTTTTTTTAGCAAAGCATGCATGTATGCATTCAGCATGTCAAGAGATTTTAAGTCCCCTGCAATTTTTTTTTATTTAAAATTTCATCAGTACACCCACCCCCCCCCCCCTCCCCTTAAATAAGTACCTTAAAAAACTGTTGAAATGGATATGATTCATAACAGAAGTAAGTAATCTGATGAAGGATCCAAATTCCCTCGTCACAGCCATTTGTGTCTCTAATTAAGCAGGTGAAAGTGTGTCAGCAACTGAAAATTTCAAAATTTACATCTCATGTATTTTAAGAAGGTTGACGTAAAAGCCTGTCATTGGTCAGCATTGCATCAGAACACTGATAAATCATCTTAGACAAAGACACAGCAAGGTGTTAAGAAGGGCAATATGTTGAGCTTGAGGTGCACAATGGGAATTCTGCACTACTTTATTTATAATGTTCTGGTGGAGGTTCTTTACTTGTTCCATCTCCAGACCTTTATTGAATTTTCAGGTATTTACTGTATCTCTGTCATTTAGGTGGCTGATTAATGCAGAAATATTTCATTTTTGTTGTTATAGATAACATGATATAACAGGAATGGTGATTGCAAAACCTGGCCTATTCATGTGAAATAGCAACAAAGAAGCTGCCAAACAACATGTCTGCATTTAATGGGTTGCTCAGTCATCATAAAGCATTGCATGCCTTCACACAATGAGGTGCTGTGATGTGGTTTGGTGTTTAGCATGGAGTTTGACAAATAGTCTCATCATGTGTAATACTGTTGAATAAATTTCCAAATTAGACAATTTTCTAGATTACACAAAACATACTAGGGTACATAAAATATGTCAAGTAGCATTCAAAAAAGTATTAATTTGTAATTATGTACTTATTTACACACATCCACCTCCCCTTTGTAGCTGGGCCGGTAATGCCCGCTAGTACACTGGCTCTCAACTCTGAGATAGCCAGTGTGAATCCTGATGTGGATGAAATTTGGTCAGCAATTTGTTAAGGAGGAACTTAAAGAGGCTCATGTTTTTCATTTATTCTGAAAATATATTTGTTGCTTTTTTAATTTTATGTGCATAATTTCTTTTGGGAGGCTTTCATACAAATAATACTTGGTCTATTATATTAGAAAAAAAAAACAGAATATACAAATACCATAACCTACAGTTTGAGGATCTTAGGGGGAAAAAACTTGTTTTAAGTATAGTTGCATGAGTAGGAATAAAATAATGATGTGTTCATCATATACATAATGTGTAAACTGACTCGTTTTACATCATTTCAGTAAAAGAATCATTCAAATGATCCATGGAACATGTAACTAACAATTAACTACACTGTACAACATGTGTTGCCTTTCGTTTGATGTTAATTTATAAATCGTTAGTGTTGTGATGGTTGGAGTCACTGTTCCAAGGATATTAGAAATAAGACATTTCACAGTAGAACAATGTTCTTGTCATAAAACTTGAAGACATGATACATCAGTATGTCTGTTGAAGATACGTTTGGCTTGCCTTCGATGCAGCTCTTTTCATTGAAGTATTTTTGAGGGATTGGAATCTTTCAGGAAAGAAAGGAACTCGGAAGGAATTGGCTATGAGCTGTAGTATAGGACCAACCCCAGCATTTACTTAAACTGAAAATGGGAAACCACACAAAAAACATTTTCAAGATTGCTGGCAGATGATTTTAAACCACCAAATCCAGGGATTTGGAAAAAACGGATTGTTGTATATTGTTTTGAAATAAAATACATTGCATCACAACAAAAGATGGAATTCTGAGGTTGCACATTTTTCCTTTAATTGTGCGTGTTTGGTCATCTTATAGTCCATGAATGCATGCATATTATAAGATGTAATTGTGCATGGAATTTGTGGCTTCAATTAGTATGGGGTTACAAGAGCCTAAGTAGATTTTGGCTGAAAAAGAGGGTGGGGATGCAGGGTGCAGACAGCTCAGACGAATTCAAGCAACCAGTTAAAAATATCTTTTAGAAATGAACAAACTTTAGAATGTGCTGTCATCACATACCCATTCTGCTCTCCACAGATCTCTCCCTAATGTTCCATATCTTTAATGGTTTTCATAATTGAATACTGCCTGGGATTCCCAGTTGGATGGTATTTTGCCATTTGGGTTATTAATGATGTAATTTTGAGCAATATTTTTTGCTGATCAGCACAATTTTTGGGCAACAGAGACAAGTAATGATGTTTGGCAGTATACTACCTTGTGACATACTGAAATATTGCACCCCGAAAGTTCTACCAGTCTCCAAATAATGACTCCTGTGCTAATATTAAACTGCTATAGATAGGTAATTAGCATGTACATATTTTTAACTTAACACAACACTTCATTTACAAATCAAAATCGGTTCTCCTCTCTTTTGTTGTTGCAAACCTATAAAGAGTTAGAAACTAACACAACAGTACACAGTACAATAAACAGCAGCACTGACATTAAATTCAACTGAAGCAAGAACTCAAGTGCTTAACAAAACATCAACTGAGCTCAATGGAAGCCAACAATGCACAATAGTTGGTCTTGGCTAAAGCAGGAATGGACAGTACCAGATAGTGCTATTGATAGTTTAAACCTATTGGCGGCGATGTTTAGTATCGCTAGTGTGCATCCCTTTTTTGTCATGGTTGAAAATCAAAATGTTTTTCAGTTTCACTGCATGGCATGTAAGTCATGTGTAATTTTATTTAGGTAATTGGGGGGTGGGGGTGGGGGGGTGTTGGAGGCCCCCCTCTCCTTTGCCTGGTCTTTGCAGGGTTCCTGAATCTGTTCCCCTATGCTCATAGCATGAGTGTGGGACTTTGCATTGCACATACCTTTACTCCTGCTCAGTGGATGTTCACTTTCTGTACATTGTACAATAGAACACCAGGCTGTTACACTAATTCATACATAATATGACATGTGCGCATTTTTACTGTGACTTCAAATTTGTGTATTGTTCTACAAACGTATTAATCCTGTGTTTATTTGCTTTATATTTCACTTTTTCACCACATATCAACGAGGGAGACCTGTTTCAATTTCCTGGTCAAATCTGTTTTTTTCTGTGCAATTTTTTGCACTGTACAGTAGTATGCTGCAAATTACATAACATCATTTATGCATGCTATAGCTTCTTCAGGCTACATAATTGTGCTCCTGTTCTTCTTCCTTTGTTTCTTCCTTATCATCTTCTGTGTTGTAGATTTGAATTAGATCTGTTGCCAAAGTAAAAGTGGAGAGAGCTTACAGAAAGTCATCACTTTGAATATAGTTGTGTGGACTGTGTGAAATGTTTTGCATTTGAGTTAATTCAGCAGTTGCTGCAACATTTTCTTGAGTTTGGATAAGTGCAGGAGCATCTTGGTCATCACCTTCAGACCCTGCTTTGTTGAAGCACTTGATGACAGTTTCAGGCTTTATTTCCCTTACTTCCAAGCCAAACAAATTAACTGGTTCCAGGACAGAAACTGATGATGCAAGAGCAAATGATCATTCGGCTTCTTCAGTACTAAGAGTAAGGCTATAATGGAACTTGAATGTGTAAATAGCCCCCTGGTCCATAGATGGTGTGAGGCTGGTTGAACCTGGTGGGAAACAAGCCAGTTTTGTGTGTGATAACTTGACTTGCAGGTGGCAGGTTGCATTGTCTAGGAAAAGGTGGTTTTTGTTTTTAGGCGGGGGGGGGGGGGGGGGGGGGTATTGGAAGAGCCCAGCAATTCTTCCTTAAGACCACTCACCATACAAGAATTTTTATTGCTTCACCATGTGATTGTAAGTTTAATCACATCTTTATTTTTGAAACAAAGGGCTTTACCGCCTTTCTAAGCACTAAAGACAGATTGTTGTCACATTCTAGTAGAGAAGGCAGTGTTTCATTTGTTCTATGACAGATTGAGTAATTTTATTCATAGCCTCATTGGGATCCCTCTACCCCAGTACCAGCTTTTGCAAGGGTCAAAAGAATAAAGTTCCACACATGCCAATGAAAAGTGCGATAAAAAAATCTTTTGTTTCTGTGGTTAGAATGTTGTCACACTTTCGTGAATCCTATTTTAAAGATTGTCGCATTCTCCGCGTCTAGCAGCAAAAAGCAGTTGTGACTTAAACCGTGGCTAAAAGTAGTGCCTTCTATAGACGTGAATACAGTAGTACTGTATAAGCTTCTCTTTTGTGTCATACAATGAATTATTAATTATGTCTTAAAATTTTCATTCCATGTTCACGTTAGGCACATTCCACTTTATACATAAAATCAGCATATAAAATTGATTGAATGTATTGGGACTGAAATATTTTTACAGTTTGGCCACATCTCCAAACTATACACATTCTGCTCTGACCAAGTATTACTGTAGTATGCCTTCACCTCTCCTCCCATGCCACCTAGACATATTACAAGGATCTGCATTTTTGGTTGTGCTTTTTTGCTGATACTACTGGAAATTAGTTATTATACAGTGGGTGTAAACCAAATGAGGTAGTGCATTTGTTAAGACACTGGTCTCAGTATTTGGAAAGATTGATTGTTGTCCTCTAACAGACCACCCTGATTTAGGTGTTCTGTGGGGGCTCCTAAATTATTTCAGACAAATGCTGAGATTATTTCTTCAACAAGGCCCCTCTGACCACCTTTCCAAAACTTTTTAAGCATGTTTTTATATTTTTATTTGCCTGTAACTATGGCTTGATTGTGTTTTTCCCTTTTTATTAAGCTGGCAAATCTTTATCATTGTAAAAATGACACCTGGAAAAAAATAAATTACTTTGCTGTACTACCTTTTCAGCAGTCAGTATTCAGATGTGTAGGTACAACCAAATCCAGTTGAGATGGGAGGATTTTTACTTCTCATGGAGAGGTCAGTGCTATACTTCCAGAATACATGAGTATTGTTTCCATCAAAGTAAACTCGTTTTTGAAATCATTTTTCCAAATGGCTGTCACTTTATTCAATATGTATTGCTGCTGGCCATTTTGGCATGGACGTCTTTGTAAAACAGGAATGCTCTTAGTATTTTTACATCATTTATCAAGGTTGTGGGTCCGCAATGCAAGAATATTAATTCCATTTTTCAATCTGATGATGCATACGTGCCATTACTGTTAGCAAGCTTTGTTGCTCAGGAGGAAGGCACCTGAAGTAGAGCAGTCAAGAATAATATTGAGAATGGTGTTTATGAAGTTTGATGAAAAAATCCTTACGTTTGTCCAAGTGTAAGTAATAAATTTACTGGCAGTATCCATTACAACTGCATGAGTATAAATTAGACATGATTCTGAAACCTGGATTCTCCAAAGCTTGTCAAGGGAAATCCTTTTTTTACATCACATATTAATATTTGCAAGGACTAGTCAGCTTTAGGTTGGCCACATCTTAAAAATATATAATATCCTGTACATTTTAAAAATATACATTGTACTGATAAATATATAAAGCTTGATTGCTGTAGTTGTAAGAAGCTTGATTGCTGTAGTTGTAAGACCGTAAGACAGAAGTTGTGGCAACTACTCTAAACTATGTATGTATGTTTGTAAATCTCTGGAGAGGCTGCCATTTTCCTGAATTTGAGACGTAATATTACTATTCTTGCATGTCCATGGCTGTTTTTCCTTGCCTTTGTAGATCATATTATATGTTGGTAAAGATTCTGAATTGCTTTACACTGCAGTTGTACTCCAGAGTGACAACTATTGTATATTTTCACTGCATAGCTTATTGCCGCATATTTTCTGTTAAGTGTGTGATATACATTTCTACAAATGGGATGAATCTTAATTTTAGCAGCTAACTGGAGTACTGGTAATGTGGCTGACCTTCAAGGAACTATTTAAAACAATTAAATATTGCTCATAAAAGCAGCAGGTAGAGCAGAAACAAGTCTTTCTTATTGAAGCACAGCCACCTGACCACCTGTTTTTTTTGTACAAAGTGGAAATAAATATGTTCTGGTGCATTGAATGATATTCCAAGAGTAGCGTATTTTTTAAATAAGAAGAGAGAGAGAGAGAGTGAAAATTTCCCCTTCCTAGCAGTGAAATCTTCGGAGAAGCATCCGGTGCTAGCAGAAGACATCGGCGCTGCAAGAAAGCAGAACCAGCATTCTTCAACAAGTAAATCCACGAAAACGCTTAAGCTGTATAGAGGGAGCTTAACATTACACCGGGCCACCACAGTGCTCTCTAAACAGTCCTCAGTGCTGCAGTTTACATACCAGTGTGTAAGAGCCCACCTAATGCCTCCCACTGCTGACGCCAAATGGCTAGTTTCAGTGGTAACACCCAAAAACTAGTAGTGGCATTACAGCAGGAATGCTCTTGATACTGTTCCTTATAAGCAGCTTCCAATCAAATTGTTTACCTATGGAGTATCAGTGCAGTTGTAAGTCTCAATTTATTATTTCCTGTCAGAAAGGTCACACTTAGTTGTAACTGACAGAGAAAGCCATTGAGTAAAACAGTTGGCCAGTTTGCAGACTTTTCCAGACTGTGGAACCACTACTACTTGCTCAAGTAGCTCCTCAATTGGCATCACATGGCTGAGTGCACCCCTTACCAGCCCTACCACCAAGGAAAAATCCTTGTCAGTACCAGGAATCGAACCCAGGTCCTCCACATGGCAGTCAGCTACACTGACCACATTTTTAAAAATCTCATTTTGTTATTGTTCGTTGCATTTGTTTGGGGTGGATGTCTGATTACGCCTTTTCAGGTTCATTGTTGATTCCTTCACTCAGTTTTTTGTTACAGAGGGCAGCCAACCCTCTGACCAAACATACTAAGCTACCGTGCCAGCTTACTAACTTCGCTAAGGACAACATGCACACCCATGCCCGAGGGATGACTTGGACCTCCGACGAGGGAACCGCCGCGAACCATGGCAAGGCGCCTTAGACTGCGTGGCTACCCCGCGTGGCATGACAAGGCTACAGAGGTGGACTTGTAGACCATCTGCTGTTTTGTAATCTATTTAAACAATTTAGGAGACAGTCTGAGCAACCCTCTTAGCTCGTTTGCAGATGACGGTGTCATTTCCCATCTAGTTAAGTCGTCAGAAAGTCAAAACCAATTGCAAATTGTAGAAACATACATGAGTCGTGCAAAAAGTGGCAATTAATTTGAAATAATAAAAAAGGTAAATTCATCCACAGTACTAAAAGAAATCTGTTAAGTTTTGGGTTTACCAAATGCAACGCATCTACTAAGAATACTGCCTGCACTACACTTGCGTGTCGTCTTCTGGATTACTGCTGCATGATATGTGTCCTTACAAGGTAGTACTGGGTAGTACTGTCAGGGGACATTGAAAAGTTCAAAGAAGGGCAACTGGTTCTGTATTATCGTGTGATGGGGGTAAAGTGTCATGGATATGATTGACAGATTGGGACGGCAATCTTTAGAACAAAGGCATTTTTCATTGCAGTGACATCTCTTCACAAAATTTCAATCACCAGATTTCTCCAATGAATGCAGAAATATTTTGTTGATGCCCACCTACATGGATAGAAGTGATCATCATAACTAAACAAGAGGAGCAACGGCTTGCACAGAAAGATGTAAGTGTTTGTTTTTTCCACACTCAGTCTGAGAGTGGAAAGGTAGAAAAATAGTCGGATAGTGGTTCAACAAACTCTGAGCCAATCCCCCTGCGGGTTCGGGGGTTAGAATAGGCCCGCGGTATTCCTGCCTGTTGTAAGAGGCGACTAAAAGGAGTCTCAACTGTTTCGGCCTTTAATGTGATGGTCCCCATTGTGGTTTGACCTCCATTTTTCCAAATTCAACAGAAGTACAAGCCTTTTGGGGAAGGACACCTTAACATGGTGCACCACCAGTCCTCTGTGCCGTAAGACCTTGGCACTCTTTATCGTCTTGGCGTTGTAACTGCACCCTCCATCCCTCATTTTGGGCATACACACCTGATGGTTTGTGTAAGTTACGCCCTTAGTGCGTCACCATCTGCACCCACGATCACTATGGACTACCCATGGCACCCAAAATCCAGCACAGTAGCCAGCCCTTTGTGGTGGGGTTGTCATGTACCCTCTAGGTTGTAGCCCCCTGACAACACAGGGATCGTACTGCCAATGCCTGAGCAGACACCTCCCCACGTAAGCCAAGGAGTAGATTCTCGTCTCTCTGGGGCATCGGGACTCCCGGCAACGGCCATCCTGCCAAGTGGCCTTTGCTGTGGCTGGGTGGCGCCCGTGGGGAGAGCCCCTGGTCGGAGTGGGTGGCATCGGGGCGGATGCCCCACAATGAAGCGGGTGAAATCTCAATCTGGTGGTCGCCCAACTGCCAATGTCTCTAAGCATGGTAAGATGGAATTTAACGCTGTGACATATAACCCCAAATCGTTCCCATCCCTAGCCACACCATGGGAGGAACGTAGGGCTGCAGACAAACAGGAGCTGTATTCACTGCGATACCTTACGTGCAGCAGAACTGATGGGGATTCGTTTTTGGGAACTAAGCCTCTTTTCTTTGTGCACGATCTCGAAGATAAGTTTGGGGAAGTGGCGTCTCTTTCCAAAATGAGGAGCGGGGCCATTCTGATACAAGCAGCTTCATCTGCACAGTCACAAGCATTACTCGCATGTGAGAAGCTCGGTGACATCCTCATTACCGTCACTCCCCATAAGTCCTTAAATTTGGTCCAGGGGATTATCTTTCATAAAGATCTTCTGCTACAGTCTGATGACGAGCTACGGGAGAACCTGGCACAACGAGGTGTACAATTTGTCCGTCTTGTCTTTAGGGGGCCCAAGGATAATAAGGTCGCTACCGGTGCCTTCATCCTGGCCTTTGAGGGTGACTGCTTGCCTGAGAAAGTCAAGGTCATGATCTACCGGTGTGATGTCAAGCCCTATGTCCTGCCCCCTATGCGATGCTTCCAGTGCTGGAAATTCAGACACATGTACTCCAGGTGCACTGCCAGCCCCACGTGTCGTGATTGTGGACAACCTTCGCATCCTAATGTTCCATGTGCTCTGCCTCCCACCTGCGTTAACTGTGGGGAGCATCATTCTCCCTGCTTACCAGACTGTGCAGTCTACCAACGAGAGCGGAAGATACAAGAAATTAAGACCTTGGACCGTTTAACTTACCAAGAGTCAAAGAAGAAGCTAGAACGACTCATTCCCACACCTATGTTGAGGAGTTATGCTACTGTCACACCGCCACCGCCAGTTTCTGCAAAGACTCCCTTCTCCGTTGGCCCACAGAGCAATCACATTACGCTTGCCCCACCGCTGGTACGGGCCACTCTGTCTTCCACTACTCCTGAAACACCCAGTTTGGGAGCAGTGCGGCCCGAACAACTGGGGACCTCAGTCCCCACCTCTCAGCTGGAGAAGCGACAGCCTTCTCCAGCTACTCAGCCAGAGAAGCGACAGCCCTCTCCGGCTACTCAGCCGGAGATGCAACAGCCCTCTCCGGCTACTCAGCCGGAGATGCAACAGCCTCCTCTGGCCTCATTAGTTCTGAAGGGGTCCCTTGGGGGAGTCCCTTCCAAGGACTCTACCAATGTCTCACAAGACACCAGCCAGTGGCTGAAGAAACCACCAGCTGCTGGTCGAAGGGCTTCATGCTCTTCCTCTGTTCCTGACAATACGTCAGGAAAGCCCTCCCTGCATGCGCACCCTCCTCCCGAGAAAGAGAGAGAAGAGGAAGCTCTCTAAAAGAATAAGGACCCTGTGGTTCCCGTACCACCACTTGCTGTCAGTTCAGCCTCTGAGGATGAGGTCGAGCTCTTTGCGTCCCCTGATGACTTGGATCTCGCAGTCTCCTCAGAAATGGTGGAAGTTGCGACGTCAGTCACTCAGTCGGTGGCAGCATGTGACTCTGTGAAGTAATTTGCTTTTTCAGTGTCTTCATGCCCCTACAGGACATGCCTTGTACAATCCTCCAGTGGAATTGTGGCAGTTATTTTAGCCATCTCTGTGAGCTACGTCAGCTTCTAAGCATGACACCTGCTTTCTGCATTGCCCTCCAGGAAACCTGGTTCCCGGCAATGCGGACCCCTATCCTTCGTGGTTACGGGGGCTATTACTGTAACCGTAGCGTTTACAATAGTGTGTCAGGTGGAGCCTACGTGTATGTCCTTACCTCTGTACATAGTGCTCCCGTGCCCCTTCACACATCATTGGAAGCTGTGTCTGTCCAAGTAAGGACTACCCAGGACATAACCGTCTGCAGTGTCTACCTCCCTCCAGGTGGTACAGTCCCCCTGGTCGAATTGGCTGCACTTGTCGCTCAACTCCCCACACCTTTTCTTCTCCTGGGGGATTTTAACGCCCACAATCCCCTGTGGGGTGGAACAAAGATTACTGGCCGAGGCAGAGCTGTCGAGAATCTCACCTCCCAACTCGACCTCTGCCTCTTAAACACTGGCGCTGCCACACATTTCAGTGTGGCGTATGGCACATTCTCGGCCATAGATCTGTCGGTGTGCAGCCCAGGGCTTGTACCATCAGTCCACTGGAGAGTCCATGACGACTTGTGTGGTAGTGACCATTTTCCCATCTTCCTTTCACTACTCCAGCGTCGCTCCTATGAACACTTGCCCGGATGGGCATTTAGCAAGGCAAACTGGGAAGTGTTCTCCTCTGCAACCGCTGTTGAATCTCTCCCCCACGGTACCATCGATGTGGCGGTTGAGACACTGGCTGCAGCGATTGTTTCCGCTGCGGAATGTACCATTCCTCATTCATTAGGGTGCCCCCGGCGAAAGTCAGTGCCTTGGTGGTCTCCGGAGGTTGCTGAAGCCATTAAAGAGCGTCGGCGGGCTCTTCAGCGACATAAGCGGCACCCGTCTTTGGAGAACCTCATTTTATTCAAACGTCTATGCACCGATGCCGATGCAATCGCCGAGCATTTCGCTCAGCACTGTGTTCGGGCCACTGTGTCAGGGAATTGCCCACCTGCGTTTCGTGCGCTAAAATGCCGGGAGGAAGGCAAACAACTTTCTTTTGCTTCTCGCCACCCTGAGATGTATAACGCCCTGTTTAGTTCGTGGGAACTCCAAAGCGCCCTGGCACAGTGCCCCGATACAGCCTCTGGGCCAGATGGCGTCCACAATCAGATGCTCCAACACCTGTCCCCAGACTGTCAGCGATGTGTTCTTGCCATCTTCAACCGCATATGGGGCGATTGTGTCTTTCCGTTGCAGTGGCGAGAGAGTACCATCATTCCGGTGCTGAAGCCTGGTAAGGACCCGCTTAATGTGGATAGCTATTGGCCCATCAGCTTGACAAACACTCTGTGCAAGCTACTGGAACGTATGGTGAGTCAACGGCTGTGTTGGCTGCTCGAGTCTTGGGGTCTTCTGGCTCCGTGCCAGAGCGGCTTCCGTCAGGGCCGTTCCACTGCCGATACTTTGGTCTTCCTTGAGTCTGCAATTCACACTGCTTTTTCCAGGCGCCAACACCTCGTCTCCGTCTTTTTCGACCTCTCCAGAGCATATGACACGACGTGGCGGCACCATATTCTCGCCACGTTGCATGGGTGGGGTCTCCAGGGCTCTCTCCCCATTTTTATTCAGAATTTTTTATCTGTTCCGACATTCCGTGTTTTACGTGGCACATCCCATAGTTCACTTCATGTCCAGGAGAACGGCGTTCCACAGGGCTCTATATTGAGTGTGCCACTTTTCCTTGTGACCATTAATGGCCTTGCAGCAGCAGTGGGGTCGTCTGTCTCACCCACGTTATATGCTGACAATTTCTGCATCTTTTTCAGCTCCTCCACCATTAGTGTTGCAGAACATAGGTTGCAGGGAGCAATACGCAAGGCGCAGGCGTGGGCCCTCGCCCATGGGTTTCACTTTTCTCCTGCAAAGACTTGTGTTATGCACTTTTGTCGGTGTCGAACTGTCCATCCCCACCCTGAGCTCTAGCTTCAGGATGCCATGCTCAGGGCTGTTGACACTTATCATTTTCTGGGATTGATGTTCGATGCCCGGCTTACTTGGCTTCCACATATTCGTCAGCTCAAGCGTCAGTGCTGGCAGCATCTGAATGCCCTCTGCTGCCTCAGCAACACAGCTTGGGGTGCAGATCGTAATACACTGCTGCAGCTCTACAAAGCCTTCGTGCTGTCCCGACTGGATTGTGGGAGTGTGGTTTTTGGCTCAGCGTCGCCCTCAGCGTTGCAACTGCTGGACCCCATTCACCACTGTGGGGTTCGACAGGTGACAGGAGCGTTCCGCACCAGCCCTGTTAACAGCCTACTTGCTGAGACTGGGGTTCCTCCACTTCGCGTTCGGTGTCAACAACTCTTAGCCAACTATGCGGCCCACGTTCGTTGTTCGCCCCATCACCCTAACTACCATCTCCTTTTCGCTAATGCGGCAGTCCATATCCCACACCGGCGGCCGTGATCAGGCCATACAATTGGGATCTGTGTTTGGTCACTCCTTAATGAACTCGGGTCTTTACCTCTTCCATTTGCTTTTCAGGTCCGCCCACATACACCACCTTGGTGTATTCATCGGCCGCAGCTTCGGCTGGACCTCTCACGATGGCAAAAAGATTCGGTTCCTCCTGCAGTCTTGCGCCGCCAATTTCTTGTTCTCCTCGACGCATCCCATGACTTGGAGGTTGTCTATACAGATGGCTCGATGGTTGATGGCCGTGTGGGGTACGCTTATGCTCATGCGGACTATGTAGACCAGCGCTCCTTGCCAGAAGGCTGCAGTGTTTACACTGCAGAGCTAACAGCCATTTTTCGTGCCCTATTCGTACCAGCACTGGAGAGCCCTTTGTCATTTGCAGTGACCCTCTCAGTAGTCTGCAGGTTCTTGACCAGTGCTACCCACACCATCCCATTGTTGTTGCCATCCAGGAGTCCGTTCATGCTCTTGAACAGCGTGGGCGTTCAGTGGTGTCCATATGGACCCCAGGACACGTTGGAATAGTGGGAAATGAACTCGCCGACAAGTTAGCCAAAGAAGCTACCCGCAAACTGACGTTGGAGATCGGCCTCCCGGCAACTGATCTCCGATCGGTGTTGCGCCGTTGGGTCTTTAGGATGTGGGGAGACGAATGGCGCACTCTGTCTGCATCCAACAAGCTGCGGCGAGTAAAGGAGACCACGACTGTGTGGGGTTCCTCCATGTGGGCCTCTCGCAGGGATTCTGTTGTTCTGTGTAGGCTCCGCATTGGTCATTCTTGGCTGACGCACGGTCATCTGCTGCGTCGAGAGGACCCCCCTCATTGTCACTGTGGTGCAAACATGACGGTGGCCCATATGTTGTTGGAATGTCCTCTTTTAACCGCTCTCAGGCGAACTTTTAATCTCCAGTGTGATTTATCATCTCTTTTAGGTGACAATGTCTCTATGGCAGATCGGGTTTTACGTTTTATTCGCGCAAGTGGCTTTTATAGGTCCATTTAATTTTATTACATCACCCTCTTTTGAGCTGTATCTTTTAATTAGTTTTGTGTTGTAATTCGACTCCACCCTAATCTTTTAGGCTGGAGGTTTTAACGTGTTGCAGAGTGGCTGGCTCATCCTTTTATTTTTGTGATCAGCCAGCCACGATCCTCTGCTGTACACTTTTAGTTCGTTCTGCCTTTCTTCTCTAATTTGTTTTTGTTGCTGTGCTCCGTTTTCCATGTTGCTTTATTATTGACCTTGGGGCTATTCTTCCCCTGGAGTTTTTCTTTTAGTGCTTAGAATTATTAATGGATGGTTTCACTGTGCTCGGTGTGTTTCTGAAACAAGGGACCGATGACCATTGCAGTTCGGTCCCTTTAATCTTTAAACCAACCAACCCTGAGCCAAGCGCCCAAGTGTGAATTGCAGAGAAGGCTAGTAGATGAAGATGTAGGAAAATGCTTTAAATTATCTGATGCCTTTCTGTTAACGTCAACAGAAAAGAGGAAAAGGTGAGCTAAGAGGGGAGGCTGCTGATGGAGGAGTAACGATCTTTTTTAGTTGGTTTGTACCAGTCCTCTCCCTGACTAGCCTGCAAGCAGTTGCTGTTACAGTGTATGTGAGGTGAAAGGGCTCTGTATATTCCCTAGCGTTGTGTTCAAATATGGCTGAAATAAATACCTATAACATCATCAGCTATAATTTTTGCACTTGAAGTTATTTACAGAGCTCACAACAAACACAGCTGCATGCTTATGGTGCCCAAGAAACTATGTAACAAGCAACAGTGAAATTATCAAAGCCAAGGTTAGAATGACCCTGAAGCATCCAATGGCAGCTCAAACTTCAGGAGGGTAGCATAGTTCACTACTTGAAACTTGAAGCAAGTTGATGTCTTCAGAGTGAGCAGCAGAACAAGCAGCAGTGCTGCAGTTTACATACATGTGTGAAATTTACCAGGATTGTTTTGTCACTGCTAGGCACTACCAATGATGTGTGAGCAGCAACATAAGTGTACCCTTAGAATCTAGACAGCTCCGAAGTCACTTATAGTGTGGGTTCAGGAGTTACGGAGCTGGTATAAAAAAGTTCTTGAAATTTAAATTGTGTGCTTCTTCAATCTTTGTGGCAAGTAGCTGTGAACTGAGGGATCTGACTCGATGCTGGTGAGCATATTTCAGTTATTATGTTTTCATTAATTTGCAATGGCTGACCTGAAAGAGCAGCATATTTGTACAAAGTTTTGCTTCAAACTTGGGGAAACCACTGCAGAAAGGCTTCAAATTTTGGAGACAGCACTTTACGTCTGACAAAAACTTTTGACTGAAGGAACAAGCATTTCAAAAATAGGTGAACATCAATTGGGGAAACCACTACAGAAAAGCTTCAAATTTTGGAGACAGCCCTTCACGTCTGCCAAAAACTTTTGACTGAAGGAACAACCATTTGAAAAATAGGTGAATGACTATCGCAACAATTCCGATTGGCTGTAAAATAGTATTACACCAGAAAATAATCATTAAGTGAGGGATCTGATTCTGGAACATCAAAGGCAGATCATCAGAGATGCCTGCAACACATTGGGAATACTTTACGGTACATGTGAACATATCCTGTAATAAGAATTAAACACGAGAAGGACTGTGGTGAAGTTAGTGCCATAACTGTTTCAAGATTATCAGAACCATCATCGTATGGAAATCTACAGGGAATGATAAATACTTCAGGAAGATCCAAATTTGTTTCAAAGGTTATTGTTCTTGATGAAAGTTGGGTTTATGGCTGTGACGCTGAAACTAAAAGCAATTATTGCAATGGAAAAGACCTCCATCTTAGTCACATGCTTGACAAGAATAACATACGTAAGTCCAAGTAGACCACTTTTTTATAGTGGCAGGTTTATTCATAAAAGAGTTTGTTCCTTCTGGTCAGACAGTCAATAAAGAGTTCTACTGCAATTTCTAAGAAGTTTGAGGAAAGATACCAGGAGAAAACATCAACAGATTTGGCATATAAATGACCGTATATGGCACCATGACAGTACACTACTACGTATCATCTACATTTTCTGGGAAACTTTGGCAATGAACTCGATGAGAGTTATTCCCCACCTGTCGTATTAGCTCTGTGTAACTTCTTATTTTCCAAGATGAAAGTCGAAGAGGTGTGGACTTCATACAGTGGAGGAATTTCAATTAGAATCATGGAGGGTATTGAACGTCCTGACAAAGAAAGACATACGGGATGCATTTCAGAAGTGACAAAAAACGTTAGAATCGGTGTATTCACAGCTCCCAAGAGGCTATTTTGGAGGTGATGGTGCAGTTTTTAATTTTTTGAATTTAATGTTTTAGGCCTCCTATCAACTTCCAGCATAATAAGTCACCCCATCCTGCCAACGGCCTTGTCAAAGAGGGCCGGGGAGCGGGTAGAAATTCAGAGCACTCTCGTCTTTGGGCTGGGAAACTGCCTCTAAAATGTGGAAGAATCAGCAATGGCATTAGGAAGCAGAAGACAGTGGAAATAATTGCATTAAAGACACGTAATGCATATCCACAGGACATGTGACCTGTAATACTTGAAAAGTGTCATGATGATCTCTCCGTTAGCAAAAGATTTTGGACTAGTCCCGATACAGATTTTCTGGAGGGGACTGCCAAGGGGGAGCTGCCCATTAAAACAAGATTGAATAACCAGCAAAAGGATATCATCGTATGAGTTGAGATGTGGAATATCAGAAGTTTGAACATGGTAGGGAAACTAGAATATCTGAGAAGGGAACTGCTAAGACTTAGTTTAGATATAATGGTGGTCAGTGAAGTGAAATGGAAAGACCAGAATTTCTGGTCTGATAAGTACAAGCTATCAAGTTTAGCTTGAACAACCATAATGAACATGCTGCTGCTGTTGCATGTTCAGTTAGTTGGGTTGGCAGAGGTCTGACAAGGCTTGCCTCTGCTGTTGTGCACGCGAGGAGTAAACTTTCGTGTGCTGTTTTAACAGTCGTGTCTCTAGTGCCACAGTATCAGTAAGAGCAGTTGCTCAGCACATGTGAAAACCGATGCTGCCAAGGGTGGATCGGTGATTCGGCTTGCCAAATGCACTGATATGGAGTAGCAAAAGAGGAGAGAAGAAGAAGATGATGATGATGATGATGACTAAGCCTGCACCGCCTCTGTACGTTCATGGCAGACACAGCATGGACAGCACTATGTGACATCATCACTGGCTGCTGCAAGCAATAAGTGGGTGTTAATTCCATGGATGTAAGGATGTAGAGGCTTATCTCACTAGGGGTAAGATAGATACTGCCTACAGGAAAATTAAAGAGACCTTTGGAGAAAAGAGAACCACTTGTATGAATATCAAGAGCTCAGATGGAAACCCAATTCTAAGGAAGGAAGGGAAAGCAGAAAGGTGGAAGGAGTATATAGAGGGTCTATACAAGGGCGATGTACTTGAGGACAATATTATGGAAATGGAAGAGGATGTAGATGAAGATGAAATGGGAGATACAATACTGCGTGAAGAGTTTCGCAGAGCACTGAAAGACCTGAGTCGAAACAAGGCCCCGGGAGTAGACAACAATGCAGTAGAACTACTGATGGCCTTGGAAGAGCCAGTCCTGACATAACTCTACCATCTGGTGAGCAAGATGTACGAGACAGGTGAAATTCCCTCAGACTTCAAGAAGAATATAATACTTCCAATCCCAAAGAAAGCAGGTGTTGACAGGTGTGAAAAGTACGAACTATCAGTTTAATAAGTCACAGCTGCAAAATACTAACGCGAATTCTTTACAGACAAATGGAAAAACTGGTAGAAGCCGACCTCGAGGAAGATCAGTTTGGATTCCGTAGAAATGTTGGAACACGTGAGGCAATACTGACCTTACGACTTATCTTAGAAGAAAGATTAAGGAAAGGCAAACCTATGTTTCTAGCATTTGTAGACTTAGAGGAAGCTTTTGACATTGTTGACTGGAATACTCTCTTTCAAATTCTAAATGTGGCAGGGGTAAAATACAGGGAGCAAAAGGCTATTTACAATTTGTACAGAAACCAGATGACAGTTATAAGAGTCGAGGGACATGAAAGGGAAGCAGTGGTTGGGAAGGGAGTGAAACAGGGTTGTAGCCTCTCCCCGGTGTTATTCAATCTGTATATTGAGCAAGCAGTAAAGGAAAGAAAAGAAAATTTGGGGGTAGGTATTAAAATCCAGGGAGAAGAAATAAAAACTTTGAGGTTCGTCGATGACATTGTAATTCTGTCAGAGACAGCAAAGGGCTTGGAAGAGCAGTTGAACGGAATGGACAGTGTCTTGAAAGGAGGATATAAGATGAACATCAACAAAAGCAAAACGAGGATAATGCAATGTAGTCGAATTAAGTCGGGTGATGATGAGGGAATTCGATTAGGAAATGAGACACTTCAAGTAGTAAAGGAGTTTTGCTATTTGGGAAGCAAAATAACTGATGATGGTCGAAGTAGAGAGGATATAAAATGTAGACTGGCAATGGCAAGGAAAGCGTTTCTGAAGAAGAGAAATTTGTTAACATCGAGTATAGATTTAAGTGCCAGGAAGTCGTTCCTGAAAGTATTTGTATAGAGTGTAGCCATGTATGGAAGTGGAACGTGGATGATAAATAGTTTGGACAAGAAGAGAATAGAAGCTTTCGAAATGTGGTGCTACAGAAGAATGTTGAAGATTAGGTGGGTAGATCATGTAACTAATGAGGAGGTATTGAATAGGATTGGGGAGAAGAGAAGTTTGTGGCACAACTTGACTAGAAGAAGGGATCGGTTGGTAGGACATGTTCTGAGGCATCAAGGGATCACAAATTTAGCATTGGAGGGCAGCGTGGAGGGTAAAAATCGTAGAGGGAGACCAAGAGATGAATACACTAAGCAGATTCAGAAGGATGTAGGTTGCAGTAGGTACTGGGAGATGAAGGAGCTTGCACAGGATAGAGTAGCATCAAACCAGTCTCAGGACTGAAGACCACAACAACAACAAGTCCATGGACGACAATACCAGTATAGAGCTGTAGGCGGTGAACGTGGCCAACCACAGTGTACTCAAGAGCTCTGTGGCCACCCCCATTGTCGAGGAAACACCTCCAATGAAGAAGACAAGCCATGTGAGAAGCAGACCAGAGCGCTCTTCAGGGGACTACTGCGGGTTCTAGATGAGGCCACAGTTAGAGGAGGATTGTTCACTGTCGCTATCCACGCAGCCGACAGTGCAGATAGCATTTTCCACCTGCAGTAGCTACTAAGCTTCCCTGTCTAGTCTGAAGTCCCCCTGCCTGACCTGAACATGAAGCCACAGTGCTTCAGGTGGCAGAAAGTTGGGCATGTCGCCAAGTACTGCGCCAAGTGTGTCAAGTGCTCCAGAGAGCACGGCAGTCGTACTTGTGATAGGAGCAAGCAAGATACTCTGATGTGTGCTTAATGTGGTGGACTCTTACGTCACCAAGTGGCAAAGCTACCTGGCTTTCTGAAGCAGCAGCCAGACCAATGGCGGAATGTTGGCCCTAACTACAAGGCCAAGCAAGAAAAGACGAAGAAGGTGTCGATGCCAGGTAACAAAGAATCCGTAGAAGCAGCAAGGTGAACTGCCCACCGATGGTGGGGAGGACTGGCCATAAACAGAAGGAAGGGGTCAAGAAACCAGACCAGAAAGATGATGCAGCAACAGATGACCAAAGACGTGCGTGTAGCTGTGCACAGTGTCTTCGGCAAAGCAGTCACGGCCCATAAAACTGCCGTGGTGGCAGATAGGATCAAATGCATGGCAACTCTGGCTGTTGAGAAGAAGGAAGCCCTGCAGTAGCTTTGGGTAGAGCATCACAGTATCCAAGTAGCTCCTACGACAGCATCAGCAGCAGTGTAGGACATGGGTGCCGCCAAAACGGCGGCCATCATCCGAGTGCCGAGTGCTGCCCTCGCAGCTGCACCAACAGCATTGCATCAGACAGGCACCAGCAAGGTGATGCCCTTCACCCTTCTGGTTATGGCGACAGCACCTGACACCGCGAGGGTGACCACTGACAAGGAGAGGACAGCAGCAGCCATTGCCAAAGCACAAGAAGCTGACTGTCTTCTTACAGAAGAATCTTCTGAAATCTACATGAGGAGGCAGAACTGCTCAAAAAGACCACATGCAGAAGAACTGTGCCAAGACACGGTATTGTTGCATGATCCCCACTACTAAAATAACCGGCCCTTGCTTGATATTTTGCAGACAGCTAGAAATCCTCTACTGCTCTTACTGCCCATCCAGCCTATCACAGAGGTTTTTTTTCCCTTGTCGCTTTCCTTGATTTTTTTATTTCTGCCACTGTTTGACATGACGTATGTACAGATAACATCATGGCCCCACATCCCATGAAGTCCTCGATTAGTAACTAACGAACATGGAGGTGACAGTAGGTCTTTTGAGATGGTCACCACCACGTTAGTATGGGCAAGGAGGAGGTTCATCCTGTAAGGAAAAAAAAAGTTTAGTGATTTTCTGTTAACAGTTCTGTGATAGGGTTGTTCTCATCAGAATCAACAGAAAACCTACAGGAACAACAAACCAACACTGACAACAGTAGTTCATGTATACATCCCGATGCTGCAAGCAGATAAAAAGGTAGAAAAAGTATATGAGGATGTTGAACAGGTAATGTAGTACATAAAGGGAGATGAAAATTTGAGTCTTGGGGATTAGAATGTGGTTGTAGGGGAAGGAGTAGAAGAAGGGGTTACAGAAGAGTATGTGCTTCATAGTAGGAATGAGAGAGGAGAAAAGCTAATTGAGTTCTGCTATAAATGTCAGCTAGTAATGGTGAATACACTCATCAAGAATTGCAAAAGGAGAAGGTATACTTGAAAATGTTTGGGACATATGGGAAGGTTTCAGTTTGGTCACACCATGGTCAGGCAGAGACCCCGAGATAAAATATTGGATTGTAAGGCATACCCAGGAACAGACATAGACTCAAATCACCATTTAGGAATGATGAAGAGTAGGCTGAAGTTTAAGAGACTAGTCCGGAAAAATAAGTGCACAAAGATGTGTGATACAGAAATGCTAAGGAGTGTCGAGATTATGCTTCAGATTCTGTGAGGCCATAGATATTGTGATAACGAATAGCCCATTAGGCAGTTCAGTGTAAGATGAGTGGACATCTCTAAAAAGAGTGATCACAGAACTTGGAAAGAAAAACATAGGTACAACAAAGATAACTACGAGGAAACCATGGGTAGTGGAAGAAATACATCAGTTAATCGATGAAAGGATGAAGCAAAAATATGTTCAATGGAATTCAGGAATGCAGAAATACAAGTAACTAAGGAATGAAATAAATAGGAAATGCAGGAAAGCTAAGGCAAAAAGGCTGCATGAAAACTGTGAAGAAATCAAAAAAGGAATGATTGTTGATAGGACTGACTCAGCATGTAGAAATGTCAAACTGAACTTACATGAAATTAAAAGCATGGGGTAGTAACTTTAAGAGTGCAAGGGAATCCCACTGTTAAGTGCAAAGGAGAGGGGGGGGGGGGGGGGGAGTAGGCACAAAGGGTACATTGAAGGCCTCTGTGATGGGAAGGACTTGTCTGATGACGTGACAGTGGAAGAAGCAGGAGTCGAGGGAAGAGATTTGGGATCCAGTATTAGAATCAGAATTTAAAAGAGCCTTGGAAGACTTGAGATCAAATAAGCCTGAAGGGATAGACAACATTCAACCAGAATTTCTAAAGTCATTGGAGGAAGTGACAAGAAAATGACAATTCACATTGGTGTGTAGCATGTATGTGACTGGCGATGTACCATCAGAGTTTTGGAGAAACACCAGTTCCAAAGATTACTGAGTATTATCACACCATCAGCTTCACATCTCTTGAATCCAAGTTGCTGACAAGAATAATATACAAAAGAATGGAAAAGACAAAAGAATGGAAAAGAAAATTGAGGGTCTGTTAGATGATTATCAGTTTGGCTTTAGGAAATGTAAAGACATGAGAGAAGCAGTTCTGACATTGCAGTTGATAGTGGAAGCAAGACTGAAGAAAAATCAAGACAGCTCAATAGGATTTGTTGAAATGGAAGAAGCATTCAGCAGTGTAAAGTGGAGCAAGATGTTCAAAATTCTCAGAAAAATATGGTTAAGCTATAGAATGAAGTACTCAGATTAAAAAGGCTGAAGTCAGGGATGTAGTCTTTTGCTCCTACTGTTAAATCTTCACATCATAGAAGCAGTGATGGAAATGAAAGAAAAGGATTAAAATATGAGGTGAAAGAATATCAGTGATAAGATTTGCTGACGACATTGCTATCAGTGAAAGTGAAGAAGAATTACAGGGTCTGTTGAATGGGATGAACAGTCTAATGAGCGCAGAGTATGGACTGAGAGTAAATCAAAGAAAGACGAATGTAATGCAAAGTAGCAGAAATGAGAATACCAAGAAACTTAACATTGTAATTGGCAGTCACAAAGTAGAAGGCGTTAAGGAATTCTGCTACTTAAGCAGCAAAATAACGCATGATGGATACAGCAAGGAGGACATAAAAAGCAGACTAGCACAGGCGAAAAGAGCATTCTTAACCACTTGGGAAGTCTACTAGGCATTAATTTGAGGAAGAAATTTCTGAGAATGTATTTTTTGAGCATAGCATTGTGGTAGTGAAACAAGGGCAATGGGAAACCGGGAACAGAAGAGAATTGAAGCGTTTGAGATGTGGTGCTACAGAAGAATGTTGAAAATTAGGTGGACTGATTTTTTTTTTGGCTGACATGTTCCAGAATTCTCTTGCATGTACTGTTTTCATTCATCCAAACCAGATGGCTATGAAACATCAGTCTGTGTTTTCTCATTTTACATTTAGTTGTTCAGTTTTCTTATACAAATCTTCATTACTATGGTTCCTGTTTTCACAGATGTGTTTTATTAGTCCCTATATTTTTCTTGTGATTTCCCTCTTTCTTTTTCATGTTTTCCTTTTCACCTGTCTTAGTCAGATCCAGGCATTCAGCTGTGTATAAAGATTCTTGTTTTATTGCTGTAACATAGATCTGTAACTTTTCTTGAAAGTAGACACATCTGTTATTGTACTCACTCTCTACTCAACTGAAAGGCCATTTCCATCTTCATTAAATGTAAACGTTGTGTGACTAGGGCCTCCTGTCAGGTAGACTGTTTGGTGGGTGCAAGTCTTTCGATTTGATGCCACTTCAGCGACTTGCGTGTCGATGGGGATGAAAAGATCATGATGACAACACAACATCCAGTTCCTGAGCGGAGAAAATCTTCAACCCAGCCGGGAATCGAACCGGGCCCTTGCAATTGACATTCTGTCACGCTGACCACTCAGCTACTGGGGGCAGACATCCATCTTCCTTGCCTTGAGTTTATTACCTCATCACATTACTTGAATGTACAGACATTTAATTTTTCCTCAGTTTATGTTCATGAAATTTGAAGTATCATTTATATTTGCCATACATTCTGTTTTTTGTAAGATACTTAAAAACTAAACAATGGAAAGTCCAGGCAGGAATATCAACAATATTATGAAAAGTATGGATTGCTACTCACCATAAAGATGACACATTGATTTGCAGACATGAACAATGAAAAAACTGTTGCACACTTTGCTGTCAGCCAGAGCCTTCTTCAAAAAAGAAAAAAAAACACATTCACACAAGCAAGCACACCTCACACACATATGACCACTATCTCTGGCATTCTGGCCAGAGTGGCCAGAGATAGCTGAAGAATGCTAAATGTGTAACACTCTACTCATTGTGCATGTCTGCACCTTTGTCATATTTAAAGACCAATGTCTTCTGCAATTATTTTCCAAAGATTGATTTTTCTTGTTCATTACTCTTTGTGAGGGCAATATTGCAAGATCATCAGCGAAGGCTAAACCCTGAATTCTAAGATTCTTGTTTTTATTGCCCAATTGCACTTGCTTATTTACTCCACATTTTTCAAGTCCTACTCATTTCCTGGTGGTCTTTGAAAGGACACAGTTGAACGGATTTCAGAATAGACAATCTCCTTGTCCATTCACATCTGAAACTTTTAAATTTTTTGTCTATTAGTGCTTGCTAAATTGTTTTTCTTGTTTCATCATGTTCACCACGTGTTCCATCACTAGAGACATATGCTTTTATGCAGCAACATAGGGCATGGATCCTGCTACTCTCTCTTGGATTATGAGCGTAAGACTCAGAATTGCTCCTCATATGGCCTTCCACTCCAAAAGTACCCAGTCTTGTTGCGTATCTGTTTCTCTAGCCTACTATTCATAAGTAGCACTTCGGAAAGGATCTTGTATGTAACAGGTTACACTCATCCCCCTCTGTAGTTGTTGACATCAATTTTATCTCCTTTTTTATGTAAAGGAAAATTAATGTGCACTCCTTGAATGTCTTCTCTTAGCCATACATTCTGCATTATGTATTTTAATATCTGCAACATATTTCCATCAGCCAGTTTCCACAATTCTGTGGCAATTCCATCTTCACCTTCTTCTTTGTGGTTTATCATGACTTGAATGATTTCTCTCAATTTACTTCTTGTGTGGTGGAATATAAAGGAATCATTCAATATATGCATTTTAAAAGTATATTTGTACACTATGTGATCAAAAGTATCCGGACACCCCCAAAAACATACATTTTTCATATTAGATGCATTGCACTGACACCTACTGCCAGGTATTCCATATCAGCGACCTCAGTGGTCATTAGACATCGAGAGAGAGCAGAATGGGACACTCCGCGGAACTCACGGACTTCAACTTGCTCAAGTGATTGGGTGTCGCTTGTGTCATACATCTGTATGCAAGATTTCCACACTCCTAAACATCCCTAGGTCCACTGTTTCCAATGTGATAATGAAGTGGAAACATGAAGGGGCACGTACAGTGCAAAAGCATATAGGGCGACCTCATTTGTTGACTGACAGAGACTGCTGACAGTTGAAGAGGGTTGTAATGTGTAATAGGCAGACATCTATCCAGACCATCACACCGGAATTCCAAACTGCATCAGGATCCACTGCAAGCACTATGACAGTTAGGCAGGAGGTAAGAAACTTGGATTTCATGTTTGAGCGGCTGCTCATAAATCACACATCATGCTGGTAAATGCCAGACGACACCTCGCTTGGTGTAAGGAGCGTAAACATTGGACAATAAAGAGTGGTCAAATGTTGCTTGCAGTAACAAATCACGGTACACAATGTGGCGATCCGATGGCAGGGTGGGGGTATGGCGAATGCCTGGTGAACGTCATCTGCCATCGTGTGTCGTGCCAACAGTAAAATTTGGAGGTGGTGATGCTATGGTGTGGTTGTGTTTTTTGTGGAGGGGGTTTGCACCCCTTGTTGTTTTGCATGGGACTATCACAGCACTGACCTACATTGAAGTTTTAAGGACTTCCTTGTCCACCTGTGGTAGCTGAGTGGTCAGCGCGACAGAATGTCAATTCTAAGGTCCCAGGTTTGATTCCTGGCTGGATCGGAGATTTTCTCCACTCAGGGACTGGATGTCATGTTGTGCAAGTCGCCGAAGTGGCGTCCAATTGAAAGACTTGCACGTTGTGAACAGTCTACCCAATGGGAGGCCCTAGTGACACAACATTTACATGGACTTTCTTGCTTCCCACTATTGAACAGCAATTCGGGCATGGTGATTGCGATTGCATCTTTCAACACGATCGAGCATCTGTTCATAATGCATAGCCTGTAGCGTAGTGGTTACATGACAATAACATCCTTGTAATGGACTAGCCTGCACAGAGTTCTGACCTGAATCCTGTAGAACACCTTTGTGATGTTTTGGAATGCCGACTTCATGCCAGGCCACACTGACCGACATTGATACTTCTCCCCAGTGCAGCACTCCTTGAAGAATGGGCTGCCATTCCCCAAGAAACCTTCCGTGATTGAACATATGCCTGTGGGAGTGGAAGCTGTCATCAAGGCTAAGGGTGGGCCAACAACATATTGAATTCCAGCATTACCAATGGAGAGCGCCACAAACCTGTAAGTCATTTTCAGCCATGTGTCCGGATACTTTTGATCACATATCAACTGTCAGACTATGTCTGACATGATTTTCCACTATGGATGTGATGTTGGAAAATGTATTACATGATTCCGTTATTGTGCTTTGCGTCTGCTCCATTGTTGGAGTTCGCTAAGCACATTGCAGAACCTAGTAGGGAGATCCGACGACTCAAAGCTATTGCCTTCAACATTTATAGTACGATAATAGCTGGTATACGATAATGGCTGGTAGACAACATGTAAGTGATGACGATATTGCCAAGTGGCTTCTCGAAGACATTGAGGACAAAGAAGAATTTAGTGATGAAAGTGATTGGGAAGAAACTTCAGCCATGTGCAGTGATAAGTTCTAGTGAATCAGAATGAACTGATAGAATGGCCAGTGATGAAGAGACACAACCTGTAGCGAATACATGGAAAGCTTATTGTGATGGTGATGTGAACTCATGAAGCTTTCTTTCTCTGTCGCACAACAAGGTTTCACCATTCCTCTTGTTGTTCGGCCAAAATCCAAGCTTGAATATTTTCAGCTCTTCTTCACTGAAAATTTTATTGGTGAAATTGTGAATGCTACAAATATGTATGCTAAGGAAAAGATGCAGAAAGTCACTCCACTTACAGAACACTTTATGTGGCACTCACAGAGGGATGTGTTACTAGAAGAATTGAAGGCTTTTCATGCTGTCATATGGAACATGACCTTGATTTTGAAGGCAGAATTAGATGACTATTTTACAGAAGACTTGCTAGAATGACCCCTGATTTTCAAGGATGTTTTTTCTCGTCTCCACTTTTTTTTCCCACCTGTCACAGCTCAAGGGTGTCAGTAAATGAGAGGGATCAAAGTGAAGAATGTTAGGAGTATATTGACAGTAAATGTGAAGAACTTCATGTACTTAAAATAAATGCAACTATAGATGGGAGCACATTAGGATTCAAACGAAGAATTCAATTGAAGTGCTACAATCCAAAGAAGCCTACAAACTGGGGTTTACAAGTTTTCTGTCTGTGTGATTCTTTTTGATTCCATATTGTGGAAAGGCAACTACAGTAAGTCTAATTCGTCCCCATTTCCCTACTGCAACCTGAATAATGGTTCATTTGGCACAGCAATTGCTAACTTCAGCAGGTGGTTCAGGCTACTTCATTTTTACTGAGAGGCTCCACAAAAGCCCTCAACTTTCTTGGGAATTGCACGAAATGAAATTTCATCCAAGAGGTACAGTTATGGCCTCTGGGAAGTAATTTCCCTGTGATTTGAATAAGATAAAACATGCGGAATATGAGTTATGTGCCTATGAAAGTGAGATGAAAATTATGTCTGTTTCATTCCATGAAAAGAGGTTAGTGACTTCATTGAGTACAGCATAGTCCATATCAATTCAGGCAGGCTAGGAAAAAAATCTTCCCCTCATAGTCTTGTATGTTATTGAATTTAGCATATTTTTCAATTAAGGAATAAGTAAGGAGCACTTTTTTATGCCAATCCATAAAATTTTGATTTTTTTCTATTGATTAGTACTATATAGTTCTACATTCCCTGAAAAGGAGAGCTTCCACTTTCAGGTTGAACAGGTTTTATAAACAGTTGAAATTTTTGCCACACCTAAAACTTGTTTTATTACCACATTATTACATAACAGGCCCATAAAAATCAAAACCTACCCTTATTTAACGTAATTTTAGTTTTGAAAGATGAGTAAGAGACTCATTTTTCAAGCATTTTAAATGGTTCCAAAATGTATGTGAAAGGTCCAAAGACTTACAGGTTCAATTTATACAACTCCTGTGTACTGTGTTTTGTACTGAAATTAGTCAGTCAATGAACTAAAAATATGTTCCACTGCTTCAGTATCTTCCTTTGATGTAGAGTGATGCCTTCCTGTTGAACCAATAAGAACTGGAGCACTTGCAGTTTTCAAAACATTGTGAACAGGAAGTTAGCACTGATGGCATTGTTGCTGTCCTTTAGCTGGAAACCTATATCCAGCAACTGGTCCATGTGGTAGCATAAAGGTCACTACAGTTTCGTTTAACTCATAACAGGTGTCTTATAATCTGTGCAATCCACCAGTTACAGTCATACACACACGCTACAAACATCTCCCTTCTCAGGTTCTGAATCTGAATATTATCCTGCTCTTTCTGAGGTGTTGGCCAAACTAACAAAATTTCTTCTTCTTTCTGCTCACAGAATTCTTCGATTTCCTCTTTGGACAAAAGAATGAGGGCTGTGAATGTGTAAGATTTGACGACTCTCGTAAAATCCTCAACATTCTGAATTGCAGCTGTATTTGATCTGGAAAAATTATGTTTTGTAGCATGGTGCTTCAGCAGGCCTCCTACACCATCACAAGTCGCTTTTGCCAACTGACTGGGTATACAGTGCTACTGAACACGGGAGTCCAGTAGCACTGTATACCCAGTCAGTTGGCAAAAGCGACACTCAATTCAAACAGCTGGTAACAATTTTTAAAATGAGTAGGAGCACCATTAGAAATGATGATGATCTCCTCTACCCCTATTTGAATTTGAAGAATTTTGCGCTTTGCTAGCAAAGCATGTGCTGAGTCATGTCCTATGTCATCATTTATAACTGCAACACTTGTGGTCCTTTTTTTTTTTCCCCACTCCTGTAAAAATTGAAACCTGGTCATTAGTCCAATGATACCGTTGTATTTCTTGTGGGATAATTACAGCTTTCACTGACCATTTACCAAGTTAATCAATGAAACTATTAAGGGCAACAGTTTTCTTAATTAGCGTATTTTCCTCCCATGTCACATACACAATTTCTGCAGAGTTATCTGCTGTGTCTTCCAGGCTAAGTGTCTGTAAAGAAAGTCCTCCCTTTCCAGGGCAGTCACCACATTCTTGAAACAAACAAATCTCTCGCTTTATGTCACAGACTACTAATGACTTCACATGCCCAACCAAGGTGTCTTCAGTGTTATCACACGAAGT
Source organism: Schistocerca serialis cubense (assembly GCF_023864345.2). Classification (NCBI taxonomy): domain Eukaryota; kingdom Metazoa; phylum Arthropoda; class Insecta; order Orthoptera; family Acrididae; genus Schistocerca; species Schistocerca serialis. The sequence continues at coordinate 295,980,003 of NC_064639.1, forward strand.
TCAAAATTCGCACAGTACACACACAGACAGACATCTCTAGGTGGGTGTGGAATTACCCACTTAGGTTGTAGTGCATAAAATTTTTATCTTCCAATATGTGAAGTTATATAGTTGCTCTTATAAATTGCAAAAGTTTCTTTAATACTGCGAGTCATGTACCTCTTCACTTTCACAAGTTTTGACCTTCAACTGTTACAGTTATAGCGTCTTTACTGTTGGCACACTGGCGAAAACCAAGTTTTATCTTCCAGATAAAATGACTGCACTATTTGAACTTGAGCTGCTTCTACAGGATGACCATAATAGGGATCTGGTCTTCCAAAGACTTTTTTTACAGACCTCACATTTCTTGATTTGTCCACCATGTACTATGATACTGATGGGACATGGTTCAAAACTGTTTTCTTTGAAAAATTCACTGGAATAATAATTACAACTTGCACATTTTCACTGGAGGATGCACAGTATTGAACAACTGAATTGATATTTGTGAAAAATTCCTGGCAAGAGTGCTTTAGTTCATTTTGTCTGAAGATGGAATTTCTACTTTGAAGAGTGTGGTAAGTTTTGCTGTAGTGTATTCATCCATAGCTTTAGTAATTTCTCTGCACTTTCATGATGCATAGAGCTTATGACTCGACTTCACTGACCACGACTTCTTAACAGGACTTACACCTACCTCTGCAGTTGACTTGCTGATTCAGGTTATTTAATTCTTCCTATATTGATTCAAAATCTGCATCATCTGCACCATGGGAGGCTTCACCTCATTCAGATACTATCATTGTAGTTATTCTGTCAAAACATTTAGAACACAAAAAGTCGTCACTGGAAACATCTTCAGTTTGAAACAGTCTTCAAATGCGAACACTTATTCCAAACCTGAGCAAAGTCTGTTTTTTTGTTAGTGTTGTATATCATTCTTTTATGGATATGCAAACAGTCAGCACACTTCACTCTCCCTCTTGCCCAGTCAGAAGACATTTCAAACAGTCCTTTTCACAAAACACACTGCAACTGTGTCAACTGGCAAATTCCTCATGAAAACACAGAACTCACTGGATGGTCTCAGATTTCTTAGAAGACTGAACGACTACAATACTGGAACCTGCAATGAACAACCATGACAAAAAGAAACTGACAAAAAACTACAACAAAGTGTAAGAAATATCTGCAACAAAGAAAGTGATAAGAAATAACTGCAACAATGACAATAGAAGTAAACATTGTAACAAAGAAATTAGTAAGAAACAACTTCAGTGAAGACATACATTACCCTTAGAAGATAATTATTTTTTTTTTAAATAAAACCTGTCCATCTTAAAAGTGGATGATCTGCTTTACAAATAAAATAGTACTACATGGTACTAATCAACAGAGAAAAATCTTCACTTTATTGGATTGGCATTTTTTGAAAAAAAAAAAAAAAATTCAGTAAATTACAAAAAAATTCAAAGGGTGACAGTAAAAGAACTTTCACAGATATGTCTGAAGTGGATGTTCGGGTTAGTTACACTAAACAACATCAATTTAACAGTAGTTCGTTTATTCACCTAAACAAATTGAAGGCTCACAAAGAACTGACATGGCGGAACAGCTCAAAGACAATGCTCAGCATCCAAAGACGATGCTCGGAGTCTAGAGACAAACGTATATCGATGCTGGTGTCAACCTCATCGGCGCCACATAGCCGCCCCCCCCCCCCCAGCAGTACAGAGTACTCTTGATAGGCGGGGGGGGGGGGGGGGGGCAGTGACTAAGGCTTCAGCAGGGTTGGTGGTCCACGGGAGCCGGACCACGGTCAGCTCGACAGCATCGTCGGGGAGCTGCGTGGGTAGATGTCGTGAAGGAAGGTTCGGCCACCAAACCTCTGGAAGTCGTTGAAGCGTGCCGGGTGTCATATTGGGCGTGTTGGTCGTGCGGCGACAGTTAGGCCGACAGTTTGCTGGTGGAACGCAGCGATGACGATGATGTCTCCGGTGGGCGTGGCGAACACACGAAGCGTGTCCAGGTCGACGTCGGGCGAGAGGGGAACACATTTCACCAGGTGGCAGGGAATGGCGGAGGTTGTGTCATGGTCACTGGATGAAGGGAAACACATGACGAACAGTGTATAATCGCATAGTATTATTGAGATATTGTGGATTATGTCCAGGGGTACAGGCACAAACACCTCAAGCGGGGGCACATTCAAGATGGGGGGGGGTGAGAAACCTCAACAGGGCGAGGCAGGCGACGGTGGAGAGGTCGAAGGGACCGGCGAAGGACCTGACGGCGAGGACGTGATTGTAGGTAAGCTCGACATGGGGAGCATGTGCTCACTCAACGGAGTGTGTGAGACCGGAGTAGGGGGCGAGGTCGGAGGAGAGCTTGATGGTTAGAACTGGAAGCCACTCGATCGAGTGTGTAAGTCCGACTTGGAGGGAGTGGTTGGAGCGTCATGAGCCACGACAGTGAGTGGTGTGGTCGTGGCCTGAAGGGGGGTGGAAGAAGGCTCAACATGAGCAGGCTTAAGTCTATTGAGAGAGACTGTAACAGCTGAATCTTTCACCTGGATGTCATAGGTGATGGCTGACCGCCGGATAACTCGGTTGGAGTGGAACACAGACAGTGTCATCTCAGAGCATGACATACTCGCAGTTGTCCAGAGATTTTGGGACATGAACCTTAGGGTGGGAGTGGCTGACAGGCGGAGGGATATGGAGGTTGATGAAGTGGCGTCTGATGTGGTCCATGAAGGAAGGTAAGTCAGACTGAGGGAGAGAAGTGGAAGGGCTCACAAGTTTGCCAGGGAGAACAATGTTCTGCCCGTATACAAACTCGGCTTATAGATCGCACGAATGCCGAGTAGCACAAGGGGAAGGGTCTGCGTCCGTAGAGAGTCGTGGCATCGAAGAGTTGCCTTGAAAGTGCGGTGCCAGCACTCAATTAGCCCATTACTTTGCGGGTGATATGCTGTGGTATGGATACGCCGGATGCCGCAAATGTTACATATCTCGTTGAACAGGACCGACTCAAATTTTCTGCCCTGGTCAGTCATGATGATCGCTGGACATCCGAAACGCGATACCCATAACTCGATGAAAGCTCGAGCAACATTTTCTACTGTAAGATTGGGGAGAGGGACAGCCTCGACCCAGCGAGTTGTTCGGTCGATAGACGAGAGAACATAACAAAAGCCGTTAGAGGGAGGGAGAGGGCTGACAATGTCAATATGAATATGCTGGAAACACCCAGGAGGGATCGAAAAGGCGCCGAGGGGGGGGGGGGGGGGGTGAAGTGTGCTTGTGTACTTTGCAGCATTGGCACGCGACGCAGGAGCGTGCCCATTGCTGGCAGTCCTTGTTGACATTTCTCCACACAAAGCACTACGAGGCGGGCGGCCGCATGAACACCAGGGTGGGCTAAATTATGCAATGTGTTGAAGCCAGCTCGACGGAGCGTGGTTGGGATGAGGGGGCGTAACGTGCTCGTACTGTCGTCGCACCAGATCCCACCAGAGATGCCAGGGAAGGTGGTGCGTACAAAGTGTAGTGTAGAAGTAGAGTTTGAAATCAGGTTTTGTGTTTCCTCGTCAGCGGGGTGGAGGTTAGGCAGTTCAGAGAGGTCTAACAGCAAATGGACGGGCGTTGACTCGTGAAAGGAAATCAGCAACTATATTGGTTCAAATGGCTCTGAGCGCTATGGGACTTAACATCTCAGGTCATCAGTCCCCTAGAACTTAGAACTAGTTTAACCTAACTAACCTAAGGACATCACACACATCCATGCCCGAAGCAGGATTCGAACCTGCGACCGTAGCGGTCGCGCGGTCCCAGACTGAAGCGCCTAGAACCTCTCGGCCAGCAACTATATTGTCAGCACCCTTTATGTGTCTGACATCGGTGGTGAACTGAGATATGAAGTCCATGTATCTGAAGCAGCGAGGGGTCGGGTCAGCTGGCGGGTTTGTAATGGCCGCCGCCAGGGGTTTGTGGTCCGTTAAAACATAGAAAGGGCGTCCCTCAATATCTGTCTTAAAATGCTTAATCACTTCGTAGACCGCAAGCAACTCCCTGTCAAACGCGGAATATTTCCGTTGTGCTTGCGCGAGAAGAACTGCAGAGGCGATGTTTGGCTGTCAATTGTCTGGCTAAGGACCGCACCGATGGCAGTATCGTTCGCGTCTGTGGTGATGAAAAGCTGCGCATTGGGATGAGGATGCGCGATGGTGCATCCCTCGGCAAGAAGATTTTTGAGGGCAGTGAAAGAGTCAGTCATAGCAGGGGTCCATGGTATGGACCGAGATCCAGAAGTGTTGATGCCTGCCAAGGCATCCGTCAGTGGAGCCTGAATCTCCGCAGCCCGAGGTAGATGTCGACGATAATAATTAACCGTCCCCAGAAAGTGCCAGAGCTCTTTGAATGATGAAGGTCTGGGTAGGTTTAGTATTGTTTGTACTTTCTCAGGGGGCGGCGAAATGCCGTCAGCAGAGACCTGAAAACCAAGAAAAGTGACAGCGGGTTGATGTAGCTGCAATTTGTCCTGATTGGTCTCGATGCCTGCTGCCGCGAGAGTGTTAATGACAGTTTGCACATGTCGAATGTTGCCCTCGACAGAGGAGCTGAACACAAGAATGTCATAAAGATATGCAAAGCACAATTTTAGGTTGAATAGCACTTTGTTAATGAAGTGTTGCCAGGTCTGTGTTGCGTTTTTCAGACTGAAGGGCATGAATCAAAACTGAAATAACCCGATCGGGGTGGTGTTTGCTGTCTTCTTGATGTCTTGAGGTGCCATGGGGATCTGGTGGTAGGCCCGTTTGCAATCAATGACAGAGAATGTGGTCACACCTGCGAGGGAACTGGTAAAGTCGGCAATGTTGGGTATGGGGTAGGTGTCCATAATTGTTCATGCATTTAGTCTACGGTAGTCTCCGCACATGCGCCAGGACCCGTCTTTCTTGGGTGTCATGTGTATGGGCGTAGGCCAGCTACTGCCAGAGGGTTCAATGATGCCGCAGCTTAGTAGTTGAGAAATCTGCTTTTTAAGGTCGGAGAGGTGCTCGGGACAAAGTCGGCGTGGTTTACTGGAGATCGGGGGACCTCGCGTGAGGCGAAGCTTGTGAACCATGCCGTGGGTGACGACGGAAATGTTGCCGGTAGCACGGGAGGCAGTTTGTTTACAATGCATGGGGGGCGGGGCAGGCGAGGGATGGTCGTGGTGTTCGGAGCCTCTCAGTGGATCCGACGGGAGCCGAGGCGGCAAAGTGTCCCAGGAGTCAACGCAACAAGATGGCTGCTGGCCCGAAGCAGTGGCACCATGCTCAGGTGAGCTTGGTAGAGCTTGTGAGCCGTTAGTGAGTCCATTGTCCGAGGGCGTGGCCTGTGGCAGCACGGTCGCGGGCGAAGCGCTTGGCATGAGTGCACTGTTTGTGTTATCAGTGGCAGTCGCATGGCGGCGCGCAGGAGCCGAAGTTGCATAGTTTGAGGTGCTGTCTGCGAGGGGCGGGGTAGGAGCCGTCAGTTCGGGAACACATGACGCTTGTTGCGCATGCGCACTTGTGACCGGCCGAGTGTCAAACGCTGCCATGTTACGAGGGTGTGGCCCGGCAGAGCTGTCAGTACGTGGTATGGCAGTCTTGATAGCATAGTTGCAACGGGTAGCGGGTGGTAATCACTGAGGCTCGATTGCTAGGATTGCAAGCAGATTTGGCGCACTTACTGACCTTGCTTTGTCCTTGCTGTAGTGCCTGTAATTCCTTTGCTGCATCGGAGAGCTGGAGCTGAGTTTCGTGGAGCCGGAGGGAGAGCTCGAAGTTTTCCTTGCATAGGCGAGTGACGTTTTCTAGCTCTACAAGGCACCTGTGCTTTGTTTCTTGTAATGTTGTCGACAGAGACGAGCATGTACGAATGAGATGAGCCTGGACCGATGTGTCACGGGGAGATTTGCTTGACGGAGCACAGGGGAAGGGAGTCTTGGACGGGTTATGAAACACGGTGTTTTGCACTAGATCCGGTGAAAGTTTGTGGTGTCGCAAGAAGTCAGTGCCTAATATAGGTTCGTCAATTTCGCACACTAAAAAAGTCCACTCGAGTTTGCAGTTTACAGAGAGTGAGACGACGTTGGAAGTTGAACTTGAGCATTGTAGTTTAGTTGAATTCATGGCCTGCAGTGAAGTATGATGAGGGCGGATGTTCGACGACACTAAGGACGTAGGCAGCAGCGAAACATTGGCGCCTGTGTCCACTAGGGAAAGGTATCGCGACGAAATGTCTTTAATGTAAAGTCGTCTGCAATTATCTGGTCATTCCCAGACAGAATGGAGCGTTGGGGGGTGCCTGTCATGTTGTGCACAGGAGGCAGCACCCGGACCTACCTGCGATTGGCATTTGGGAAGTAGCCAGGTGGTCTGCAGTTCCGTGCCGCCTCGCCAAACCGTATGTGGAGGTAACTGTATGGGTAGTGTGGTTGCATTTCCTGCGGAACGCTCGTTGCCAGTGGCGGTGGCCTAGGTTCGGTGGCCGCAGCAGGCTCAGTTGCCTGGGGGGGGGGGGGGGGGCGTGACCGTGGGTGGAGCTGGTGACGTCCCAGTAGCTTGTTTACTGCTTCCCAGAGTGAGCGGAACAGTCGGCACAGTGCGGTCCCACCCACGTCCAGCCGCAGGACGATGAGCCTCAACCTGAGACTTGTCAGGTAGGCAGTGGCTGGCGAAATGGAGCAGTGATACATCGTGTAGCTTGTCAGCAATTGTCATTCTTTGCTCGACAGGTTCGAGAGACCTCTGAGCCAGAGCAAAGCTGGTGTAAGGAGATAGTTTATCTGACCAGATGTCGAGGAGAGCTGTGTCAGAGAGTAGATCGGCACTGACCAGGGCACTTAGCCGTCTCCAGAGCTGGGAAGGTTTGTCATTGCCCAGTTGCTCGACGTGGAGCACTTGCCGTATTGCTGCCTCAGTTGAGCGTGCAAGCCAATGTAGAACTGTCTTTTTGGCTAGAGTGTACCGGGTAGATGAGTCCGGGGCATCGACCAGGTCAGTAATCAAGTCCTCCTGGTCGTGCAGGTGGGTGATGAGGCACAGAAACCTGGTTGACTTGTCGAGTTTGTAATGGTTGAACACTTCGTCCACAATTTTGAACCACGTTGTTGCTCTGTTGGGATTAAACGGCAGCAGCGTTGGTAAGCGTTGTAGAATGTTCGGAAGAACAGGTTGAGTTGAGTTCGTCAGGGCACTGCCTGAAACGAGTTGTTGTTGCTGTTGTATTCCAGGATAGTGTGCCTCCAGGGGATGTGGCGACGATGGCTGGTTGGGTGGCAGTGTGAAGGTTATGCGTTGTGGTTGAGTGTGATCCGTCGCGCCGAGGAAGGCCTACGCGGGTGAGAAACCGTAATGTGTCGATTGCGGTTGCGGTAGCTCAACACATTGCGGGTGTTTTCGGATTGACGCGTCGCGGAAGACCAATGCAGATGAGGCACCGAAATGTGCCGAGAACAATAGCGGAAGCTCGACTGGAGAGGTGAGAAAAAGTTCAAAGTTTGAGAACGCGTGTTAGTCTGTGGGAAGCTTCATGTATGATCAGAGCCGGGGACACCTGTGTTGCTGGGAGGCTGCGGAGGTGCGGGCTGTCCAGAAGCACAGTGTGGGAAATGATGTCGAACGTGGGACGGAATGTGTGAATGTTCACTGTTCATAGTCACTCCACCCAAAACAGTGTGTGGATAAGGTGAATGTCGTGGCACAAAACACTGAGGCGTAACAGTGGGACGGAGATGGAGGGTCAGGCACAGAAATCAAGTTATTGTTCCTGTTGCAGGCCAAGGTATTGAAGCAGGAAGGCACGTGCTGATGCTGAACCGAGGCAGGCGTGTGCGTGGTTGGATGCTGAGAAGGTTGACCTTTGAACGAAGCAGTTTTTTTTCATATGGTGATGCAGGTGGTAACATGCCACAAGAAGGGAGGTGCACCCAGAAAACGAAGGACAATAGAACTGTTATTGTGACAGAGAATACACATAAACATTAGGTTCTGAAGAGCGACTGAACAGCTTCTGAATGAATAAAACTGAGAGTTCTTCCTAATGTGATGTAAAACTGGACTACTCAATGGCAGTTCTTGAAGGTATAGTCGAATACACAGTCAGTTACAGTAAGGAAGCCCTGCCATAGAAGTCCATATCTGCTACGCTATCAAGGTCTTGGTTCTGACTGCCTGTGCTGTGCTCTGATGAATGACGCTCAGTGAGCGTCACTGTCAAACTCTTGAACTGGAACTGGAGCTCACAGACTGACTGGCCATGCAGTGGGCGACGCCTTGGTTGCCCAGCAGAGGAATAATGGGAAGTTGTGCTTATATAATGTGGCCTGCAGAGATGAGCAATAGGTAGGAGCAGTGCTGTGCCAAATACTGCACTGGCAGGTGAGTTGTGGGCATATTGAGAAAGCTGCAACCTGCGGCTGTCTGCTGTGTGATTGGTGGCTGTATGGTAAAGATACTACAAATACTACCTGAAGACAAAATAATCCAAATCATTTTTCTGGTATAACTTCCAGCTTTGCTACATGGTATCTTTTTTTACAGCAGTTAATGGCAATGCATCCATGTTAACAGTGTGATCATTTGTGGGCAACTTTTTAACTTTCTACAAGGTCAATTAATACTGGCTTTACATTTTCCAACGAAAAATCTTTATGTGCTATTTTTAATTCCCATTCATGGTGTGTTTTCAATCACTCAGATGGCTAACCAAAGACTAAGTTTTATTGGCAGGACACTTAGAAAATGTAACAGATCTACTAAGGAGACGACCTACACTATGCTTGTCAGTCCTCTTTTAGAATACTGCTGTGCCGTGTGGGATCCTTACCAGATAGGACCGACGGAGTACATCGAAGAAGTTCAAAGAAGGGCAGCATGTTTTGTATTATGGCGAAATATGGGAGAAAGTGTCACAGAAATGGTACAGAATTTGGGCTGGACATCATTAGAAGAATAGAAGAAAGGCGTTTTTCGTTGCAACGGAATCTTCTCACGAAATTCCAATCACCAACTTTCTCCTCCGAATGCGAAAATATTTTGTTGACACTCACCTACATAGGGAGAAATGATCACCATGATAAAATAAGGGAAAGCAGAGCTTGTACGGAAAGCTGCCACGCACTTAAAAGTGATTTGCAGAGTATCCATGTAGATGTAAAATGATGGACAGAATTTTAAATTTTAAAGATTCGGTGAGGTTCCTGGGTTTCATTTTGGGCAGACTGGTTTGATGCAGCTTTCCATAGTAGCGTATACTCCTTAATGCCTCAGGAAGTGTCCTGTCAACTTGACCCGTCTTTTAGTCAAGTTTTGCTGTAAAGTTCTTCATTCACTTATTTGATTCAGCACCTCTTCATGAGTTCTCTTTCACCATTCTTCTGTAGTATCATATTTCAGAAGGGCCTATTCCCTTATTATCTTCACTGTTTATTGCACATGTTTTGGTTACACTTGTAGTGATCCATATTAGAATTTCTGCTACTGTTAATTGAAATAAGGATAAGGCTTAAAGTTCGTTCGTGATCTTTGCTAATGGGTAAGGGTGATCAGTTTGGAAAGGTAGACTTTACAGAGCTATTGCTGAGCTGCATGTGAATGTAGGGTAATTCTGAGTCACTGTCTAGTGTTAATATGTTAAAACATAGACAAACGTATTCTTGTTAAACACAAATATGAGACAATCGACACGTCATCTCACAAATCTAATCACACTTAATTTTATCACAGTACACTAGCGTTGCTGCCTCTAGATCACGGGGTCCCGGGTTCGATGCCCAGCTGAGTTGGTGATTTTTCTCTGCCCAGGGACTGGCTGTTTGTGTTATCCTCATCATTTCATCATCATCATCATTCGTGACAGTGGCTACATTGGACTGTGTACAAAAAAATTGGGACTCCGTATGGGCACTGATGACCACGCAGTTGAGTTTTCCCACAAATCAAACATTATCATCATCATCATCATCATTCTGGCCGAATAAGTGTTCCTCTTGTTTGCTAAAAATAACAGTGCATAAGATAGTTATGTCACATACTGCACTGAGAGATTTTGATTAAACATGAATGTAACACCAAACCACACACACAAATAATAACACAATTGTCAAAACTGTATAAGCTTCCATACTATATGAAAACATGACATATATTCTCAGCAAATTGAGTGGTCATTGTGTACTGTTTCTAACATTGAGGGAAATCACGCTTGAGAAATTTAATAGAAACATTATTCATCTACATTTCTACTAGAACATAGTATGTAAAAATGTGTTTTGAGAATAGATTATTTTAATTGTATTTTATTTTATTTATTCCAGGACAGTTTCATTGGTGCAGATATGGCAGAAGGTTTCTCAGACAAACTGTTTTCTGTGTGTGATATTGCCAGTAAAGGAATCAGAAGAAAAATAAGAGATCACAAATGTCCTCACTCTGCCCCGCGAAAGACATTTGAACCCAAAGACAGGAGGCAAGAAGAAGGAGATACACACAGTTTTTTTTTGGGCAGTCTTTCTTCTACTGCTGCAACTGAAAAGCGAGAAAATAATAAGAAAACATGCAGTAATGTTGACAAAAGTGGTCGTGGCAGGTTGCCTTCAAAATATAAGAACTTAGGTGTTACTCAGTGGTTTGGTACCAGTGTAAAACAGTCGGGAAGTAATTGTCATTTATTATCACATGACAGCAAAAAAAAGAGAAATACTGTTCAGTGGAGTTCCCGTGATCAGCTCAATAGTTCAACAAAAGCTAGTTTTGAAACCGGTGCCCAACATTCCGATGAGAAATCTGTCACTGCAGGAGGCGTATACAAAACGGGCATTCACAGACATTGTATTGATGAAACTAGTTCTAGATTTGTTAGGAACAGATCATGGTTTGAAGACAAGCAGAAATCTTTTACCTCAATTAAAGGGACTGGATATAAGTTTCTGGAAAATCTTATTGATAAAGATCCAATAGATGTTGTTGTAAAATTAGCAAGCTCTAAAACTGGGTTTGATGAAATGTTAAAAAAGAAAATGAGCCCTGATTTAATACACCTTACAATAAGAATCCTCGCAGAAAAAGTCTGTGCAGCTGGGTTTCAACACAACAAAACAACTGTTTTGATTATAGCATGCCAGCCATATTTTTTAAACCAGCTCGAAGGACAAATCAACAAAATTCCAACTGAACAGCAGTCGAGGAAATCGAAAATATTGCCTTTCTTAGAAAATCTTCTAATATTTTATGAAACAGTTCTTAATGTACTCCCACAAACTGCATGTGAAAAATTTAATAATCTGTTTATTATGACAGAACTGTCCATAGAAGGAGCTAAGAGATACCAAAACATAAACTGTGATGACATTAAGAAGAAGCTTGAAGATGTTATTGCCCAGCTAAAAAGCAAGAGAGAAGAATATGAACACAGTCCAATAAAAACAAGTAGCAAAATGGAGCAGCTCCAATATTTGCAGCCCCCTGATAATTTTAGACACTCCAGTATATTCCCAACTGTTGAAGATTTTGCCAACAAACCATTTTTGCGACCTAGCATCGTCAAAGGGGCATATATTGATGTTGAACATTACCTAGACGTCCAGTTCCGCTTGTTGAGAGAAGACTTTGTGGGTCCTTTACGTGATGGTATAGCACAATATATGGAACATTGTCTTCAAGGCCAGAAAAGATTTAAGAGGATTGACAATGTGCGAATATATCGTGATGCTCAGTTTGTAAACACTGTAACTGTTAAAGAAAAAGTAGGTGTGTTATTAAATTTTGATACCAAAAGGAAGCTGAAAAATATTCATTGGGAACATTCCAAACGTTTTATGTTTGGCTCTTTGTTGTGTTTTACACGAGATAATTTTGGTACCTTCTTTTTTGGTACAGTACTGGACAGGGATAAGAAACAGCTAGAGAAGGGTTGCGTTGTGGTTGAACTTTGTGCCGAAATAGACTCAAACATGTTCTATGAATTTTTTACGGTAGCAGAAAGCGAAGTTTACTTTGAACCATACAGGCAGGTATTAAATGCATTGCAGAATATGCCATTTACAGAATTTCCAATGAAGCCTTATATTGTTGATGGGATTACAGAAGTGAGTCTACCCCAGTATATATATGCAAATCCAGATTCAGTAGTGTACAACATTGATGACTTCAGAGTGCCTGTTACTGAATTGGATGCTTGGCCTACAGAAGATGAACTGAATTTGGATGTTTCACAGTATAAGTCATTCAAATCTGCTTTGACAAAGGAGTTTGTTATAATACAGGGACCACCAGGCACAGGCAAAACTTTCCTGGGATTGAAGATAATGCATACTTTTCTCAACAACCAAAACATATGGAACATTAACCATAGACCTATTCTTGTAGTTTGCTACACTAACCATGCTCTGGATCAAGTCCTGGAAGGCACTTTACAACATACAACAAGAATAATTCGAATTGGTGGTCAATCACAGTCGAAAGCTCTAGAGCCATATAATCTGAAAGAAATTAGACGAACTCGTGCACTGAAACTATCTACATCACATACCAGGGAGATATTCAGACAAATGCAAGATGTCATCAGTCACATTCATTCTCTGCAACGAGATATAGAGAAAATGGCTAACAACTGGGGGGTAGTCAGTGTTTCTTCATTGAAGGAAATGGGACTTACTGATAAACAACTTGTATCATTTATAGATAAACAGTCAGTCAGTGATGAACTTTTCATAGAATGGTTGAAGGGAGATGGAAATGACAATCCAGATAATGAATTTCAGCAGGGTCAGGCAAATTCCTGTAATAGTACAAGTCTTGATGATTTATGTAGTGAAGCTGGTGATAACATGGGTGCTGAAGATGATGATGATGACAACAACATTAATGTATTCCATGATGAATACGATCTGGTTATACAAATTGTAAGCACAATACAGTTAAAATATGCCCTTCAGCTATCACATCTTCGTGCACACAGTCAATATTGTCAAGAGCAGATGGAGTGTTCACAAGATAACCAGGAGGATTTCCTGAAGTATCAGCAGCTGTGGCTGTATAACACAGGCCTCTACAGGTAACATCTTGAAGTTCATGTGTGTCCTATTTTTCAACAAAATATGTTACTACTAAGTATTTTTTGCTCCACATATATTTGTCAAAAGATAATTTGGCTAGTTGTTTCATTGCACTGTACTACAGGCTTCACAGGCTTCCTCAAAAATAATATCCTGTATGTAAAACTGCTATCATACACACTATTATAAAACCAATAATCAAATGTTGTAAGTGAATTTGTAAGCTAATGTCAGCCATTCATTCTCATTGCAAATATTTGCTTACAATATTATGAAAAGGATAGTTGCTACTCACCATATAGCGAAGATGTTGAGTCGCAGACAGGCACAACAAAAAGACTGTCACAAAGTAGGCTTTTGGCCAACAAGGCCCTTGTCAAAAATAGATGACACACACACACACACACACACACACACACACACACACACACACACACAAAAGGTAAGGGTAAGGAGGAGGCTGGGGCAGGGAGGAGAGGGATAGTAGGCTAGGGGTGGGGGATGGTGAAGTGCTACTGGGGAGTGTGCAGAGACGAGATGGAGAGAGGGTAGGGTAGTTAGATGCAGTCGGGAAGTTAGGTGGAGGATGGGGGTTGTGAAAAAGGAGCGATGTAAAAAGGGAGACTGGCAGTGTTGGTGGAATAGAGGGCTGTGTAGTGCTGGAATGGGAACAGGGAAGGAGCTAAATGGGCGAGGACAATGACTAACAAAGGTTGAGGCAAGGAGGGTTATGGGAACGTAGCATATATGGCAAAGAGAGTTCCCGTCTGCGCAATTCAGAAAAGCTGGTGTTGGTGGGAAGGATCTATATGGCACAGGCTGTGAAGCAGTCATTGAAATGAAAAATGTCATGTTGGGCAGCTTGCTCAGCAACAGGGTAGACCAGTTGTTTGTTGGTCACGGTTTGTCAGTGGCCATTCATGCAGAAAGACAGCTTGTTGGTTGTCATGCCCTCATGGAATTCAGCACAGTGGTTGCAACTTAACTTGTAGATCACATGACTGGTTTCAAGGTAGCCCTGCCTTTGTTGGGATAGGTGATGTTTGTGACTGGACTGGAGTACGTGGTGATGGGAGGATGTGTAGGACAGGTCTTGCATCTCTGCATATTAAAGGGATATGAGCGATGAGATAAGGGGTTGGGAGCAGGGGTTGCGTAGGACTGGACAAGTATATTGTGTAGAATGTAATTCAGTTGCTCCAGTCCCAGATTGGTACTGAGTTAAAAGGGGAAGGCTCCTCTGTGGCTGGACGCTGAGACTTTGGGAAGTGGTGGGTGACTGGAAAGATAAGGCATAAGAGGTTTGTTTTTGTGCAAGGTTGGGAAGATAATTACGGTCTGTAAAGGCCCCAGTGAGACCCTCGGTATATTTCAAGAGGGACTGCTCATCACTGCAGATGCAGTGGCCATATGTGGCTAGGCTGTACGAAAGGGGCTTCTTGGTATGAAATGAATGGCAGCTGCCGAAATGGAGGTATTGCTGTTGGTTAGTAGGTTTGATATGGACAGAGGTACTGATGTAGCCATCTTTGAGGTGAAGGTCAACATCCAGGAAGGTGGCTTGTTGGGTGAAGTAGGACCAGGTGAAGCAAATGGAGGAGAAGGTGTTGAGACTCTGGAAGAATGTGGATTGAGTGTCCTCACCCTTCATCCAGATTGCGAAGATATCATCAGTGAATCTGTGGGGTTTAGGATTCTGGGTGTGTAGGAAGGATTCCCTCTAGATGGCCCATGAATAGGTTGGCATAGGACGGTGTCATGTGGGTTCCCTGCATCAAACCGTGATCCACCCCCACTGCCCCCAAATCATCCCCTGTTAACTTTCCAGAATTTATTAAACTCAAACCTTGCCTCACCATCATTGCCCAAATCCCTCTGTGGACATAGTTCCACCATTGTTGTTTTGAAATGCAAGGATTACCTGGCAGAAGGACTCCATCCACCTACAAACCTTGCCACAGTGACCTCATTCCAGCAATCCAGCAGGATCTCCAGCCTCTCCTCAAATCCTTAGGCCCATCCCAGAACCACTCATCAGAGTCCATCTCTCTCCTCACCCCTACCACTTCCCACACTCCTACCTTCTACTTGTTTCGTGAAGTCCACAAACCCAATCACCCAGGATGCCCCATTGTGGCTGGTTACTGTGCCACCACTGAGAGGATCTCTGCTCCCATAGACCAACAACTTCAGCCTGCTATCAGGAACCTACCCTCCTATATAAAAGATACCAACTATTTCCTCCAACAACTCTCCACAGTTCCTGTTCCTTTACCACATGGTGCCCTGCTCATCACTATTGATGCCACCTCCCTTTACACTAACATCCAACAACTTCCCTCCGAGTTGCCATGACCAACTATATCCTCACCCACAATTAATTCTCCTTTGAATGCATTACCTACAAACAAATCCGGAGTACAGCTATAGGCACCCGCATGGCACCATCCTATGAAGTCTCCCCCAGCCACAGAGGAGCATTTGCATCGTAACTCAGTACCTCCTGGGACTGGATCAACTGAATTACATACTCTGTCAGGGTTTTGACTACCTATCGTCATGCCCTGAAATGAGATGTCCTGCCCACTAACCTTCACACCCCTCCCAATGTGTATTCTACTGTCCACTGCACCTACACTATATACTCGTCCATCCCTACATAACCCCTACTCCCAACCGCTTACCTCATGGGCCATATCCATGTAATAGACTGAGATTCTAGATCTGTCCCGTAAATCCTTCCACCACAGTGTACTCCAGTCTGGTCACAAACATCACCTATCCCATCAAAGGCAGATGCGAAATCAGTCATGTGATCTACAAGCTAAGCTACAATCATTGTGCTGCATACTATATGGGCATGACAACCAACATGCAGTCTGTCTGCATAAATGGCCACCAGCAAACTGTGGCCAAGAAGCAACTGGACCACTCTGTTTCTGAGCATCCCGACCAACATGACATCCTTCATTTCAATGACTGCTTTACTGCTGCCATATGAATCCTTCCCATCAACACCAGCTTTCCTGAACTGCGCAGGTAGGAACTCTCCCTGGAGTACCTGGCCTTAACCTTTGTTAGTCATTGTCCTCACCCACCTAGCCTCTTCCCTATTCCCATTCCAGCACTACACAGCTCCCTATTCCACCAACATACCCTGTCATTTTACTTCTCTGCTTTTTGGCTACTCCGCCGTCCATCTAACCTCTGGACTACACCTAGCTGCCATGCTCTCTCTCCACCTTGTCCTTGCACGCTCCCCAGCAGCACTTCTCCATCCCCCACCCCTACCCTGCTATCCCTCGCCCTCCCCGCCCCAGCCTCCTTCTTACCCCTATCCAGTTGCCTCGCCTCTCATGCTCTGCTGCTGCTGCTACCCATAGTCTGGATTCAGCTGCCAGAGGCTGTGGTGTGTGTGTGTGTGTGTGTGTGTGTGTGTGTGTGTGTGTGTGTGTGTGTCTTTGTGTTTGTGTGCGTGGTCTATTTTTGACAAAAGCCTTGTTGGCCAAAAGCTTAATTTGTGACAGTCTTTTTGATGTGCCTATCTGCAACTCGGCATTTCTGCTATATGGTGAGTAGCGACTATCCTTTTCATAATATTGTTACATTCCATTCTGGGCTTTACATTGTTTCGCACTTTTAGAGAGTGAGGCAGGCAGCCTGAAGGTTGATTTGAACACTAGCGCTGTGTTCTGTGTGGTTTCACAAACAAATTAACACCTAGCGCTGAGTGTTAACTGCGGTGCAGATTTGCATGCTTCGCACACACAAAGTACTCCCAGAGTGAAACTCAAAAGGCGCCCGAAATAATCCTCAGACAAAATATGAATTTAATTTTGAATTCCAGGATGAGATTATCACTCTGCAGCAGAGTGTGCACTGAGATAAAACTTCCTGGCAAATTAAAACTGTTTTAATTTTGAATTGCCGGATATATTTTCTGGCTCTCGCCCATTAATCAACCACACCATATGCACTTCTGTATTGCGCAGTAACCTAGACACTTCAAATATTATGAGCCCTGTTGTAAGTCTCATGTTGTATCCCACATACAGTGAGAGTAGATGAGATAACAGTCCTGTTTTTTCCAGATGACTCACTGCTGTCTCTTTCATTGCCTGCCTGTTTGTCAAATCGAATATTGCAATTACTTGAAAACTGGAGTGTATTATTTACTTACATTGTGATCATATGGTCATATTCTGACTTTCTGAAGCTGAGAAATGAAATACTATTAATATCAACCTACATATTGTCAGTAAAATTAAATTATATGATAATGGTGAACATTTTGTAAGAAAAGTTTTAAATTAAGGATTTGTAGTGCTATAGCAGATCATGTATGCTTTTAATATACTGTACTTATGGTCTAAAACTGTTGGTGGGTGTGACAAGTTAAATTTGTACTCAAAAAGTAAGTTTATACATATGGCATGGATAACAGAAACACTTCCTTAGAGGACGCACTCATACAGCGTCATGTGTTTGCCTTTTTTCTCTCTTTGTCCATATTCAAAACACTTGAGAATTAAGAGAGGATGTTGGTGGAGGACATTTTTGTCATATAACTTATACTATTTGTCCTCATTTAGTGACTGAAAACACCAGCTCGAAAAAATTGTGCAATGTTGCTTATACTAATATAAGTGAGGGACACAAAACCAGTGCATGTTTATGTTTACATCATTGAACCAGGGATAAATTTTTTGTTTTATACTATTAAAGCAGTAAAAAGGAAACAAAAGACAAATTTGAAGTGGGAATTATGGTCCAGGGAGAAGAAATAAAAACAGCGAGATTTGCCAGTGACTTTATATTTCTGTCAGAGACGGCAAAGGACTTGGAAGAGCAGTTGGACAGAATGGACAGTGTCTTGAAAGGAGGACAAGATGAACATCTACAAAAGCAAAATGGGGATAACAGAATGTAGTCCAACTAAATCAGGTGTTGCTGAGGGAATTAGATTAGGAAATGTGACACTTAAAGCAATAACTGAGTTTTGCTATTTGGGAAGCAAAACAACAGATGATGGTTGAAGTACGGAGGATATAAAGTGTAGACTGGTAATGGCAAGAACTGTGTTTCTTAAGAAGAGAAATTTGTAAAATTGAGTATAGATTTAAGTGTCTGGGAGTCCTTTCTGAAAAGTATTTGAATGGAGTGTAGCCATGTATGGAAGTGAAACATGGGTGATAAACTGTTTAGACAAGAAGATAATGGAAGCTTTTCAAATGTGGTGCTACAGAAAAATGCCGAAGATTAAATGGGTCAATCATGTAACTAATGAGGAGGTACTGAATAGAATTGGGAAGAAGAAAAATTTGTGGTACAACCTGACTAAAAGATGGGCTCGGTTGGTAGAACACATTCTGAGGCATCAAGGGATCACCAATTCAGTACTGGAGGGAAGCATGGTGGTGGGGGTAAAAATCATAGAGAGAGGGAGAGAGAGAGAGACCAAGGGATGAATACAGTAAGCAGGTTCAGTGGTATGTAGGTTGCAGATGTAGGCTCAAGGATGAAGAGACATGCACAGGATAGAGTAGCATGGAGAGCTGCATCAAACTAGTCTTTGGACTGAAGACCACAACAACAATAACAACTGTTGTTATTGTTCACACTTCTGTATCTGTAAAACTTTTAATCATGAAGGGGGTTGGTGTCTGAAGTTTATAGCTCTAGGAAGCCTGATTCATGATATATATCTTGCTTTATAGATAGAAAAACATTGAAAAATTAATGTTTGCTGAAACTTATTCCCCTGCTTTCTGATTTTTCCAGTACTTCTTGTGCTTAACTCCATGGGCAATGATTATAATTACTGTATGGAAAGTAAGATTTCAGTAGTCACAGTCATTCTACACTTACGCCTTTTACTATGCTACATGTGCACAGAAAATTGGAAAGAAAAGGTTGTTCATGATGAAACATAATTCACTGTGAGCTAGCCAGAACTAATAAAATTGATATTATCAACCAAAAGCCACCCTTCTGATGAATTATGTCTATCAAAAAATATGTAATGGACTTACGTATTGTTCATTTAACTTCACACAAACAACTTCACACAAAATGAAAATTAATTCATTTTTCCTGTCAGATTTGTAAATTTTAAAGAATGAAGATGCAACCATAAATATCCATAAAAACCAATGATGACATTGCTCATTACACTAAGCAGTTTTAAAGCCTAAAGGGGCAGTACTGTAAACAAAATTTTGAGTTATCTGTAGGAGCCTCCAGCGTGCGTATACTAAGTTCAAGCATCGAAAATTTCAGAGTTTGTAACTGTGGTCATAAATGTACATCCCAGTAACTTTGGAATGTGTAAAATCAACTAAGTTTTGCAAATGATGTGAACAGAGGAAGAGAGAGCCAGATGGTTGGGTCCAGATGTTTGTATGAACACCCTTTTTGAGTTCAGGTCAGGACTACACACTCAGCCAATTGACTTATCTGACAGCAACATCATATTGTGTTCATGCACTGTGATGAATGTGAATGTTCCCTGAAGTGACACATTTCTCCTCCACTCTCTGAGTAACACATTCAGATACTAGAAACAATAACACATTCAGATACAAGAAACAAAGGAAACACCTTCGGTGAATATACAGGTCATCTTAAATCACTTTGCATATTGAGTTGAAATGACAGAAGAAAAGAATTATTCTTTCATATGAAATTCATGCTGAACTATCACTAAATGTTACAGAGGACATATGTTACTGGGAGGCACATGAGAATGTGTCAGTGTTGAAAAAGTTTTCTCCCTTGCACCATTTCCCACATTCTTTCTCAAATAGTCTCCCTCTGTTTCTGAAACTCAACTACTTGAAATGTACCATTCATTCATTTTAACTTGTTTATTTATATTTGTTCATTGGTACCTCAGAACACAAAAGTTTCTGCCCTCCAGTAAGAGAAAAAATGACAATCTTTAATATAAATCAAAAATCTTAGGACCATTATCCATTCTGTCATCACACACCTAAGTATGCATAAGATGTTGACAGGTAGTTGAATGTGAATCTCAGTTTCTTGAATTATGTAACCGTGAACTAGCAATGCATTGAATTTGCACTAGGCATGATACAAATCACATTATCTTTTATAGGTTCTTCAAGAACCGCCTTACACAGGATGTCAGTATGGATGGACATCTTACTGAGAGATTGACACGTGTTCACAACCTCTGGGATCTTAACATAGAAGAACGTTGGTATTTGTACAAATATTGGTGTCAATGTTTACACTCAACTCTCATGAAGAGGGTGTGGCAGTTACAAGCACAATACAAACAGTTGTGTATGCGATATGATGAAATACGTGATATTGCGGATCTCTGTATAATGCAAGATGCCCTTGTTGTTGGCCTGACAACATCTGGTGCTGCAAGGAAGCAGTCTTTGTTGCAGGAACTGAAACCACGAATAGGTAAGTAAAAACTCAGATTTAATCCCTCTTCAGTGTAATAGTTTTGTAGCTGTTTCCTGGGTTTATCTTTATTCATCGTTAGTTGCTTGTAGTTGAGAAATAAGTTAAGAAAAATTGGCTGTCTCTAGCTTTCAGAATCACTAATTTTTTCTCAAGAGATCAAACATTGAATTAATGGCATTATGAATATAACAGTACCAAACGGGAGAGATGTGATTATTTTTCGCAAAATGAAAATTTGAAGAGGACCAGTAACCATTACAAAAGTGGCCACTTTATAGGTAGAATTTTATGAACAAAGTGGGGGAAAAAGCAGGTGGAAATCCATAAGTTAATAAGGTTTGAGAAAGGAGAAGGCAGTTTAACATTAGCAAGTGAATGGAATGCAATAGGGAGGCACGGAAAGCAGGTGAATGTGTTGACAAGTACTAGGTTTTACACGGGAAATAAAACTACAGGAAAACCATTTGGAATTTGATAAATGTTAAAGTAGTAAGCATTCAGTTTAGAAGTCGGAGATCTGAGGCTACACTCTCACTTGTTGAATTCTCTCCTAATCTCTGGCACTTGCACACAAATACCATCCTGAAGTGGAAGTTAACTGTTTTGGGAGCACGTACAATTGTTCATTCATTCATTCTTTATATTACTAGGATTCCATCATGAAATATGCATTCAGAGATGTGAGATGAGTTAAATAATAGAGCAACGAAGTGAAACAGATTTTACAGACTCCATTGATAATTATACTTACATTTCCATAGACCACTTGTTTTTCAGCATGTTAAGTTTAACATAGCGAAACTAACAAGAAAACTGTTATTTGATGTGTAGCAAAAAGTAAATTTCAATCTTTGGTTCTATGTAATTTGAAATTATGAGAACTGCTCCCTCCTCCATTTTCATCTTCCTCTCCTTGCATATTCACAACAGGTGTGCTCCATCTCATCCTTGGGACTGAGTGACATGCACTTCCTTTCTAAACTTTCCCAACCCACCCCTTTTTCCTCTCCAGGAAGGAACTAATAGTTGCAAGAACTAGGGTAATTCCATGTACTGTTATATGTGAGTAAAGCCAAACTTTCGCCTCCTGAGAATAAGTACTGGCTAGCAAATCTGTCACAGAATTTTATAGTTTTCTCAAGTGAATTTACCGTTCATCATCATTAAATTATTTTGTAATATTTGCTAATAAGTAGGGATAGGGAAAATGTGGTATTTTATGCTTGATTAGGGTGTTTCTGTGGTATTTTTTCCTCCCCTCTTCCTCCTTCTCTTCCTCTCCATCCTCCTTTTCCTTCAAAATTACCCTTTATCTTGTATCACTTGCTTTCAGTTCACTTTCATGAAATAATTGCCCATTTTTCCTCGTACTGTTTGTCATTCACTTTCTACTTACGACATTTGTCATATTCTGGAGAGTCAAAATATTGACATAATCAAACAAATTTTATACTCCATATTCTAATAGCTGGTGTTTCGGATCAATATGCACTTAAAACCCACGAAATATGTGCCAAAACTCCTCGAAATATGCAGTTAAAATATGCTCTTACCTGCAAGTATATGCCTTTAAATATGCAGCTAAAATTCTGTAATTATATATTTCTCTTAAATTCTTTAAAATATGCATCTTACTTGGGAAAATTAATGAATAAGCATCAAATATTTTCAATAATGGCTACAATTCAATGAATAAAATGAAGTATAACATAGGTACTTATACGATAAGTTTGGTAAATTCTGAAAATTAGTTTGTTTGAACTTCCAACATTTTTTCCATATTGTCTACATAAAAATTTTTCCTGTGGTCAGATAATAACATTTTCAATCATGAAAATGATCGTTCAACATCACATGACACTACAGGAAAAAAATTTAAGAGCGGTGACATCAGACGACATGAAATCATCGAGATTCTCAGAGCGTTTCTATGAAGAACTGCAACCATTTTTCTCCTAAGTCTCTCACTGATCGGACCTGGCCATCTCTTGCTCTGTGTCTTGAGTCCTTCTCTGATTGCCACTGTCTTCATAACTTCGATGTTACGAGGCTCAAGTTTCTCAGTTAGGTCTGAAAGGCCACCCAAGTGCGCTTGAATGAGTGTAACACACTGGAATTCTTCAGGACGTCCTTGGCTTTTGCTATGGCAAAATTTTCGCTATCTTCAAAGCCCTTTAGGACCTGGAACTAGAAAGTAGTAATCTAGTGAATGTTGGTTTCAAGCTGAAAACTGCTGTGCAGATAAATAAGCTTAATACTGGAATTTTATGTTGTATTCGTTTTCTTAGCTTATTCAGTTTATCCAGAACTACATACGCATCCATACCTCTTCAACGTTTCTGTGGTTGTCTGCATAATAGCAGCTGAAATCCACGTTCCCCACCTTGTCAAGACGGGTTCAGGTGGCAGGAGGACAGTCAGGGTAAGCAGTCTTGAAAGCTCTCACTTGACTTGGTTCCTTGATGAAAACCTTCTTTGCCGAAAATATAAGGCTGTTGACCTCTAGCAGTCTGGCTCTGGCCTCTTCAGTGACTCGATGGATGCAATGAGCCAGACATGTGAGGTGAATAATTTTAGGGTAAAACAACCAGAAACACTCTGCGCCCCGCCCCCACCTCCCCCCTGGGGTCCCACAGTCCTTTTGTGGGTATGTGTGTGGCGCGCACGGGGCCCCGAGCTATTGCAGTCTCCTTTCCTTTCCTTTCCTTTCCTTTCCAGGCTACATTACCATCCCTGTTCCACTCCCTCCCTATCCTTGCTCCTTTGTCCCTGCCCCCTCTTTTCCCTCTTAGTGGACTTCTTTATGTCAACCTGGCTATACTCCTGGCTTTGTTTTGGTCTGGGCTATTGTTTAGTTTGCTGTTTCCATCTCCTTTTCAGCATTTTTGGTCCCCTTGGGGTTTGATCTCCATTTCCAAAATTTTCCGTTCAGTGTGAGCCATTTGGAGATGAACTCCCTACGTAGCTTCCATGGTGCAGATTTCTCTCCACCTCCCCTCCCCTTTCCTTTTACGCCCTGGCCCCCCTCTTGCTAGGTCACCAGCACGGTAGCCAGTCTGTGTGGTTGGGCTGTCAAGTACCCACTTAGCCGAGCCCCCTGAAACCACAGGGATCACACTACTAGTACCTGAGCTGTTAACACCTCGTGTATGCCCAGGAGTCAATGCTCATCGTTTTGGGGCGCCAGAACTCCCAGCAATGGGCGCTGTGCCAGACGGCTCTTGCTGTGGCTGGGTGGTGCCCACGGGGCGAGCCCCTGATCGGAGTGGGTGGTACTAGGGCAGACGTCTTGCGCATGAAGCGACAAAAGCTTCACCATCCTGGCCATTCTATGGCCATCTCTAAGAGTGGTAGCAGACATGACACTCCTCCTTCTGATCCTTCGGCCTGCCCCTCCCTGGCCACCCCCTGGGAGGAGGGTCAAGCTCACCGGGTTGGACTGAAACCTTTCCCTTGGTACCTGGTTTGTACCAGGGCGGATGGCAGTAGTTTTGCCACGACCAAGCTTTTGTTTTTCGTGGAGATTATTGAAGATAAGTATGAAGAAGTTGAATTGATAGGGTATTATTTTCCACTGAGATTTCCTTCTGCAAACTGATGAGGAGCTCCGTACGAGGAGTTCGTTTTATCTGCCATGTGCAGCGAGGCCCTCCAAACAATCTCATCGCTATGGGCGCCTTTATCCAGGCCTTTGAGGGGGATGTCCTCCCAGAGAAGGTCAAGGTAATGGTGTATCGGTGTGATGTAAAACCTTATATTCGGCTTCCAATGAGGTGCTTTAAATGCTTACGGTTTGGGCACACGTCTTCCTGCTGCACCACTGATCCCCTCTGTGGTGACTCCATGCTCCCCCGCCAATGTGTGTAAATTGTAATGGACAGCATTCTCCACGCTCGCCTACATGCCCAGTTTTTGTGAAAGAAAGAAGGATTCAAGAGTACAAAACCTTAGATTAGCTCACCTACACTGAGGCTCGTCAGAAATATGACCAGCTCCATCCCGTGTCTATGACTTCTACTTTTGCTTCAATTACGCCCATTCCCCCTCCTACCCCCTCCTCTTCACAGCCCACCCCCTTTGCCCCATGCCTTCAGCCTCCTCCTCCTCCTCCTCCCCCCTTTCCCAGTTCCCCTCCCCCTCAGTACCCACACCCACCCCTTTGGGTGCTGCTCCCCCTCCCCCACTGGAGAAGTGCTCCCCTCCTTCAGCAGCCGCTGGTAGTGGAGCTCCCTCCCGGAACTCCTCTTGTTGCCACCCCCCTGAAAGGCAATCTACTGCTCCACATCAGCAGCGTGATCCGCAGCCAGTGGGCGCCGAGATTGCCCAGTGTAATTCCATGTGTGCCCTTGCTGAAGTCTGCCCTTCTCGTCCTTCCCAAGAGAATAAGCAGGAACAAGGGTAAGGCCCCTCTGGTACCCCCCTGAGGTGCAGCCTTCCCCTCCTACAGTCAGTGAACCAACAGAGTCTGACCCCATCTGCGTGTATATTACCCCATCCTTATCGGTGACGGATAGCGACTCGGTGGCGTGACCGACTCCGGACCATACACTTCCACTTTGGACTCCGGATTGAGAATCCTCCAGTGGAATTGTAGTGGATATTTGCTTCCCCTTCTTTCCTTCTACTCTGCTGCTTGTATTGCACTCCAGGAGACCCATTTTGTCAGTTCTTACTCACCCGCCCTTCGTGGGTTCCACACTTTCTGTCGGAACCAAATTGGCCCCTTGCGGGCTTCTGGTGGTGTTTGCGCCTTAGTCCGCAAGGACATTTCAGGTGGGTTCCCCTCCATACCACTCTGGAAGCCATTGCTCTCAGGGTCCATCTGGCCACTCCAATCACAATCTGTAAAACCCACATCCCATGCCCTCACCACCCTTCCTCAACAACTCCCTTCTCCCTTCCTGTTATTAGGGGACTTAAATGCCCACAACCCTCTTTGGGGTAGTCATACGACTACTGCCCTAGGCAGGACAGTTGAAGCTGTTCTGACAGGGCTTGACCTCTGTTTACTAAACACAGGCACTCCCACACACTTTAGTGTGGCACATGGCACTTTCTCAACCATTGACCTCTCCATCTGCAATCCCGGCCTTCTTCCCTCCATTCAATGGGGCGTCCACAATGACTTATGTGACAGCGACCATTTACCCGATTGTTTTGACCTACCTTCAGTGTCTCTCACTCCGTCACTCTCCCAGGTGGGTCATATGTAAAGCTGATTGGGGTGCCTTCTCCTCTGCTCCCGCCCCCCTTGTAATGCCACATGCCAGCGTTGATGAGTGTACTCAGACTTGGACTGCCGCCAACCTTTCAGCAGCTGTTTTCAGGAATCACTTCTTCCTCAGGTTCCCCTGCCAGAAGACAGTCCCTTGGTGGACTCCGGAAATTGCTGCAGCCATAAAAGACTGCCGCTGTGCTCTTCAACACTTCAAGTGGCACCATTCTACTGCTCTTCTGGTCTTTAAATGACTCCACGCTTGGGCCCGCCACCTAATAAAATTTCAGAAACGGATTTGCTGGGAATGATATGTAGCTGCCATTGGACCACACACCCCTTCTTCACAAGTCTGGGCGAAACTCAGGCGTATTTTTGGCCACTGTCCTCCCACTGGGATTGCAGGAATTTTCTGTGCATGGTGTTGTCCTTACCAATCCGGACTTTGTAGCAGAAAATTTCGCACAACACTTTGCTCAAGCTTCAGCATCGGCTCAGTATCCAGTTCCTTCTCCTGAAAGAGCGTTCAGAACGACTGCCTTTGTTTTTTGTTTCTCACTGCTCGGAGCCATATAATGCCCCATTCAGCGAGTGGGAATTTGCCAGCGCCCTCGCCCTTTGTCCTGACACAGCTTCTGGACCAGAGCGGATACATAACCAAATGCTCCAACACTTATCGGTGGCTGGCCACCATCATATACTGACTCTCTTCAACCGTCTGTGGAGTGAGGGAGTCTTTCCTACCCAGTGGCAGGAAAGCATTGTTGTCCCGGTGTTGAAGCCAGGGAAGCTGCCTCTTCAGTTGGATAGCTACCATCCAATTAGCCTTACTAACACCTTCTGCAAGCTCCTAGAATGCATGGTGAGTCGGTGGCCGTTTCGGATCCTAGAATCCCGCAACCTTTTGTCATTGACTCAAAGTGGTTTTCGCTGTGGCCGCTCTACGGTGGATAACTTGGTCCACCTGGAGTCTGCTATCCGGTCGGCTTTTGCCCATCCGTGGCGCTTTGCCCGGTTTTATCCGTAACTTCCTTTCTTGTCGCTCTTTTCGGGTCCAAGTTGGCTCCTCCTACAGCTCTCCCCACCTGCAAGAAAATGGGGTTCCACAGGGTTCCGTGCCGAGCATCCCTCTTTCTCATAGCCATTAATGGTCTGGTGACAGCTCTTGGGCCGACAGTGTTCCCCTCTTTGTATGCTGACGATTTTTGTATCTAACTTGCCTCCCCTGTAACGGGCACTGCAGAATGCCGTCTACAGGGGGCAATCTGTCGGGCACACTCATGGGTTCTCTCCCATGGCTTTCAGTTTTCGGTGGCCAAGACTTGTGTCATGCATTTCTACCGTCGCTGTACAGTCCGTCCCCGTCCGGAACTTTTCCTTGATGGCCAGCCCCTCGAGGTGGTGGACGCCCATCACTTCTTGGGTCTGGTCTTCGATGCCCGATTGACATGGTTCCCTCATCTTCGCCAGCTGCAGAGGACATGCTGGTCCGATCTCAGTGTTCTTAGGTGTCTGTGCAATACCTCCTGGGGTGCAGATCGCTGTGTTCTCCTGCGATTGTGTCAAGTGTTGGTACAATCTCATTTCGATTATGGAAGTCCTGTGTCTATGGTTCTGGGTCACCTTCGACACTGCAGATACTAGACCCCATCCACTACTGTGGGTTCCAACTTGCGACTGGTGCCTTCCGGACTAGCCCCGTACTTAGCCTTCTCGCAGAGGCGGGGATCCAACACTGTGAGTTTTATGCCAGCAGCAGCTGATATCTTATGTGATCCGCATTAGCTGTACCCCAAAGCACCCTAATTATGGTCTCCTTTATTCAGACATGGAGTTCACCCTGCCGCAGTGGCGGCCAGGATGTGGGCCTACCATGGCTGTCCGCATTCAGTAGCTCTTTTCTGAGCTCCAGCAATTGCCTTTACTGCCTTTCTTCTCCGCTCACCCACTTACCCCTCTGTGGTGTGTCTCTCGGCCGCAGCTCGTCTTGATCTCTCATTTGATTCAAAGGATTCTGTCCCTCCTATGGCTCTTCACCACCAGTTTTCCTGTCTCCTCAGTTCTTTTCAGGGTTCAGAAGTGATCTATACTGATGAATCCATGGTTGCTGGCTGCACTGGTTTTGCTTACGCTTATGCGCAACGCACAGAACTTCGTTCCTTGCCAGATGGCTGTAGTGTTTTTACTGCAGAATTGGTAGCCATCTTGTGTGCACTGGACCATATCCGCCCCTGCTCGGGGCTATCCTGTAGTGACTCATTGAGCGGTCTGTGCGCTATCGGCCAGTGCTTCCGTTGCCACCCATTGGTCATTGCTATCCAGGACTCCCTTTCTCTCCTCGCTCAAGGTGGATGCTCAGTGGTTTTCATTTGGACCCCAGGCCATGTTGGGATTCCTGGCAATGAATTTGCCGATCAATTTTGGCATTAGGTTTTGGGCCTTTGGGATGCAGAATGGATCACTCTTTCTTCGCCGAACAAGCTCAGGGCAATTAAGGATTCTACAACTCCATGGCGGTCCTCCTTATGGGCTTCTCGTAAGGCCTCTGTCGTCCTATGATGGTCCACATTGGCCAGACTTTTTTGACTCACAGTTATCTCCTCCGTCATGAGGACGCTCCTCTCTGTCGTGGATCGATATTGACTGTGGCTCACATCTTATTGGACTGCCGTAACTTAGCCACCCTACGACGGACTTTTAGCTTTCCAGACTCGCTACCCCTGGTGTTGGCTGACAATGCCTCACCGGAGGATCTCGTTTTAAGTTTTATTCGTGATGGGGGTTTTTATTGCTTTATTTAAGGGAGAGACCTTCCACCTTATTGGTGAGTGGAGGGGTGGCAGGCCCTCTTCCTCCCCCCTTCGCCCTGACTGGATTGGCTTCAACTGAGCTTGGTGGTTCTCCCCGGCCCTCCGCCTTCCCACTTCTTTCTTTACGAGGTCTGTTACGCCTTGAGCATCTCTCTTGTCTCCTGTGCTTTTTCCTTCCCACCCCTGTGATTAGTCACTTTCTTTCCCTCACCTCTTCTTCCACCCTTTTCCTTCCTTCCATGTCGTTAGTTTATCATTTTATGGACATTGTAGTTCCCTCTCCTAATGTAGGATTTTATCGGTTTTAGTTAATCTAAGGTCAGAGGGACTGACGACCGCATAGTTTGGTCCCTTCTCCACCCAACCAACCAACCACTCTGTGCCCTTCAGCATGTATGCGGCACTATCCATCACAATGGCCAAAACCTTGTTCTCCTCACATTTCTGATCTTCACTTCTCCATAGCACGCCTAAAGAAAATCAAAGGATTTTACAAATTCTTTTATTATTGGCTTGGGGCATGATGTGAAAAACTAATTATTGGCTCAGGATATGATATGAAAAACTGCACTCTTATATTACCTATAATTTATTGTAAACTATTCAGTGTTGCCAAAACTTAAACAATGCTTCGTGCACTGTGCATGCAGTCGTGGTGTGTGGCGTTCGTTCCACTTCCTTGCACAGTATGAGGTGTCCTCGCCCAGCCTTATCAGCAGAGTGTTTTCCTACTATGACGTGCACCATATACCAGCCGCAAGAATCAGTGGTTTCGTCAGCAGATAGCCAGACTGTCTTCCAGGTGGTGTATTCGAATAAATTCACTGAAGTGCACTTTAACAATTATGGATTTGTCCTAGCAAAACTCCAGTCACACTTCCTCTTTCTGAATTATTGTTTGGCACATGCTATCCCACCTAATCAGATTACCATTATAACTGGCATCTGCAAGAATGTACATTCTACAATTCCATCAGTTCCTCACTCTCACCAGTCTGGTCCTTCATAATCATAGAACGCAAACTCAAACTATACTTGACAGCCTCTACTCTTTTGCAAAATCTTTTTACTCTGTGACCACAATTTTCTGAATGCCATCATTGCAATAGGAACTCTTGCCCTTTGAAAACTGGAACAGCATTCCCATTATCATCTGAGGAAGCTGTTCTGCT
This sequence comes from Schistocerca serialis cubense, assembly GCF_023864345.2. NCBI lineage: Eukaryota > Metazoa > Arthropoda > Insecta > Orthoptera > Acrididae > Schistocerca > Schistocerca serialis. The sequence continues at coordinate 296,009,711 of NC_064639.1, forward strand.
ACTCTTGTCTTTAGCCCTCTTAGAATTACCTATATTCAAATAAGAGCCTACCTTTTTTGATCCCAGCCCCCCCCCCCCCCCTCCTTTACTGTCAACCCTTCACAGCTCCTGGATCATGTGTTTCTGACTTACTGTCCTCCACATAACCAAAAAATTCCTCCACCCTCCATGAAAAACACTGCTCCTGAGTACCAGTCCCAAAATACTGTTTCCAATCTTTCTGCCAAAACTGTGACCCTGGCAGAAGTCTCAGTACTTGCTAAAATCCTCACCTTAGCTCAAAACCTAAGTTCAGCCATTTTGGACTTGTGAAGAATCTTTACATGTTTTCTGCAGTGAAAGCATTTCTTTGCCATGCACCCCATTGACAACAGCCAACTGCCTCCAAGAGAGATCTGCGTCCTCTTCCACACAGTCATCCCTTGGTACAACCTTTCAGAAATTCTTCATTTCCGACCTGGCCTCGCTTTCGTTTCCTAACTGCCTCCCCATTGAGTTTATCATTACTCCTACAAAACGCACAGCTATCCGTAACCTGAAAACCAATCCAGACCTATCAGCCTTCCCACAGACGATGGCTTCACCCAGTGATCATGAATCATAGAGAATAAATGGCTGAAGATCTCCACCACCTTTTCGACATCTTATGATCCCTTCCCATAAGTCTAACAGGACCCTGGCAGCTCCTCAATCCTGTAAGTCCACCACAAATCCTGACACTTGACTGCATCTCCTTCCTCACACCAGCAATGCTCCACATTCCTATCTTTTACCCAGGCCCAGTAAACCTAGTCATACAGGTCTGATCATCCTGTTGTAACTGGATACAATGCTCACACAGAACAAACTACTGTCTTTGGAATACTACCCTTCCCAACATCCTGATGCCGAACCCAGTACCTCCTTCCTAATCCTCTTAGTCTACCACACCCTGACACAAAATTTTTCACCTTTGAAGGCCAAATCTATAAATAAACCTGTGCATGGCACCATCCAGTGCCAACTTATTTATGGACCATTTGGAAGAATCCTTCCTATCCAGTCAGAACTAAAACCCCTTGTCTGATTCAGTTCCTGGGTTACATTTTCTTGATACTGACTCATGACAAGAACAACCTTTGCTTTTTCCACAATAACCTCAACACTGACTACCAAATCCACTTCACCTGGTTCTTCTTAACTCCATGAGCCATCTCCTTAGAGGGCATCTCCACTTCTCAGATGGCTCTATAATTATATCTGTTCATATGAAGTGCACCAACCACCTATACAGAACCTCCACTTTGACAACTGGTAAGCAAAGTCTCTACCATACAGTGTCATCACCTGTGGGTGCTGCATCTGCAGTGGAAAGCAGAAGCTTTCGAAATATACAGATCCTTTATTGACAGACAATATCCTACCCACCTGTGCCACCAGCCGGCCATTATGGCCGAGCAGTTCTAGGCACTTCAGTCTGGAACCACGTGACCGCTACAATCGCAGTTTCAAATCCTACTTCAGTTATGAATGTGTGTGACGTCCTTGGGTTAGTTAGGTCTAAGTAGTTCTAAGTTCTAGGGGACTGATGACCTTAGATGTTAAGTCCCATAGTGCTCAGAGCCATTTGAACCTGTGCCACCTCTTCCTCTGACAATAATACACCTGATAACCAGCCAACAACCAAGACTTCTCTGATCACCCAGTATCACCCTGGCCTTAAAAAGCTCAGCCATATCTTTCACCAGAGCTACGTCTACCTCTCCTCATGCCCTGAGATGAGGGAAACCCAAAATCCTAGCCACATCACCCAAAGTAGTCTCCTGTCCCCCACCCAATTTACAGAATATCCTTTTCCATTGCTATTCCAGTGCTGCTCCCAATCCTGCACCCCACAGATCATTCACTTGTAATCAGTTCAGATGCAAGATCTCTCCCATACACCCACTCACCACGTCCTGCCGTAGTCCAGTCACAGGCATTTCCTACCCAATAAAAGGAAGGGCCATGTGTGAAAGCAGCCACGTTATATATCAGTTCTGTTGCAACTGGTGTAGAACAATCTTTGTGGGCATGACAAGTAACCAACGGACTACTCAGATGAATGGCCATTCCCAAACTGTGTCCTCCCCCCCCCCCCCCCCCTCCTGTGGGTCCAGGGGTTAGAATAAGCCCAAGGTATTCCTGCCTGTCGTAAGAGGTGACTAAAAAGAGTTTCACATGTTTCGGCCTTTATGTCATGGTCCCCTGTAGGGTTTGGCCTCCATTCTTCAAAATTTTGCCAAAGAGTGAGCCAATTGGGGAAGGGCGCCTTACAAGGTGCATTGTGTCCATCGTGCACTGAGATCTTTAGCCCACTTTCTCATTGTCGCATTGCAGTCCTGCCCATTCTCCATCTCTTGGCCAAGGATAGCATCCTGGGCACATTTTCCACCATGCACTATGCAGTGTCGATTTCTGCGTCGACAGTGACTATGGACTTCTTTGCACCAGATATCCAGCACAGTAGCCAGTCCGTTGTGATGGGGCCGCCATATACCCTGTTGGTTGTAGTCCCCTGATCACACAGGGATCGCTCTGCTGATGTCTGCGCCATTGGCTCCCCATGTATGCCAAGGGGTAGATGCCCATCCAGCTGGGGCATCAGGACTCCCGGCAATGGCCATCCTGCCAGGTGGCTTTTGCTGCGGCTGGGTGGCACCCATGGGGAGGGCCCCTGGTTGGAGTGGGTGGAATCAGGACGGATGACACGTGATGAAGCATAGTCTATCATCTCTTGCTGGTGGTCAAACACCAGTAGTCTCTAAAGTGACCATGAGCTCAATTCAATGCACAGAAGTACGGCCCCAAATCATTACCCTCCCTGGCCACACCATAGGAGGAATGTCAGGCTAAGGATGGCAGTGTATCTTATTTGCCCCAGTACCTTGTATGTTCGAGAGCTGATGGGGAATCTTTCATGACAATGAAGCCTCAGTTTTTTGTTGAGCATTTAGAGGACAAGTTCGGGGAGGTGGAGGGCTTGTCCAGAATGAGATCTGGGTCAGTCTTGATCAAAACAGCATTCTCCGCCCAGTCACGGGAGTTACTCGCTTGTGACAAGCTGAGGGATGTTTCTGTAACCATCATGCCCCATAAGAGCTTAAATATGGTCCAGGGCATCATATTTCACAGAGACCTTCTTCTGCAGTCCGACGATGAGCTGCATGCCAATTTTGAGTGGCAAGGTGTACATTTCATCCAGCGTGTCCACCAGGGGCCGAAGGATAATCAGGTTGCCACCGGTGCCTTCACCTTGGACTTTGAGGGTGATACATTGCCCGAGATGGTCAAGGTGATGGTCTACCAGTGTGATGTAAAGCCCTATATCCCTCCCTCAATGTGGTGCTTAAGTGCTGGAAGTTTGGCCATATGTGTCTTCCCACTGTACTTATAGTGCCACATGCCAAGATTGCGGACGCCCATCACATCCCAATACTCCATGTGCCCCCCTCCCATCTGTGTCAACTGCCTTGCTCACCTGATTGCAGGATTCTCCAGAAAGAAAGGAAAATCATGGAGTACAAGACCCTAGACCGACTGACCTACACTGAGGCTAAGAGAAAATTTAGCCTGCATCCTGTGCATATGACATCGTCTTACGCTGCCGCTACAACAGTTCTGGCACAATCATCTCCACCAACCCAAGTCACCTCTTAGATCCAGAAGACTGCACCTGCCACCTTGATGGTGGTTGGGCATTTCCCTCCCTGTTGCTCCTGCACCACCTACTTTGGGAGCAACACCCCCCCAACCATCGGAGATGTCCATCCCCACATCTAAGCTGGAGAAGCGTAATTCGTCTTCAGCTTCTCTCACTAGGAAGGGGTCCCTTGATTCACTCCCTTCCCAGGTTTCTTCTAGTGGGAAAGAAGACACCTGCCAGTGGCTGAAGAACCCAAAAGCAGCTGGTCGTAGGGCTTCACACTCATCCTCAGTCCCGGAGACAGAACCAGTGAAGTCCTCCTAGTGAGGGAAACCCAAGGAGCAGCGAGGGAAATCCAAAAAGAAAACCCCTAAGACCAAGGAAATTGCGGTAGCATCCACACCACCGCTACCTACAAGGTCTGCGGCTGAGGGTAGGGTGGAGATTTTGGCGTCTGCTGAGGACCTAGATCTCACCAGACCCTCAGACACAATGGACAGAGACTGCTCAGGCAATAAATCGGTGGCAGCAGGTGACTCTGAGGCGTAAACTGCCTCATTGACTGTTCTGTGCCTTCCCAGTCTCACGATGTCATCCTCCAGTGGAATTGCAGCTGTTTTTTTTCACCACCTGGCTGAGCTACAGCAATGTTAAGCTTTACACCTGCTATCTGCATTGCCCTCCAGGAAACCTGGTTCCCAGCAATGCGGACCCCTGCCCTCTGTGGCTATAAGGGATGTTACAGGAGCCATAGCGACTATAATCGAGTGTCAGGTGGAGTTTGCGTTTATGTCCTAAACTCGATCTTTAGTGAACATGTGCCCCTTCAAACCCCTCTTGAAGCTGAGGCTGTCAGAAATAGGATGATGCAGGAAATAACTGTCTGCAATGTATATCTTCCTCCAGATGGTGCAGTACCCCTGAATGTATTAGCTGCACTGATTGATCAACTCCCTAAACCTTTCCTACTCCTGGGAGATTTTAAAGCCCATAACCCGTTGTGGGGTGGTACCATGCTTACTGGCCAAGGCAGAGATGTTGAAACTTTACTGTCGCAATTTGACCTCTGCCTCTTAAATACTGGGGCTGCCACACATTTCAGTGGGGCTCATGGTAGATACTTGGCCATTGATTTATCAATTTGCAGCCCAGGACTTAACAAGGCGGACTGGGGAACTTTCACCTCTGCTGTCACCGCTGAATCTTCCCCACACGGTGAATCTTCCCCACGCGGTAACGTCGATGTGATGGTTGAGCAGATGACTAGCAAAATTGTTTCTGCGGCAAAAAATGTGATCCCTCACTCTTTAGGGTGCCTGAGGTGTAAGGCAGTCCCTTGGTGGTCGCCGGAAGTCGCTGAAGCAATTCAAGAGCGTCAGTGAGCCCTACAAGTGGCATAAGCAGCACCCTTCCGTGGAGCACCTCATAGCCTTTAAACGGCTCTGTGCCCGTGTTTGCTACCTTATCAAACAATGGAAGGAGGAGTGTTTGGAGACATACGTCTCCACCATTGGGTGCCACGCGTCACCTTTCCAAGTCTGGGTAAAGATCAAACATCTTCTCGGGTACCAGGCCTCAACAGCAGTCCCTGGTGTTACCATAAATGGCGAGTTATGTACTAACACAAATGTGATTAACAAGCACTTTGCTCGAGCCTCTACATCAGAGAATTACCCCCCAGCCTTCGCACACTCTAACAGTGGCTGGAAGAGAAAGTCCTCTCGTTCACTACACGCTGCAGTGAATCCTATAACGCCCCATTTACAGAGTGGGAGCTCCTCAGTGCCCTTGCACATTGCCCCGACACAGCTTCTGGGCCTGATCGCATCCACAGCCTGATGATTAAACCTCTCTCATCTGACTACAAGCGACACCTTCTCATCGTCTTCAACCAGATCTGGTGCGATGGCGTCTTTCCATCACAATGGCGGGAGAGCACCACCATTCAGGTGCTCAAACCTGGTAAAAACCCACTTGATGTGGATAACTATTGCCCCATCATCCTCATCAACGTTCTTTGTAAGCTGCTGGAACGTATGGTATGTTGGCAGTTGGGTTGGGTCCTGGAGCCACGGGGCTTGATGGCCCCATGTCAGTGCGGCTTCCACCAGGGTCGCTCTACCACTGACGATCTGGTGTCCGTCAAGTCTGCCATCCAAACAGCCTTTTCCAGGCGGCAACACCTGATTACCGTCTTTTTTTGCTTACGTAAAGCATGCGACTCTACATGGCAACATCATATCCTTGCATCATTGTACGAATGGGGTCTCTGGGGACCACTCCCCATTTTTATCCAAAACTTCCTGTCGCTCTGTACTTTCCATATCCAAGTTGGTGACTCCCATAGTTCCATCCATATCCAGGAGAATGGATTCCTGCAGGGCTCTGTATTGAGTGTCTCTCTATTTTTAGTGGCCATTAACGGTCAAGCAGCAGCTGTCAGGCCCTCCGTCTCACCCTCTTTGTATGCAGACGTCTTCTGCATTTCGTACTGCTGCTCCAGTACTGTTGTTGCTGAGCGGCGCCTCCAGAGAGCCATCCACAAAGCGCAGTCTGGGCTCTAGCCCACGGCTTCCAGGTTTCAGCCGCAAAGTCATGTGTCATGCACTTCTGTCGGCATTGTACCGTTCATCCAGAACCCGCACTTTACCTTATTGACAATCCAGTGATTGTAGTGGAGACATATCAATTCCTAGGACTGGTTTTCGACGCTTGATTGACTTGGCTCCCACATCTTCGTCAGCTTAAGCAAAAGTGCTGGAAGAACGGAAGAACCTCAATGCCCTCCATTGCCTGAGCAACACCAATTGGGGTGCAGATCACTGTATGCTGCTGCAGCTCTACAGAGCCCTTGTCCACTCCCGAATTGACTATGGGAGTGTGGTTTATGGTTTGGCAACGCCTTCAGCATTGTATTTACTCGACCCTGTGCAGCACTTTGGGGTTCGATTAGTGACAGGAGCTTTTAGGACAAGTCCGGTGACCAATGTACTGGTGGAGGCTGGTGTCCCTCCACTGCAGATCAGACGTGCAAAACTGCTCGCCAGTTATGCAGCACGAATTCATAGTTCCTCTGAGCATCCGAATTACCGTCTCCTTTTCCCGTCCACGGCAGTCCATCTCCCAGATTGGCGGCCCAGATCGGGGCTAACGATTACGGTTCGCATGCAGTCCCTTCTCTCTGAACTGGATTCCTTCCCTTTACCACCTCTACTTGTGGTCTGTTCACGTATGCCTCCATGGTGTACGCCTCGGCTGCAGCTTTGTCTGGAACTTTTACATGGCCCTAAAGACCCCGTTAACCCTGCCACTCTCTGCTGTCACTTCCTCTCGATTCTTGATGTGTTCCGGGGCTCGGAAGTGGTTTACACCGACGGCTCAATGGCTGATGGTCACGTAGACTTCGCATTTGTTCATGGAGGACATATTGAGCAGCACTCCTTGCCACTTGGCTGCAGTGTTTTCACTGCAGAGCTGGCGGCCATATCTCGTGTTCTTGAGTACATCCGCTCATGCCCCGGTGAGTCATTTCTCCTGTGTACTGACTCATTGAGCATCCTACAAGCTATCAGCCAATGCTACCCTCACCACCGTCTGGTAGCGTCCATTCAGGAGTCCATCTACACCCTGGAACAGTCCCGCCATTCAGAGGTGTTTGTGTGGACCCCAGGATATGTCGGAATCACCAGCAACGAACTTGCCGACAGGCTGGCCAAACAGGTGACGCAGAAACCGCTTCTGGAGATAGGCATCTCCGAAGCTGACTTGCATTCTGTCTTACACCGCAGGGTTTGCCGGCTTTGGGAGATGGAATGGCATAACAGCACGCACAACAAACTGTGTGTCATTAAGGAGACTATGAATGTGTGGAAGTCTTCCATGCAGGCGTCTCACAGGGAATCAGTTGTCCTCTGCTGGCTCCGTATTGGCCAAACGTTGCTAATGCAGGGTTACCTACTCGAACTCACCTCAGTGTCGTGGCTCCCAAATGACTGTCATCCACCTCTTGCTGGACTGCCCACTTTTAGCCGCTCTGCAGCAGACTTTTAACTTTCCCAGCATCCTGCCTTTGGTGTTGGGCGACAATGCCTCCACAGCAGCTTTAGTTTTATGTTTTATCCATGTATGTAGTTTTTAGTGCATGTCCTTTGTCCCTCTGTGTCCTCCACCCTAGTGCTTTTAGACTCTTTGTATTTTGTGTTATTTGTTTTGTCCATTTTATTCTCACACTTGTGGCATTGTTTTATTAGGAACAAGGGACCAATGACCTCGTAGTTTGGTCCCTTCTCCCACCTTTAAACCAACCAACCAACCAAACTGTGGCCAACTGCAAACTTGATCATCCATTTGCTGAACATGCTGTATATCACAACACAAATGACTTCAGCAGCTGTTTCACAGAATGAGCCATTTGGTTACTCCCATTCAGCACTAGTTTCTCTGAACCATACAGTGGAAATCGTCTCTGTAGTATATCCTGCACCTTCTCAATCCCCCTGGCCTAAACCTCTGCTAATCTGTTTCCTACTGCATCACCTTACATTTTCTAGGCTGGACTGCATACAGCAAACAAACCTGATGGGAGAAGCTATATGTGGGTGGTGGGGGTAAGGATGAGACTGGGGCAGGGAAGGGAAGGGATAGCAGGATAGAGTTGGGGAAGGTGTAATGATGCTTGTGGGATTGTCCAGGGATGTGGTGAGTACAGGATAGGGTTGTTAGTTGCAGTAGTGCAGTAGGGAGGTTTGTCGGTGAGCGGAAGTGGGTAGGGACAGATCGGAAAAGGACAGAAGTAGAGGAGGGAAGACAAGTATGTACATTGATCAAATAGAAGGCTGTTTAGTGCTGGAGTGGGAGGAGAGAAGGGACTAGTGAGGTGAAGGTCAGGGGCTAGTGAAGGTTGAGGCCAGGAGGTTATGGGAATGTGTAATATATTGCAGGGAGATTTCCCACCTGTGTAATACAGTAAAGCTGTTGTTAGTAGGAAGGTTCCAGATGGTGTAGACTGTGAAACAGTCATTTAAGTGACATACATTGTGTTGGGCAACATGTTCAGCAATTGGGTGGTCCAGTTGTCAGTGGCCATTCGTGCTTGTTGATTTTTATGTCCATGTAGAGAACAGCACAGTGGTTGCAGCTTAGCAGGTACATCACATGACTGCTTTCACAGGTAGCCCTGCTTTTGATGGGATAGGTGTTGTCTGTGACCAGAGTGGAGTAGGTGGTGGTGGGAGGATGTATGGGACAGGTATTTCACTTAGATCTATTGCAGGGACATGAGTAATCAGGCATCGGGTTGGAAGGAGGGGCGGACAAAAATATTGCATAGGTTCGATGGGTGGCGGAATACTGCTGGTGGTGATGGTGGGGGATAGTGGGTAGATATTCCTCATTTCAGGGCAGAGCAAGAGTAGTCGAAACCCTGGCTTAAAGTGTGTCATCTCCTCCAGTTCTGGCTGGTACTTAGTCAGAAGGAAAGTGGTCCTTTGGTCCTTCTTGGCTTGACGGTGGATATGGTGACAGGTGGTAGGTGATTGAAGGGTGAAGGGACAAGGCATGGGAGATCTATCGCTGTGCAAGGTTGGGAAGGTAACTGCAGTCTGTGAAGGCCTCAGTGAGAACCTTGGTATGTTAGGAGAGGGACTGCTCGTCACTACAAATGCTACAGCCATGGATGGTGGCTAGGCTGTATGTGTATCACTTCTTGGTGTAGAAGGGGTAGCAGCTATCAAATCAGAAGTATTGCTGGTGGTTGGGAGGTTTGATACAGATGGAGGTACTGATATAATGATCCTTGAGATGCAGGTCAATATCGAGGAAGGTGGCTTGTTGGGTTGAGGAGGATCTGGTGAAGCGAATGGGGGATAAGGTGGTGAGGTTCTGGAGGAATGTGGATAGGGTGTCCTTACCGTCGGTCCACATCATGAAGATGTTATTAGTGAACCTGAACCAGTTAAAGGGTTTGGAATTCTAGGTGGTTAGGAAGGATTCCTTTAAATGGCCCATGATTAGGTTGGCATAGCATGGTGCCAAGTGGGTGCCTATTGCAGTACCAAGGATTTGTTTATAGGTGATGCCTTCAAAGGAGAAGTAATTGTGGATAAGGACCAGGAAGAAGGTTGTAGGTTTGGAGTGTTGGGCATTTGTAAAGGTAGTGTTCCTTAGTGACAAGGCCGTGGGCATTAGGGATGTTAGTGTAGAGAAAGGTGGCTTCAACAGTGACGAGCAGTGTGCCATGTCATAAAGGAACAGAAACTGTGCCAAGTCAGTGGAGGATATGGTGGTTTCTTTTATATAAGATGGTAGGTTGTGGGTGTTGCTCAAAGTGGACTGAGATCCTGTCATTAGGACCACAGTAACTGGCCACAGTGTTTGAGTTTATGGACTTCAGGAAGCATGTACAAGGTAAGAGTGAAAGGAGAGGTAAGGGTGTGGAGAGAGGTAGATTCAAGGGAGTGGTTCTGGGATGGGCCTAAGGATAAACAATATCAGTTTGGCTGCAGGCACGGGAGTGTGTGTTTGGTGTCTGTGTGGTTGTGTGTGTGGGCATATGTACTTTACTGCAAAAACAGCAAGAGCTGAAAAGCTAGTGTGAATATAATATCCTCTTATGTGTTTCTATGCCCCACACGTCAGTCACTTACTTTACATAGTGTTGCATCCAGGAAGTTCCGTTATTGCTATAATTTAGAAACCCTTTGTTGTTATATTTTATTCAACAAATAACTTCAATAGGCAACAGGCGAAAGACGTGCTTTGTATGTACTGCACATTTTAGTGAATTTAACTGAGATAAACTAAAGCTGCAGTGTTCTTCTTTGGGATACTAGTGTAGAAGTGTGCACAGAATCGGCTAAGCAAAAAATTCATGCAATATGCACGTTTATTTATATACATTGATTGAATCAATACCCATTTGTATTGTGATATGTTGTGAAATTTTGAACATTTATGATTGCTGCGATAAACTCTTACTGTTATTGTTAATTACAGGCTTAAACTTAATTGTACTCTTTTAAACTTTTTGAAAACAGTAAGCCTATCCTTGTTCAAAACAGTCATTCTCTGATTTTGTTGTACAGTTACGTGAGAGATGGATTATTTTTGAGAATTTCTGGATGCTTCTTATAATTTATTTTTTTTGTAAGTTAAACCAGTAGGAGTGTTTTGGATACATAGTTTATTTCATAGCAAATCAGTGTTTGTGGTTCCGCAAAAGAATATGTCACCCTGAATTTCATTGTATATCAACACAATGAAATGTGTGTTTTTGAGAATTTGTAGAAGCTACCATTTTCCTTTGCATAATCTACAACCAGGCTGTGGGGTCTCACTGCAACCAGTTGGAGTTTTCTGCCGGTGCAGGAGCATTGACCTTGGTGACTGAAGTAACTTCAGCGAGCTGTTGAGTGTGTGTTGTTTTACACCAATTCGTGTCATTGGCTGCGCGTGACCCACCTTCGTGTGAAACTATAGTTCGCTCTGTTATGTTGTCCAAAGGTTGGCTGTGGCACAGCACATGGCATTTGATTTTTGCTGATCGCTTGCCACTGCATAAGCTGGCTGGTATCACATACAGGCGGCGGCTAGCCTTGAGGTTGGCAGACTGTAGTTTGCTTGTCCGTTGTAATTGTTCATGTCGTTCTGATAACCTCGCTTAAATCTTTTGTTTATCCCATTTCCATTACCTTTTTGTACGTACTGCGTCATATATGGTTGCCATGCTTGTTGTGTAGTAACATTATTATTTACAGTTTGCTTTCTAAAGACAGGTTGAGGTGTTTATCTGCTGCTTTATGTTGCCATGGTGCCTCTTCATAAAACAGGTTAGTGGAATCCAAAACTGACAAAAAGTACTAGGAGTTGTGGTTACTAATTTTTCCCTTATGTGTAGCAGAAGTCGGCTCTTTAGTACATCCACCTGTGATATCTGATTGGTCCAATATCTGGTCTTATTTAAATACTTTTCCAAATAACCCCACAAGCTTCCATGCTTGCTGTTAAATGGAGCCAGGTTAAAGGCTTCACATCTTAATCTTTCTTGAATTGCTTCCTACCAGTACTTGTGTAAGAAAGCATGTTCAAATTGCTCTCAGCCGTGACAACATTCTGCCATTTCAGTGGCCCACAAAAGAATGTCACCTTGGCTATTGCCAACAACAAATCTTTTTGAGCTTCTGTCCAGTTAACACAGAAATACATTGTGGTACGCACTGATAAAAACTACTGGATTTATCCGCTTTCTATCTGTCGAATACATGGAAACCTGCCTATGTCTAAGCAACCCTTCACCACCGAAGATAAATGTTAAACATGCAGCATTATCTGACATCGGTGTGTTGTTACAAGTGTGCAAAGCACTGTGTAGCAATTGTGCATATGTTGCAGGGACTGCTGCAGGTAAATTACAAAATTTTACAGTCTTTACTTATGCTCGCTATTGGGCTTGTAACAAGATGTGGAGAACTATTACATGCATCAATCTTTGGCACAGGTAGTTGAATATTAGCAACCTGACCTACTTCATTTGATGATTCGGTTTCCCTTTTCTTCATGGCCTCTTCTACCATGTCTATATACTTTGCATTCCGATACTACCTTCTGCGCTAATGTACTACTTTGATCTAAGGTACCTGCTTCTGCTGTTTTCGTTATATTGTCTAAATTTTTCCTTATCTGAGTTCTTTTTCTTTTGGCACATTCAGACTCTAATTCCAAGCTTTCTGCTCTTAATGTTAACTCCTCTACTGCCAGTGGTAAACCTTCATAGTCCTTGTGTAGCTTGTTGACAGTGGTCACTTTCATTATAGTATTACACATTTGGTTTTGATTTGCTCTTATACTATTATTTATGTCCGTTATTTTCTTTAATTCACTTTCTGTGTGTTTTGCTTGTCACTAATTGAACATACCTTTTTGTTCAAAATCTCAGTACTTTCCTTAACATCAGAAATTAACTCCTGTTTTAATTGTTTCTTCATTTCCTTTAAATTTTCAGATGTCTCTGTGTGTAGACTTTCTGTCAGATCATTGAGTTTTTGTGTGACACAGTTTTGGATATCTTCCAACACCTGTTTTTGTTCTGTTTTGGAATCTGAAAACCCTTGTGACAATTCGCAACATTTTATGTTCAAGTTACTAAGCTGTTGTGTAACTGTATTGAATTTTGTAATCATAGTTGTCAGTAATTGCTGTAACAGCAAACGGGGATACTATTATCGTTGCTGTCTGCTGTACTTTGCATGGTAATATTCGGATTACCAATAATCGGTGTCCGTCCTATGTTGTCAAAATACATTGCTGTTTGAAGTTCCTCTGTTTTGTTCACAATCATCATGGTGTTGTCATAGTTTGTCCGTGTATCTGTCGTGTCATTTGTTACGTATGTGATATCTATATCTGGTTTATGTCAGCTTCATGCAAATCACCGCCATTTTGGCCGATTGCACATTCTGAATTACAATCAACAATGGGTAATTTTTGGTCAGCCATTTTGATTACCAAAAAAATTAATAAAAATCAGCAGAAAAATTTTTATGCAAATAAATCTTGCTCTTGAAACCTGCAAGTTGCTGTGAAATCGCTTTTCGATAAATTCCTGTCAATTTGTTGAAAAGTATTACAACACAAATGATTGGAATTTTCATAACGTTGGTATGATTTTTGAATCCTTTTGATCAATAAGTTTTCTACTAGGGAAATGGCGAAGGGAAAAGGAAAGAAAGCTAAATATGACAAGAGAGACGCTACTAAGTGTAAGCATGTAAGCTATTGCACAAATTTTGTAGCTTCTCTGCATAGTCAACCAGCTCACTTACGTCTCCCATTGGTGGATAAATTGGTCTTTTTAATTGTCTGCTCCTCGTTTTCATATAATAATAGCTTTTGATGCACTCATACTAATGCTATATGAAAATAGACAAAAATTAGTTTTTCTTTTACACAGTAATGACAAAATTTTTGTGTATGTGCATTTAACATACACTAGAAAAAGTCTGTTCATGTTTAGCTATGACTTTGTGCTGGAAAATCAGTCACCAACCATGTTAGGTTTGTTGGTTGATTTTGTAATAACCATACAGGGAGACAGCCCAACAGCTAACATAAAAGAGTGTGAACTGGCATGAAATTTACACAATGAGAGATAATGACATAAGTTTGTGGCGCCCTCCATTGGTAATGCCAGAATTCAGTATGGTTTTGGACCACCCTTAGGCTTGATGGCAGCTTCCACTCTCACAGGCATACTTTCAGTCATGTGCAGGAAAGTTTCTAGAGGAATGGCAGTCCATTCTTCACAGAGTGCTGCACTGAGGAGAGGTATTCACGTCGGTAGGTGAGGCCTGGCACGAAGTCGGCATTCTAAAACATCCCAGCGGTTTTCTATAGGATTCAGGTCAGGACTCTGTGCAGGCCAGACTATTACAGGGATGTTATTGTCATGTAACCACTCTGCCACAGGCCATGCATTTTGAACAGGTGCTCGATCATGTTGAAAGATTCAATCGCCATCCCCAAATTGCTCTTCAACAGTGGGAAGCAAGAAGGTGCTTAAAACATCAATGTAAGCCTGTGCTGTGATAGTACCATGCAAAACCTCGAGGGGAGCAAGCTTCCTCCATGAAAAACACGACCACGTCAGAACACCACCACCTTCGAATTTTACTGTTAGCACTACACACGCTGGCAGATGACGTTCACCGGGCATTCACCATACCCACACCCTGCCATTGGATCCCCACATTGTGTACTGTGATTCGTCACTCCACAAAATGTTTTTTGACTGTTCAATTGTCCAGTGTTTACGCTCCTTACACCAAGCGAGGTATTGTGATGGGTGGCTTATGAGCAACTGCTCGACCATGAAAACCAAGCCTAACTGTCATAGAATTGGCACTGGAACCTGAAGCAGTTTGGAATTCCTGTGTGATGGTCTGGTTAGCTGTCTGCCTATTACACATTATGACCCACTTCAATTGTCAGCGGTCTCTGTCAGTCAACAGATGAGGTCGGCCTGTATGCTTTTGTGCTGTATGTGTCTCTTCATGTTTCCATTTCACTATCAGATTGGAAATGTGGACCTAGGTATGTTTAGGAGTGTGGAAATCTCGCATACAGACATCATCTGACCATGTTTGAAGTCCATGAGTTCTGCAGAGTGCCCCATCCTGCTCTCTCACGGTGTCTAATGACTACTGAGGTTGCTGGTATGGAGCACCTGACAGTAGGTGGCAGCATAATGCACCTAATATGAAAAACAGATGTTTTTGGGGGTGTTGGTTGGTTGGTTGGTTGGGGAAGGAGGCCAGACAGCGAGGTCATCGGTCTATTCGAATTAGGGAAGGACGGGGAAGGAAGTCGGCCGTGCCCTTTGAAAGGAACCATCCTGACATTTGCCTGGAGCAATTTAGGGAAATCACGGAAAACCTAAATCAGGATGGCTGGACGCGGGATTGAACCGTCGTCCTCCCGAATGCGAGTCCAATGTCTTACCACTGCGCCACCTCGCTCGGTGTTTTTGGGGGTGTCCAGTTACTTTTGATCATAGTGTATATTTAATAAAAGTCTCTATTAAGTTATGCTGACATCATTAATTTATTTCTAATTTTCTGTGGTTGCTGATCATACAGTCCATCCACTAAATCTTGATCATCAGCACATATATATATTTTAGATGTCTTGCAGAGTGGAAAAAATTACTCCCTCTTCTTATGATTGCAGGCAAAAGTAGTGCTTGTAAACAAATATTGACGTAACAAATAAAAACATTCTTGCGGCTACGATAACTCTTAATATATATATATTTTCTTGCATTTTTTTATCACACATAGCACTTACTACACACATTGTTGATGCACGAGTAAAAATTACATGTCCTTTTTGTGTGAGATCTAAAATTATAAGTCCTCTAAAGCGAGATTGAAACAAAAGTTGTTAAACAATTGAATATTCTTCTGACATTGCTCTTTTGTGACAAAGATGGTTTTAAAAGCCTATCTTTGCTGTCATCTGTGGCAATGTGCACATTTCTTATTACTAATGAAGAAAAGAAAACATTCACATAAATAAATATTGGGAGCTAGTTGTTGAGGTACACAATTGCACCTGAAGGTGGTTTGCAGTGTATAGATGTAGAACCAGATCCCAATAGCAAATTTTTGCTCTCAAAATGTGCAAGTCTGCAAAATGCCACCAAATTGTCAGCAATTGAAATAAGTGTAATGAAAGTCAGCATTATTCTCATTCGGGATGTTGTGAACTGATGTTTGTGAGGCATGATGTTGGTCATTTCTAGAGATGGCAGTGACTGTCACTATTTCCATACAGTACACTCTAGTCAGTGAAGGAAAATGAGAGGGAAAAATTTGTGTAGTCACAATGTCTTCACAGTGGAAGGGGGTGGGGAGTGTAATGAGTAACATATTAAAAATCCCGACTGATGTGGTGTGAGCATGGGAGTGGGAGGAATAAACACTCCCAGGCATGTCGCATACAGTGTCATCAGTGAGCTGTAGAAGGGTCATTATAACTTTGTGAACACCTTGCAGTTGGTTTTTGTGGCATAGTGCAGCAGAGAGGATGAGGAAGTGCCTGCTCGCTCGGTTTTTTTGCTGAACTTTGAAGGAGGAAAGTACGTGACCATAGTCCAGCAAACTAACTTCCCTCACACTTCTGAACTCCACACATGTCTATACACACTGTTACACCCACATGACACAATTTATCTCTGAATACGATTCTACTGGACTGACATGAGGCACATTCATTTAATATTTGTTCTTAACTCATGTTATTTAACTATATATATTAATTTTATAGTGTTGAAACATTATTTTTAATAATCGGTGATGTTTCCACCCCCTTTGTTTGGGCACTGTCAGTCCTAGAGAAATTGTAGGAAATTTAATTTATTTTAATTTTGTGCTGGGAAACAATTTTGATAGATGCTGCAGTTTTTGAGATATTCAAGAAAAACTTAAAAAGTGACCTTTTCCCATTACCCTCCACCCCCATCCTCACATCCCACCAGTCAGCATTTTTAGCATGTTTTTCATGACGCTCACCCCTACCACTGTACAAAACTCCTTTACTGCACAATTTTTTCCTTCATTCTACCTTTTTTTTACTGGACTAATACTAGCAGAGATAATCTTGAAACTTATAGCTGATTGGGTATGGCTCACAGCGAATCCCAGAACTTAAAGCTGATTGGGTAGTGATACAAGAGGAGTTAGCTCTATTGTAAGTTGAAGGCAGCAATAGTAATGTTAGGGCCAGATCCAAAAACTAGATTGGAGACAAGGCTTCCAAATCTGTGAGTGATGTTTCATCAGTTTAACCATCTGAAATAGCTTCAATGCTGTGGAGACTGTGAACAAAATAATGAAGACTGACAAACACACTAAAAAACAGTGTGACAGTGTAGAGAATAAGGTGTAACCTAAGGCCAGAAAGGATGATGTAACAAAGATCAAGAATCCCGTATTACTAATCAGGAGGGGCACCATTGTTGTGTGTGTGTGTGTGTGTGTGTGTGTGTGTGTGTGTGTGTGTCTATATATATAAACAAAGATGATGAGACTTACCAAACAAAAGCACTGGCAGGTCGATAGACACACAAACAAACCAAACATACACACAAAATTCAAGCTATCGCAACAAACGGTTGCCTCATCAGGAAAGAGGGAAGGAGAGGGAAAGACGAAAGGATGTGGGTTTTAAGGGAGAGGGTAAGGAGTCATTCCAATCCCGGGAGTGGAAAGACTTACCTTAGGGGGAAAAAAGGACAGGTATACACACACACACACACACACACACACACACACACACACACACACATATCCATCCGCACATACACAGACACAAGCAGACATTTGAGAAATGTCTGCTTGTGTCTGTGTATGAATAGATAAATGTGTTATTAGGCAGCAGTTTTGTGATATTATAAACAGTGCGAAGAAATGCTAACTTTGGAAAACTTTCCAGCTTTTTTTCCACAGAACTGGACTGCAAGGCTAGTAACTAAATACAGAGAAAAACTGTTCTATCTATAGGAAATGGCTTTAAAAGGTGCCAGGTAAACCAATCATGATGCACAAATCAGAAGGCATAGTTTCAAAAAAGGCATACTAAATCAGATTTTCATTAGAAAAATGAAGCACCAGAATTAAAGTCACCATTAGTTTATTCGGAAACTTTACTCTGTGAATAAATTTATGAAGTGATAGTGTGTTTGGAATGAGAGAGTTAACATCTATCTGAGAGCCTATGAAACATCAGACATGAAGTGATGCTCAAGGACTATTTAACTCTTGGAAAATATTACGGTATTGATAACAAAACAAAGGTTCCTCACATACAGAGTTTACTTCTGTTAAAACTCCCTCTCTGAGTAGCTATGCTTGATGCACAAATCTATTCACTAGTGTTTTGTCCTTGTCTGTGGGAAACACCTTTAGAAATAAATAATATACTGTATCAAAAGCAGTTTGAGGGCCCTTCAGCTTTGATGCAATTGCCAGTGTTTTATATCTGAAGATACCTCCCGCATACCGGGACAAAATTTTAATGAATAGTTTTATGCAACAACCATGATCTACTACTCCAGAAATTCTAACAAAATTACAGAGTTGAATTACAAAACTTCATTGACTGATATGTTTGTTATATTATGTGGGAATTTATATCTGGAAACTCACTCACTGTGTAGATAAAACTGTCACTGGTCACATATTGTGTGATTTATTAACTGTTTTTGCTCATCAGAATGTGAGCATTCTCCAATCTTTGAAAATTACATTATGTAATAACAGCATCAGATAAAGTTAGTCATTAAAACTTGACTTAGTATAAAGTAACTGAAATGAATTGTTACTGGTGGAAACAGGTTAGTTAGGGGTTTAATGGTCCACATGGTCAGCATCAATTTTGTGCTCCTTCAAACCATCTTATATTTAATTTTAGTATTATAGATCCTCTTCTTGTACACAATAGCAGGTATTAATTTTTTGAACAGACCAAATAAATATCCAGTTTATTTTACATAATAAAACTCAGAATTCATCATCAGGAGCTGACGATGGAATGAAGCCTCCTAAACACATTGTAAATAAATACTTAAAGTTTTGTGACTGGTTACATTGTGTTTTTTATTTATATTTTATAATACAGTTTGTTGGCATTTTCTGGACTTCCAGCCAGATTGAGCGCCCTCCAAATTTGCCCCCCCCCCCCCTGTCCCTCCCCCTCCCCCCATGTATGGTCCGACTTGCCCTGTTTCTGTGTGACATCAGCTTTGCACTAATTAGTTTCCCATTTTTTGACTTGATTGCAGTATACAGTACATAGTTAAGTGCCTGTAAATGTAGTTGTTAAACAATATAGTAATGTAAATAATTTTCTCATGGTATAATATTTTAAGAAATTTTTGATAAAGAGTAACTTAATAAACTGGTAATTGAAATTTTCTTTTCCTTTCAGTAATAGTTGAAGAAGCAGCAGAAGTGCTAGAGTCACATGTTGTCATTTCTTTAACAAAGGCCTGTGAACATCTCATTCTCATAGGTAAGTATGATAAACAAAAGATAACTAACTGCTCAATATTACAACTACTTCTAATGGTTCAGAGAGAGATGACTTTTTAACAAAATGTCTTTTTGTTTTATGTAACATAGTGTATGATTATTCAGTGCTTATTTTATTGAATTGTATCACAAACAAGAGTTTGTAGTCTATTTTGTTACTGAATTCCTTGCATTTGAAGCACAGCTTGTGAAAAATTACAGATGTGTAAAATTGCCTGCATATATTAGGAAATTTTGATGCCAATAAAAAAACTTATTAATTTTCAGGTGATCACAAACAGCTGCGACCTTCAACTGCAGTCTTTGAGTTAGCAAAAAATTTTAATTTTGACATTTCGTTGTTTGAACGGATGCTTCAGAATGGAATGCAATATGACTGTTTGGAAGTTCAGCACAGGATGAGGCCGGAAATAGCAAATCTTATCACTCCAATGATTTATCCAACATTAAAGAGTGCACCATCTGTTTACCAATATGAGAAGGTGAAAGGGGTCACAAAAAACCTGTTTTTCATCAACCACAGATTTCATGAAGAAGAGGTATGTGATAAACTTTCAATGTAATACACAAACTCTGTTGTGACATAAAATCTCATGATTAAATGTCCGCCTGCTTAGCTGGGTGGTAATTTGCTCACCTCCCATGCAAGCAGGCCCGGGTTCGATTCCCAGCTGGGTTGGAGATTTTCTCCGCTCCGGGACTGGGTGTTGTGTTGTCCTCATCATCATTTCATTCTCATCACCGGTGCGCAAGTCGCACAATGTGGCATCGGATGAAATAAGACTTGCACTTGACGACCAAACTTCCCCGAATAAGGGCCTCCCAGCCAACTATGCCATACCCTCATTTCCATTTCATGATTAAATTAGAAAATGGAAACTAAAACATGCACATGAAATATTATTTGAAAGAAGTCTGAAGTTTTCCTGTGTTGTTTCAATGAAATGTATGTCTACATCTATAGCAAGCCACAGGGGAGGGCATGGCAGAAAGTATTTCCCATTGTACCACAAATTAGGATTTTTTCTCATAACATTTTAATACAAGGTGTGGGATTACTGAATGCTGTAATTAATGTAATGTCTTCACAGTGGCTGTGGGAGTAGTGTGTAGGGGACTGTAGTATATTCCTAGTTTCTACAGATAATACTGGTTCTGGAAACTTCATAAGTAACTTTCGTGGGGTGCTATTAAACAACATCAATGTTACAGCTTCAATGGAGTTGCAATATAGACATTGTTAAAAGCAGTGTCGGATGAAATAGTTATATCGAGTGGCAAAAGAACAATAGTACACCACAAAAAAGAAGGAGCAACATGGTGGACAATGTGAAGAAGGTCAGAACACAAAGTTGTGCTTATAAGTCAGTAATAAAGTGGTAGTGTGACCTCCAGACCAGATGAGAGGAAACGCAGACCAGATGAGAGGAAATGCAGATCAGCAAATCATCTCACTGATGATGCCTCTGAATGAGAAAAAGGCGAAACGCATCTGGGATAAGTAAATTAAGGGGCAGCAGGAAAAGGAGGTTTTATTTACAAAACAAGTAATGCTTGGTATCATTTGTACAGCACATGTTTATTATCTGCTGTATATACATTTTGGTAAGGATCCTAATCACTTGAGCAATATTCTAGAATGGGTTTCATTAGTATTTTCTAAGCAATCACTTCTGTAGGTTCACTTAATTTTTCCATTATCTTACCAATGAACTGAGGTATCTTGCCTGCTTTATCTATGACTGAGACTGTAAACATTCCATTTCTTATCCTCACAAATTGTTAACACCGTGGTATATGCTTGAGTTGACTGATTCCAGTTGTCATTCATTGATATTTTAGTTAAAAGATATTAATTTTTCACATTTTTTGAAATGCACAATTTTCACTTTTCTGAATATTTACAGCAAGTTGTCAATTTTGATTTTGAAATCAGATCAAGATTTTACTGGATGTATGATCAGCTCTCAGATAGTTACACAGATGTAACTGATGAATCATTGTGGAGATTTTAATGTTGATTTTCTAAGGTAATACTAACCGAGGTCACCTAAGGTTGTTTATGTTCAGCTTAGGATTATTTTCCACAGTAAATTCTCCTAAGTGTATTGAAGGACATAGTGCAACAGTCATTGATAGTTTGTTTTTAGACCTAGCAGCCTGCAGTGATTTAGCTACAAAACCAATTTTCAGTGGCTTATCTGACAATGATGGTCAAATATTAACAGTAAAGTTTACTTACTAATTAATGTAAATGGATAGATAAAAAGAATCTACTCACCAAGCAGTGGCGGGGGAACAAGCACACAAAAGGGTTTAACTTTTATAAGCTTTCAGAGCCAATGCCTTCACCTTATGGCAAAAGAGTTGAAGGGGAAGGAAGAGGGGTAAGCAGCAGTCAAGATTTGCTACTCCCCTACCACTGGTGTTGTAAAATCATTCAATGTGTCATTAAAAAAACAAAACTCATATACTTTGTTAAAAAAATATAACACTCCAATAATAAAGTAAAAAATATTTGCAATATGTAACAAGAAGCAAACAAACCTAGACACTGAAATGGAACTGCGTTCCCAGAAAATAGCTGCGGCAGACTTTACTTATGTAGACACTGCGTACACCACCAACAAACATTAGTTTTGCACAACAGTCCCTAAAGAGATTACAACATTCATCAGGTCACTAAAAGCAGTAATTCTGTTGGCCATGATAGTCTTTCTATAAGAGTATTAAAATATTATGCCAACTTCATAGGATTACCAAGAAACTATCTTTGTAACCAATGACTTGGGGCATATTACCTGCCAGACTTACATATGCTATAGTAACAACCATTTCAAAACTGAAGATACGCAAACCAACTAATTTCTGACCTATGTCATTCTTTAGTGTCTGCTACTTGGTTGCGTGTCACTGCCACAGTCAACTGTCAAGTTTGCATCAACCTGTGGTGCTCATGTGTTTAGTGGTGTAGTATCACATGTGCATGATAACAGATGAATCGCACCTGTCAAGCAGCTTCCGTGCCAGCCGTGAGGTGTAGGTTTTCTAATAAATTTTGATGTCTCTGTGTATAGTTTATCCCTTGCTGCAAATTTTTATATGTTTTGTGTGTTCTGTGGTTTATGTTCAGTTCTTGATTCTATCACTTCGGGTTACAATAGTAATTGCTTGCTGACTTCTCTCGAGTATTCATACATTCAAGAATGATTTACTTCAGAGTTTACTTTCTGATCAAAACTCATGGCCAGTTACTCAGTAAAGATGTTGCTCCGGTAAACTTCCTGTCTCATTGTGTTCATGTTTTGCATCTGTCGGACAGCTTAAATTGAGATCTACTTGATAGTTTGTGACCCCAATGTAATCTGAGTTGAAGAAAGTTGAACAACCACCATTGGCTTTAATTATTACACAAGATGACCAGTGTGCCAACAGTTTGTAGATTAGCAGACTGTTTGCATCCGTTCTGGCTGAACAACTCAATCCTTTGGTTCACCCAAGTAGAAACCAGTTTTAGTTGTGCTGGACTTACGACTCGAAAAAATTTGCCCTCTTCGTGAGTCAGCTTGACCATTGCTATGCCACAGAAGTACAAGATGTGATTTCTGCACAACCTCAAGCGAATACATATGAAAGGTCAAAACCAGAATTAATCCGGAGGTCCCAAAGCTGATCATTGACTAGCGCTGCATCATTGAGCACGGAACAACCCATGTACTTGGTCCCACCGTAGGTTCGGTGAACAAACGCAAAAATGTATTGCACCATGTTCACACTCAAATGCCAGCAGCACTCAGTATTGGGCAAAACTGAATGTCCTGAAAGTCATGGTACCTGTTCATTAATGATAGAAGGTCCAGCCAGAAGAATTTTATAGAGAATGTCTCAGATTTAAGCATACTACTGAGAACTTCAGTGCACAGCTGTAGACCATCAATAGCATTCCATTTATCAGCAGCTAATAACCCACTAATCTAAGTGTATGCAATGCAGCAGATCAAGTTGACTTTTGGACTGCGCCACCCATTCACTTGGGACTTCACCATTTCCAACTATATGGAGCTGGTTACAGGACCTGACCTCTTGGCACATTAGCAACTCTTTGCAGATGTAGCCAACAATCAGCTGGTTTACAGTGTTAATGGATTGGGTTACAAAATGCTACCCAAAACTGGCAAAGATTTATCGCTTCCATTCTGCAAGGACTGCCATTTTGCTTTGCTCCTTTAGGTGATAAACTCGTGTGTTCTGCCACCAGGGAGCAACATCACCAACATCGTCAAGAGGTATTTAAACATCTGGAGCAGTTTGGTGTGGTGTTAAACAAGGCCAAGCATGTGTTTGGGTAACATGAGGCATTTTTAGTATATTGCAGCCCCGTCAGCAACTGTGATACACTAATATATTGAAATATCTGCCTCAGTTGCGAGAATGTTCTGGTCTTCACCCAGTTTTCGCCTAGAATAATCTAGCCTTTTTCAGAAACATAAAATTACTGTAACATGCCAGAGTAAGGCACAGTCAACATTAAAAATTAAAACCTATAGTACTGTGGTACCATGTCAAAATAAAACTACTTAACTGAAGTCCAGCCCCGGCATCACTTCACCACGCGGTCGGTTGGCAGCAGCAACTACGTTGGCACTAATAGTTGCTGCTGCCAACTGACCACGCAGTGAAGTGATGACAGGGCTGGACTTCAGTTAAGTAGTTTTTATTCAGTGTGGTACCACGGAACTATAGGCTTTAATTTTTAATGTTGACTGTGCCTTACTCTGGCATGTTATAGTAATTTTATGCTTCTGAAGAAGGCTAGGTTATTTTAGCCAAAACCTGGGTAAAGACCAGAAAATTCTCGCAACTGAGGCAGATATTTCAATGTATTAACACGAGACAACTTTCCTACACCATCTAATGTCATCTGCAGGCTCCCTACCACTAACAGAGAAGATCAAAGTAATTCTACAGATACTGTGACTGACAATGACCTAGTAGTTACACGACTCCTAAGAATGCTAAACTTTTTATCACCGTCATTTACTGTGTGCAGCAGAACTGCAAGAACTACACAGTGTGGCATTCACCGGTCCAAAGTTCAGAAACAGTACCCCAATGCAGTGGTCGGAAGCAATGTGCTCCACCTTCAAGGCTGCAGAGCAAGGAATGGTGGTCACACACACACCTGGTGCATCCCAAGCTTTACATGCCTTTGGCGTTGGTAGCAGATGCAAGTCAAACAGTTATTGGCATGGCACTGCAAAAATTGTTGGATGACTTGTGAGAACCGCTTGCGTATTTCTCACACAAATTGTCACCATTGCAACAGAAGAGTAGTGTGTGCTTTCACGACCTCCTGGCTGTTAAATACTTCCAGCAACAAATAGAAGCAAGGATGTGTACAATCTTCATGGATCATTAGCCGCTGATCTATGCTTTCAAACAGAATAGCATCGTCTGCTGTCCCCATCAGTTCAATCATCCTTTATAAGCCTATTTAGCATGGACATAAAGCACATTTACAGCATTGAGAATGTGGTGACCAATGGTTTTTTATGCGACAATAGTGCGTTCTGACCGATGAACTTTTCGGAAATGGCCAAGACACAGCAGAGCGACTGAGAGCTCCAGATTTTCATCAACAATACCACTTTGGTGTTAAAGTTGCAGCTGGTCAGTGTTGTTGGCAAAGAGTCTCAGTTGTATTGTGACTTTTCAGAGAGAAGACCACAACCATTCATACTGACTGCATTTCAGCAGCAAGTCTTCGACAGTTTGCACAGTCTGTGCCAGCGCGGAGCCCACTTAATATTTCCCCTTGTGTCACAAAATTTTGTGAGGGCAGGGATGGAGAGAGATTCTGAAAGTTGACATAGACATGCCTCCAATGTCAATGCTGTAACTTGTCCTGCCCCTCAGAGATTTTCCAGATGCAACCTCTCTTTTTTGTACCTGTGCAAACTTGTGGACAATGTCACAGCGTAAACCTTAGCGTCTGCGTTCGGATCAATTTGGCTAACTAGGTTTGGCTGTCCACTATGCATAACCACTGACTGTCCACTATGCATAACCACTGATCGTGGCAGCCAGTTTGCATTGGATTTATTCATCCAGCTGGCAGAGTTCTGTGGGGATGTTCATCAAAAGACTACCAGCCATGACTGCACCAGTAATGGAATGATTGAAAGATGGTAGCATTCACTGAATGTGGCTTTAATGTGCCATGGAACACCATGGACTTCTGCCCTCCCTATAGTTGTCCTGATACTATAAATAACATATAAGCAGGACTTGGACTCCTCGGCTGCAAAACTGGTCTATGGTGAACCATTGCGTCTTCCCAGAGAATTTGTTATGACCAGTTCACTCCAGTCAACACTGCAAGATCAACTGGAATTTCTTCAGCAGTTAAGGGACCACATCACTTTAATATGACCTTCCACAGCCTCCAGATATGGTATGCTGACCACTTATGTGCCCCGCAACTTAGAAAGGTCCTCGCACATGATGCTCTGAACAGGCGGTCCATGGCACATACCATGTTCTGTGGAGAAGCACACAGATGCTGGACATCATGGTAAGCAGAAAGCCAATAACCATTGCCATCAACTCTCTCAAGCCCGTGTACATTTCCAGGGATTAGTCACCATCCACATTTTCCACTGCCATGTCACAATCTCCAGTACAGGGGCAACAAACTGCTGATACAGACCAATGACAAGCACGCAAAACCAGTTCCAGCTGTGAAGGGTGTTTATGTGCCCCATTCCGAGATGACTTTCTGCTCCTATCACAGGGGCTGATGTAGTGTCTGCTATGTTGTTGTATATCATCGCCACAGTCAAAAATCAAGTTCGTGCCAAGTGAGGCCCCTATGTTTAGTGGTGTAGTGTCACATATGCATGGTAACAAGAGAATCACAGCTGCTAAGCAGCTTCTGCGCTAGCCAGCAGGAGTGTTGTGTTTCCTATGAACTTTTTATGTCCCTGTGTAATATTTTTTTTTCTTGCTGTGAATTTTTATGTGTTTCCTATGTGCTGTGTGTTATGTTTGTTCTTGCTGCCTTCTTCTTGAGTATTCGTACATTCAAGAATGATTTACTTCAGAGTTTAGATTCTGATGAATACTCGAAGGACAGTAATAATTGCTGCACTACCTGTTCACATTGTTTGCTAAATATAGTGACTGCAATAAAGTATTTTGCTCCAGTAAACCTCTGATGTCTGTGTGCTCACATTTTGCAGAGGTCTGACAGCACAAATTAAGTTGTAGCTGATAACTCATTCCATTCATTTCAGAAGTGTTCCAGAAAGTGGCCCATGATAGAATACCACACTGACTCATTTACGAAGCGAAGTTTGTTACGTGTCTCTCACTTTCACTTTTGTAAAGGATTCTCCACAGTGGTTTACTTTGTTCGTGTGATCGTTCTAACTTAAGTATTACGTAATTGTAATCCCTGAGTATTTAGCTGAGTTTACAGCTTTTAGATGAAATTTAGTGGATTCTTTTTAGTAGTCATGTGGATGGCTTCACACTTTTAATGATTTAGACTCAATTGCCACCTTTTGCGCCATACAGATATCTTGTCTAAATAAAGATACCTTGTCTAAATAATTTTACAATTTATCTTGATCATCTGATGACTTCATATGATTTTAAATGACAGCATCATCTGTAAGCAATCTAAGAGGGCTGCTCAGATTGTCTTTTAAATCATTTATGTATCAAGAACAACACAGGGCATATATCACTTTGTTTGGGAATGCCACAGATTACTTCTGCTCTACTCAATGACTTTCCTTCAGTTATTAGGAACTGTAACCTTTCTGACAGGAAACCATGGATCCAGTCACACAACTGAGATGATACTACATAGGCATGCAATTTAATTAGGAGTCGCTTGTGAGGAACAGTGTCAAAAGTCATCTGGAAATCTAAAAATATGTAATCTATTTGACGCCGCCTGTCAACAACACTCATTACTTTGTGAGAATAGAGAGCTAGTTGTGCTTCACAAAAACATTTTCTAAATGCATGTTGCCTGTTTGTCAATAAATAGTTTTTTGCAAGGTGATACATAATGTTTGAGCACAGTGTATGTTCCAAAATCTTACTGCAAATCTGTTAGTGATATGGGTCTGTAATTCAATGTGGGTTACTCCTATTTCCTTTCTTGCATATTTGTGTGACTTGTGCAACTTTGCAGTCTTAGTGTATGGCTCTTTCTACAAGCAAGTGGCGGTATATGATTGCTAAATATGGAGCTGTTGTATCTGCATACTCTGAAAGGAACCCGACTGGTATACGGCAGTTGTTCTTGATGTGAATTGTGGAATATTTACTTCATCTTCTTTTGTGAAAGAATTTTAGAAAACCATGTTTAGTGACTGCTTTAATGGCACTGTCATTAATAACATCACCATTGTTATCATGCAGTGAAGGTCTTGCCACTGGTGTAATTTACATTCGACCAGAATCTATTTTTTTGTTTTCTGTCAGATTTCAAGACAGAGTTTTGTTGTGGAAACTATTAAAAGCAACTCACATTGATGTTTTTGCAAAATTTCGAGCTTCTGGAGAACTTCACTAATCGTGGGGATTTTATATTCTTTTAAATTTGGCATGGTTCTTTTACTCCTTCTGCAATAGTTTCCTGACTTGTTTTGGTACCATGGGGGATAAATACAATGTCATATCAATTTATTTTATGTGTATTGCTCAATTGCCATCAATACTATTTCTTTGAATTTAAACCACATATGTTCTGCGCTTACATGGAAGGAGTGGAGACTGTGTCATAGGAAGGTGCCAAGCGAGTTTTTATCTGCTTTTACAAATAGACGTATTTTGCGTTTGATTTTGGTGAGTTTGGATTTTACGGTATTCAATCTAACTACAACCACCGTGTGGTCACTAATCCCTGTATACATCACGATGCTTCCTAGTTGGTCAGTGTTATTTGTTGCTAAGAGGTCAAGCATTTTTTTGCGATCATGTACACTTCAGTTGGGCTCCTGAACTAGATGTTCAAATTAATTTCCTTAGAAAGCATTCAGTGCAATTTCAGATGATGTTTTATACCGACCACTGACATGAAACATGTATTTTCGCCATCATATTGAGAGTAGATTGAAGTCAGCACCAACTACAAGGTATGTCCACAAAGTAAGTTCCATTTGGTTATATAAGACAAATTAGTACAGATACAGAAAAAATGTTTATTGTAAAAAAATCTACAACTGTTAACCTACTTTTCTACACAGCTTCCAAAATTTTGTAGGCACTTATCATAGCGTGGCACAAGTTTCTTGTATGCGTTCTTCATAGAAGGTTGCTGCCTGTGTATTCAACCATGTGGTAACAAGTTCTTTCAGCTCATCATCATTGTTGAAGTGTTGACCACCAAGGACAGATTTTAGATGTAAGAAGAGATGAAAGTCGCTAGGAGCAAGGTCCAGGCTGTATGGAGGATGAACAAACATGTCCCAGTGAAATTCCCATAAGAGTTGTTTGGTCACATTCGCCGTGTAAGGTCGGGCATTATCATGGAAAAAAAAACAACACCTTTTGACAGTAATCCTCGGCGCTTGCTCTGTATTGCGCGGCGCAATTTCTTAATGTTCTTGCAGTAACCATGTGCACTGATTGTTTGGCCTCATGGTAAGAAATCAATCAGAAAAATGCCTTTTCTATCCCAAGGTGTCAAGATTTGCTTAGGCTTAACCTTCGTTGGGGTTGCAGTTTGCCTCCATTCCACTGATTGTCATTTTGTTTCGTGGGTGTTGTAAATACCCAAGTTTCATCCTCCGTGACTATCTGAGAAAGAAAACCATCTCCTTCTTCATTCTAGCGTGTCAAAAACTGAAGTGCACTGCCCATCCATTGTCTTTTGTGTTGTTCAGTAAGATTTTTGGGTCCCAACGTGAGCAAAGTTTTCAAGTTTCAGTTTTTCACTAGCAATTTCGTGAATTAGTGATTGTGAGATCTGTGGAACTTCCATAGCAAGGACACTAAGTGTAAACTTAGTTTTGCTTCATCTTCTCTTCAATTGTGTGAACCAGTTCTAGTGATCGAGAATTTCTGTGTAAATTCTAGAACCACTCAGCCTTCTACCGTCTCGAACACACGATATTCTAGATATGAGTGTGGGATGAAAGAATCCTACCTACTGCACGTCACTTGTTTATGTATCCATGTTTAAAATCAGTCAAGGGAAGAAAGTAAATGTGGAGGTCGAATGGCACCGACATGTAGATGTCGGGCAATCCATGGACGTTTCAGAGGAAGAACTACGGAGTTTTTATGCCGCTATGTGCTTATTGTGTCATTGATTATTGTTAGTTACATCAAGAACAGTTGAAATATAGTAGTATTGTGGACTCTTGACTCAGCCTTGTCAGAGGCAAGACATATTTCCAGACTCTTTTTCTGAAAGTCATGGTGTCTAAACTGACTTCCTTTTGAAAGTAAAATAATTTGTTTCTAACATACAACTGTACGAGAGACTTGCTGGAGGTTGCATATTTTGTGGAAAGTGAGAATTTTGTAATGTGCACGAAAGTTAAATACATGAACGGAGTTGCCGAAAGAGCAAAGTTTTAGAAGAGAAGGTCTATTAAGAAAGTCATCACAACACGTTAGAACGTGGCGACCTGTGTGTGTGGGCAGGGGAGACAGCAATTTTCAGTCAAATATGAGAAAAGAAGCTGTGTGTGTTGCCATAGCAACCAAACATAATAACACAAGGGACTTTCTCTGATACATTGAAATATGTTCAAGTATCCTATGGAGCAAAATTTGAATGAAAAGTGGTGAAGACGTGAAAAATTCACAATGATAAAACAGCAAAGATGATTTCGATATATTTGTCTAAGAAGAAGTATGCCTAGAACACTTCAATCAAGGTGATGTCTGCTTCTGGTAGCTGAGTGGTCAGCACAACGGAATTTCATGCCTAATGGCCCGGGTTCGATTCCCGGCTGGGTCAGAGATTTTCTCTGCTCAGGGGGACTGGGTGTTGTGTTGTCCTTATCATCATCATTTCATCCCCATTGACTCACAAGTCGCTGAAGTGGCGTCCACTCGAAAGACGTGCATGGCATTTACATCAAGAAGATCCAGTGCTGGGAGTATACAGCTCTCACACACATTGTGGGGACGCAGATGTGGAAACCAACCTACATATGACGCCACCAGCACCAGCTGCCGATCACCAGTGCTGACCTGCCTCCACATCCGCTCACATACGCTACGAGAATTCTACGCCAGGTGAGCGTGAAACGAAACTTCATTACTTTAGTACGAAGTGGTACAAAATACTGTTGAGTGAACTTTTATTTGTGTAATTACCATATTTGAAGTTAGTTTTAAATGATTAAGAGAGCTAAAGCATATAAAAGTATGGAAAAACTACAACAGGTTGAGGAAACTCAAGACCCAGCAATGGCCATGAAAGTCCGGGCTGAGTTGATAAATTTAATCAAAGCTCAGAGTGAAACTTTAAATGCTCTGAATCTTATATTAGACTCATTGAGTTTTCAGTTAAATGCTCAGAGTGTGACTCTAATAAAAAACCTAGACTTAATATATTCTTAATTAAAGGGTCAGAATGAAACTGAAAATTCAAATGACAAATCTATGTTTGTTAAACATCAAAGTAGATCCTCAAAGCAAAGAATCTGGTAATCTATGTGAAGGCATTGGTGCTTTGAAGACTGAATGCAGTGCCTTAAGTAATAAAGTAGACAATTTAACAGTAGATTTAAAGATCGAGTTCACAAATTCTTTGACCACTAATATAAATCATATGTTTACTGACCTTAGTCAGAAACAGAATGACACTTTTCACAGTTTATCAAAAAGGTTAGAACTTGACATTGAGAACAAATGTAATAATGTAGAATCAGAACTTATTGAAAAGATAGGATCTTTTGAAAACACGTACAATATTAAATACAATGATGTAAGACAGTGAATGAATACTTTGGAAGAGAGTGTAGATAAGAATAATGAATTAATACCAATCATTCATTCGCAAATTACAGGTGTCAGTATACGAGTAGATAATGCAGAACAGAATTTCAAAGAGGAAATAGCTAACTCTGATATTATAAATGTAATTAGTTTGGAGGAACAATTTGGAGAAATTATAGATCAAAAGGTTACCGAGAGAATAACATCTGGGAACGTATCACTTATTCCGTCGTCTGAAGGACCGTCTATACCAGAAAGGGTATAGACGACCTGTGGAGAGAATTTAAGTTTATCCAAGACAAAGTAGAAAAAAGGGTATCCTCACCTAAGGTGGTGTTAACTAGTGAACTGTTGACTGATTTGCAGTGGGGAGACTTTCAAAAGAAATTTAAAGAGAGGTACTGGTCTGCAAGTGCTCAAAAAAGGTTCATATCAGATCCAAGGGACTCGGGCAGAGTCATCTATCCCCCAGGGACATTAACATTCTGAGTTAATGGGTGGAGTGACGTCCATCAGATCCCGAGTTGTTTTCGGTGTTTCTTCCAAAATAGTTTTCTGCACCGAATTCCTTTAATATCTTAAACTATTCTGTCATCTATCCCCCAGGGACATTAACATTCTGAGTTAATGGGCGGACCCCGAGTTGTTTTCAGTGTTTCTCCCAAAATAGTTTTCTTGTACTAAATTCTTTTAAAATCTATGACTATCCTATAATCTTATTGCTTAAAAAACCGGATATGACCATAAAATAGAGAACAACTTAAGAGAATCACAGAAAATGGGTGATATCTAGATGAAATAAACTAAATAGAGTATTATATTTGTGGAAAATATAATAAGATGTGACTAACTGAACAGTTGTTATATCGTAGTGTATAGATGTTCTATTTTGTATAGAGTATTTTATACCTTTTACGAGATGTGATATAGATGGGAGGGTTTGCATAAATTATGAAAGGGGTGGGTATTGTAGCTAAAAGCTTGATTTACAAGAACAGATAAATCATGACTAACACAAAACGCCTTTCAAACAACCCTCACAAACAAGTGTGCCTGATTCTTCTTCATTTGCCGTTTCCATAGAGTTGCTAGGATTTCCTTCAGGGACCTCAAGATGGTGAAGGTGGGTCAAGTCCGTTCTGTAGGAGACAATTTAACACCAAACCTCCTTCAGCATTTCACTCAAGTACCTGAGAGGTAGGGATCCTGGTGAAGGGGGGTGGGAAGGGTTTCCTCTCTTTGGGGCTGTCTTCTTTCTCGTTTTCAATCCTAGCAACCACATCTATTTTTTCCTTTCGTACTTCGTGTCTTGAGGACCTGTCTATCTTTTCCCTCTTTTCATATTCATAAACTTCTATTTCTGAAGTCTTTCCTTATTTCCGTGGTTACTAATAACCTACATCTTATCTTTAGATAAGAAGGCCGAAGAATCAGACTACACGAACACACATCCACATATACAGAAATATACACTACTACGCAAACGTTAAATTATATAACACAAATTCTGTCACAATGTGTGAACCGCCAGGTGTTGTAGGGGAAAAAGTGTGTACATAGGGAATTCTGCGCACGTATATGGGGAGTTATGATGGTTCTACATCGAATATACATAAGGGGAGGTGCCCATACATAACGAACAACTATAAAATAGTAATGAGTAATAGATAAATAAGGAATAAGGCGTGACCAATGTCAGTGCCCTAAAAACTCTGATGAATTGAAGGATAGTGGGACATTAGTTGTAAAAAATAAACATAATATCTATTGAAAGTATAAAAGTTGATAAGTAGAGGAGGACTCTAGGGAGTGAATGATATATTAAAGAATGAATGTAATGTTTAAGTTAAATTTATATCTGTACCAGAAGATACTTAATTACGGTATACATAGAAATGTACACTAGAGTAATGGGACCATTAGGCTTACTCAGAAAAGATAAAGGGGCATACACGGCATTCACTAAATATAAAGGGCAAATGTACCTATGAGGAGATAGGATGATCTGTGGCCTAAAAAGTAGAGAAGTTTTGTAAGGGGTATACCTATCAGATTGCAAAGAGGAAGTGCTCTCATAAGGTCAACCCACAAGCAAAGAATTGGTGCTGATCCTAGGAGAAGGGGACAGTATTGTTACAAAAGTTACAAATTTTATAGGAATTATTCTGGAAAGTATAAATTCTATGAATGATTAGCATTATTATGTTTTGTAGAAATAAATGAGTGTCAAAAGAACACTTTTATTTCACCCAGAGTTCCTCCAAGCTACAACTAATGAAAATAGTACCTACTAGGAAAAAGGTAGTACAAAAACATAAGAATAGAAAATAGATTATTCATGTGTCTTATACACCTGACATTTTTGATTGAAAAAGAAAATAAAGAAAAGAGAAAAAGTCCTCACTATTCCTAAATATTAGTAAAGCTGACCAAAACCACGAGTAAATACTCATATTTTAATAACAAAGTAAAATAAGAAAAGAATATAGAAACAATAAGAGAAAGATTGTTGTTATGGAACGGAGAGATGTGTATGTAAACCTGTGTAACAATGTATATTGTTAAGATATGAAATGTTGTTATGAATGATATTACTTGTATAATGATTACATATAAAATATCGCGTGTTGAGAGGGGGGAAATGTAGTGATCCGATAATTTCTGTGTAAATTCTAGAACTACTCAGCCTTCTACCATCTCAAACACATGATATTCCTGATACAAGTGTGGGATGGTAAAATCCTGCCTAATGCATGTCACTTAATTGTGTGTGCAGGTTTAAAATCAGTCGAGGGAAGAAAGACACGGTGGTCGAATGGCACTGACAAGTACTTGTAGGGCAATCCATAGATGTTTTAGAGGAAGAACCATGGAGTTTTTATGCCGCTCTGTGCTTAATGTGTCATTCATTATCGTTAATTATAACAAGAACAGTTTGAAAAAAGTAGTATTGTGGACTATTGACTCAGCCTTGTTAGAGGCAAGACATACTTTCAGACACTTTTTCTGAAAGTTATGGTGTCTAAACCAGCTTTCTTTTGAATGTAAAATAATTTTTTTCTAATGTACGACTGTACGAGAGACTTGCTGGAGGTTGCATATTTTGTGGAAAGTGAGAATTTTTTATTGTGCTTGGAAGTCAAATACATCGTTGATTGACAAAAAGTAAAGTTTGTTTGGCTACTTATTTCATGAGCCTAAAGAGGCTTGGAAGTTCCTGTTCCTAGCATTATTTGATGGAAAAGAAGTCAAGAGAGTTTCCAGCAGCCGGCTATCCAATAAAAAAGAGTGGCGGCAAATCCCAAGTAAGTAATCCCATAAGGAAGTGTGAAGTTTGTTTGTCTACTTTCGCAGTTTAAATGGTCGTAACACATTAGACAGTTCCTCAGTAACCACAGATGGGTGTCCACTTCATTGTACACTTGATCACGTCCTTCATTGAACAGTCTGACCCATCTTCTAACCATTGAATCACTCATAGCATTTTGTGTGTAAACCTCGCAGCTTTGCTGATGAATTTCCTATGGTTTAACTTTCTTTGCATTTAGAAAACAAATCACAGATCTGATTTCA
The DNA here is from genome assembly GCF_023864345.2 of Schistocerca serialis cubense. Lineage (NCBI taxonomy): Eukaryota > Metazoa > Arthropoda > Insecta > Orthoptera > Acrididae > Schistocerca > Schistocerca serialis. The sequence goes on from NC_064639.1 coordinate 296,044,505, forward strand.
CAATCGGCAGCATTTTCAACTATGGGTGACATTATAAAGAAGCACTACAAAGCACACATCGGCAGCAGCGCTCTGAAAATGGCGCACATGTCTTCTCCTTGAGTAACTGCCGTGCATGCTCGGAACTGCGATAGTAGCACTGCCGCAGATAGAAATAGAAATGTAACTTACTTTGTTGACAACCCTCGTATAATGGTACGAGTGGGACACCTATTTGAAACGACACTCAAGTTTTCTTTGAACTGTTCAGCAGCTGTATCATCTGAGTTGGGGGGGGGGGGGGTCAGTAAAAGGAACCAATTATTAATTTATTCCAGTTGACAAGTATGACTCATAGGAGCAACTACTAACATACAGGAACTATCTACTTCAATTTCACCACAGGGTAAATTACTTCTGACAGGAGTAAACACTCCACCACCAACTACAGTTAATCTGCCCTTTGTAAACACAGTTAGATCCTTTGTCTAAATCTCAGCTGAAATTATTTCCAACTGTAGGCAGCTTCCGAAACTAATGATTTGAGATTCAGTGTGTTTTATTGGCTCTTGGGGTTGTGCTTCTTTGTCAACATAGCTGAGACAGTTTGCTGTGTCTACCCTGTTCCTCGGTTTTGCTGCACCCTTTGAAATTGAAGCTCTTTCTGCAGTTTCCCAAAGCCCTCTAACCTAAAAAACTGCCCAGACCCCTCCACATAGGCCTCACTACCAGTATAGCCACTTCCTGTGTGTAATGGACTCCTGACCTACTTAGCTGAAGCTGGAAGCTACCACCTTACAGCGCAAGAAGAGGAATCTGCAGCCTACATGGTCTCTGAGCTGTCTGAGCCTCTGATTCGTACGCACCATTTGGCTGTGTACCAAAGGACCACAGTCGGTTCTGTCAACGATGCTACAGATGGTGAGCTCCACCTTTATCTCACAGTCAAGCAAAGCAAGTATTTACTACTTCAGCTAGCCACCTGAAACCAGAGAGAAACTCTTCCAATCCAAAGTGACACACATCATCAGTACCAACATGAGCCATGACCTGCAGTTAGCTGCACCCTGCACTCGCCAAGGTGTCCGGAAGCACCCACCCCACATCTGTATAGCTCTTCGCAGTCTGCGCACAGAATGCACACCAGCTTCCTTCCCCTCCTTTGTAGACTTACCCCTAAGTGGCCCCATCATGTGCTTAACATTGGAGTTCCCAACTACCATAAATTCCACCCTCTGTGAATGCCCAGACCTTGCAGGCTGAGAGGATTGCTGTGGAAAAGGAGGCAAAATGTGCAGTACTTCTGGTAGATGGATATAAAATGAAGTGATACTCTATGTACCTTTCAGACCAATAGTTTCTTTGGGAAGGTTAAAAGGAAGGACAGGGCACCCAGACCCAAGCATAAGAGAGAAACCATGACGGCAGTGGTGTGCATTAGGATGTGTTTGTAGTGTGTTTGTGAATGAGTGTACTTTGTCCTAGAAAAAGAAGCAGAGCTCGAAAGCTGGAGAATACCAATCATGTCCACAAAAGTTTGGATTGTCATAGAGTTCACTACAATGTCTTGTTATAGTACACCCATTGAGGTTTGTACAATACCTTATTAAGAAAACAAACATTCTTACTTCTGAAAACAAGAACAATTTTGGTTAGTTACAAAAAATCATTTCAAAACAAAGTAGGCTCTCTCCTAAGTGTACATTTTTTAAAAAACAAAAATAGTGAAAATCTTTAACTCATGATGATGATTATCAGTATTTACCTCCCCGCGCGCAGATAAGTTCTTCCACTCTGTGAGGCATTCTGTAGGTGAGACCATGACCATGACCATCTTGGGGTATGAGGACCCACTCCTCAGTGTCAGCCTCATTGAGGTTCTGAAGATTGTTGGTAGATTGGGGGCGAGGGAACCAAGTGAGGTCATCAGTCTCATCAAATTAGGGAAGGATGGGGAAGGAAGTCAGCAGTACCCTTGCGAAGGAACTGTCCTGGAATTTGCCTGAAGTGATTTGGGGAAATTATGGAAAACCTATATCAGGATAGCCGGATGCGAGTTTGAACTGAGTCCTGCGCACTAATCACTACGCTGCCTCGCTCAGTTCTAAAGATTGTCAGGAGGATCCAAACACTGTGCAGTGGCCACCTTCAACATGTCCCATGCACACTCAGTTGCATTCATGTCTGTGGACTGTGCTGGACAGTACATTTGTTTGATGTTGCAGTTTTGAAGACACTGAGACAGTCCTAGAGTATGGTGTGGTGTTGTATTGTCATCGCCTAGGATGAAGTTATCACTGACTTCACATCTGTATTACCTTATGATCATTTGTAGGACCTCTTGGAAGTATCGGGGACTGGTCAACTTTGCCGTAGATGGGAATTGGAGGGGACTGCCATCCCATCATTATTGCCATCCAGAACATTACCTTTACACCTGCAAATGGGGCGACTTCCTGATCATATTTTGGCATTCCTGGTGTCATCTAACACTTCTCGAAACCCTAACACGTCTAGTGTCCTGTCACAAACCAGTCCTCATCTCGTCAGCAGACATGATGTTACTCCTCTCTGCAATCATCAAATGTTGATCTGTAAAAGCCCAAGTCCTTCAACTACGTCGGTTCCACAATCTACTGTGCACATTTTGTTGTGAGATACAAATGCACGCAAGGACTCATTTCAGTTATTTCTGGTAGTTGATGTTGGGTGCCTGTGAGCTGGCAGTTGGAGGAAACAATCTTGCATTAGTGTTATCATATGAGGATTACCAGTTGGAGGTCTGTTCACATTTCCCATCTTTCTGTACTTTCTCCACACCTTAGAGACATCACTGTGAGTGACTTCTAACCATTCAGCAACATCTTGCTATGTATGACATGCTGAAAGTAAAGCCACTATCTGACCCTATCAAAGTGTTGTATGCATATATATCACATGATTCTGCAATGCTGAACACGAACTGTTGTTGATACTGGACTGCTCGCAGTGTGGCGCTGCGGCAGCAGCATGTTTTTCATGACTGGGAAATGGTCACAAATCATGCCAGTAGTAAACTGTGTCCAGAATACGGTCTCTAACTGGCTAATGCATGAAGTGCCTTGGTTAATGAGACCTCACTATCACAGACTACATTTTACAGTAGTATTCCAAACTTTTGTTGAGCAGTGTATTTTCTGTTACTTGTGTCTACCTTATTTACCCAAATCTACGCCGCACTTTTTTTCTGGTTTTTGTAATCCAAAAAACCGCCTGTGGCTTAGAATCGAGCGCAAAGTAATCGGAAGTTCCGAAAAATGTTGGTAGGTGCCGCCACAACTAAATTCTGTTGTCGAATACATGTAGCGCTACGCAGGCATGCTTTGCGGGCACAAAGATAAATCTGGCACCAAAACCTCTGCGTCAGTAAATAAATTTTTTTAAAAAGCGGAAGACGAGCTTTTTTTCTCCGCCCCGAGTTTCGACCACTGCATTTTCATACATTATCCAATGAAGTAAATACAAATTCTGTATTGTTCATCTTCGAATGTAACAGCATTTCAATGCACTACGAAAATCCGACTGGCAAGACTGTTTGGGATGTTTGTCAATATGGCCAACTCTGCGTTCTGAATGTTTTCCTACCTGTGAGAAAAGATGGTTGCTAATAGGAACTTTTATGAATTGTGAATCACATGCAGTATTCTCTTCACTATAAGAATGATACGAATATAAACATTTTGCCATGTATTCTTTCATGTTTGCTGCTATCTCATTTAAATCCTGTCCGCCTAATAAACTACGAAACTAGTGAGACAACAGCAAACGTGGAAGAATATACATATCATGTCATGTTTATATTCGTATTATTCTTGTGCCTAATCGTGATACAGTCAGAAATGAAGCACGGCAATTCACTAGATTTTAAAATCTAAGATGACTAATTTCTGTGCAGAGTGTAATGTACTAAAGAGGCGTCTGCAAAGATTTTCCAATGGAGAAAATTTTTCGCTAAACTCCCGTTCAGAACATCTTCTATCATACGCAGTCTATTATTTGGTTGTTGTTGATCATTATGAAAGAAAGCAGTGTAAGTAACAACAAATTGCAGTCTCTTGCCATTGTTTCGCTAATGAGACAATTCCTCTCTCTCTCTCTCTCTCTCTCTCTCTCTCTCTCTCTCTCTCCTTTTTTTTTAAACGGCGGTAGCTTGCACAAAAGCAAGCCATGCCACGAGTGGCGACGGGTCATAAACACTTATTACCAGACTGCGACAAACAATGCATGACACAGTACAGTAATGCATTTTCACCGAGTGACGTAAACACCTATAACAAAGAGAACGGCACTTATCAAATCAAAGAAAAATAAGCAATCAATTCAAACCAGACGAAGTACGTGAAAAAGGAATGGTACCCGTATAAATACGGATGGCGTGCCTGATGCATAGCAATGGCTACTTGGTAAAGCTTAACTGCTAAGCTTACGACTCGAACCAAACTACCGTAGCTGTATCGTCATTCATTCGACCTAAATCATGTCTCATATTAGAATGGACCAACTTTGTTTCGATTTGGAGGTGCGGCCTAAAACTTTTCTCTCCCCTTGAATTTCTAGTCTCAAATTTCAGGTGCGGCTTAGATTCGGGAAAATTTTTTTCCTCGATTTCGAGTCTCATTTTTCAGGTGCAGCTTGGATTCGAGTGCGGCTTAGATTCGAGTAAATACGGTATTCACCACACATTAGCCTGCTATAGGTGAGTGGTTGCCATTCCCCTATTTTATGTCATACCACCCAGGAAATTCCATTAGTATTAAAACTTTAAATAGGTATTGCAACTAAATTAAATTGTACAGTAGAAATTTTAGCAAGGGTAGCTAATGTGCAAGAACCATAAGAAGCTAAGTTGTGTTTTTATCCAGTCTGGTGCAAAATATATCATGAGAAGAATGACAGCTAGTACTAGAAATCATCAAAGTTCTCAAATTATTTAAAAAACTGCCCTCTTACAACAAAGTGACTATTGAAACTTTTAGGTGTCACAAGCAGTTTATAGTGAATTCAAATAAATATATGAAGCTTATTGAGCACCAGTTTATCAAAAAGCTGTTTGATAAATTAATTGTTGAAATTGGTTACAGATCCACAAATAACTCTCCACATCCAGGTTGTCAAAAGCGACTCATTTGGACCTGAGGTTCATTTAATAATTCCTCCAATGAATGTGTCAGAAGGTATTCAGAGTTTGAGTTTGATCTAATTGTAATGGCATGCATGCCTGAACCCCAAACAGAACAACAAATTATTGCAACATTTGATGAAGATTCAATTCAGGACTCTTTTTTTACAAAATAACTGTTTGATTTTTATCCATCTGCAATTCCCCATAGAATACATATGGTAGAAAATTTAGTCCGTACTTTTACAGCCGTAGTATCAAATCTTTCATGATGATAATAAATAACACTGTGTAGAGTTTTTTGTGTTCATTCTGACTATGAAGTGCCCAAAGTTGTAGGTATATGCTTTTAAAAGATAGACCCATGTAAAATCACGGGTTCTATTGAAAATAAAAAAACTTTATTACATGTGGAAGTTAAAATGTATCCTACATTTCTGCCTCCAGTTAGTTATGCATTCCATAGATCATATTCACAATAAATGTGATATGGAACATATCATCTGAGCAAATGTAGGTTGTTCTACCTCCAGTTATTTATGTGTTCCATAGATCATTTTCCCTCCCACCATGGACCTTGCCATTGGTGGGGAGGCTTGTGTGCCTCAGCGATACAGATAGCCGTACCATAGGTGCAACTATAACGGAGGGGTATCTGTTGAGAGGCCAGATAAACGTGTGGTTCCTGAAGAGGGGCAGCAGCCTTTTCAGTAGTTTCAGGGGCAACAGTCTGGATGATTGACTGATCTGGCCTTGTAACACTAACCAAAATGGCCTTGCTGTGCTGGTACTGCGAACGGATAAAAGCGAGGGGAAACTATGGCTGTAATTTCTTCCCGAGGGCATGCAGCTTTATTGTATGGTTAAATGATGATGGTGTCCTCTCGGGTAAAATATTCCAGACGTAAAATAGTCCCCCATTCGGATCTCCAGGTCGGGATTACTCAGGAGGACGTTGCTATCAGGAGAAAGAAAACTGGCATTCTACGGATCGGAGCATGGAATGTCAGATCCCTTAATCAGGAAGGTACGTTAGAAAATTTAAAAAGGGAAGTGGATAGCTTAAAGTTAGATATAGTGGGAACTAGTGAAGTTCAGTGGCGGGAGGAACAAGACTTCTGGTCAGGTGAATAAAGGGTTATAAATACAAAATCAAATAGGGGTAATGGAGGAGTAGGTTTAATAATGAATAGGAAAATAGGAATGCGGGTAAGATACTACAAACAGAACAGTCAACGCATTATTCTGGACTAGATAGATACGAAGCCCACGCCTACCACAATAGTACAAGTTTATATGCCAACTAACTCCGCAGATGACAAAGAGATTGATGAAATGTATAATGAGATAAAAGATTGATGAAATCTTTGGTTCAAGAACCATAAAAGAAGGTTGTATACATGGAGATACTGGAAGGTATCAGATAGATTATATAATGGTAAGGCAGAGATTCAGGAACCAGGTTTTAAATTGTAAGACATTTCCAGGGCAGATGTGGACTCTGACCACAATCTATTGGTTATGAACTGTAGATTAAAATGGAAGAAATTGCAAAAAGGTGGGAAATTGAGGAATTGGGACCTGGATAAACTGAAAGAACCAGAGGTTGTAGAGAGCTTCAGGGAGAGCATTAGGGAACGATTGTCAAGATGGGGGACAGAAATACAGTAGAAGAAGAATGGGTAGCTTTGAGAGATGAAAAAGTGAAGGTAGCAGAGGATCAAGTAGGTAAAAAGACGAGGGCTAATAGAAATCCTTGGGTAACAGAAGAGATATTGAATTTAATTGATGAAAGGAGAAAATGCAGTAAATGAAGCAGGCAAAAAGGAATACAAACATCTCAAAAATGAGATCGACAGGAAGTGCAAAATAGCTAAGCAGGGATGGCTAGAGGACAAATGTAAGGAGGCACATATCACTAAGGGTAAGATAGATACTGCCTGCAGGAAAATTAAAGAGACCTTTGGAGAAAAGAGGATGACTTGCATGAATATCAAGAGCACAGATGGAAACCCAGTACTAAGCAAAGAAGGGAAAGCAGAAAGGTGGAAGAAGTATATAGAGGGTCTATACAAGGGCGATATTCTTGAGGACAATATTATAGAAATGGAAGAGAATGTAGATGAAGATACCGCGTGGAGAGTTTGACTGAGCACTGAAAGATCTAAGTCAAAACAAGGCCCCAGGAGTAGACAACATCCTGTTAGAACTAATGACAGCCTTGGGAGACCCGGGCCTAACAAAACTCTACCATTCAGTGAGCAAGATGTATGAGACAGGCGAAATACCCTCAGACTTCAAGAAGAATATAATAATTCCTATCCCAAAGAAAGCAGGTGTTGACAGATGTGAAAATTACTGAACTATCAGTTTAATAAGCCACGGCTACAAAATACTAACACGAATTCTTTACAGACGAATGGAAAAACTGGTAGAAGCTGACCTCGGGGAAGATCAGTTTGGATTCCGTAGAAATGTTGGAACACGTGAGGCAATACTGACCCTATGATTTATCTTAGAAAATAGATTAAGGAAAGGCAAACCTACGTTTCTAGCATTTGTAGACTTAGAGAATGCTTTTGAGAATGTTGAGTGGAATGCTTTCTTTCAAATTCTGAAGGTGGCTGGGGTAAAATACAGGGAGCAAAAGGCTATTTACAATTTGTACAGAAACAAGATGGCAGTTGTAAGAGTGGAGGGCATGAAAGGGAAGTGGTTGGGAAGGGAGTGAGACAGGATTGTAGCCTATCCCCGATGTTATTCAATCTGTATATTGAGCAAGCAGTAAAGAAAACAAAAGAAAAATACGGAGTAGGTATTAAAATCTATGGAGAAGAAATAAAAACTTTGAGGTTCGCTGATGACATGGACCTGGAAGAGCAGTTGCACGGAATGGACAATGTCTTGATAGGAGGATATAAGATAAACATCAACAAAAGCAAAACGAGGATAATGGAATGTAGTCAAATTAAATCGGGTGATGCTGCCGGAATTAGATTAGAAAACGAGACACTTAAAGTAATAAAGGAGTTTTGCTATTTGGGGAGCAAAATAACTGACAATGGTCGAAGTAGAGAGGATATAAAATGTAGGCTGGCAATGGCAAGGAAAGGGTTTCTGAAGAAGAGAAATTTGTTAACACCGAGTTTAGATTTAAATGTCTTAAAGTCGTTTCTGAAAGTATTTGTATGGAGTGTAGCCTTGTATGGAAGTGAAACGTGGACGATAAATAGTTTAGACAAGAAGAGAATAGGAGCTTTCGAAATGTGGTGCTACAGAAAAATGCTGAAGATTAGATAGGTAGATCACATAACTAATGAGGAGGTATTGAATAGAATTGGAGAGAAGAGAAATTTGTGGCACAACTTGACTAGAAGAAGGGATCGGTTGGTAGGACATGTTCTGAGGCATCAAGGGATCACCAATTTAGCTTTGGAGGGCAGCGTGGAGGGTAAAAATCGTAGAGGGAGACCAAGAGATGAATACACTAAACAGATTCAGAAGGATGTAAGTTGCAGTAGATACTGGGAGATGAAGAAGCTTGCACAGGATAGAGTAGCATGGAGAGCTGCATCAAACCAGTCTCTGGACTGAAGACCACCACAACAACAACAACAACAGATCATTTTCACAGTAAATGTGATATGGAACATGTCATCTGATCAAATGTTTCTCGACGTTATAGAAAGATTTGTTAAAGAGAAAAATCTTTAATCTACATCCGATAACAGTGTAGCTGCCTCAGATATTTTGTTTCCATGGGTAGATTGTCAAAGAATTGCCTATTTCACTCATTTCTGTACTAAAATTAGATTAGGTAAGGGTAATGCAAGTCATTATCCCTACTAGTTCTGTACTTGTGAATGTCTCTTGTCACTCTCAGGCTCAACTGGATTGTTAAAATAGATTTCAAAAGTGAATAAGTGCACTGAGTGGCTTTGGTTATTGTTTCCAGTTGCTTAAATAGATGCCTGCAAGATGTATGTGTGTAAATCCCACACGTAATTTTAATTACTTTCTTTTGTGTAATGAATACTTTTTGCCGCAATAAGGAATTTCATCCCCATGACCCCAAATGTTATTCAGTAAGACAAAAGTGAAGCAGACTATGCAAAATATGTTTACTTACTGACTTCTGCACCCCAAAAATTGACAGTTACTCTTATGGCTAACTGAAGCTACATACTGTGTGGTTTTCACAGTTCATCAAGAACTTGGAATTTTCTACCTTCTTTATTATTAAGGTTAATAAGGGGTGGGGTGGTTTTGTCAGTACAAAACTGGATGATCAGTGTTTTTTAAAGGTTCTACTTGCATGAAACCATTCAGTAACTTTCATGAAAACATCATTTACTATTTTCTCTGCTGATATTTCATTGCTTGGCGTAACTTTCGGCATTCCAAAATAAATAAGAACTATTCCAGGCATGTGCAGAATCATATATTCATAAATAGTTAATTTTTCTAATGCAATATTATCATTGATACGGTCAAATGCCTTTGATAAGTCACAGAAGATCGTAACATGATATTTTATCACTTAAAGTTTTTATTATGTGTTTAGTGGGCTAAATATCTCATTAGAGTGGCCCTTTTGAAATCCAATTTGTGATTTGCTAAGCATCCTGTTACTATACTGTTGGGTGACAACCCTGGAGTACATTATCTTCTCAAAAATTGTAGATAAATATGTAATTATTGGCACTGTATGATTGTTATTGATATCTGTAGAGTCACCCCTCTAACAATGGCCTAAGGAAAAATATCCTGAATTAATGACGCACTGCATAAGTGACCAAGAACATTACATATTATAAGGCCTCAACTTTTTGGTAGCTCATTGAAGACATTATCCACCCATAGGAACTTTTATTTTTTAGAGTCGTGATCTTCCTCATTTCAGATGTGAATGTGAGATTAATTTTTATTTTACAGAATGTCCTATATGTTGATTCTTTCGCATAAAATTTCATTTTTCTTCTGAACTATTTGCAATTTTTATTTTACAGTATGTCCTATATGGTGATTCTTTGGCATAAAGTTTTGCTTTTTCTTCTGAACTATTTGCACAAATATCCTCACTTATTTTCAAAAAGTAATTGTTAAAAACTTCTGCTACACATGAACTGTCTTTACAATGCTCCCTTTCTCCTAAACAGAAACGATCTCATCTTCTGTGGCTTCTTTCCCTGTCTGTGTTTTAATGGTATCCCATACAGACTTCATTTCATGTAACGAATCGTACAGCCATGTCTTGATCCTTGAGTCAACACAGGGGGACGTTTGCAAGACAACAACCATCTGCAGGAACAGTTCGACGACATTTGCAGCAGCATGGACTGTCAGCTCGGAGACCATGGCTGCGGTTACCCTTGACACTGCATCACAGACAGGAGCGCCTGCGATGGTGTACCCAACAACGAACCTTGGTGCATGAATGCCAAACCTCATTTTTTTGGGTGAATCCAGGTTCTGTTTACAGCATCATGATGGTCGCATCCGTGTTTGGCGACATCGAGGTGAACGCACATTGGAAGCGTGTAGTTGTCATCGCCATACTGGCGTATCACCTGGTGTGATGGTATGGGGTGCTATTGGTTACACGTCTTGGTCACCTCTTGTTCGCATTGATGGCACTTTGAACAGTGGATGTTACGTTTCAGATGTGTTACGACCCATGGCTCTACCCTTCATTTGATCCCCACGAAACCCTACATTTCAGCAGGATAATGCACGACCGCACGTTGAAGGTACTGTACGGGCCTTTCTGGATACAGAAAATGTTCAACTTCTACCCTGGCCAGCACATTCTCCACATCTCTCACCAATTGAAAACGTCTGGTCAGTGGTGGCTGAGCAACTGGCTCGTCACAATACACCAGTCACTATTCTTGATGAACTGTGGTATCGTGTTGAAGCTGCATGTGGAGCTGTACCTGTACACACCATCCAAGCTCTGTTTGACTCAATGCCCAGGCATATCAAGGCCGTTATTACGGCCAGAGGTGGTTGTTTTGGGTACTGATTTCTTGGGATCTATGCACCCAAATTGCGTGAAAATGTAATCACATGTCAGTTTTAGTATAATATATTTGTCCAATGAATACCCGTTTATCATCTGCATTTCTTCTTGGTTTAGCAATTTTAATGGCCAGTAGTGTAGAAGCTTATACTTACAACACCACTAAGGGACTATATATCATAGTATGTGACATAAATTTCACCTTGATATATCTGCCCATTGCTGAGAAAAAGAGATTTTCACCATTGACCAGGTAGACAGATCGACAACAAAGTGATCTTGTAAGGTTTCCTTTTTTTCCGATTGAGGTATGAAACCCTAAAATGGATACAGTGTCATAAGAAATATGTAGAATTTAGAGCATACATTGAGTTCATTGTAAACTTCAGCCTGGTCATACATTTTTAAGCTTTCTTGAAAATTTTGTCAATAATCAGCCTCACTTTTTCTTTGAGTGTGTATTGAATGTACATGGATCTGAGTTATGTAATTTTGGCAGCTGTACATCATGATCTGACAATCTGTTTATCACATGATAGACAAGTATTTCTTTGACACCCTCTTCTTATGTGAATGCATTGTCTATAAGAGCACTGCTGTCTTGAGCAACTTGAGGAGAGAAATTTTTGACTGAATAGTGATCTACCATGGCTTTTAAATTATATACACAAACCTCCCTCTGAATCAGTCTGTCTATTACTGAAAACTGTATCAAAATACGTAGAATATTATATAATTTTTAATATGTAGGGATAGTAAATTATAAGTGGTCAGTCACTTTACCCTTTAGATCTCTTCAAGAATTTTTCCATCAAAATCACTATAAGTTAACAATAGCATCTTACTGTCATCCTGTAAACTATCCTGTATATTCTAACAAGCAATATTAGCTCACAAGCACATGTTTCTGTGCCCTGATCTGCACAGAATTTATTTATCTATATTCATTTCTTACTTTTTCATACTTTGTATCCAGCCAGTGCCGAGCTGGGACTGCTATGGGATTTCTCCAGTTCCATGTAGAACCAACCATACCTATAAAGAGGCTCTTATTAAGATGAGGTTGTCACTCCTAATGGCACTTTAAAGCTACTGTTAAACGCCACACCCCACCTTCCTCCCATATGAGAGGAATCTGTATACCCCCTTCTGTCTGCGTCTAAGGTACTTTGAAAGCATTTGCTCATCATTTAAGTGAAGTGGGATATGGGAACCAATGTGGTATTTACCTAGACAGATGTAGAAAACTTCCTAAAAAAACTCAGCCAACCTGGCTGTCGCACCAACCCCTATCATTTATTCAATTTATGGCCAGAGTGCCACCTCTTTTATCATAAATGGGCACTTTAATGTGGTAGGCAAACTGGGTGTGTATTGGATCTACATCAATATGTAGCTAATTTATAATCACTTACCTACATTAAGATTTTCTTTCTCTCTGGTCTGTGATTATATGGTAGTTAGCCAGGCAAATAATTTCTTTGCAAATATCTTGATCTTCCAACCAAATTAACATTGTAGAAAACATAATTCTGTAAAATCGAATAAATCTTTTTGAAACACCGCCTATAATGCCAACTACTTTGTTTGCCAAAGTTGGTTTTTTTTTTTTTTTTTTTTTTTTCCATTACTTTATCGAAATCAACATACTGTATTTACCCAATTATAAGATAACCTCTTTTTTTCCAGGAAGTTTCTTGAGAAAAATTTAATTTTAACATATTCTGACTAATGATAATTACAGATTGTTTTACTGACATAAAGTATCTGCCTAAAAAGTTAACATTATACCAATTCTAAATGTATGCCATTTATTGATTGTCTGCATTTTGATAATATGAGCAGAAATAAACAAAAATAAATGATTTACATTAATTTGTGGACCATTTCTTTTGCACATTTTTCACTTGTTAGCACTGTCATCTGTGGTGTCACTATTTTTAATCATCATCCTAATAGCACAGCTGTGAAATTTGTATCTTCACTATCACAAATATTTGGCTTTTTCTTCCAAATATGTTGCCATTTATGAGGTGGTTGTTACTGTGGGACCTGAGAAAACAGCTGTTTTTATCCAAATAAATATTGGATTTTGCTTCCATAATGATGTGAGAATGTTACAATGTATCTCGCTTCTAAACATATTGTCTGCCCACCTCTCTCTCATTGGCTGCAGCTGACACACCCCTTTATTCCCATCATACGTCATGGTGCGTGGTGACTACATTGCAGCATAAATGCACCACTGGTGCGTATGTAGACTTTTACTGTCTCCCACAGAAATGAATACTGTTGTTGAGTATTTGTCCAATTTTAAAGTCAGTTAATTCAGACTACAAATGGATTCAGGCAAGCTGTAGTTTAAATGTAGTAGAAATTCATAAAACCAAAGTACATCTTACAGATTCCCATGGTCGTCAACATGAAATAATTTGCTGCCTGCTCATTATTTCTCTCCCCACTCTCATTTAGTTCTCAGCCAAGCTTGTATCACTGTTAACCCCTCCAACCCTTCTACAGTGCTGCTGTGCTTGAAGAACTGTGAAACACATGGCAATACCTTCTCCAGTGCAAGTCATATTTAACAACAGCAATTAATGCACATATAAAAGAACACAATCACGATTTAGTCCACTTCTCAATCTTGCGATCTACTAACATTTGTTGTTACTATCTCCATGATGGGTCTTGCTGCTGTAATGTATTCTTTCAACAACAGTTAGCTAGTGAAATTGATTTATTTCATTTGTTAGGTGTTTCATTCAGGATTAATTTTCCTTCTTGTCTGAAGGTCACCATCTTGCTCTAAATCTGATTAAAAGTTGGTAACATTTGTACTTGGATTTCTAATATGTGAACAGCAACCAAATTCTCATTTGTAACCCACTTGGTAAATAATTACAGTCTCTCATGATCAAATAAAATATTAAGCTCTGTTGTGAATCAGGTAATGTTTCTTGAAGGACAATATTTCTGTTTTTGACTGTTACCTTTACTTAAAAAGCAACAGTAATGTCTGTTTCAAACATGTATCAGAGATTTCATTGTAAACCTGTTGAAATACTGTTATATCCTAGCCAGTAATGCCACCCGAGCCCGCTGCCAAAAGGTTGGCAGCATCAAAGTCCGGACGCCGTCTGCATAAGCAGCGCCAGCGAGACAGGAAATCGCCGCAAGTCTGCGCGCGCCACCGCTGGCTTCTGGTTTCTGAAGCGCTGGAGTCGCGAGCGCTAGGACAGTTCTGTATTCGCCGCTCAGTTGTATACTCGCCACCGAATTGTGTACTTGCTAGTCAGTTGTGTGTTCATCGCAGCAGAGTTGTTGTTTGTCGTCAGCTGACGCTGACCTAGCCGCTCCGACTCGAACTAGACAGATTTCTGTAGACACAGAGTTCACTACTGTGTTTCTGTATCTTCATTAATAAAGATAAGTACCGACTTTTATTTAATCAGAGTGTTTGGGTTTTCATCTTTCTGTTTACTGTTCCAGCGGACCGGTCGGCCCGCTATTAAAAGTGTGGCGGTGATTTCGTAAGCCATTTCTACAGCCAAGTGTTTGTCGCTACGAACACCGCCACAAAAAATACAACAAGAGTTTGTAAGATTACAGAATGTAGTGCTATTTCCTTCTGTGTTTCCTGAAGTCATCAAATTTTAAGCAGAGTGGTAGTTTGTTATATTGGCTACTTCATAGTTTCTTGCATATCCCTTGCATCAGTGTTGCACGAGTCAAATGTTGTGATTGTTCGAGCAAAGCCGATACTGTATCAAGTGTTTCGACGTATCAGGAAGTCTTGAGCGTGTTAATACGCGAATATCATTAGCCCATCCCTGCCCTTCTGAAATCTTCAAAATAAATGAGCATGTGACCTCAATAGCCAAAGCTTCATCTGTAAATATGACTCCTATATACTCTATTAAGCAATGTTAAAATATTAACCTCAGCAATAATCTGTATTTGTATTTTTTGAAAGATGAATGTGGGAAAAAAATCTCACCTTATAATAGGGTAAATATGGTATTTAATAAGTATCAATAATCATAACTTCATATGTAATATTGCTACCAGCTCAATATAATCTTTGTTGTGACATCGTGAACATCACCTATCTTTCCATCTGTCAGCAGTGGGTTTGCACTGCTACATGACTTTGTCTTTAACACATATCCTGTACAGACATTGTGATTGTATTTTACATTCAGTGGAAATAATCAGTCATTATTATACTTTCTCTTTTCGTGTATGGTTCATTTTTGGTGTATCCATACTAATTTCATTATTGCTTCTACCATATCCTTATGTTTATTGGCCACATAAGGACATGTACTGCTATAAAGGAACACTGACCTATTGTGTGTGTGTGTGTGTGTGTGTGTGTGTGTGTGTGTGTGTGTGTGTGTGTGAGTGAGAGGGGATGGGGGGAGATAGTTTTACAATTTTAGCTGCTGGTGAACCTTCCCGGTTTTATGGTCATGGTCCATGAACACATGAACCTTTTTGATTTATGGCTTTTTGTCCAGAGCTGCATTGGGTACCTAAAGAGTTGCTTTTGGTTCTGCTGAATCAGTAAGACTCATTGGAACCAAGTGCACCTTTGTCTTTACAGATATCAAACACATTTCTGGACAAAATGTCAAGAACAAAAATGTTTCATGAAGCACAGTCATACAACCTGGAAGATTCATCAGCAGTTAAGACAACTGGTTGTGAAAGCCTTCATTGCATGTTACAAATATTTCCCATAGGTACTTTGAGAAAGTATTGGAGAAAATTACAAGTATTTAATGTAGTAGACTTACATGGAGCTGCTATACTGAAAGCATTTATGTATCACCTTTCACTGAAAACTGATTTTAAATGTCATAGAATGACTTGCCAGTGCATCATCATTTTTATCATCATTTGTTTTGTTATTTCAGGTGTCTGAAATAGTCAGCTGCCGAAATTTGTTTGAAGCAGAATTCCTAATCGCTCTTTGCAGATACCTTTTACTTCAAGGATATGAAGAAACTGAAATTACCATATTGACAACTTACTCTGGGCAAATGTTCTACTTGAGGAAAGTAAGTGATTATGCTTGGTTTTATTCTGATATTTTGAGGAAGATATTTTGTTTAGCTTTTCCATGAAATGCACATGGTTTAAATAAAAAAAACCAAAGGAACACTAGACTATTTAAAGTAAATAAAATTTCTGGTCTGGTTAGTAATCTTGCAATGGAGATGAGTGCACACGGTATAATAGCTTTAGTCACTAACTTATTATGGTGAGAACATTTTAACCAGCAACAGAAAGAATAGTCACAATAAGAACATACAAGTCAGCATTATAAAATAATGAGACAGGAGAGACATAAAAAATTATGGTGCGTTGTAGATCATGAGAGAGTGTTTTTAGTGTGTTATTTTGGTATTTTCAGAATCTTTTTTCACCTTCTGATATCTCGATTTCTGCGAAGAAACATTTTGTTATCACTAGCTTCTTTGGATGATGAATTCAGTCAATCGGCGACCCTTCAGATAGAATATTTATAAATACTGACTGCAATACAAGTTTAAATAATATTCACCCATTCTAACCAAATATTTCTCATGTTACAAGGAAACAAAATGACTGACTTGCCTTGTCTTTGGAACACGAAATTCCTGTAAAAATAAATAAATAAAAAATAAATTTAAAAAATAAAAAACATGTGTTCTTGTCATTTGGATCTGAATGTGTCTTCTTCAGGGAGTAAAGAGGATTAGGCTGTAGGAGAGGGACGCTTCACTCAAAATCCAGGTTCTGAGGGACCTACCTATTGTGGTGACAAATGGAGACAAAGATGAAATGATAGTATGATATCAAAGATGATTACTTGTAAATTTTTTGTATTTGTATGTTAGGGGAAAAACAATTACATTGATAAAAGTCACTGTCCCTCCTTCTATACTACTAAGATGCTGTTATTACATAATACTTCAAATAACATGTTTTGACCACAGACCAATATTAGTTGTGTATATACTGACAAAATCATTATCTGTACAAACATTAGATTTTATCAGAATTTACATTCCTGGGTTCAGATATCCAGATAAATTGTAGAAGCAGTGGCTAATGAGGGATTCTTTCAATTTGCATTTAAATACTTTGAGATTTTCAGTTTCCTGCCTGATACCCGCTGCCAACCTGTTATTGATTTCTTTTACACCACAATACATAACTCTACTCTGAATCCCAGAGAGGGATGAATAGTCAGAATGGAAATTATTTCCACTTCTAACATTGACATTGTGAATTACTGAGCTCATCCTAAATTCATTCTTGTTGTTGACCATATATATCATCACGTAGTACATGTATTGACATTTAAGTGTAAAAATTCCTAGGTCCCTGAAAAGGCAAAAGGCTTTTTCAAGATGTTTGGTTGCCAACTTTGTACAGTATCCTAATTCGGCTCTTCAGTAGAATAAATGCTTTCTTCATATTAGTTGCAATGTCCCAGAAGATCTTTCCATAGGACAGAATTGAGTGTAAGTATGCTGGCAGTCCTCTGTGCTGGTCAACACGAGAGAGATTTCTGAGAGCAGAGCACGCAGAACTGATAATGTATTGGTCAACTTGTCCACTAACTGATCCCACCACAGCTTATTACATAGAAACTTCATACATGGTGTCATATTGAGTGTATGCCCATTGATCTCTACTTTAGAATTTCAAAATATAAGATTTTTGAAGATTAAAGTTTCTGACTATTCATCCCTCTCTGGGATTCAGAATAGAGTTATGTATTGGCTGTGAACCAATTGTTAGCCTGTTCCATTATTCATCTAACTCTGTGTGGTATGAATGTGTTGGTACTTTTCATCAATATACTTGTGTCCTCAGCAAACATTACAAGTTTTGAAGAGTTCTTCAGTGTCCCATTTAAATCATTTATGTAGACCAAGAGCAGGAGTAAGCCAAGCACTGAACCTTATGGCATATCATATTTAATGTTTCCCCACTCTAATGCCATACCATTTTAGTTTCCCAATCAGAAATCAGTATTTAATGATCCACACAGTCAAAAGCCTTAGCAAAGCCCCAGAAATGCCAACAGGGTAATTTTTGTTGTTTAGTTCTACTAGAATTTTTTACAGTATCCCAAGTATTGCATTCTCAATAGAGAAGCCTTTACAGAAACCAAACTGAGCATAGTTAGAGGTCAGTTACTTATGCCCCTTTTGTGTATTGGTGTTAATTATGATGCACGGGCACCCACAGGAGGGGGACGGGGAGGGAGAGGCAGAAAGACTGGAAAATTACCAGTTTTTAAGTAAATGAGTTTCTCAGTTTTGAGGCGGGTCAAGCCACAAGAACTCAGTTTCATAGGTGACAAAAAACTTATACTCTTCAGAATTTGGAAGGGCACATACCTACAGAGTCCATATTGCAAATTGGTCTAATAATGTACATTACATTATTTTTAGTTAACTTTGACTGTTTCCACATTTATTGTCCCTTATCAGCTTTACAATGACCAGTTCCATTTCTCACAAAGAATATTCTTTACAGGTAGGTTCTTCCATCATCCCCTTAACTAGGGTGACATACACTACTGAACCGTGTTCTTGTAATTTCACAGCACTGGCATTATTTTATGAAAAAAGTTCACACACAGTGGTCCTTGATAAGCAACACATACACTAAAATATCCATTGAGTAGACACAGTGCATGCCTAAAGTGTCAGTAATTCATAAATTGACTCAAATGAGAAGTGCATGAAAGGTAACACAAATCATTGGTTGAAACTCGAAAGTTAATTGAGTTATACTGGGAGTATGAATGATGGTCTCTATATGACATTACATGTATATCAAATGGGAACAGACTTGGAACCAATTCTGATATAATGTAAACGGGTCACAGCCTTCCAGCATTTCACGTCGATGTAACTTGTAGACTGACTTTTGTGGAGATGTGGGGATACTGATATTCAGCAACAGACACTCTTCACATAGATGTTGTTCATTTAGCTACTGGTTGTAAACTTTACTACTATGTGAATCAAGCGATTGCCAGAAAAGTACTGAAAATTTTGATGTGGGGTTGGCCTTGTAAAGACTGGTGTATGAACATTTTAGTTTTTCACAAACCACATAATGGTTTAAAAATCTGCTAAGTCAAATTTAGCTAACTGGACTGAGTTATGTGTTACATCAGTAATTTGCTTTACAAAATATGTAGTGAGCTAATAAAATGTAAAGGTTCATGAAATCGTACTGTATTCCTGAGTGAGGAATAACCCATTTATCGGTATGGGTGCCATGTTAAAAATTATGATGAATTATGCAATTTCTTATTTAACTCCTTCATTATTTAGTGAATTGTTTCATTCAACTCATAAAAATTAGGGCAACAAAAGTGTAATGGTACAAGCTGGAAATCTAAAAAGTACAATGGCTAAACCTGCAATGGAAAATCTCTGTGCTTTTGAACTTAAACATTAATATTACCTGCTTCAGTCCAGATATCTCTCCAGACAGTTCAATATTAGAGTGTACAAAACCCTGATCCAGCCTGTTGTTCTATATGGCTGTGAGACATGGAGTATCCGGAAACAGGACTCCCATAAGCTCCTTGTTTTTGAGAGAAAAGTGCTTCGGAAGATCTTCGGTCTGGTTCTGGATGCAGATACAGGGGAATGGAGGATCAGATACAACCAAGAGCTTGAAGAACTATACCAGGAGCCCAATATAGCAGGAACTGTCAAAGCCAAACAAATGCAGTGCCATGTGGCCCGGATGGAGGATCACAGATGACCTCAGAAGCTCCCGGATTTCACACCTACAGGAAAGAGACCACCAGGGAGACCCAAGAATCATTGGAGGGATGGACCCCATGAAGATTTAAACCAAGTGTCAGTAGATGTGAACTGATGGCGGATAGCAGCAATTGACAGAATACAGTGGAGGAGGAAACTTGTAGATGCTTGCAGTCCACTGGACCCAATCACATAGTAGTAGTAGTAGTAGTAGTATTATCTGATAAGTTTATTAGTTTGAGGAAAATTAAAATATGTTACCATAATGTCTACGTACCAGTGTTTCTATGAGAGGTGTCAATCTATCCAAAGTGACATATAAGCTCACTTGAAACCTGCAATAGCATACTGTAGTAATAAGTTCACAGTTCTTAAAAGGTTTTAATAAATTTGGTTTCCAGTGGACCTGTATACACTAATGAAGTCAGCACATTGAAAATAACGGTTCAAGTAATAAAGGTATGTGAGGCTAAGTGTAATTAATGTCTTGATAGATTCAGATACATACTATGTATGCACCACGTAGATACTAGGATGAGAAGTGAATAAAGAGAAAATATTAATTATTAGCAAGAGTGGAAACATAGCAGGTGGAGTGGCTCCAGCTTGTTATGATATAAATTGATGCTTTTTCATGATATATGAGAATTCTGCAGTGAATAAAAACACTATACTCCAGATGCTACTTGACTCATTGACTGATTACAGAGGTAACTCCAGGGTAATACTACCGAGTAAGTACAAGATTTTGTTACCTTGGCTGAGATAACATCATAGCCAGAAGAGGTGCTACTTTTTATTTATTTCTCTAACAGATGAGTTGCTAAAACTTATGTCTGGTGGTGACATATGCTTTGCCGATCTAATTAAGTTTATTTTGCTGTGCTTTTGATGGACAATTTTTTGTCATTGTGATTTTACTTTCTGCTACTGCTATCTGGGTCTTAAGTATCATTTGCCTTGCCAAGTTTGTGTGTTTCATACCTAATAATTCTTCAATTTATTTATTTATTTTTTTTTTTTTCCTGGTTCTTGGAATTTTGAAGTTTTTGTGCATCGTTTTGGCTTCTTTTATAGCACACTGAAGAATTTGCAGTACTGCTTGTAAGGCATTTTTAAATCTCTTCCTCTGGATTAGATAATCATCTCTCTTTTCAGCACAAGATTTTTTTGATCCTAGATGTCAGCCACCCTTTTTTTGGTTTCCATTGCAAATGTTCTTGGCCCATTGTAAAGGAAGATTGGATTCAAGATGATGTAAGAATTTGTTTCCATTACTCATCCTGTAAATTGTCTCTTAATAGTGTAACTCAGTCAGCATTTACAGTTCTGTGTAGATACAGAACTGTAACAGGTGCTTTACTTTGTTGACGTGTATCTTGGCTCATTCCACACCTGTAATTTTCCTCTTCCATTATAAGATCTATGTAACTTGAAGTAATGAATATCTGAATGATTGTTTCATTAAGTTAGTTTTTAAATTCATATTTTAAACCAAGAGGCAGAATAAAAGAAGAAGAATCAAAAATTAACATCAGAAAATTGATTCTTTTTTTATATTATTGCCTTGGTCTGTCAAATGCTGATGGGGAATTAAGTTTATGTGGTTTGGAACATGTGACATAAGTTGAATTGTTTTCAAGTCATGTAAGTGAAGCAAGTGTACATCGAAGGTGTAAGAATTGCAGGAACAAGCCTCAGCATTGGCGGCCTAAAGTAGAAGTTAAAATTACAGGACCGATCTAAGAAGTTTGAAGATACAGTGAAAAATTGGGCAGAAAAAATTACAGAAAAGCAACGTAATGGTTAATTGAGCTATTGTTTGTTGAGTAGCCATTGACTCCTTTGAATCACATCATGAGAAAAAAAATGCAGTGAGCTGGAATTCAAAAAAGAAATCCTGTACATTCAGTGGATATGATTCTGATTACCACAGAGAGATACCTACCAGCCCGAGTGAAGAAAGAATTGAAATTGTATGCAGTCTCTTCAAAGAAGACAGCAAGTCATGGGCTTATAAAATAAACTTGTATCAAAACATGTAAGAATACTTGCAAAGTGTCATGAAAAAGTACTGGTCAGAAATACATAATATTTAATTAGAGAATTTACAAGAGTCTGTACTATCGCAACAATGCACCTGGTGTCAAAGTATATTGTGATTGAATATTGCATTAACTGCTGTACACTGCATGTCTGACTAAACGATGATTTACAATGTAGCAAACTTTTAAGGATACGCAATACATACAGGGTGTGACTGGAGGTGGTCTTTTAAATGATGTAAAATAGTGATGGAACAAGAGAAAAAGTAATAGTAGCTAATGGAATCTGAGCCAATTTACAAGATAAGAGTGAGAGAGCCATTCTTTCTTACTTACTTTTAGAAAATAACATTGTTTATGTCCTCTTTTGGGAATGCTTACAAAATGTGGAAAATTTTTACACATTTGTAACTCTAATTGAACACCTTACAAAATATGAATTCACTAGCTGAGTACCCGGCATTGCCCTGTTATGTATTTATTCTCGTCTTCTATTAGTCCACCCCATCCTTCCCCCTCTCTCTGTCCACCACTTCCTACCTCTCTCTGTCCATCTCCTCGGCTCTCTCATTACCCATCTACCCCTTCATCTTCTCTCTGTCTACCTCCTCCACCCTCCACTCTCTGTCCATCTCCTCCTGCCCCTGTCCATCTGCTCCTTGCCACTCTGCCCATCTTCTCCTCCTCCCCCCCCCCCCCCCCTCTATCTGTTACCCCCTCTAAGTCTATTTCTTCATCCCCCCCTTTTGTTCATCATCTCCTCCCCCCTCTCCCTCTCTCCGTCTCCTGCTCTGTTCTATCTCTGTCTATTCCCCCCTCTCTGACCACATAATGCTCCCCACTACTTGCGACCACCTCCTCCTTCCCCCTCTTTGTCCATCTCCTCCTGACCCCTTCTCTATGCACATTATCACTCCCACACCAATAGGAAGTTGCTGATTGTTACTGTCAAGTTATGTCTTTCCAGCTAGTAAGTAATGTATGTGCCAAGTTTGGTTGAAATCGATCCAGGGGTTTAGGAAGAGGTTTTTACCCATGGCCTTGCTCACATAAGTACATATCACAAATATTATTTCACATATTTCAGCTGTATCTCTGGTGAATTTTGCCCTGCAGTTTCATTTTCATGCAACTCAATGTTTATGGCATCGTATATCTTGAAGTATGTGTCATACAGTGATAAAATTTTGCGGTAGACACAATGGTATATATGGACACCACCTGCAAAATGTGTTGCGACTAGAGTTAGTAGTAAAGAAGCAATAAATTAAAATGTCATGCATGACATGGCAGCTTTGCACACATCTCAGTGTTTTTGACATAATATATTCTGAACTCTGTTTCATACAATGATATATTTTTGCAAGTACCTTCAGTGCTATATCTGAATAGTGTCTACAAAATGTGCTCCAAATAGAGGTATTAGTAAAAAATTAATAAATTAAAGGTTATACTTGATGCAGTAGTTGTACTACTGAACAGCAAAAATGTAGTAAGCGATAATTTTTTCTCCTTTCATCATTTTTTGGGGGGTGTCATCAAGAAAAAGTCGCATAAAGGTTTGAAAGTATGTGTAAAGTTGGTTGCAAGTCACTTAGGTGCTCTCATTCCCAAATACTGAATGAATATAAAATGGCTATTTGCACACAGTGAGCTATACTTAATTTTTCACACCCAGCCCACCAATTTTATAGGTAGGTGGTTCTTGAGAATGAGAGCACTTTGTGATTTGCAACCAACTTTATACGTAATTTCAAACCTTTATTTTTCCAGACGGTAAGTGATTTGTGTACCAAGTTTGGTTGAAGTCATCCAGTGGATTAGGAGGATATGTGGAACACACATACTTACAAATATACACTTTTATAATATGAGGTCTGTTCAAAAAATTCCAGAAGTTTGTCCACAAACTTTTTTCTTTGCTTGTCTCCTCTATTGTTGCAAAACTTTGTCATTTCAATGGAGTTTTCGACTTTGGGTGATGCAAGAGCCACAAATTGTCTTGCCACATTTCATGGTGTTTCCTTCTGACATTTTCTTGCAGGCATCACAACACATCCTAATAGTACCATTGATTAACAGTTTGTCTCTGTGGCATGAATTCATCATGAACTAATCCTTCAAAGTCAAAGAAAACTATCAGCATAGCTTTGACATTTGACATGGCTTGATGAGCTTTTCTTGGTCTTGAGCCTTTCCCAATCCATTGTGAAGATTGAACCTTAATCTCAAAATCATAATCATAGACCACCCTCTCATCAGCAGTTCTGATTCTCTTAAGGAACAACTTGTTCATACAATCCAAAAGCTCTTTGCAGGTTGCAAGGCGAAGGTTTTTCTGGTACTGAGTCATGAGCTGCGGGACAAACTTAGCAGCAGCATGGTGCTTTCCAAGATGCGGTGTCAGGATTCGTCGGTAGACGTCCAAGGGCATCCTGAATGGGGTCACCTTGAACTTGCGTCTGGCCATTTTTAAACTGTGTGAACTATTTGTAACACTGATTGTAGCTTAAGCACTCATCACCATTGACTTCCTGCATCATTTCTTGTGTCTCTATATAGGCTTTCTTGAGTTTCATGCAGAATTTAATGCAAACGGGTTGCTCCTTTAACTCTGACATCTCGATTATCACAAACTGTGTGACACAATGTTCTACTCAATACAGCACTAAACAAGAACTAACAGGCTTACAACAATGAAACTTCCGGCAGCTACACATTAAACACAGGCGTGTGCAGGAATGCCAACCGCATTTCACTCCAACACACCATCAGTGCGACGTTATGAATTTTCCGGAATTTTTTGAACAGACCTCATATGTGTGGATAAAGAAGTATGAAGTGAAGTAGACAGGCACAACACAAGAATTAGACAACATACACACACTCACACAAACGTAACTCACGCCCGCATGATCACCGTCTCTGGCTGCTGGGGCCAGACTCTGACCGACAGTGCATGATAGGAACCAGGGGTGGGATAGCAAGGTAGGGGTGGGGGACAGTAGAGTACTGCTTCTGAGAGCACACAGGGACGAGTTGGGGAGAGAGTGGGGCAGCTAGAGCCACTTGGGTGATTGGGGGGGGGGGGGGGGGGGGGGGGTAAAGGAGAGGAGTAAAAAGACTGGGTGCGTTGGTGTA
Source organism: Schistocerca serialis cubense (assembly GCF_023864345.2). Taxonomy (NCBI): domain Eukaryota; kingdom Metazoa; phylum Arthropoda; class Insecta; order Orthoptera; family Acrididae; genus Schistocerca; species Schistocerca serialis. The sequence goes on from NC_064639.1 coordinate 296,069,639, forward strand.
ATAGAAGGCCATTTAATGCTGGTATGGGAACAGGGAAGGGTATCACCTACGTATAGGTAGGCGAAGGACAGTGACTAACAAAGGTTGAAGTAGGGAGGGGTACAGGAATGTAGGATGTATTAAAAAAAAAGCTGGTGTTTGTAGGAAGGATCCAGATGGCACAGCTAGAAGTGGATGTGGAAAACTGCATAGAAACCACATTCATTCCAGCCAGCACACTGGTTGCCATTGCCTGTCCTTGAGATGGATTAAATATCTGGCAGGTGTGTCTCCCCACATTATGGAAACAGGCACTAATGTGGTTGGCTAGCTAGATGGGTCCCTGAAAGAAGTATGTGCTATGAAATGTAATTGAAGTTGAGTCATACAAGGATATTATCAGTGCAAAATAATTTTAATAAGACTACAAATCACACAGTTGAAGTCTTAAGTCTTTTAGCTGGATATTGAGACAAGAATACTCTAAATAATAGGCTTAATGTTTTTCATTCCTTTTTAACTTTTTTCTTATTGGGGGGGGGGGGGTCATGTGCACATTAAGATCTATTAATATGTGAAGTTGCATTAGTAGGAAGTGCGAATGTGTGACATATGAGACTGGGATATGCCAGATATCAGTGCAAGCTACTGCAATTCTACATACAGTAAGCGAAAAAACTTGCTCCTATTTTAGCAGAATTTTACTGTAAATTGCTGTAAGCATGAAGTGATTTGAGTGATTGGAAAAAAGTGGCAGGTCATTCGAATTTCCAAGATGATTTGTGGAAGAGATGTGCACAACTATGGGCCTATATCCCTAAATTCAATCTGTTTTCAATTTTTGGAGCATGTTTTATACTAATGTAGTATGATCTTTCTGGAGAGAAACAGTCTCCTGTATAGGAATCAAACTATGATCGTGTGACACCCAGCTCACTCTGTTCATCAACAAAACTCAGAAGGCTGTACCTATTTGTGTCCAAGTCAGTGTTGTGTTCGTTTACTACTGGAAGGTGTTTCAGACAGTTTGCCATACTTGCTTATTCAACAGAATACAAACCTGCAGAATATCGGACTAGCTGTGTGACTGGATTGGAGAATTCCTAGTGAATAGAACAAAGCATGTCATTTTCAATGGAGAAAAAATGAAACCTATATACATGATGTACAGAAGTGAAATGTGGACTATGAGCAGTTCAGACTAGAAGAGAATTGGAGCTTTTGGAATGTGGTGCTACAAAAGAATGCCAAATAATACATGGATAGATCAAGTAGTTAATGAAGAGGTATTGAATCAAATTCAGGGAAAAGAGAAATTTTTGGCACAACCTGACTAAAATAAGGGATTAATTGATAGGATGCAACTTGGGGCATCAAAGGATAGTCAATTTGGAAAGTGTGAAAGGTTAAAATTGTAGAGGGAGGCCAAGGCTTGGATTCAGTAAGCAGATTCACGTGGAAGTAGGTTGCAGTAGTTATTTGAAGATGAAGATGCTTGTGCAAGGCAAGAGTAACCTGTATTCAGACTGAAGACCATAACAACAACAACAACAAACCTAACATACAATAACACAAAGAAAAGTGATTAAATGACATTACTTGTGTTCAGTTAAACTTAAATAGATATGTTTACTTACTGAACAAGAAAGATGGTAATTTGGAACAATTTGATTATATAAGACACTACTTTTATGTTACCAGTGTTCAGTTACTGATGTGCAGTATGTTCCAATTGAAAGTTTTTGTCTTGTTGATTTAAACATTTGAATAAGTTCTATTTTTCTTTCTTCAGATCAAAAATGTTGAATTTTGTTAATTCATGCAAACCTTAGGTTATGTATATTGTGTACCATCAGGTTGAAAGAAATGCAAATTATTTTTTGTAAAGCTTCAATAATAATACTGTAAAATAGTATTTTCTACAGATTTAAAATATTCAAGTAAATTGTCATTTAGATTTGTATTCCAGAGGAAAATGTTTATATATGAAATGTAAATTCCAGCCACATGCCCTGGCAGGTCCATCAGTGCCCACTGAGCACTGTGTCATTCCCTGCCAATGGCTTCATTGGATGTATTAGGAATGTGGAGGCTTTGTACTTCTCTTTCAGCTGTTGTCAGTTTTTATAACTTGGAGCTGCTACTACCTAGTCATGTAGTTTCTCAATTGAATTGATGCTGAGTGTGCCCCATTCTCGTCCTCCAACCAAAGAAAAATGTCTGGCAGTACAGGGAATCAAATCCAGGCTCTCCACATAACAGTTATCCACAGTGACCCCTCAGTTATGGAGTATACGTGTGTCTATACTAACAACAAATTGCGACTTGTGCTACTCTGTTCACACTAATAATTGTGGAAATTACTTCTGTCATCATCGTCATTCCCTGAGTAGTGCCTAATCACAAATTCATAGCAGTTATTAAAAATGCTGAGGAAAACTAGCTTCAGTTTTTGCACTTATTTGTAAAGTATTGGGAGAGTACTATTAGTGTGCAGTAGTTTTCAAGGTAATCGTCTTTGTAGCATTACCAATCCAAGTGATCTTTCGCTAACAGCTATCATCATTTAAGGCTCTCCTTACATTCAGGGTTATGTTAACGCACACTGAAAATTTGTAGATGTTCATTAATTGTTTCATTTGCTTTTTATGTTAGGAGTTTTACTCTTTTGCGATGAGAGTGTTGTTGTCACTGAAAAATGAAATTTTGTGTATCTGTGTAACACTTGTGTTACGTATCATTCCAGAGGAGCTATGTGTATCCCTAAATATCCTTACCACAGAATGACATTCACAAATTAAAAACCATAAAATGAGTTATTGTACAGTAAAGCTCATATATCTTGCAGATGTGTTATTTTATTTGTATATTGAGAATTATGCCATAAGACAACACTTGTCTCCAAGATGGGACCTTGATTGAGTAACTCAATGAGAGGAAGTACCTGCATGAGTGGGAATATGGAAGTTCCGATTACCAACAACCTAAGTTGAAGAACTGCCAATAATTTAGAAAAAAGTTGTCATGATTCAGACCAAGAAAGTGTTGCTGCTTCATTTGTTCTATGTACAAACTTCACACTGGTATTGATGTTGATACAAGTGTAATGTCATCCAGTTAGTGATGTGTAGTTATATTTATGGACAATACAAAGTGCTACCCAAAATATCTGAGAATTTCATTGTAAAAATCAGAAAACTATACAATGCATCTTAATGTCCTCCATCACCTTCAAAGTAGACACCTCGTGCACATATGCAACAATTCCAGCATTATTCCCATTTTTGGAAGGACTCCTGGAAGTCCATGGAGTGAAGGGTCCATTGTGATTCCACTTGGATGTCTTCAGTCGAGTCAAAGCATCGCCCTTTCAGTGGGGTTCTCAGGGAACAGGTAGAAGTCACATGGATTTGGCCCGGCAAGTAGGGAGGATGGGAAGCCATTTCAGTGTTGCCTTTGCCCAAGAATTCCTTCACAACCAGTGAGGAGTGTGCAAGTGTGTTGTCATGATGCACCAACCAGTCTTTCTTTTTCCATAACTCTGGCAGTTGGTACCAACCATTTTTGATCACTGCCTGTTGAGAGTCTGACCAATTGAAACAAACTCCTAATGCACCATTCCCTGAATGTTGAAAAAAAAAATGATCAGCATTGACTTCATGTTGCTATGAACTTTATGAGCTTTTTATCACCTTGGAGAAGATGGTCTTTACTATTGTGATGATTGCTGCTTTGTTTTAGTGTCATAACTGTAGGCCCAAGATTCACCATCTGTTATGAAACTGGATAAGAATTTTAGACACTCTCGAATTCTCCGTTGCAGCTCAGTGCATGTCTGAATCCTGAGGTTTCATTGGTCGATGCTGAGAAGGTGAGGGATGAACTTTGCTGCAATTTCCTCTTGTGTTTAATTTGTTGGCTATAATATGTTGATATGTGCCATAACACAGCCTGAGTCTGTTACAAACATCATGATTTATCAGCCTTTGGTCTTTGTGAATCACATCACCTACTTTCATGTTCATTTCTGGTGTTGTGTATGTTGAAGTCAATCAGAATGTTTTGCCATCTTCCACAAATTCTTGCCCTTCCTCGATGTTCTTGAACCACTTAAATGTTCTTGCTTGACTCAGTGCACTCTCACCAAATGCCTCTGTCAGCATGTGGCAGGTTTCGGCTGCAGTTTTCTTTAGCTTGAAACAGAATTTGATGCAAATCTGTAGCTCCTTCACTTTATCCATTTCACAATTTGCAGAAGCACTGAAAAACATCCCGACATGCACCACTGCAATTCACAACTGTGTGTACCAAAGACAACGCAACTTTGTGTCTCAGTAGTTATGATGTGCACCTCGATACATCTAGCGGCAGAATCTTATTCTGCTTCTGGGTTGACTGATACAATGAAATTCTCAGATATTTTGGGTAGCACCTCGTATGCGGGTTATGAATATCAGTGGTCTTCATATACTACTCAAGAACAATTAGGGAAGTAGTATTGCATTACATTACAGCAATTACAAAACGATCAGGGAAGAGGTCTGTCATAGCCTTTCGAAGGCATGACCAAAAAATATCAAGAGGTAATGAAGAATCTCCCTAGAATAACACAAGCAGTGAAGTAAAACACTACACACGATGTGGGAAATCATTTAGGGCTATCGAGTAATGGTACTAATACGCAGTCCTGAGATTAATTTGTATTCAATGTTATGTATTTATTAACGTAGAGTTTTATTTTATGTTTGTGGCCTTTCTATCCTGTTAATCATGCTGATGTGATAGAAAAATTCCTGGTTGAAATACAAATCATGGAAAGAGTAAAGACAACTGCTGATTACATAACTGAGGCATTGAGTGATAGACAAGCACATACATGAGATTGAGCACGTGGATATGCTTTCAGACAATGTCCTTCCTCAGAGATAACAAACATAAAAACAGAAATGAACATTCACATGCAACTATATTGTCCTGGCCCAGTGACCCAAGAGGATATATTGATATACGACAGTACTTACAGATACTTACCAGGGTTGTCAAACATAACATAAATTACTGATTTTATGATTGTGAACAGAAAACAATAAACATTTTCCTATATAAACGTAAGCTTCTCTGTAAACTAAAAATAATTTTTAAAGGTACTGTACAAAATAGTGATGCTGTAAAATGAGTTTTCATTGTAGTGTAGACTGGTATAATGTACATGGAAAATGGTGTCTCACTGCCACTGCATTAAATTTTACAGCTGAGAAGGGAATCTGGTGCACTACAAAACATTCGAATAACTGTTGTAGATAACTTCCAAGGAGAAGAAAACAAAATAATTTTACTGTCATTGGTACGGAGCAATGAGGATGGCAAGATTGGTTTCCTTAAAGTTGAAAACAGAGTATGTGTAGCCCTCTCAAGAGCTAAAGAAGGCTTTTACATAATTGGTAAGTCTTGTTTTGTATAAAAAATGTAGTCATTACAATGTGATATGAAGAATAGTTTGTATTCAGCTTTTAAATGCTTATTGTGGTAACTTTCATAAGGCTGCCATATAATATCTCAAATGAAATTTAGATACAATTTTGGTAGGTAATAACATAATCCTACTATACTGTTACTCAAAAATGTGGTAATTTAACAATCACAAATGGAAATATACTTCCAGTAGAAATAAATATGAAATTAGAATGAGCAAGGCAGCAGAATGACCAAAAATTGAGAGAAAAAATTATTTAAAAATTGAAAAACCATCATCATGACCATATAAACATGAAGTGAAAAAAAGAAAAGGAAGAAGACTAGACAAACATGTGTGTGGGGTATCTCATAACTGTATTTAAATAAGGGAAAATCCAGGATGGCATAACAACAATACGAAAAGGATAGATTGCTACTCACCACATACAAGAGGCATTAAGTGGCAGACAGGCACAATGACAAACCCTGCTAGATATTAGTCAGATATGGAAATAAGTTTATCAGCAGATGTAGCCAACTCCAATACATTCACACAATCACAACTCGTACACGTGACCAGTATTATCTCTGGGCACTAAATCCTGACTACGACAATGTCTGAAGTGAGCAGCAATCTTTGCTAGGATGGGAGTGGGGCGAGGGAGGTTTGCCAGACTAGTGGTAGGGGATGCCAGTGCAGAACTTGGGGACAGCATAGTGGACTGCTAGGTGTAGTATCGGTGGGTTGTTCTAGGGGCATATGGGAGGGGGGTAAAGCGAGAGAACTATACAGCAGATGTTCTGGTAAGATAGAAGTTGTCTGAAAGACTGGAGCAAGAGAAGGGAAGTGGATGTGAGGGTGGAGGAAACAGACTAACAGGGAGATCTCTTGGCTGCGCAGTTTGGAAAAGGTTGTGCTGGTGTAAAGAGTCCAGGTGGCATAGGCTGTGAAGCAGTTGTTTCCATCAAGAACATCATGTGCGCCTGCCCACGTGCTGTCAGGGTTGTTTGGGTTATGCTGCTGAAGCTTTGCTGGGAAGCCCTTACACATCTTCCATACAGTCCCAATCTGTCCCCACACAGTTTCCACACTTTTGGAGCCCTGAAGGAAGATATTGCTGACCGTAGATTTGCTTCAGACAAAGATGTGCACATCAAGGTTCAATCAGGCTTCTGCAGGTGGTCGCAAACATTTTTCCATGAAGGCATCGATCATCTTGTCTCGCAGTGGGGTGAATGTATTAACAGTTCTGGCAGTTATTTTTGAAATAAAGAACTGTTTACATTTTTCCATCTGTCTCGTTTTCAGTTGACTGCCCCTTATACATAATGAAATAGCATATCATTGTAGAGCAGTAACAACACATAATTCCACCCCATAAGTTTCACATCCAGAAAATCAGAATAGGTAAAAACAGAACAAGACATTTTCCAGGACTTTACGTATACCTCACTATTTCTTTTCGTATTTATCTCAACAAAATACACTCATGAGCAGTTCAAAATTAGATATGTGTTGTATTGAAGAGAAAGTTCCTGTCACCAAAGTGAATTGATTAGTTTGGTATTTCACTTGATTAAGAGGTCGTCATACTGTGTCTTCCAGGTAACAGTCAAGTACATCCAGGCAAGACATGTAATATCACCACAGTTGATAACAGCCAGTTGTGAGTGGATACTACATCTTGAAGGCAGTGTAAGCACTGGGCTCTTCTCATGAAACTGTTTCATGAACATATTTTGAGAATCAGATCTGAAGGATTGTGGTTAATGTAGGTTTCCGTTAACTGTTTCAGATTAAAACAGTGACTAGATTGGACCATAGTGCAGCAAATCACCAGTTAAGTGGTGGATAACAATTCACTAGGAGACATACTATCCATAACCACCCTCCTGCTCTGACATGTAGAAGACACTGTCTCACATACACTCCTCTGCTCAACACATATCCAAGGGTACAAATATTAGTATGGATGGAGGTATACTGCCAATGGATGCGTGCAACTTGTATTATGATTACCTGGACTGTGATCCGTGATACACACTGGAACAGTGGGTATAAGTAACTCGGTGACCATACAGAACTATGCACCTGGCTGCCCAATAGAACACCTATCAAGCAGATTGCAAAGGCATTCTTGTCTGGGGGCAGGTTTACACGTAGTAAGTATAGGAACCTATTATACAGTTTTCCTCGTCTTATACCATTCAGCTGTTAGGCTTATCTAATATTTCAAACAGAGACTTTATGTAATGTCACTGTCAAGAGTTAATACGTGTTTAAGTGTTTAAAAAGACATTAGAGTTCTGCTGTTTGCTTCTGTAGAATAAATAATTTTTTCACCCCAGTTGCATTACCACAGATGATAATGTCAAAGGGGAGTATTGAGTGAAATATCCACCAAGTTTGCTGTCTGTCATATCTGGAGACAAAAACAAAGAGAAATCACAACTGAGCTTGTTGTTTAGTGTACAATTTACTGGTGCCATCTCTATTTATTATCCATATAGATGCATAAGAATTTCACACACAGAGCTTCATTTCAATTCAATTCAATTTATTGCTCATAACACATAATTTTACATACATGTGCGTTTTCAGCTAAGTATAAAGTTTTTACAATTACATTGTTTTAATTTTATGTTATTTCTTGTTACATTATAATTCACAATAAATTCAAGTTATAATGGCATTTTTGGATAAGCCACTGTGTGACTTGCTTTTTAAAAGTATCCCACATCTATATCTTAACATCATTTAGTAACAAGTTATTAAAAACAGCTCCTTTAGCATAGGGGCTTTTAGCTGTTAAAGTTAATGTTGTGGTAACCATATGAAAGTATTTTCTATGCCTTGTTTTATTGTTGTGAATATCCATGTTTCTTTTTGTGATCTTAGTGTTTACTTTCACTAACATTATAGTTTCTAGTATATACATGGCATAAACTGTGAGAATATTGTGTCTAATTAATAGGGGCTTGTAAGAAGTTTCTGGTTTTACTTCTGCTATGATCCTGAAGGCTCGCTTCTGCAGTATGAAAACCCTTTTCATATTAGTTTGGCATGTTCCATGCCACAGTACTATTCCATAAGACAAGAAAGGGCACACTAATCCATAATATACAGTCCTTAGGGTTTCAGAATTAAGATGTGGTAATTTTTAATACATTAAGACTGGGTGCTATTTTTTTACAGACATAATCAGCTTGATGCTTCCATGGAAGCCAATCATCTATGCATAAACCCAAGAAGTTACAATCTGTACAGGTTTTTGGTAGAATTTCATCAATCACAGCATTTTCTCTGTTTGGACCACTTGGTTTAAAATGAACAATATTAGTTTTTTCTATGTTCACTTTTAAGTTGTCTCTTTCCTTTGTCTCTTTCCGTTTCAATAAAGTTATGTCTCTCTTCCAATAGGCTGAGCTCACTGTTTGGATAACAGACACCAGATGTATTGCCCACAAGTTCCCGTTCAACATTGATATCAAAGCACTTTGAACTGAGGGTGCAACAATCTCAGCTTCCTTAGCAGTGTCCAAATTCTGTTACTAAACCATGCCCATAATTCATCTGTGTTCATTACAGTGGAACCAAATGATGTCCATTCATTGCCTAAGTAGGAGGCCAACAGTTGCTTATCTGCCCTTCCTAACATAAAACCTCTCCTAGTCTTTTTGATGGATTTATAAATTTAGTAACCATTATTATTATGATAACATAATGATCATTTATCCCTGTCTCTGTACTGACACTGTCGACAAAGTGGGACCTGTTTGTTGCTACAAGATCTGAAATATTTCTGTTGTGCGTGGATTGTTGAAATAGCTGTTCCAGGCAGTTTTCAGAAAATGCATTCATAACTACTTCACAAGACTTTCGCACCACTTGCGATGTCCTAGTCTATACCCGGTAGGTTAAAGTCACCTCCAACTAATATCGCATGATGGGGGTATTTCCGTGCTCCTGTGTGTAGACTTTCTGCAGTGATTCTGCAACTGTTAAGGTGGAACCAGATGGCAGGTAAAAGCATCTAAGAATAGTTTACAAAAAATGACTTGGGATAACATTTATAATGAACCAACTACTGACATAAATTTGTAAATAGCGTTCCTCATAAACTAATCAGAAAGGAAATTAAACAGCCATGTAAAAAATGATGTGTCATGAGGGGGATTAAAATATCTTGTGAAAGGAAAAGAGAAATGTGTGTGTTGGCAAGAGCATTATCAACCTTTCAACATTACTGGATCACACAATTGCATCGAAATTATCGTACATTTTGTTAAGGGATCATGCTTATTTACAACCTACAATATAAAGTCTATTTTTGGGTGTCTGTCCTGGGTTTTTTTGTTGCAAGTGGCCTATCTAGTGGCTTCCAGGGGCTGGTGGCTTCCAGGGGCAACAAAAAGTTCATTTTCAATATTTCACATAATTATTGACTGAATTTGAAACTTTAACATGCTGTTATAATCTACTCAGTAAGATTAAGCTAAGTTTAACTCTATAATAAGTATTACAATTAGAAACTAAGTATTTGTTTTGAATCTGATGGCAATCAAATATTCCAACTTCGTTTATCCATTACTCAAAAATAATAACACTTAGCAACTTCCAACAAACTTCACACATAACTTCAAACGTATAAGAAACTTTTTCTCATTGACAGCCCCCACAAAATGATGGAAGGAAAAAAGGTTTGTTGCTTGCTACACTTTCGCTGTTGATGTGGTCTAGCATCTGCATCTGCCGTGACATTTTAGTTTTTTACTTTTTACTACTAATGTTATTTGCAACATACTTTGCAGACAGTATCTACATACACCACTGAATGCACCTGCAAAATTACACTCATGCTCAGAAAAAAAGCAGAACACTTTGAACAAATTAGAGATAGGATATTCATATTCACAGGACATGTTCATTAGTATGTTCTATATAAATGATAGCATTTCAGTCACCTCATTTCAGCATGTGTCTGGTTACCTAGTGGACACAGGGTCTGCCATGGGCCCTGATAACTTGTTCCATGCGTGACTGCATAGATGTATATAAGGCCCAGTTCCATGCGTGATGGCATAGATGTATATGAGGCATGAATGTCCTCCTGTGGTATAGCCAAATATGTCACACTAGTCACAGTGCCCTGGACATGCAGAATGCGGCCATAATTTTCAAACAAACAGAACCTGGATTCATCTGAAAACACTATCTGATGCCATTCCTGACCCCAGTTGTGTCACCCCGTACACCTTAGCCCCGTGTACCATGCTTCTGCATATTCATCAAAGGTATGTGGAGAAGTGGAGGATGCACATGTATCCCATGCTGTGATAAACAGCTGTGGACTCTGTCACCCCTGATAATGTATATGTGTCACACTGTCATGCCAGAGCCGAGGAGGAGGCAGATCTGACCGGCAGTGGCATTCGGATGAGGTGTCGATCTTCTTGGGGGGTGTTCTGATTCATATGACCTGACCCATCACCTTATGTTCTACATCCTTCCGTGAAACATTCTGCATGTACCTGTTGCACTGCTGAAACACTTCATCCCACATGAACAGCAATTTGTTGGATAGATGGATCACATTCTCTCATACCAATAATGCACAGTCTTTCAAACTCACTGGTTTGACGGTAATATTTGTGCAGACACCTGCGAGGCATCCTGCATGTCTGCTTAAGTCACAATCATCCATTACCTTCGGTTTATAGCGACAATGGAAACTGCAGGCACATTTTTACAGTAGATGGTGTTGCGCCTCAATATTGATGTTGAACATGAATCTGAGGTCCGACATGGTTCAAATACTAATCATTTCTGCAACATACTAATGTACATGTCCTGTGATTAGAAACATCCTATCTCTGGTCATTCAAGTTGTTCTTTTTTTCTGAACATGAGAGTATATCACTGTATGGTGCATAGTTCTCGGGGGTATGACGTGATAGACACTTAGATGTGTGAAAAACGAGCTCTGTTTGCATTGGTATGCAATAACACTTCAACATCAGGTGTGCCATTTTAATTTATCACTTCTTTACTAGTAATGCCATTCACAACCCATTTTGAATGCAGTATCTGCATTGACCTCAGAAATAATGAGATTTGTGAAAAATGCACTTTGCTGAAAATTGAGTGCAAACTACCCATCCTGTAATCATCGTCCCGTATTTCATAATGAATGCACTTAGCAACTACCGACAAACTTGAAGAATAATTTCAATATGATAATGAAATTAGAGTGCTGTTATGATTCTTGCAGTGCATTGGATAGAACTCCTGGCTAGCCTCAGCCTGTGCTTTATACTGGTACCACATAAAAATAAGTGTCATTATTTCATGCAAACTGCTCCAAATTTTAATGCTACTGATCCTTAATTTTTTTATTAGGAAACAATTTATAAAAATTAAATGGGGATCATAAAACTATATGAAAAAATTGCTTCGTTATTTGCTTACCATGGAAGAAGACTTGAAAGTAGAATGTATCATCACCATCATCTTCCTCCTTTGGAGGGTCATGAACATAAGAACTGGAAGTAGATGGTACGAATGTAACTGTATTTTCTTCATACTACTGAGCATTTTCCATAGGAACAAAATTTTTGCATGAACTGGTACTCCTCACTCACTTGCCGCAAGCAAACATCCATTCACTGTGGAGGTGATGAGCCTATTCCTATTTTTCTTTTTTGTATAAATGGATCTTACTGAAAATTCTTTTGCGGTCAGCATTTGAATGTATAAGGGATACACATGAGAGCACAAACTCTGGCAGAGCTGGGAATTCTCTCTCATCTAATAATTATTTTATATTGAGTACGTTCCGCCAAAACATGTCCATTTCGGAGTAGTTCTTAATATTTTCATTTATTTTAGCTGTAGGAAGTTTCCTCCAGTTGTCATAAATTTGTTGTAGATGGTCATCATCATATAGAGGGACTATTCTTGGCAATTTTGGCATAAGACTTGTAAGAGAGGGAGTTTTTTCTCTTCCTTTGTTTAAAAGACCGGGCTGCAAGCAGTGGTAACAAATCATTGTATATTTTGGTTTTCTGAATTGTCTTCAGAACTTCAACTCCCAAATACATTTGGCTGTCAGGAAGAAACTTTGACCTGTTGTTGATGGTCAGTGTCAATCAATTTAATAGTTACGACATGCTGGCCCATGTAACAAAGCAACATACCCTTGTACTCTTCTACAATCTTTTCATGTAAGTCAGTGTTAATGTTGTGGCGTAACAAGCTTGCTACGCCACACTGGGAAGGGAGCCGAAAGAAAGGCACGCGTACACACACGCCGACTGGCGTCAATTCTGGAACAGGATACGTTATGACTGCTATAAAGAAAATACGTAGCTTGGGAATATACTTAACTTTATTCTTTGTTGGTTTACAAAGTTCTTCTTGAGACATTTATACGATAACTCTCAAACTAGGTAAGGCTAATGGCGCCTTGCTAGGTCGTAGCCATGGACTTAGCAGAAGGCTATTCTAACTGTCTCTCAGCAAATGAGAGGAAGGCTTCGTCCGTATTGTCGCTAGCAATGTCGTCTGTACAACTGGGGCGAGTGCTCGTCCGTATCTCGAGACCTGCCTTGTGGTGGCGCTCGGTCTGCGATCACACAGTGGCGACACGCGGGTCCGACATGTACTAAATGGACCGCGGCCGATTTAAGCTACCACCTAGCAAGTGTGGTGTCTGGCGGTGACACCACAGTTAACAACTTTACCACTCTGGAAATACTAATCTGTGACTTTCTGTAAAATAAAATAATTTCAAAAAATTGTCATTGAGTGACTGGTGAACTTATTCTGCTGTAACCAGCTCATCCTCTAGGTATTTAGAATCAAAATGGATATGCAAAACATTCCACTGTTCTAAAATTCTCACTACAGTGGTCCACAAAGGCAGCTATGTTGACTGTGATGGATGTTCCAATTTATGAACTTTGATATCTAAAAACTTTTGAAATTCAAGCAGTTGTGCCTGTGTCTTAACACTAGCTTTAAAATGGTTATGAAAGTTTCTAGCCAGGTTTTCACAATGTCTTGGATGACATTTACAGTCTTCACTGACTGGCACATATGTGAAGCAAGTACTATACATTTGAGAATAATTATACATTTGCATTTGAGAACAATTGAGGAGGTTGGTGCAACAGTGGTCTAACCCTCTCCAATACGGAAAATGAGGTATTGGGGCCATCTGTTGTCTAGTGAGGTGAACTACCTTTCTATCATGTGGCATAGACCAATATCACCTCGTACATATTGTTTAGAAGCCACTAATTTCTTCCCTCAAACAAACTTTGTTTTGTTTGAGTGCAACATTGGTCCAACCTCAAACAGCCAATGACTGGTCAGTATCTGGATCACGTGTAATAACATCAAGTATGGCTGACATTCAGGGCGAGAGTGATGTCTCAAGCAATGAAAATAATGAAGAAACAGTGGAAAACTGTGGAAGGAAAAGGGCAAGGGGTATACATTCCTGGGATAGGAACATAAAGAAGAGGAAAAGAAATGCAGGAGAAGAATATGTAGGGAGAACAGGCAAGAAAGTCCACAAATGAAAACTAGTTTATAAAATGCATATATTAGTGGGTGTGTGAAAGTAAACCTAGTGAAGAAAATATATGGCGCAAGTGGAAATGAGAGCAGGAGACAACACACCCGTGAGTATTATATTTCGTTAGATGGTTGTGATGAAAGAGTTTGCAAACAGGCTTTCATATCTTTGATTTCTTATCTTGGAATCAGTAATGGTAGACTTTCGAGGGCAGTTTCATGGAAACAGACACCAAAACAAGATGGTCGTGGAAGACATGGAAATAGACCCAATAAAGGTAGTGATCATCAGTCCAATTTAGTTGTAAATCCTATTAATAGTTTTCCATTGCATGAGATCTTAATGCAGCTATGATGTATTAACTGTATGTTACTTGGATGCAACAGGTACATAATCCTGAAGATATTGTTAGTGAGTATATTTACAGGGATATTTTAAATACAAAATTCAACCTGTCTTTTTCCTCACCATCTACTGACACATGCAAGGTGTGTGATTCATTGCGCATAAAACTTTCACATGCGGAGGAAGATGTTGAAAAAGCTAATGTCCAAAAAGAGTTAGATTTGCATCAATTAAAAGCACAACAGGCATATAATAATATAAAGACTGATACAGCTTATTCTAAAGACCACAGTTCTGTGAAAGTGACAGCATTTGATTCACAACAAGCTCTGCCTACTCCCCATCTACACACTAGTGAAGTTTTCTACAAGAGACAGTTGTGGACTTACAACTGTTGTGTGCATGATTGTACTTCAGATGATGTGCACATGTATGTATGGCCAGAACATATTGCAGGACGGGGTGCTGATGAAATAATATCATGTTTAATTAAATATACTTCCAACAATCTTCAAAATATTGATAAATTAATCATGTATTCTGATAACTGTTTTGCTCAAAATAAGAATACATCCTTAGTATGTTTTTGGTTGCAACTTATTCACAAACAATATGTTAAGGAAATAGTTCACAAGTATCTAATATCAGGTCATAGCTACCTACCCTGTGATAGGGACTTCGGACTCAAAGAAGAAATACTAGGACAGGTAAAAGAAAATTTAATGTAACTGAAATGCAACAGGTTGATTTCGTAAGTTCAAAGCCTTTAACTGATAAAATAACTAATTGTAAATTTACTGGGGATGAAGAACCTGTTGCTTTCAGTCGCATTTCAATGCTGAAAGTCTCTGTTGAACAACCATGGAAATATTGTGTCCGGTATTGTTATTCAGATGGTATAGAGCAAGGTGCATATGTGAGTATCATTAAAGGACAAAAGAGAAAAAATAAACACACCCTTGGACTACAACATGTTCAGCTAGTACCAAAATATTCCAACCCAAGGCCAATAAACCCAAAGAAACTTACAAGATATTAATGACCTTTTGAAATATGTTCTACCCATTCACCATTCATTTTACAATAATCTGGTATCTCAAAAGAGAACTGAGGAAGATGATAATATACAACATATTGTGGAGGATGACACTGAAGACATTTTTGATATTCCTGATTATGTATAGTAGGCCTACTGTGTAATCTTGCAAAACACATACTGAAAAAGTATACTGATAAAGAAAGCTCTTGCTTGTAATGATAAGTTTATAATCTTAATATTTTACTGACAGAACTACTTTGTGTAATGTGTTTTAAATTCATATTAAAACTTGTAAAAGAACTATTAGGATGAACATATGATTAATTACATTACATTTATTCAAATAATATGTTTTCTTCTTTCTCATGTACACAAAAATGTCAATGCAACAGTGGTCCAACCAAGAAAACAAATTGCAGGTGCCTCATAAAAACTGCACTATTTCTAAAACTAATTCACAAAAGACTTTATAACATTGTGCTTAAGTTAACCAATCGTCATTGAATACATCACTACCAAAAAAAGTGGGATTTCGAAATTCCAAGATAAACCACAATTGTATAACTTTGACCTTCTGTTTCTCTATTTCTTAAAAAAGTGGCTTAGACCACTGTTGTGCTGACCCCCTCAATTAGTCTAAGGACATTTTTCAGGTAACCAAATAGCAACAGAGTCTCTTGATCCCATCATAGAATTACAACCATTAGAAGCAAATCCTATAATATTGTTTTCATAAATGTTGTACTCAGAAAATGAAAGCATTACTTGAGAATAAAGGCTTTTACTTGTTGCTTCCTCATCTACCTTATCGTATTCACCCTGCTTAAAATTTTCACAAGTATTCCAAAATTTACTTTCAATTTTATTTGTGTCTTTATCAAAATATGTAACCATGCCACACAATGTTTTCTTGACCCAACAGTAAGAGCACTGAATTTTGTATGTCTCAGTTTTTCTGCAAGTTGGCTCTTATGACTCTCTCCTATAATGTTCTATATGATCTGGGAACATTTAGTGTGATGCAAATGTGTAGAGCCAGTGATTTTAGAATCAGAAAAGCGACTCTTAACTACACCCTATAGGTGATTACAATGTTGAAAGGATGATTGTGTTCTGCCATGAAGCCTGCCAATTTAATTGCAGCACTGTGAACCTGATTATTTAAAGATCAGTTGCAGCTGACTTCACAAATGACAGCAAAGTTGTCTGTCTTTTAGACAGCACCACCTTTGCTTTTTTGACAATTTTTTACTTTTAAAATGCAATTCAGATACAAAAGTAAATGTTACAGATTCTACAGCTATAACAATGAAAATAATCAATTATTGACAATATAATATAAATGGATGGATAAAAATGTCTACTCACCAAGTAGCAGAGGAGAACACACACACAGAAAAAGGTTTAACTTTTACAAACTTTCGGAGCCAGTGGCTCATTCTTTCTGGCAGAAGAGTTGAAGAGGAAGGAAGGGGGATGATGGAAAATGACTGGAGAGGTTTAGGAAAAGGGGTACAGTTCAGAAAAGCCTCCCAGAACCCTGGGTCAGGGGAGACTTACTGGACAGGATGAGAAGGAATTTTGATATCTAACAACTGGACAATCAGTCTTTCCTTCTCATCTGTCCAATAAGTCTCCCCCGACCCAGGGTTGTGGGTGACTTTTCTGAACTGTACCAATTTTCCTAAACCTCTCCAGTCCTTTTCCTTCACCCCTGCTCCTTCCCCTCTAGCTCTTTTGCCAGAAAAAGGAGCCACTGACTCTGAAAGCTTGTAAAAGTTAAACCCTTTTATGTGCGTGTGCTCCTGCCGGCACTTGGTGAGTAGATTTTTTTAATTATCCATTTAGGTTCTACATGTTTCCTTTTCAGAGTTTGATTCAACAGTGCACAACCAACTTTTCAATTCAGGATTAGTTTCCCAGACGTTTCTCTATTTTTGTTTTCACCTCTTACATTTAAACACAACTGCTGTAGATTTCTTAGTTGTAGTGGGATCGTTATCACTATTTCTTGTTTCCATTGACACAATTTTGCAATACTTAACACCTTATGAATTGCTCACTGTCCTTACCTGAGCCAACAAGGTAACTAATCATTTTCACTATGTATGAGCACCATGCAGGGTGCAAAGCAGTCAGTATGGTGAATTCCCCAGGGGATTCTTCTCAGGGAATAACCTAACATGACTTATACAGCTGAAGCACAATGAAATTGGGGAATTCCACGGCTGGACAAACTGGCAAGTAAGCTGCTCAAAATTGTATTGCTGAAATAAATTGTCAAAAATTAAACAAAGCAAAAAAATTAATACAATAAAAAAGATAAATCGTAACAAAAGTAAAGCGTTTCTAAAGATTGTGCAATATATGTGTGATCTGAAGGGTGGATCGTATTACTTTGAACAATTAGTTCATGACCCCACATGAATTGTAAATGGTTGCAAAAACACACTTGACCTCTTAGCCAAAAATAATCCTTATCTAATAGAGAGCATCATGATGGCTACAGGGATTAGTGAACACAAGGTCAGTGTAGCGAGGCTCGAAACCATATCAACCAAAACCACTAAAATTAAATGCAAAGTATATCTATTTAGAACAGCAGATAAAAATTTGCTTGATGCCTTCCTGAGAGAGAGTCTCCATTCCTCCCAAGCTAATTAAGTAAGGGTAGACCAGATATGGCTCAAATTCAAAAATACAGTATCGACAGCAATAGATAGATTCATACCACATAAATTAATAAGAGACGGGACTGATCCACTATGGTACACAAAACACGTCAGAACACTGTTTCAGAAGCAACGAAAAAAGCATGCCAAATTCAAAAGAACGCAAAATCCCCAAGACTGGCTAAGTTTCACGGAAGCTCGAAATTTAGTGCAGACGTCAATGCAAGATGCTTTTAATAGTTTCCACAATGTAACATCGTCTCAAAATATGGTAGAAAACCCAAAGAGATTCTGGTCGTACACCTGTGGCAAAAAACAGTCTATACCGTCACTGCGCGATGGCGATAGAAATGTTACCGATGATGTTGCCAATAAAGCGGAATTGCTAAATACAGTTTTCTGTAATTCCTTCACGAAAGAAGACGAAGTAAATAATCCAGAATTCGAAACCAGAACAGCTGTTAGCATGAGTGACATAAAAGTAAATATCTTAGGTGTTGTGAAACAACTCAAATCACTTAAGAAAGGCAAGTCTTCTGGTCCAGATCGTTTACCAATCAGGTTCCTCTCAGAGTATGCAGACACAATAGCGCCTTTCTTAGCAATCTCATACAACCCCTCACTTGTCGAAAGGTCTGTTCCTAAAGACTGGAAAGTAGCACAGGTCACATCAGTATTCAAGAAGGGAAATAGGAGTAACCCATTGAATTACAGACCCATATCACTGACCTCAATTTGCAATAGGATTTTGGAGCATATACTGTACTCGAACATTATGAATCACCTTGAAGAAAATTACTTATTGATACATAACCAACATGGATTCAGAAAATATTGTTCCTGTGCAACACAGCTCTTTATTCCCATGAAGTAATGAGTGCTGTCGGCAAGGGATCTCAGATCGATTCCATATTCCTAGATTTCCAGAATGCTTTTGATACCGTTCCTCACAAGCGACTATTAATCAAATTGCTTACATATGGAGTGTCGTCTCAGTTGTGTGACTGGATTCGTGATTTCCTCTCGGAGAGATCACAGTTCATAGTGATAGATGGAAATCATCGAGTAGAACAGAAGTGATATCTGGCGTTTCGCAAGATAGTGTCATAGACACTCTGCTGTTCCTGATTTATGTAAATGATCTAGGGGATAATCTGAGAAGCCCCCTTCGATTGTTTGCTGTCTAGTAAAATCATCTGACAATCAATTCCAATTACAAAATGATCTAGAGAGAATTTCTGTATGGTGCAAAAAGTGGCAATTAGCACTAAACAAAGAAAAACATGAGGTCACCCACATGGGTACTAAAAGAAATATGATAAATTTTGGGTATACGATAAATAGCACAAATCTAAGGGCTGTCAATTCGACTAAATACCTTGGAATTACAATTACGAGCAACTAAAATTGGTTAGACCACATGTATAATATCGTGGGGAAGACGAAACAAAGACTGTGATTTGTTGGCAGAATACTTAGAAGATCCGTCAAATCCACTAAAAAAACAGCCTACATTACACTTGTCCGTCCTCTGCTGGAATATTACTGCACGGTATGGGATCCTTACCAGGTAGGATTGATGGAGGACATTGAAAAAGTGCAAAGAAGGGTATAGAAGTAGTATGAAAATGGTTCGATGAACCCTCCGCCAGGCACTTAAGTGTGAATTGCAGAGTAACCATGTAGATGTAGATGTTCATGCACCGTATTAAATTATACGCATGTATGATCCATATCATATGTTTGGCAACTCTGGATATCAAAAACAAGTGGAGGTCATGCAGCAATTGCATGTTACTAAAGCCAATGAAAATTACTGAGAAAAGTTATTAAAAAAACCGAGGAACATGCACAGTATGTCGAACTCAGTAATTCTGACAACAAACTTGAGTCTGTATGAAATGTAGTGAAATTAGAGACAGGACAATGGGCTGCATAACAGGATAACATCACCATTGACTTGAATGGGAGGGCTATAAATGATCACAGATAGTAGGTATGCTTAATAATCATTTCATAAATGTAGCAGAAAAAATTAAAGACAAGCAGTTCAAGAGAACTATCAGAGTGGTATGTTGGACAGACAACTTACATAAAATCATGTATGTCTCACATACTTCTCCTTCTGAAATCAAGAAAATTATAAATTTTCCCAAAAATAAATGCTCATCTGGATTTGATGGTCTTTCCAACAGAGTACTAGAGATTTGTTCCTATATAATAACTGATGTCTTTTCTGAAATAAGTCACACATCACTGACTTTAGGTACACTACCGCTCATTAATTTCAATACACCCACTAAATGACATTTAGTTCTCTGTAGTTTAGGTCTAATACTTTGGGTACAGTTGAGGAAGCAAAGGAATAGTACAAAAGTTGTACACATCATGATTTTTGTTTGTAGTCATCGAGATACAACAGTATCCAACAAACAATTTTGTGTACGTTAACATTATGTACCTATCTGATATTTTTGTTTGCCTATTTGCCAACGGATACCACATTTGGTGCGCCTCTGTTGTTCCCTGCAGTGATGTGATGTCTGCAGCGAATGGCAGGCATTGCTACAATACATAACATGTGGTTCCTGCACGTCAGTTCCTTTGTGACACTGAAGTGTGCACATTGTTAGTATGGCTCCACGAGTGGAGATAGCCATAGAAAAACGTGCTGCAATTGTAGCACTTAGCCAAGCGGGTTTATCTATTTGCCAAATTGCTAAACAGTGTAGAGTGTCTACAGGGGGAGCGGAATACACCCTTCACCACCAGAAGATAACAGGTAACAATAAGGACATACCATGACCAGGACGACCTCATAAAACAACTAAAAGTGTTCATAAATATATCAGAATTACCAGTAAGAGAAACAGATTCGAAACAGCACCACAAATTCGTGCAGAATTGATAGAAATGAACACGGCAACAATATTTGTTGCAGCAGTAAAGAGGAGACTGACTGAAGCTGTCTTGAAAGGATGTGTCACGGCAACAAAACCCCCTTTAAGGTCCATAAATAAACAGAAGAGACTTGAACGGGCTAGAATACATTGTAATTGGACATAGGAAGAGTGGAAAAAGGTGTTATTCATCAATGAATCGAAGTTTGAGATTTTTGGAACCAGAAGGGGAATGTTCCTCGGTTTTTTTAATAACTTTTCTCAGTAATATTCATTGGCTTTAGTAACATGCAATTGCTGCATGACCTCCACTTGTTTTTGATATCCAGAGTTGCCAAACATATGATATGGATCATACATGCGTATAATTTAATACGGTGCATGAACATCTACATCTACATGGTTACTCTGCAATTCACACTTAAGTGCTTGGCAGAGGGTTCATCGAACCATTTTCATACTACTTCTATACCCTTCTTTGCACTTTTTCAATGTCCTCCATCAATCCTACCTGGTAAGGATCCCATACCGTGCAGTAATATTCCAGCAGAGGACGGACAAGTGTAATGTAGGCTGTTTTTTTAGTGGATTTGACGGATCTTCTAAGTATTCTGCCAACAAATCACAGTCTTTGTTTCGTCTTCCCCACGATATTATACATGTGGTCTAACCAATTTTAGTTGCTCGTAATTGTAATTCCAAGGTATTTAGTCGAATTGACAGCCCTTAGATTTGTGCTATTTATCGTATACCCAAAATTTATCATATTTCTTTTAGTACCCATGTGGGTGACCTCATGTTTTTCTTTGTTTAGTGCTAATTGCCACTTTTTGCACCATACAGAAATTCTCTCTAGATCATTTTGTAATTGGAATTGATTGTCAGATGATTTTACTAGACAGCAAACAATCGAAGGGGGCTTCTCAGATTATCCCCTAGATCATTTACATAAATCAGGAACAGCAGAGTGTCTATGACACTATCTTGCGAAACGCCAGATATCACTTCTGTTCTACTCGATGATTTCCATCTATCACTATGAACTGTGATCTCTCCGAGAGGAAATCACGAATCCAGTCACACAACTGAGACGACACTCCATATGTAAGCAATTTGATTAATAGTCGCTTGTGAGGAACGGTATCAAAAGCATTCTGGAAATCTAGGAATATGGAATCGATCTGAGATCCCTTGCCGACAGCACTCATTACTTCATGGGAATAAAGAGCTGTGTTGCACAGGAACAATATTTTCTGAATCCATGTTGGTTATGTATCAATAAGTAATTTTCTTCAAGGTGATTCATAATGTTCGAGTACAGTATATGCTCCAAAATCCTATTGCAAATTGAGGTCAGTGATATGGGTCTGTAATTCAATGGGTTACTCCTATTTCCCTTCTTGAATACTGATGTGACCTGTGCTACTTTCCAGTCTTTAGGAACAGACCTTTCGACAAGTGAGGGGTTGTATGAGATTGCTAAGAAAGGCGCTATTGTGTCTGCATACTCTGAGAGGAACCTGATTGGTAAACGATCTGGACCAGAAGACTTGCCTTTCTTAAGTGATTTGAGTTGTTTCACAACACCTAAGATATTTACTTTTATGTCACTCATGCTAACAGCTGTTCTGGTTTCGAATTCTGGATTATTTACTTCGTCTTCTTTCGTGAAGGAATTACAGAAAACTGTATTTAGCAATTCCGCTTTATTGGCAACATCATCGGTAACATTTCTATCGCCATCGCGCAGTGACGGTATAGACTGTTTTTTGCCACAGGTGTACAACCAGAATCTCTTTGGGTTTTCTACCATATTTTGAGATGATGTTACATTGTGGAAACTATTAAAAGCATCTTGCATTGACGTCTGCACTAAATTTCGAGCTTTTTGATCACTGTTCCAAAATTGTTTATTAAAATTGATACTAATGTGTCTATCTTCGCTTTGAAGCTCCTAAACCAGCCATAATGCTGCTTTTTATCCGTTTTAAAGGAGCTACTCTCCATTTTAAGCACTGTGCCATTATGTGCACTGTGCCATTATGTGTATAAACTTGCATTCAAAACTATGGCAAACTTAATGTATTGTCATTCATTTGAAGAGAGCACACAGTTTCCACTTCCTCTGCAGTACATAATGACCGAGTGCACCATTTACCACAAGCCTTCACTGCCCAGGCAGCAAGCGAGCATGAGTGCTCATGCTCTCTGAGCCACCTCCTGAATAGACCTGCTGTAGAGTAAATTTGCATGTGTGTTTATTCTGTAGTGTATAAATAGGTTTAAAAACTAGCAAGTGACTCATCTTGAGAATGGCTGAAAGGTTGTTAGCTGAAATATTGTACAATTAATTTAAAATATCCCGGGCCAAAAAATGATGGAATACACTGTGACTTCTTTATTGGTTAGGGAGGAAGCTCAGTGAGGCCCAATCAAGTCAGCACAGTGTTTTAGTACGATAGTTGAAATGCCACCATAACCAGAAGAGTAATTGCTTACAATTCTTGAGTCTAAGGCAATGGTTCCCTACCAGGGGGTAACTGCCTCTTTCAGAGGGGTTACTATTACCGCTATTTATTAAGACTATAGTACTCATAGTATAAGTTACCAATAATTATATTATTATTATTTTTTTTTTTTTTTTTTCTTTTCTCAGACGTTATGTCTGGTCAAAAATGGAAAGTGACGCGGACCTTGATCATGCGTGACTTCCTTTTAACTGTACGGTATATGTTATATTGCATTTAGGAACTTTCGGGTAATTGAACATGTATCAATAATTACGGATTTCTGTAGTTGTATATATAAGTTTGGATGTAGCTGTATTGCATTGATGTACTGGTGGATATTGTGTGGTATGACTCCTGTAGTTGATAGTATAATTGGTATAATGTCAACTTTATCCTCATGCCACATGTCCTTGACTTCCTCAGCCAGCTGGATGTATTTTTCAATTTTTTCTCCTGTTTTCTTTTGTATATTTGTTGTATTGGGTATGGATATTTCGATTAGTTGTGTTAATTTCTTCTTTTTATTGGTGAGTATGATGTCAGGTTTGTTATGTGGTGTTGTTTTATCTGTTATAACGGTTCTGTTCCAGTATAATTTGTATTCATCATTCTCCAGTACATTTTGTGATGCATACTTGTATGTGGGAACGTGTTGTTTTATAAGTTTATCTTGTAAGGCAAGCTGTTGATGTATTATTTTTGCTACATTGCCATGTTTTCAGGGGTATTCTGTATTTGCTAGTATTGTACATCCGCTTGTGATGTGATCTACTGTTTCTATTTGTTGTTTGCAAAGTCTGCATTTATCTGTTGTGGTATTGGGCTCTTTAATAATTTGCTTGCTGTAATATCTGGTGTTTATTGTTTGATCCTGTATTGCAATCATGAATCCTTCCGTCTCACTGTATATATTGCCTTTTCTTAGCCTTGTGTTGGATGCGTCTTGATCGATGTGTGGCTGTGTTAGATGATACGTGTGCTTGCCATGTAGTGTTTTCTTTTTCCAATTACTTTCTTCATATCTGTTGATGTTATGTGATCTAAAGGGTTGTAGAAGTGGTTACGAAATTGCAGTGGTGTAGCCGATGTATTTATATGAGTGATTGCTTTGTTTATTTTGCTAGTTTCTGCTCTTTCTATAAAGATTTTCTTAAATTGTCTCCCTGTCCATAATGTAGGTTTTTTATGTCGATAAATCCCCTTCCTTCTTCCTTTCTGCTTAATGTGAATCTTTCTGTTGCTGAATGTAAGTGATGTATTCTATATTTGTGGCATTGTGATCGTGTAAGTGTATTGAGTGCTTCTAGGTCTGTGTTACTCCATTTCACTACTCCAAATGAGTAGGTCAGTATTGGTATAGCATAAGTATTTATAGCTTTTGTCTTGTTTCTTGCTGTCAATTCTGTTTTCAGTATTTTTGTTAGTTTTTTTCTATATTTTTCATTTAGTTCTTCTTTAATATTTGTATTATCTATTCCTATTTTTTGTCTGTATCCTACATATTTATAGGCATCTGTTTTTTCCATCACTTCTATGCAGTCGCTGTGGTTATCCAATATGTAATCTTCTTGTTTAGTGTGTTTTCCCTTGACTATGCTATTTTTCTTACATTTGTCTGTTCCAAAAGCCATATTTATATCATTGCTGAATACTTCTGTTACCTTTAGTAATTGGTTGAGTTGTTGATTTGTTGCTGCCAGTAGTTTTAGATCATCTATGTATAGCAAATGTGTGATTTTGTGTGGATATGTTCCAGTAATATTGTATCCATAATTTGTATTGTTTAGCAGGTTGGATAGTGGGTTCAGAGCAAGGCAGAACCAGAAAGGACTTAATGAGTCTCCTTGGTATATTCCACGCTTAATCTGTATTGGCTGTGATGTGATATTATTTGAATTTGTTTGGATATTAAGTGTGGTTTTCCAATTTTTCATTACTATGTTTAGGAACTGTATCAATTTAGGATCTACTTTGTATATTTCCAATATTTGTAGTAACCATGAGTGGAGTACACTATCAAAAGCTTTTTGGTAATCAATGTATGCGTAGTGTAGCGACCTTTGTTTAGTTTTAGCTTGATATGTCACCTCTGCATCTATTATCAGTTGCTCTTTACATCCTCGTGCTCCTTTGCAACAGCCTTTTTGTTCTTCATTTATAATTTGGTTCTGTGTTGTATGTGTCATTAATTTCTGTGTAATGACTGAAGTTAATATTTTGTGTATTGTTGGTAGGCATGTTATGGGGCGATATTTAGCTGGGTTTGCTGTGTGTGCTTGATCTTTAGGTTTCAGATAAGTTATTCCATGTGTAAGTGTATCAGGGAATGTGTGTGGGTCTGCAATGTAACTGTTAAATAATTTAGTTAGATGTGAATGTGTTGAGGTGAACTTCTTTAGCCGGAAATTAGCTATTTTATCTTTTCTAGGGGCTTTGCAATTGTGAGTAGAATTGATTGCTTGGGTGACTTCATGTTGCAAAATTATCACTTCAGGCATTTGTAGTATCATCTTGTATGTGTCTGTTTCTGCTTGTATCCACTGTGCATGCCTGTTATGTTGTACCGGGTTTGACCATATGTTGCTCCAGAAGTGTTCCATGTCTGTTATGTTTGGTGGATTGTCTACTTTAATGTGTGTGTTATCTATTGTCTGGTAAAATTTCTTTTGGTTTGTGTTGAATGTTTGGTTTTGTTTCCTTCTATTTTCACTTTTTTTGTATCTTCTAAGTCGTTTGGCCAATGCTTGTAATTTCTGCTTCTTTTCATCTAATTGCTCTATCGCTTCTTGTTGTGAGATTTTACCTAACCTTTTTCATTTCTTGTCCGATATTTCATTTTTTATAAATTGTGTTAGTTGTCCAATGTCTTTTCTCAGTTTTTCTATTCTGATCTGTAGCCTGTGTTGCCATGCTGGTTTTGTGGGTTTCTTCTGTGTGTTGGTTGGTTCTGATCTCTGCCTAGTGTGTATATTTAGTGTAGCGAGTGCTCCTATATAAACCAGTAGTTGTAACTCTTCCGTAGTTGTGTTTTCATTTATTTTGTTGTGTATGATTGTGTTGATAGATTGTATTGTTGTTTCGTGGGTTATTTGGCAGTCTATGCAAGAATGGTCTAATGTCTGTATTTGTGTCTTTGTATTCTATATATGTCAGCTGAAATTTTTCTTCTATATCTAACATGTGTGTCACTTCGTGTTCTATTTGTGCTTGTTCTGGTGGCCGTCTTAAGATTTCGTTTTCCTCTGATTGTTTAATTGATGCGTGTTGTTCTTTGATTGTTTGCTCTGGGATGTTTGAGTCCATTACTGTATTTTCTTCTTCTTCTGATTGCACATTATTTCGTTCTAGTATTTGTTGTTTGATGTTTTCTAATTTTGACTGGGGTGTCCTGTTATTTTTTATTATTACACGGATCTGATCAGCTAATCGTTGTTCTGTTGAAAATTTTAATTCTGAGTATCTGGTAATAAATGTTGTGTATACTTGTGATCTGTATTCCTAGGTTTGTTGCTTGGTAACAACAGAACATGAGGTGTTGATTAACTTAATCTGACCATCTCATCCTCTGTCTTTGTTTTCCTTCTAGGGTGGTTGCAGGAAGCATATCCTGCAAAACACCTCTATTTGGATTTAAATCATTTTCCAGTTGGCTAGCAGTGTCGTTACCATTGTGGGCAGGCATTGTTATCATTATTATTATTATTATTATTATTATTATTATTAGTGCCAGTGGCCATACGCAAAGCATTTGCAGCCTAAAGTCTTTCAGTTTCTGCTGGTCCAGAATGAAGGGATCCAACAACAAATGATTTACAAACAGCGAGTGTAATGTAACCATTTTAACTTGACTGATTTTAAATGTGGGTGCTGGACATGAATGAAGTGGGTGTCCCTAGAGAAAGGAGTGGTGTGTAGGAAGCGTGTTTTGCAACAAGTGTCTACCCTTAATGTGGATAGTTGGTTTTCTTTTCCTAGAAGGAACTGCAGGTTACACTCATGATGCAGTAAGAATTACTTCCATCATTCTATAAAAAAGATTTTGGAAATAAGCAGTACTATTTGACTCATTAGTTCATGATTTATGAAGAGTAAATAACATTTATCTTCTGTAATTTTAAAAATAAATGTGTTCAAACAAAATTCTATGTCATTATAAAATTTTGTTAGGCAAAAATATCAATTATGGTGGGTGAGGGGGTACTAACTAATATCTGACTACATGCAGAGGTGATGGTCTTAGAAAGGTTGGGAATCATTGGTCTAAGTAAATCTAATGGATCTTCTTTCAGTAATCCTTTTGTTATCGCTCTGTTTTTAACTACCGTTAAGAAAAATTCACTGAGTAGTGGGTAATGATTTCAATTTAGCATCACCTCTCACTACTGCTGCCATCTAGGACTTTCAGTGCAGTTTTCCTTACTTACCGTATTTACTCGAATCTAAGCCGCACTTTTTTTCCTGTTTTTGTAATCCAAAAAACTGCCTGCGGCTTAGAATCGAGTGCAAAGCAAGCGGAAGTTCTGAAAAATGTTAGTAGGTGCCGCCACAACTAACTTCTGCCGTCGAATATATATGTAGCGTTACACAGGCATGCTTTGTAGATGCAAAGATAAATACTGGCGCCAAAACCTCTGCGTCAATAAATAAATTTTAAAAAAAGGTGGAAGACGAGCTTTTTTTCTCCGTCCCGAGTTTCGACCATTTTCATACATTATCCAACGAAGTAAATACAAATTCCGTATTGTTCATCTTCGAATGTAGCAGAATTTCAATGTACTACGAAAATACGACTGGCAAGACTGTTTGGGATGTTTGTCAATATGGCCAACTCTACGTTCTGAATTTTTTCCTACCTGTGAGAAGAGATGGTTGCTAATAGGAACCTGATGAAATGTGAATCACATGCACTATTCTCTTCACCATAAGAATAATACGAATATAAACATTTTGCCATGTATTCTTTCGTGTTTGCTGCTATCTCATTTAAATCCTGTCTTCCTAAAAAACTACGAAACTAGAGCAAGACAACAGCAAACGCGGAAGAATATACGTATCGTGTCATGTTTATATTCGTATTATTTTTATGCCTAATAGTGACAGTCAGAAATGAAGCACGGCAACTGACTAGATTTTTAAATCTAAGATGACTAATTTATGTGCAGAATTTGATGTACTAAAGAAGCGGCCAGAAAGATTTTCAAACGGAGAAAAAATTTCGCCCAACTCTCGTTCAGAACATGTTCTATCATACGCAGTCTATTATTTGGTTCTTGTTGATCATTATCAAAGAAAGCAGCAGTGTAAGTAACAACAAATAGCAGTCTCTTGCCATTGTTTCGCTAATGAGACGATTCCTCTCTCTTTTTTTTTAATTGTAAGCGGCGGTAGCGCGCACAAAAGCAAGCCATGCCGTGAGCGGCAACAGGCCGTAAACACGCACTATCAGAATGCTACAAACAGTGCATGACACAGTACAGTAATGCATTTTCAGCTTAGAGTGGCGTAAACACCTATAACAAAGAAAACAGCACTTATCAGATCAAAGCAAAATAAGCAATCGATTCAAACCAGACGAAGACCCGTATAAATACTGACGGAGCGCCTGACGCATAGCAATGGCTACCTGGTAAAGCTTAACTGCTAAGCTTACGACTCGAACCAAACTACTGTAGCTGTATCGTCATTCATTCGACCTAAATTGTGTCTCATATTACAATGGACCAACTTTGTTTCGATTTGGAGGTGCGGCCTAAAACTTTTCTCTCCCCTTGAATTTTGAGTCTCAAATTTCAGGTGCGGCTTAGAGTCAGGAATTTTTTTTTTCCTTTATTTCGAGTCTCATTTTTCAGGCGCGGCTTAGATTCGAGTAAATACAGTAGTTTATTTGTTTCACGCTTCATTGTTTTGCTCTGTTCTTGAAATTTTGAGTTTTTTGTGTATGTTGTATGGTCTCTGCCCCCCCCCCCCCTCTTTTGTACATGGTGAAGATTCATGAAATACTGCTTGCAGTGCACCTTCAAATCTTGACTAGAACTAGTACTTTTTGTTAAATAAAGCTGCCTTTTCCTGCTGGCACATGAGACTTTGATCCTGAATCTTATCCACATATTTTTTCACATCCTTTGCAAATCTAGATTTGTAGTGCTATAAAAATATCTTTTAAGGAAAAAATTAAATTTATCATCTGACATATGTCTATGGTAAACATCTTACCTTTGCTCATCCTGTAAATTCTCCCTGAATAATGTTACTGTATCAGCATCTGTGATTGTGTGAAATCGTACTTTTCCCCTTTTTAGAAAAATCCAATTGTTGGGGATACTTAATTGCTACTATTTGACTGTCAGGATTAGATAAAGTGTTTCACAACGATATGAAATTGAGGAATAAATTCAGAGTTCCTTTTGCAGTATGTTCTTTCATTCTTATTGGGAATGTTACTGTGTGAAACAAACAATAGCTAGACATCAGTAACTTTATTAGTGCTGTTAACAGTACTGTCCGAGATGAGAACAGTAGTGAAATCTCCATGTAGATATTTGTTTATGTGCATGTTGTAGCTATCAGCTAACATATGTTCCACTTCATTAAGCGCCCCATTCACTTTTGGCAGCTAGTATTGTGTAATCAACAAGCTGTAATGTGCAAATTTTCTGTCCTTGACAAACACCTCCTCGTTGCTTCTTCAATATACAAGTATGAAAATGAGCAATGCTGCCATACATCTTTCCTGATTTTGGCATTGTATATGATTCCACCAATGCTAATTTCTCATGTGTACTGTGTAAAGAGAGTGAATTAGTCAATACCACAATGCCTAAGAATAAAAACACTTTTTGTGTCATTAAATGTTATCTCTAAATCTGCCCAGACTGCGAGCTAGTGCACAACCCTCTAATAAGGCAGTTGCCTACACAATAATTAGTAATGAAATAAGTGTTCGGTAGTGATCTGATGCAAATGTGCTGTTTAATGCTCTGAGTGGGTCATTACTGTGCCGTAACACTTGTATGATGCACAAGAGTGATATAATGAAAGTTTATTTTATTATTGTTTAATTAAACAGTGGTTTAGCTCATATAATGTACAGTGATCAGCTAGAACATTATGACCACTTTCCAAACAGCCTGTATGTCCACTTGTGGCACTGATAACAGCAGCAAAAAGTTGTGGCGTTAAAGCAATGAGGCCTTGTTAGGTAGCTGGAGGGCGTTGGCACTACGTCTGCACACACAAGTCAATAAGTCACCTAATGGCTGCAAATTCCAGGTGGGGGAGGGGGTATGAGCTCTGATACCAGTTTCAATCACATCTCGGGTGCTTTGGTTCGAGTTCACATCTGCCAAGTTGGGGGGCCAGCATATTGGTCGGAACTCGCCACTGTGTTCCTTGAACCATTTTGTCACTCTCCTGGCCTTGAGATACAGTGCATTGTCTTTTTGAAAAGTGCTACTGCCATTGGGAAATATGATCATCATGAAGGGGTTTACGTGGTCAGCAACCAGTGTACAATATTACTTGACCATCATGGTGCTTTGCATGAGCTCCACTGGACCCATGGATGCCCATGTGAATGTTACCCAGAGCATAATGGAGCCACCGCCAACTTGTCTCCGGCCACTGTACAGGGTCAAGAAGCTGGAAGATGACATATTCATACTCTCCAATCAGCATGATGAAGAAGGTATCAGCAGACCATGCAACTCTCTGTCATTGCACCAGGGTCCAGTGCCAGTGGTCACATGCCTATTTCAATCGTAGTTGCTGATGTCATGGTGTTAACATTGGCACTTGCATGGGTCACTAGCTGTGGAGGCTCATCGGTGGGAATGTTTGATGCACTGTGTGTTCAGACACACTTCTACACTGCCTAGCATTAAAGTCTGATGTTAGTTCCTCCACGTTTGCTGCCTGTCCTGTTTTACCAGTCTACCCAGCCTACAACATCTGGCATTTGTAATGAGTTATGGCCATCCAACCACATGATGTCTGGACATGGATTCGCTTTGGTTTCCCCATATGTTGAAGACACTCACCACAGCACTACTCAATCACCTGACAAGTTGTGCAGTTTTCGAAATGCTCGTGCCAAGCCTCTGGCCCATCACCACCAGCCCACGGATAGATCACGTGGCTTTCCCATTCTCTACACATACATCACTCTCATTGATACTACATGCACCCACCGTGCATGTGTCTGACGAGTAGTGATTCATCACCAGGTGATGCTGCTATCACCTGGGCAGGTTTATACCAACAGTTTGTCGGTGGTCATAATGTTCGGGCTGATCAGTGTAAGTTTGTGTTATCATTGTTTAATCAAATTAAGATCAAACTGTGATTTTCCTCATACATTTTTACATTGGTAATGTAAAGACAGCTATCCTTTAAATGTGTATAAAGTATGCCTGCATGCCCACTCATGGTATAAAAATCTGCATGCTCTCTCAAGGATTAAATTCAGTCTTGGGTTCTACCGGACTGACCCTCTCCTATAAATATTTCCATAAGAGGACCTTTACACAAAGCAGTAATAATAATGCAAACAAGAAGAATGAGAAAGCTCCTTCTTATTCTGTAAGGTTGTCATTACTAAAGTACCTAGACTATACCAGCGAATTTCTTAGTTGGCAACGTATAAGGACTAAATTTTTCAGTTAATACAAACTAAACAACTTTTCCCAATCTACAACAGATGTGATTGATCACATCTACGCAGTGGGAGTCTGTAAAGTGATGATTGATTGTGACAAAGGAAATTGCAGGAGAAACAATGAGGACAATAACAGAATACTTTAAAGAGCGTGAATGCCACACATGTAAAATCTGTCGTAGCAGAGCATTAAGAATGTGGCCAGGTTTTAGATGTTAATAACATAAGATTGCTAGCAAGTACCGTTTGTTAAAGGACAGTTTGACAATCTGTTTAAATCTTGAGTAATGAGTGCAGTTTCAGATTATGGCTACAGGCTGCTGGTTTTATGGCTACCTGCCATCATGGGATCACCAGCCAATGTGTGCTAGAAATATTAAAAAAGTCAGCAAGCCACAGCACTGGTACAACAGCAAGTATATGAGGTGCTACCCAAATGTTCCTGGAATGTATATTTAGCTCGTGAAGTCTAGTTACTTAGACAGAACACCACCAGGTGGTAGCTTGTATATCGTTTGTCAGTCAGTGCCTCAAGCACCTTTGTGTCATTTTGTTATCTTTAGTTCCCCATTGTTGTGTGTTGCATGTCATGTGAAATTGACAATGACAGGCATCTGGGAGCAAAGTGTGTGCAGAAACATGTAACATGTTGAAGCAAGCGTTTGAAGAAGATACCTTAGGTCACAATCAATGATAGGACTTGTTCAAACATTTTGAAGATGGCAGAACACTGTTTGATGATGATTGCCATTCAGGATGGCCATCAGCTCACATTACTCCTGAAAACTGAGTGAGGTGGGGCAGTGGTTAGCACACTGGACTTGCATTTGGGAGGATGGCAGTTCAAACCCGCATCCGATCATCCTGATTTATGTTTTCTGTGATTTCCCTAAATCACATCAGGATAATATTGTGATGGTTCCTTTAAAAGGGCACAGCCAACTTTCTTCCCCATTCTTCCTTAATCCGATCTGACTGCTGAACTCGCTATTTCATCCCCTCCCCCGAAATTAATCAACTAACCAGCTTTTGAAAATATTACTGCTAGTCAGAATCTAGGGAAAGCAGAAAGGTGGAGGGAGTATATAGAGGGTCTATTCAAGGGCGATGTTCTTGAGGACAATATTATGGAAATGGAAGAGGATGTAGATGAAGAGGAAATGGGATATATGATACTGTGTGAAGATTTTGACAGAGCACTGAAAGTCCTAAGTCGAAACAAGGCCCCGGGAATAGACAACATTCCATTAGAACTACTGATACCCTTGGGAGAGCCAGCTCTGACAAAACTCTACCATCTAGTGAGCAAGATTTATACGAAAGGCAAAATACCCTCAGACTTCAAGAAGAATATAATTATTCCAATCCCAAAGAAAGCAGGTGTTGACAGATATGAAAATTACCGAACTATCAGTTTAATAAGGCGCAGCTGCAAAATACTAACACGAATTCCTTACAGACAAATGGAAAAACTGGTAGAAGCCCACCTCAGGGAAGATCAGTTTGGATTCCATAGAAATGGTGGAACACGTGAGGCAATACTGACCCTACAACTTATCTTAGAAAATAGATTAAGGAAAGGCAAACCTACATTTCTAGCATTTGTAGACTTAGAGAAAGATGTGGGGCATTACTTATTGAACCACCCTCGTACAATTACAAATCATAACTACAAAAATGAACATCTTTCTTAAATCTCCAAAGAGTTCTGTTTTCCTCCAAAGAATTGAGACCTAAATTGATCAGGATGAAAGTGAAAAGATGAACAACAATTGATATTAAGGTCTCTTGCACCAAGAACAGTATGTTCCATTTCATTCAGAATACAAGCTGGTATAAACAACTGGAATCTACATTACCTCCCATATTGCAAAATCCTCCTGTCCATTATCATAACATGTAAACACGTGCATTGAGCATAAAACAAAAGTAAAGTAGTACATATCTAGAGCATTATACAAAAAATTTGTTTAAGAAAAATTATGAATTGAAATCACCAGCCTTCAAATTTAGCAAAAACTACTTACAGTGGTGTGTGTGTGTGTGTGTGTGTGTGTGTGTGTGTGTGTGTGTTTACATTTCTTTAAAGGGTTACAAAGCTTTTAGGTCACTAAAAAGTAATTATCTTCTAGTAATGACTATTTCTAGTAGAGTATTAAAATCCTGTGTTGAATTTATTGGACAGCTACATCCAAACCCAGTTAAAATCAAAATATTTTTTTCCTGTCTTAAAAAAAAACAGACACACTGTGAACTCAGTGCCTGCTAAACTTAACCAAAATATTAAGTGTTACACTTGATGATTCCTTGACATCCAAGAAGCACTCTAATAAGACATGGCTGATCATGGGCACTGGTTATAACATCATAAGGAAGATAATGGTGCTATTACCCTATTACTCCATGAAAAAATTCACATGCAATTTCTGGCACAGGTCGTGACCAAGTGGTTGACATGGCACTAAATGAGGTGTGCAGGCTTATTACTGGGCTGATGGTCTTCTGAGTTTTCAGGTCGCATCATACCCTCTTCAAACTACTAGAATGCTCGACTTTTGACTACTCCGATGGGCTCTTTTTCAGGATTCTATTTGTCTCCCAGGTGGCTGAACATTGTAGAAAAACACTTGCCACCTCTCTCATAAAAAGCTGTTTTCCCATGCTTTTTAGGAGAAGTGGAGGTACTGGGTAAAATCCAAATACACTTTACTTGGATCTTTTCACACCACCTTCAAAGCAGCCCCTTGGGAATGTATAAATCACTCCCAGCAGTTTTTCATGAATTGAAAGCTCCCTATAATGAATGTTTCCTGGGAACTGGGTGAAATCTTTGGCCTTTTAACTTGACTGTCACTCTGGTGAATAAGAGAAAGCCACTCAATGCCTTGTGAGGCGAACAGCAGATGAGGAACCTTTTTTTTCCAGAAACTCCTGGATATCAAGAAAGTGTGTAACCCAACATTGTCATGATGGAGGAGCTGATCGTCTGGGCACCACTTTTCCAGATGTTTTCTTCTTCTGCTCTTCTTCACTTACCTCAGGACATCACAGTAGAACACTGCACTGATGGACTGATGAGGAGTGACAAGCTCCTTATGGACAATTTTTTCCATGTTGAATAAACAGTTTACTAGTCACTTGCCAGGCTTTCCAGGGACAGTGTGACAATGAAATCTTTTGTTTCTGATTGGTTTTGGGCTCATACCTATAAACCCAGCTATCAACACCAGTAATAACCTTCGAAAGAAAGTCTGTTTCACTTTCAAGTCTTGAAGTTCTCTACAGACTTGCAAATGATGCTGTTTCTGTTCATTGCCGAGAACCTTCAGCACGTACTTTGCGGCAAACTATTGCTTGTGCAGTTCATTGGACAAAATCCTCTGACACATCCTGTAAGACAGCCCCATGATATTTGATATGTCCAGCATCAGATTCTGACTGTTGTGGTTGTGGTCTTCAGTCCGAAGACTGGTTTGATGCAGCTCTCCATGCTACTCTATCCTGTGCAGGCTTCTTCATCTCGCAGTACTTACTGCAACCTACATCCTTCTGAATTTGTTTAGTGTATTCATCTCTCAGTCTCCCTCTACGTTTTTTGTCCTCCACACTGCCCTCCAATACTAAATTGGTGATCCCTTGATGCCTCAGAATATGTCCTACCAAGCGATCCCTTCTAATAGTCAAGTTGTGCCACAAATTTCTCTTCTCCCCAATTCTATTCAATACCTCCTCCTTAGTTATGTGATCTACCCATCTAATCTCCAGTATTCTAATGTAGCACCACATTTCAAAAGCTTCTATTCTCTTCTTGTCTAAACTATTTATTGTCCACGTTTCACTTCCATACATGGCTACGCTCCATACAAATACTTCCAGAAATGACTTCCTGACACTTAAATCTATACTCAATGTAAACAAATTTCTCTTCTTCAGAAATGCTTTCCTTGCCATTGCCAGTCTACATTTTATATCCTCTCTACTTCGACCATCATCAGTTACTTTGCTCCCCAAATAGCAAAACTCCTTTACTACTTTAAGTGTCTCATTTCCTAATCTAATTCCCGTACCATCACCCGATTTAATTCGACTACATTCCATTATCCTTGTTTTGCTTTTGTTGATGTTCATCTTACATCCTCCTTTCAAGACACTGTCCATTCCGTTCAGCTGCTCTTCCAGGTCCTTTGCTGTCTCTGACAGAATTACAATGTCATTGGTGAACCTCAAAGTTTTTATTTCTTCTCTATGGATTTTAATTCCTACTCTGAATAGCAAAAGGCTATTTACAACATTTGTTGGTTGTTCTGTGTGCCAGTGAAGTTTCGAACTATTCTGGCAGATGGCAGGGCCATACTATTGTGGCAAAATGGCATCTACATATGATCACGTTACAAGCAGCGTGCTGTTATTGAATTCTTGTATGCAGAAAAAGAAACCATGGTGAGCATCCATAAATGTTTGTGTGCGTTGTATGTTGATGCTGCAGTTGATAGGAGTACAGTGGGGCAATGGGTAAAGAAAGTTACAGCCTCAGAAAATGTAGAAACAGTCCTCCATGATCGGCCATGCTCGGGATGTCCAGTCACAGCCACTGTCCCAGACATGCTGAATGATGCGGATGCCATTATTTGTGCTGACTGGTGCATCACCACTCTACAGGAGTGAAGATGAAGATGACGAATGTGTTAGGCATGCAGCGAAAACATAGCTATGCCTACAGGACAAGAGCTTTTACTGGCAGGGAATACATGCTCTTCCACAACGTTGGCGTATGGCCATAGAATGTGATGGAGACTATGTAGGAAAATAGGACATGGACAAGACATGTTGATGTATATTTTCACCAAATTATGACTCTTAACAATAAATATGTACAGAAAAAAAGTGGCCCATTACTTATTGAACACCCCTCGTAGAAACCTTCCTCATGTTATATATGAATAACTGTTATCATTCTGTGCACAACAGTTCACAGTACCAATATTTTCCAAAAAGCCACAGATGAACATGCGATTTACATGGATTCATATCTCAAGTTCTGTTGTTCACGAAGATAAGGGGCCAAGGATTTTGGATAGCCCTTGGCCTAGCAACCATTTGTACACCTATCAGAAGAATGGATGTACTGTACCTATTCTACAATACAGGGTCAAAATTTAAATACTACACTCATTCTCCAGTCCAGGCAAAATAGCAAATCGGTTGGTCCTTTTGTGTTAGGTGTGGTGTAGGGTGGATCTTATGTGGCTTATAAAAGCACCATTTGTTCACAGGCAGTTTCTGAAACCCCCCCCCCCCCCCCCCCCTCTCCCGCCACGCCCAAAAATAAATAAATGAAAATAAAAAATTAGGAACTGATACCACCAATTATGGGGATGCCCACTTGTATCATTTCTATTCATGGGAGATCATCAAAATTTTTACCATATGTTCTTAAGATGTTATTCTTGTGAACCTTTGAAACTTTTTTCAGTGTTATTACCAGTTGCTAAGATCCAGAGATTCAAAGTGCAGAAAATTGCAAAAAAAAAAAAAGTTTTTAACTGGGGATTTTTTGGTAACAAAAGTACAAATTATGGAGATGGCCACTTCTATAAGTTCCATTAGTGGCATATGTTTTAAGATGATGATCTCGGAGAACCTTGAAACTTTTTTTCAATATTATTATCCGTTACTGACACTCAAAGGCTCCAAGTATCCATTGTTTTGCACATAAATATCCATATAATGTCTAGTCTGAGGTGTAAATGTAGTTTTAACTGAATTAGTGAACACATGGCAAGAGTGCTTGGGTCATCTCATGGGCTCTGAGGTTACCAAACTATGTTTTTAGTCAGCATTTTTTCACCAATAGAACTTTATGACACTGTCTCTGTACATTGGACAATTCACACCTCTACAAATATGCCCAACTGTCCCCATTGATGTATATCCATGCCTGTTGACAGCGTATGGTCTTGATTTACTTATCATTTCAAAAAGACAAATATTTTTCCCTGTGAAAGACTCTGACAGAAAAATGGGAAACCAGTTGTCTCAATCCTCATTCCACCTTCCTCACGAAAAATTTTGGCATGTGAACATATTTGAATGTTCACATGCCAAAATTTTTGGTGGGTAAGGAAGAATGACGATTAAAATTGCTTTTTTAAAATAACAGTATGTTTATTTCAATGAAACTTTAAATGACAATTGATTATTTGGTAATATAGAGATGTGCACTGAACCAGTGGAAA
The DNA here is from genome assembly GCF_023864345.2 of Schistocerca serialis cubense. Taxonomy (NCBI): domain Eukaryota; kingdom Metazoa; phylum Arthropoda; class Insecta; order Orthoptera; family Acrididae; genus Schistocerca; species Schistocerca serialis. The sequence goes on from NC_064639.1 coordinate 296,108,009, forward strand.
AAACTCCTGTCAGAGCTCTAAAAAAGGGGAATATGTTCCCCTTTAAAAGACTTTGACAGAAAAGTGAGGAACCAGCTGCCCCAATCCTCATTCTGCTTTACTCTCCAAAAATTTTGGCACGTGAACATGAGAATATGTTCACAAGCCAAAATTGTTTGTGAGGAAGGTGGAATGAGACTTGAGGCAATTGGTTCCCCACTTTTCTGTCAGAGTCTTTTTTGAGTAACGTATTCCCCCTTTTTAGTGCTCTGACAGGAGCATTTTTCCAGTGGCTCATTGCATCTCTACGTCAACAGATCATAATTTGTTATTTAAAATTTTATTGAAATAAAACAGTATTGATATTTTGAAAAACACTGTTAATATATTCAATCTTCAGTGGCACATACAATCCTCTTATTATAAACAGCTGGATCCAAAACTAGATAGTAGCAGTAAATGTTAATGTCCACCAAACGGAAAACATGAGGGGGTAATATAAATGAACTAAAACTTATGTGAAGTAAATAAAAAAAACTCATACTGTAAAAAGTTTCCAGTACCTTTTGTTTGGTATCCCAATGAGTATTTCACTATGCATTGATGTACAAATTACAGTTAGTGAATAAAAGGCTTCCTTGTTTGATGATTTTAGCAGTTTGAGTTGTGTTATTTTTACTGCGTAGGTAACATGGACACACTAACTAAGAGCAGCCAAATATGGCCAAAAATAAACGAAACACTCATGAAACAAGATGCATTTGGCTCTCATCTGACATTAAAATGTCAGATACATCCAACTGAGGAAACAAAGGTGGCCTCAGCAGCTGACTTTAAGGCTGTTCCTGAAGGAGGTTGCAGCCTTCCTTGCGAGGCAGATCTTCAGTGTGGCCACAAATGTCAGAGTGTGTGTCATGTAAGGAACAGATTCCATGAAAATTATAAGTGCTACTTTCCTTGTGAAAGGTAAGACTTTCAATCACAGTCATTTACAAGTTGTTGAGTACATGCATAGTTGTTTTGTTTTATTTATATATGTACTCCGTAGGTGCTTTTATGTGATAAGATGCTACAATGTTGAACTAGATAAGGAATATATAAGTGTAGATCATAAAGAACATTGTACAGTTATTTTACAAAAACAGTTATAGGGAAAATACAAAATATAAAACTAGAACAAAATAGAAGCAAAGTGATACGACATCATGCAAGAATTAACACATGGTGTACAAAACCTAACAAACACACAGTAAATGTATATGCATTCAGCGACTATACTTCTCTGTTGAAAAATCTAATGAATAAAAAGTTTCTTCTAGAAAATACATCTTTATTTATGAATAATCAACTGTTACTATGTAGGTCTTTGATGTAGGTTGATAGTGATTTTAACACTGGACTACTGTGCATCTTTCTGTAACAGCTAGATTTTTCAGATTGGAATGGAGGTGAGCATTCTTCCTTGTAAGGTGATTATCGTACATTTCACTGGTTTCATAATGCACAGGATTGTAGCCATGAAACTCGTAATGAAATAAATATATTTAGAAGTTTTAGAAAGTATTGAAAGTTTTGTGAACATATTATGGCTATAGGCTCTTGGGGGCACTCCACATCAGCCTCTAGATCAGTGGTACCCAATGTGGTGGTAATTACCCCCCTGAGGGGTAAAATGGAAATTTTCAGAGGGATAAAAGAAAAGGGTTCATCTGTGATTCTATGTTGAAGCTAAATTATTTTTAAAAGATATTTGCCATCACTATTTAATAAGACTATAATAATGATTGCATTAGTCACCAAGAATTAGATTCTTTTACAGGGGCTATGTAGTGCCTCAAGAATTTCAGTGTAAATTGTAGAAACACTCGGCCTTCCACCACCACGAACACCCAATATTTTAGGTACGAGTGCGGGAGAGTGAGAACATTTCTACCAATCCACCTGTTCCTGTGTGCAGGTCAGAGGTTTGTTATTAGAAGACTGTAAGAGGGGCGAGTCACTGACGACAACAACAAGTGTTTTCCATCAGTGCCACAGAAGACGAGGACACATCTGGACCGATCCACAATTTCTACCATCATAAGACTCCGCTTCAATCATGCCTCTTTCCCACAACGTCTACATCGGATCAACATTTACAGTTCACCAGTATGTGAGTGTGATCCTGAGTCGGAAGCTGATGTCAACCTCATCTTGTTTATGTGCCCCAAATTTGACCGTGAATGGTTGGTCTTTCTGAAGACATTGCTGAGTATGGGCTACCATCTTCCTCAATCAGCTTCTTCTCTTTTGTGTACTAAAGACGTTCGTCTATATAAAGTGATAGTTAACTTCATTAAGAGTACTGGTCACAATCTGTAGGTTTTAATGGTGTACGTAAATTATAAATATGTCTTGCTGATGAAGATATTTCAGAATTGGTGTGAATTGTAAGCCAAGGCACTTTTAATTATTTTCCAATTCAATTCAATTCAATTTTTAAAACATTATGTACAAACATGTAACAGTTAAGCTTTTTATTCTTGTAAATATGCATTTCTGTATTTATTTATTCAATTATGTGTACATTGTCACTATGGGTTGCCGATGGCTAAATTGAGTACACACTCAAAGGCCAAATAAAAAAATTAATAAATAAAAAAGACATGATGAAAATCCAAGGAATAATTATGGAGCATTCTTTGGTGTGTTAGTGTCTGTGTGAATTGTAAAAAAGACTTATGAGCAATTGAAAATAGATTTCTATGCTCATTCATGTCTTGGACTTGGAGAAGTCAAGGCGCATGTTCATATTTTCATATGGTTTTGAAACCAACTCTTATGTCTCAATATACTTAATTATTTCTAAAGCTTGAGATACGAGTGAGACGACGAGGATATTTATATGTCTAAGAAGAGAATTTTGTTCTGCATAGCAGTTCTAGTACATCGTCAATCAACGAGTACGTTGACACTAAAGTTCATGTATGTGACCAATAGATTACAGAAATAAAAAGATATTATTTTCTGTTGTCCAAAAAACATTAGAACGTGGCGACCTAGGTGACAAGACCCGAAGAAAATGGGAATTTAAAGACAGAAATGGAAATTTAAAGACAGAAATGGAAAGAAGATATTAGGCGTTACTATAGCAACTATGCATAAAAAGATACGATAACTGTTTCCAGTAATCGTTTTGAGTCCAACAAACCAATAGAAGAAAGTTGCGAGTGCAGTTCAGTAAAAGACATGAGAAAGTAATAGTGGAGAAAACTGGAGAGAAGACCTCAACTTTTCGACTAAGAAGATTGGATGTGGAGAGTAAGCAGTCTTCACACACGTACATCGCGCTGATGCCGACGCAGTAATTGGCTACCGACGCCGACTGCATCAGCTGCTGCTCACCGGTGCTGACTCCGTGTCTGCTCGCCGACGACAACGCTGAAACCAACATTCGATGCCACCGGCACCAGTGCTGTCCACCGGCACTGATTACACATTCGCTCACTAACGCAGCTAGAACTCTATGCCGGGTGAGCAAAAACCAATAATTATTTGGTAAAAGTGGAGGGGACAGTTGAATTATAAACTGTTATTATAGTTATTGTACTCAGTGGTGAATTTTCTTTTAGATGATTACTAGGTCTAAGATAAATAAAATTGTGGATCAAGAAAAGCAACAAACTTCAGGACCAGCCATGGCCATGACAGTGAATAGGGACATGCCAGACTGGACTGAAGTTTCAAATTTAATCAAAGGACAAAGTCTAAAGTTAGACACAGTAAGTACTCAGTTAAATGCTAGGTTAGATGACCAAAGTGCTAAGTTGGATGACCAGAAGGCTGATTCAGCCACTCTTAGTGAAAAATTAGATGCTCAAAGTGAAACCTTGAACAGTCAAGCAGCAAATATAGTTTTGTTAAAGATTAAATTCGACTCTTTAAATAATAAGGTAGAAAATCTGAAGTTAGATTTAAAGAGTGAACTCACTAGTCCTTTGAATACTCATGTTAATCAACTATTTACTGAATTTAACCAGAGACAGGATGAGCAACTTAAAGATTTTACTAAAACATTAGAATTTGACATTGAAGATAAGTGTAATAATATAGAATCTGAGTTTAGTGAAAAATTAAAATTTTGTAAAAATACATGTGATGTTAAATTTAATTCTGTAAGACTAGAAATGAATACTTCGAAGGAGAGCACAGATCGACCTAAGGAAGTAATGTCAATTATTCAATCGAAAATCCCAGGTGTTACTACGCATGTTGTTAGTTCGCAAATAGATAAAATAGGATGAAGTTTTAAAGGAAAAATAGCCAACTTGGACATTATAAATGTAAGTAGTTTGGCGGAACCATTTGAACTAATTAAAGATGGAGAAGTTACCGAGAGTAAAATCTCCAGAAACATTTCAACGGTTGCTTTGTCTGAACTTCATGATGCTTGCAAGGTTATGGATGACTTGTGCAAAGAATTAAAACTTGTCCATGACAAAGTAGAAAGTAGAATAACTTGTGTTTCCTAGCAAAGTGGTAATTGTTTTGTTGTGGGGAGGCTTTCATACAAAATTTAAGGAGAAGTATGGGTCCGTAAGTAATCGAGTGAGGTTAATGTCAGATCCATGGTATCCAGGCAGAGTCACATCTGTCTCCCAGGGATGTTAACATTCTGTGTTTACGGGCGGAGTGATAACCATCAGATCCCAAGTTATTTTCAGTGTTTCTTCTGTACTATTTTTCCTGCACCGAATTCCCTTCAAATCTTAAACTATTCTGTAATCTATTCTTGAATTCTTAAACTATCCTATAAGTTTAGTGTATATGAAACCGGATATGACTACAAGATTGAGACCAATTTAAGGGAATCACAGATAAACAGTAATCTCTAAACATGGAATGAAATAAATAGAATATAGTACTATTATGAAGATAATATCATGGTACTATTCAAGCAGAGTGATATCTAGATGACATAAACTAAACAGAATATTTTTTGTGTGTATAAAATATAGTGTAAAGTGATTAACTAAACAACTATTTGATTGTATTGTCTAATTTTCTATTTTTATAGAATATTTTATAACTTTTGTGAGATGTAACGTAAATAGGAGGGTTTGTATCACTTTTGGAAGGGGTGGGTAAAGTAAGTACAAGCAAGACTAGCACTAGTCACACATCTCACCTTTCAGACAACCCTCACAGACAAGCGTAACTGATTCTTCACCATTTGCTGTTCCATAGGTGTTGCTAAGATTTTTCTTCTAGGGCTTGAAAGGTGAAGGTGAAAACACAAACTGGAGAATTGCGAATTAGATACCTGAAGTGATGTCAGAACTGCCAAGGGATGTAGGGGAATAAAGATATATGTACATCTGAGTAGAAGCACATATTACATTGTTGATATGTGACGGTTCTACATCGTTATTTTTTTGTCACTCTCAAATGTATATTTATATAATAGAGGGAAACATTCCACATGGGAAAAATATATCTAAAAACAAAGAAGCTGTAACTTACCAAGCGAAAGCATTGGTATATTGATAGAGACAATAAAAACAATAAAAAACACACACACAAATTTCAAGCTTTCGCAACCCAAGGTTGCTTTGTCAGGAAAGAGGGAAAGACGAAAGGATGTGGGTTTTAAGGGAGAGGGTAAGGAGTCATTCAAATCCTGGCAGTGGAAAGACTTACCTTAGGGGGAAAAAAGGACAGGTATACACTCGCACACACACACATATCCATCCGCACATGTACACACACAGGCAGACATGTAAATGCAAAGAGGTTGGGCAGAGATGTCAGTCAAGGCGGAAGTACAGAGGCAAAGATGTTGAATGGTAGGTGAGGTATGAGCGGCGGCAACTTGAAATTAGCAGAGGTTGAGGCCTGGTGGGTAACAGGAAGAGAGAATATATTGAAGGGTAAGTTCCCATCTCCGGAGTTCTGATAGGTTGGTGTTGGTGGAAAGTATCCAGATAACCCGGACGGTGTAACACTGTGCCAAGATGTGCTGGCCGCGCACCAAGGCATGTTTAGCCACAGGGTGATCCTCATTACCAACAAACAGTGTCTGCCTGTGTCCATTCATGCGAATGGACTGTTTGTTGCTGATCATTCCCACATAGAAAGCTTCACAGTGTAGACATGTCAGTTGGTAAATCACATGGGTGCTTTCTCACGTGGCTCTGCCTTTGATCATGTACACCTTCCGGGTTACAGGACTGGAGTAGGTGGTGGTGGGAGGGTGCATGGGACAGGTCTTACACCGGGGGCGGTTACAGGGGTAGGAGCCGGAGGGTAGGAGAGGTGGTTTGGGGATTTCATAGGGATGAACCAAGAGGTTACGAAGGTTAGGTGGACAGCGGAAAGACAGTCTTGGTGGGGTGGGGAGGATTTCATGAAGGGTGGATCTCATTTCAGGGCAGGATTTGAAGAAGTCGTATCCCTGCTGGAGAGCCACATTCAGAGTCTGATCCAGTCCCGGAAAGTATCCTGTCACAAGTGGGGCACTTTTGGGGTTCTTCTGTGGGAGGTTCTGGGTTTGAGTTAATGAGGAAGTGGCTCTAGCTATTTGCTTCTGTACCAGGTCGGGAGGGTAGTTGCGGTGTTTTCAGGTTATTGGTGTAAGGTTCAGGGATTCAGGACTGGAGCATGTGAGAACATTTCTACCGATCCACCTGTTTTTATGTACAGGTCGGAAGTTTGTTATTAGAAGAGTGTAAGAGGGGCAAGTCACTGACGATGACAAGTGTTTGCCGCCAGCACCACAGAAGACGTGATGAAAACCCAAGGAATAATTATGTAGTATTCTTTGGTGTGTTAGTTGTAAAAAATACTAATGAACAACTGAATATAGATTTCTATGCACATTCATGTATTGGACTCGCTTGAGACTAAAGACTTTTATTTTGCTTCACGTCTTAGCTCTGCATGAGGCAGGAAACATGTGATGTCCATAAATTATTCGATTGTTACTATGATATTGAACTTATGTTTAGCAAGTCTGTTGCTTAAAGACACCAGTTGGCTTGCCAAAGTTTAATTACTTATGTGAAAAAGAGTAAATGTTGCTTTGTGTTGAGAGATGAAAATATACCAAGAATGAACTGTAAGTTTTCCACAAGTACACAGATTATTTTAAGAATAGAGAAGTAGCTTAATAAATTCCTGTAATCCTCTATAGACTTTGGGAAAGAACCTTTTGGGAGCTCGACATAGTTGACTACCCAGAGAAGAGAATTGGCTGCACACAATGCATAAGTCAACTGCGAGAGACGTGAGAGTCTGCACCCCAGTACCACACTGTCTCATGTTGTCCGAAAAACGTTAGCACTAGCATTAACTTGTGACGCAATATGGTGGAGATTACAGCTTGTGAAATGAATGTGTGAACATCATCTTCCTCATACAGTAAACCCATTACACACTTACTTTGTACTGTGCATCTTCGACAGTGAAATTGAGACATATACCTCATGTATGCTTGAATATCTTATGAAAATGTCTTTTCTGTGTTGTAGATAGTGTAGTGATTCGAGAATTTCTGTATAAATTGTAGAACCACTCAGCCTTCTACTGTCTCGAACACACGATATTCTAGATTTGAGTGTGGGATGGTAGAATCCTACCTACTGCGCATCACATATTTGTGTGTGCAGGTTTAAAATCAGTCGTGGAAAGGAAGTAGACGTGGCAGTTGAACGGCACCGACAAGTACCTGTTGTGCAATCTATAGAGGTTTTAGTGCGTGTGTAAGGAAGAACCATGGAGTTTATATGCAGCTCTGTGCTTTTTGTGTCATTGACTATTGTTATTAAAACAAGAACAGGTGAAAAAGTACTCTTGTAGACTCTTGACTCAGCCTTGTTATAGGCAAGACTCATTTTATGATTCACGTTAAGAAAAGTCACGGTATATAAGTCGACTTTCTTTTAAATGTAAATTAATTTGTTTCTGATGTTCGACTGTATGAGAGACTTACTGGAAGTTACATATTTATGTTAAAGTGAGAATTTTGTTGTGCTTGAAAGTCAAATACATCGTTGATTGACAAAAAGCAAAGTTTGTATGTCTACTTATTTCATAAGTAGAAAGAGGCTTAAAAGTTCCTGTACCTAGCGTTATTCAATGGAAAAGAAGTCAAGAGAGTTTCCAGCAGCTGGCTATCCAGTAAAGTAGAGAGGCTGAAAATCCCAAGTAAGTCATCTCATAAAGAAATGGAAGGTGGTTTGGAGGAATAAACCGAAACAACCCAGATGCACACTCACACTGTAAGTTGTTAGAACGTTGTATTATTTACTATCATTACTTTTATTATTATTATTATTATTATTATTATTATTAGTGACGGTGGTCAGACACAAAGCACTGGCAGCCTGGAGTCTTCCAGTTTCTTTCTGTTCAGCAGTAACAAGCGGAGCAATCAAGTGCTTTATAAATGGAGTAGGGTGTAGAATTTAAACTTGGTTGATTTTAAGTGGTAGTGCAGGATCTAGGTGAAGGAAGTGTTGCTACTGAGAGGAGTGGTGCAAAGGGAGCATTTTTTCTAACAATTTTCTACCCTCAATGCAGCTATTTCCTTCTCTGAGATGGACATGTAGGTAGCATTCACATTGTGCTGAGAATTACTTCGTAGTTAGAAATAAGCAGTTCCAGTTGTCTCATTGACTCATGAGTTCGTGGTTTAATAGAACACCTACATTTTGAAAGTAAGTGTTCAATGAAAATTCTGTTTTATTCTCAAGTTTAGAGGGGTGAGGTACTAGCTAATATCTGATTGTGTTCAGGGGTAATGGTCTGAGAAAGGTTGTGAAGCACTGATCCAGATTGATGGATTACTTGTTGTTTATCACAGTGACAGTACCATCAGCAAACACGATGAACTTGCATGTCTCATGTGACTAACACAGGTCATTTATGTATGTGAGAAACAAGTGGGCCAAGAACAGCTCACTGGGGGTTCTATAGAGTGTAGTGCCCCAGTCAGACTTTATCTCCTCACCTGATTTGCTCCCCTCTTTGAGAACTATTTTCTATTTCCTGTCTTCGAGAGATGGGATGATAGTTTGTGACGCGTGTTGTGTCTGCCGTTTTGTGGAGTGGCTTCACTATAGCAAGCTTCATTCCATCTGGGAGACACCCTTATAAATGTATGTGGGCAAAAACTTTGAATAATTAATCAGAGCAGACTTATAGCAGTTTACTGGAAATGTTATCTGCACCTGATGGTCCTTTACTTTTTAAGAGAGGCAGTGGTTTTCTTTAACTCATTTCTGATTGTGGAGCATACACTAAACTCACAGGATTCAGAAAACTGTGTTTCTGTATTTCCATGGCACTTTCTAGAGAGCCATTGCACATTATTTGCTCAAGAGCACTTATGGAAGGGTAATAGAAGGTTTTGCAATTACCTTTTGTTTGATTATGTTTATCAACAACATTTAAAACAAAATCTTTGGGTTTACTGGCACAGTTGATACCTGTCTCACTCCCTATTATGTCCCAGATGGTTTGAATTTTATTACAGAAGTGGTTGATAGTGCAGCTAAAATACAAATTTTTTGACAATTTGAATACTTTACTTAATATTTTACAGTACTTTAGGATCCATGCCTTTTTGTGGTTCTTTTAGGCCAATTCTTGTAAACTTCTTTTTTTCATGACAGTTTGGATATTGATGCGATTTCAAATAAACACTACATTTCGAATTTACATCTGTTTCAGAACAGATGTGACTTCCAGTACATATTTTGGAGGCGCGAGTAAAAGGCCTTAATCATTTTATCATTATAGGTCTGGCTATCTTCTATTGGACTCAGTTTTATTCTCACAAATATTCATTTTATTAATAGTACATTTCTCACCATCATGACCAAAGAGTCCATTCAGTATTTTACTAATGATGATGCTGCCCAATTTCTCTTGATTTATAAAAATGTTGTCAATTAGAGTGCTTCAATTTGAAGTTACACTGCAGGGAAAATTGACCACTGGGATGATGTAGGTGTATGTCAAATTTTCCATGTCTGTCTTCCCACTAATTGGAAATTGATATTGAAATGTCTGAGTACTGTCACATCTCTTTTTCAGTTAAATAGATGCAGTAAAAGTGAGTTGAGCTGCCGCCAATTTTTGTAGATAATAGTTTTTTAACATAGTCTTTATATAAACTGCCAGAAAAAATAGTACACCTTTTAGAGGTTTCCAATTAACTCTAAGATTTATTGTTGCAACAGTGCATGAGGAATACATGAAATAATTACATTTACAGATATCACAAGCGGTTCTGAGATACCAGCTATCAACCCATGCTGAAACACCTGTATTAGTACATGGTGTATCCTCCAAGGGCAGCAATGCAGGCACTGACACTTGCATCCAGTTGATCATACAAACGGCAAATACTACGTTGAGATATGCTACACCACACTTGCTCACCTTGTTCACTTACTTCTGTAAAGTTGTTGGGTGATGAGTCTCATGAGTCACTTGTCATCCCATGATATCCCATACATCCTCGACTGGAGACAAGTCTGGAGATTGTGTTGGCCAGGGAAGTTGCTGCACATCTTGCAGAGCATGTAGAGTTTCACAGACAGTGTGTGGGCGAGCATTATCCTGTCAGAAAAACACATCACATTACCTTTGCAGGAATGGATCTAACAATGTTCTGCATGTAATGACCGCTGGTTTGTGTCCTCTCAAGAAATGAAAGTTATAGCTTATTGCACCCCAGACCATAAGCCCTGAGGTGGGGCCAGCGTGTCTTGGACGAATGCACTCTGAGGCAGTGCTCAACAGGTCTGCACCGTACATGCAAGTGACAATCTCTTGTGTGCAGACAGAATCTTCTTTCATTGCTGAAGACCACGATGTGCTATTCCATGTTCCAAATGATACTCTGACGGCACCAGTCGAGCCATGCATGTCAATGCTGCGGCATTACCAAAAGACAGGGCTACAGGTGTGCATGTCCATTGTCCCAGTAATAAAGATACATCTGGTTTCACAAGCCCTATTATCTGTGCTGTGGTAGCTGTATGATCAGCCAGTGCTGCCCTTAAGCATGAGTGCAGTGCCAACTACCTAGAATTAAGTGCCCAAGTTACTCGCATTTCGAGTAATCACAGGGGTCAGCTTCACCTAAGTGCAGTGGAAGAGCCTCACAAGGGGGACTGTGTTTGCACACGTTAAGCCAAACTGTTTGTAGTACCAACAAACTTTTGAGGCTGAAGGCAATCAATCGCATTCCCTCAGCGAGTGGTGGCACTGTGACTGGCGATGAACACTGTTTTTGCACAGCAGTGACTTGCACAGTACATTCAGCAATTTGCACCTGCGATAGTGTGAGATTATTGTCTGACTGTGGCCAAATGGCTGCTTTATATGTGGACTGATACATCTCTGCGAAACGGTGTACAGTTTGTATAAGTGCTTCAAGATCACCGGCAAATAGTATAAGTATCTTCTGCACTGCTGGCATTGGGCGCAAAAGCCAGATGTACTGTAGAATGTCCCCATTAAGTGTGTTACTTGATAGAGTCTGCAGGCAGAATAGCAGCTGTGAAGGAGAGCCGTTGCATTGCAGTAAAGTCTAAATGTCCTATACTTCCGTAGCCATATCATCACTCAATGAAGCAGCAACGTAACTGTACTTAGTTTCATCAGCAGCTCTGTTAGGTGTCACAAACTGGCTGTCAAGTTGTGCAAACCACAATACTGGGTTTTTCTGCCAGAATGGTTGTGGTTTTTACCATGGTATAGTTAATAATGCACTTGTAGACAGATCAACAGTTTGTGGCATTGCAAAATTACAGTCTGTATGCGGAAGGTGCACAGCACAGTTGTCTCATGTTTGACATTCAAAGTGTGACTGTACAAAGTGGCACTTAATGTCAGAGGTTATGTCAGGGCACCAAAATGTCGCGATTTAAGTATGTTCACTTTAGTGGCACCATTTAGTAATAAAGCGTACAAGTATACTCACAGCTCAATAAAAGATCGAAAGACAAAGCCAAGGAATAATTACAGAAAACATAGAATGAACAGCGATCATGTTGTGGAGAATAAACACTTTTTGTCTTGATAGTCACATGGGGTCTCCAGCCAGAACATAATGTGATCTGGACACAATATTTTGGCAGTACACCTGGCTGCCATCTACAGGATAGTAAGCCATCGCACTAACTCGGCAGAACTGAAATTGGACCGCAGCATTGGCTCCTTTAGACCCTATCTGTAGGTCCACTCCACATGTGCAAATGTAACTGCCCTCTTGCACGACCACAACAGCACACCAGTAGTGAAAACTCACAGAAACGATAAATCAATATTAAACACTGTTGACACCTTTTGATGACTGTATCTAATACCGTTGTTTTTTAATGCCAAACAGAACAGGGCTCTAACACTTACTACTTAAAGGATACCACTTGTCTCTGTTTATAATATTGTCAGACAGCTGAATTTCAATAGTTTTCTTCACTAGACAATCCCAATAATGCAATGCAGGGGCAACCACTTGTGTCTCATCATACAAAATTTTATGTCCTTTGGTAAGACAACGTTCTGCAACAGCAGATTTTTCTGGCTGAAATAAATGTGTGTAGTGGTGGTGCTCCACACATCGATCCTGGACCATACAAATTGTTTGTCCAATATAGGCTTTCCAACAGTGGCAGGGAATTTTGTAGACACTGGGCTTCCTCAAACCCAAATCATCACTGAGCCAAGCAGCACTCTAGTCTATAGCTGGTGGACAGAATATACTTTTAATATCAAATCTCTTCGAAAATTTTCTAATTTTTGAATTTATGCTTCCTGCGAAAGGTAGGAATGTCACCGATTTGCTTGTATCTTTTGTTAGTTCCTGAGAAGGTCCAATCTGTGGAGAATGATGGATCTTGATTGTCAATATAACCATTCTGCTTGAACACTGCTTTTAGATTATCCAGCTCTTGTGTCAAACTGTCTGCATCTGAGATAGCTTAAGCTCTTTTACCAATGTTAGATGCATGAAGATATTGGTCTGTATGTGTGGGCTAATGATAAACACTATATCCTAATGTCCCATCATCCCTCCTGTAGACCAAGATATCCAAAAATGGAAGTTTTCCCTTCTTTTCAACTTCCATCGTGAACTTAATATTGGGATGCAGACAGTTAAAAATATCTAGGAAACGATCCAGAGCATACCTTCCATGTGGCTATACCGTAAGTGTATCATCAACATATCTCCAAAAGCAAGTTGGTTTTAAAAACACCATCTTCAGTGACATGTCCTCAAAATCTTCCATAAACAAACTGGTGACTATGAGGATGATGCACTCCCCATAGCCACTCCATCCATTTGTTAAAAATATTTGCCATTAAATAAAAAGTATGTTGATGTCAACACATGGCGACGAAGCTTAGTTGTTTCTTTGTCCAATTTTTCACCAAAAACTGCAAAGAATATTGAAGAGGAACTCTGGTTAAAGTGACACAACATCAGAAGTAACTAGAAAATCTGTGGGATTGGGACTCAAAGACTTCAAATGTTAAATAAAAACCAGAGAATTGGAAACAAGATGTTCACATTTTCCAACATAGGGACTGAGAATGGATGCTAAATACACTGATGTCCGAAATGAAAGCAAAAAACCAGTTTCCTCATACTGTGTCTAATTCACAATATAATCATGCAGACTATCAACAGGTGTCAGCACGATCGTGTTCTGCATCGAAGATGACATTCCGGTCAGTGGACAACCATGCCAATGACGATGTCAGGGAACCTATCAAACAGGGTAGTGTTTGTCAGGTAGTCCTGCATTCACAATTGCTGTGTATACAGTCACAGACAGTGCTGTATGGCACAGAGAAGATGCCTACCAGCCTCTCTATGGTGGAGGGCCATAGGAAGAATGGGAACAAAATAGTCGCAAAATGATGTGAGAGACCAAAACTCTATCCTGAAGACCAGGGCATGGCCAACAGACATGGCATCAGAAAGGGAGGACCGTTCTTTGGCTGCAAGGGCACGACAGTACCGCCTTAGTACTGCATGGCTACTGGCCCTGACCTTGCAGCATCCACTGAATGTGTTGTATCAAGGCAATTGTGTATAGAAGGCTTTGGCAGATGGCCTTTATTGTTGGGGACTTGCTGTATTTGTACACTGATGTGTCTTCACAGAAGGGAACATCTAGAGTGAAGTCATCAAAATGCTACCTGTACGGTCAAACAGTGGACCAATGTTCTTTTCACAAATGAGTCCCAATTTCATCTAGAGAGTGATTCTCGATGGAGTCACATCTGAAGAGAATGTGGAACATGATTTCGAGACCCAAACACCGCAGAAAGAGACTGATATTGAGGAGGATCCTTAAAGGTGTGGTCAGGGATTATGATGACCACTCAAACACCTCTTCATCAACTTGTATGGGTGAATCGGGTAGCTTTAACTGCTGCAAGGTATTGTGATGAGATCGTGGAAGCTCATGTGCAGTGTTGCGACATGCTGTGGTCACAGACTTCATGTTGATGGACAATAATGCACAACCTCGTAGAGCACGGGTCGCTGATGTTTTCTTGAAGATGGAAGATGTTGCATGCATGGCGTGGCCTGCTCGCTCTTCTGATTTGAACACCATAGAGCATGTCTGGGATGCACTGGGGAGATGGAATGCATCACATCAGCTTCCACTAACCATTCTCTAAGACTTGCGTACAGTCCTGCAGGAAGAATGGGCATCATTGCTTCAACATGAGATTGATGACAGCATTCACAGGATGCCCAATTGTTGTCAAGCCGATATTGTTTTTAGAGATGGTTAAACCCCATACTGACCACATTAGCTTGTCAGAATGTGCAGTTGTTTACACTCTGTATTCTTTACACTGTTTCTACTTTACCTGTTGATACTGTTTTGTGGCAAAATAAATGCAGCCTTGCAAAATTTCCATTTGTTACTATAGTTTTGGACACAAGTGTACTTGGTCAAGTTGTAAGGAGGAGCCCCAAATTGCAATGATGGGCACAGAGAAACCCCTTGCTTCTGTGACTTAGGCAAACTGTATAATCTTGGTGGGACTCAGCACCAGGTCAAAGTTTTTAAGAGCATCATCAGATAATGAACTCTTCTTCAAAAGTGAAAGCGTCTTGCATGTTATACATTCAGTTGGATTGTTCTGTAATCTTAGGTACGCTGAGTCTTTTAGTAAAAGATCCATTTTCCCCAAGTAACCACAGAATTATTATTTGGGAAAAATGGATCTTTTACTTGCAGACTTGACATACTGAAGATAACAGAACAATCCAACTTAATGTATAAAATGCAAGATGCTTTCACTTTTGAAGAAGAATTCATTATTTGACTATGTTCTTAAAAAACTTCAACCTGGTGCTGCAATCCTGCTGAGATTATATGGTTTGCCTACGTTACACAGGCAAGGGTTTCCTCTTTGGCCTAATGTCAGCAATTTGGGTTCTCCTACTAACAACTTAGCCAAGTATTTAGTATCCATTCTCATTCCCAGTATCGGAAAATGCAAACATTATAATTCCAATTCTGTAGTTTTTATTCAGTGTTTGAAGTTTTTGTGTCACAGTCCCATGGACTTGCTCATTAGTTTTCATGTTGTGTCACTTTTTACCAGAGTTTCTCTTGAAGATTCTTTGCAGCTAATTGGTGAAGTATTTGACGAAGAAACAACAAAGCTTTGTGTGTATGTGTTGACATCAACATACTTTTTATCTAATGACAAATATTTTTAACAAGCAGATGGAGTGGCTATGCGGAGTCCATTATCCCCCATAGCCATCAGTTTGTTATTGGAGATTTTGAGGACACATCACTGAAGACAGTGTTGTTAAAACCAACTTGTGTTTGGAGATATGTCGACAATACGTTTACTGTGTAGCCACATGGGAGGCATGCTCTTTATCGTTCCCAGATCATTTTAATATCTGCAACCCAATATTAAATTCATGATAGAAGTTGAAAAGGATGGAAAACTTCCATTTTTATATGTCTTGGTCTACAGGAGGGATGATGGGACATTAGGACACAGTGTTTATCGTATGCCCACACATATGGACTGATATCTTTATGCATCAAGTTGTGATCTGCTGTACCAATGCAAAGGGGTCCTATACATTGGTAAAAAGAGCTTATGCCATTTCAGATGCAGATAGTTTGACACAACATCTGGATCATCTAAAGCAGTGTCCAAGCAGAATGGTTATACTGAATCAGATCCATCATGCTCTACAGACTGGACCTTTATGGCAACTTTCAAAAGATACAAGTAAATCAGTGGCATTCCTATCTTTCGCAGGAAGCATACCCTCAAAAAAAGAAGAATTTCAAAGAGATTTGATATTAAAAGTGTATTTCATCCGCCAGCTAAGACTAGAGTGCTGCTTGGCTCAGTGAAGAATGATTGGCTTTGAGGAAGTGTGTTGTCTACATAATTCCCTGCAATTGCAAGAAAGTCTATGTTGGACAAATGATTCATACGGTCCAGGATCGATACGTGGAGCACCTTCGTCACAAACATTTGTTTCTCCCAGAAAAATCTGCTGTTGGGGAACATTGTCTTACCAAAGGATATAAAATGTTGTATGATGAGACATAAGAGGTTGCCCCTGCGTTGTGTTATTGGGACTGTGTAGTGCAAGAAGCTTTTGGAATCCTGCTATCTGACAATATTATAAGGAGAGATAAGGGGTATCATTTAAGTAACAGATGGAACACTGTTTTGTTTGACTTTAGAAATAACTATCTTTGATTCAGTCATCAAAAGGTGTTAACAGTGTTTGATATTGATTTACTGTTTCAGTGAGTCTTCACTACTGGTACGCTCTCGTGCATTGTACTAGAGGACAGTTACATTCGTGCATGCATGGTGGACCTACTGGAGGTATCCAAAATAGCTACTGATGCAGTTTGAGTTCCGGAAAGTTAGTGTGATGGCTTACTCACCTGAAGATGGTGACTAGGTGGACTGCCGAAATATTGTGTCAAGGTAATGTTATATTCTGGCTGTAGATCCGATATAAATATCATCGAGTACTCACTGTGAAAGTTTACTGAGCCACTCTTTGCGTCTTAATCTCATTTGACATTGTGGGTGCCAATCACTTCACCCTGTATACAGTGGTGTAGGTTAGTGTCCCATGTATAACATCTTGCAGCTATTCACCAAAGTGTATCCTTGTATGTGAGTAATGGGCTTAAAATAATTTCACTGATATCTTAAATGTAATAGTTTTTTCCAGAGTAGCAAAGGGATTCCTGGCGTGCTGAAGGTTGTGAGTTTGAATCCCGTCAGGTGCTTCAGTTGTTAAATCTTTATCAAAATGGTTTTCATCATTGTTTTTATTCAGTTAATTGGTTTAAATGTAGTTTTTTTTATTTTTAATCCTGTACTGATTTCTGCTAATAAAGAAATACACTTACTTCATTGCGTGCTCTCAGTTTTTCTTCCTATCATTCTTTTCTCTTAGAATCTTGGTGCATGTGATATTAATTATTATTAAGCATCTCCTTGTAGTTGCAAAGCACCTTTCAATATTGTAATAAAGCAACTATGGGTAATAATGGTCACACGGATGAGGAATTTAGTTATTTTTAGTTATGCATCACAATATTTAAATAAACATAAATTCTAGTTGCACTATGGACCAAAAAATGTAGATAACTATTAAACAAAAGAAAGGATTATAAATATAATGAAATTCAAGGAAAATTAATAATAGGAATAATGAATCCTGTAACCTGGACAAAAATATAATACAAAATGGAAAAAATTAAATTTAAGTTAATACATAAAAATAATTAAAAGAGCACACACAAAGATTCCAAATTTAAAAAAAGTGATACGCAGAAAAAATAGAAGCGAATAAAAAAGGTAATACAATGAGTAAAATGACATAGCAGAGGATTAGTATTAAGTAAATTATATTTAAACCAGTTACCTAAATATAAATAATGATCAAAGTCGTTTTGACAAAGATAGAAAAATAAAAATTTTGAGGCACCTGTTGGGGTTTCAAACCCACAACTATCAACATGTCTGGAATGCAGCTTATTCACTACTCTACCCTACCACTCTGGACAGCACTACTCAATTTAAGGCTCTAAAGGATCACAAAAAATCCATTTTCATCTATTGCTCGCAAACAGTGGTCCACTTTGGTAAATGGCTGTAGGATGTGATACCTGGGACACTAACCTTCATCATCATATAAATGCTTTCAAAAAGTCAATCCCACCCTTCAGGACCTCACCTTGTTAGTGTATATATTTATCAAAGGAAATCAGGCATCAGAATAATACAAAAATTTTATTTACACATTTTGGGTCATGAAGTAAGAACAGCAAGTAGAATGTGATGGAAACAGTATAGGTATAATCATCTGGCAAATATTATAGCCCTTTTGACTTCCATTTTGGAAGAAAAATTGTCTTTCGAATCATGCCTTATTTTACAGCCTGAAACTTTTATCCAGGGACAACCATTCTTAAGAATCCACCTCTATATTTTTGAAACTAATGTGAGGCGCATGATGAAGGGTACTGCTAATTGTGTCATTTATTAAGGTATCTTCTGTTCTATTCACACAGGCAGTATGAGAAGAATGATTGCTTAAATGCCTCTGTGGATACTGTCATGAGTCTAATTTTCTCTTTGTGGTCCCTAGCCCTTTAACTGCTCTGGACGTGTTAATGCATGCGCCTTTGTACCTGTCCCTGTGTGCTCTGAACGTGTTTACGCCCACCACCAGTCCTTCTACCTGGTACTCTGAGTATGTCTACCCGTAGACACGTCCAGAGTACCAGGTAGAAGGACTGGTGGCGCGCGTAAACACATTTAGAGCACACAGGGACAGGTACAAAGGCATGTGCGTTAACACGTCCAGAGCAGTTAAAGGGCTAGAGGTGCCATGCATGGGTGGAACATTGGTGTTCCCGGATTCCTTATGTAATATAGCATCTTGAATATTTGTATGTACGCTTTTGCAGGATACTTTGTGTATACAGGGGGTAGTCAACATTTTGTATCTACCGCCCACTTTTGTATCTCTGTTAGTAATAAAATTTTTAAACCACCCACTATTTCCACAGTAATGGCCATTTATAAACTAAGAAAGTAACTTCATGTCATAAAATTTATAAAGTAGAGTTGCCACAAGTGAAAGCATATAATAATATTTACTTACGAAATACATTGTGTCAGAATTTTATGAAAACCTAATGAAGATATCTTTAACTTCCTACCACCCACCATGAAAGCTGGAACACCCGCTAATGGGCAGTAGGGACCAGTTTGACTGCTATTGGTGTAGATCTTCAAGTCTCATGGTTTTCAGTATCTTAGTGTGGGTCAAATAAACACATGATTTTCTGTGCTGCCCTTCTTTGAAATTGTTCAATATTATCTGTTAGTCTTATTTGGTATGAGTCCCATACACTTCAGCAATATTGTAGGATAGCAGATGTTTTATATGCACTCTGCTTTGTAGACCAGGTATTTGTATGAGTTGACTCATTCTATTTGTGACTCTTTGGTACTGTAATCATTGGATAGTATATTTTTGTGTATAGTGAAGTGCAAAATTTGCTTTTCTGAACATTTAACCCTTTCACTGCTGTACTCTTATATAAATGGATGGCAGCTGCTACACATCAGGTGCTATGCCTGTATATATACGGGTTCACTTTTCAATTTAAAATTATCTGTTAAGGCACCACACACAGGTTTTTCATCTGCTTTCATGACACTGGGGGGAAAGGGTTAAAACAACTTTCTATTCTTTGCACCATGCTATCTTATCGGACAGTACTATATTATAGGTAAGTGCAACATCTGAAAGAGTCTGATGTCACTCTTAATGTTATTTGCCATATAACATAAGCAACAAGGGTTCCAACACACTTTTCTGGGGCACTCCTGAAATTACTTCTACATCTGAGATAACATGGTATTTCCTCCCTACCAAGAAATCATCAGTCCTCAATACAGTCACAAAGAGCTGATAAAAAAACAGCAGTAAGTATAATATTTATCCAAGGTTTCCATTACCACCTTTTTGTAGCTGGAGGTAAGATTGTGTGAACATTGCAAGGTATTTACAGTCATATGTCACTGTGTGAAGTATTAGATTAGATCAGATTAGATTTACTTTCATTCCAATTGATCCATAGTGAGGAGGTCCTCCAGGATGTAGAACATGTCAGAAAAACAACAATACATGACAAATATTTACAACTAAAACAAATAAGCTAATGTGCCATTCCACAGGTTCCAAGTGGAATGATAGCCATTTTTTAATTAACACTTTATGAAAGAGTCATTTTACAAATACTAATGCACTGAATTTAAAATAAAAAAGTTTTTTATTTATTTATAAAGTGATAAACGTGTAATACAACTACTATAATACTTATTTACAATGAACACATTACTGCACTGAAATTGTGCAGAAGATATACACACAAATCAGTTGGATTTATTGAGAAATTCATCAATGGAGTAGAAGGAGTTGGCCACCAATAAATCTTTTAGGCTTCTCTTAAACTGAATTTCATTGGTTGTTAAGCTTTTTATGGCTGTTGGAAAGTTATTGAAAATGTGTGTTCCTGGGTAATGCACACCTTTTTGTACAAGACTAAGTGACTTTAAATCCTTGTGAAGATTATTCTTATTTCTATTATTGATTGCATGAATTGGGCTGTTGGTTTGAAAAAGTGATATATTTTTAATGACAAATTTCATTAAGGAATAAATATATTGGGAAGCAGTGGTTAGTATCCCTAGTTCCCTAAACAGGCTTCTGCAGGATGTTCTTAAGTTCACACCACATATAACTCTTACTGCACGTTTTTGTGCCTGGAACTCTTTAGCTTGGCTTGATGAATTACCCCAAAAAATAATCCCATATGACATTGTGGAATGGAAGTAAGCATAGTATGCCAGCTTTTTCATTTTTATATCCCCTATGTTTGATAATTCGCATTGCAAATAGAGATTTGTTAAGACACTTCAGCAGTTCTGTAGTGTGTTCCTCCCAGTTGAAATTATTATCAAGCTGTTATCCCAAGAATTTAACACTGTCCACTTCTATCTGCTTGTCATCGTATGTTAGGCATATACTCATGGGACACCCCTTACAAGTTCAGAACTACATATAGTGTTTTTTTCAAAGTTTAGTAACAAAGAATTGGCTAGGAACCAGTGATTAATGTCCACAAATATTTTATTAGCTGATCTTGCTAAGACTACACTTGATTTGCTATTTATTGTAATGTTTGTATCATCGGCAAACAAAGCGAACTTGGCATCTGGTAATATTATTGATGAAAGGTCATTAATATACACAAGAAAAAGTAAGGGCCTCAAAATGGAACCTTGTGGGACCCCACATGTAATTAGATCCCAGTTGGATGATGCCTGATAGCTTGATACATGTCTCTTTCCTAATAACACCCTTTGTTTCCTGCCAGAGATATAAGATTTGAACCTTTTTGCAGCATTTCTTGTTACACTACAATATTGTAATTTATTTAAATGATATTGTGATTTACACAGTCAAATGCCTTTGACAGGTCACAAAATATACCAGTTGCCTGCAATTTTTTGTCTGATGAATTAAGCACATTTTCATTGTAAGTGTAGATAGCCTTCTCAATATTAGAACCCTTTATAAATCCAAACTGTGACTGTGACAGTATGTTATTTGAGATAAGATGGTTATAAAGCCTATTGTACATTACTTTTTCTAAAATTTTTGAGAATGCTTTCAACAGTGAAATTGGACAGAAATTTGATGCTATTTCTTTATCTCCCTTCTTAAACAGTGGCTTAACTTCAGCATATTTCAACTATTCAGGAAATATTCCACTGATAAACGACTCATTACACAGATAGCTTAATATGTTACTTAGCTCAGAATCAAATCTTTAATTAACTTTTGTTGATATTTCATCATACCCACTAGATGTTTATGATTTTAAAGATTTTATGATGGACATTATTTCTGCTGGGGTAGTGAGGATCAAATTCATATTATGGAAGTTACTTGAAATGTCTGGTCTGAGGTATTCCATAGCAGCATCTACCGAACCTGACAACCCCATCTTTTCAGTAACAGTTATAGGTGATGGAGTGAATTTTTCCTTGCCTGTAATAATAGTGAGAGATTGTATTCCGATCAATGCCAGCCACAGCATTTACTCAGAAATGTATCAAAATATCATGATAGAGTTAAATTGTCAGATCTCTTTGTGTTCTGAATATTTTTGTGAGCTTCCTAGAGGGTGTCAAAGTCCCCCCCCCCCCCCCCCCTCTCTCTCTCTCTATCTCTCTCTGTGTGTGTGTGTGTGTGTGTGTGTGTGTGTGTGTGTGTGTGTGTGTGTGTCTCCATTTATGTTTGTGTACATTCATGTGTCTCAAAGACAAACCAAAAATTTAAGATGTCATACAGACAAATGTAAGGAAGAAACTAAATGATGTACAGTCTGTTGCCTTTTGATGATAAAGATATATTCATTCTGTTCTTCGCAAAATTGCACTGCAATATTTTAAATAGCTCATTCATTGTATTTCTGGGATGTATTTTTATTGCTCACAGAGACAGATTAGCTGTGTTTTTCCAAAAAAGTATTGAAATTACTCTATGTCAAATACATTGATGTTGGCACCTATTTATAAGGGGAATCATGGCAAGTACTCTTTATGATTATGATTTTCAGTTATTCCAGTTTTATTTGTTATTCAGGATTCCGCAGCAATGTCCATTGGGCCACAAGTGTCTTAAGAAATGTTTCCAAGATTGTGGAGATTGTAAGATGCCTATGGAGAAGGTGCTTCCTTGTACACATGTAAAGACCTTAGCTTGTCATGTCAATGCTAGTGAGTACCAGTGTCAGGAAGTAGTGGAAGCTGTACTGGAACCATGTAGTCACAAAACTAAAAAACTTTGTTTTCAAGATATTCAAAAATTGCGTTGTCCATTTCCATGTGAAGACAGGCTTGTTTGTGGACATAGCTGTGTGAGAAATTGCCATGCAGGAGATGATCCAGACCATCTTGAGGTTTGTAGCAATTAGTAATTTTATATATATATCACCATGATTGACCATGAAATGTAAGCATACACATTGCTGAAATACTGTATATTCTATAGTATCTTCTCAGTATGTAGTGTGATAATCTTATCTTTATGTTGGAATGTGGACAAACAATGGTTCTGTAATCATCAAGCGAGGAAGTTTTTCTGTATTGTTCACACTCCTGCCCAAATTACTGGGTAAGTTATTTTAATGTGCTTCAGAGTGAGTCTTTCATCCTTTAATCAGTGATCAAACTAACCGTGATCATCTGAGTTGTATATTTAAGCTGAATGTGTGGCCATTTCTCTTTTAAGATATATTTTTAATGTATTTGTACATTACTGTTAACCAACTTTTACTTGTAATCAGACCATTTGAGGCTTACTCCATTTATTATTAGTGGACAATCAGTAAGATGTACCTGGGAAAATGCTTTGCAAACGATCAAGTTTTCCGTTGTTTTTGACTGGTAGGACAGCCACCCAAGTGCATTAGTGTTGTTCATGTTTAGTGATATTACGAGGTCTGGAAAGCTGTGTATAAGGGACATGAACAGCATCAGATGTAGAGCAGTCTCCATCAGGGACACACAAATGATTTGAACTCATGTGGAACAACATTATCAGCACCTGACATTTTGAAAGAGGCCTCATTGTGGGTGCTCATTTTGCCACCTGGGTGGCCGTGCAATATCCAGATTTGTGGGGCAAGTGGATGTGACATTGGCCCGATGATGGGCTGCATAGGAACGTGAGGGCAGGCAAACTCATCATCGAGGTTCACGTCTTTGCCTGCCATCCGATAACAAGTGATGGATTCCTTCATCACCCTGTTTCATGCTGCACCATTGATTGGAGACTGGCAGCAGCCAGACTAGGGAATTACCACCCAATGCATTGACTGATGTTAACACCCCAATACAAACAGCTGTGTTTTGGAGTGGTGCCATGATCAGGGAGCATTGACTGCTGATGAGAGCTATTTCATTGCATTCAGTAATGAAGCATGGTTCTGCACTAACTTGGATGACCCATCATCAGCGAGTATGGCTGTGAATTGGGAGAGGCCCCATTCTTCCAATAATATGGAGAGACACAGTGATGTTGCTCCTGGTGTCATGGTGTAGAGAGCCACTGGGTATGACTTCAGGTCTTCGCTGGTGGTGACAGAGAGAACTCTTGACAGCTCAGCCATATGGCGCCTTATGTGTTACCTCTCACGACAGTATTGTGCTCTCATTTTTCGACAAGAAAATGCTTATCCACAAATTACACATCTCTGTGAACTGTCTGTGTGATGCTGAGGAACTCCTGTGGACAGCAAGATCCATAATACTGTTCCCGACTGAACCTGTGTGGGACCAGCTTGGATGTTTAACTCTGTCCCAGTAGCAGCATCCAGGATGTAAAGGACCAGGCACAACAGTTGTAGGCCAGCTTCCCTCAGGAGAGGATGCAATGGCTTCATGACACCCTTCCAATCCAAGTCATTGTATGCATCCAGGTCAGAGGGGGTCAACATCATACTGATAAGTGGGCTCATACTGCCAACTTCTTTGTAAATTTGACTTGATTTTGTGACCACTGAAATAATGTCACACACCCTCTCAATTCATGAAGTTCACTTCATTTCCTCCTCTCTTCCTCAGTACTTCACTTTTTTTGAGCAGGCTGTGTATATTATAGTTTTATTACATTATGAGGAAAGATCATGAATATTTGTGGAAACATGCTGCAGCCATATTTGATTTTTATTACACATTTTAAATATACTGATAAGTGGCTGTCATTTGTGTTGTAATGCCAGACAGACATTGAAGTCACTAATACATAAAACTTCCTGGCAGATTAAAACTGTGTGCCGGACTGAGACTCGAACTCGGACCTTTCGCGGGCAAGTGCTCTACCAACTGAGCTACCCAAGCATGACTCACGCCCTGTCCTCACAGCTTTACTTCTATCTGTACCTTGTCTCCTACCTTCCAAACTTTACAGAAGCTCTCCTGCGAACCTTGCAGAACTAGCACTCCTGAAAGAAAAGATATAGCGGAGACATGGCTTAGCCACAGCCTGGGGGATGTTTCCAGACATAGGTCCCGAGTTCGAGTCTCGGTCTGGCACACAGTTTTAATCTGCCAGGAAGTTTCATATCAGTGCACACTCCGCTGCAGAGTGAAAATCCCATTCTGGATTTTGTGCGTGGGCCATTGACCAAAACGATTCCATAGGAGTGAAGACTTCAGTCGCCTCATTAAGTGCATACTGTCATACTTGGCAAGGGCACTGATAACTATAGCTGTTGAGCACCCTGAAACATAGTTGAATCCCAGGCATGGGCATTGCAAGGGATTTGGTGACTGAGGCACATCAGCCAAAGGCCATACAAGCAGTATTTGAATAGCTGTCTTAAATACTGTTGAGAAATAACCTAATGAGGTAAACTCAAGATCAAATATTATTCATTAACGTGGCCTAAATTCCCATAATATCACACAAGCAAAGAATTTGTGACCTGTGTTGAAATTGACTTTTCTTATCTAGTGCAGTCTGTGCTCTTAACTGTTCTCTGAGTGACTTGAGATTAGCCATCTAAACAAACACCCGAGACTTGAGAACTGACTGTGTCACTAAGTGAACTATTGACTGACTGCCTATGAAGACCTTGTGTTCTCATGTTCCATTAACTTTCTCTTCCTACCCCACCTGTCTTCAACATGTCAAGTGTTCCTCACTTTTCATGGAGTGCAACTTAACACTTTTTCTGTTGTGTGCTTCAAAGGTTGATTTCAGGTAGAGAGATGCCCTGTCCTTTATGATATTGTGTAATTCTAGGCTTCTCATTGGTTTCCAGTGATGTAGTGTAGCCCTCTCTCTTTTTCTCTCACAGTGCACAATATCTGTCATGCACTGAGTACTTTGGTATTATTCTTTTTGCTCACTTTACTCAGTTCAGTCTTGTGAACATTAGACCATTCTGTCTGATGCCAGTGAATGTTTCCCACTGTGGTATCTTTTCTTCATTGATTATGTATTATTACTCATCCTTTTATTATTTCAGAGCTTGGCTTGTGCTCTTACATGTACAATAATCACCACCTCCATCATACACAACTGAAGGCCGTACATAGTGCCTACAAAGTACCAGACGACTCAATGTGACGACAGCACGAGATGACCGCCATCCTGTCCATGTGGCTGTTACAGACATAACAGCTTCATCCACAGTGTTGCAGCACTGTAACGGGTGTGGGCATGTCTGCATCGACAATTTGATGCCATCTTCTGCATGATGGACTTGTGGCATGCAAGCTATTGCATCGACTTACATTGACCAGAATCCACCAACACCACAGACTGCAATGGGTACATGAAAGCTGACACTGTCATGCTAAGTGGTAAAATGTAGTGATTTCGGATGAGTCCCACTTGAACTTGTCCTAGAGTGATGGCCCCATATACATTTGATGCTGCCGTGGTGAATACAATCAGACAAACTGTATTGTTGGAGATCATAAAGGACAAATACCAAGTTGGATGACTGGAGCACCAGCGACGATAACAAGCGATCTCAACTCTTGCATCCTGAGGACAATGTGAATAGCTACTTCTACACCAGGGAGGTTTAACAACCCAGTGCACTGCCTCTGCTGCAGGCCATCCCACGTGCCATGTTTCGGCAGGGTGATGACTGGCCACATGTGGTGAAGAATAAGCAAACCTTCCTCGAAGAAGGAGGGGTACGACTGCTTCCCTAGCCTGCCGTTTGCCTGTTATGTCGTCCATCGAACATGTTTGGGATATGGTTGGTCAGCAATACGTTAGTTTAGGCCCTCCTGCAGCCATAGTCAGTACTTCATGTATGCGCCTACAAACTGTGTGGCAGAGTATTACCCAGCAACATGTTCAGGCATTCTTTTATTCCACACCATGACATCTAGCGGCTCTGATTGCACTACACAGTGGCTCTACTCTGTACTGTATATTCACAGTCACAGTGCATGTACAGGTCTCTAAGCCTAATCATTCGTGTAGTGTCATGTCCCTAATCAGTGGAATAAATTACATTTTGATCACATCTCTTTGTCTTGGTGTTTCACTTTTCTTGAAACTAGATTGTTCTTGAGCAGTCACGTTCTTGTTAACTAATCTTAATGAAGAGTACGTCAGTAGGCTATTGTGCTGTGCAAGTTAGGTTGCAATAATTACTCTTAAACATAGAACAAAACACTGTTCTAAATATATTTTTTAAACCTGTTTCAAAAATTATTTTGGTTTGATTTCTTTAATGTTCTTCAACAGATTTCTTTTACAGTACAAATGTAATAAACCTTGTGAAAAAAACAATGCTGTTTGCAAAAAAAATCACAAGTGCTACAAGAAGTGTTATGAGGAATGTGGAGAATGTGTTGTCGAAGTCAAAGTACAACTAAGTTGTGGACATACGCATCACATACATTGCAGTTCTGATCCATCAGAAGTGAAATGTCGTAGGAACTGCAAGCGTACAATGGAATGTGGGCACAAATGTCATCTTCTCTGTTTTGAGCAGTGTGGAAATTGTGCAGTTGAGGTAAGTAGAGTAGTTGCTTCAGAATTTATACAATTTGTGAATAACTTACGTTTGGTGAAGGAAGAATATTTTTATTTCTGTTAGGAATATTGTTGTTTGTATTATCAATGGTGCTATTGTGACTCACTCTTCTATGGCAGCAATTGTGTGTTACACCCTCAAAACTACACAACAACATGAGACAAAAGTCAATAAATTTACAATAAAGTAAGTTGATTGTCCTGAGCCAGTAGAAAATTAAAGAATTTCCACAACTACTTCACTTTGCATGCAGGTTAATTGAGTAAAAACCAGTTTGTCATATATTAACCAAGATGTAGCGATACTGCTGCAGGAATAGTGGTTAGTTGTGCTGGCTGGCTTGCTACAGGTCACCAATTCAAACCTAACAATCAGGAATTATTTGTTACTTAGTATTCATTATTACTTGAACGTTTTTCAAATGTATTATGTTTTGTTGTATTCAGTGTTTGTATGAATACCAGAATTCTGGAATATTCTTTGTTTCTGTAAATAGCTACACTATCCATCAAGGAGTTCTGTTCTGTTCTGCTTGTAGATTGCTGTGAGTAGTAAACATGGTTTCAGTTTTAAGTGTTGTACTTCATTGATGATCCTGCCTTCAGATTTGGACTTGATTGTACTTTTAAAGACGTGACATTATTTGATTGGGACGCCAGGTACTTTGAAACATATACATACCTAAGGCTCCAGTTAGGCTATGTAAAAGCCATTTCCTACGTGGACAGTAACCAGAATACAAGCACGAGATTGTTGCTAAACTCTATATTATTTAGGAGAGAGATGGATTCCAAAACAACAGTAAGTGGGCTGCACTCAGGCATCCAGTGTTTTCCAGAGACATTGGTCAGAACCCTATAGAATGGCTGAAAGGATTCAATTGAGTCACCAAATACAACAGGTGGGATGTCATTATGTGTATGGGGAAGAAGTACTTTTACTTGAACAGCACAGCTCAGTAGTAGTTTGAGAACAACAAAGAGAAACTCACTAGCTGGCACAAATTCCAGGCCAAACAGAAGCCAGCAGGAAGTCTGCGTAGCAAAAGACCAATTGAAGAATAGGGTCCAACATCATGGAGAAATGACACATTTGTACATACCAAATGTTTTGGCCCCATGGCGCATCATTGATCATAAGACAGAAGCTAACAAAATCCCACACTTGATGGATGAAATTATAGAAGACGTGTACCAGGCTCTTCTGGTAGAGGATGTCACAGTGACAGAGTAATTCATCAAGTGGTGGCAGCAAATTGAGGAAATGCAACGTAAATAAAAAGAGAGAGACAGAGACCATGCAAGTACACATTTCTGATGAAAGAGATGACTGACTGCTGAATGTGATCCCTATGGCAGGTGTGGAGTACCACCATGAACTCATATGCAAGATAGTAAGAAAAGAGATACAACCAAGCATGGCAGCCAGAAATGTTAGACTGAGGATGCAAGACATGGCTGCATTGGACATTGACCTGATATATCAGGGGGTAGTAGAGAATTTTCAAGAAGTGCTTTAGTCTTGAGCACTCCGTCACCAGCTGAACACACTAGGAAGAATGGACTCTACCAACTCAAGCTTAGGCCACAGCCATCAAATGACAACCCAGTGAACCACCCAACGCAGGTACAACCAACTACTATGCCAATAGAATGCTGCCTAGCAGAACAGCCATTTGGAGGGCAGAGGACAATAAAGTGGGGTGTTTACTCTGACTCCCTGCACAGATTCTACGCTGTTACAGAGAAAGAAGGCAAGTTTTCAATTACTACTATGCCACCAGATGTCAAACATCACAACAGTTCTATTCACACCAGCCAGCGGCAGATGATTATAGTTGACTTGTGGGACAAAGCCTGTTGCCATACCCTGAACAAGGTAGTGTGGTGTGAACCATTCCACATCGCCCTTCATAGGTACAGGATGCTCGCTTTGTTGCATACTTCAGAAAAACTGTGTGAGGGAACCATCTGTGGAAGGGAGGCCACTGCAGACCATAATCCTTCATTGATGACAATCACCAAGGTGCCAGGAAATATCAGTGACATCATCATTGATTGGCAACCTGTCCAGGCACTAGTCGACTCAGTGCTTCCTTTTCTGTGATGTTGGATGCTTGTCATTATCAGCTAAAGAAGACTCTGCTCCATGAAAAAAAAAGATTGTGCCAAAAGTTACAAAAGGGAAATATGTTAGCCAACTGGAATATGTATTGCAAGGATAATTAGAATGCAGGCCTTGGAATTTCTCAATATAGCAAAATGTAGTCATAATGCTGTTATTTGTTGGGAGTTCTTGCAAGCATCACAAGCTGTGGAAGATCATAGCTCCACACAGGTGAAACTATTCCAGTAAGAACATACAACAAAGATTGCTCTGTGCAGTTGTTTGCTGTTGAAGATATTATTATCCTGCTGATATCAGTGAGATGAGCTCCATTCATCATTTGAGATGCTTAGTTAAACTGTGAAGCTTTTGTCAGTTGTGAAAAGCTACTGAGGCTCACAAAAGAATTCTAGAAGCCAGCAATGATCACAAGTGTTGCGGATGGCCAAGGAGAACTTCGGGTCACTAATTGTCGTGAGCAGCAATAGCTCATCACTAAAGTTATTTTTGTCAGACAGGTGAACCAGCCCAGGCAGGGCAACTTAGTGTCTTCAATGAAGAACTTGCTCTGCTGTCACTAAAGGCAATGCAGAGGAGGAAGTTACTGTTGAATTGCCAGTAGTATCTGGCCTGATTGAGGAACAACAGCAATGAGTGATAGCCATCCTGCATCAGTTTTCAGAGGGTCTCAAATCCATAGTGGAGACAAGATAGACCAAGCAGCCCAGTGCAAAAACCTGTATTAACACAGTGCTCATATAGAGTGTTGCTGGCTGAATGACAGATGAGCCAGGAGCAAGTGGATAAGATGATGCAAGATGATGTCATTGAATCTGCAGGGAGCTCCTGGTCCTCTAGTGTGTCCTTGTGAAGGAGAAGGATGGGACATGGCATTCCTGTGTTGAGTAATGGGGACTTAAACAAAATCATGAAGCAGGATACCTGCCCATTGTCAGGCCTTGTGACATCCTAGAGTGCTTGAAAGGAGCAAAGTATTTCTCAGCTGTGAATATGCTGACAGGCTCCTGGCAAATCGAAGTTAATGAGACTGGCCATGAAAAGTATTACTTTATAACTCCTGATGCCATCTATCAGTTTAAAGTTATGCCTTTTGGACAATGTATTGCTTTAGGGTCATTCCATGTCAAATCACCTAATTTTGGAACATTTTCCTGGTTGACCATCACAGATTTTGATGAAATAGTATGTGAACATTTGCATGTGTTCCAAGTGAACATGGGTAAAGTTTAACGTTTGTCAAATCAATACTGGCCAAGATATAGTCAACTGTTTTATTCTGTGCGTGACTGTGCAAAGAGCAAGTGTGAATTTCAGGCTACTTTGATCTGTTATATCTCAGGCAATATTGTATGAATGAAATGAAATTTGACCATCTTGTACAACATTATGCATTCTCTTAACAGTAATAATGAACAGAATGTTACAACCCATAATCAGCTAGAACATTTTAGGCAAAATCGCCTGAAAAAATTTGAGTGTTTGGCTTCTTTTATCTCTGGTACTAAAGGTATGACAAATGTACAGCTTGGCATGTAATAACCAACAATGCAAGATTTTCAAATACAAAGTTTAACTTTTCTACCATTTGAGCTAAAATTGAGCTAAAAGTTGCAGATTTTGTAAAAAGGTCAAAAATGCACTATGTTTGACCTGATTTTGCAAAAAGGTGTGCTCTATAAAATTTTCAAATTGGGCTCATTAGAAAGACAATGGTTTTAATAGCAAAAAAATTCTATTTAATTATCTATACTGGCGAAGAATGCTAGAAAATTTTAACCAAAGCTGCCCACAAAAATTGGGGCTTGAAAAAATGTAAATGTTGGAATCTTAAATCTCATAGAGCAATGAGACCTAATATGCAGTAGGTCAGTATCACAAGGTTATGGAATAAAAATTTCATTCGCCAAATATTTTACAATAATCTACAGATTCATTGAAAACAGGGCATATTTGACACTTCTTTTACAAATACCATTTTCAGAGCTTCAAAATCACTTTGATTTGAAATAATGTGTTTAAGCCCCCCACCTCCTTCCCTGGAACCCTGGGGTTTAATTTACAACATGGGCTAAGAGTGCTACATAAACAGAAACAAAATAGCCTGGATAATTGCACTGCTGCTAAAGTTTTGTCTGTGGCTTTTTATATGTTGTTTATTAAAAGCATAATAAACATGAAAATTTGGACACAAGACCTTAGCAACATAAGGTTTTCCAATAAAAAATACCATCCACATACTGCCTTCTAAATTTCTACAAAATCACTTCAAACTTGATATTAATAAAAATTACAAAAATAGATCACATTTTATTCACTTTTTTCTATCTATTTCCCATAACTGACTTCAAATGAATGACAGTTGGAAAGAGCATGTTTCCAAGTGTTCAGAAAATCATGTTTGATTTTCCATTATGCACTAACAATAACTGAAAATGATGGACAGATTTGAGGAAATGTACCATGGCAAAAGGCTACACAGGAGGAAACTTGTATGTGTTTTGTTACATGTATTTTTTAATTTGTATATTGGCAAGTAGTATATGCTATATTATGCTGGTCCACGGTGACATTGTTCACAGTTTCTGCCATGATCCTATCTCGCATGCCACCTATCACTGAAATGGCTGAAGTAAATAATCAGTGGACTTCCAGCAGTGAACATGGACTCAGCTGCAAAACTGAGATCCAGCAGACACCTTCACCTGACGCCTTATGCTGACTCTCCCTTTATCCAGGCCTCCACCAGCTGAACTGACCGGTTTTCTGGTGTGCGCCCCCATCCCCTAAGATGAGACTGCCTGCTGGTCCACAAAAACAATTCCTGCTCACTGTGAAAATTTTGACTGTTTACTTGTGTGCCACTGTGTACTCACAAGATACAGTGTACAGTGTACTGTGTTTCATTGTTTGTTTAACCCAGAGAATAGTTAATGCAGTGTCTTTGTTCAATTTGAGCCCACAGCACTGCCTCTTTTGGCATGCTGCTTACTTATTGTTAGAGGCTGTGTTTGTTAATTATACACTGTGAGGACAAAAGTGATGATATACTTCCTAATATCGTGTTGGACCTCCTTTTGCCTGTCGTAGTGCAACAACTTGATGTGGCATGGACTCAGCAAGTCGTTGGAAGTCCGCTGCAAAAATATTGAGCCATGCTGCCTCTATAGCCATCCATAATTCCAAAAGTGTTGCCAGTACAAGATTTTGTGCGCAAACTGACCTCTTCATTGTGTCCCATAACTGTTCAATGAGAATGTCGAGTGATCTGGGTGGCCAAATCATTAACTCAAATTCTTCAGAAAGTTCGTTAGACTAACCACAAGCTGTTGTGGCCTGGCCATGTGCTGCATTCACATCCATAAAAATTCCATCATCGTTTGGGGATGTGAAGTCCATGAATGAAGGGCTGCAAATGATCTCCAAGTAAAACGTAACCATTTCCTGTCAGTGATCAGTTTAGTTGGAACTGAGGACTCAGTCCATTCCATGTAAATACAGCCCATGCCATTATGGAGTCACCACAAGTTTGCATTATTCCTTATTGACAAATTGAGGAGTCCATGGCTTTGTGGAGTCTGTGCCATGCTTGGAACCCTACCATCATCTCTTACCATCTGAAGTTGGGATTCATCTGACCAAGCCATGGTTTTCCAATCATCTAGGGTCCAACCGATGTGATTACAAGCCAGGGAGAAGCGCTACACGCGATGTCATGCTGTTAGTTGCGTCAGTCGTCTCCTGCTGCCATTAGTCTATTATCACTAAATTTCAGTACACTGCCCTAACAGATACATTTGCCATACGTCCCCAGCTATTTCACACAATGCTGCTTGTCTGTCAGCACTGACAACTCTACGCAAACACTGCTGCTCTTGGTAATTAAGTGAAGGATATCGGCCAGTGCATTGTTCGTGGTAAGAGTTAAGGCCTGAAATTTGGTATTCTTGGCACACTTTTTAATTCCCTAATGATTTCTGAGATGCAATTTCCCATGCATCTAGTTCCAACAGCCAATCCACATTCAAAGTTTGCTAATTCCCATTGTGCGGCAATAATCACATGGGAAACCTTTTCACTTGAATCATCTGAGTACAGTTCATTGCCCTTTGGTACCTTAATTATGTGGAATTACCATCTGTATATGTGCATATTGCTATTGCATGACACTCTTCACCTCACTATAATGCTCCTTACAAAGTGCTGTAAAACTTAGTGGAATTGCTTACCAGTAACGTAAATTCTGTTTGGAGTGGATCCCAGTGTGTTGATAAATGATGGTCCAATGCCTGAATATGTGACTGGAAAAAATTATCATCAAAATGCCACAATGCCAAATTTTATTTGAAAAAAATTGGGCTTGAGTCTGTGGACAGTTGGTCAGCAGAGCAAAAATTACTTGTTGTTCTGCAATGAGAGGTCCAGCATGTGGATAATGACCAAGTCTGCTTGCACCACAAAGCAAAATACCTCGACAAGCATGAAATAGCACAGAAATTCGGTTGCAATCCATTTGGAAAGAAAAATTGCATTGTAATGTCCAGTGCTTTCAAAAAAGCGGCAAAAAAAGAATGTAATACCTGGCCATAAAATTTGCACTAGATGCAAAGAGCAGTACATCGAACTATAGTTTAACATTAAGATTCTCTGTCTTCAGATGAATTAAATTGGATGCCTCTGAAACATTAAATCAAGGTTTGACTTCTCTAGGCACTTCTCTATTGCAAATTCTGAGGTTAACTGCTAGAGGTGAACCTAGCTACATAAAAAGGAAAACTGAATGTGTGAAAAGTCTGATTGCAGACAAGATCACATCTACTGCTGGATTTTCTGCAGAAGAAAAAAATAAGTTGCAACTTTCTTAAAGAGTATGTTGATCTCTTTGATGGACGAAGAAAGGCAGTTGATATATTCAACAGGCCAAGAAAACTACAGCTGCTGACTATGGCTCCAGAAAGTAAGTCAGCAAAGAAAATAGTACCAAAGTTTGGTGCTTCAGAACACACTGTCAAGCCAGCCCAAAAATTAAAGAAGGGTAAAGGCATTTGTGCTATACCAGATGTTAAAGTTGTCAAAACCTTGGCTAATTAATTTATGGATGGAGTTGAAAATTCTGTGGAGATGGTGAATTTAGTTGGATGTGTTCAATTAAAGAAGGGTGATTTCACCTCAAATGATACGGGTCATGTCAACTCGTGGTCATGAATTTCTCTTGAAAAAATATATATTAGACCTCTGGAACATCCAGGATGGAACATAACAATACCAGAGAAGGAAAGTTGCTACTCACCATATAGCGGAGATGCTTATGTGTTATAAAGATGCCAAAATTGTCCTGGAGAAGAAGCATTGTCCACACACTTGGAAAAATTGTGTACTGACTACAGTCCAGAAGAATCAGTAGAATTCAAACAGTAGGTCCACACTGACCATGAGATGTTGGAAACAAGTTTATTAACAGTTGACTTGTAACCTTACCACCAAAATTGGAGGTTGACTAGCCATCATTATATGTAAACCCTGGAGTCATTATTTGTCGAAGGGTGACTTAGAAGAAACTGAATTGACTATTTTGATGGACTTTGCTGAAAATTTTTTGTTTGTTGTTCAAAAAGCTGCTCAGGGATTTCACTGGGAAGTTTCACAAGTTATATTACATCCTTTTCTATCTGCTATTTCAGTGAGGGCATATTGCAAAATGTTAGTTGTCACATTACTTTTGATCACTTGCAACATGATGCTGTATCTGTACATGTGTTTATTTGAAAACTGATCAAGTTTTTGTCAACTCAAATAAAGGTCACCAAAATATATTTCAGCTCAAACAAAAGCCGCCAACATTTATTCTTCCAGTGATGGCTCAGTTGTACAATATAAAAATTACAAGAATTTTTCAATCTGTGTAGCCACAAAAAGAATTTAAACTTTGATGCAGAATGGAGCTTTATTGCCACCACCTATGGAAAATCTCCACACAATTTGATTGGTTACACAGCACAAGCAATTGGCTACTTGTGCAGACCTATAAAGGACATTAACAAATCAAATTGATGCCAGAAAATATATTTAACTTTTGTGACCAAAATATACATGGCCTCAAATACATGTATGTTCCAAATCAAGAAATTGGAGAAAGCAAAAAGTTTCAAGAAGAAAGATAGCAAGAAAGTAGCACAGAGACCATCATCAATTTATACCACTCAACTCAACCTCAATTCATATCAGTGACGTCTCTAATAATAATCATCATCTTCTTCTTCTTCTTCTTCTTCTCCTCCTCCTCATGACATTACAAACCTGCATTCATCTTCAGCAAGTTTCCTCCATTCTGCTCTCTCCAACACAGTTCTCTGCCATCCTCTCATATTTGTGGCCATCCTCTCTGTCTTCTTGCAGTTGGCCTCCATTCAGAAACCTTTTTTAGTTGTTTGTCCAGTATCCATCCTAAGGATGGCCAGGCTATTCTCCTACTTTTTATTATTCTTACAATATCAGCTGCTTGTACAAGGCAGTCCAGCTCAGTGTTCATTCTAGATCTCCATAAAACATTGTTGTCCTGAATTGCCCCATAGACCTTTCACAGAACTCTACACTCAAATTCCCTGAGCTGCTGCTCTTCAGCATTCATTATTGTCAATGTTTCACATCCTTAGGTTACAACTGGCCTGATCATGACCTTATAAACTTAAAAGCCAATAATTTCTTAAACATGTGGAATCATCTATTACCACTTATGATGCGCTACTTTATTTTGGTTGACAAGGAGTTTATCGTATTAAGTTAGATCCCAGACAATTAAAGTTCTGCACATGTTCAAAATTGAAATCAGCTGCTGATAGTTTATCCAAATAATTACTTCCCTTCATGGTGAAATTCCGTATCTCGTCTTCTTTTCATTAATAGCAAGACCTCTAGATGGTGAGGCTTCTTTCAGCTCACCTATTGTTGTCACTGGTGAAACACTTCTTGTACTAATAATTGCTACATCACCAGCATATGCACATATCTGGTTTGACTTTGTACCTACATAACCAGATATTTGAAGCTTTAGAATGGCACTTCAAGAGTCAGATTACAAAGCATTGTAGAAAGGGCATCCTCTTGTTTGACTCCTTTATTAAAGCTGAACCATTTACTGAGTTCTCCATCTACTCGCACTGCAGCTGTGGAACCAGCCATGTTTCCTGGATATGTGAAATATACTTAGAAGCATGGGCACTGACTTTATACAAGATTTCTGTGGGTGCATATTGATGGCAGAATGTGATATATATTTTCAGGGGAGCCTCGATATTTTTCAAAATGATTACTTTTATTTGTTTTTTGCTGTTGTAGTACAGGAACTGGCAGAATATATGTTCTTGGATCCCTTATTTTCTCGACTGAACATGCTTTTCAATATGTTCACTCTCAGTAATATTCACTTGTGATAACTGATGAAAAATGTATGACAAATTTATCCATTGCTGCTAGCAAACATACTGTTCAAATTTGAAGATATGTAAAAAAACAGTACTCAGTACCTCCATTAGTCATTGTCCTGTCCCATCCAGCCCCTTCTTTGTTCCCATTCCACCACTACGCAGCCCTCATTCCTCCATCACACCCAGTCTTTATACTTCTCTCCTTTTCTGCTATCCCCCCCCCCCCCCTCTACCTCTCTGCTGTCCTCTGTTAACCTCCCGACTGCACATAGCTGCCCTACCATCTTTCCACATCATCCCTGCATGCTCCCCAACAGCATGTCACTCTCTGCCACCTCTACCCTGCTGTCCCTCCCCCTTCCCGACCCAGCCTCCTCCTTATGCCCACCCAGTCACTACTCCCAACATGCACTGGTGCTGCTGCTCGTAGTGTGGCATCATTTGCGTGAGACTGCAGTCATATGTGTGTGAGTTGTGTGTGTGTGTGTGTGTGTGTGTGTGTGTGTGTGTGTGTGTGTGTGTGTGTGTGTGTTTGTCATTTAATTTTGACGAAGGCCTTACTGGCCGAAAGCTATATCTGTGACAGGCTTTTTGTTGTGCCTATCTGCGACTAAGCATCTCTGCTATATGGTGAGTAGCAACTTTCCTTTTCACAATATTAATACTCAGTGTATTTCAGTTTTTCACACGCTTCCAGTTATCATGCAATGGTTGAAAATTCTGATAATTTTTGCCTCCAGAAGAGAAATTGCTCCATGCATCCGGCCAGTAGACCCTATTCACACTTAGGGCTGTCACATCTAGCTGCGGCCTTCTCTAGACACACTGAGGTGGGGGTGTGAAAGTGAAGTAAAAATTTTATTTAATATAATTACTTTTTATTTTGAACACAGTTACATGGAACTTGTTGCAGCAGATGTAGTTGGTATGCCATATTTATCAGGAGACTTCATGTTTGTCAGCAAGTTTTTTTTCCCCTTTCACTTATTTATAAAACTCCATGCAAGTCAGATTGTAGTTAAACTGGCACTGTAAGATGGATTCCACAGTCTCTGGGAGCAGTCAATTTCTTTCATCAGTCCACTGGGCCAACATCAGCAAAAATACTCTTTCCACTGTAGTATTGTGTGCGGGAATAGAAAACAAATACTTGCATAATTTTAATGGAATTTGCATTCAGGCTTTTGGTTTCATTAAGAAAGTAAATCCATCTGTCTTCCATGGAATATTTAGACTTTCTTTCTTCCGAGTCATGCTTAGTTTCTAAAAGTCAAACAATCGAAAATCCAGGATGGAATGTAACAATATTATTAGGAAAGTTGCTACTCACCATATTGTGGAGGTGCTGAGTCACAGATAGGCATGACAAAAAGATTTTCACACTTAAAGCCAATGGCCTTTGTCAACAATAGACACACATACGTGCGCACGCGCAAACACACACTCACACACACACACACACACACACACACACACACACACACACACACGCACGCAACTCACACACAGGACTGCAGTCTCAGGCAACTGAAACCACACTACAAGCAGCAGCACCAGTGCATGATGGGAGTGGCGACTGGGTGGGGGAAAGGAGGAGGCTGGGGCAGGGATGGAGAGGCATAGTATGGCGGGGATGGCGG
The DNA here is from genome assembly GCF_023864345.2 of Schistocerca serialis cubense. NCBI lineage: Eukaryota > Metazoa > Arthropoda > Insecta > Orthoptera > Acrididae > Schistocerca > Schistocerca serialis. The sequence goes on from NC_064639.1 coordinate 296,146,853, forward strand.
ACAGTGAAGTGCTGCCTAGGTATCATATAGTGTCATCCATCAAATACTTGATATTTATTAAAAGAAATAGCCCATTTCTCTAAGTAATCAAATGCTATGGTATAGAAATCCATTGTCTCTTCCTCAAATTTCTAAATAACATTAATTATTTCTTGGTTAGCATTCTCATTCTTTCATTTGCTCAAATTCATCTTGGTTTCCACGATAATAAAATTGGCAGTCGTCATTTCATTCAGACATCTTTGAGTGTCAATTAATATATTTCATTTTTCAATTATCAACACTGCTTTCTTTTCATGCTTTTTCTATTTTTTTCAAATAGAGCCAAGTTTGACTGCAAAAACATGAAGTACATTTCACTGACTGGACTATTGAAAAAATCTGAAACTACTTTAGTTTCCCTGTCTTTGTTGTCAAAAAATTGTTTTAATGGAATCTAAAGCTTAAGAAGTGTCTCAGCTGTGGGCTTTAATGATAGCTATTTTGTTTTTGAGTGAGATAGAAGAGTCTGATGATTGACATCTACGTATAACGAGAACTCTTTCAGCTTCTCTGTCCTTACTGTGTATATTGAAAAATAATTAAGTACTTTCATGACAATTATTCTGATGTTGACAGTTGACTTCAGCAGTGTTGGTATAGTATTACGGCATCCGATTCTTTCTACATTTTTTCCTAGTTCTTTTTTAATTCGGTGAAACACATTCCACTGGCCCTCTGAAGTTGGAATTGGTATTGTCTCCAAAGAAAGTGATTGGTTTATGTAGCGGAATTTGCAGTTGGCTTAAAGTGTCTAGACAAAACTTAGCCGTTGTCTCCGATGCTTTGTTATTCAGCAAATTAAACTTCAACTGCTTCTGTTGGATTCTGTAAGTTTCAGTAAAGTATTGAATAACTAAAGGAAACATCTATGGAGCATTGTGGTTTTATGCTTCAGTGCCTGTGCCAAAAACAAAACTTCATGCAATTGTTTTATGCATTCAAACAAGGAGTGTGATCCGAGAATATTTTAACAATCGCCGCAGCTTTGGTCCTTGATGTAGACTGTTTTGCGGCAACTTTGGAGTCAGGATACATTGCAGCATTTAGTTTTACGGTACGGTCAAGAGATTTGAGGGTTTGATTATGCTTGACAACTTTATAAGCTGTTGTTAGTTCTTGGCAGCAATGAGCAGTTCTTCCTGGGTATCTTCTTTAATTATAAATGTAGAAATAGGCTTTGATGTCTATGCTACCACAAATCTATTTGTATGATTCTTCATAGAAATGTGACGCCTTCTAATGATGTGTGACCATAAGAAGCGGTGTCACGTTGGATTGCAAGCAAAACCCACACCTCTCTCACATCGGTTGACTTACATGGTCTGCCCAGCCAATCATCTTCTCTGGATTGCCAGCTCCATTGATCTCCGAAACCTTCTTCTCCAAAGAATAATGCTGGTTACGGGAATTTATAAGACTCTCTCTTTATTTTTGAAGTAACTTAGTACTAAAAGAATACATTTAGTTCAGTCTTGGTATATTTCAACTTTCATAAATAACATATTCACCATTTCTCACATCAATATTTGAATGTTTGCAGGTCAACCGATTCATCTTGCTTTAGACTCAAAATTCATCTGCAATATAGTTGGTTTAACAACCACATAATTTCTGAACCCGTCTTGCCTCTAGCGGGTCCAATACGTGAAGTACTTAAAAGTCTATAATCAATTGTTCATTTTTCTTTAACAATAATCACAGTCACTAAAACAGCAAAGAATAATACATAATTACTTCTTGTTTTTCGAATACAGCTTCCGTGGCGCAAGCGGCAAACACTTGTTGATGCCGTTCGGTCGTCACGTTTACCTTGTGTTCGTGACTACTTCCCAGCCTGCACACACAAACTTGTGTCGCACAGTATGTATGTTCTCGCATGCGTATTTTTAAAATATCGTGTGTTCGAGACATTAGATGAGCAAGTGGTTCTAGAATTTACTTGGAAATTCTCGAATCATTACAGCCTCACATCTGCCTTACCTTTGTGAGTTACTCGGATGAAACAGCTACAGATTTCACACAATGTTTCCTGATCCGTATGTTCTTTCTTGACAAGAGACCACTCTTATCTAATCACCCGAAAAGTGACAATGTTCTTTCCATCCTTGGGCATTTTCATAAGCTATGATGAGATAAGCTTATTAGATGCTAAAAGTTGACAATAACACTTCATTCATCGAAGTACGCGTCACTATACATTTCACGCCATATATACCCACAGTAAACACTTTAAACATTACTAAACTTGCACTTGTTTGTATCACGTTTAGAAAGAATCGTATCATCAGGTTGCTATTCAAATGGGAACTGCCCAATTCTTCCACATGTTGCTGCTTAAATTGTTCCAGCCCCATTCTGCTGGAGAAGTTTGGTATTTTCTCAAATGATGGCTCTAGATCTGCATCGCCAATATAGGAAATGCAGCATTCAATGCCATCAGTGAAACGACCTTGCAGCATAAACTTGTTGATATAAATAAAACCAACTGAGGTTGTATTTACATGTTGTGCTAACAGATAGCGTTGCGTCAGTGATTGAGCCAAGCTTGTAACAGTATTTTGCCGAATTGAGACAAAAATGTGTCCTGTCAGAATGTCAGGACAAGAAGATTCATAATTATAACTATCCAAATATATAGGGATGGATGGCAACCATAGTAACAAGGTAACACCCTGTTTTTCTGAAATGGAGAACATCCTGGTCTACCATCAAAGCTCCCACATTCCTTCCAAGCCATTGTGGCTCGGAGAACAAACAAACAATAACAATACAGATTACATGAAAATAACTTCACTGAATCCTGAATCTCTTATCTGACCAAAACAAAAGAGGTAGAAAATTGATTACAGTACTGACTAAGTTGGTCACAATCGACATCCTTGTGTTTCAGTTTATTCTTTCTTAGTGCAGGTAGTTATTTTAAAATAATTGTTAGTTAATGGACTGAGGGCATTATAGTGTGTCATTTTTAAAAAGAATATCAAAGCAAGCTGAAAAGGTGGGACTCTGTTCACAATATACTATCATTGTTATTGTAGGGACTACCTTTCACTTGGCTAGAAACAGGCAAAGAAATGGGTAGTGTGTTGCTTGGTTACCTTCACACACTTTTGAAACAAGCAATTACATTTTAGAGGTTAGAAATTTCAACTTCCATCTCAAACTTTAAACTGCTTATATTTTTTGATACTAGCAAGTGAGAAATGTTTATTTCATTTTGTTTTTCTCAAAGTAAAATTATTGTGGGTATACTGCGTCTACATGATAATTTATGTGGGTGCTAGAGCCCCAGAGCACTCACATAGTCAGCGCTCATGCTTAGATAGTATACCAAACAGTAGCAAATCATTTAGCATTTCTGCCCTGTCAAGACTATCAAAGGCCTGTTCGAAGTGTACATGGAGGTTAGGACGCTCAATATCATACGCCTTTCCATGTATTTGCTCAACACAAATATCTGATCTGTTGTTGACCTGTTAGGCCAAAATCCACACTGATTTTCTGCAAGAATCTTTTCTGCATATGGAACTAGCTTGTTGTAAATAACACTGGGGATAATCTTATAAGTTACATTGAGCATGGTAATTCCTTGGTAATTCAAACAACAAGTCTTGTCTCTTTTCTTGTGAATTAGTAGGATTACCGCTAAGGTCCACTCTTCTGGGATTCTTTCTCAATTCCATATCAACTTCATAAGCTTGTGGATTCACTTATGGAGACCAGTTCTCCCATTTTATCAACAGTTCTGCTGTTATTGCATCCGTTTCTTGTGCTTTTATGTTTCTTAGACAGTGGACTATTTTCTGTACCTCCTCAGATGTGGGATCTGCAGTGTAATAGAGTGGCTGCACACTCCTTGAGGGATTGCCCTCCAGGTTTCCCTTGAAGTATTCTCTCCATCTATCCAGAACACCTTCTTTATCAGCCAGCAAATATTTTCTTTGTCTTTACATGCTGTTATTTTTGGTGTATGTTCTTGAGTTCCTTCATTAATTTTCTTGTAAAACTTTCTGCTCTCATTTCTTTGATAGTGCTCTTCCATCTCCTCTTTATCTTTCTCCTTGTGGCTTTCCCTTTTTTCTCCTACAGACCCATGCTGCCTCTATTCTCTTTTCATTGTATAATGCCTGATATGATCTTGTATTTCACTGTGAGCACTTCAGTCTTGCTTCCTGTTCCACTGCTGTGCGTGTTCATCAGCATACTAGTCTTCAGTTCTAAGTCTCCTTTTTTCCTCTAGCAATTTTTAGTAGAGTGCCTTTCTTAGCCTATATGCTCTTCACCATCTTTTGTTTGTAACTGCTTTCTCAATCTGTTGTGATATTCTTGAACAGTAGGCCTCAGTAAACTTATATTTCAGTTGTTCTATATTCTATTCCTTTACTCTGGTAATATTTTCTTTGGCAGCCATAGTAAGTTTCTGCCTCATTTTGGCTCCTTCTAGATAATGGTCAGAATCTGATATAGGTCCTCAGACAGTGGGGAAATTATCCATATCAGATTCACACCACTTTGATACCACTACATGATCTGTTTGGTTTTCTTCAGTTTTTCCTGGTATTTTCCAGGTCCCTTGGTAGATATTTTTCCCTGGGAAACTTGTACTTATTGCCTTTAATTAGCTCTCAGAAGCAAACTGAATCAGAACACTGTTGCAGAAACAACAAAACAAACATGTCAAATTTAAAAAGATACAAAATCCCCAAGATTGGCAATCTTTTACTGAAGCTCAAAATTTAGCACGGACTTCAATGCGAGATGCTTATAACAGTTTCCACAACTAAACTTTGTCTCAAAACCTGGCAGAAAATCCAAAGAGATTCTGGTCGTATGTAAAGTATGTTAGTGGCAAGAAACAATCAATGCCTTCTCTGCATGATAGCAATGGAGGTACTATTGAAGATAGTGCTGCCAAAGCAAAGTTACTAAACACAGTGCTCCGAAATTCCTTCACAAAAGAAGACATAGTAAATATTCCAGAACTCGAATCAAGAACAGCTGCCAACATGAGTAACATAGAACTAAATATCCTCAGAGTAGTGAAGCAACTTAAATCACTCAATAAAAGCAAGCCCTCTGGTCCAGACTGTATACCAGTTAGGTTCCTTTCGGAGTATGCTTATGTGTTAGCTCCTTACTTAACAATCATATACAACCGTTCACTCGCCAAAAGATCCGTACCGAAAGACTAGAAAGTTGCACAGGTCACACCAGTTTTCAAGAAAGGTAGTAGGAGTAATCCACTAAATTACAGGCCCATATCATGAACGTCGATTGCAGCTGGATTTTGGAACATATATTGTGTTCGAACATTATGAATTACCTCGAAGAAAATTGTCTATTGGCACACAGTCAGTGTGAGTTTAGAAAATGTCGTTCTTCTGAAACACAACTATCACTTTATTCGCATGAAGTATTGAGTGCTATTGATAAGGGATTTCAGATCAATACTGTATTTCTGGAAGACTTTTGACGCTGTACCAACCAAGCAGCTTGTAGTGAAATAGCGTGCTTATGGAATATCATCTTAGTTATGTGACTAGATTTGTGACTTCCTGTCAGAGAGGTCACAGTTAATAGTAATTGACGGAAAGTCATTGGGTAAATCAGAAGTGATTTCTGACGTTCCCCAAGGTAGTGTTATAGGCCCTCTGCTGGTCCTTACCTATATAAACGATTTGGGAGACAATCTGAGCAGCCGTCTTATGTTGTTTGCAAATGACGCTGTCATTTATCGAGTAAAAAGTCATCAGAAGATCAAAACAAATTTCAAAACGATTTAGAAAAAATATCTGAATGGTGCGAAAATTGGCAGTTGACCCTAAATTATGAAAAGTGTGAGGTCATCCACATGAGTGCTAAAAGGAATTCATTAAACTTTGGTTACACGATAAATCAGTCTAATCTAAAAGCTGTAAATTCAACTAAATACCTAGGAATTACAATTACGAACAACTTAAATGGGAAGGAACATATGGGAAATGTTGTGGGGAAGGCTAACCAACGACTGCATTTTATTGGCAGGACACTTAGGAAATGTAACAGATGTGCTAAGGAGACTGCCTACACTACTCTTGTCCGTCCTCTTTCAGAATACTGCTGCGTGGTGTGGGATCCGTACCAGATAGGACTGACAGAGTACATCGAAAGGGCAACATGTTTTGTATTATCGCGAAATATGGAGAGAGTGTCACTGAAATGATACAGGATTTGGGCTGGACGTCATTAAAAGAAAGGTGTTTTTCATTGCGATTGAATCTTCTCATGAAATTCCAATCATGAACGTTCTCCTCTGAATGTGAAAATATTTTGTTGACGCCAACCTACATAGGGAGAAACGACACCACAATAAAATAAGGGAAATAAGAGCTCGTACGGAAAGATATAGGCGTTCATTCTTTCCGCATGCTATATGAGATTGGAATAATTGAGAATTGTGAATGTGGTTTGATGAACCCTCTGTGAGGCACTTAAATGTGATTTGCAGAGTATCCATATAGATGTAGATGTAGATGTAGAACCCTCATACCAATCTTACAGTTTATTAGTTTCATCGTGCAGACTTTCCTTACTAAACAAGCTTCTGAAAGCCTCTTCTTTGCAAAGTTTGGCATTATAGTCACCAAGGACTATTTTGTAGGCGTATTACAACCCTCCTGTAGCTGTTCGTAGAAAACTGTTAAATGTCACATTATTTCTGATCACTTTTAACATGATACGGTATCTGTTACATTTGTTTATTTGAAAATTTTTTGCCTTTTCGTCAACTCAAACAAAGGTTACCAGAATACATTATTTCAGTGGTGGCTCAGCTGTACAATATAAAAATTATGAGAGTTTTGTCAATCTGTGTAACCACAAAAACAATTTTATCTTTGATGCAGAATAGACCTTTATTGGCACCATCTATGGAAAATCTCCATGTAGGGGGATTGGTGACACAACCAAGCAATTGGCTACTCGTGCAGGCCCATAAAGGACATTGAAAAAATCAACTATTGATGCCTACAGATCTGTTCAACTTTTTTGGCCAAACTATACATGGTCTCAAATACATGTATGTTCCAAATCAATAAATTGGAGAAACTAAAATGTTTCAAGATGAAATATGACGAGACAGCAGCACAGAGACCACCATCAGTTTATGCCACTTGGCTCCAGCTCAGTTCATAACAGTAAATTTTGCAGCCAAGGTATCTAGCACAGCCATTCTAAATCTAAATTTGACGGAAATGTTTCCTGGTCATTACGTTGTCTGTATGTATGATTAATGAATGAATGGTGGATTGGCAACATTATTGACATATCAACAAACCAGAATGAGCCCCTGATAAAATTTATGCATCTTCAAGGCCTGGCTTGTTCATTTTGCCATCTCAAGGTTTTAGATCCTAAATTGAGAAAGAAAATTACAGGCTTTGTAACCTGAGTGAAGAAACCTACTCATGGCTGATGCTGCACTGCTACCTTGTGTGACTCCTGTGGCAACGGGGTTGCTGGTTCATGTTGTGGAAACAGTAGTGACAATGGCACTGTGCAATATTGTGAGATATTATGTTTCAATTTAAAAATAAAAACCACATGCAATGAAACACAGAAAACCAGTCACTATAATTTAGCATGTCGCCATGGTATAGTTCCTCAAATTTGCCCACCGTTTTCAGTTGTTATTAACATACATTGGAAAATCGAACTTGATTTTCTGAATGCTTGAGAACATGCACTTTCCAGCTGTGATTAGTTTGAAATCAATTATGGAAAACGGATTTTCTAAAAACAAATTGAATGTGATCTATTTTTGTAATCTTTGCAAAAATCAAGTTTGAACTGATATTGTAGAAATTTAGAAAGCACTTTGTGAATAATATTTTTGTTGGAATATCTTTAAAGTTGCTAAGTTATCTTGTCCAAAGTTAATGAACAAGATACAATAAGCTAAAGTTTTGCAACACAATTTTTCTGGCTATTTTGCCTCAATGTATGTAGCATCATTAGCCAATGTTGTATATTAAACCCACTGTTCTGGTAGGGACTTAAAACACATTGTTCTGAATGAGACTGGTGTTTTGCATAGCAGGTTCCATGTTCGGCATTCATTTGCTCTGCAAGACATAAGAATGCAAAGTTTGCATTTATTTCAATTTTTTTTTTTTTTTTTTTTTTTTTTTTTTTTTTTTTTTTTTTTTTTTTTTTTTTGCAAAATCAGGTCAAAGATACCGCATTTTTTTACCCTTTCACAAAATTTTTAACTTTGCACTTAATTTATTCAGTACTGAAAAATGGTATATAAATGAAACCTTATAACTGAGAACGATGTGTTATTAGGTTACTACATGCCAAGTTTCACTTTCATCGCACCTTCAGTGCCTGATTTATAAGAACCCAAACTTTAAAATTTTTTCAGGCGAATTTTCCTAAAGTTTTCTATATGAACATGGCTCATAATTCTTTGAATAATTATTGTTAAGAGAATGCATAATTTTGTACAAGATGGCCAAATTTCATTTCTTTCAGCGCAATATTGCCCAAGATACAGCAGCTCAGAATAAATTGATACTCACTCTATGCAGTCATACGTGGAATAAAACAAGTGACTATATCTTATCCAGTATTCATTTGATGAGTATCAAACTTTTACAGTGACCATCATCGAGTTTTGGTTGTATTTGTTTGGCAAACAATTCACCATTGTGATGGACCATCATTCTCTATGCTGGCTGACTCACTTAAGGACCATTCCATGTCAATTCAACCCATTTGAGAAAATGTTCCAGCTGATAGTCTCAGATTTGGCTGAAATTTAGCACGCCAATGCTACCAAGTGTGGAACACTCATGTAGAAAATTTCAAGTTCCCCTGCCAGTTAGTTTCAGAATTAGGGCTTGTGAAAGAGGGTGGCATCACCCAGAAATTACAACCCGCATCTGGCAATCTATCTTCAGACCCAACTTCAGGTCTTAATAACTTTGGAACTATACCGCACAGCCCAGTGAAATTTTTACAATCCAGTAACATCCACTTAGAGAACACACACTATGCATCAAAACACTAACAACATATTTTTGAGGGAAAATAAAAAATTCCAAAATGTGATAAAAAAAAATTTAATACATTAAAAGGTGCATATTGCAGGTGCCCTCTATGCCAAATATAATTCACTCAAAAAGGGCATAATTTTTTTGTGGTGAACGTAACGTAGGAAGGGAGTGAGACAGGGTTGTAGCCTCTCCCGGATGTTATTCAACCTGTATATTGAGCACGCAGTAAAGGAAACAAAAGAAAAATTCGAAGTTGGTATTAAAATCCATGGAGAAGAAATAAAAACTTTGAGGTTCGCCGATGACATTGTAATTCTGTCAGAGACAGCAAAGGACTTGGAAGAGTAGTTGAATGGAATGGACAGTGTCTTGAAAGGAGGATATAAGATGAACATCAACAAAAGCAAAACGAGGATAATGGAATGTAGTCGAATTAAGTCGGGTGATGCTGAGGGAATTAGATTAGGAAATGAGACACTTAGTAAATGAGTTTTGCTATTTGGGGAGCAAAATAACTGATGATGATCGAAGTAGAGAGGATATAAAATGTAGACTGGCAATGGCAAGGAAAGCGTTTCTGAAGAAGAGGAATTTGTTAACATCAAGTATAGATTTAAGTGTCAGGAAGTCATTTCTGAAAGTATTTGTATGGAGTGTAGCCATGTATGGAAGTGAAACATGGACGATAAATAGTTTGGACAAGAAAAGAATAGAAGCTTTCAAATTGTGGTGCTACAGAAGAATGCTGAAGATTAGATGGGTAGATCATGTAACTAATGAGGAGGTATTGAATAGAATAGGGGAGAAGAGGAGCTTGTGGTGCAACTTGACAAGAAGAAGGGACCGGTTGGTAGGGCATGTTCTGAGGCATCAAGGGATCACAAATTTAGCATTGGAGGGCAGCGTGGAGGCTAAAAATTGTATAGGGAGACCAAGAGATGAATACACTAAGCAGATTCAGAAGGATGTAGGTTGCAGTAAGTACTGGGAGATGAAGAAGCTTGCACAGGATAGAGTAGCATGGAGAGCTGCATCAAACCAGTCTCAGGACTGAAGACCACAACAATAACATAATGTGGCCTAAACACACACAGAACTCATCTTGCCCATATCAGTCACGCAAACAGAGTTACATGCGCACGAAAATACAAAAATTTGAAAAATTACCTGAAAAACATGGGTTTTCTAAGTGCGGCAGCACAAAAGGGACAAGTGATATCCAAGCCAAATTTCAAACACTGCAAAAGTGGACCATAATATAATATGTGGCAAAATTTCAACCTGTTATTGCAAGGCATTTGTGTACAATAAAAATTGACAGAGATGCATTTGGTTATGTTTCTTTTAACATGATTTAGCAAGTAATAGTGATGATGCAGACAGCTTGTTTCAGATAAAGCTGCAGCAATTGTTGGGAACCATTAGGCAACAGAAAGTTAAACAATGGTAGGTTTCAGGCACAGAATGAGTCATTGTTAGGCAGGAACAACAAAGGAAACAAGCAACAAGTACAGGTTACTCATGTTTTTAAGATTCTAGTTCAAACTGGTCAGTACTGTCGTGGAAAGTCGGTATGTAGGTAGAAGAGTGTACTAGTGGTGCATTTGTTCAAACAAGTTGCAGTATTGGTAAAGCATAAGCATCTGAATGTCATAAAACAACATATGGAACAAAATGTGGGATTTGCTTTGTACTGGATGAATCGGACCAATATTTGTTGCTATGGAGATCCGGGATACACCCTGTGGGCACAAGAAGTACAGTTCCTGGAAACTTTACTGTTTGTTATCATCATATGAAAGTGTTTCTGGATAAGAATTCTTTCCTACAAAGAAGTTGTTTTGATCCATTTCGGTTTCATAAGAAGACAGTGAAGTGTAGCCTCAGAGAAATTGATATAAAATCAATATTGAAAGTGAATCAGTCCATGGGACTTAACATGAAACCAGGGCAAAAGTTATGTTCTAGGTGTGTTACACTGCTAAAAAGTGAAGAATATTCTGATAATTTACATGACAGTGACGAAGAGTATCAGCCACCTACAACCACAGCGGATGAGCAATGAAATACTTCAGTGACTGCTCTTGGTTTGTCTCCCATAAAGACACACAAAGTTGGGAAAGGAGACAGGCCCAGCTATGGTAGAAGAAAACTAGAAGAAGCTCTAATGGAATTAAAACACAAAATAGCTGACACACTAATGGTGAAAGAGGAAGAACTATCTGCTCCAAAGGAACAGAAATCATGCCAGAAATGCTCTGATTTGGACAAATTGTGCATGATTTGAAAGAAAAATGTGCCGTATCCACATGCCAGAAAAAAGTAGCTATTCTTACCCTCGCACCTTCCAGCTGGTCTATGGTAAAGCAAGCTAGGAAAATAAAAGCAACCCAAGGAGTGCTTCCACAACTTCAGCAACCCTTGCACCTTCCAGCTGGTCTATGGTAAAGCAAGCTAGGAAAATAAAAGCAACCCAAGGAGTGCTTCCACAACTTCAGCAGGCTCAGGGTAAGCAATTGAGTCCCAAAATAAAGGTGCTAGTGTCGGAGTTTTATGAAAATAATTACTACAGCTGAATAATGCCTGGAAAAAAGACTGTGTAATGGTGAAAATGGGAAATGTATGTGTACAGGTGCAAAAAAGACTGTTGCTATGCAACATATCAGAACTATGTGCAGAATTCAAGGAAAAGTACCCCAATACCAAAGTAGGTTTACCATCTTTTTTCAATCTTCGGCCAAAATGGGTTGTGCCTGTAAGTGCAAGGGGGGCACACAATGTTTTTGTATGTGAGACCCATCAAAATGCTAAGCTGATGTTTGCTGCTATAAAGGATTCTGGTCTGGATTACAAAGGTGCAATGAAGCTGCTAGTGTCTACAGGTGTGAAATGTGTCCTGGTAAGGCAAATCTTGCAGAACACATGAATAACAAACTGTATGGTGAACTCCTTATGGATGACGATGAACTTGTTTCTTATAAACAGTGGACACACATGGATTGCACAAGTCTTGAAACAAACCAAAGTACAGTGGAAGATTTTGTTGAAATGTGTTGTCAAAAAACAGACAAACTGACCATACACAGCTTCACAGCAACAGTGCAATCAGCTTATCTCCAGTTTTGTAAGGATAATTTGAAACAAGATGAAATTATAGTAATACTAGACTTTGCTGAAAATATGCATTTATAGTTCAAGATGCCATCCAAGGATATCATTGGGACAACAGTCAAACAACTCTCCAGTCATTTGCGATTTACTATAGAGGTGAATCAGGTGATGTGTCTGTCATGAACCAGTGCGTTTTTAGTGACTGTTTAATCCATGATGACATTGCAGTTCATGCCCACATTTGCACTGTCATGGCATATGTGAAAAACAAGCTGCCTCACATACATTTTTCGAAATACTTCAGTGATGAGGCAGGTAGTCAGTACAAAAACTGTAAAAATCTCTAAAATTTATGCACGCATTACCATGATTTTCAGATTCACGCAGAATGGAATTTTTTCCCAACAAGTCATGGTAAAAATGTATGTGATGGTATTGGTGCTACCATTAAGCGCATGGCATCACGAGCTAGTCTGCAGCACCCTACACAAGGTCACATTCTAACACCTCTTCAATTATTTACCTGGGTACAGAAAAATATCTCTGGCATACAATCATTCTATGTTTCGAAAGATGAGTTGAAATCAGTCGAAGAGTTGCTAAAAAGCAGACTAGAACACGTTAAAACTGTTGCAGGCACAAGGAGCCATCATCACTTCTCTCCAGCGGACTCACAGCATGTGTCTTCACAGTGTATCTGACTCAGGATTTAGAAGCAAAAGCAGCAACATACAACCAGGTTGCTATCTTATTGCTGTTTATGATGACAAATGGTACTTAGGATGTGTTGCAGAGTGCAGTCAAGCAGAAGGTGATGTGTTTGTGAACTTCATGGCACCAGTAGGACCAGCAAGATCATTTCATTGGCCACATTTGGCAGACAGGTGTTGGATTCCTTTTGAACATATTCTTATGACAGTTCCAGTTCCTACCACAGGGTCAGGAAGACAGTACAATTTGCCATTCAATGTACAGATACAGTAGCTAAAATGTGGGAGAACTGTTTGAAGCACAATCGACTGGTTTTTAGCAGTTAAGGTGAAGTGAACATTAATGATAGGTTGTGTTAATCTGTCTATATGTTGATGCTTAGTGATTAAATAGTTGTGGGAGAGCATAAGAAGAGGCAGAACAGTTTATGATATGTTTTTACAAAACTGTGTTGTGGAACAATGGCCACATCACCAAATACATCTGTCAACTTCCATTGGACACAAATGTCCTGCAATAACATGCTGAAACTTTGATATATATATCATTATGGTCTACTTATGCAGTGTGTGAAATTTGGCTAGGATACCACTTATCCCTTTTGTGCTACCACACTTCGAAAACCCATGTTTTTCAGGTTATTTTTTAAATTTTGGTATTTTCGTGTGCATGTAACTCAGTTTTTGTGACTGATATGGGCACGATGAGTTCTATGTGTGTTTAGGCCACATTAAGCTTACCACAAAAAAATTTATACCCTTTTTGAGTGAATTATATTTGGCATAGAGGGCACCTACAATATATACCTTTTAACGTATTACATTTTTTTAATCACATTTTGGAATTTTTTATTTTCCCTCAGAAATATGGTGTTGGTGTTTTGATTCATAGAGTGTGTTCTCTAAATTGATGTTACTGGGTTGTAAAAATTTCACTGGACTGTGTGGAATAGTTCCAAAGTTATTAAGGCCTGAAGTTGGGTCTGAAGACAGATTGCCAGATGCGGGTTGGAATTTCTGGGTCACGCCACCTTCTTTCTCGAGTCATAATTCTGGAACTAATTGGCAGGGGAAACTAATACTTTGTACATGAGTGTTCCACACATGGTAGAATTAGTGTACTGAATTTCAGTCAAATCTAAGACTATGAGCCGGAGCCCCTGGTTGAACTGACATGGAATGACCCTTAAAGGATCTGTCAGGTCGACTGGCAAGATGGGCGCTAAGGCTTTAGTGGTATTACGCCACAGTGGTATACAAAAGCAGACGCAAGCACAAAAAATGCAGGCTGCCCTTCAAGAAATCCTCTGGTGGAACACAGAAGCTTGGATTAAATCTCAGTCATCACTGCTTTAAATGACATTGCTGCTGAACAGAGGGAAGATCTAGCACGGCTGAAAACTGTAGATGCCTTGAAGGAGGAGGAATTCACCAAAGGAGAATTCCAGTTAATAAATGGAATGCTGCGTAAGAACAACTATTATCCAGGGGACAGAAATTATTTCTGTCAATTCAAGTCATCTGTGATCAGCAACCCTGAAGTATTTCCATGAAACGCCAAAATTTATCAACTGGGATTAGTGAAGAATCAGATGCAGGTAAAGTTTGTCTTAAGAGTTCACCTGGATCAGTTAAAATATTTCTGTAATAGGTGCAAGTTTATCTACCTTCTTTCTCTCTTGCCTGCTTAGAGTATCTTTGGACAGAATTGTTCAAAATTCTTCCTACGTACACATTAGTATATCCACAAAATTTTTTTGAACATACCTTCATCAAAAAACAAATTTTGCAATTCTTGCTGAATCTCTCCCACCTTATAGCTGAATAATAATATTTTAAGATTATGTACTTAAATTTCTTGGTTGAGCGTTCTTTATCCATTTTGTTGATTTGTCTTTTCCCAAGTAGAAATTGCTATTTTTGAAACTTAATTTCATTATCATTACCATCCATCTCTGTATCAGTTTCATGTTCCAGTTCTTTGCAGTTTTCAGATGATTGTGCATTTAATTCATGTTTCTTTTGCTCAAACTTATTCAAATAATCTCTGTATTCATCTTTTATTTTATTCATACATATGTGTACTGTAGATTGAGCTGTTCGTACACAAACAGAAGGCAAACTGCCTCAAGAGTTTTATTTCACTTGGAAAGCATGTAGAATAACAGTATTAGACAAAAATGGAATCACTTAATATAGCTTGAAATGCGACAAAAATTAAATGGCTATAAAATTTAAAGAAACTGACACTTGGTATTACTGTTGTTGTTACGTTGGGATTGGCTTGTGGTGTCCTTAGCACCTCAGTGTGTGTTTTTGACAGCCAAGCAGCAACAATAGTTGAAATCACACTATTTGCTGAATGACAGCGGTCAAGTTTAGGCTTGTTCTGTGCACCTACATCATGCATTATCCAACAGCCAATAAGTGTTCAACACTGTGCTGAGCACTCTGTTGCGACCGTTTAACATGATTGTTGCCATTTACTTAGTGAATTTTTATTCCATTTGTTCTGAGTTGTCATGGCTGATGGTGGCGTTAAGTGACAAATACTACACAAGCAACAGAGATACATAATTTGTGGGATACGCACTTTCATAAAGTACAAAGCACATGTATGCATGTACCACAACTGTCTCTTGGAACCAGCAACAATGCAGTCCTCGAACACACACACACACACACACACACTCAAGCAAGCACACTTCACACACACATGACCGCAAACTCCAGCATCTCGGGTCAAAATGCCGCATTCCGGCCCGAGATGCTGGAGTTGGCAGTTGTGTGTGCGTTGCTTTGTATGTACGTGAATGGTGTGTGTCTCTTACTAACGAAGGCTGTGGCTGAAACCTTAATGTGAGTGTCTTTTTAATTGTGCCTGTCTGCAACTTGACATGTCTTTTTTATTGTAAGTAGCAATCTGTTTTTCAATTTTTAATTACATTTCAGTGAGCTAAATGAATCTGACACGCCTTAGCTCCTTAACCCCAGGTATCACTAATTCGTATCAAATCAGTGCAACTCTTAATAAGTGTAAGATTAACTGTTTTCGAGTGCCAGTGCTGGTAGGTGCAGATTCCATATGAAGCAACCAGCACTTCTGACAAGTGCAGTCATGCCCTGAGTGTTTTGGGTGCTTTTAGAGGGTCATAACTTTTTATTTTTTTCTTGCTGAAGAAATTTATTCAGGCATTAAGGAGTTAAAGAACTACTGGCCCCACTGATAGTTTCAAGACTCTGTGGGCATGAAAATTCAGTCTTCTCCTACCGTGTCTCAAACAACCATGCAAACTGAGAGCAGATAGGGACTGTTGTTTCACATCCTGCTTACTCTTTCGAATCCACTGTTGGACTGTGTCTGACATTACAGTTTTTCTCTACAACTCTAACATTTCCATTAGAGTAAAGTAAATAAGAGTTGGGTGACTGCATCGAATAGAAAAATTGGACTGGAAATGGTTAAAATTAAACAGAAAGCACAGAATGCTAAACAAAAAGCCCAGATATGGAGCATGCTTCCAGTCCAAAATGTTTTCCATACATGTGTTGGTTGGCGACCACCAGGAAAGGCACTGTCCTAGCAGTTTTGTTACATTGACTGAAAGTTGCATGTGACCTGACAATGGACTTTCATGACATCCATTTTGACTGCGTATTGTCTGTTGGTGGAGCACCAATGCCGAAATATCTGGATTGATTGGTCATCAAGACTGATGCAACAGTATCAAAGAGAAATGGCACTAGCTCTTCCTGTAGCTCTGCATGTTATATCTTCCTAGGCACTACTACAAGAACACTGTAATATTATTAATCTGAGTTAGTGAGGGACTTGGCCTCATACTGGCAGCAGTTTGACACATCTCTGCAATGTGCCCTTCTCGAAAAATTGGCGGCATTCTGCTTCATAATGAGGACACTCCCAGTGTGCATCTAATGTAAAACAGTTTGGATAATGTGATATTTTGCTTGTTATGTGATATAATTGATTCAAAATTTAAAATTCGTGACTCATGTGAAAAGCCTACAAACTTTATTTGTATATATGTTTGCATCACGTACTAGTTAATTTTAACAAAGCAGAGTATTGTAAATACTCATCTGATTTTTAGTGTTGTTCTCCATGAAGATAAGGGTCGTTTACTGCATTTGCACAGAATAAAGTTTAGATTCGTATAACCTTGAAAAGACATGTTAGAAATATGAGTATTAGTGAATCTCATGTACATCATCTTGTCAAACATGTCTTCAGTGTTAGGTGTAGGTTTTGTTTCTTTCTCATTTAAACTTTTATTATCGAAGATTTCCTTTTACATCATGCTGAACAATGAGTGTTACAAAAGTTATATCCCCAGCAATGACATGACTTCCTGTTATAAGGTATACCCAAAATGTGTGTTTGGTTCTTATCAAAGAAATTTATAAGGAATGTAAAAACCAGTGTTTACACTTCGTTTGTAAAGCATCTTTTAAGCTTTTGATTGCAAATTCAATCTGTTGTTGTTGTTGTGGTCTTCAGTCCTGAGACTGGTTTGATGCAGCTCTCCATGCTACTCTATCCTGTGCAAGCTTCTTCATCCCCAATACCTACTGCAACCTACATCCTTCTGAATCTGCTTAGTGTATTCATCTCTTGGTCTCCCCCTACGATTTTTACCCTCCACGCTGACCTCCAATACTAAATTGGTGATCCCTTGATGCCTCAGAACATGTCCTACCAACCGATCCCTTCTTCTGGTCAAGTTGTGCCACAAACTTCTCTTCTCCCCAATCCTATTCAATACTTCCTCATTAGTTACGTGATCTACCCATCTAATCTTCAGCATTCTTCTGTAGCACCACATTTCGAAAGCTTCTATTCCCTTCTTGTCCAAACTATTTACCGTCCATGTTTCACATCCATACATGGCTACACTCCATACAGATACTTTCAGAAATGACTTCCTGACACTTAAATCTATACTCGATGTTAACAAATTTCTCTTATTCAGAAACGCTTTCCTTGCCATTGCCAGTCTACATTTTATATCCTCTCTACTTCGACCATCATCAGTTATTTTGCTCCCCAAATAGCAAAACTCCTTTACTACTTTAAGTGTCTCATTTCCTAATCTAATACCCTCAACATCACCCGACTTAATTCGACTACATTCCATTATCCTCGTTTTGCTTTTGTTGATGTTCATCTTATATCCTCCCTTCAAGACACCATCCATTCCGTTCATCTGCTCTTCCAAGTCCTTTGCTGTCTCTGACAGAATTAAAATGTCATCAGCGAACCTCAAAGTTTTTATTTCTTCTCCATGGATTTTAATACCTACTCCAAACTTTTCTTTTGTTTCCTTTACTGCTTGCTCAATATACAGATTGAATAACATCGGGGAGAGGCTACAACCCTGTCTCACTCCCTTCCCAACCACTGCTTCCCTTTCATGTCCCTCGTCTCTTATAACTGCCATCTGCTTTCTGTACAAATTGTAAATAGCCTTTCGCTCCCTGTATTTTACCCCTGTCACCTTTAGAATTTGAAAGAGAGTATTCCAGTCAACATTGTCAAAAGCTTTCTCTAAGTCTACAAATGCTAGAAACGTAGGTTTGCCTTTTCTTAATCTTTCTTCTAAGATAAGTCGTAAGGTCAGTATTGCCTCACATGTTCCAGTATTTCTACGGAATCCAAACTGATCTTCCCCGAGGTCGGCTTCTACTAGTTTTTCCATTCGTCTGTAAAGAATTCGTGTTAGTATTTTGCAGCTGTGGCTTATTAAACTGATTGTTTGGTAATTTTCACATCTGTCAACACCTGCTTTCTTTGGGATTGGAATTATTATATTCTTCTTGAAGTCTGAGGGTATTTCACCTGTTTCATACATCTTGCTCACCAGATGGTAGAGTTTTGTCAGGACTGGCTCTCCTAAGGCCGTGAGTAGTTTCAGTGGAATGTTGTCTACTCCGGGGGCCTTGTTTCGACTCAGGTCTTTCAGTGCTCTGTCAAACTCTTCACGCAGTATCGTATCTCCCATTTCATCTTCATCCTCTTCCATTTCCATAATATTGTCCTCAAGTACATCGCCCTTGTATAGACCCTTTATATACTCCTTCCACCTTTCTGCTTTCCCTTCTTTGCTTAGAACTGGGTTTCCATCTGAGCTCTTGATATTCATGTAAGTGGTTCTCTTTTCTCCAAAGGTCTCTTTAATTTTCCTGTAGGCAGTATCTATCTTACCCCTAGTGAGATAAGGCTCTACATCCTTACATTTATCCTCTAGCCATGCCTGCTTAGCCATTTTGCACTTCCTGTCGATCTCATTTTTGAGACGTTTGTATTCCTTTTTGCCTGCTTCATTTACTGCATTTTTATATTTTCTCCTTTCATCAATTAAATTCAATATTTCTTCTGTTACCCAAGGATTTCTACTAGCCCTCGTCTTTTTACCTACTTGAACCTCTGCTGCCTTCACTACTTCATCCCTCAAAGCTACCCATTCTTCTTCTACTGTATTTATTTCCCCCATTCCTGTCAATTGTTCCCTTATGCTCTCCCTGAAACTCTGTACAACCTCTGGTTCTTTCAGTTTATCCAGGTCCCATCTCCTTAAATTCCCACCTTTTTGCAGTTTCTTCAGTTTTAATCTACAGGTCATAACCATTACATTGTGGTCAGAGTCCACATCTGCCCCTGGAAATGTCTTCCAATTTAAAACCTGGTTCCTAAATCTCTGTCTTACCATTATATAATCTATCTGATACCTTTTAGTATCTCCAGAGTTCTTCCATGTATACAACCTTCTATCATGATTCGTAAACCAAGTGTTAGCTATGATTAAGTTGTGCTCTGTGCAAAATTCTACCAGGTGGCTTCCTCTTTCATTTCTTAGCCCCAATCCATATTCACCTACTACGTTTCCTTCTCTCCTTTTTCCTACACTCGAATTCCAGTCACCCATGACTATTAAATTTTCGTGTCCCTTCACTATCTGAATAATTTCTTTTATTTCATCATACATTTCTTCAATTTCTTCGTCATCTGCAGAGCTAGTTGGCATATAAACTTATACTACTGTAGTAGGTGTTGGCTTCGTATCTATCTTGGCCGCAATAATGCGTTCACTATGCTGTTTGTAGTAGCTTACCCGCAATCCTATTTTCCTATTCATTATTAAACCTACTCCTGCATTACCCCTATTTGACTATGTGTTTATAACCCTGTAGTCACCTGATCAGAAGTCTTGTTCCTCCTGCCACTGAACTTCACTAATTCCCACTATATCTAACTTTAACCTATCCATTTCCCTTTTTAAATTTTCTAACCTACCTGCCCGATTAAGGGATATGACATTCCACGCTCCGATCCGTAGAACGCCAGTTTTCTTTCTCCTGATAACGATGTCCTCTTGAGTAGTCCCCGCCCGGAGATCCGAATGGGGGACTATTTTACCTCCGGAATATTTTACCCAACAGGACGCCATCATCATTTAATCATACAGTAAAGCTGCATGCCCTCGGGAAAAATTACGGCTATAGTTTCCCCTTGCTTTCAGCCGTTCGCAGTACCAGCACAGCAAGGCCGTTTTGGTTGTTGTTACAAGGCCAGATCAGTCAATCATCCAGACTGTTGCCCTTGCATCTACTGAAAAGGCTGCTGCCCCTCTTCAGGAACCACACGTTTGTCTGGCCTCAAGATACCCCTCCGTTGTGATTGTACCTATGGTACAACTATCTGTATCGCTGAGGCACGCAATTCAATCTACTGAAATTTATTATTGATGTCATATTGAATTAAAAAAAGTCAGCAAAAGGTAATCATGTGATCGATGTTTCAAAACTATACAAAATCAGATATTAAGTCAGCTGCTAGAAAGTGGTAGCACACTATTCGTTATATACAACCTGGTCCACCATATTACAGTTGCTAGTGAACGACTGAAACTATCATTAGCTGCACTCCAGAACAACACTTTTACTAGGCACCAGAAGGATTATCACAGTTCAGATTAAACATTCAGCATAGTATTTTCTACATTTACATGTAAATTTGCACTTTCTAGTTAAAACTTTGAACCAGTGTACAAAGCATAACTTTCAGAATCAGATCTGCTACAATGTGCATTTCGGTGCACAGATTTTCCAAAAGTAATGCAGAAATACCTGATAGAGGCAGCACTGAAAAATCTGACAATGGATCCAATTTTTGTAATAAGTAATACAACCAGCACTTGGCTGACAACCAAAATCTCTACTGGCCATTTGGGCAGTTAATAGCAGTTGCCTGAAAATGCAGTACTAGCCATTTCTCATACACTACCCAATTTTCCCATGCATCATTTGAATGGTGGAAAAGCTGGCATAGCTGACAACACTTGTGACTGTTGCAGCATTGAACTCATCAAAAGCTTTACCAGTTCCTGATGTTGATCAAGTTGTTGCTGCCACAGTTCAAAAAATGTTGTATCCCTGGTAGTTACACCTTGATATGAAGGTAACCTCGTTACCAATTTTGTGACTCCCTCGTCTGTCGTAGCAATTGTATATTACACTTGCAAAAGGATGATGCTACATGAAACAAAAGTTCACTGTAAAAATAATTGTCGCGAGCCACAAGAAAATTAAAGAATTTGCACAACTAATTAACTGTGCACGCAGTTTAACTGAATACAGACCAGTTTGCTGTGTATTAACACTGTTGTAGTGATTCTAATACAGCAGTGGAAAACACTATAATAGTTAGTTTACTTGCTTCAATAAGTATACTAATCCATAAGCTTCACAGCTTAACTTCAGTGGAGCAATCTTGCACACAGTGTAATTGGCTTGTACAACAACAAGAGCCTTCCATTTCATTATCCAGCAGAATTTGTAAGTATAGTTGTATAATCTAGGGAGGTGTTGATTAGATCAGAATGTGGCATTGAATGGCTTGAAGAGAATGAGAGAAAGCTTGTGGCCACCTGGGCTTAAATTGACTGGCACCTAATCTCACGGAATTGGTTGGCTGGAGATGCTGTGTATTCCTTGCCGGCAGTTCCCTTGCCAGATGCAGATGGAATGACACTCATTGATAGTTCCATAGTCACCCTTCAATACAACTAGAGGGGATAAAAGAGGTACTGTATTTCATAATTTCAGTGAAAATGAACACTCTTTGTACACTGTGATCACAGTGTAGACACTTTTATTTTTCTAAGATGACTGGTTTTAACAGCCTTACGTTGCCATCATCTGATCTAAGGGGAAACGTAAAGATAATGAGGTGGAGTGAAGGGAGGCTACAATTTGTACAAGGGTAATCCCAAAAGTAAGATCTCCTATTTTTATTATAAGTATATAGACCTGCTTATTTCTACAGTGGTTTACAATAGTTTACAGCTTGAACATTTAGCTATTTTTTGACATAACCACCATTTCTATTGATGATGCATTTTTGTAGATGCTATGGCAGTTTTTGTATGCCCATGTTATACCAGCTCGCCGCCATACTGTTCAGAAAGTTATGAACCTCTTCTTCCACATACCTTATGGAACTTGTTATAAAATTTCCATGTCACATTACATGAAGTCAAAGCATAAAAGTCACTCCCCATGTATACATGTCGTGATAAAAATCCAGTTGTTTAAATCTACACAGCTGAAAAAATACCCACAAATGATAAAAAGCACACAGTTGATAAAATCCTTGTATCGTCCATGCAAGTTTGTGGCAAACTTGTTCTCACATGCCTACACAGCCAGGGAAATGTTAAATAGAGGTGGCAGACTTCCTACAAAGTTACCTATCTCACCACTGGATGGCGAGTGTAGTAAATGCTATATGATCACATGCTTTGCTTACGAGCAGTACACCAGAAAGAAAGGTGGATTTTTGAAAGTGCCTGATATAATAATTAGATACGCCATCTGGTCATACATATAAAATTACCATGGGCTTATGCTCCATATAAAATCTGTTGTAATTACATACTGTTTGCTTATTGACATTTAGAAATCAACTGAAATAATCCTTTAATTTTTAAAAAACCTATGTTTTTTATTAACAAAGCAATGTGATGTAAAGAGAGAACCACATTGGTGCAAGCATGAATGGTAAACCTGGAGGGGTTCTGCGAAGTATCACCCATGCGAAAGGCAAGGGGGGGGGGGGGGGGGGCAAAAGCCATACATCACTGGACTTGTTTCAGAAGTCATCTGATCCAGATGCTGATGCTAGCCTTGTTGGGTGCAAGTTGTCTACTATAGAAACAATGAAAATGATGTGTACCATAAAAAATAATGTAGATGATTACAAAAAAATTACAGTAATTCTTGATGCACAGCATGGATTATAGACATCATCTATATGCTGTATGACAGACAAATAGGAAGACCGCCCAGTACTTAACCTTCAGGAGCGAAATTAATAGTGCTGCCAATGGAAACTGTAATAATAATAATACAGTTCCTGAAGCAGTTAGCATTAATTTCTGACTGAAGTATTTCTGTTCACATTACTGGGACTTATGCCTCTTCATGTTAGGCATGGGCAACCATTTGCTCTGTGTAATTTTCGTGGAACTATTTCTATGATTCACCCAACATCGCACCATGTCCTCAGATACACTTCTTATTAGCTGCTCTGAATATTCGTTCTGCCTTTTCGTTTATGTTCTGAACACATACTTCCACACTTCTTGGTAGGATGTACAAAGAGTACTTGACAACTTTTGTAATCCAGCTACATATAGCCTATTTTAGTTATTGGACGAATGTCCTCTTTATTGAATGCATTTTGTCCTGTCTGATAACTGCTTAGCATATTATTTTGCTTGTTTATGTTTTGGCAACTTTGGCAAATTTTTCTCTTTTGTGCTGAAGTATTTTATCACAACAAAATTTAATCTTTTATGCTGAATCTCCATTTGAAGTAAAAAGACAATCTCATGAGAAATTATCATATCTCAGAAAGAATTTATGTGTCATTGATAGAATTGTTTGCTTGGCTAATCTTCCCAACTTTTTTGTTGATGTGTCAACAATCTATCTTTACTATAAGTAATGTTTACCTTACCTCCACAGTGCTCTAATATTTTTGTGGATTTTACATACATTACAGATGAACAGTATTCAGCTGAAAATAGTTACTGAAATGTATTCAAATGGCTCTGAGCACTATGCGACTTAACTTCTGAGGTCAGCAGTCGCCTAGAACTTAGAACTAATTAAACCTAACTAACCTAAGGACATCACACACATCCATGCCCGAGGCAGGATTCGAACCTGCGACTGTAGCGGTCTCTCGGTTCCAGACTGTAGCGCCTAGAACCGCACGGCCATTATGGCCGGCTGCTGAAATGTATTAGTCCTCTAGACAGCATATATGTTAAAGCTTCAAGACAACACTGCTACTAGGCAGTAAACTGATAACAAGATAAAATTTCATCAGGGAAAATTACCAAAACTGTTTGCATTCTCTTGTAGTGCAGAAATAAAATTTAAGTGGCCTCACACCTTTTTATAGATGGGGAAGAAAAAGGATAAATGACTTCCAGAAAAGTTTGCTAACTGTGTAGGGTTCAGTTTTCACTGAATACAGGGTTATTACAAATGATTGAAGCGATTTCACAGCTCTACAATAACTTTATTATTTGAGATATTTTCACAATGCTTTGCACACACATGCAAAAACTCAAAAAGTTTTTTTAGGCATTCACAAATGTTCGATATGTGCCCCTTTAGTGATTCGGCAGACATCAAGCCGATAATCAAGTTCCTCCCACACTCGTCGCAGCATGTCCCCATCAATGTGTTCGAAAGCATCGTTGATGCGAGCTCGCAGTTCTGGCACGTTTCTTGGTAGAGGAGGTTTAAACACTGTGTCTTTCACATAACCCCACAGAAAGAAATCGCATGGGGTTAAGTCGGGAGAGCGTGGAGGCCATGACATGAATTGCTGATCATGATCTCCACCACGACCGATCCATCGGTTTTCCAATCTCCTGTTTAAGAAATGCCGAACATCATGATGGAAGTGCGGTGCAGCAACATCCTGTTGAAAGATGAAGTCGGCGCTGTCGGTCTCCAGTTGTGGCATGAGCCAATTTTCCAGCATGTCCAGATACACGTGTCCTGTAACGTTTTTTTCGCAGAAGAAAAAGGGGCCGTAAACTTTAAACCGTGAGATTGCACAAAACACATTAACTTTTGGTGAATTGCGAATTTGCTGCACGAATGCGTGAGGATTCTCTACCGCCCAGATTCGCACATTGTGTCTGTTCACTTCACCATTAAGAAAAAATGTTGCTTCATCACTGGTAACAAGTTTCGCACTGAACGCATCCTCTTCCATGAGCTGTTGCAACCGCGCCGAAAATTCAAAGCGATTGACTTTGTCATCGGGTGTCAGGGCTTGTAGCAATTGTAAACGGTAAGGCTTTTGCTTTAGCCTTTTCCGTAAGATTTTCCAAACCGTCGGCTATGGTACGTTTAGCTCCCTGCTTGCTTTATTCGTCGACTTCCGTGTGGCTACGCGTGAAACTTGCCCGCACGCGTTCAACCGTTTCTTCGCTCACTGCAGGCCGACCCGTTGATTTCCCCTTACAGAGGCATCCAGAAGCTTTAAACTGCGCATACCATCGCCGAATGGAGTTAGCAGTTGGTTGATCTTTGTTGAACTTCGTCCTGAAGTGTCGTTGCACTGTTATGACTGCCTGATGTGAGTGCATTTCAAGCACGACATACGCTTTCTCGGCTCCTGTCGCCATTTTGTCTCACTGCACTGTCGAGCGCTCTGGCGGCAGAAACCTGAAGTGCGGCTTCAGCCGAACAAAACTTTATGAGTTTTCCTACGTATCTGTAGTGTGTCGTGACCATATGTCAATGAATGGAGCTACAGTGAATTTATGAAATCGCTTCAATCATTTGTAATAGCCCTGTATATTAGTGGACATGTGAAATTTTTATTTTAAACTCATAATTGTGTGGACATATTAGCGGTGGTAATAGTAGTAGTAGTAGTAGTGGAGTATCAATAATAGGTGTTACATTCTTTCTAGAGAGTAAAATATGGAATTACTGTAATTAGTTCATAAAATCATTTTACTGTAGTGGCATAACTTAGGTTACATAAACATATACCTTTTTCTGACAATTGCAAAGGTTTTACCATTCATAAGAAGTGTGGGCTTTGTTGTTTTGGGTTACATTGATGAGATCTGGGAAAAACATTTTCTTTGGGACGAATGCTGTGGGGAAGTTATTGGACATTCAGTGAAATCCTCTCCTAGAATTGTAAGATACATACACACTCCTCTCAAATACAGTCGGTAAATGGAAGGGAGGAGCTAGATAGGATGAATAGGGAGAAGGGGGGCAGGGTAGTGGGAACTGGCAGCTGGTCAGAAGGGTGCTAGGAGAAGAATCGCGAAATTTAACCGACAGGAAGAAGATGCTATGATATGCAAATGATTAGCTTTACAGAGCATTCACACAAGGTTGGCACCAGTGGCAACACCTACAACATGCTGACATGAGGAAAGTTTCCAACCGATTTCTCATAAACAAACAGCAGTTGACAGGCATTGCTTGGTGAAACATTGTTGTGATGCCTCATGTAAGGAGGAGAAATGCGTACCATCACATTTTCGACTTTGATAAAGGTCGGATTGTACCCATCGCAATTGTGGTTTATCGTATCGCGACATTGCTGCTCCCGTTGGTCGAGATCCAGTGGCTGTTAGCAGAATATGGAATCTGTGGGTTCAGGAGGGTAATACGGAACGCCGTGCTGGATCCCAACGGCCTCATATCACTAGCAGTCGAGATGACAGGCACCTAATCCGCATGATTGTAATGGATCGTGCAGCCATGTCTCGATCCCTGAGTCAACAGATGGGGATGTTTGCAAGACAACAACCATCTGCACGAACAGTTGGACGATGTTTGAAGCAGCATGGACTATCAGCTCGGTGACCAGGGCTGCGGTTACCCTTGACACTGCATCACAGACATGAGTGCCTGCGATGGTGTACTCAATGAGATCACCTGGGTGCACGAATGGCAAAACGTCATTTTTTCGGATGAACCCAGGTGCTGTTTACAGCATCATGATGGTCGCATCAGTGTTTCGCGACATCATGGTGAACGCACATTGGAAGCGCATATTTGTCATCGCCATACTGGCATATCACCTGGCGTGATGGTGTGGGGTGCCATTGGCTACACATCTGTCACCTCTTGTTTGCATTGATGGCACTTTGAACAGTGGACGTTACATTTCAGGTGTGTTACGACCCGTGGCTCTAACCTTCATCCGATCCCTGCAAAATCCTAATTTCAGCAGGATAATGCACGACCACTTGTTTCAGGTCTTGTATGGGCCTTTCTGGATACAGAAAATGTTCAACTGCTGCCTTGGCCAGCACATTCTCCAGATCTCTCACTCGTCACAATACGCCAGTCAATACTTTTGATGAACTGTGGTATCGTGTTGAAGCTGCATGGGCAGCTGTACCTGTATACGCCATCCAAGCTCTGTTTGACTCAATGCCCAGGCATGTCAAGGGCGCTGTTTGACTCAATGCCCAGGCATGTCAAGGGCGTTATTAAGGCCAGAGGTGGTTGTTCTGAGTACTGATTTCTCAGGATCTATGCACCCAAATAGCGTGGAAATGTAATCTCACGTCAGTTCTAGTATAATATATTTGTCCAATGAATACCCGTTTATCATCTGCATTTCTTCTTGGTGTAGCAATTTTAATGGCCAGTAGTGTAGATTGTTGGAGTTGAGAGGAGTCTCTTGTAGCTGCAGGTGTAGGAAACATGCAGTAAACTACAATAGTTATGAAGCCTACATTACTTCTAAATTCATGCAAAAAAGAAGAAGATCCCCTAGTATGTAGTTTTAATGGCAGAGGTACAGGCAGACAGCAGCAGGAAGTGGGGAGTGAGTTCCAAGTCACCACCATCATTAGTGAACTCATTATAGATGTAGTTTGACATTTTGACATTGGCCTTTCAGTATTTATTTTTCTTTAATGTATTTTGTTGTTAGCAATGTGAGCTAATTGGCAAGAATTAGCAGCTTTCATTCAGTTAATATGAGGCAGAAATCCAGTCTGCATTTGGATCACACCTGCGTGATTCTTGCGCAGAAAGGTGTGTAGCATTCTGCTGCATTCATTCTCGGTAATCTATCACAAAAATTAAAAAATCGTAGCACTAATCCTGACCCTTTCAAGAACTGAAGAATTTCCTCATGGCTCACTTCTATTTTGTTTGGGAGTTAATGGAAAAATATAAGCTAATTCCTGTATTAGATTGTTGATTATGCTAATATATACTCCTAGCTTGTTGTTGACATAGGATTCATGTACATTTTAATTGATCTATTATCACTTTTCTGGTGTTAATTTCGTTTACTGACTCATTCCATTATGATGGAGATTTGATCCTTTGGGACTAGGCATGTGTCAAAAGGTTTCTTAAGCAAATCACACTTTTCTTGGGACACCATCTACCTGTAGCTAGCTGCATCATCTGGAGAGGAAGTGGAGTGTTGGTGATAGCATGTACCATGTCTTTTGTAAGGACCAGGTAGTTTCCAGGGACTGGAAAATTCACATTTTATGACATAAGCAAAATAGATGTGAATTCAGCCTCAAAATGCTAAATTACTTAATCGATGCTGTTTTGTAGTGAACTGTATCTAGATGAACTATTTTATCAGAGATAATTTGAAATAACTTCATTTTCTGCATATAAATATCAAAAATGAATCCAATTTCCAGTTACTTGTATTCTCCATCATCTAGTAAAGCCCAATTTGAAAAAATAAAGTGCGTAAGAGACTGTTAGCAAAATAAAAAGTGTATGAACACGATGACATATCAGTGTTCTCAGTGAACTGGTGCCGTACCAATTGCAGGCTGTTGAATGATCTATTTAAGAGACATGCTGCTTAATGCCATTGGACCTAGCATTTTATAACATAGAAAAACATATGTTAAAGCTCACAAGGTGGTATAATGCAGACACTTGTGGCAAATTTCATGGCGGGTGTTTCGAACTGTCATTCCATTGAACACTGCTATGTTGCAAACAGTACTCTGCTAACCTCAACAAGGACTTGCACGAAAGTGTTCCCAAATGCTTTGTGTTGTGCAAAAAAAATCTTTTATTAATTTATTTATTCATCCTATAATATATTCAGCAGATACATGAATTTTAGCTTTATCCACAAAGGTTCTTGCAGTAGCTGCACTGTCTTTTTTCAAGTCTATTGTATCTTAAATGATCTAGAAATTCTGATACTGAATAGAAGCAATGATCCAATAAGAATGCCCTTAGGGTTTTACAAAAGAGTAAGAATGATGAAATGTCTTTTACTTTATACAGAAGACTATTGTAAATTGTACAGCACCTTTTACTGTGGAGGTTTTATAGGCCGATGTCCTTATTGACTATACACAGAACTTTTTCTTTTGTCTTGTATCATGTACATGGTTATTAAAATTTACACTTACATCTTTTAAATTCTTTCTAATACATTTACAGATTTCTAGTATATACATACAGGGAAGAGGGAGAATTGATGACTTTTAAAGAGAAGTTTGCAAGAATCGGTTTGTTGAGCATGTTGCATTGCTCGTACTGCTCTTTTTTTAGTTAAGAAGACGACTGAATTAGGTGGTATATAATTCCATACAAGAGGATGCTGTGGACTTGGGCCTAGTAGGCAGTTCGGACCGTGCTATAACTTGCTTTGACAGAGAGTAAAGCAGACTTCACATATTTTATTAAATATTCCATTAATTATGTTTGTGTGAGTGTGCCATTTGAAGTTATTCTGAAGCCATAAACCTGAAAACTTTGTTTCCAGAGAAGATGAAATTTTGTTGGAGTTTATTGTCACACTGGTGCAGCTTGCATCACCTTTTAAACAGGAATTTAGGAATGTTGGTTTTTGGTCTTTATCATAAGTTTATTCCCCTCAGACCATCTATTTAGCTGTTCTGTAGTCTTCTTAACAGTTGTTTGAAGCTGACTTGGGGTATTTCCTGTAATTAGGATGCTTGTGTCATCTGCAAAAAAAGTGTTTGTTTGTGACTCAGTGTTCCGGTCTAGATCATTTATATACAGGAGAAAGAGGATTTGCCCAAGAATCGATCCCTGCAGGATTCCTTTCTTTAGAACTTATGCATCTGAGAAGCAGGTCCTCCTGTTTTCCTGTAGTTCATGTTTTATTTGTATTTTTTGTTTCCTGTTCGTCAAGTACGAAGTGAACCATTTTAGTTCAGTGCCTCTAATGCCATATACTTGGAGCGTCTCCAACAGTATGTTGTGGTTCAGTATGTCAAAGGCTTTACTTACGTCTAAAAAAAATGCCAGTGGCTCTTTTTTTTTCTTGGAGAACATTTTCTATAAAATCGTAGATTGCACTGGTTGTTTATTTATTTTCTCGAATCCATGCTGAGAATTAGTGAGAATTTTGTTTTTCTCTAAGAATTTTATTAACCTATTATACATTACTTTTTTTGTGATATGACTAAAGCCTGATAATAATGAAACTGGTCTATAGTTTTCTATATTTGTTTTGTCTCCTTTCTTATCGATAGGAATCACTTTAGCAATTTTTAAACTGTCTGGAAATGACTCTGTCACAAAAGATGAATTTACTGTATCTGCGAGAGGAAGTGAAATGTTTTTAATGCATTGCTTTATGTTGTAATCAGGAATACCATCAATTCCTGATGACTTTTTCCTATGAGCTGATGCAACACTTATGATTTCATCTGGGGTTGTTCCCTCAATGTAGATTGAAGACGAACATGAGTGCACTTTTTTTTCTGTTTCTTTCTAGTATCTGTTTTGTCACTGACTATTAAATTATTTGTGAGAACTACAAAGCAACATTTAGAAAGATTTGTGATGTGTTGGGCATCAGTTATACTCTTGTCCTCATTGTTAAGAGATATTTTACATTTTATGGGACACTTTATTTGCTTCCTTCTTTATGACTTTCCATACTGCTTGGCTCTTTTTTTTGCATCACTCTTCTGTAGATTTGAATGTATTCCTGTTTGTAATTGTTTAGAACAGGGGGTACATTATTGTTTTTCCTGTATTTGAGTAATTCTCTTTTCCTCGCACTTAATATTTTGATCGCTGTTATTATCCATAGCTTTGCTTTTTTCGTTGTGCCTCCTATTTCTTGTGTTTTGAGAGGGAATACAATTTCAAAGTAATCAATGAAGATGCTAGAGATTTTCTCAAACTTTTTGTTGGTGTCATCTATTTGCACGACTTCTTCCCACCTTTCTCCAGATAACAGAGAGTTGAATGTACCTATGTTTTGCGTATTAAACTGTCTTGCTGTTATATTTCTTTTATAGTTCTGGGTGGGCAGTAAGTGGCTTTGGATCGTGACAACTTGAGCTTCGTGATCACTAAGGCTTATACTTATACAATTTTCAGTAAAATTTATATTCACAAATATCTTATCCAAGGCAGTAGCAGTAGTTTTTGTAATTCTTGTTGGGATTGTTATAGTCTGTTTTAATTTGAAAGTATCTGTGAGGTTGAGCAATAGTTCTTTTCTTTGCTACTTCCAAGAAAATCAATGTTGTAGTCCCCACAAAGCACTTTTGATTTTTTGTACTAGATGAAGACTGTGTAGTACATATTCAAGCTTATTTAGAAATGAATCAAAATTTCCATTTGGGGAGCGATAAATACATGCTACAACTGTATTTGCCTCACTGACTTCAATAAGTGTCAGCTCAAAGTCTCTTTCTGCACTGAGATGTTGAAACTTATTGATTGATTTATATTTTAAACCATGCTTGATGAAAATTGCGGTACCTCCATTTTTATAGCTGTTTCTACATAAATAATTTGCTAGTGTGTATGCTGGTATAGAAAAAGAGTCAATTTAGTTATTATTTAGCCAGTTTTCTGTAATGCGCCGAACATTAATAAAGTTAAGTTCTGTATTTAGTAAGATCTCTACATATAAAAATTTGTTATTGACTGAATATTTTGATGGTAAACAGAAAGATTTTTGTTGCTGTAATTTATGTGATTACAAGTACCCCAATTTACATTAACATTTGAGATTCCTAAGAGCATTTTATTATGTCACTGAGCTCATTCTTGCTTGGTAAGGATCTTTCCATAAAAAACCATCTGTGTGGGAGCCTGGAGTCTTCTTCTCCATTGATGGAATCTGCTTCATTTCTTCCAGTGTGCTGTGTACCACTTCTGCATAATAGGGAGATGATTGCTGTTTTGGCGA
Organism: Schistocerca serialis cubense; assembly: GCF_023864345.2. NCBI lineage: Eukaryota > Metazoa > Arthropoda > Insecta > Orthoptera > Acrididae > Schistocerca > Schistocerca serialis. Next base: position 296,179,015 of record NC_064639.1, read on the forward strand.
ACAGAGATGATGTGATGATGTATCTGTTTCCTTTGATGTTGCATGTCTCATCTCCAATTTCTTGACAACATGTATGTTTATTTTTTCCACAACAAGCTGCTTCCCTAGCCCATCTAGGTGTAGTCCATATTTAGTGTGGAATTTACATCCTATACCACTTAGGTCAATAGCTTCTACGTTTTCGTATTGTGTACATATTTTGGAGAGTAACACGTTTGCAGAACTTATCTCTCGGCTTACACACGACCGTGGAGGTGGGTCATATTGGTATGGAATAGTCATTAACAGAACATTTGTATGAGTCAGGTGTCCTAAACACTTCTTTAATGCATCAGTAGCTTCTGTAGTTTCATTTTTAAATACGTCACTTGCTCCTCCAAACAACACAATAAAATCATTATGGGTTAATTTGCCTACTTCAGACAGGTGGACGAGATTTCCTATTTCAGATGTGGGCGCACCAGACTTAATAAATGCTATTGCTTTTTCAGATATTCTGTAACTGATCCATGTAGCAATCCCACAACCATGATTGTCACCAAGGACAATAAACCTTATGTTACGCATTTCCGTGAGTCCTTTTTTGTCTACACTTTGAAGCTCAATATGATTCATAGTATCAATTACACCATCCTGATTTCTGTTTCCTGATCGCTGAATGCCCGAATTGTTTATATTATCGGAGTTATTTTCGAGATTAGTAACGGTATATTTCCTCTTGTCTTGTGTAATTACACTACAAACTGTTGGGCTTACCTGGTGAATAGTGTACACTTTAACCATCTTATCTAATTCTATCTCATATTTTTCAGGCTCTTTATTATTGGTATAACACAAAATGCATTCTTGATTGACATACACAATCCTAGTTTTACAAGTTTGGCTCATTTCAATACTGTTATTAGCAACACTTCTAGAATTAAGAATAACTCTCTTCACATTTGACATAGAGCACATGGTTATTGTATTGGGTAAATTAGCCACATTCTTCTGAAATCAGTCAATTTCTTTACTGAGATGGCGAAATTCATCAAATAACTTCTCGCACATTAGTGATAGTTCACAATTTAAGTCACTGTCCTTTACTTTCACTGTTTTGATCGTAGCATGTGATGCAGTTCCAGAGTGCTAGCAGTTATGGATTTTCTTTCACTGAAGGATCAATTTTTCTGCAACAGAAATGGAAGACACTTTTACACAGCGCACAGATAGTAGCATTCTTTACTGTTTTGTTGCATTTTCGACACATTTTGCCAGTTAGATACAATTTTTGACGGGAGCCCACATGACTTTTTCTTGTGGTGTTCACTTATTATTTTGAAGTAAGTGAAGCAATTAGTCCTGATCCATCACAGGTTTCAGTTATGACTCTTACATCACCAGAAGAGATTGGCGATCCCTGTGAGAATGTGCCAGTTCTGTAACAGACTGCGACCGTGTGAGAGGGAAGCAGGGCTTGTTTCTCTGCACCACTCTTTGCCCCTCTGCTGGTCAAAATTCTAGTTTGTTTATCCTTGCAGCCATCTGGCACTACAGCCTGCTCTCTGCACTATACCAATGGGAAAACAAAATCTCTAACATTTTTTCAACTGTGCTGAAATTCTTCCCCTAACATTAAAATAATGTTACTGTACATTCAGTTCTACTTCTGTGCTGAATGTCTTGTCAATTCTATTTTAGCATTGTGAGGCATGTGTTGCATGGCTGTGAATGCACACAAAAGGTCAAAATTAATAGTCCGCAGATTTTGGAGTCATTTAATTTCACAGGAAAAGGCAAATAATGTCCAGAAGCACTTTAAATCGGAGACGCATTAAGTTCACCGGTGGAAAAATGCCACTGCTTTTCAACAGAACAATCATTTCTGAAAGCTTAACTACAGCCAAATAACAAAAATAAAGGCTGTTTCATAAGAAAAGGTGATGAAGTTTTTGCAAAAGCAAACATTCCAGTCAAAAAGTTCCCAATTAACATTTTTTTTATCAGTCAACTTCAAAGAACAAAGGATTTGTTTGTCATCACTCCACTAGCATGTCGACTATTTAAATTCGTGTGTGAATTTCAGAAAAATATATGCAAATTTTGCAGAAAATATATGCAAATTTTGCAGAAAATAATTACTATGTTTTCCAGTCCCTAAATCATTTGTATATACTATGACCAATAATGGTTCTGTATCATATGTGACAAGGGTGCCTTACAAATAGCTCAGGTGTCTTCAATTTTATTTATAGTCATAGGATTTGAAATTCAATGCCCAGACACCAATTTCCCTAATCAGTATGGCATAATTCTCAAAAACACCTTTGGAGATTAGAAAATTTGCAATGTTGTTAAGTATCATTTATTGTTTATTAACAAATTCATTGTGAGCTCAGTACATAGCATAATCAACTTATCGAATCTCACTACTAGCTTTTTTTTTTGCATAGTTATTAATGATTGCAAATGTTAATTAACAAATATTGAAGCCTAATTTTTTTTGTAAAAAAATGTTTTTATTTTGTCCTTTTTAAAATGAAAAAAATTTTAAGCATCAAATAATATTATTCAATCTTTAGTTATCAAAAATTATTTGCTTTTCATTTGATGTTCTGCATTTTTGTTCCAAATTTTAATTTATTGTGAACTCTCGCACTTTCATACAACTGGTATTTAAAAATAGAAGTATGTTATTTTTATGAAGAAATTATTATTCCTTATTTATTAATCATATTTACACTTGTTAATAAATATGGAATTTAAAAAAAAGTAAGCTACTAATGAGATTTGAGCCAGCAACTTTTTGGTTACACTCTGACTACACCAACACATTGAACTACCAACAAATTTGTTAATAAACAAATAATGTTTTGTGGGTAACAATGCTCATGACTCTTCTAATCTTCGAATTTTAGTGTGTGTGTGTGGAGAGGCCTATCATTTCATTTACACCATATGAGTGTTAACATTGTGATTAGTTTTTAACTTACTTTTAAGAGTTTCTTATTTGTTGAACTGTTTGTTAGAAGCCAATAAGAAATCGGCCTGCTATTGATTAAATGCCATAAATTATGCATTTGTCAACCATTGTAGTAATTAATTGTATATGAATTCTCTGACATATTTCAGATGGAAAGGGGGGGGGGGGTGACCTTAGTGAATCATATTATCTGAGGGGAAAACTCTCCAAACATATCTTATCAAAAGAGATCACCTAATTAATAGTTGCTGCAGAGAGTTTCTTATGCAATTAACCACATGCTTTAATTTTCGCACTGTTTATTTTTACTCTTTTGATTCCTAGTGAGTGTTAATTGCTTCCTAATTTTGAAAGCTGTAAGTCAGATCTAGGCTATGTTGACAAACAAATGTTCAAATGAAACTGTATTAGAATTGTGATTTCTAGAAGGAAACATAAAATAATTTACATTTTTAAGATAACTGTGAGACTGAATTTGTATTGATCCAGGAAGCAAAATGATATGATGTCGTTCATTTTTACTAAATAGAAATTTTAATTAATGGTTGAATCTTACTGTATGTAAAAAATGAATATCAGTTATGTTTGTGGCTGAAAAACTCTGACTTGTTCCTTAAGAGTCTTTTTTTTATCAACACATGTTGTGTGAAAGCCGTGGAAATTAGGTCCCTTATTTTGAGAATTTTTTGAGTTCAGAGTTGCTAGAGTTATGCCATTCTACCTATCTGTTTACTCCACTGCAAAGCTGTAAAAATATTATGTGCTCATCCCCTATTTGTAAAACTGTTATTGTTGAAAGAGAAGTAACACATATGTCCTTCATCTCTTACAGACTCAATGGGACAATTCATGTTTCTTGTTTGGTGTCTTATAAACTGTATTCTACTGAAAATGGCTAATTATCATCTGATGTAGTGAATAAGAAGGATTGATTTCTTCTTACAGGTACAAAAAGTTATTCCAGACTGTGGACATGAAGTTCTTGCAGAATGTTCTAAAGAACCCACACGTAATATGTGTAGAAAGACTTGCAAAAGACTTCTCCCATGTGGACATCATTGTAAGAGCATGTGCCGCAATCCATGCACTTCACAGTGTGAGGAACTTGTACACAGTCATATTAGACCAGTATGTGGTCATGCTGTTGAAATTCCATGTTATCTGAGAAGCAAAGGTATGATAAATATTTCAATAGTGTATAAACTTGGGTGCACAGTTATTTACAACAGCTTTACACATAGTTGTAAAAGTTTTACATAGTGATCTATGGAAAATTGTAAAAAGTATCTTATAAATACTTCATAAGTCTACTAAATATTTATTTAATGCTATTGGAAAGGCAGTCAGCACGTATTTAGTCAGCAGCAGTCCTATAAATGAAGTGGAGTTATTGTCTTTTTAACCTTTCCATTATTGCTGTGACTCACTATTTACCAATCTGACCCAGTTCTTTCCATTAAGATCAGAAGGGACTCTCCATCAATACCTACACTCTACAAACCTGTGTGGAGCACATGGCCGAAGATACGTTCTGTGGCACAATGAATTAACACTTTGGAGATCAAGCACAGCTCAGGCCCCAACTTTATGTTAAAAAGATGGCACCAGGCCACTATTTTCTCAATGCGCAAGTCACCTCATTTGAAAACTGGACTCATTTCATATGAGGAAAATGTGCAGACGTACTGTGACCTGCCCCTTGACTGGTTCTCCCTTCTGTTTTCAATTTCTAGAATTATTTTGGAGGAATAAATCTTGAAACTCAGCCCTTCTTTTAGAGTGTGTTGTTATTGAGGATACATCAAGTAATGCATTAAATAAAAGCACTAATGGCCAGTTTCCTAGTTCCAATATTCTTCTAAGTTGCCAGTCTCCAACGTTTCTTAAGGTTTCTTCCTATCCATTCATATAAAGGGACTTTGAGAGAATGACTGCTTAAGCAGTACCTGTGGGCACACTGTAATTAGGGTAATTTTATCTTTTCAGTCCCTACGGGAATGGTGATACTAGATTTTTTACTTAATACTGTTCCTTTAATATTTTTACACTTTTAAAATTTTCTGTAATGGTTAAGTCAGTAAATGGATCAAAGTCATTTATACACTCTCTCATTGCCCATACTAAATTGAGTTTTCCAAAATTTCTTCACTGAGAAGGATAATGCTGTGATCTCTCCTTCCAGTTATTGCATGATCACAGCATTGTCAGATATGAAGGTAAGTGGTAGTGGTATAACAGGAAGAAGCAACTGTACCTGATGGGTATGAAGAAGATTCTACATAGAGTACACGAAAGAACTTGCTCTTCTTCTTGCAGTATTCTTATTTTATGTTGCTAGAGGAACAAAGCATATCAAGTAAATGGAAAAATTCACATGTCATTACTATTTTCAGGAAAGGTCTTCAGACTGAGATGTAAGCAACTGTAGTCTTATACCACTGATTTAAGTCTGTTGTAGTATTTTGGAACACACTTCATGCTCACATATTATGAGATTTCTTCTGCATGAATCAGCATGGATTCCACAAACAACAATTGTGAGAAACCTAATTTGCTCTGTTCATCAACAAAATACAGCATGCTATAGGTACTGATGCCCAGGTTGATGCCGTGTTCTGGGGCTTGAGGAAGGTGTTCAACGCAGTTCCGTACTACAACCTAATGAACAAAAAAACAAGCATACACAATATCAAACCAGCCTTTTGACTGGATCAAAGAGTTTCTTGCAAATAGAACAGAACATTTCATTCTTAACTGAGACAAACCTTAAGTAGCTTAAGTAACCTTGAGCATGTCCCAGAGTGTATTACAGGACCAACCTCCATGGTACTGTTTGTAGATAATGCTTTTATGTATGGAGCAGTCACAATACTATAAAATAGTAATGAAGTGTAGAAAGACTGGCAGACAGTCAGTGCTTCCAGTACAGACTGGCAGTTGACTTTCACTATAGACAAATATTAATGTTTTGCATATAAACGAATGGACAGATCCATTGTTTGATTACACAGTTGTTCAATAATCCCTATAAATAGTAATCTCCATTAAATAACTGAGAGTATATGTTTAGAGTGATTTAAGGCAGGTGCCACACTGAGATTAATTGCAACAAATCTCAGGAAATGTGGACCATCTCTGTCATTCCATGTGATCTAACGTGCATATACACATAACAGTTTAACATGTTTCACATTTCAAGATCGAATTGCTATTGAAACAGGGATTCTCTTTCTGTGGCCATAAAATGAGATAGTCATAAATATAATTTTAGTAACATAAAATTATAGAAATGTTGTATAGTAGTTCATAAATAAGTAAAAATAGGCGGATGGCAGATGGGATGCACACAGGACATAAAATGCATATGCAGTAACATAGTAAAAAAATTATGTGACATTACATCCATTGTAAAAAAAATCATGTGACATTACATCCAACTGGACTCTGAAATCTTGTGTGCTTGATAAGTATGAGTCAGTATTCAAATCAGTATTAACAGTTTTATATAATCTTACGTGTTTTATTCACATAATTTCTTCAGGTGTTGAAATGGGACATTCATGTTGATGGAATGGGACTATGACAAAAAAATTTCATTTTAACCTGTTTTATTTTGAAGATATTGGTTTCCAACTGGTTTTTACATTTTAACAAATCTACACCAACTTATGAAATATCTACGTCTACATCTACATAAGTGATCTACTAGGTGATAATCTGAGCAGTGCCCTTAGATTGTTTGCAGGTGATGCTGTAATTTACCATCTAGTAAAATCATCAAATGATCAATTCCAATTAAAAATGATCTAGAGAGAATTTCTGTATAGTGCGAAAAGTGGCAGTTGGCACTAAACAAAGAATAGTGTGGGATCCTAACCAGGTAGGATTGACAGAGGACATCGAAAAAGTGCAAAGAAGAGCAGCTCGTTTCATGTTATCACGCAATAGGGGGGTGAGTGTCAGTGATATGATATGCGAGTTGGGGTGGCAGTCACTGAAACAAAGGTGGTCTTCTTTGCAGCGAGATCTATTTACGAAATTTCAATCACCAACTTTCTCTTCCAAATGTGAAAATATTTTGTTGACACCCACCTACGTAGGGAGAAATGATCATCATAATAAAATAAGAGAAATCAGCGCTCACACGGAAAGATTTAGGTGTTCCTTTTTCCCACATGCCATTTGAGAGTGGAATGGTATAGAAGTAGTATGAAAATGGTTAAATGAACCCTCTGCCAGGCACTTCAGTGTGAATTGCAGAGTAACCATGTAGATGTAGATGTAGATTGATGTCCAAGCCAGGGAATGAAAACCTTTGTTGATGTTCAGTGTTGGACTTCAAGCCATCGAAGAATATCAGACCTTGGTATCCATGCATATAATCAGCTTTAAATGCAACGTCAGCCGCTGTGGCCAAGCAGTTCTAGGCGCTTCAGTCCGGAACCGCACTGCTGCTATGGTCGCAGGTTCGAATCCTGCCTTGGACATAGATGTGTGTGATGTCCTTAGGTTAGTTAGGTTTAAGTAGTTCTAAGTCTAGGGGACTGATGACCTCTGATGTTAAGTCCCATAGTGCTTAGAGACATTTGAATTTTAAATGCAAATTTGTTGAATTAACTGAAGTGTTTGATGTACTCTGCAGCTCCCAGCCAGCCACCTTTCAAAAAAAGCTATATATCAGGCTACACCACCAATCAACATCACAGTCTATAAACGCAACCTGCATTCGAAAAGCTAATGTTGGGCCAGACCAAATATTGTAAATGGTCTGCACTCTTCTTACTTGTGCATGTATGACACTCCATGCCACATCATCATCATGTCTGTCATAGAGTGCAGTCAGCCACACCTGGTACTAAGACATAAAAGGTAGTTGAAATCCTAATAGATAGTGGTGAATATCTTAAAATTTTTAGTGCAAGAGGCTGTGGTCAGTACACAAAACTCTTCACTGATGTTTCATCCTCCATCTGTGGGTGACATCACTAGAGCTGAAACCCTGATCACTGCTTAGAAGGCTCGAGGGGCCCACAATGTAGATTTGTCCAGGGCTGTGTACAAGTCACTGCCATTCATTCTGTGGTGCCAAATGCATATGATTGTCTCTGGCAGCTGTCATCATTCACAACTACAAGTAATCAATGATTAAAATCCCTCTTTCCATAGAAAAATTATTGGAAACATATGAAATATATGTCAGAAAGTTAATTGGTATATCCCAAGAGAAGAAAGATAGGGTAGACTCCCATTGAGGAGGAGTGCATCACGTCTCGAGTGGTAAATGAGACACAGTCATAAGAAATATGTCAGTTGATATTTGACTGCCTGGAACAGTTCTTACTGATGGAAACCACCTCATTACAATGGATAGCAAATGTACAAAAGAAACAAAAGTAATATCACATGATCCCCAAGGAAAATAACACTAGTCAACAACCATTTTGCATCTGGGATGTGATACATCAATTACTATGTATTTTCGTGTTTAGTCCAAATATACCTTTCAAAGTGTTCTACCACACACCATTTTTGAGTTTTTATAGGGTTTTTGTTTTTTGTATTCAGTATTTCACTTTTTACTGTTCTTCTGCTTTGATGTTGAATTGTTTGTTTTTGATTTGCAGAGGAGTGCTAGAAGATGCACAAATTGTCAGTAAGTGGTTGATGTGGTAATCCAGTGGTGTGAAAAACATCCTCAGTGAGTGTTTCCTGCGAAAGACAGTGCAAACTTATTGTGTTTAAAACTTGCACTAAGAAAAATGGCAACTAGTAAATCTCGTTGCTGTCTAAACACCCCGACAACTTTTGTTATGAGTGTGGGAAATTCAATGTCAAGTGAATCAGAAAGTAGTGAACATATAGAAGAGTACTGCCCTCAATATCATAACAGTTTGCCTCAGCTCTTTAATCAAAAGGAATTGAACAATTTGGTTCACGATCTAAAACTTTCAAAACAGCAAGCTGAACTCTTTGAGTCGAGACTGCAACAACGGAACCTTCTACCTCCAGGGACAAAAATTTCCTGTTTCAGACCAAGAGGTGCATCCTCCACTCAATATTTTGATATGCAGAATTCAATGTGTGTATGTAGAGATGTCAGTGGTCTGATGATGCAGCTAGGTGTACAGCATAATTCACAGGTGTGGCGACTATTTATTGACTCCAGTAAAACCAGGTTGAAAGTGGTACTACTGCATAATGGCAATGCATTTCCATCGGTACCTTTGGCTTACGCAGTAGCAATGATAGAAACTTACGAAACCATGCCTTTGCTGCTAGAGGAATCAAATATAAGTTTTGCTGTGATTAAAAGTTGTTGCGCTTCTTACAGGTTTACTGGCTGGATTCGTGAATACTGCTGCTTTTTGTGTCTTTGGGACAGCTGTGACACCAAGAACCACTATACAGTCAAGGAATGGCCTATAAGGAAGTCATATGTTCCTGGAAACATAAATGTGAACAATACCCCATTGGTTGAGCTCGATAAAATCATTTTCCTCCCCTTCATACCAAGTTGGGCCTTATCAAGAACTTTGTAAAAGCTTTGGATAATGAAGATGAGTCCTTCAATCTCTTAAAAGAAAAGTTTCACAAATTGAGGCAAAGCTGAAAGAGGGAATATTTGTTGGACCACAAATAAGAAAATTGCTGAAAGATCCAACCTTTGATACCAAACTCATAGATCCAGTTAGCTGCTTGATCTTCTTTTAAAGCAATTTTGAAGGGCTTTTTGGGTAACAGAAAAGACAAAAACTATGTTACCATTGTGAATGATTTGTTGGACAACTATAAGAACATGGGGTGTAGAATGTCTGTTAAAATTCACTTTTTTCACTCTTACCTTCATTTCTTCCCAGAAAATTTGGGAGCCATAAGCAATGAGCATGGTGAATACTTTCACAAACACATTCTTACCATGGAACACTGTTACTAAGGCCATTGGAACCCTTTGACGTTGGGTGACTACTGCTGGGGAGAGTGATGAAACAGCAAACAAAACATGAGCTCTGTCATCGCATTTTTAAAAAACCAAAGACGATTAAAAGTGAAAATATCTTCAGAACTAATTTGGACCTTTTATTGGCATCATGTCCATATATACATACAAAATAGTATTGATTTCAAACGTTCTGAATGTGTATTTTTGTTTGACTTAATGGTGTCCATTGTCGCTATTACCTTTTTTTTTTTTTTTTTTTTTTTTTTTTTTTTTTTTTTTTTTTTTTTTTTTTTTTTTTTTTTTTTGTGTATCTAGGAAATGTGGTGTCACAGAGAAAAACTGGTTTTACCAGTATATTCAGCACCCCAAAATTAGGTAAATACACCCATTTACAAACCAGATGCAGGAAAAAAGTTTAAATTTATCAACTAGTGTAATAGGACAATTAAAATTCTCAGTACACAAAAATAATCTTGAATGAAACAACAAGTTTACTCGTACCTTTTTGCATGCCAAATAGCAAACCTTCTCTACTGCTATTAGTGCTGTCTTTCTCAAACAAATTCCTATTACATCATGTGAATTAATTTGACTACACTCCATTACCCTTGTCTTACTTATGTTGACAATGTTCATTATAACATCTTTCGAATACACTATCCATTCTGTTCAACCAACCTTATTTATATAGTTGCTGGAACTGCACTTGGAAATATTATTGTGTTTGTTGTTGCAAGAAAATAAGTAGAGATTTATTTTGTGTGGAGTAAAGGTTAACAACTCACCAATTTGTGAAGGTGCTGTGTCATCAATAGGCATGTAAACAAGACTGAAAACTTTGCTAGCTTTTGGAAAAATCTTTTTCTACACTAGAGTGCACACATACATGCACACACCTGTAATGCTACATTGTGATGGCTGAATACATTGTGCTGGGACTGCAGTTCTGCAGTTACTGCAGTGAAGGGCTGTTTCAGACGGAATGGGTGACAAAAGAAAGGTGGCTGGGTGTGGGAGGGTAGGTTGGGAAAGGGTCACTGATATCGAGAGGGAGGCAAGAGGTTGTGAGAGTTTGATGTATAATACATATGTTAATAATAAACTACATATCTGAGTTGTATTAATTGTCGAACTCCATGCTAGATGAAATCTTCTGAAAACTTGATTCGGCACCAATGTCTTCAAAATCAGTATTCCAACTACTTGGAACTACAGTTGGACTTTATTGCATGTTCACCATACATCTGAAAGAGATTGATGTGTGTCTTTATTTAGAAATTGAAATATTGAAATTAATGTCACATTCTAAGATCTGTGGTACCTTGGCAGTGTAATAAATGTAAGGTTCTAAGTCAGTGCAACCAAAAGATATGGCCATTTATGTCACATATTTTGATCCTTGCTAAGTCACTCATTAAAACCTATTGGGTACTTTCCATTATCTAGAATCTTTAAATTTGGCAAGAAGTAAGATTTCACTGCTCAAGTAAAGTAAAAAATCCAAACCTTGTGAATCTGTAATTAAAAATGTTTTCTGTCATTTGTTATCAGTCTGTTAAGCCATAACCCTCCCCCCCCCCCCCCCTTTTTCCAGGAACAGATAGACATATCAAGTTGAACTGAATGTCACATACTAAAGTATATAGTCCCTTGGCAATGTATTAAATGTAAGCTTCTAAGATGAAGTTGAAATTTATGTCACCTACTGAGGTCTATGGTTCTTTGGTGGTGTAAAAAAGTTAAGCATGTAAGTCAGTGCTATAGTGCATTTATGTCATGTAGTTTGATACTCGCAAACTCACTCATTAAAGCATATAGGGCACTTACTGTTGGCCTAGAAACTTGAAATTTGGCAGTAAACCAGGATTCAAATCACAAGAAAAGGGAAAAAATGTTAATTTGTAATTCTGTCAATGTCATTTGTTATCTGACTTCAAACTTGAAGTTAAAACATTCTCAAAAGCCTTGAAATCCCTGGGGGATGAACATCTTGTGAGCACCAGTGCTTATAACAGGCAAAACTCGATAGGATTCTCAATTCACAGAATGGATGAACTGTTTGTATAAATAATTAAGTTTGTGGGGAACCCTCAGGGTGTGAGTCCTGCTCACACCTGGCCTTTATCTTTTCAGCATTTTCCAAATTTTCTTATTAAACTACTGTGGTTTTGTTCTTCATCCACTTACTCATAACATACATGTCCAGAGAGTGATTTACAGTCAGTTTAAACTCCTATACAGGCATCATATTGGAACTAAATGATGTCCCTTCAGTGTCTAAGTAAATGCTAACACTTGGAGAAGTGCAGGGCACACACTGTGCTGTCTTACAATATGTTTATTCACAACCAGTTTCAAGCATTGATCGTCTTCACAGCAGAGAAATATTGTGACAACTTCACATGTCATATGTGCTATTTAACTAGAAAAGGTGCTGTAGCTGACATGCAAACATCAGAAAAATATACTCTAGGCCATAATAACAGCTTAAGCCAGCAGAAAACACTGAAAAATGAAACGATCTAACAGCAGCAAGTGCACAGCACATTGCTCTGGCACAACCTGAACAAGTCAGTCAGCTTTAAATGCTGGCTCTCTAAATTGTCTCAGTACTGCTCCTCGAATACAACATTGCCTACCCTCAAGAGATTCCCATTTCAGTTCCTGAAGCATCTCTGTAACACTCATGTACAAATCTAGCAGCCCACCTCTAAATTGTTTCAATGTTTTCCTATAATCTGATTTGGTATGGATCCTGTCCTATATGCAAGCTCCTTTACAGATGAACCACACTTTCCTAAACTTTTCCCAAAAAAACAAAGTTTTCACCTTCCCTACCACAGTCATGAAATGCTTCTTTCATTTCATATTGCTTTGCATACAGATATTTAAACAACGTGACTGTGTCATGCAGGACACTATTAATGCTGTATCCAAACATTATGGCTTTGTTTTTCCCATTCATCTGCATTAACTTACATTTTTCTACATTTAGAGCTAGCTGCCATACATCACACCTACTAGAAATTTTGTGTTAGTCATCTTGTATCCTTCTATAGTCACACAACTTCAACACCTTAGAGTACACCACAGCATTATCAGCAGACAACTGCAAATTGCTGCCCACCCCATCTGCCAAATCATTTGTGTATAAAGAGAACAACATTGGTCCTATCACACTTCCCTGGGGCACTCCTGATGACACCCTTGTCTCTGGTGAACTCTCGCCGTCAAGGACAACGTACTCCTTAAAAAGTCTTTGAGCCACTCACATATCTGTGAACCTATTCCATATGCTTGTACCTTCAGAAGAGACAGTAGAGGAGTTCTGTTTTAATAGCTGTGTATTTATTGGTCAAGGGTGGTGCAAGGCTGATATCGCTGATTGCATCCATGTACTCAACCAAGTGAGTAACCTGTGTCATGAACTTTGTGCTGTCACAGATGACATTCGAAATAAAAATGCTTTCCACAGTGGTGAACCACATGCTTTGGTTGATCTAAATGATGAGATGAGCCCCCAGTCCAGTAGGTTGCTATGGTGACATCCATAGAGGAAGAACAGCAGTGCAGTTTGGCTCCACACATGGCACAACTTGATGCGCAGTAGGTGAGTTGTAAGGCAATGCAGCTGGCTGCATGAGGCCTGGAGTGAATGAATTCGTGCATATCACAGATGACATCTTGGCCAAAGAGAGGGTACATGAACCCAACTGGTTGGATTAGTGTGGCTTGAAAGTAGCCCAGTTTGCGATTGGAGCTGAGTCCATTGCAAAATCACAGAGTAGGTTGTTCGACACGCTGCATGACAGCAGCATTGTAGCTGTGCAGTAACCATAGATGTTAAAGATCGTGACATTCTTACACTCATATCCTGATATGCACAACTGAAAGAAATTAGTACACCCTCTTAGAGGTTTTCAGTTATCTCAAGATTTATTGTTGCAACAGTGCATGTGGAGAACATGAAATAATTACATTTAAAGATGAATTCATTATTATGTGAATTTGACCCCAGCATCATTGATAAAATTTTGGGTAAGAAGAAGCACGCCAGGTCCCTACTGTACACAATGAGAAACACAAGACATATGGGAAAAGAAATGGTGCAAATTACCTTTTATAGGGAAAACATCAAATAGCATAAGTAACATCTTGAAGGCAAAGGCTTTCTCTGAGGTTTTCTATGCCCATCAGACAATACGTAGTTTCTTGTTCAATGCAAAAGACGACCAACCAGCTATCACAAAAAGTGGGGTTTATAAAATCACATGCCGATAGTGTTAGTCTTGCTACGTTAGACAGACGGGGAGGGTAATCTGCATCAAGCTTAAAGAACACCACAAAAGCTTGGAGATTGATGAAGCCTGATTCAGCCTTTGCAGAACGTTCCCTGAACAATAACCACAGATACACAATAGATGAACAAGTCCTACGCACAGCGGAAAAGAGGGCCAAACTCAACCAATTAGAAATTTTAGAAATTAAAAAACAGATGTGTATATCCCACACCTATTATTAAACGAGCAAACCCAATTCAATTATTCACCTCTTTTAGATGAGATCACAGCCCCAGGATAGAAGCAAAACTTTGGGTGCCAGTCCATCATGTTTAAAAAGCTCTTGTCTGATGCACAATAACTTTAGCCCGATCATTGTAGTGTAATTGGTAAGTGTGCACTAATGTTTGTAATTTGTTAAAAATGGTCATGGATGTAATTGTACATTAAGCAATGGATTGATACCTTAAGGAGTTGAGATGATTATCTTTGCTTTGTCATCATGTTTAATTGTGCGTTATCGTCTTTGGGAATCAGGAATCAGTAATGTATTTGAAAATGGGCTTATAAACCGAAACCTAGGTTGTGCAATAACATTAATAATGAATTGTGAAACAAGGCTAAAAAACAGTGTTTGTTTAATTAATGTAATTTCTTCACTTACGTTGTTCCCAAACCCTTAGCATTTCTCATTTCACCAGCTATTGATGGCCCTTTAAAATTACATTCTTTCATTGAAAAAGTCTATAGTTAGTGGAATAACACGTTAGATAATGAAGTTTTGCATAATAAACATATGGCATAATGCTTTCCTCTTTGTGTGCTATCATTTTCCAAAATCTCTTTTTGATATCTCAAATCATTTATGAAATGTGAGAAATGTTGTGGATATTTCAATTTGGCTGATTCATGAGCCCGCATGATCGCAAATGAGTGTACAACAGCAGATCAATTTTCTTGAGCTTGGTGACAGATGGAGAGCTCCACCCAAGTGTAAAGAAAAATTTGATGTATTAGCTAAATTTCATACACAGTAACATATTATGTAATATGCACTAACTGCAAAATTTTTCAAATTTCTCTCAGTGTCTTACTCACATGTAAATATCACAGTAACTATGACAGTTAACAAAGTGATGGTCACATCATCAAGAACCTGATATCTGAAACTATAAGTAATGCAAAAATAATTTTTTTAGCTAATAATATCTGTAAAATCATTTGAGAAAGATTGCAGGGCTTGCTCTTCAATTCTGTCATCGCTGATTGGCCAAAATGTTGCAAACATTGTTGATCTCCCCTCCTGAACAAATGATGAACTCGCCAAGTGCTTTGGATGAAAATTGGTCACTGTGCATCGGCAACCTTATCCTGCATGGACTCTGCATCTGTTATCCTCCAAGTGGCATGTGCCTTCATCAGATCAAAATCAATGTCATCTTTCAGGTGCACTAGTTTTTTTTTTTTTTTCTGGCACTGGTTTTTCTCCTTAATGGTATGAGTTACTGATTACAGAAGTCAATTTCAGCTATAATGATAATAATTCCGTGTGGCTCAATGGCCTAGTGCAAATCTTTTATTGGACTCCACTTTGGCAATTTGCATGTCCCTAAGCTACCCCACTTATCCAACTGGAGATTCCAAAACATATGTTGTTTCTGGTAACCCCTCACTTTGTTGAAAGGCGAAGACTAGGTTAAAATGCGGACTGAAAAATCTTTGATCCATCATGGATTAGATCCTATGCCTCTCAGCTTTCAGGCATGCACTTTACCACTAAACTACCAGGCCTGAACGGTGATATATACAGTCACAATACAAGATACAAAAATAATTTTCATGTATATTTTGTATCCTTGTCCAAGGTTGAGAATGGAGTGGTAAGATGTTCCACAGACTCATGTCTAACATAAAGCAAGAAATTGGGAAAATCTACCCGTTAAAAATAATAAAAATAAAAATGGACTTCATTAGGCACTTTTTTTTTACACATTATCTAAATATCTAGATTCAGGAATGGAGAAGTTCTTCTAGCTGCACCCCAAGTAGCAGTGGTGGTTATATCACTTAGGATAAAACTGATGCAACATTAGGTTTTTTCACAGTAGCAGCTTTCTTACTGATTTATTCAATTAGCATAAGTGTGAATAGCACTAAGTATAGTGACAGTTTTTTTATTAGTTCTTTGACTCATTCCACATCCCTGAAGCTTCCCCTTCTTGATGGGATGTACTGTACATGGTAAATGAATGAATTAATCTGAAAAGGAGAGTTTATAATTAGTACATATTAGCAGTGTTTGCTCATTGTAAGGAGACATTGGCTTTATGTGTGAAAACTTCCAAAATTGAGTGTTGCTTAATGAGCAGTGGAGAGTTTTATAATACAAAGTTCTATGAGATACTGAAAACAAAGCACTATTATCAGAAAGCAAATTGTACTGTTACATTTAATTGTGACTGTAATGAAACTTAAATGGTGGATGGTGAGACATGTAACCAGGCAAATGGCTGGCAGATAGATATGGAACTTCTTTGCGGGGTTTCAAAAAATAGGGAAAGAATGAGACAAAAACGTAACAGATGATGGATGGTCAGATGAAATTACAAAATGTACTTTTGAATAGTGTGATGGATTGTAGATAAAGACAGTAATGCATCAGAATGCCTAGGGGTTTCTTTGATCTGCTTCCAGAAGTGAACTGATTATCATTATCGTGAGGATGGCACAAACATTACAAGATCCCACTCATATAATAAGAACTCTGCTACCAATGTGAACCGTGCAACTCCCAAAAAAAGGGTCATAAGTTGTAAATTTCAGTACTAGGCACTGTAGCAGACAGTGGACAGCAAGGCATTAATGGTGCAAACTTTCAACCACAAACTGGAACATTCACGGTTTTAACATTCCCTTCCCATTTCAATCGTCAGAAAATTTGTTGTAGTCTCACGTCAGATCAAACTGCAGGTGCATAAATTCAGATAACAACCAACATCAGAGCACCATTTGTAATAACTGGTGAAAGGAAGTTAAACATTCATAGGACTCAAGTCATAACACATATCTTTCTCACATAATTTAAAGATCCTGAGTTTTACAGCTGATTAACAAGACATTAGTTGGGTCTACCTCAGTTTATTTTGTATGAGCAGGAGACTCTTAAGACAGCCATCACTATAACATATTGACCTAACTTGACAAAATTAAATAAATAACCATGAAATACTTCAAAAGCTCTATAAAAACGAAAGTTCCACCTTGGAATGAGTTGCACACTCGGTGGATCGCTGTTGATGTTTAAAAATCATTTATCAGACTACCACTGTTGTGTCATACTTCAGTTGTATTTGGTGGACTCAGGCATGTAAGGCTCTGCTATGGTCATCAGTATTTATTTCTACTCTACTGTGTGACCAAAATTAAATTCGGGAATTCTCTGAAAAGTGTTTGTGGAGGATCTGGTACCACACAGGTAGTCATACAAATCCAACCTATAAAAAAAGTATCTGTTGCTTAAATCTCAACAAATTTGCAAAAGGAAATTAGTAATGGATCATGTGTGAAAATATTTTCCTTGTAAAACCAGAGAATGTTCAAAGAATATGTTATCTTGTGCTGTATATAGAAAACAATTTAACAAACTACTGTTTGTGTCTGACAAGAGTGCTTTGGGGGCTATTTGTAATTAGTAGCTACTACATAAGCTTTGTCAGTGTCCTGTATACGAAATATTTCAGTGGTTGAAATGAACATGAGACACTTTTATGAATAACTCGCATCATCATGTAGTCACAAAGCCATTACACACACAAAGAACCAGTTAGCAACAACAGTATTCCTGTTGTTCTTGTTATTATTGTAAGAAATGAACTTATGTTTTCAGTATTACTACAAGCATTTTCATTAGAATCTTGATTAATCTGTATAACAAATATGTGTTAGGAAACAGTTTGGACATTATTATAAATGCCAAAAGGTATTTTTTGGGGAGCTTTTGATGATTTCAGCTTCCTGAATTTTTTGGGCTATGCTTTGTTTTTACAGTTGGAATGATTCATTAATAGGATCCATAGAACAAAAGATGCAACCCTTTGTTAAGATTTGTAAGTGTGCAGTATTTTAGTGTAAAAACTGGGAAAAGTTCATTGGCCAATTACGAGGAAATTGCAGATGAAGGCTGGTGTTACAAATTTGTTACTGTATGGTTGCCCCTGTTGGTTTGTAGAACCACATGCTGTCCTTATGACACATACTTCCTGTATGACAGCATTACTATTTTTTTCTTCCTGCTGAATTTTGATACTTTAATTGGCTTGTTTGGTATGCAATTAAGTAGAACAATCAGAAGTCAAAGAGTGTCACATACTCATGGATTAAGCATTGGGCACCAGATGCTGGAATCCTGCATCATGGATTCACATAAGGTCCTTGCGGAGGTGGTTTGCTGTTGCCTTCCTGAAACTTGTTACGAAGTGTCAAGTGTGTACCTGTAACATATGGATGACTGTGATTAATGCTTGTACAGGGCACCGTTGTTATGGAAGAAATGAAGGGAGAGAGTGAAATTCAGTACCAGCACATAACCTACTTCTCTCAAACAGCACCAAGGGGCCACTGAGCTTAATGTCTCCATCTGACAGATGGATCACAATCAACAATATCACATGCCTCACTTCATGAGATAACGTGGAAAGATTTGGAATTTAAATCCAAACCATTGATGCAAAGACTTGCGATCAGGAACTTTATGCCAATACTACTCCTCCACTTACCAACAAAATACTGCCAATGAAAATTTTCCATGAGCAGAATTCAAACCAGCTTATCACAGAGCCAAGTGCCATCACACAGGCATGCATTAGCAACCTCAGTGCAGAATCGGATTAACAAGGAAAATCATTGTGGATATTTTAAATCATTACTCAATGGCTTTCGTGTAGCCACAACGCAAAATTTCAGTTCTTAGTGTTTCGTGAATGTCCTATGAATTCATTTGCACAACCTTGTCATCCAAGTCTTGTTGTTTCTTTGTTCTTTTGATTCATTTTCTCAGATATTATCATTACTTTAATTTCAGGATTATCACCATACAGTGCCAAGTTGTTATCGAGGTGTGAAATGCCTTGTGGGGAAGTCCTGGAATGTGAACACATGTGTGCTGGGACTTGTGGTAAATGCCATCAAGGTCGTTTACATTTGCCATGCCAGGAAAAGTGTGGTCGTCTGCAAATATGTGGACACGGGTATGTTTATTATGTGGCCCATATTTTTTACTGTTTGATGATAAATATAGAAAACCAAGAACTATGATATTTAATAAAATGTGGAATTGAACCTCAGTTTCTGGAAGGAATTAGTATTAAATTTAGCAGACTTTGCTGTTGAATATTGTGTAGGCCCATTAAAGTAATTTTCATGGAGTGTGTCACTCTTACGATCGAGCGAGGTGGCGCAGTGGCTAGCACACAGGACTCGCATTCGGGAGGACGACAGTTCAATCCTGTGTCCGGCCATCCTGATTTACGTTTTCCGTGATTTCCCTAAATCACTCTAGGCAAATGCCGGGATGGTTCCTTTTAAAGGGCATGGCCGTCTTCCTTCACTGTCCTTCCCTAATCCGATAAGACCGATGACCTCGCTGACTGGTCTTCTCCCCGAAACAACCCAACTCACTCCTACGATAAACGATTCCGATTCCTAAAATTGTAGTCTTTTAATCAAATAACAGGATAAAGAAAACAAAATCAAAGCTAGTTTTGTCTTTTAACGAGAGGGAACTATTCTTGGCATATGGCAGTGAAGAAAAAGGTAGTATTGATGGATCAGTGCAATAACTCAATCTGTGAATATTTCTTTTCATCAAACTGTATTTTTGTACCTCAGAGCAGAAAAAATGTATGACTGAGCAAAGGTAATAGAACAGCTTAGAGGAATCTGTTAAAACCTGGTTCATGCACGCTCTCTCACAGCAAGGAGATTTTTTTTAATATATATATATATATATATATCATGAAGCTACATATGTTACCATGAGTGTTGCTAAATGGTGAACAACTTACGGGGCTAATAATTGTTTCTGGGTCTGGGTTTGGTAAGTATGGACTTGTAGCTGATTATTGCCACCAGCTCTTTTAAAATTAACTTTGTGTATGGTCCACTTATCACTATTGGCAGTAGCAGTGTTTTTGTATATTTCGAAGATCTTGGATCACAGCAGTACCAAAAAAAGTTACTTCAGGGCGATCTATGTGCCGACCAAGTGAAATAATGTTGAAAAGCAAGGCACTTTCTGCACAATTGCTTAAACCTTGCCCATGCAAGAAATAAGAGACCTACTGACTTGTAAAATTACAGTAGAGATACACTACATTAGTTCAAATAGAACATGTCAAAATACTTTTGATATAATGTTAGAGAACTCTTAAATCTGAATTGCAGACAGAATGCATCACTGTTCTAAAGTATTCCGTCAAGAGGAACAATGATATGCTTGCTTACAACAAATTCACTCTGCCAGACGCCGTTAAGGCTGTCAGTGGCTTAAAAGTGACACCTCATATACCCACAGAACAGTGAGTTGCTACAGCCAGTATCTTCAAGGATTTAATATTCATTATCTCTTTTGCATATTTAATATATTGATAAGCTACAGAGTTTGTAACTTATCATATCAAGTGTTTTACATCTTGCAACCTAAAAAAGGTAATAAATATCACATTCTTACAACTGTTGGTTGTAACAACTTACTGAATTGTGGGTACATGAGGCGATTCTTTGAAGCCATTAAAACTGACTTTATTAGACTTTGACAGAGTAGATTTGTTGTATGTGAGCATAGATTTGTTCCATTAAGCTGATAGCTTCCCAGCAGTACTCCCTTTCCCACAAAACAGAGTTGATAATTGGTTTTATGAAGAATCAGTCAGCTCAGTGTCAATAACTAACAGTTGTTTTGTAATACACAGATTTTCATGTGGTAAGATTTGATATATAACTGATGACCATTAATAATGCAGTTTATTTAAGAATAAATTTTCCAAATTGTGAAAAAAGTTATCCTACCAGTCGACAGAAGTTGAGGACAGTTACTGTTTTTGCCATTTAAAAATAAATCTGACAGGAGATACAGAACACATACATCATTATGAACATTGTGTGCCATAATCCTGTTTGTGGCCAGTTGATGTTGTTGTTTTGGTGGTGGTGTTCAGTCTTTAGACTGGTTTGAAGCAGTTATCCACACTTGTATGAGGCACTTCTCTCCTCTGTAAATACTGCATTCCACATCTATTTGAACCTGTGTCCTGGATTCCAGCATTGGTGTCCCTCTACAATTTTTACTCACCACACTTCCGTCCATTACAATATTTATGACCCCTTGATGCCTCTGGTGAGTTCTAAACCGATCCCTTCTTTTAGTCATGCTGTAACAATTATTATTATTATTTCTTTCCTTTCTCAGACGTTACATCTGACTAAAAATGGAAAGTGACGCGGACCTTGATCATGCGTGACTTCCTTTTTAACTGTACGGTATATGTTACATTGCATTTAGGAACTTTCGGGTAATTGAACATGTATCAATGATTACGGATTTCTGTAGTTGTATATATAAGTTTGGATGTAGCTGTATTGCATTGATGTACTGGTGGATATTGTGTGGTATGACTCCTGTAGTTGATAGTATAATTGGTGTAATGTCAACTTTATACTGATCCCACATGTGTTTGACTTCCTCAGCCAGTTGGATGTATTTTTCAATTTTTTCTCCTGTTTTCTTCTGTATATTTGTTGTATTGGGTATGGATATTTCGATTAGTTGTGTTAATTTCTTCTTTTTATTGGTGAGTATGATGTCAGGTTTGTTATGTGGTGTTGTTTTATCTGTTATAATGGTTCTGTTCCAGTATAATTTGAATTCATCATTCTCCAGTACACTTTGTGGTGCATACTTGTATGTGGGAATGTGTTGTTTTGTAAGTTTATGTTGTAAGGCAAGCTGTTGATGTATTATTTTTGCTACATTGTCATGTCTTCTGGGGTATTCTGTATTTGCTAGTATTGTACATCCGCTTGTGATGTGATCTACTGTTTCTATTTGTTGTTTGCAAAGTCTGCATTTATCTCTTGTGGTATAGGGATCTTTAATAATATGCTTGCTGTAATATCTGGTGTTTATTGTTTGATCCTGTATTGCAATCATGAATCCTTCCGTCTCACTGTATATATTGCCTTTTCTTAGCCATGTGTTGGATGCGTCTTGATCGATGTGTGGCTGTGTTAGATGATACGGGTGCTTGCCATGTAGTGTTTCGATTTTCCAATTTACTTTCTTCGTATCTGTTGATGTTAAGTGATCTGAAGGGTTGTAGAAGTGGTTATGAAATTGCAATGGTGTAGCCGATGCATTTATATGAGTGATTGCTTTGTGTCTTTTTGGTAGTTTCTGCTCGTTCTATAAAGATTTCCTTAAATTGTCTGCCTGTCCATAATGTAGGTCGATAGACACACAAACAAACACAAACATACACACAAAATTCAAGCTTTCGCAACAAACTGTTGCCTCATCAGGAAAGAGAGAAGGAGAGGGAAAGACGAAAGGATGTGGGTTTTAAAATGTTTTAAAACCCACATCCTTTCGTCTTTCCCTCTCCTTCTCTCTTTCCTGATGAGGCAACAGTTTGTTGCGAAAGCTTGAATTTTGTGTGTATGTTTGTGTTTGTTTGTGTGTCTATCGACCTGCCAGCGCTTTCGTTCGGTAAGTCACCTCATCTTTGTTTTTATATATAATTTTTCCCACCTGGAATGTTTCCCTCTATTATATTGATATCCATAATGTAGGTTTTTTATGTCGATAAATCCCCTTCCTCCTTCCTTTCTGCTTAATGTGAATCTTTCTGTTGCTGAATGTAAGTGATGTATTCTATATTTGTGGCATTGTGATCGTGTAAGTGTATTGAGTGCTTCTAGGTCTGTGTCCTAGATATTTATAGGCATCTGTTTTTTCCATCGCTTCTATGCAGTCGTGGTTATCCAATATGTAATCTTCTTGTTTAGTGTGTTTTCCCTTGACTATGCTATTTTTCTTACATTTGTCTGTTCCAAAAGCCATATTTATATCATTGCTGAATACTTCTGTTATCTTTAGTAATTGGTTGAGTCGTTGATTTGTTGCTGCCAGTAGTTTTAGATCATCTATGTATAGCAAATGTGTGATTTTGTGTGGATATGTTCCAGTAATATTGTATCCATAATTTGTATTGTTTAGCATGTTGGATAGTGGGTTCAGAGCAAGGCAGAACCAGAAAGGACTTAATGAGTCTCCTTGGTATATTCCACGCTTAATCTGTATTGGCTGTGATGTGATATTATTTGAATTTGTTTGGATATTAAGTGTGGTTTTCCAATTTTTCATTACTATGTTTAGGAACTGTATCAATTTAGGATCTACTTTGTATATTTCCAATATTTGTAGTAACCATGAGTGGGGTACACTATCAAAAGCTTTTTGGTAATCAATGTATGCGTAGTGTAGCGACCTTTGTTTAGTTTTAGCTTGATATGTCACCTCTGCATCTATTATCAGCTGCTCTTTACATCCTCGTGCTCCTTTGCAACAGCCTTTTTGTTCTTCATTTATAATTTTGTTCTGTGTTGTATGTGTCATTAATTTTTGTGTAATGACTGAAGTTAATATTTTGTATATTGTTGGTAGGCATGTTATGGGGTGATATTTAGCTAAGTTTGCTGTGTCTGCTTGATCTTTAGGTTTCAGATAAGTTATTCCATGTGTAAGTGTATCAGGGAATGTGTATGGGTCTGCAATGTAACTGTTAAATGTCTGAAATGTCTGCTTGTGTCTGTGTATGTGCGGATGGATGTGTGTGTGTGTGTGCGCGCGGGTGTATACCTGTCCTTTTTTTCCCCCTAAGGTAAGTCTTTCCGCTCCCGGGATTGGAATGACTCCTTACCCTCTACCTTAAAACCCAAATCCTTTCGTCTTTGCCTCTCCTTCCCTCTTTCCTGATGAAGCAACCGTTGGTTGTGAAAGCTTGAATTTTGTGTGTATGTTTGTGTGTCTATCAACAGTGCTTTCGTTTGGTAAGTCACATCATCTTTGTTTTTAGATATGTTAAATAATTTAGTTAGATGTGAATGTGTTGAGGTGAACTTCTTTAGCCAGAAATTTGCTATTTTATCTTTTCCAGGGGCTTTCCAATTATGCGTAGAATTAATTGCTCGGGTGACTTCATGTTGCAAAATTATCACTTCAGGCATCTTGTATGTGTCTGTTTCTGCTTGTACCCACCGTGCACGTCTGTTATGTTGTACCGGGTTTCACCATATGTTGCTCCAGAAGTGTTCCATGTCTGCTATGTTTGGTGGGTTGTCTATATTAATGTGTGTGTTATTTATTGTCTGATAAAATTTCTTTTGGTTTGTGTTGAATGTTTGGTTTTGTTTCCTTCTATTTTCACATTTTTTGTATCTTCTAAGTCGTTTGGCCAATGCCTGTAATTTCTGCTTCTTTTCATCTAATTGCTCTATCGCTTCTTGTTGTGAGATTTTACCTAACCTTTTTCATTTCTTGTCCGATATTTCATTTCTTATAAATTGTGTTAGTTGTCCATGTCTTTTCTCAGTTTTTCTATTCTGATCTGTAGCCTGTGTTGCCATGCTGGTTTTGTGGGTTTTTTCTGTGTGTTGGTTTGTTCTGAACTCTGCCTAGTGTGTATAATTAGTGTAGTGAGTGCTCCTATATAAACCAGTAGTTGTAACTCTTTCGTAGTTGTATTTTCATTTATTTTACTGTGTATGATTGTGTTGATAGTTGTTATTGTTGTTTCGACTTGTGGGTTATTTGGTGGTCTATGCAAGAATGGCCTAATGTCTGTATTTGTGTCTTTGTTTTCTATATATGTTGGCTGAAATTTTTCTTCTATATCTAACATGTGTGTCACTTCGTGTTCTATTTGTGCTTGTTCTGGTGGCCGTCTTAAGATTTCGTTTTCGTCTGATTGTTTAATTGATGCGTATTGTTCTTTGTTTGTTTGCTCTGGGATGTTTGAGTCCATTACTGTATTTTCTTCTTCTTCTGATTGCACATTATTTTGTTCCAGTATTTGTTTTACTTGTTGTTTGATGTTTTCTAATTCTGACTGGGGTATCCTGTTATTTTTTATTATTACACGGATCTGATCAGCTAGTCATTGTTCTGTTAAAAATTTTAATTCTGGGTATCTGGTAATAAATGTTGTGTATACTTGTGATCTGTATCCAGTTGTGTTGGTTCCTAAGTTTGTTGCTTGGTAATAACAGAACATGAGGTGTCGGTTAACTTCATCTAACCATCTCATCCTCTGTCTTTGTTTTCCTACTAGAGTGGTTGCAGGGAGCATATCCTTCAAAACACCTCTATTTGGATTTAAGTCATTTTCCGTGTGGCTAGCAGTGTCATTACCATTGTTGATGGGCATAGGGTTCAAGCATCGTCCCCGACCACGACAGCTCTTGTCCGAGGCTTCATTAGTTCTGTCCTGAACCAACTAATCACGCTAAAATGGGGGTTAGCCCTATTAGTGGTTTGTTCTTTTCAGCCTTTTACGACTGGCAGAACATACCGGAGGCCTATTTTTTCTTTTATTCTTTTACTATTATTATTAACCCCTACCCCAATCAGTACCTCCTAATTAGTTATTTGATCTGCCCATGTAATCTTCGACATTCTTCTGTAGGACCTCTTTTCAGAAGCTTCAGTTCTCTTCTTGTCTGAGGTGTTTAACATACACATTTCTCTTCTGTCCAAGGCTATACTCCAAATGCGTAAAGAAAATACTTCTTAACATTATGAGAATTTATATTCTGTGTTAACAAGTCTTCTCTTTTTCATGCATTTTATATTGTCTCTTAGTTTCGGTGTCACCTGTTATTTTACAGACCAAGTAGCAAAACACATCTACTACTTTTAGTGTATCATTTCCTAATTTAAATTGTATGCTTAATTCAACTACATTCCATTACTCTCATTTTACTTTTGTAGATTTTCACCTTATACCCTTTCCCAAGTCACTGTCCATCCTGTTCGCTATTCTTTAAAGTCTTTTGCCATCTCTGAGATTTGCTGATGACACTATAATCCCGTCAAAGTTTTTATATCCCTTTCCATTATTTTCCTTGACTTAATTTACAGTTTTCTCAGTGTATAGATTGAATAACATCAAGAAACCGCCACAACCTGTCTCATTCCCTTCTTAATTACTGTTTCTTTTTAATGAGCTTCAACTATTATAACTGCCATCTGGTTTCTGTAAAATCTGTACACAACTTTTTGCTCCCTGTACTTTTATCCCAGGGCTTTAAGAATTTCAAAGTGTGTATTTCACACAACATGCTCAAAAACTTTCTCTAAATTTATAAGCTAAAACATAGATTTTTCCTTTATTTAACCTATCTTCCAAGAAAAGTTCCAGAGTCATTATTATAAAAATGTAAATAATAATTTTTTGTCAGTATAATATAATGTAATTGGATAGATAAAAAAATCTACTCACCAAGTGGCAGCAGGAGAACACATATCACCTCAGCCTTCACTGGACATAATTATACCACCAGCCTATCTCAAAAGCAGATTTCCCAGGCCATCACATCCAATCCTGGTACTGCTGATCCCTCCAAAAAAACAACTTAGGAGTACACTGCTTGTCACTCAGTATTATCATGGTCTCGAATGTGTTAATCAGCTACATTGACAAGGCCATGACTTCCTAAAAATCAAGCCCTGAAATTAGGTCCATTCTGTCTTGAGTTTTTGCCAGCACACCTAGAATAGCTTTATGTCGTCCTCCCAATCTCTGCAGTATCCTTGTCAGGCCCTAAGCTACTTCTGCACTCGTGTCCCTACCCTAAGGCTCCTACCCCTGTGGCCATCCCCACTGCAAGATTTGCCCTATGCGCACTCTTACCACCACCTATACCAGCCCTGTTACTGGCAAAACATATACCATCAAAGGGAGAGCCACCTGTGAAATGAAAATGATATGTCGTGTGGCGAGGGCCTCCAAGTGGGTAGACCCGAGTGCCTGGTGCAAGTCTTTTGAGTTGATGCCACTTTGGCTACTTGCGCATCGATGAGGATGAAATGATAATGATAAAGACGGCACAGCCACCCATTCCCTGAGCGGAGAAAATCTCAAACCCAGCCGGGAATCGAACCCAGGCCCCCGGCATGACAAGCCGGCATGCTGTCCACTCAGCTACAGTGGTGAACACCTGGGAAATGACACATGTCATATACCAGCCATTCTTAAACTGTTCAGTGGTGGACACCTGGGAAATGACACATGTCATATACTAACCATTCTTAAACTGTTCAGCCTTTTACATCAGTGTAAGCACCACCAAGTTGTCGGTTAGGGTGGATGGCCATTGGCAGATGGTGTGTACTGGTGGTACACAATATCCTGTTACAAAGCATGCTCTACAACATAACAATTGTGATCTCGGGGCCTGTGGCATCTGGATTCTTCCTCCAGACACCAGTTTCTCATAACTCCACAAGTGGGAACTGCGTGTCCTTGGTTCTTGCCACCCACCTGGCCTCCATTTACATTAATTTCTTCCGTCTTGGCATTTCTTCACAGTAACTACACCATTCTTCACTCCATTTTAGTTTTCTATGTCTTTCATTTTCTGACCTGCCTATTTTTTGCTGTCCCCCTCCCACCTCTATCACATACAATGCACTTAACTTGTGTATTACCCTTTCGTCCACTTTAAGCTTTCAGGTTTTCAAATCTCATCCATTGCAGTCCCCAGAAATCAATTTTTCCTTCTCATCCTATCTGGTAAGTCTCCCCTGACCCAGCATTTGGGGACTTTTCCAAACTGTAAACCCTTTTCCTAAACCTCTCCAGTCCTTTTCCTACACCCATCTTCCTCCTCCTTCAACCCTTCTGCCAGAAGAAGGAGCCAGTGGCTCTGAAAGGTTACATACATAATTCCTTTTTTTGAATGTGTATTCTCCTGCCACTGCTTTGAGAGTCATTTTTATCTTGTTTGTTCCAACATTTCACTGGAACCCAAACAGATCTTCCCTGAGGTCGGCCTCTACAATTTTCCCACTATTTTCTTTAAATAATTTATGTTGGTAGTTTGTGACATTCAGTAATATTCACTACTGTCAGCACCTGCCTTTTGCAGAATTTGAATTATTACATTCTTCTTTATATCTGAGAGTATTTTGCCTTTCTTGTATATCTTGCATACCTGGTGGAGTATGTGTTCATGACTTGCTCTCCCAGAATTCTCAGTACCTCTGAGGGAATACCATTTACTTCATGTGTGCGTTTTGGCTTAGGTCTTCAAGTGTTCTGACATATGCTTCTCATACCTTCACCTATTTCCTCTTCCGTAATACTGCCTTCAAGTTCATATCCCTTTTGTAGCTCTTGTGTATTGCTTCCACCTTCCAGCTTTCCCTTATTTGCTTAAATACTACTTTGCCATCTGAGCTCTAGATACTCATATAAGTTTATAAGTGCTTTCCATTTCTCCAAAGGTCCCTTTAATTTTCCTATACAGTAAAAACCTATTTTTTAATTACATCATTTTATGTTTTCCCGTTTTTTAAGTTTGTTTTGGTCAGTCCCAACAGAATTCATGTTCGCTCAATACAATGCTTTCCCATCATTAACACTTCCATGTTACAACGTTCCTCACACTTTAAGTTTTCTTTGATGTTATCATCACCTTTAACATCGATCTTCATACAGATTTCTGCTAAAAGTGAATCATATATTCCTGCTCAAAGTCATTCCTTGGATCAAAGCAGAAAACACGTGTTGGTGTGTTGAGTCACAGCCACCTGTATTACAGGTTCACATTGTTTGGAATGGTGGAAAAGTATGCTGAGTCACTGCATTCATGATAATAACGATCTGATGGTAGTGGCTCAAGTAGCAACCTTCCTTCTGCTCACTGTGATGTATTATGTCGGCTTTAATTTAATTTCACGGTCATTTATACAAATAAACACATCTTTTGGAGATGGCTGTCCATATAATGTGCTTTCAGGAATTGTTGTTACCTCCTTGTGAAGTACCCTAACCAATACTAGATGCACAGCCTTAGGTTCATACGACCTGATGTCAGACAAAAACATTCTTCGTCAAGAGGCCACGTAACATGATGAAAATTTCTGCCTTCTTTCTTGCCTAGGATATCCCTGAACTGAGTGACCTCCTTGTGAGCAACAAACTGTAGATTTTGTGTCTATTCTTCTCTGTTTGCAAAGACTACCATCTTCAGTGTTTTAACCAATATTGTGTTACAGGTTTTATTTACCATAATTTTATAATGATTATCAATAATAAGTCTGACATTGGAACACAAATATCTTTTTAATGTGGTTTCACAAAAGACTTTTTCTTCAGTGTTTGTACACCATTGGACATGACCCAAATGAAGAGGCAAACCTGCACTCGCATTTGCGTGTGTCAGCATTCAGCCACTGCCTTCTGATTATCACAATGGCTGTGGCTGAGTGCTGTGTTAGCACTCAGCCACCACCTTCACGGTAATCATGGGTGTTTCCTTCTTTGTTCTGATCATGTCCAATGGTGTAAATAAGCAAAAGTCTTCTGTGAAACCACATTAAAAAGATATTCACGTCCTAATGTGAGATTCATTATTGATAATCATTAAAAAAATGGCAGTAAATAAAATTTTGTAACACATTACTGGTTAAAATAGTAGCAGAGAATAATTGGCACAAAATCTACAGCTTGTTGTGTTTCCTGTGCTTTCCTGTATTTTACACTTTTTGGGTCAGACTGCTGAAAAGTGTAGGAGGGGGTTACTGTAGGTGGCATCTAACATTCCGATAACTTGTAAGCTGCGACCTTATGTTTGTCCTCTAACCATTCCTACTTATGCACTTTCTGTCAATTTCATTTTTTAGAAGCCTGTATTCCTCTTCACCTGCTCAGTTAATTGCATTTTTACATTTACTGCTTTCATAAGTTAAATTCAATATCGTCTCTGTGATCCAAATATTTCTACTAGGCCCTGTCTTTTTCCTATTTGATCCTCTACTGTCTTTCCCATTTCATCTTTGAACGCTACCCATTTGTCTTCTATTGTATTCCTTTCCCATTTCAGTTGAGCATTGCCTAATGCTCCCTCTGAAACTCACAACAACCTGTGGCTCCTTCAATTTATTCAGATTCTATCATTATTAATGTCCTGTCTTTTTGCAGTTTCTCCAGTTTTAATCTGCAGTTCATAACTAATAAATTATGTTTGGTGCCCACATCTGCTCCTGCAAATGTCTTTTAGTTTAGAATTTGGTTTCAGAATCTTTGTCTTACCATTATACAGGGTGCACATAAAGGCCGGGAACACTTTCAATTATTTATTGCACAAGAATTAAACATTGTACAGATGTCATACATATTGCATTTTGAAGAGACTCTCTGAAAGTTTTTTTTTTTTTTTTTTTTACAAACATTTGATATGCGAACCATGAGTGACCCAGCAGACGTCAATACAGTAATCGAATTCTTGCCATACCCGTCCTAGGAGGGCACCATCGACTGTGGCAGTCGCTTCCCGTGTTCTCTCCCGGAGCTCTGCTACACCTCTTGGTAGAGACGGTACATATAACAGATCTTTAATGTGTCTACACAGAAAAAAGTGAGATCTGGTGATGGGGGAGGCCATTTCATGAAACAGCCGTCCCCTTCTGTAGCATTTGGCAGCTCCGTGTTCAGGCATCCACGAACTTCATGATGAAAATGGGGTGGAGACCCATCCTGCTGAAAGACGAATGGAGAGTCTGATTGCAATTTGAGGCATCAGCTACTGTCCAAGTAGGAATATCCAGTTACAGTGCTCTCGTTCGCATTCCACATGCACTTCAATCACATTGGGACGTCCGCTTGTCTTTGCCGGGCACAAGCAACCCATTGTAATGAATCTGTTGTGCCAGTAGTAAATGGCCTTCCTTGTTGATGGCTTCTTACCATACTTCGTTCTAAACATCCATTGCACAGTTGTATCACACTTGTTGTTGTCGAACTCCAACACACAGAAAGCTCACTCCGCACCTGAACTCGCCTTGCGACTAGTGCTGACTAGCGGCAAATTACCAAACTATGCTGTGGCGGTATACATGAAAAATAATTTTCGGGGTTTCTCTTCAACATGGCATATGTGTGATTGCTGTTTAATGTTTGTTTCTTGTGCAATAAACAATTGAAAGTGTTCCCAGACTTCATGTACACCCTGTATAATTCACATGATACCTTCCAGTGTCTAAAGGTCTTTTCCACATATACATCCTTGTTACATGATTCTTAAACCAAATATTAGCTATGATTAAATTAAGCTCTGTGGGAAATTCTATGATTCCTTTCCCATCAGTACATGTTCTGATATTTTTCTTTCTTGTCTCTTATGTACTATCAAATTCTGGTCTCCCATTATAATTAAAGTTTCGTCTCCCTAGTTGTTGTTGTTGTTGTTGTGATCTTCATTCCTGAGACTGGTTTGATGCAGCTCTCCATGCTACTCTATCCTGTGCAAGCTTCTTCATCTCCCAGTACCTACTGCAGCCTACATCCTTCTGAATCTGCTTAGTGTTTCATCTCTTGGTCTCCCTCTACGATTTTTACCCTCCACGCTGCGCTCCAGTATTAAATTGCTGATCCCTTGATGCCTCAGAACATGTCCTACCAACCGATCCCTTCTTCTAGTCAAGTTGTGCCACAAACTCATCTTCTCCCCAATTCTATTCAATACCTCATCATTAGTTATGTGATCTACCCACCTACTCTTCAGCATTCTTCTGTAGCACCACATCTTGAAAGCTTCTATTCTCTTCTTGCCTAAACTATTTATCGTCCATGTTTCACTTCCATACATGGCTACACTCCATACAAATATTTTCAGAAACAACTTCCTGACACTTAAATCAATACTCGATGTTAACAAATTTCTCTTCTTCAGAAACGATTTCCTTTCCATTGCCAATCTACATTTTATATCCTCTTTACTTCGACCATCATCAGTTATTTTGCTGCTCAAATAGCAAAACTCCTTTACTACTTTAAGTGTCTCATTTCCTAATCTAATTCCCTCAGCATCACCCGATCTAATTCGACTACATTCCATTATCCTCGTTTTGCCTTTGTTGATGTTCATCTTATACCCTCCTTTCAAGACACTGTCCATTCCGTTCAACTGCTCTTCCAAGTCCTTTTCTGTCTCTGACAGAATTACAATGTCATCGGCAAACCTCAAAGTTTTTATTTCTTCTCCATGGATTTTAATACCTACTCCGCACTTTTCTTTTGTTTCCTCTACTGCTTGCTCAATATACAGATTGAATAGCATCGGGGAGAGGCTACAACCCTGTCTCACTCCCTTCCCAACCACTGCTTCCCTTTCATGCCTCTCGACTCTTGTAACTGCCATCTGATTTCTGTACAAATTGTAAATAGCCTTTTGCTCCCTGTATTTTACCCCTGCCACCTTCAGTATTTGAAAGAGAGTATTCCAGTCAACATTGTCAAAAGCTTTCTCTTAAGTCTGCAAATGCTAAAAACGTAGGTTTGCCTTTCCTTAATCTTTCTTCCAAGATAAGTCGTAGAGTCAGTATTGCCTCACGTGTTCCAACATTTCTATGGAATCCAAACTGATCTTCCCCGAGGTCGGCTTCTACTAGTTTTTCCATTCGTCTGTAAAGAATTTGTATTAGTATTTTGCAGCTGTGATTTATTAAACTGATAGTTCGGTCTCCCTTAACTATCTGAATAACTTATTTTACCTCATTCAACCCCTTAATCATCTTTGGAGCTATTATGCATACAAACGTCTAATAATTTGGTGGGTGTTGGTTTTGTGTGTATGTGTAAATTGGTTACAGTAATGCATTCACTATTAGTCTGGTCTCCATAGGTACCTCTCTGTGATGGCTGCACCTATGTTACAGCTATCTGTACCATTGAGGCACGCAGGCCACCACACATTGGCAAGATCCATGGTTAATGGTGGGGGGGGAAGAGTATTCCTTTGAAGCTATCAGCGTAAGGAAAGATGGGGCATGTCTTAAAGAATACCCAACAGTGAATGTTCCTTTGAAGCTATCAGCGTAAGGAAAGATGGGGTGTGTCTTAAAGAATACCCAACAGTGAACTGGTTGTACCAAGCAAACCATTTATCAAGGAAATTACACAGACTAGAGTGACAGTGGTAGTGCTGCATCTGGAATGGAGATCATTCTATCAGGTGAGAATCTTCAGAGATAGAAACAAGAGAAAATATTTGTTCTCACAGTATGCTGCTGTGATGAAATGGTCCTATTGTTTACATCAGATACTGATACTGAAGATAGGCAGTGTTGTTACTTATAGAGGCATTTATTATACTCTGTTTACACTTCAAAAACCAGCAAATTTGATAAGTATTGAAGAATATAATATAACTGTCACCTTTTACCAGGGATACTGATGGCCAGTAGGGGGGACATGACGTCATACAACTCTAAAACAGTTCACAACTTACAAGGTGTACAACTTTGCTTCTGCCATTTTTCCCCAACATTTGAGGCTTTAATGAAACAAATTGGTTACACATGCATCATTCAAAGTATTTTCCATCGCTGGCCACTACTTTCTCCCATCTTTGGGGCAGTGTACGAGTCCTGCATCGAAAAAAATGGTCATCTTTTGAAGCTATCCATGAATCGATCCAATTCGTGACTTCTTCATGAGATTGGAAGTGTTGATCAGCTAGCCCATGTGCCATTGACCTAAACAGGTGATAGTCAGAGGGAGCAATGTCTGTAGAATACAGCAGTTGGGGTAGGACTTCATATTTTAACATTTCCAAGTACGTTTTGACCCCTTTTGCAATGTGGGATCGAGCGTTGTGCTGCAAAATCACTTTATCGTGCCTCTCACTGTATTGCGGCCATTTGTCTTTTAATGCTCTGCTCAAACGCATTAATTTCATTCAATAACGAGCACCTGTGATTGTTTCATTTGGTTTTAACACCTCATAGTACACAACGCCAAGTTGGTCCCACCAGATGCAGAGCATGATCTTGGATTCGTGAATATTCGGTGTGCCCGTTGACATGGAAGCATGGCCAGGATATCTCCATGATTTTTTGCATTTAGGGGTATCGTAATGAACCCATTTTTCATCCCCGATCACAATGTGATACAGAAATCCCTTCCGGTTTTGCCTCTGAAACATCTGTTCACAAACACACAAATGCCCTTCAACGTCTCGTGGTTTCAGCTCACACGGGACCCAAGTTCCTTATTTCTGAATCGTTCCAATAGCCTTGAGACATTTTGAAATGGCTTGCTGTGTCACTCCCACAAATTGCGCCAACTCTTCTTGAGTTTGATGCAAGTCTTCACCCAGCAAAGTCTCTAATTCTTCATCTTTGAAAACATTCTCTCTTCCACCACTATGCTGGTCTACGATGTTAAAATCACCATTCTTGAAGCGTTGAAGCCACTCACTACATGTTCTTTCACTAATAGCATCCTTACCATATGTACTTCAGAGCATTCAATGAGACTCAGCTGCTGTTTTCTTCATATTGAAATAAAACATTAACACCTCCTGCAAATGAGAATTAGGCCCATAAACTGACATTTTCGACCAAGAACATCTTTATGATGCATACACAAATGTTTGAATGAGGTTATGTTAACCGAGGTCCAAACTAACTGCCTGACATCTGCGATCTGTTTCTTTCAACCACTACTTACCGGACCTAACTATTTCATCTACGATTGTGAATTGTGAGTTGTTTGTCAAGTAAAGGTGGTCCAAAAAATATATATCATATTAAAAAAAAAAGCTGAAGAGAAACCCTTTTGAATGACAAGGTGTACACAACAAACAACTCAATATTTGTCTTAATAGATAAAATGTAGATTAACACTCCATCAGACAATCGTCAGAATAATGCCTTTCCTCTTGCTCATACCTGATCCTCCCCATATAACCTCTAAACCAAATGTCCAATCATCCAAACCCCTAAAACTCTTTACCCACTTTCTGACCCCTATTAAATCTGCATTCCACCAATAGTAATGTTCCACAGCAGTTAGCTTAGGAAATATGAAAGCTACAAGATAAGAATATCATTGGGATATGAAAATGTGTCAGTGTTTTAAGGACAAAAAAAAGAATAAGTGTAAGTAATAATTTGTTAATGTAACAATTATGGTGTGAATTGTTTTTTGACCTGTAAGTATTGCATGTACAAAAACTGTATTATTCCATATTAAATCTCCTGAAGATGGTTTAAAGTAAAAGGTGAAAGGTGTCCCACATGTATATAAATATAGGTTGCAGATAGAAGAAGGCATATTCTTGCTGGAGATTGTGGCCACACCCACACAAACTTCCTATATTTATTATATTTCTAGATTTAGAGAAAGATTTTGGTGATTAAAATATTACTGTGTAGTGCCATGATAGTGTAAACCTTGTGCAGAATAATAATTTGATTGCTTTAGGAGTGAATGTAAGATTCTCTGTGTTGGAAATGTTTCAGTTAATAGTAGTAACTTGATTATGTCGAAAAATAATTTTTTTCCATATCCTTTTGTAAGTCTCCTGAAACTGTTCAAACTCAAATCTGTATGTATATTCATCTTACAATCTCAATGCACAGAGTTTACACAAAATGGCTGGAAGTGTGTTATACATAGTGAAATGCATGATAAAACTGATGGCTAATAGTTAACAATGGTGGTATTGTATTTTTAATCTAATGAAATTTACTCCAATTAGGGCTTTAAAGTGAAGGTCGTGTGTTGCCTCACCATTAATCAAATCTTCCAAACCTTAAGGTAATAATTTAATTGGATAAATAAAAAATCTACTCACCAAGCGGTGGCAGAACACACACCTAAAAGAGAGTTGTAAGTAGGCAAGCATTTGGAGCCGGTGGCTCATTCTTCAGGCAGAAGGGCTGATGGGGAAGGAAGAGGGGTGAAGGAAAAGGCTGGAGAGGTCTAGGAAAAAGAGGTAGACTTTAGGAAAGTCACCCAAAACTGTGAGTCAAGGGAGACATCACACGAGATGAGAAGGAAAGACCGATTGTTGGGGACCGCATCATATGAGGTTTGAAAACCTGAGAGCTTAAAGCTGAAAGACAGGATAATATGCAAGACAGGGATTACTGCCTAAACGTCATGTATGACGTAATAAGAGTGAAAAACTAAGTAACAGAGACCTGCCAGCACTTTCGTTTGGTAAGTCACATCATCTTTGTTTTTAGATATATTTTTCCCACGTGGAATGTTTCCCTCTATTATATTCATATCATTAATTTGAACCCAACAATTACGTTTGTTATTGTCACTGTTGCATTTCGAAATCTTTCCTGTCATCTTATTTTCTCTTTCTGTTTTTGCAAGTAGTTTCACTTTGTATTCCCCAAACTCTTTGCCTTTACAAATGTCTGCTTGTGTCTGTGTATGTGCGGATGGATATGTGTGTGTGTGTGTGTGTGTGTGTGTGTGTGTGTGTGTGTGTGCGCGCGAGTGTACACCTGTCCTTTTTACCCCTAAGGTAAGTCTTTCCGCTCCCGGGATTGGAATAACTCCTTACCCTGTCCCTTAAAACCCACATCCTTTCGTCTTTCCCTCTCCTTCCCTCTTTCCTGATGAAGCAACCGTTTGTTGGGAAAGCTTGAATTTTGTGTATATGTTTGTGTTTGTTTGTGTGTCTATCGACCTGCCAGCACTTTTGTTTCGTAAGTCACATCATCTTTGTTTTCACAGTCACTTGGTTGCCTCACCTTACTTTTGGTATAACCATCAAACCGTAGGCAGTTGATCAATATATCAAACTGTTTGACAGATGTCGTTCTAAATATTGGGCTTTCAGTCAGTCCTTGGCAAGAGGAGAGATCACATTTCATATTCAGATTTCAAGATGGATGCAAACATTACCACACCAAAAAAGGGCATGAGTTTCTACAGAAATGGTGTTACAATAGTTAGTTCATTGTGTCATTCAGATTGGTTTTCACTGACAAAAGTTTATTATTTGTATGCCAAACAACACTGTCAATCATAGCTTGTTTAAACAAACACTCAAGATTGCAGGAATGTTGAGATTACCTAAGTTAGTAGCTTCACTCGTCAGTCCAGCTTATTGTCTCACTATGTTATGGCTTGGTGTTTTTGT
Source organism: Schistocerca serialis cubense (assembly GCF_023864345.2). Classification (NCBI taxonomy): domain Eukaryota; kingdom Metazoa; phylum Arthropoda; class Insecta; order Orthoptera; family Acrididae; genus Schistocerca; species Schistocerca serialis. The sequence continues at coordinate 296,216,423 of NC_064639.1, forward strand.
TGGTTCTAGTGTTTTCCACACAAAATCATTATTTCTTTTATCTAGCATGCCACCTGTTTTCCATGTGTGTTCTCAACAATTATTTCTTGTTCATCTTCCAGTATTGTCACAGTTATCATCATCATCATCATCATCATCATCATCACTACTACTCTCACTTATTATGAGCCAGTTGCTATTGTTTTTTCTTCTCTAATAATCTTCTCTTGCTTAGGTAATTATAACGTCAGAATCAGCATCTGGGTAATCATTTTCCACCTCAGATTCATTACTGCTCTCTGGCAACCACTCTGAAAGTTTCATTTCTAAAATGCTTCTGTTGTGTACATGATTTGACAGTGAGAAGGTACTGTGGAAGAGATAGTGACGAACAGAACGGTGATGTGACAGGGAACATTTAAAAATCCCTTAAAGGTCTCTCAGGCTATGTTTCAGTTCAAGGGTTAAATAAACATCCCAATTAACATCATCTCTGCCTCATAGCAGATACGAAAAATACCTACTGATATGCTACATATTACTGTGTCAATTGCACACCATTAAATACTGAGATTAGTGTGGATAAAATATAGAGAGTGAAAGCTTATCTACAACCAGAATGCAGTTATAAGAGTTGAACAGGTGAAAATGAGGCAGTAATGAGTAAAGCAGAGTTGTAGCCTATCCCCAATGTTATTCAATCTGTACCTTGGGCAAATAATAATTGGAAACAAAGATAAATTTAGAAAAGAAATTAAAGTTCACAGAGAAAAAATAAAAGCATTGATATTTCATGATGAGTGTGTATTTGTATCAGGCATGGCAAAGGAGTTGGAAGCTAAGTTTAACTGTGTGGTTAATGTGTTTAGAAGAGAATATTGTATGAACCTCAGCAAAAGTAAAACACAAATAATGGAATGTAGTCAAATTAAGTCAGGCAGTGCTGAGGGAATTAGGTTAAAAAATGAGATGCTGAACAACAGTTGAAGATGTGTTTTGCTGTTTGTGGACCAAGATAACTTACGATGGTTAAAGTAAGGAAGAAATAAAATTCAGACTTGTAATAGCAAGAAACACTTTCCTGGAAAAGGGAAATAATTACCATCTGATACTAATTTGAGTGTTACATCGTCAGGCATGTAGCTATTTCATGAATTTAATGGTAAGTGTATTTGCATCTCATTCTGTTGTGCTTCATAGTTATTTTCTGTTGTTGAATACTTCACTGTTATCTTTTTATACAAATTATGAATGATTATTCCACCACCTATTACTTGCAGCAGCCTTATAGCTACTTGCTTTATTTCATGAGTTAGCACTATCAGTATTCCGCAATCTACACTGAAATTTGGATTTTCGTTTTTTTTTACGCTACATTAATGAGTTAAATATCTTTTTAAATATGGTACGGAAAATTCTGGCTGAGTGGAGATAATTTAGAAGTGAAGCTAACAACTCACCACCTAGTGAAAGTAGGCACACCATAAAGAATGATAACTTCGCTAGCTTTCAGATGAATCATTTTCTGACCTAAAGTATACATACTGCAGTTCACCAGTGTGTGTGTGTGTGTGTGTGTGTGTGTGGGGGGGGGGGGGGGGGATGTGTGCGCGCGCGCACACACACACACTCTAACTCAAAAAAGGATTCACAAGCTGCAACATGGTCACAAATAGAACTGTGGTCCAGAAAGTGTAGAATAAATTTGTTTTATTTCTGTCTTATAACCACAAAATTGTTAGCTCCTTAGACTACCAGTTTTGGTCAGCGATGAGCATCTTCTGATGTTTTAAAGCATTTCTATTACATTAGGGCATGTTTTAAAACAGATCTGAAGATGGTAATTGCTGATTGAAACTGGTGGTCTAAGGACCTAATGATTTTGTAATCATATACAGAAATAAAACAAATTCATTCTACAAAAAGTGATTCATCTGAGAGCTAGCGAAGTTTTCATTCATTTTTGTTTGACTTTTGACAATATCTTTCTCATGGTTGTTCAATCATTATTTGTATATAAATAAAACTTTGTTTGTATTTATGGCTGTAATATTACAGTTTGTCATAATATGTCCATTGAATGAGTTGTCTTTTTACTTACAGCTGCAATGTTGATTGTGCAAAAAGTTGCCCGCCTTGTAAGCGGAAGTGCGAATATCGATGCAAGCATTCACGTTGCAGTTTGAAATGCGGTGTTCCTTGTACACCCTGCAGGGTAAGTATTGTCAGAAGCAGTGCTAACAGTTAGTTACTAAAGTGTGTACCATTCTTGACAATTGCAATTTTTAAAATCCGAATGACTTTTATACCTAACTATGTCCAATGTCTCTTCCTCTCTTAGAAACGTGCATGTGGACGGACACACACACACACACACACACACACACACACACACTCACTCTCTCTCTCTCTCTCTCTCTCTCTCTCTGTCTCTGTCAGAAACAGTCGTAACAGTTAGTATCCAAAGTTTGTACCATTTTTCAGGGTGTATAAGTGGACGAAGAAAAAAAATTCCCGGATTTCCCGGTTAAAAATACACTTTCTCCTGGATGAAAATACACTCTTTGTGTGTTAAGTAACACTATACTCTTTCATAGAACTGTAAAACTTATCAATCCTTTCAATGGTTGTGGTTTTATACACTGGCATAGAATTTCCCGGCACTTTAGAAAATGAAACTTGGGGAAAAACCCATTTTGGAAAGTTGTCTGATGTGCAGCAACATGTACACTGCATATTTTCGTATTACAAAAGTATAAATTCGAATTCAAAATCGAGATTGCAATGCACTTTTGTAAGCCAGTTGCAGCTCATGTCAAGCGATCTTGCCAGTCAATGACAACGGATATTCAGAGCATAGGACACTTGATGTAGTCAACCAATAGCAACATCACTCGTTAAGTATCACATACACACAAATAGGAAAAGGTAATGGTTTAAATTAATATACATAGTTTTGCCTCTGCCTGGCAGTTAAGTATGAATTGCAGAGTAACCATGTAGATGTATAAATGTGGTCACTAACATTAATAAGCTGCAAGAGTAGCTAAGCTTTCACACATAATGTTGATATTTTTTGCACGTGTTATACTTTAAGATACATCACACAAATGTGACAGTAAAATTTATAACAACAATACAAATGTCTGATCTTCTGGGCTCTAAAATATTCTAAATGGTCATCCTCGAAGATTTGACTTTTGAATGAGAGTCAAACGCTCTGTGATTTAAGTTTTTCATCGGACATTCATGCACAGAGTTCATCTTGCGTAAAAGGAAATTTACTTTGAAAGTAATGCTTTTCAAACAACCATTCAGAATATTTTCCAGCAACCTGTTAGAAATAGATTCGCTTCACCAGTTGCCAGAGTGCGCCAGGTAACAGGTGTCGCTGTGCTTGCGCAGCTACGATGGCACAGGAAGCCCGTATGTTTGTACGTCTAAAACATTAAAACATCTTACATTGTGGTACAAAAGAAACAAGACATTAGAGGATACTCCAAGAGCATGGGAATTTTGTGGACCATACTAAAATGCATAATTAGGCTTAAAGTGCACATTCGTATGTCCAGATTCTGATTTAAATTTTCTTGGAGTATCAGTACTGTATTATCTCATGTTTGGTTCTTTATTATGGCATAATGCCATACGTTCTAGAAGATGAAAACGTGAACTTCAAATATAGCTAACTGTTGAAATGACTGCCTCAGCGGAAAAGATTAACAAAAGTCAAATTTCTTTAAAAACCGACAAAAATAACTTCTTTGCTCTGCAAGGCGATTAACGCTTGACTGTCAGAAAGGTGGAAACAAAATAAAATCGGAAACTAAAATCTGAAACTAATAACATATTTTGATGAATGTACTAGTGGATTGGCAGATGATGAGCAGCCTCACAGATGTTAAGGTCATTCCATCTGAGGCCTTAGACAGTGACCATCGGCTGTTGGTAGCCACCCTGAGAGAGAAAAAAGATAGGAGGGCAACAGATATACGGGAGAAAAGGTTGAAGACATGGATGCTGAAAGAGGATGAACGGAGGACCCAGTACCAGACACTGATCAGGAAGAAGCTGCCAAAGGAAGATCAGAGAACAGTGGAAGAAGAATGGGGAGATTTTAAGAGGGCTCTAGTTGAGGCAGCTGAGACTGTGTGCGGAAGAACTAGCACAAAGAGGAGAAGTAAGGAAACCCCATGGTGGAACAACACATGTAAAGAGGCAGTACTTCGAAAGAACAAAGCCTTCAGAGAATGGTTCCAGACCCGAACAGAGGAAGCTAGGGTAAAATATAAGGAAAGCAAGAAAGCGGCACAGACCATAGTAAGGGCGGAGAAGAAGAAGTGGATGGAAAAATGGACAAGAATGTTAGAAGAGGACAGTGAAGGGAACAAAAAAGTACTTTACACCATGGTAAGAAATAAGAGGAACGACAGAAGTGAGTGCCTGAGGATCATGGATAATAATGGAAGAGTTGTGGAGGAAATGTATGAGCTCAAAAAGATTTGGAAGGAGTACTTTGAAGATCTGTTGAATGCCGCCAAGCGGGTAACTAACAGCGTTGGAGAGCCTAAGGCTGCAGACGATTATAATAGTGGGGAAATTGATGATCTAACTTGGAATGAAGTGGAAGAAGCCATAAAGAGGATGAAAAGGGGCAAGGCACCAGGTTGGGATGAAGTAACAGTGGATATGATACGAGCAGCAGGAGAAGTAGGAACCCAGTGGCTATACAGAGTGCTGAGGGTGGTGTGGAAGGAGAACAGAATTCCTGAGGATTGGAAGAAAGGAATTATAGTCCCGATCTTCAAGAAAGGGGATAAAAGGAGATGTGAGAACTACAGAGGAATCACCCTGCTATGCCACTGTGGAAAAATCTATGAGAAGATCCTGGAGAAGAGAATAAGAAGCAGTATTGAAAGTAGACTGCAAGAGGAGCAGTACGGTTGCAGACCAGGAAGATCAACAACAGACCTCATATTTGCGGTAAGGCAACTGCAGGAAAGGCACTATGAGTACGGGAAGGACTTAATCATGGCCTTTTTAGATATTGAGAAGGCGTATGACAGTATCTGTAGGGACAAGCTCTGAGATGTGCTGAACGCAAAAGGGATAGATGAAGAGATAACACGAAAAGTCAGAAAAATGTATGAGGGAAGTGAGAGTTGTGTGAAAGTGGGGAGGGAACGTACTGCATGGTTCAAGCTGGAAAATGGGCTGCGACGGGGAAGTGCACTTTCGCCTTTATTGTTTATTATTGTTATGGATGAAATCCTACAGCAAGTATCAGATGCAATTGGAGATCATAAAATGAAAGCAGTGCTTTTTGCCGATGACCTGATGTTATGGGGAAATTGTGATAAGGAGGTGCAAGAGCAGTTAGATGCATGGGAGGCAACGGCAGCTCAATATGGAATGCATTTCTCTGCAAAGAAAAGTGAAATAATTGTCACAACAAGGAAGAAGAATAGGCCAAATGTGGATATAACTTGTGGAGGGGAAAAACTACAAGTGGTAGAGAACTTCAAGTACCTGGGAAGCATGATTGAAAGTAAGGGGGGAAACGCAATGGAAATGAATGAAAGGTGCAGAAAAGCAGGGCAGTTCTTCAAATGCATTAGGGGGCTTATTTGGAGCAAGGAGGTGCCACAGAAATCCAAGGGAATTATATACCGAACTTACTTTGTCCCCATATTGGCATACGGAAGTGAGACATGGGTAATGCACAAAAGCGACAAAAGTAGAATACAGGCTAGTGAAATGAAGTTCCAGAGGAGCAGGTTGAGTGTAACAAGACGAGACAGATTGCGAAATGTGTATGTGAGGGAAAGACTAAAGGAGGAACCAGTACAGGACAGGATAGAAAAATCAAGACTGCAGTGGTATGGACACATGAAGAGAATGGATGAGGGAAGAATTCCAAAGAGGATGTTTGATCTGCAACTGGAGGGGAAGAGGCCCAGAGGAAGACCAAGAGATAGATGGGTGAAGGGAGTGAAGGAATGTGTGACGAGAAGAGGAGAGAACTGGACGAAGATGGAAGAGGGGGAATGGTGGAAAGACAGAACACGATGGAGAGGCTTGTGTTCGCGACAGACCCAGCCAGTGGCTGGAACTGTCCAAGATGATGATGATGATGATGATGATGATGAGGAGGAGGTCCCATACACCGAGGAGACTCTTCCATAATTATGTGAATGTATTTTAATTCACTTGATAGCTCCCAGCCACAGAAATCCGTTTTCTTTTCATTTGACCTGAGAGCAACAAATGAAGAGGAAACAGCAAAACCACTTAACGTAAACACGGGCCTTGTGGGGACTACCACTTCCCCACTACAACTCAGAATGCTCTGTGCATCAGCTCTGGATCTATGTTATTTCTGAACCATGGTGATGTTAGATAGTGGCGCTGCTCCTCCCTCGAGCGTTTTAGGTAGGATGCCAAAAATTTTCAAAATCGACTTTTCAAAAATATCTTAATTTTGTAGCGCACATCTTTCTGAAGAGTCTGATACATAAAACATTCGTGTTCGAGGGAACGTAAGACATGTTATTTGGTCGTAAGTGTGCCGAAGTGCAGTGCCATGCCTCTTCACACAGCATTCTTCCATCGCACGCCTCTGTATTTCACTCTGTGGAATTCAAACGTGTAATTGTAATGGATGCCATCAAACTATATTCAGGCCAGTGGAAATTAAAATCTCCTGTGGTGCCTCTCCTGTTCCCAGTCGGCCTCTTTGACATCCTGCTCCTCTTTTAAAAAAATCTCGCAATTAATACTGGATGGGATTATTTGTAACCGGCGGAACAAGAACTCTTCATATAATTTGCAGTCTTTACTGCCTATTAGCTAATAACTTGCTGTTTTTTGTGACATAAAATTAAATATAGGATACATAAAACAAGTAAAGACAAGAGACAAGCAAGACAGCATACATTTCTTCAATCTTTAAGTCCTAGCTTTTTTTCCTCTCTAATCTTGCCACAGCTTTATGTGGCATACTTTTCTCTCTGCGAAAGAATCTATTACCTCATCAAAGTTCGTCACGTTTTGTTACATGAAAAAACAAAATGTCGTTGTCTGATACTAGAGACCCCCCCCCATGAACCTTGGACCTTGCCGTTGGTGGGGAGGCTTGCGTGCCTCAATGATACAGATAGCCGTACCGTAGGTGCAACCACAACGGAGGGGTATCTGTTGAGAGGCCAGGCAAACGTGTGGTTCCTGGAGAGGGGCAGCAGCCTTTTCAGTAGTTGCAGGGGCAACAGTCTGGATGATTGACTGATCTGGCCTTGTAACAATAACCAAAATGGCCTTGATGTGCTGGTTCTGCGAACGGTTGAAAGCAAGGGGAGACTACAGCCATAATTTTTCCTAAGGGCATGCAGCTTTACTGTATGGTTAAATGATGATGGCGTCCTCTTGGGTAAAATATTCTGGAGGTAAAATAGTCCCCCATTCGGATCTCCGGGCGGGGACTGCTCAAGAGGACATTGTTATCAGGAGAAAGAAAACTGGCATTCTACGGATCAGAGCATGGAATGTCAGATCCCTTAATCGGGCAGGTAGGTTAGAAAATTTAAAAACGGAAATGGGTAGGTTAAAGTTAGATATAGTGGGAATTAGTGAAGTTCGGTGGCAGGAGGAACAAGAATTTTGGTCAGGTGAATACAGGGTTATAAATACAAAGTCAAATAGGGGTAATGCAGGAGTAGTTTTAATAATGAATAAGAAAATAGGAGTTCAGGTAAGCTACTACAAACAGCATAGTGAACGCATTATTGTAGCCAAGATAGACACAAAGCCCATGGCTACTACAGTAGTACAAGTTTATATGCCAACTAGCTCTGCAGATGATGAAGAAATTGAAGAAATGTATGATGAAATAAAAGAAATTATCCAGGTAGTGAAGGGAGATGAAAATTTAGTAGTCATGAGTGACTGGAATTCGACAGTAGGAAAAGGAAGAGAAGGAAACGTAGTAGGTGAATATGGATTGGGGCTAAGAAATGAAAGAGGAAGCCGCCTGGTAGAATTTTGCACAGAGCATAACTTAATCATAGCTAACACTTGGTTCAAGAATCATGATAGAAGATGGTATACATGGAAGAACCCTGGAGATACTAAAAGGTTTCAGATAGATTATATAATGGTAAGACAGAGATTTAGGAACCAGATTTTAAATTGTAAGACATTTCCAGGGGCAGATGTGGACTCTGACCACACTCTATTGGTTATGAACTGTAGATTAAAACTAAAGAAACTGCAAAAAGGTGGGAATTTAAGAAGATGGGACCTGGATAAACTGAAAGAACCAGAGGTTGTACAGAGTTTCAGGGAGAGCATAAGGGAACAATTGACAGGAATGGGGGAAAGAAATACAGTAGAAGAAGAATGGGTAGCTTTGAGGAATGAAATAGTGAAGGCAGCAGAGGATCAAGTAGGTAAAAAGACGAGGGCTAGTAGAAATCCTTGGGTAACAGAAGAGATACTGAATTTAATTGATGAAAGGAGAAAATACAAAAATGCAGAAAGTGAAGCAGGCAAAAAATAATACAAATGTCCCAAAAATGAGATCGGCAGGAAGTGCAAAATGGCTAAGCAGGGATGGCTACAGGAGAAATGTAAGGATGTAGAGGCTTATCTCACTAGGGGTAAGATAGATACTGCCTACAGGAAAATTAAAGAGACCTTTGGAGAAAAGAGAACCACTTACATGAATATCAAGAGCTCAGATGGAAACCCAGTTCTAAGCAAAGAAGGGAAAGCAGAAAGGTGGAAGGAGTATGTAGAGGGTCTATACAGGGGCGATGTTCTTGAGGACAATATTATGGAAATGGAAGGGGAGGTAGATGAAGATGAAATGGGCGAGTTTGACAGAGCACTGAAAGACCTAAGTCAAAACAAGGCCCCGGGAGTAGATAACATTCCATTAGAACTACTGATGGCCTTGGGAGAGCCAGTCATGACGAAACTCTACCATCTGGTGAGCAAGATCTATGAGACAGGCGAAATTCCCTCAGACTTCAGGAAGAATATAATAATTCCAATCCCAAAGAAAGCAGGTGTTGACATATGAAAATTACCGAACTATCAGTTTAATAAGCCGCAGCTGCAAAATACTAACGCGAATTCTTTACAGACGAATGGAAAAACTGGTAGAAGCCGACCTCGGGGAAGATCAGTTTGGATTCCATATAAATGTTGGAACACTCGAGGCAACACTGACTCTACGACTTATCTTAGAAGCTAGATTAAGGAAAGGTAAACCTACATTTCTAGCATTTGTAGACTTAGAGAAAGCTTTTGACAATGTTGACTGCAATACTCTCTTTCAAATTCTAAAGGTGGCAGGGGTAAAATACAGGGAGCGGAAGGCTATTTACAATTTGTACAGAAACCAGATGGCAGTTGTAAGAGTTGAGGGGCATGAAAGGGAAGCAGTGGTTGAGAAAGGAGTGAGACAGGGTTGTAGCCTCTCCCCGATGCTATTCAATCTGTATATTGAGCAGGCAGTGAAGGAAACAAAAGAAAAATTCGTAGTAGGTATTAAAATCCATGGAGAAGAAATAAAAACTTTGAGGTCCACCGATGACATTGTAATTCTGTCAGGGACAGCAAAGGGCTTGGAAGAGCAGTTGAACGGAATGGACAGTGTCTTGAAGGGAGGGTATAAGATGAAGATCAACAAAAGCAAAACGAGCATAATGGAATGAAGTCGAATTAAGTCGGGTGATGCTGCAGGAATTAGATTAGGAAATGAGACACTTAAAGTAGTAAAGGAGTTTTGCTATTTGAGCAGCAAAATACCCGATGATGGTCGAAGTAGAGAGGATATAAAATGTAGATTGGCAATGGCAAGGAAAGCGTTTCTGAAGAAGAGAAATCTGTTAACATCGAGTATTGATTTAAGTGTCAGGAACTCGTTTCTGAAAGTATTTGTATGGAGTGTGGCTATGTATGGATGTGAAACATGGACGATAAATAGTTTAGACAAGAAGAGAATAGAAGCTTTCAAAATGTGGTGCTACAGAAGAATGCTGAAGAGTAGGTGGGTAGATCACATAACTAATGAGGAGTTATTGAATCTAATTGGGGAGAAGGTGAGTTTGTGGCACAACTTGACTAGAAGAAGGGATCGGTTGGTAGGACATGTTCTGAGGCATCAAGGGATCGCCAATTTAGCACTGGAGGGCAGCATGGAGGGTAAAAATCGTAGAGGGAGACCAAGAGATGAATACACTAAGCAGATTCAGAAGGATGTAGGTTGCAGTAGATACTGGGAGATGAAGAGGCTTGCACAGGATAGAGTACCATGGAGAGCTGCATGAAACCAGTCTCAGGACTGAAGACCACAACAACAACAACAATACTAGAGAAGCTGTTAATACAAATGGTGCCCAAGACTAGTGTTGTTTTTTGATCTGATTACATGTATTTTGTCACTTTCTGCTAGATAAAACGAAATAAACCCACCTAATATTGCAGCAATTGTTACACACACCAAATAAACGAGACTGTTTTGGCACAAATTGTCATTTTTATAACACAACAGATTATAATTCACGAAGTACCAATATCAAATGCCTATTCGGCCTACTACAAGCAAAAAGTTTTATGTTAGGAAATAGTTTCACGTTTCATTCATACTCTCTAGCTTCTGAAGCATGAGGTCGAAATTAGTAGTACGAAATTTTTATATAAATTTGGAATTATCATTTTCTTCCGTAATTTGTTTGTGTCCCCGTTCCTTCTCCTTCCTCTTTCTAACAATCTTGTCATCACAAATTCTGTAACTATTCCTGCCAGTGTCAAAACTTATTCTCTGGTTAACTTCAGTAACCCTGCCACAATCACCAGATTAGTTATCCTGCATTTATTCTCCAGTTAGGTGTTACTATCTGTTCGTGCAACACATTTTCCACACTACTTCTAGAATAGAACTTTAGCAGCTGCTAGCCAGGGACTGTGTAACTAGGCCTTAATAGTGTAGCAGTCTGGCCAAACTTTTCTGTCAAAATTTCATTTGCTCTGTGCGCTGCAATAAAAAATCCTGCCAGTTGTGAGGTGTGGTCTGTGATACGGTTGTTGTTGGCAAAAAGCCTAAAACCTATAGAAATTTATCGTGAAGTGTTCGAAGTGTACGGAAACAATGTAGTGAGTGAATGTTCCGTCCGGATATGATGCATTCGGGTGCCCACACTGCTCTTCATCATGAACGTTGGTTCGGCCATTTTGCTGAATAGCAGTACATTCACTCTTCATTGGAGTAATTGTTGAACATTCCAGAAAAGCGAAATTCAGTAATGGCATCACATATTTTAAATGTTATTTATACGGCAAGAAAGAATGACACTGTAAAAACGGTAACCTTTTAATGAAATTCAGTTAAATCGGTGATTGAAATTATATGATTGTTGTGTAAACTTAGTTCTTATGAATTCAACTGCTGCATTGTATTATTGTATTTTGCACATACTATTACTGACACATAATGTTTAATTTAGTTGCTTGCTTAAACAGTAATGTATGTTGTGGACATTTTTCATACATTAGCACTGTTCTGGACACTGTTACATGAGTCGCTTAGTGAGCATAACCTCAACAAATGTTCAAGACCCATTGTCTCCTTAAAAAATACCTGCAATTTTTTGAGTTTTTTTCAATTGTTGTTTATACAAACAACTTACTTGAGTGTTATTAGCTTTAGATACTTTAGGGAACCTGCAATTGCTCAAGTGGAACAGATGTTGCAATTAAAATAATATGAGTGAGGCTAATTTAAAGTTAATTTTTTGGTGTTCAGATAAATATTGAGCCAATAATAATGCAGCCCCATTTAGAATTCTGGTTTAGAACATGGAATGATTTGATTGCTGTTTGTAAGTTGCTGGAAATCATACTGACTGATGTCAAGGGGTTGGAGGCTGCTTCAAACTGGTATGTTGGATGAAATGCTGAGTCATGTCCCAGAGAAGTCAAAGATGCCTCAAGTATATTCCCTCCAATGGATAGTGACTCCTCTGCAAGAAATGTATCTTTGCTTGTCCATTTGATGAATGTGGCACCTCAGGAGTAAGTAGGGGCTCTGTATAGGGGAGGTAGGGACCAGCGAGCACTCGGTATTGATAAAAATTGATGGACATGCTATCTCCATTAAGATATTCATGTTGCGCCATATTTATTTTGAAGCATGTCACTGAATATTTGAATTGATAATACAGTACAGAGAAGAAAGTAAATTGTTCTACAGTATGTCAGTAATCATTTTAAAACCATGTGTATTAAATTTCAGGAACCGTGTGAATGGCGCTGTAAACATATCCGATGCACAAAGCTTTGCTATGAGCTTTGTAATCGTTCTCCATGTTATGAACCATGCGAGAAAAAGCTTAAATGTGGCCATGATTGTGTTGGCTTCTGTGGTGAACCATGCCCTCCTTTATGTAGAATTTGTAATGAAGAAGAATTAACAACAATTTTCTTTGGCTCAGAAGATGAAGAGGACGCCAGGTATATTTTTCGATATGGAATTTCATATTTTGTATTCTGTGAAAAGAATGAAGTATTTTTTACTTCTTTGTTTTATTATTAATTTTTTTAATAATTTTTGTAATGATAAATGAGGAAGTATTGAATAGAATTGGGGAAAAGAGGATTTTGTGGCACCACTTGACAAGAAGAAGGGACCGCTTGGTAGGACATGTTCTGAGGCATGAGGGGATCACAAATTTAGCATTGGAGGGCAGCGTGGAGGGTAAAAATCGTAGAGGGAGACCAAGAGATGAATAAACTACGCAGATTCAGAAGGATGTAGGTTGCAGTAAGTACTGGGAGATGAAGAAGCTTGCACAGGATAGAGTAACATGGAGAGCTGCATCAAACCAGTCTCAGGACCGAAGACAACAACAACAATGATAAATTTTACTACCATTGTATATAGACTTCATTTTGAAAATGAATCAGCCTTTTGGAATTAATTTTGGAACTGTGAAGTCTGGTAATTTAATATTCACTCTTATGTTGTGCATCTTTAATACTTTGATGAAAGAGCTGAAAACAAACTCTGGGTGTTTCTTTTGTCAAAAAACATAGCTTCTGAGAGAAAGATCCTACCTCAATGTGATGAAAGAGCTGAAAACTAACTGGGCTTATCTTTTGTCAAAACACATTGCATCTGAGAGAGAGAGAGAGAGAGAGAGAGAGAGAGAGAGAGAGATCCTACCACCCAGTAAAATTGTTCAGGAAAGCGGCTTCACGTATTATAGAGGTTGTAAGCTGAATGATGGAAACAGGCATTTCCTAAGTGCTCGTGACCTCTTCTGTCTTGTCTGTCAGCTCTTTGGTGGTAAAACTGAAGGAAAAGTGTTAATATTAACTATCCGGAAATGCTTTAATCACAGTTGGGACCAGTTAATATATGATTTGGGTGAAACTGAAACTTAGAGAACTTCACCGAGTAGTTTGGTGACTCTGCAGTGAAAGTAGCCTTATATGATTAAAATTTTATTGATGTATTGAAGATTGCAAAGCTAAATGTTGTAATACCCTATTACCTTCTTGCTGTTGAAATTTACTATATTTTATGTCATCATTTCCATGCAACTGAAGATATTGTTGGCTCAAAATCATCTCTCTCAGTAGTTTCAGAGCCTTTTACCACAGAGAATATCTCAAACTTTGGACAAGAATCCATCACATGTGGAGCTTGGTCAGTGTGTAATGGTTTCAGTGCCACAATTGTCCACCCCTGGTAGCTGAGTGGTCAGCGCGACAGAATGTCATACCTAATGGTGCGGTTCGATTACCGGCTGGGTCAGAGATTTTCTCCGCTCGGGGACTGGGTGTTGTGTTGTCCTTATCATCATCATTTCATCCCCATCGACACGCAAGTCGCTGAAGTGGCGTCAGCTCGAAAGACTTACACCAGGCGAACAGTCTACCCGACAGGAGGGCCTAGCCACATGGCATTTCCATTTTCAGTGCCACAATTTCCTATGTTTTCAATTAGTTATTGGTGTTACCATGCCTGTTGTCAGCACATCAGCAACTTTAAGTTGTTTCTTTGTTTTTATGCTAGATGAACTGAAATAAAACAGATAAAAAATACAATTGTTTTATTGTTGTAAAAATACTAAGGAAAAATTCACTGGTTCTGATTAGTGCCAATGGTGAGTGCTAGATGACAAATGTGAAATGCGACCATCTGCATTTCTTTGTCTCTCTTCAAGTGTTTATCATTAATAAGTGCATATAATTAATAATATGCAACTAGGTAACTACTAAATTAAAAAAAAAAAAAAAAAAAAAAATGTTCTCTAGAATCACATTATTGCATCTATTATGGGTCAGGAAGCAGTCACTACTCTACTCAGGAGATTTATGGGGAACAAAACTGATAGTGATTAATGGTTTACATGAACTCTAGTCACAGCTCACCAGCATGCACTGATAATTTACGGGATCACAAGACAAAAATTAGTCACTTGAAACATGAAAAGGAATGAAATTGCTCAAAATATTATCATAAAGCTGACATGAAATGCAGTAAGAAATAGTTTTGCACAAAAAAGCACAGTGCATGTGAAATAGATTCAAGAAATCTACTGACACTTTCCACACGTGACACAGGGATCATGATTGATGTGTGACTGGAGGTGGGGTCCATCCTAAGACTAGGTCTGGTATGTTGTCCTTATGATCTTCAGTCTAAAGACTAGTTTTACACAGTTCCATTAAGTTTCGGGTGTGCAGCCGCAAGAAATCTCCTTCTTCTTCTAATATTTCGGCCGTATAACGTTCAGCCATCTTCAGAGTTCTCTTTGCTAGTCAACTCTGTTGAAGTCTGCTCATCTGTGCATAACTACTGTGACCTACATTCATCATGACCTGCTTACTGTACTCAACTTTTGTCTTTCTTTTTAAATTTTTGCAACCCCCCCCCCCCCCCCCCCAAGTTTGTCCTCCATTACCAAATTAATGATTCTTAATGCCCCAGATGTGTCCTTTCACACTAACCGTTCCTTTATTCAAGTTGTGCCATAAATCTATTTTTTCTCCAATTTGATTCTATATCTTTTCATTAGTTACTTAATTTATCCATTTAATCTTCAGAATTTTTCTGTTACACCATATTACTGAAGCTTCTATTATACTCTTGTCAGTAGTGCTTATTCTCCTCATTGCACTTCCATACAATGCTGCATTCCAGACAGACACTTCCAGGAGAAACTTTCCAAAGTTTAATTTATATTTGATGTCAGCAAATTTTTCATTTAAAAAAAATACTTCACTTGCTATTGCCATACTGCATCTAATATCCTCTCTACTTCGACCATCATCAGTTATTTTGGTGCTCGAATAGCAGAACTCATCTACTACTGTTACTGTCTCATTTCCTAGTTTAATTCTCTCATCATCCCCCTATTTAATTCAGTTACACTGATTTGTGTTCAAAACTTTACCTATTCTATTCAACTAAACAAGTCGTTTGCCATTTCTGATAGAGTGACAGTGTCATCAGCAAATCGCAAAGTTTTTATTCCTTCTCCCTGAATCTTATTTCTCTTTCCAAAATTGCCCTTGGTTTTTTTTACTACTTGTCCAAGGTAAAGATGGAATAACATTGGTGGTTAGGCTGCAACCATGTCTGATTCCCCTGTTTCAACACAGCTGCTACAATTACTGTCAAATTGTCCTCACAGAATCACCTCTCCCATTTCCTTCTCCATTTCCATAAAATTGTCTTAAAATTTGTTTCATTTATATACTGTGTTACACTACAGTATTTATGCTGATATAAATAAATCCAAGGGTAAAAGTGAGTACTAGGGAGAGAGATGCCAAGATATCAACCTAGAAGCAGGAAACACAAAAGTTGATAAAGCATCAAAGTTAATCAGAGGAATGTGAACACGACATAAAGACATTGGAGGAATGAGTCGTATCTCTACTGAGGAGTGGACAACCTATTACAAAATCTTCTAATCAAAAGTAGGGCAGAATTCATAGCCGGTTATGAAAACCATCATGTTAACTCATCATAAAACGGAGCAAACACACTTGTAGACTCAGCAGATGTAAGTAAAGCTCTCTCAACAAATGAAAGGTAGGAAAGCTACAATCTTGGAAATGAACCTGTGGTAGACCTTAAAGGTAGTCTCCTCAGCAGTTTCAGTAATATTTAGTAGATGTTTAAAAGTTGAGAAACTGCCAAATGAATGGAAAAAGGCGATTGCTTCATCCATATTTAAAAAAGAAAATCAATGTGATTTTGCAAATTATAGAGGAATTAGCATTATTAATAGAAGCACAAATAACAGAATTGCAGAAGCAAAATGGGTTTAGAGTGGGACACTGATGTACAGATGGCATATTCACTCATTAAACACCCCATCAAAACGAGGCTAGCAAGGGTAATGATGGTTCACTTAAAATTTATCGATCAGCAGAAGGCATATGATACAGGGGCACTCAGTGAATTTTGGGTAGCAATGCAGAATTTTGGTGTCGGTAGTATATTCTGTCAATAAGAGCTTGTGTGAGAGTTGCAACTGTATGGTTAAGGTAGGTAACAAAATATCCCTAGAATTCTCCATAAATGTGGGTCTAAGGCAAGGGTGGTCATTAGTATTGACTTCAAGAAGTTTTACAAAATTGGAAGAAGAAATGAGGTGGAATGGAAATCTGTGTAGGACAAGAAATATTGCATACTCGCCTCTTCAGCGAAGGCCAGGTCGTGATAGCAGGAGACAAAGACAACTCCATTTACATGTTCAGGAAACTACATGAATAACACTCAAAAAAGATGACAAACATGGTAGTGGGTAAAGGTGCATCAGAAGACTTTCAAAGAAGTTGTTGCATTTCCATAGTGCAAAATGTCAGAAGTGAGTGATGGGTGAAGTGAGGAGTGGGTGATAACCGATGGCCAAAAATTATCTATGAATGTGTGGTATCTGCAGTTCTTATTACAACAGCCAAGTGCACAGGGTAATACAATCACAGTGACTTAACAAATGGACATTAAACAGAGGAAGAACAATCCGTGCCCAATCGGGTAACCAGTAAAATTCATTGTAGTAAAATCATGCAGTAGTCCTAATCGGCAAGTTGAACCTTTATGGAACATGAACAACATGGGAGAGCAGGGCCACACTGCTGGTGTGCGGCTGCATCTACTCAACATGCAGCGGTGCTGGCAGCAATTGAAGAAGGCACTCCCATTTTCATCCCTTGCCAGCAGTGCCAAATACAAACTCTGCAGCTGTGGTGGCGATATAAGTGGATGTACCACCATCTCTCTCCTCCCCTTCTGTGATCTGTGCTGCAGGTGTCAGTGGGAAAAGACAGGAGACCAAACAGGCAGGACTAATGCTGCATACAGACTGGCACAGCTGAAGAGACCACTAGGTCCACACAGGAGACATTGGGACAGCAGCAGCAGCTGCATATTGACAATGTTCACCTCCATTGGACATTGGATTGTAAGCATCCAAAGAGGCATAGCCACTGTGGGAACTCACATCAACTTTCTCCAGCCTGGCACAGCATATGGCAAGAAGTGGCCTGCAGTATATAGGGAACCAGGCGTATAAAAGACCCCACACATGTTGTTGGCCTAGAACTGTACTGTCAGTGGCGAGGGCGGGACGGCGGTAATTGGGGAAGGGCCACAGCGTGATCCTGTGGGATGATGACATCCAGACAATTGCTGTCAGACATCAACTGAGGGCTTGACGTGACTGGCAGGCACATGTCAATTTTGCCAGTGCCCAACAGCACATGTATTGGATGTGCCCCTGTGGTATCTGGCCCTGGGTGTGGGGTGACACTAGCATACAAACTCCTCCTCACCAGCATCTGCTGTGGTACCAGTCGCAGCTGGTTGATAACTCATCAAGGATGCAGCTGGTCCTGATGGGAGGACAGCGACATCTCTGTGGTGTCTACAGTAAACATTCAAAAGTTGTAAATCATTCAAACGATCGCTGGTGCCCATCCAGACTGCCAACTGAAAGTATGCACTCAGACAGTGTTGACTGGGGCATATCACAAAGTTGCAAGCTTATTTCGGGCTGTGGTGTAGGGCTAGACAGGTGCAACAGAATCTGGGGCTGTCAGCCATGGGGGGACTCTGCCAGGCTTCAGCCGTGCAATGGTGTGTTCCTGCAGGTGTTAAAAAACAAAAGCAATGCATAGTCTGACAAGCACATTTGTAACTGTGTCTTAGAAATGTACACCATATACACTACCTTGCCACTCAACCATGGGTGAAACAGCGCAGATGTGAGGTGGGCAATACATTTTGAGGCTGGAAGTCTCAGAACACTGGTGATGTGAACTGCAGGCCACTACAGGGGATGATCGTCCAGGCATTACCAGATGCCAAGTTTGTTTTGTTTGCCAATGATACAAACATTGCAATAAATAGCAAATCAAGTGTAGTCTTAGAAAGATCAGCCAATAAAATATTTGTGGACATTAATCACTGGTTCCTAGCCAATTCTTTGTTGCTAAACTTTGAAAAAACACACTACATACAGTTCAGAACTTGTAAGGGATGTCCCAAGAGTATATGTCTAACATATGATGACAAGAAGATAGAAGAAGTGGACAGTGTTAAATTCTTGGGATTACAGCTTGATAATAAATTCAACTGGGAGGAGCACACCACAGAACTGCTGAAGCGTCTTAACAAATCTCTGTTTGCAATGCGAATTTTGTCAGACATAGGCGATATAAAAATGAAAAAGCTGGCATACTATGCTTACTTTCATTCCATAATGTCATATGGGATTATTTTTTGGGGTAATTCATCAAGCCAAGCTAAAGTTTTCCGGGCACAAAAACGTGCAGTAAGAGTTATATGTGGTGTGAACTCAAGAACATCCTGCAGAAGCCTGTTTAGGGAACTAGGGATACTAACTACTGCTTCCCAATATATTTATTCCTTAATGAAATTTGTCATTAAAAATATATCACTTTTTCAAACCAACAGCTCAATTCATGGAATCAATACTAGAAATAAGAATAATCTTCACAAGGATTTAAAGTCACTTAGTCTTGTACAAAAAGGTGTGCATTATTCAGGAACACATATTTTCAATAACTGGCCAGCAGCCATAAAAAGCTTAACAACCAATGAAATTCAGTTTAAGAGAAGCCTAAAGGATTTATTGGTGGCCAACTCCTTCTACTCCATTGATGAGGTTCTTAGTAAAACCAACTGATTTGTATATAAGTACAACATAACTTCTGCACAATTTCAGTGCAGTAATGTGTTCATTCAAAATTTGTGTGTGTGTGTAAGTATAATCTAACTTCTGCACCATTTCAGTGCAGTAATGTGTTCATTGTAAATAAGTATCACAGTAGTTGTATTACATGTTTATTACCTTATAAATAAATAAAAAACTTTTTTATTTTAAATTCAGTGCATTAGTATTTGTAAAATGACTCTTAGTGTTCATTAAAAAATGACGATCATTCCACTTGGGACCTGTGGAATGGTACATTAGCTTACTTGTTTTAGTTGTAAATATTTGTCGTGTATTGTTGTTTTTCTGACATGGTCCACATCCTGGAGGACCTCCTCACTACGGATCAATTGGAATGAAAGTAAATCAAATCAAATCTAATCTAATCTAAAAGACAACTCTCAATCACAAAGACCTGAGACTCCATACGGTATCTTCTGTGTTGGTAGAGGGTATGCACAGCACATATGGGTATTGTAGTATGCGTCAACCACCACCAACTTTATGGAATGATGCAAGGGGCTCACAATATCATTGTGAACATGGTCCCAAGGCTGACTCAGTATGGACTGTGGAGTGGAAGTTCATGGCTGTGGCACTTACTGTTCTGTGCACTGTTTTCATTCACAGATGATCGTCTTAATGGATGCTAGATCAGTAAACAAAATGCCGTGTGATGGCAGGTCATCCCCTAATGGCCTTGGTGTAAAAGAGTAAAGATACAAGCCCACAGGACTGGATGATAATCTGGGGGACACCTGTGTTGGTGATAAGGAGGAGAGTGCCAACAACTACTGACAGCCAATGGCAGAGGAGAAATACATGGAGAATGGAACAGGCTCCTTGGTGTTCAAGCACTTTGGTCAACCATTGCACTCAAAATCAACCACCTGTCAGACCATAGAGTCTTGCCAGGTGTCTTGTGCTACACAATAGGCCATCACTGGAAGTCTGTCCACCACATGCTGCAATTGAGCCTCAATCTGAAAATGGACAACTTCAGATATCTCAAAGGCAGGATGGAATCTCATAGGCTGGTGCAACAATGCATCCACACTAACATGCTGTGTTGTGGATCTGTGAGGAATTTCATAGTGATACGTACTCAAAAACAAAGCCAAACATTGGAGTCATTGCATGGTCCTGTCAGGTAGCCACAAACAGTGGACAAAATAGTGCCACATGTGCCAAATATGAAACACTGGCCCCCGTCATATCACTAAAATTAAGCATTGTCGAGCATGGCTAGTACTTGGATGGGTGACTGTCCAGGTTAGCCATGTGCTGTTGACAATTTTCCTTTTGCTTTTAAGGCAGAGGAGACAGGAGGGTTGGTGGCGTAAAGTCCCCCATCACTTGTCTTTGCACCAATGTCTTTGATTAAATTCCAAACCTCTCACTGTGTGTCACGAGGGCATGTGACACTGTTGATGGTGATCCATCCATCAGAGGGGAACATTAAGCTCAGTGGCCCCTTGGTGCTGTTCAGCACGGGCAGGCTAACTGTCATCATTGAGTTTCTCCCTCTCCCTTCTATCATCATCTCCAAAAAGAACATGACATTACACTCCACACACACACACACACACACACACACACACACACACACTACAGTCACCTGCACAGATATGCTTCCCATACATCATGATGGAAAGGTGTCTGCTGGCATGAAGGATAGGAATAAGTTTTCCAATTAGAAAGCTGAACTTGCCCTTCGGGGCCTCCTAGCCACTCATGCTGTATGATTTTACTTTTTATGTAGTGCCACAAGTAGCATATTGTCGGTGATGAGATGGAATATGTTGCCACACAGGAAAACATTGAACTGACAGACTGCATACATGATGGCTAAAGTTTCCTTTTATATCAGAGTATGATTGCGTTGAGTGGCTGTCAGCGATTTGGAAGCATATGCGATAGGCTGTTCTGAGCTGTCAGTGCTTCTGTGAGCCAAAACCACCACAGCTCCATATTGGGGGGTATCTGTGGTAAGGACAAGTGGTTTACCCAGTGTAAAGGTGCCGAGGCATGGCGATGTCTCACAATCGCTGACTGAACAAAAAGAACACCTTTTTTATGCAACTTGTTCAATGAATGACTGATATCTGCTGTATTAGGGAGAAATTATGAATAATAACTGACTTCGCACAAAAGCAATTGGATAATGTCATCAAGATAGTTTGCACAAAGTGGAACGTCTTGTGTAAACTTTTCTAAAAAGTCTCTGGAAAACAGTTGGAGCACTCGCAATGATGAATGGTGGGCTTATATAATGATACAAACTGAAGGGAGTGTTAACCATAATATGCGAAGAGGTGGAATCCAGCTGAATCTACAGGTATGCCTCCGCCAATTCAATTGTACAAAAAAACTGCGTATCCACCAGTTTAGCGAGTATTTCTTCAGGGTGGGAAATAGGATAGCAATCTACTACTGATTGGTTATTAATGGTGGACTTAAAATTCCTGCACAAAGGCCCCCTTGAGGCTTTTGAATAACAGCCGGCAGCATAGCCCACTGGCTAGGAGTAATGGATTCAGTGAGGCCCAGGTCTTGTAGTCTGTTCCGTATTTCCTTGACAGCTGCAGAGCAAATGGAATAGGCATATCACAACTAAATTTGGGACTGACATTTGGTTTAAGGGTGGTATGGGCCCCATAGTTTTATTGCAGCACCCAATCCCAGCAAAAACAGAGAGCCAGACTTGTGACATAGGTTGTCCAACCCTTGTAACAGTATGAAGTTGGAAACGAGATGCACAACATCCTCAATTGAAAACCCAGAAACTGACCAAACAGTTTTCAGACATCTCCCTGTTGACAGCCAAAAACATGACCACCCATGTAATATGCTGACACTCATTATCAATCAGGAACTGGCTTTTAGCAGGGTTTCGCTAATCACAACAACCAAACACCAGAGGCCGTGGTATTGACCTGGAAATGGAATGGCTGTTGCTGAATGAGCAAAGTAGGATTAATCTTACTGGGAACACTGAACTCTTGGCTATGCACGGGTGTGACACTGTGAACTTCCAGGAACTACACATCTGAAAACTGTTCAAGCGAGCAGCCATGACAGATGGCTGCCAAATATGCATGTTTATGGCAGGCCTCACACTGGGAAGACTTTGGCTATGGGCATGTGTTCAGAAATGATACTGGGAAGAGCCATAGTCAGGCCAATTGCGAATGGTGTGGATCTGAAGAAAATGACGTGGTAGTCTGTGAACTACACCATTGTTGTGGTACTGAACACAATTCCACTACATCCAGTATGTCTTCAAGCTGTTCAGTCATAGCCTGTGACACTTCAAATGCCTAAGCAATAGCCAGGACCTCCTCAACTAAGATAACCTGCAAGCTCATAACCAACTTGTGAAGCAACCCTAAACTGCTCTCGTTGCTGTTCAATCTGCTGCTGTTGTAACAAATGAACCAACATTGCATTCATTGTACTTGCAGATATGAAGAAAAACTCCATGGCCAAAAACTATAGTATGTACAGTTTCTATTACAACAAATAAGTACACTGGAAAATACAGCTACTGTGACTTAGTATCAGAGTTACACATGCATGTGGACGTTAAACACAGAAAGAACAGTCCAGCCCAAGTCCAGTAAGTGGCCAGTTCATTACAGCAAAATTACAGAACAGCCGTAATCACCAAGTTGAACCTTCAAAGTACGCGGATGATGCAAGAGAGAGTTGGACCACACTGGCAGCAGGCTGCTGGGTCCACCCAGCTGTTGCCACTGCTGGCACCAAGCAAAACAGGCACACACATTGTGGTCTCTCACTGGAGGTGCAAAATATGAACTCTGCAGCTATGGTGGTGGCATAAGCGGATGCACCACGACAGAATGGACATGAGCTGAGTGAAGGAAACATGGAAGACCACCTAGGAGACGGGTGTGAGAAGTTTGCGATTAAATTAATGCAAGGGGCTGTTAAGGTGATGATTGGACAGATAGATTATATGATAGCGGAACAAACACTGGTAGCAGTTACTTCTGTAAAATATCTGGGACTATGTGTGCGGAACGATTTGAAGTGGAATGATCATATAAAATTAATTGTTGGTAAGGCGGTTACCAGGTTGAGATTCATTGGGAGAGTCCTTAGAAAATGTAGTCCATCAACAAAGGAGGTGGCTTACAAAACACTCATTAGACCTGTACTTGAGTATTGCTCATCAGTGTGGGATCCGTACCAGATCGGGTTGACGGAGGAGATAGAGAAGATCCAAAGAAGAGCGGCACGTTTCTTCACAGGGTTATTTGGTAACCGTGATAGCGTTACAGAGATGTTTAGCAAACTCAAGTGGCAGACTCTGCAAGAGAGGCGCTCTGCGTCGCGGTGTAGCTTGCTCGCCAGTTTCGAGAGGGTGCGTTTCTGGATGAGGTATCGAATATATTGCTTCCCCCTACTTATACCTCCCGAGGTGATCACGAATGTAAAATTAGAGAGATTCGAGCGCGCACGGAGGCTTTCAGACAGTTGTTCTTCCCCGCGAACCATACGCAACTGGAACCGAAAAGGGAGGTAATGACAGTGGCACGTAAAGTGCCCTCCGCCACACACTGTTGGGTGGCTTGCGGAGTATAAATGTAGATGTAGATGTAGGAAACTGTGGAAATGAAGATGATTGATGACCATTGAAAAACAGCCTCCCCCCCCCCCATACACACACACAGACACACACACACACACACACACACACACACACACACACACTACCAAATGAATGCAGTGAAAGTGGTGGACAAAATATATCAGGTGCCATCTCAGTGCATTTATTCATTTTTAGGAAACCAGGAACCAAACTGAATGAAAAATGCAAATTAGCACTGTTTGTTGTACATGGCATTTTGTTTTTGGAAACCACCATAAGGAAGCACTAGTCACAACTGTGGGAAATATTTTTCTAACTGTAATGAGGTGAAGGGACATGTGCCTAGAAAGTTCACTCAGTTGGTGGCACAGACAATAATCCTTGGGGGAAAATGACTTGATGCACATGTCAGAGCCACGGGCTAGCACTCTGTTGTATTCCTTTGTTTTATGACACACAGGCAACCTATTGTGTACATGAGAATCTATTTCCCTATCAAAAACATTCTTTTTACTTGACTAACTAAACAGTAGAAAATGTTACAGTAAATTTGCAGCTGAAGATTCATTTTATATGTAGTTTACAACCATGTTGGAGCACTTGAATAAGTCCATATACACTTAAATATTACAATTAGAGATTTGGCTTTTCTGCTTCATCTCTGCTCCCTAAACCTCATCATTCTCTTTTTACAGTTGGTTGCATTGTTATATTCAACTCTTCTAAACCATCTTTTTTCCTCTTTGAACCAATTATTTGTAATTTCATTTTTTCACAAGAAGTTGAATAGTTGTTTTGCTAGCCTGGTTTCTGGTAATCTTGATGTATGGAAGAAAGTGGTATCCTTTCCTTTTTGCATGGTATCTGTTACTGACTCACTTTCCTGATACATCACTTTGTTATGTAGCAATCTTCATCGCCCATCTATTTGGTGTTTTTTTGTGGATGGCATTTCTGATGATTCGTGTCTCCCATCTGTAGTTTATTTGCTGTTGATTTAGTGTTTAACTTGAATAGTGTTTCGCTTGCATACATTGCTTCAGGCTTTATAATGGAGTAGTCATTTTTGAATATGGTGTTCAGTGACAGAGATTTTTTCTTGTAGGTTGGCCAGATGCTTTTTTGTGCTTTTACAATTTAGTTGTTCAACTCTCTGTTGAGCTCCTCTTGTTCAAGCTCCAGGTTTTGATTTCACCAAAGTATTTCAACGTGTTAAGAGTCTTAATTTCTTTGTTAATGTTCAGTTGAGCAGATGATGTTTCAACTTTGAAGGCTGGCATCATTTATGTGTTATTGTTTCAAGTATTACAATGTGAAGTTTAGCCTCCTCCACATTATTTGTCAGTAGTGCAGGGTTATCTCCAAATCCTATGCAATTAAGTTTGGTATTTCTTCCAATCTTGGTATTTGGTTGGCATTTCTTACTACTCAAGTTTCACATTACTTTCTCCAAAGTGCAGCTACGGCCTGTCCATCTCCTGTCAGAGGCTGGTTCAGATTTTGAATTGTTCAGACATTTCACCTCAAAATCTAACTTTTGATCTGGTATTCTTAATTATCATTCCAATGACATTTACAAGTTTTATGTCTAGACCAAATCCCTAAAAGATTTGCAGTGATGACTGATGTGGGTACTGTCATGTAAATTTTAATACCTCTGTGTTTCCCATCCCAAAGAAATAGTTTCTGATAATTAGAAAAGTGCCAATGTAGTTATCCCAAGTTGGCCGTGAATGACAAATATCCATAGTATTAAAACATAATAGAATTTTTGCAAGAGTGCTTTAACACTAGTTTAACATTGTAGATTAGATGCAGGCTACATTGTTAGAAGCTATCATTCATGTCACTATATTAGTAGAGATTTTTTTTACTAAATTCTTTTTGAAAATCTTTTTCAAAAAGCACCAGTAATATTTTGTGATTTCAGATTTGTGTATCTGGAGGATTGCAAACATACTATCGAGTCTAAGGCATTGGATGAGTGGTTGAAACAGCAAAATGTTGAAATAGGTCTCAAAAGCTGCCCGCTTTGTAAAACATCAATAAAGAGAACCTTGCGATTCTTAAATTATTTGAAAATTTCATATATTGACATCCAAAATATAAAGAAAAAAGTCTTTGGTAATCTGAAAGATAATGATGCAAAGAGGGAACAACTGAATACTGCATTGAAAGGAATAGTTGTTCCACACATAGTAAGACGTAAGTACTGAAATATTGATTGCAGTGGTTTATTTTTATGTGTATTGAGCTTCTTATATACACTTCCCAATTTTTTTAAGTAACTTTTTTACCATTTTTATTTTTAGATTGCAAAGCCAGACTAAAAAAATTCTTAGCTTATAAAACTGAACTGATCTTTAAAATCCCTGAAAATCATCATCTGAATTTTCTTCTTGTTCCTCTTTGTTGTCCTCTTCATATGTAAGATGGTCTTCACTGCCATCGAGGGCATTACTTATGTTGCACTTCTTGAAAGATTTAACAGTAATGTCTTCTCTCACTCTAGACCATGGCCGTTTTATCCACTGACATATTTGTTTGATTGCAGGGTGTTTTAAAGCTCCCTTCAGTGTGAATTCATGTTTGGTTTCATTCATCATCCAGCTGTTCCATTCCTCTCTCATATTCACTTTAAATGGTTTATTTATCAAGACTCCAAGAGGTTGCAATTGTGAAGTAAGTCCCCCCCCAGAATAACGGTAAGCTCTGTATTTCCCTGTCCCAGTTCTTCTTTCACAGGATTTTTTGAATAACTACTAAGCTGATCTACCACAAGAAGAGAACTCTTTTTCAGTAAAGTACCTTTCCTTCTCTCCCAACCTCCTTAATCCATAATTTGATACCAGCCTCACACATCCAACCCATGTCGTGTATGTGAACAACAACATCTGGCGGTATTTCAGAAGGGTTTGGCATTGTTTTGCACTTGTAAATGATCAATCCAATAAGTTTAATATGATTGGCACAACATGAAAGGACAAAAGTGTAGTGCATTTTTTCATGTTCACCATTTTTCTAGTTACAGTTCTGTTAATCGTCACATCAAATGTCAGGGCTTCCCTTCACATTTGCTATTTGGCTTACCTCCACACTGGTTTTCTTTCAGTGTTGAATAATAAAGCAATGGAAAGATAATATTTTCTCGTCATACCCTTGTGGCTCTTTCTGAGATATTTGGGTTTTGGTTCATATGCTAAGTCATGGCACTTCATAAACCTTGTGTACCAACCAACTCCATCCTTAAAAGTCTGTCAAGTTACACTGTAGTGTAGCTTATGAGTGTGTGTTTGAATCTTTTTGTATTAATTGCAGTGCAATTTTGATGGTGTCCTTGAATCCATTTCAATACATCATCTTCTGTTTTGGGCATTTTGTATTCAATCTTCTATTTGCTCAATTATTCTTCCTCATTTTTTTCCAAGGGGTCGAAATGCTGCTCTGTTCTCTGTTTCCATGTTCTTCTGCATATGCTATTAGTTTCAATTTATAGCCCGCATCATATGAACACCTTTTATTTTTTTCTGTTAGGAAGCTAGCTACTAACAGAAATATTGCACTGTTACAAATAACATAACTAACTTTCAATTCAAGTTCACTGGCACTGTCGAATGCAATGATGCATCATAGGCTTGTGACAGTTGGGCAGAAGGGAGACATCATCAGCAAGCTTGTGAATCCTCGCAACTCATTTTCGTTGCATCGGTGCACTGCTGCTCCAGTTGAACCAGTGTTGCCAGATAGAGATAGGTTTCCGCAGCATTGAATATATGGCCATTTTTAAAACTGGTGGGAATTTTAAATCAAACACTGTACATTCTTATATTAATTTCAAGCATGAGATGAATCTGGATTTTGGAGGCAATTTTTCAAAGAAAAAAGGGCATCTTATAGTGTATTAAATATGGTACTATGAATTTCATATTCTTTTTTTCTACTTTGCGTTTATAAGTCTTGAGTGAACATTAATACTGTTAAAAAGACAATATAGCCAAAGTGGCTTGTATGTTTTTTAAATACACTCTGAGACATATGGGTCTACCAGTAGAAATTCAAGAGGCAATTCCCATAAAAAAAAAGGGGGGGGGCAACAGTCCCTGTCTTCTTCTAGGGACGAGGTGGGCAGGTGCCGGGGAGGGAGGGGGGGGCAAATCACCAAGTATCCAGCTTATTATGGATATCCCTTGTATGATTGTCACTGTAGGTAATATGATATACATGACATTATAGTGCATATTCAGTCCCCTCCAAGAGACCAGTAAGTTTAATTCCTGATATAGCAAATAATAACCATTGAAAAGTGCCTTACATCTTTGTTAATAGGGATAGAAAAGAAAAGATTTTGTCTATAACACAAAATGGGCACAAATTAAGATTAGCTCAAAATAAAGGACGTAAAATGAAAACCAGAAACTAGCATGTTGTAGGATTGGCATGTTTGCTTAAATGTTAGTGCATTTGGCTGGAATATAGGTACTGCAATCATAACTCATTAAAGTCTCATGAAACTGATTACTATGTTGAGTAAAAATAGACACAAAGTAAATGTTGACTTTCTACAGCTTTGAGGAGAATTTTATGACTGTATGTTTGAAATCAGGTGGCCTCTAATGCTTAATAGTAACCTGTACTGTTATCAGGATTGTCCAGTAAGTAAAATTACTGTCTTACTAACACACTGGGTTTCCCTATAGCTTTATTCTGATTGTATTACAAGAACTACCAAAGTTTTATTATGTACTAAATTTGATGCTTTTAAATATTTTGTATTACTTTAAGTGATTTATAATGCTTTACAAATTTATTTCATCCAATATAACAGTACAATTTAGTCCAAGGGTAGGTAGCCACAAAGGCATTGCAATCTACTATTCCATATCAATGTATCAAAGTGCTCTATTTCTTATAAAAGTACAATAATTGCTACATTTGTAATTTTATGATACTGTTAAACAACCATTTAACCATAAACGTTTCATATCTTCACTATTTGTATTAAACATGAGAATTTTATTTTACAAATATATTCTTATGTTCGTAGCATAAGAACTATCTTACATCATTTAAGGCAGCGCTAATGTGAAACCTCATAGATGTTCTGTTAACATTGTCCTTGGTTTTTGCTATATAACTTGTTACACAGTCAATTACAGGAATTCAGGCATTCACCTGTCAGCTTTGTTCTGCACTTATTTTTAATAAATTCATCTATGAAACTAATGATTCACAAAGGTAACTAGAAGTAAACAAAGCCTTTATTGTAAGTGCAACATTAACTAATATAGGGTATTTCTCAAAGAATTTGCTTCAAATATCATATCAGCAATACATTTGCATTAGCTTGAAATTTCAAATTTAACCATTAAGGTTTTCAGATAAGACGCAAAATTCATAAGCTGGAAAGGATCTGCAGTATAAGCTAACAGACTATTCTCTTCTAGTCCTTGCAAAAACAGTTTGATAGCCAGTAAAAGATTGTGGAGAAGGAACTTTACCCACAGAGACAGTTGGTGTAAAATATAGCGGTATGTTATAAACTGCTGAAAACTTTCATCTCTTTGGCAAACATACTTGTAGATAGTTATTTTCTCAGATAAGATGAGCTGCTTCACAGTAAAAAAAGTATCTTCTCCTCTTGTATGGCTTTCCAAAGAATTTACTTTCAAAGGTTCTTCCTTGACAATAAAATTATAAAAAATCATCCTTACAAAAGCTGACAACTGAGCAGTGCCTGTTGCATCATAGGACTTATCTAATTACATTGCAAAATAACAATACTCATCCAAGTATATTTTCAATAAAGAAAAAACATCATTGGACATTGTTTTCAACTCTTCTTGTGATTGTCCTTCTTGTGATTGTCCTTCATTGGCATCCATGATTTCAGACTTGTTTTTGACATTTTGAAACAACTCTTCAGCAGCACCTTGAAATTTTTATCTCCGAATTCACCCTCATTAAAGTATTTCCTCCTTTTTGGCAATACATTCAAGACACAGTAAGAAGCAAGAGTGGCAACAACACATTTGTCAGCTGGTTTTGTGAACAGATTTTGCTGAAAACTTAACGGATACTAAGTTCCTTAATTTTTTTTCTTTTCTCAGTTCATTGTATGATTGAAACTCGGTTTGACACTTGGGTGCACAGATATTTCACAAATGCAATAGTAGCTTGATGCAATAAACAAATGCATGTGCCACTTTTTCTGTTACAAAAAATTCATGTTCCCATTTGGCATGAAAGTAATATCCTTTTTTCCCCACATATACAACTCATTAGGCATAAAGTCATTGCACTATGTATTATTTTCTTGATATAATATCATGTTGGAAGATATTAGTGGCAAAATCTCCATGATGATGAAACACAAATTTTGAGATAACATTCACTTTCTCATTGCAAATTGTGATGAAGTTCTCCTAAAATGTGTCAGCATTTATGCATGCCCAGTGCTGACAGCAAACAAAACAATTTACAGTTTTCTTACAATGTTCGTTCCACAGCAGTTGGTAGTGCACCATATCAGCATGAAACTTGCTGACTTCTCCCAACTCATAATGATGAAACAAATTAGATTAAACAAATTAAACATGGAACACTGAGTTGGAAATCGCAATCACAGGTTTACCTATGCACTAATTTTGGTCATTATAACATATTCATTTGGGGTTTTTGAAACATACCGAAAAGTGAAACAATAAAATGTATCTGCAGATGGAAGTATCAGAGGAAATTGAAAAGTTAATAGAAATATAGCCTCTGTACTACTAAAAGCCCTTAAATCTTTAGATAATTTAATTTTCAAAACATTTACAGATGACAGAATGCTAAAGAGAATATTCTGGTTTTAGTTGTAATTAAAAGCTGGTGAACTTTAAGCTAAGAAATCATTCATTGAAGAGTCATTTACAGAAATTAAGTTCACAGAAATTTGCAATGTATTTTGTATTGTAAAGGTAGTAGGACGAAAAATGAAATGGCATCTGAATTTTGTTATTA
The DNA here is from genome assembly GCF_023864345.2 of Schistocerca serialis cubense. Taxonomy (NCBI): domain Eukaryota; kingdom Metazoa; phylum Arthropoda; class Insecta; order Orthoptera; family Acrididae; genus Schistocerca; species Schistocerca serialis. The sequence continues at coordinate 296,247,278 of NC_064639.1, forward strand.
ATTGTAGAACACAGAAAAACTTATTGAGAACTAAAGACACCATAGCATGTAAAGAGAGTGATCATGTTCATGATGAAGATGATGATCCAGTCCAAATGGGTACTGATAAAGATTGAGTTTGTTGGAAAAGACAAAAAAATCCAATTCCGGAACAATGGAAAATCCAGGATGGAATGTAACAATATTATCTGAGGACAGTTGCTATTCACCATATAGCGGAGATGCTGAGTTGTAGATGGGCACAACAAAAAGACTTTCACACTTAAATCTTTCAGCCAATGCCTTTGTCAACAATAAACACACACACACCAGCACATGCACCTCACACACATGACTGCAGTCTCAGGCAACTGAAACTTCACTGGGAGCAGCAGCACCAGTGCTTGATGGGAGTGGCATCTGGAAGGGAGTAAGGTGGAGGCTGGGGTGGGGATGGGGAGGGATAGTGTGGTGGGGATGGCAGTGAATTGCTGCAGATTAGGCAGAGGGCAAGGGAGTGGTGGGGAGGGGGGGCGGCGGAGGGAAATAGCAGAAAAGGAGAGAAATAAATTAAAAAATAAAAAGACTGGGTTTGGTGGTGGAATGACAGCTGTATAGTGCTGGAATGGGAGCAGGGAAGGGGCTGGATGGGTGAGGACAGCGACTAACAAAGGTTAAGGCCAGGAGGGTTATGGGATTGTAGGATTTATTGCAGGGAAAGTTCCCACCTGTGCAATTCAGAAAAGCAGGTGTTGGTGGGAAGGATCCATACGGCACAAGCTGTGAAGCAGCCCTTGAAATCAAGGATATCATGTTTGGCAGCATGTTCATCCCAAATTCCTCAAACCCATAACACAAATTGAAACTCTTGCCCTGCAGGATCTTGAGCAACATGAATTCCACCACTTCAAAAAGCTTTCCATCCTGCTCACTTCCTTCTCCCGCCTTGGAGTACCATTGGTCGCCACCTCTACAACAACCTCCAATCCTCCCCAGCACCCCCTCATAGCTGACAAACCCTGTTTCACAGACCTACTACACTTACCCCACCCTCCAAAACTCACTCCCACCACCACATAGAATCCAGAACGTAAACAGACCTGCAACACAGTCATGAACCTTTCCTCCAGAAGCCTTGCCTCACAGAAATATCAGCCCTTTCCAAAGGCCTCACCTTTTGCCCACTCCCAAATTCAATCATACAGGACTTGTTAAAAGACCTTCTCTCCTTCTCCTAGTTGCTACAGTGGAAACACTTTTTCGCTACCAACCCTATCAATCAGACTCAACCTAAGACCAATACAAGACTCAATTTTCCAGTGCTTTATAACACTGTTTCTTGGCAACATGAAATCATCAACCTTGTGGAATGGCATAATGCTATTAAATGAACGAAAAAGGAAATGAAACAAGATTTTTTATGCGCCAGATTTGACAAAGTTACAATATCTATAACAACATATGCTGAGTTTATAGAATCCTGGCCAAGTGACTACACATCAGTCAATTTGTATGACTTTCAGGATAGCTGAATGTGAGATTCAGATGGGGAGATTTAAAGCTTGTTGTACCAAGAGATGATGAAAAACCGGATTACATTCTACTGGTCTTGTTTTGCTCATCATTAGAGTTTGTAACTGTAGTGATGATAAATAATTTATGTGAGAATCAAAACTGTTTTTTCTGCTCTAAAATTTTTCTTGCTTCATAATCTCAAATACACTCCTGGAAATGGAAAAAAGAACACATTGACACCGGTGTGTCAGACCCACCATACTTGCTACAGACACTGCGAGAGGGCTGTACAAGCAATGATCACACGCACGGCACAGCGGACACACCAGGAACCGCGGTGTTGGCCGTCGAATGGCGCTAGCTGCGCAGCATTTGTGCACCGCCGCCGTCAGTGTCAGCCAGTTTGCCGTGGCGTACGGAGCTCCATCGCAGTCTTTAACACTGGTAGCATGCCGCGACAGCGTGGACGTGAACCGTATGTGCAGTTTACGGACTTTGAGCGAGGGCGTATAGTCGGCATGCGGGAGGCCGGGTGGACGTACCGCCGAATTGCTCTACACGTGGGGCGTGAGGTCTCCACAGTACATCGATGTTGTCGCCAGTGGTCGGCGGAAGGTGCACGTGCCTGTCGACCTGGGACCGGACCGCAGCGACGCACGGATGCACGCCAAGACCGTAGGATCCTACGCAGTGCCGTAGGGGACCGCACCGCCACTTCCCAGCAAATTAGGGACACTGTTGCTCCTGGGGTATCGGCGAGGACCATTCGCAACCGTCTCCATGAAGCTGGGCTACGGTCCCGCACACCGTAAGGCCGTCTTCCGCTCACGCCCTAACATCGTGCAGCCCGCCTCCAGTGGTGTCGCGACAGGCGTGAATGGAGGGACGAATGGAGACGTGTCGTCTTCAGCGATGAGAGTCGCTTCTGCCTTGGTGCCAATGATGGTCGTATGCGTGTTTGGCACCGTGCAGGTGAGCGCCACAATCAGGACTGCATACGACCGAGGCACACAGGGCCAACACCTGGCATCATGGTGTGGGGAGCGATCTCCTACACTGGCCGTACACCACTGGTGATCGTCGAGGGGACACTGAATAGTGCACGGTACATCCAAACCGTCATCGAACCCATCGTTCTACCATTCCTATACCGGCAGGGGAACTTGCTGTTCCAACAGGACAATGCACGTCCGCATGTATCCCGTGCCACCCAACGTGCTCTAGAAGGTGTACGTCAACTACCCTGGCCAGCAAGATCTCCGGATCTGTCCCCCATTGAGCATGTTTGGGACTGGATGAAGCGTCGTCTCACGCGGTCTGCACGTCCAGCACGAACGCTGGTCCAACTGAGGCGCCAGGTGGAAATGGCATGGCAAGCCGTTCCACAGGACTACATCCAGCATCTCTACGATCGTCTCCATGGGAGAATAGCAGCCTGCATTGCTGCGAAAGGTGGATATACACTGTACTAGTGCCGACATTGTGCATGCTCTGTTGCCTGTGTCTATGTGCCTGTGGTTCTGTCAGTGTGATCATGTGATGTATCTGACCCCAGGAATGTGTCAATAAAGTTTCCCCTTCCTGGGACAATGAATTCATGGTGTTCTTATTTCAATTTCCAGGAGTGTAGAATGTTTTATGTTACTTCTGTGATACAAATCCTGGTTATCTCTGTGCCCACACAGGGAAATAATGTGACAGTGGCAGAAGAGTATGCTGCTGATAATTGGCTACACCCTTCTTGATTTGTCTGTTAATTAGGGAGTCTTCGTTTGATATCAGATCCACGTTAACAGTAACTAAGGAGCTAGTTCTTCCCTACATCACCAGTCTATTGATTTTTTCTTTTGCTGAGTCAAAAGGGCTTCTCTTTCTCCAGATAAATCATAGGAAGTTACAACAGATTATTTGACTAGTTGTTTGTAAAGATTACACAAATTTGCAAAAAAAGTTTTTGTTTTGATAAAAGATTTTTCTGTAGTTTTTGATTTCAGAAATGATATTGCGATTTTTTTAAATTTAAGGTTTGTCTACAAAAAGAGGTAAGACTTCTAGGAAAAATCCTAAAAGGCCATTTTTATATAAGTATTATTTGTGTACAGCGTAATTAAACTACATTAAACATGGGTTAATCTTAAAACATATTTTAAGAAAAGTTAATAAAGCTTTATTACAACACTATTACAAATCTTTGTAGTAACATTTCCTTTTTCCTTCCAAACTGTTTTTTGTACTTTTCCTGCCGTGGAGTTGAGAATTTTCTCTTTTTAATACCCAACAGTAATCAGCCATCATGTAGTAACATTTCCTTTTTCCTCCCAAACTGTTTTTTTTACTGCTGTGGAGTTGAGAATTTTCTCAATTTTCTCTTTTTAACACCCAACAGTAATCAGTCACCATGTTCACATCTCAGTGCCCGTGACATCTTTGTTCCATTTCTTTTCTGCCTTGATGGAATCGTGTCCTTGTTCTTCACTGACAGCTCCAAGGTTTTCCGAAAAATAGTCCAGATGAGAATGAAGGAAATGATCTTTAATACTCATGTTGCAGTCCAGCAGTTTGTAGTTAGTTAACAGATCGACAGCAGTATTCTTGTAGATCGGGTCTTTTTTACTTCCAACAAAGCTGGTTACCACTTCTTTAAAAGATTTCCTTGCTTTCCTTCCCTGGTTTTCCATTTCCAACTTGAAGTTTTCATCCTTCAGAAGTTTTCTTATATCAGGTCCAACAAATACTCCTTCATTAAGTTTTGCCTCAGAGAAGCCAGGAAATTACTCACAAAGGTAGCTAAAACACTCTCCTTCTTTAGACAATGCTTCAGCGAATTGTTTCATCAGTCCCAACTTGATATGAAGTGGTGGACGTAAAATCTTATTAGGATCCTCTAAACTCACTTCTCAACATTCTAAACTCCAGGAACCAAAATTTTTGTTACTGGCCATTCTGTTTTATGTTTATGATCACAGCTGTCCCGTTCAAAGAGGAAGCAGGGAAACTTTGCGTAGCCACTCTGTTGGTCAAGTAGCATAGAGGTCACTTTCAGGTCCCCACAAGTGGTCCACTTATGATCAGTGTACTTAAGCTTGTTAAGGACCAATTCAAGGTTCTCATAACATTCTTTCAAATGAACTGAATGTCCTACTGGTACAGATGCATATTTGCTGCCATTGTGCAGAAGAAAAACTTTCAGGCTTCGTTTGAAAGAATCAATGAAAAGTCTCCATTCATTGGGTTTGTATTTGATATTTAATGCCTCCATCGGCCCAGCAACATTAGTACAAGAGAAGAGGTCACCCACTTGAGAGAAAAAAGGCACAAACTCTTTTTCTCTACTCCTATACCAAGGAAAACCCTTTTTCTATCAACCTTGACCCTAAAACCTCGGCTGAATCCTCTGGAAGACCTAAGTGTCTAACCAAATAATTTACTTCTAACTTTTGAAGAGTTTTGCCTCTTTGTTGGCGGAGGGGGGGGGGGGGGGGGCACTCATAGCTGCCACCATTGTCATCATCATCACTGCCTTGAGACAACCGGTGAACATCAGTTTCTGTTTTCAAGTATATCTGGAGGACAAGGTATGGGAAAATGAAGCCTATGAGGAATAGGGCACATGGAGAATGTTTGGATGCCAAATCTCCATTTTATTTTTCAAATTAAAACCTTGCACACAGCAGGAGCAAAGATAACAGTCTTTGTTGTGATTTTTTGGGTTATCTCCAAATCATAGGTATTGCAAAACTAAATGATTTCTTCTTACTGTGAAACCATTGTCCCAGTTGTTCTACACACACACAGAACACACTTTGTGAGGAGCCCATGATTTGCCTTGACCACCCAGTTTCATACCAAAGTAGGCAGAGTATATCTTTTTAACAAAATCACAGATGTTTCCCTGTTGCATTTTAACAGTATAAGTCCCAAAAATATACCCGAAACAATCAGGGGAGTTCACACAACCTCTGGAAGCCATTATAAACACACAACTAAATTTTCTTCAATGAAGAAACAATGGAAATGTGCTCAGCAGAGAGGTTACATCCACACTGACAGTAGCTTGACCTTGAAGTACAGAGTAGATAGTGGGTGGATGGGGAAGGAGGAAGCCTGCAAGGGGTACTGACACAGACAGCATACTGGCAAAAATCTAGTATGAACTGGATTCTACCAGTTTTATTGTACACTTTTTTTTAACAAAAGAAGGGCTGTGTCATGATGGCAGCCTAAATTTAGACTAATTACATTCGCAAATTAATTTATTAGGCTAAAAATGTTATATTTTAAAGTTTTTATTTAGGTGTGACTGGGAGGTTACAGTTTGTATGTATGTTAAAAACACCTTAAAAGTAAAAATCCTCTTGTGTGATTTGTGGGTAAACAAAGGGTGATGGAATTTTTTCACAATTTTTTTGTATGCAGCATAACTAATACTATAAGAATTACTATAAAAATTTGAAACAATTTTTTCAACGCAGACCTGTGTCATCGGCATTGGCGACTGCTATGAAAGAATGCATGTGAATACACTAACTTTCGACACCTTGAGGATTTATTGGTTATTTTTCTTTGAATACTGTAAAACGTAATATAGATGCAGTAAACTGAAATACATGGCACTAAATCTACTTCGCTCTGCTACTTATTTCGCCGCTAGATTTGGTGAAACTTGGTATCACAGTCACGAGCACACGTTCACTTGTGCACGTTTTACAAAGCATCTGCGCATGTGCAACTGACATGACGTAATTGCCTTTCAGGCCAAATACATACGGATTTGATAAACAATGCGCATGGTTTACTGCAAGCACTGCTAGCCCTTACCACTCAACTACAAGTTTATGTCAATGCCACGAGGTGGTAGCACACTGCAGCAGACTTTTATCTACGTTCGCCTGGCATAAATCACGCTAGGCAGTAGCACACTCCACAGATGAATTCACTCACTGTATAGTAAAGTTAGATCAGACTTCAGTATATGTTGTAATTATACTGATATAAAAATGTATTTTGTGGGATTCATATTAAGATATATTGTACATTAAGTTTTGGATTTTATCCTAGAGTAATTCATCTGAGGCACTGAGAACCAAAAAGCTCATCATCGTCAATTGTGAGAGTAGCATTTGTTCATGCTTCTGACATCTCTTGATCTTATGGTGGGTCGGATTTATCTGTACTGTAAGCCCACATTGTACGAATATCTGAAAATTCATGAAAAGGTGTCTCACTGGCTGCTCTGATATTCTTTTAAATGTTGGGGGTCGAAGATGGTGTCCTTTTCAGCCTAATGGCTCTCACAAGGAAAACTCCCCATCACAGCACTTTCAGACCACAGTGGTAAGATGGCCCAGTGGACAACCCATCAAAATCTGAACACAGATCAAGCATGAAAAGAGGAAGAAAGTGTACTGGGCTGTGAAAAAAAAGCAAAATAGAAACAATGAACGTTCCAAAAATAAGAAGTGCAATATAGAGAAACCATGTAGACAAGTGGTGTCGTGGTTGCAATGTTCAGACCTGCCTCATGCAAATTTCTTTCTTCTCTTTTTTTTCTGCTGTTCGCTTTATTCAAATTTGAGTCTGTGTCATGGTGTAACATCCATTTGCAACAGCAAGGTGTAAGGTAAAGACCTATAATGACTGTTGAGTCTGCACAACTACTCTGTTAGCAGCCTAAAGGAAGTGGCTTTCGAATGGGGACTGCAAACGGTTGATGACAAGGTGACAAGTGGAACGAACCCTCCACCAGAAAACACACCTGGAGTGTCATACACGACATTAGTGACAGTACATGTTTCATATGATAGGAATGTCTTATCGACACATCTAATTTGTACAACCGGTAAGTGAGTGAGATATGCTCGGTGCGGGTGTTTGTATGAATGTAACCAATGTATAGTATGACAACTGCCAAGACTACAGAAAGTGAAAGAGCATTTCAGTGACCAGATGGACAGTTCATCATGTTGTATAAAAATAAAAAAATGCACAAGGAGGGTTTGAGCACAGCTCGGCCACATGGTAGTCATATACCGTAATAACTTAAACCAGGACGCTACATTTCTTCACAGCTGCTCTTTATTGTACTTCTTGAACTGTTGCAATTGGGAGTTTCCCTTGTCAGCGCCTTATTTGTATTCTACTCAATGGACCTTGTTGGTAGACAGTACTACTAAAATTTAGTCATTTCTGCAAACAGCAGGTTGTGTTTGGGATTGGTTTTCTACTATGCACAAATCAGATTTCCTGTGGAGTGTCAACATGAACTGTGTAGAACCTGTATTAAGCACTAACAGAAAAGAAAATTACCAGGAAAAATTAGCCACAAAGAAAACAGGGCATTTGAGATCAGATCTGTTGTCTGAGGTATTGACATAATCAAATAAGCGTGACTACAAGCAAACTTTTAACAGGGAAGTGTATAATAAGTGTAAGTTGTTATGTTGATGCAACATAAGAATGTGCGATTTTCAGACTGAAAGTTAATTCGTTAGCTAATACATGGCTTAGGGATCTTGTATATTTGTCCGAAAAAATAAAAAAGCATGATAACTCCCACTTATACAAAAATGTGAAACAGAGAGTAGTGAAAGCTTAAACATTGTTTCATTCTTGCCATAAACTGTACTTAATTATGTACAAAACCACAAAATTCCACAAAAAAAATTCTTCCTTTTTTTTCAGACAAGTTATGCATATTAATATTATTAGTACTATTGAAAGTGGCTCAAGTTGTATAAATGTGTTGATAAGCATAACTGTTATACAGCAGATTCTATTAATTTTGGACTCTTATATTTATCTGAATTTTAAAATTTGTTGACAGTCAGCTTGTGTACCTATGAGCTGTCACTGGTTATTGGCCTGACAGTTCACCAGTGCCTTAGTTCAAAAGGGTGCAAAGTTTACAGTAAATCACTTGATGACAAACGCCCTTTTGGCTTCTGTCTCAGGTTCTTCAGCTGATATTTGTTTGATGATTTTTCTGACGTTTCACCAGCACATGTGGCTGGCGTTGTTACGCTGTGGTGAAAAACTTAAACATTGAAGTATACTTCACCACAATCCTGTCACTGATTTAATATATATCAAGGAAAGAAAAACAAGAATGATACTCATGTATACTTTGCTTGCTGAAGCAAAGAAAGAAAGAAGAAATTGTTTCTTCTGTAACAGCACGAAGTACAGAGTTAATGTTACTAACCAAACGATCCATAAAAATACTACAAAGATTGTATGGAAGAGATAGTCAGTACATGTCTTTTTCAATATTTTTGCTATGTTGGCAATAAATATGAAGATTATCTGCAGCATAATAACAAATAAACTCATGAAAAGAATGAAATTGATGCTACTGCTAGTAGATGAACTGAAGAGAAGAAAAACTGAAGATTGAAAGTGAGACGGAACACAGTAAGTAGAAGAGGAAGTTGGAACACAAAGGCTAATGAACAAAATTAAGGAATGCAAATCACATGTGCAAAAAAGTGACCTTAATTAACAGTTTTGTAAAGGCAAATACTTAAATATGGCACAAAAAGAAATAATCTCTTCAAAATATGTCTATTTGTGCTAATACCAGTAACCTCTAAACTATAGCAGTGCTTCATATGGAGAACATGAATGACATCTCCACACTTTTGTCTTCTTGATGAAGAGTCATAATTCCCGACTTCTTATGTGAGTTTCGACAAGTGACAAAGGATACAGTATGGCCCAAAGTAGCACTTTAGTAGCTTTTCTGATAGTACCAGCTCTCCACAGACATAACAATCCATATTGTCTCCCAAGGTGTGTCTCACTCGGCGGATTTTAGCGTTATAGCTCTCTCTTGGCCTTTCTTCAGGGCAGCCAAGGTCCATTCCCTTGCTTCTTCAGTCCTGGCAATCAGGTGTTCCATGTATTCATCCTGAGTATCATCTGGTTGAAATGAGAACAGTGTATCCATTGTCATTTCAGCCTCACAAACATGGAGCAGAAAGAATGGTGTGAAACCAGTATTGTCTTGCTACACTGTGTTGTATGCGGATGTCTTGACGGAAAGTATTGCATCCCAATCTCTCTGTTTGACATCAGCATACATTGAGAGCATATCTGCCAAAGTCTCAATAAATCATTCTGTAAGGCCATTCATTTGTGCTGTGTGGTAGGCAGTTTTCATCCTGTGGATTATGTTGCAACTTGAAATTATTTGTCATGCAAATCTTGGCTGGTAAACTTTTCCATGAACAGATATCATCACATGAAATACTCTGTGGTTCAAAATGATGTCTTCTACGAGGAACTTCACAATTTCCAGTGCTTCCTCATCCGGCACAGCTTTGGTGACGGCATAGCGGGTGAAGTAATCAGTGCAGGTAGTTATCCGTCAGTTTCAACTCGTTGTTCTGCCTTGTTCCAGGAAAATTTTGCATCTCCTTGCAGTAGGACTCCATCACCATTCACTAGGTGTCCCAAAATTTTATTTCTTGTGTGATGAAGAAGCACTTTCTCAGATTCGGGTGGAGACGTAAAATCTGAGCACACTTTAGCATGGTTTTAAGTTGGCTTGGATGTTCTTCAAATGTCTTCAAAAAATGACAAACTCATCCAGATAGTAAAGGCACATTTACATTTAAGGTGTCAAGGCAGATTGTCCATCATACATTCAAAGGGGGCTGGAGCGTTGCACAGCCAAATTGGCATAATTGTAACTCATAGAGGCCATCAGGAATTATGAAGCAGTTTTTTCTCAGTTGCCTTTCTCAGCCTCAATTTGTCAGTAACTTGACTGCATGTCCACAATAGATAAAAACTTTGATTCTTTCAAGCAGTCCAGGCTGTCATAAATGCATGGCAATGGATATACATCTTTCTTCGTGATTGTTTTCATCTGTCAATAGCCATTGCAGAAACACCATGTACCATCATTCTTCTTCAGAAGGACCATTGGAGAGGACCAAGGATTCTCTGAAGGGTCAACGACATCATCTTGCAACATATTCTCTACATCCTCCTGGATTATCAGTCGCTTAGATAGCTATACTGTATTAGTGCTGACTAATTGGTGGATGATCCTCAGTATTCATACAATGTTTTATTGTGGGCCACTTGTTTGTTCCTTCACCACTATAGATTTACGAACATCCAAAAACTGACACAAAATTACTATTACTTGCTGACATTGTTCCTTAGTGAGCCCAGATCCTGTTGGCATTTCAATGGTAGCGTCCTCCCCTGCATTGTCTGTAGTGGTAATGGAGAACAATTCTTTGTCGATGACATTAAAGACAGACGTAGGGCAAAATGCATTTGTGTACTTGAACATCTATATCTCCAAAAATATTACAGTGAAACTACTAAGACTTGAGATTATTATGTACAGCATAATGCTTGATATTCTGTGTCATTTTTGTCGGAAAATACGCTTCGACATACATTTTATAAGAATTTGAATTTTTAATTACCATTCTACCTTTTCTTGTAAGCTAATCAAGCAATAAACTGGAATTTCACAGTTTACATCTGCATAAGAGGCTAATAAATCACGTGGAACAAATTTTTGTTTGCGGTCATAGTTGCTTTGATATTAATTTTTCAGTTCTGTGTTATTCCAATTTTTGACAATATTGCTATATGTCTAGTGACTAATGCTGATATCAATAATGTTTATTCTCTTCCTCATCTTCCTGGAGTAATCTCTTCTTCTGCGTCCTTTGCCTAGCCAACTTTTGCATTTTTTCTTCCGCTGGCTGAGGTTTGTCCTTTCACACTTCATCAATCTTTTTGAGTATTTTCAGTGAGAATGCACCTGGATGGAAGCTTAGGCTCTTCAAGTACTTCCACTATTGAACACTAGACAGGCATCACATGCAGATATCTTCACAACAATTGAGGAAGCGAATATTGCTTTTTGGACAATACATACATATAAGGTGATTTTAGCTCTCATTTGTATTCTGTGTTTTCCCAGGTACGCATTTTTTCAGCAGTACAGGGTTGACTAGGTACCTGAAAATTGGTTTTGTAACATCTAAAACAGCAAGTGGCAAACCATGTTTGTGGGTGTACGGCTTTCCACTGGCTTCTGCCTGAAGATGGTTGCACCATGATTTGTCACAAAGGGAATGTTGGGGATTATCATCTGCGGAAAGTTTGTGAAAGAATATTGTTCACACAATATGGCTTGTTGCATTGTTTTCACACTATTTAAGTTATCCCTGATACACTTTCCATAATATATTTGTAAAGTGTGAATTTCCGTGTCTGTCTGTTTAACACCTCCCAGTGGCTTTCCATCTTCTAGTTTCTTACCTTTCATTGCTTTCTTCAGTCTGAGAAGTCTACCCCTCATTCATTTTTGAACATGCCCTTACACATTCTAGTTTTTCAATTATAGTTTTTGAGCCATAAGGATTGCTCTCCAAGGCAGTCTTGAAAGCACTGGAATCTCCATCACTTAGACACTTCACATCCTAACACCAAATTGTTCAGATGAATTTTGGAATATTAGTTTCATCCCAGTTTTTTCCATCCCACAACTTGACACCTGGTAATTCTTGCTGGACATTCTCTGGTGTTCCTGCTGCCACCTTTATTTTTCACTGTCATCATTGTTTTTTCTTGTGTCACACTGAGAGTAATATTTACTCATTACTTGGAAGTCTAAGATTTTCCCTGTATCCACTCTAATGACATATGATATGCCGTGAAGTGATGTATGGCCCCTCTTCATCCAGGTCCCATCACAATAGATGCACAGGCTGGTCTTTACTACACAGTGTCCTTCTTCCCCTTCATTGTTAATATCTACAGCTTCCTCATTAGCTGCTTTTATGTCCTCCTTGCACTCAACTTCAAGAGCGCTGAGGAGTGTTCTGTTGTAATCACTGAGTCTAGTTACTGTTCATCAAACCACAAAGCAAATTTGTGCCTTCTCTGCCTACACTTAAGCATCTCGTGGTGTAAGAAAATCTTGTAGTCGCTCGTACATCTTCCCGTGGAGAGCAGAAGCCTTGAACTGAACATCATATTCACAAAATTTACGCAAAATATTTATATTACTTACAATGCCAGTTCTGTCACTGTCATCATACAGTCTAAGGCCCTTTTACCCACAATTACCACATGCATGTGAAACGTTAATCATAAGGACAAGTATTCCTAAGTCAGTTACCCTAAATCTACTGGAAAAATCATCTTTGGCACCGTACACAGCATCATCAATTCCTTTACTAATTTTCTTCTTCAATGAACTCAGTGACTTTGTCGAAAATTGTTCTTCACACTTAGGAGCAGCATTTGTAACACTGGTATTTAAATTTCCTGTACCTGTTACACGCAGTATTCACTGTTTCCTCATTTTTTTTTAATATGCATCCGATGTTATGACCCATTTCGAGCAAAATAGGTTGATATATGCAAAACTAAAAACTGAAATAAGTTTGTATAGAACTAAAAACTGAAATAAGTTTGTAGCATATGCTATTAAAAAAACACATTATAAACATAGGAACAAGCAAAGACAATCTTTCTCACAGCCTTATAGATTCATCTGCAGTTACTTTGTTTAGATTGTGTGAACGAAAAATTAACTTACAAAAAATTTCAAATGTAGAGAAGGTGTGTATCACAGCCTAGAAAGAAGGGGCATGGAAGGTGCAAATGCCCAAGAAAACTTTTTTAAAACATATTTCTAAACAGAATTTGATTATGAAACTTTGTATTGTTATTCTTAAAGAATCAATCTAATAAATTACAGAATAAAAGAAATTTTAATTTCTTTGCAATTTTTCCCTACATCTGCCTTTCCTAGAATGGTTTGACTGTCCCTAAGCACAAACCTTTAGGGATGAGCTGTGGCAACTCATGACAGTGATCCAAAGTTTTCCTTGACTATATGTACTGCTTATGACCTGTGATGGCATGTAGAATCCTTTAGTGAGTCTGAGTAACTTTTTGCAGTTGACAGAAGCTTCACAGTTTAACTGTGCATCTCAATTGGTGACTGGACTGAAATGCTTCTTATTGATGGTGGCAGGACAATGTCTTCAAAGGCAAACAACTGCCCTTAGCAATCTTATTTATATGTGATTGTTGGAATAGCTTTACCAATCCGAAGTACTGATGTTGCACAATGTGTGAACACTTCGACACTTGAAAAGAAGTCACACCCAAGAATAACACAACTGCATTCTGTTAAAGTGACAGATTCAAAAGGCCGTGTTCTGTCATTGATAGTTATTCTTGCAATACATGTTCCTATTGCCTGGATGTATTTACCATTCACAACCATCAGCACAATTGCTTTCGTATCACGGAACATCATTAGCTGGTGAGGATAAGCATTCAACATTACAGAAAAGTAGGAAGCTGAGTCAGCTATTGCCCTGACTGATTGACTGTCGATGTGTCGGTAAGCATTCAGTGTTGCAGAAAAGGAAGCTCACTAGCACCTGGACTGGTTGGCGATTGATAAAGATACTGGTGAGATTTCGTGTCACCTTATTAACTGTCATCTATCGAGGATTTCCGTCTGTGGCGGCCTCACCTTCATAGATGGTTGCCTCACTTAGTTTTCCTGATTTTGATGCCTAGGCAAGCAGCTGGTATATCTGTACGGCAATGGGGAATGGCTATGGCATGTTGGGGAGCGACCTCGTCCAATAAAACACCAATGAGTTTTGACTTATATGTCGACTATAATCATTTGCAGGTGACTGGCATCTATAAGGCTATTGTGATGGTTAACATCTGGCAGCATAATAGTCACTGAACACCTGTTTTCTTTCTCTGCAGTAGTGTATAATGTGTCTACAGTGAAAACAGAGCAGTGGTTTTTCTTCTGTTGGGGCATCCTAGTTTGTGTGCAACTTGCATCTACCTGCGTTGGTTAGATGCTGGGATGTCATTTAATAGTGGCACAATAAGACTGACTTGCCCTAGTCCATTCTTCAAGGTGTGTTCAGATGGTGATGCAGATGGATACCAAAGATCAATACACCTCTTCTCCATTATTCTCTTTCACCTCCTGACATATGGGTTCGACATTCTAGCCTACTGTCTCTTGTATACTTGGTCTTACATTTCTGGCTGCCATACACTACTGTATGTCTTCTCTTACTACCTGGTATATGGGAGAAGTAAGGTTATGGTGGTCTTCCGTGACAACCATAGAGACCACGTTTGGGAGCTGACCATTTCATCTGCCTTTTTGTTGCATTTCCTCAATGCTCTGGCACCACATGATGACTTATTATTTTGTGACATCCTTTACCAGAAGATTGTGGTACATTTCTGCTAAGTGGGTTTACTGTTGATTGTCACCAAATCTTTTCTTCAAATCGTTGTGGAATTTGTCCCAACTATTGAGCTTTTCTTCATTGTTTTCAAACCACTGATGACATACTGTCCAAATAAAAGTACTTGTTTATCAAACTCAGCATGTAATCCCAGCTATTGCATTTTGCAGTTTTGTTGGATCCTGACCAACATCTCCGATAACACCAATGAATGCCTTATGAGTAGCTGACTTACTGCTGTTTGCTGAACATAGAGATCTTAGGAAAGATGTACCGCTTGTATTCCAGTTCCTGTCGATATAGGCAATGGCCTTCATGTTGCCAATTGAAGCCATTGTGATGTACAGATTGTGAAATAACTGGGATCTCCTCCAAACACTGTCACATTGAAACCACAATTGAGTCCTAATCCAAAGTAAGGGTCATCAATGAAGCACACCACACAGAGGTGAACGAACATTTCTTATTGACAGCTATGTACAGCCTGAACAGTCATTCTTCCATCTTCAGTTCTAGTTTCATTGTACTCTTGAGTTTGGCATCTTTAACAGGATGCCTACTGTTATACACAGGCTTTGCAGTGAGTGTTATTTGTGGTGCAGACTTCATCAAATAAAACTCTTCATAGTGCAGTCCACTCCGGTGGTCACAACATAGCAAGGCATCTGATGCACTTGAATTGCAGAACACATGATATCTAGATACATTGAATTTTTTATTCATCCTTCTCTTCATACTTTTAAGGAATTTTAGCTTTAGCTAACTGACATAGTTTTGAAAATGACCCTGTTCAACATCAGTGACCCTGAACTTCATTAACAACATTTTCTTAACCAGTTTTTTTTTATATACTTCAGGTATATAAATTCATTTCTTTTTCCCTAAGTTTGTTCAGTGTAATTCAAAACATCCATTGCAAGGCAGGAAGCTATGGCCTAGTTCTGGAAATCAGTGTACATTTTCAAATCTCCCCATGCTTCTTGTTGTGGTCTTCAATCCGAAGACTGGTTTGATGCAGCTCGCCGCGCTACTCTAACCTGTGCAAGCCTCTTCATCTCTGAATAACTACTGCAAATTACACCCTCTGAATATGCTTACTGTATTCATCTCTCAATCTTCCTCTACCAATTTAACCCCCCCCCCCCCCCCCCCCCCACACACACACACACACACACACACACACACAACACAACACACACACGCACACACACGCACTTCCCTCCAGTTCTAAATGAGTGATCCCTTGATGTATCAGAATGTGTTGTATCAACAGATTCATTCTTCTAGTCAGGTTGTGCCACAAATTTCTTTTCTTCCCAGTTCTATTCAGTACCTCCTCATTACCTAACATTTAAGTCTATATTCAATGTTAACAAATTTCTTTTCTTCAGATATGCTTTTTTGGCCATTGTCAACCTACATTTTATATCCTTCGGCCATCATAGGTCATTTTACTCCCCAAGTAGTAAAACACTTCTACCACTGTATGTGTCTCATTTCCTAATCTAATTTCTTCAACATCACCTGATTTAATTCGACTGCATTCCATTATCTTTGTCTTGCATTTGTTGGTGTTCGTCTTATATCCACCTTTCAAGACATTGTCCATTCCATTCAGCTGCTCTTCCAAGTCCTTTATTGTCTCCGACAGAATTACAATGTCATCGGCAAACCTAAAAGTTTTTATTTCGTCTCCTTGAACTCTATTTCCTTCTCCAAATTTTTCTTTGGTTTCCTTGATTCATTGCTCGATATACAGATTGAATAATTTTGACGATAAGCTGCAACCCTGTCTCACTCCCTTCTCAATCACTACTTCACTTTCATGTCCCTCGACTCTTATGACTGCCGCCTGGTTTCTGTACAAGTTACAAACAACCTTTCGTTCCCTGATTTTACCCCTGTTACCTGTAGAATTTCAATAAGAGTATTCCAGTCAACATTGTCTAAAGTATTCTCTAAGTCTAAAAATGCCATAAACGTAGGTTTGGCATTTCTAATCTATCATCTAAGATAAGTCGTAGGATCAGTATTGCCTTGCATGTGCCCACATTTCTCCAGAATCCAAACAGATCTTCTCAAAATCTTGTGGCGTAGAGCACCATAAATATCGATATTTGTTCATTGTATAAGTGTGCTATCTTTGAGGAGAGGGCTTTGGGCAGGATGTTGGCCGCTAATGGCAGCTAGCCTCCGGACTTTTATCTGTGTAGAAGCGAAGTGCTAATAAATCTGTATCTGAGAGAATTCTAGTTGTTTACCTACAACTATATCCTATCCCCTCACTGGTGACCCCATTTTGTGTGTAATACGCGTCCGAGTTACCGCCCGAAGGTTATTTACGCGCCTTCCGCGTCGGTTTTCTTCACGATCGCGAGGGCCGTTGTTCAGCTTCAGACAATGGCCTTTCAGCACTCACCGCCACCCGGATTTCAGCAACATCTCTCCAGCACTCCTGCCGTCGTAGTGGACATGCCACAAGACTTCAGAATCCTTCAGCTTGAACCTGCAGTGGAATTCATCGAGTGCCGCCAGTTTCTGCCAACCGCCAATGGTCGCGGACTCTGGCTTTGTTAGCCTAGACCTTTCCACGTGTTCTCCACAGAGTGTTGTTCAGAACATTTCTACTCCTGTGTCAAACGCACAATTCAATACAGTTCATGGCGTCGAGCGAAGTTTTGCTACTTTGCAAAATCCAGTAGTAAATTCAAACTCAAATCAGTTCCTGCCACATGTGTATCCTTCCGTGCCGGCTAGTCAACAGGTGCTCAATGCTCGCCAAACAGCAAATATCACACTGAGTGTGCATCCTAGTGGACGTGTGTGGGATCCTTGTGTTGCTTCTAATCAAGTCAACAATTCTGTGCTGGACAGTAATTACTCGGACATCTACAACCAGCCCCACCACTCACGGTCAAGTGAATACAGTGTTCATAACGGCCTACTTAAGTACTTGTGGCTTCTCTCCGAGCTACCACGTCAATGAGAATGCACATTTTGACTACAATTCTCACACTGTTCGAGCGTCCGTTGCTTCTCAGCTGCCCCCCGGCGTCAAATGAATTTCGCGATACCCGCATTACGGGACGCCAATAATTCAGACTCACTATCTTCTGCATGCTCTACTTCCGTCCGAAGAAATAGGCGCACCTCCGCAGTGACTGCAGCACCGAATCTGCCGAAACTACCAGACTTCAAACCCGCTCACCCGGAGTTTTGGTTTAACCTGGTTGAGCAAACATTCAATGTCTGTGCTTTGGACGACGACGCACGCTTCGCCTGCCTCATGAACCATCTTCATGACTGCATCAATTTAATTTACAATCTGGTCAAAGCACCCCCACCCCCCTAGCAGGGAAGTATGCTGTGGCGAAAAAGACGATACTGGAGCACATCTCAAAAACCAAGAGAGAAAACGTCCGACAGCTTATCTACGAAGAGCGTCTTGGCGACAGGTCTCCGTCCCAGCTGTAGCGGTGCATTCGTCTTCTCGTCGATGAGCAAGTTATGTCTGATGACACGCTCGCAGAAATCGGGACAGAAAAGCTGCCTTTGCCTGTCTAGACTGCAATCTCTGCGTATGAAGATAGGGCAGTAAATGAACGTTTACGCGCCGCCGACAGAGCATACTCTGCCAGGCAACGTGAGCTCCGTGCACTGCATTCTGGATGTGACTGCACTAAGAAGCTTTCTGACACCACGCCCTTCTCTGGTGCTGCTAATAACAAGTTTGTTAAACTAGCCGCCCTGCCTGCACCTTCAACTCCCCACAACGACAGTGCATCGGCCTCTGTGGGAGACTCTGGGTCACATACTCCGTCACCTAGCAACTACTCACAGGAGCACAGGCCCGCCCAACCTTACTGTTTCTTCCACGCTAGATTCGGGGAGCAAGCTCGCAGATGCCAGTCACCTTGTTCTTACCCAAACTCCAACCGCAGGTAGGCTACAGTGCCACCTCCTGTGATGTAAACAACGGGCACCATCCAACGTTGCATTCCGTTTCGGACAACAACAGTAGTGTGGTTGAGTCTATGTTCACGATTTACAATCAGGTGTATGTTTTCTAGTAGACACTGGCGCAGACGCCTCTTTGCTGCCAGTTCGCCTAGCAACCAATAAAGTGCAACCACACAAAACAGTACTTCGTGCAGTGAACTTGTCTACCCTACAGTGTTCGGGTTCTACTCTGTATACAGTGAAACATTCCCCCTAGTGCAGCCTGGAGTGGACATTTTTAGTATCAACAATTGAAGAACCTATTCTCTGAATTGATTTCCTCAAGCACTATCAGTTGTCACTAGATTTTGTGCAAAATACTGTGTTTTACCCCCCACTAAACAAATACATTCCTTTCGCTCTGCTGAGTGACAGTTCGGCTAACACCAAACATGTGTGCTGTGCTAAGAAGTGTTTAAACCTATCCTTGGAGCTGCAATCTTGGACAAACAAGTGGCTAGTGGAGTGCGCCAAGTCTTCGAAGTTGCAGATGGAACGTATGGAAAAGCTGCTGCATCTCCGCAACATACACCACGAGTTGGCCTCCACACAACGCCTCGCGACACTACAAGCAGACGATTCATCGGATACAGACAAGGTCAGTCTGTGCCAATCTGGTGTTCCTGTGCCCGCGCACATTAATGACAATGTTGTGAACTCTGTAAACTGTGTCAGCACCCCCTCTTGTAATGACAGTGTATGCCCGAGTGCTCATGCTCCTTGCGTTCCGAATGGACAATTAACTTCCCAAGCTCGTGGCAATGAACTACGGCCATCTGCTGTTCGGCCACGCCCACTCGTGCCTACAGCGCTCGTAGCGGCATGGCCCGCTACCAAGAACCAGTGTACCAACCTCACCCATGTTAACACGCGTGCGGCCTTTACGCAGCCTATGAGCGGTTGGCACACCTGTACTTCCGTGCCCCCAGCACCACCGCTTTGCCCGTCCGCCACTGCCTGCTCTGCTTCACGGACATCTGACTGTCGTGCCGCATCACGTATTGCAGTAATCACTAATGGCACAGTTCATCAGTTACATCTAACCGATGGGCCGCCCATATCGCAACACCCATGCCGCCTCAAGCCGGAATTTATGAAAATTGCAAAAGAACAATTAGATGATCTGTTACAAAAGGGAATGATTAAACCTTCTTCCGGTTGCTTGGTTAATCGTATCCTGTTTGACCAAAAGAAAGACGGTACTTGGCGTATGGTCGGAGACTATAGGCATTTAAGTGCCCACACCATCATTGATAAATACCCGGTCCCACACATTGCGGACTTCAATCATGCGCTCGCAGGTGCAAAGTACTTCTCTGTTTTGGACTGTAAGCACGCATTTCATCAGATTCCTATGGCTCCGGAGGATATTGAAAAGACTGCCATAACCACTCCCTTCGGGCTGTTTCAATACAAATTTCTGCCGTTTGGGTTGAAAAACGCCTGCCAAACGTGGCAGCGTTTCATCAATCAAACCTTATCCCCTCTTAGACTTTTCTTTTGTATACATGGACGACATATTGGTTTTTGCTTCTACTTTGGAACAGAGTGAGGAGCGTGTTCAAGTCTTGACAGATATTTTAGCAGCCGCTGGTATTGAACTGAACAATAAAAAGACTCAATTGCACCAGTCATCCGTCACATTCCTAAGTTATGTTGTGTTGTCAGACGGTCTGACACCACCGCAGGACAAGATCAAGCCTGTCCTTGAGGTGCCACACCCCCAGACCTATAGGGAATTATGCAGGTTCATCGGAACAGTTAATTATTACTGTAAAAATTTGCCAGCTACTTCTGCGGTGCAGGCTCCTCTCACAGATACTCTCGCTGGCCCACAAACTTCTGGTCCCGCCAGGTCCCATGGACATCAGACATGGATAAAGCATTTAACGAACTCAAACAGCTGTTGGGCTCCGCTGCCACTATTGCTCACCCATGTGCGGACGCCACAATGTTTATCACTATTGACGCTAGTGACAATGCTGTCGGCGCAGTACTGAGTCACATATACAATGATTTTACGACCCCCCTGCAGTTTTTCTCAAAAAAGCTAAACAACGCGCAGAAGAAATACTCAGCATTCGACAGAGAGTTACTTGCAGTTTACGAGGCCATAAGACACTTCAGAACTGATGTTGAGGGACGAGATTTCTTTGTGCTCACTGATCACAAGCCGTTGGTTCCTGCCATAAAAAATCCTGCGGCTGATCCGCCCCCACGACGCTTTCGTCACATCGATTACATCTTGCAATTTACAAATGACATTCGCTACATCCGAGGAGCAGACAATTTGGTTGCTGATTTTCTCTCGCGCATTAGTGCTGTCACAACCTTAATTGACTTAACGGACCTACCTCGGTTGCAATCGGCAGACTCCGATTCCATGCAGTTAATTTCAGACCACAGCTCCTCTCTCCAACCGGTACGCTTTACTTTCCCTGGCATATCTGACATAGTGTGGTGTGATGAATCGACTGGTACATTGTGGCCATTCATTCCTAAGCCCCTTCAACGCCAGGTCTTTGACAAATTATACACATTAGCACACCCCAGTGTCAAAGCTTCCACCCGTCTGGTAGCTGAACGGTTTGTCTGGAGAGACATGCGCCACGACTGTCAGTCTTGGGCCAGGGCATGAGTGTTGTGTCAACAGAACAAAGTTTCCAGGCACACTTTCCCACCCCTTGGCTGTTTTGCCCAACCGCCAGGCCAGTTTCACAATGTTCATGTGGACATCGTAGGCTCTTTGGCCCCCTCCGAGGGTTTCTGTTACTTGTTTACAGCTATTGCCAGGATAACTCGGTGGGCTGAGGCTGTGCCTATTCCGAACATTACCTCTGAAACAGTAAGTCGAGCGTTCGTAGCTTCGTGGATATCTAGATTTGGCTCACCTGTTTACCTCACCTCTGACCAGGGACGACAATTCGAGTCTTCAGTTTTCTCTGGCTTATGCAAAATGTGTGGTATTGTCAAAATTCATACTTCTGCATACCACCCCCAAAGCAGTGGGCTTGTCAAGCGATGGCATCGCACCTTAAAGTCTGCCTTGCATTGCCGTGACTCACTATGGACAGAAGCACTGCCCTTCGTGCTTCTTGGCCTTCATGCGACTTTCAAGGAAGACCTGAAGGGTTCTGTAGCCGAGTTTATGTATGGCCAACCTCTGGTTTTGCCTGGAGAATTAGTCACTCCCACCCCGCTTCCACGGCTCTCTGAACTCCCTTCACTTCTCGAGCGAGTGCGCTTGCACTGCAGCAAAATTCAGCCGCCACCTCCGGCTACTCATACACCTCCGCGCTTGTACGTACCGCGCACGCTATACTCTTGTGAGTACGTGTTTCTCAGAGATGACTCAATCAAAGCCCCACTTCAGTCGCCCTACACAGGTCCTTACGAGGTCGTCAAACGCTCCGAGAATAACATGGATCTCCTCATAAAAGACTCTGTAACCACGGTCTCACTCAACCGAGTGGAACCAGCTTTCATTGAGCCTCAGCTGAACCTCCCTGAGTCTGCCCCCATTTCTCCCAATCCTGCTTCGAGCGGCCATCCATCTTCTCATACCATACATTCGGGTATTGATTCTCCACAGCGTGCTTCTCTGACGAGCACTGCTTCTTCTCCGTGTTCATCTAATTCGAGTGGCCAATCTTTTCAGAGTTTCACTCCTCACAGCCCTCGCAGTCGAACTGCCAACCACTCGTATTCTACCGTTGTGTTACCATCTTCGTGTGACAGCTCTTTGTCACGCCATTCAATCCACGCTAGCTCCTCGTTGCCTTCTGTCACGCTCCCTCATCCGTCAGCTGATTGCCCGAGGTTGTCGCCTGCCCAGTCCACCCCCCCTCTTAGCAGATGCTTCCCCCTGCCATGGCTTTTCCACACCTCCCTGCCTCCCTACCATTGCTCGTACAGATGCCACCCAAGAATTCACAACACGTGTACACCCTGATGACATACATAAATTATCTGTTGTCGTAGATGGCGATACCATGTGTGTGGTACTCGCGTGTGACAATGTTGAGGGAGGAAGTGCAGAAACTCGTGTGGTGCGCCGCTTTAAATTGAGCAGAAGTGCTGCGTGTTGCAATTTACGTGCCTTTGTTAGGCCTTCTGGCAAGGTGATTCTCCGCCTGCCTGCTGACAAAGTGCTACACCTCCACTCCAGGATGGGACGTCGTCTTCAGCCGCCGGCATCGCTTGCTGACTTCGCCATTGACGTACCGGGTTTCACCCTCCGGTCTCCTACCAGTCGGCTGCTTCCGCCTGATGCGGAAGAACTATACATTACCTTCCTAACTTCTCATCCCCCCCATTCACAGGGACGTACTCCATACTGTGCAGGGGGAGAAGGGGGCTATGTGGCGTAGAGCGCCATAAATATCGGTATTTGTTCAGTGTATAAGTGTGCTATCTTTGAGGAGAGGGCTTTGGGCAGGATGTTGGCCGCTAACGGCAGTTAGCCTCCGGACTTGTATCTGTGTAGAAGCAAAGTGCTAATAAATCTGTATCTGAGAGAATTCTAGTTGTTTACCTACAACTATATCCTATTCCCTCAAGCTGGTTTCTACCAGTTTTTCCATTCTTCTGTAAAGAATTCATTGGTAGTCTGGTAATATTCATATGTGTCAGCACCTGCATTCCTTAGAATTGGAATTACTACATTCTTCTTGAAGTCTGAGGGTATTTTACCTGTCTCAGGTACCTTGCACACCAGATGGAAGAGTTTTGTCATGGCTGGCCCTTCCAAGGTTATCATTATGTCTGACAGAGTGTCGTCTACTCCTGTGGCTTTGTCTCAACTGCTCTGTCAAATTCTTCTTGTAGTATCATATTCCCCATCCTATCTTCATGTACATCCCTTTCCCATTTCTGTAATATTGCCTGCAAGTTTATCTTCCTTGTATAGACACTCCGTATACTCCTCCCACCTTTCAGCTTTCCCTTCTGTGCTTAGAACTGGTTTTCCATCTGAGCTCTTGGTGTTCATACAGCTGCTTTTCATTTCTCCAAAGACCTCTTTAATTTTCCAGTAGGCAGTACCTATCTGTACCCTAGTGAAATGTGATGCTAAATTCTTACATTTTTTGTCCGCCCATTCATACTTAGCTATTTTGCACTTCCTGTCAATCTCAATTTTTAGATGTTTGTATTTTCCCTCGCCTGTTTCATTTGCTGCATGTTTATATTTTCTCCTCAAATCAATTAAATTCAGTATCTCCTGTGTCATCCAAGGATTTCTACTACGTCTTGTCTTTTTACCTATTTGACTATCAGCTGCCTTCTTATTTCATCTCTCAAAGCTACCCATTTGTCTTCTACCGTAATCTTTACCCCTCTTCTGGTCAATCATTGTCCAATGCTCCCTCAGAAACTCACGACCATCTCTGGTTCTTTCAACTTATCCAGGTCCCATAGCCTTAATTTCCCACCGTTTTACAATTTTTCAGTTGTAATCTGCAGTTCATAATCAATAAATTCTGGTCAGTGCCCACATGTGTCCCTGGAAATGTCTTACAATTTAAAATCTGCTTCTGAAATCTCTGTCTTATTGTTATATACTCAACCTGCAACTTTCTGGTGTCCCAGGTCAGTTCCACATATACCACCTTCTTTCATGATTCTTAAACAAAGTGTTAGCAATGATTAAATTATGCACTGTGCAGAATTCTACCAGGCAGTTTCCTCTCATTCCTTCCCCACAGTCCATTTTCACCTACAATTTTTCCTATACTATTGAATTCCATTCACCAAACACAATCTCCCTCAACTATCTGAATAATTTCTTCTATCTCGTCATATGTTTCTTCAACTTCTTCATTATCTGCAGAGCTAGTTGGCATATAAACTTGTACTACTGTGGTGGGTGTGGAATTCTTGTATATCTTGGCTATGATACTGCATTCAGTACGATGTTCATTTTAACTTACCTGCATTCATATTTTCTTATTCATTATTAAAACAACTCCTGAATTACCCCTGTTTAATTTGGTATTTATAACCCTGTATTCACGTGACCAGAAGTCCTGTTTCTGCTGCCACTGAGTTTTAATTCTCATTATATCTAACTTCAACCAATCAAACAATGGGAACTCCAGGCAGGAACATCAACAATGTAGGAAAAGACAAACTGCTACTTACAGTAAAAAAGACATGTCAGGCTGCAGACAAGCACAGTGAAAAGACACTCACATGTAGCTTTTGACCACAGCCTACGTCAGGAAAACAAACACACAGCTGCCAACTCCAGCATCTCGGGCTGGAGTGCAACATCATGTGGGCTGCAAGCAGCAATCTGTAGGGAAGGGATAGTAGTGTACAGGCAGGGAGAGAGACGAACACTGTCTGGTGGACCGTACAGGAACTAGACTGCCATCAGGCACAGTGTCAGGAAGTTATGGGGGAGGAAGGTGGAGGAAAAAAGGACCAAGAAAGGAGGCAAGAGGGGAAAGACAGACGAACACATTGTCAGAGGGTTGCAAATAAGCAAGGTGGGAGATGAGAATGGGGAGGAGATGGTAGGACAGAGGGGGTGGAAACTGTTGGGTGGAGGGTGTGGGGGAAAGTATGTTACCACAGGTTGAGGCCGGGATAATTGCGGGAGTGGAGAATGAGTTGTAAGGATAACTCCCATCTGTGCAGTTCAGAAAAACTGGTGAGGGAGGTGTCGGGGGGGGGGGGGGGGGGGGGGGGGGGGGAAGGCTCCAGATGGCTGTGGTAGTGAAGCACTCAATGAAATGTTCAGCGGCATGCTGCGCCACCTACAGGGTAGTCTACTTTGCTCTAGGCCACAGTTTGGTGGTGGCCATTCATCCTGGTGGACAGCTGATTGGTAGTCATGTCAATATAAAACACTGCACAATAATTGCAGCAGAACAGTTAAAGGACTTGGCTGCCTTCACATGTGGCGTAGCCCCTGGTGGGGCATAATATACCTGTTACAGGACTTGAATAGGAAGTGCTGGGTGGGTGGATTGGGCAGGTTTTGCACCTGCGTCTTCCACAGGGATATGATCCTTGGGGCAAGGGGGTGGGTTTGGGAGTGGCATAGGGATGGTCTAGGATCTTGTGGTGGTTGAGTGGGCGATGGAACACCACTCTCAGCTAGGATGTCCCTCATTTCAGGGCACGGTGATAGGTAATCATGAGGGCAAAACCTGTCCAATCCAACCACCCAGTACTTCCTATTCCAGTCATGTCACAGGTTTACTCTACCCTATCAGGGGTTGGGCCATCTTTGAAACCAGCCACGTCATTTACCAGCTCTGCTGCAATCATTGCACAGCGTTTTACACTGGTATGACTACCAACCAGTTGTCCACCGGGATGAAATGCCATCGCCAAACAGGGGGCAAGAGCAAAGTAGACTACACTGTGGCACAGCATGCAGCTGAACATAACACACTTGATTCCAATGGCTGCTTCACTATCCAAGCCATCTGGATCCTTCCCTCCACACCAGCTTTTCCAAAATGCGCAGATGGGTGTTGTCCTTATGACACATTCTCCACTCCCATAATGATCCTGACCTAACCTACAGTAACATACTGTCCCCACACCCTCCATCCAACAGTTTCAACCTCCTCAGTCCTATCATCTCCTCTCCATTGTCATTTCTCATGCGGTTCATTTGCAGCCCTCTGCCAACACATCCGCTCATCTTTCCCCGCTCCTCTCCTTTTTTGCTCCTTTTTCCCCCACCTCCCTGCCCCACAACCTCCTGATGATGTGGCTGTTGGCAGTCTAGTCCATACACACTCCACCAGACAGCTATTGCCTCTCTCTTCCCACATGTACACTATTATCCTTTCCCCTCCCTCTTCCCCACTCCCTCTAGATTGCTGCTTGCATCCCATGTGATGTTGCATTCTGGCCTGAGATGCTGGAGTTGGCAGTTATGTGTGCACAAGGCATCTTGTTTGTTGTATGTGTGTGTGTGTGTGTGTGTGTGTGTCTTTGCCTTTGTCTTTCAGTGATGAAGGCTGCGGCTGAAAGCTATATGTGAGTGTCTTTTAATTGCGCCTGTCTGCAACCTGACATGTTTGCCTTTCGGCAAATGGGAATCTGTATTTTCCTTCATTGTTAACTTCAACCTATCAATTTCCCTTTTTAAATTTTCCAACCTAGCTGCCTTATGCAGGCAGAAATATACTTTACCACAGCCTAATTTTTATTTTGTGCACTGCAACTATCTGAAAAAGTGTTAGTCTTAATAGATGGTTCCAGCACATTAACAAATTAGTATTTTTAAAAAGAAATCACTTCATTTGATCCTTTCTTTTCCATGCACACTGTTCAAGATGGCGCTGATAGGAAAGTGTAGTGACGCTTCTCTCTTGGTAAAAAGGCAAAAAACGAACAGTTCTTCGTGTAGAGAATGTGAAAAGCGTGTGATGAAGGGTATTCTTTGTATCAACTGCAACTACTGGTTACACGAAAAGTGCACGAAAGTAAACCTAAAGTTCATCAGCGATGATTTTCCGTGGACATGTCACAGTTGTTTACGTGACGAAACGACCGATCTTGTAAGTGCAGTTCATACAAAAAACGAAATTATAAAGTCACTACAAAGTGACATTGAGGCACTAAAAAGCAAACTTTCGACCATCAAGAAAGAAAACGATACATTAATACAAGAAAAGAAGTCCGTTGTGTGTAAAAGCTATCAAACGGAAAAGCAAGAAGATCGCGAAAATACGAGTGACCGATCGGACTTTAAAAACCAACAACATTTCAAGTGTTCCCTTTGATGTCTCAGTAAACTCAGTAAGCCAAAAACCAGAAGATAAATATAAATGGAAGGTGGTGACATACAGCAAAAGCAAAAACAAGGCGACAGATACGCAACAAAAGGAAAATGACTTTTTAGTAATTGGCGATTCACTGCTGAAGAATATCGCTGTCCCCAATTGCAAGATCGACATATGACCTGGAATTAGAACGCAACAACTCGGTAAACATTTTAAAAATATGGTAAATGCAAGACATACTACAGAAGCAGATTCTGAAACCAGACATAACTATAAAGGGGTGTTTATACATGTTGGAACGAATTTGTTAAGGAGCAGCAGTGAGGAAGAAATGGCAAACGAAACAAGAAACATGATTTGTTCTGCAAGAAATATGTATGCAGGATCTTGGCTGGGCTGATACTTAGTGGAATCATAAACAGAATCGGTGAGTGAAAAATATATAGCCAAAATAAACTGTGCTCTCAAAGAACAATGTGATCATCTTGGGGCAATTTTTATAGACCCAAACAAATTCCTATGTGAAAACTCACTAGCAAAGAATGACTTGCATTTAAATAGACTGGGGTCTGTAACGTTCAGCAGAATGTTTGCAGATGTCTGCAAAATCATTAGAAGCAAGGGAAACTAATATGGCCTGAAGGGGGTGAAAAATCATACACTCTAACTGGAAAAGAAAAATATAAGCACTATACAAAAAAAAGACGATACTAAAGAATTTGCCCCAGAATACAGCTCACAACATGTAAACCAACGAAAGAAAAATTACATAAAAGTACTTCATCAAAATATTCAATACTTTGGTAACAAAAAATTAGAAACAGAAGTACTCCTGAGTGAAGTAAGACCAGACATATTATGCATAAGTGAACATGGACTAACTGAAAGTAAAATACATAATGTTTCAATAAAGGTCTCCAATCTAGCTAGTTACTTCTGCAGATCTAAATATAAGGGAGGTGGCGTTTGTATATATATTAAAATAGGTACTCTATCAAAGAATGTAAACAGTGAAGCTGCTACATTGCCCATAGCTAGAGAAAAAGACTTTGAAGTTACTGGTATAGAGGCAGAGGATTTTATAGTGTTTTGTGTGTACAGGTCACCATGTGGCAATATTAGCAACTTTCTGAAAAAAATTGCTAGTTTATTGAGAATGAATATGAAGAAAAATCTTATTATATGTGGAGACTTCAACATTGAAATGGGAAAAGACACAAAATAAGACAGGATTTTGAAGAATTGTTAATTCAGCATAACATGAAAGTAACAATAACTGCACCAACAAGAGTGACTTCACAAAGTGAGACAGTTATTGACAACATAATTACTAATATGTGTAACTATGAGTCACATGTAGTTCATACAGAAATATCTGATCATCATGGACAACTAATCAGCTTTTGCAGAAGTAATGACACAGTATCAGAACCAAAGAAATTAGGATCATCAGTGAACAAAATATCGACATCTTTAGAACAATGTTAAGTAAGGAAACCTGGAATGAAACCCTACAGGCCCAGAGTGTAAACGAAAAATATGATGCATCTATTTCAACAATGAAGTACCATTTTAACATAGCATTTCCCAAAGTAAAGAGACAAGAAAGGCAGCAAGATCAAACACACTGGATTACCAGTGAAATACTAGAACAGCAAAGGAAGCTTCAGGATGTGAGACAGATGGGCGAAGCTGAAAACTATAAAATGTTAAAAAAGAAGTATAGAAAAACAATAAGAGAAGCCAAAGCAAGAGCAATTGACACCACCATAGCGAACTCAAAAAACAAGGCAAAGGCAGCTTGGAATGCAATCAATGCTGAAAGAAAGGAAAAAGATGGGTCAAACAAAGAAGAAGGTACTAGATCAATTAAAATAGACAACACAGTGGTCACAGATGGTATGGAAATAGCAAACGTACTGAATAATAACTATATCAGTGTATTAGAAAACTTAAAATTGGAAAGAAATAGTCAAAAACAGAAGGGTATTAAGGTACCAAAAAGATCATGCAGTACTATATTCCTAAGACCAGTCACGGAAGACGAATTGCGGAAAACTATACAGAAACTGAAGTCCAAGAAATCAGCTGGTGATGATGAAATATCAAATCATGTAATAAAGCTGGTATGTGAGGAGATAATAACACCACTGCTGATCATAGCAAACTGTTCTTTCAGAGATGCAATTTTTCCAGAAAAACTGAAGTTAATGAAGGTAGTGCCAGTGTACAAGAAAGGGTATAAGAATGATCCCAACAACTATAGACCAGTTTCACTGATATCAGGTTTCTCAAAAATCCTAGAAATGCTTATGTATACCAGATTAGTTAACTATTTGGACAAATATAACATTCTCATACCCTCACAACATGGTTTCAGAAAGGGTAAATCTACATAATCAGCAATTGCCAGTCTAACAGAATACATTTTACAGTCCTTAGATGAGAAAAAAGTTGTCTCTGCAATGTTTCTGGATCTTTCAAAGGCATTTGACACCATTGACCATGAAATGCTGATACAAAAATTAAGCAACTATGGCATTCGGGGGCAACCAGGTGAATGGATAAAATCATACTTGTGCAACCGCAAGCAGTATGTATCATTAGGGAACTCGTACCAATCAGAAACCAAACCCATCAAATATAGAGTGCCGCAGGGTTCGGTAATGGAGCCATTGTTATTTAATGTGTTTTTTAATGATATAGGTGTTGAGGAGGAAGAAAAGAAAATATTGTATGCTGATGACATGACAATACTAAATAGTGACCAAAATATGGAACAGCTTGAAAGAAGAGCATACATATCTGCAAAAGTCACAGCTCAATGGCTGTTGGAAAATGAACTGGTTATAAATATAAAAAAGACTATGTACACAGTTTTTAAAAACTAGGAAAAGGCTGTAGACATGGATTTAGAGGTTGATGGAACAAGGCTGGAAGAAGTAGAATCTGCTAGATTCTTAGATATTCTTGTGGATAACGAACTGAAATGGAAAAAACATACTGTGTACAGTGTATCATGGACTTTTCGAACCATACTTACAGTATGGAGTGACTGTGTGGGGAAACTCAAACAAACAAGAGACAAAACGAGTGTTCAAATTACAAAAAAAAGCAATTAGGACCATTTTAAGAAGAAAGACCTCTGAAACGTGCAGAAACTGTTTCAAGAATTTAGGTATCTTAACTTTTTCATCATTGTATATGTACAAAACAATAATGTACATCACAAAAGGTAGTGAGGACTGGATTACAAATGCTAGTGTACACACCCACAATACAAGAAGGAAGAATGAAGTACGGAGCATACCCCACCGACTGGCAGTGCTAGAAAAAGAATCCCAGTACTCTGGTATCAGACTACTAAGAAGTCTGCCCAAAAACCTGCAGGATAGTGTACTTCACAATGACTTTCCAAAGAATCTGTGGGTAAAGTCTATCTCATTGAAAAAGAGTTTTACAGTGTTGCAGAATACTTATGCCATTAAATTTGTACATATTGTTATTCATCATCAGTGATGTAAAAATGTAAGCTAAAGGTGTAGAAAAATAAGTGATAATGAATGTTAATACTTTGACATGTCTTATATTACATGTACATTTACTGTACACAATGTAATCTTACAGGATCAAATAAAATTCAATTCAATTCAATTCAATCATACAGATAAAGCTGAATAGTTTATGTCTTGCTGAAGAAACACAAGGATTAAACATTCAGGTCTGATGAGAAGAAAAGGCATCAGAGGATGGCAATTTAGGCAGTGTCATATTTTGCTTAGGCAATGGCATATTTTGCTGATAGTCAAATAAGAGTGTGTCTATATATTTATTTGTTTCAGCTTCATTTGTTTTTTCTTTAATGTCTATATAAAACACTTCTGCTTTAGTTAAATGTCCCAGATTTTCAGCTTTTAATTTCTACTTTTCATCTTCCATTGTTGTCCCAATAATCTGATTTGTAGTGTATCACCTATCTTGCATGTGTCTGTTTGGGGACATCCAAATGTATAATTAAAGTTGTTTTGGAAATGTCTGTGATAGAAATTGTAACCCATGATGGGCTGAGTTTCCTGTCGCTTTTCCTGTATTCGGTACACTTCAGATTTGTAGGTTTTCAGGTACATCATGTACGTCAGTAATATATTTAATAATGGAGAGAGAGAATACTTGGTGCTCTTATTCCTGCTATAATGTGAAGACTGCCTTGGAAAGCTCCTGATGTGGCTATCAATCTGCTGTTCTATATTTTCTGGAGTACCATTTGCTCTGTTATGTTTTCTCCTGCCGCCACTTGTAGAGGTTAAATTGGTAGCAATATGGCTTGCAATCCTTTTGACTCTCTTCTAGCCAACAGCAAACAAAACCCCATCTTGCCAAGCTCATTTTCACTTGAACCATCTCTAACATAAAAAAGAAACTATATATACTACCTCCATGTTATCTAGTTGAGTAAAGAGCACATCTGTTATGAAATACTATTTAATTACGCTAAAAATTCGAACGCATACTATTTTTTGATCCACAACCGAAACCTCATGGAATCTTTCACCGCATTTAACTCTTCCTCTTGCTACAAGTATCACTAACTAAGGCTACTCAGAGATTTCTCATTATATTTACAGTTGTTAGCTGGTGTTGTTCCTGGCATTATCTTTCATTTGTATCTAATATAGGCTTTTGCATGATCACTGCAAATTTAGCAATATTTTTCTTCCAAGCACTTGGATTTCTCATCCTTTCTTACCATTCTGTTTGCACACTTTCCTGGGTCAGTCACTGTCCATTTCTTCCAGAATTCGTAAAATCAGTAAATTCATCACTATTTGTCCCCATCTTTCTATTAACTGATCTAGAAATGTGCTTTCATCGCATCAACAGTTACTTGATGCCTGACTGTGAAAGTTCATAAAACTATGTTGGAGCAAAACAGGGATATCTCCAGTATTTAACCCTTTCTTCCACCAAAGTAATACAATGAATAATATTCTAAAGCTTATAGAGACTGGTATACGTGCATGGGATTTCTCTGTCTACCAGAAGAGGCGGAATTTTTTTTCCCCCTTACACAGCATTACAAATGTGGTTTATACCCCTTCCTGCACAAAGATCTTCAATTATGCAAAATATTGAAAATTGAATTTTTGTTGCTGCTATGATACAACTGGTACTAGGTTCTGCGATTGCATTTTAGTAATGTGGAAGTGGGATGGTTGTCCATGATGCTAATCGCAAAACCACGAACTGCCAACTGTTTCTGTGAGAATAATAAATAGTTCTACTTGCAAGTTGGAACCATCTTTCCTACAGTTTTTGGCTGCTCATGTGGGTTTCACTTGAACCAGTGATGACGCCTAATTTGTGACATTTATGAAAAACTTTTCTGAGCAACGTTTTGCCTACAATGACATTGTGATTTGTAGTTGTGTTGATTTTGGATGCATGATGGGAGTTCACAATTTAATGACGACTACCAGCAACAGAGAAAAGCAAGGAAAAAAGTTGGTAGGCATGTTTCTACATCTAAAAGATGTGCCACTATGAGGATGCCAATCAGGTATGCTTTAAATACATGCTGTAACAGTCATGAGCATTAGTTGCCTTTGAGATTGGACTTGGTGAGTCTATGTTAGTAAAGGATGCCTTTAAGGTGACAAAGGCACCATTATCAACACGTCACTGAGTTTGAATAAGGTCGTGTAATAGGGTTACAAGAAGCTGGATGTTCCTTCTGCAATATTGCTGAAAGACTTGTCAGGAATGTAATCACTGTACACGATTGCTGGCAGTGGTGGCCATGAGAATCTGTGGTTGCAAAAAGACCACGGTCCATATTGCCACATAGCACTACGCAGAGGGAAGACCATTGTGCTTGGTGTGGGGTTCTGATGTTTCATACGGCATCTGCAGCAGCAATTTCAGCAGTCAGCTCCACATTGACACAATGAACTGTCATAAATCAGTTACTTCAAGGACAGACACCTTGTAACATGGATTCCACTGGCTCCAAACCACTGCCATTTGTGACTTCAGTGATGCCAGGCAAGAGATCATTGGAGGACAGGATGGAGATCTATTGTGTTTTTTGATGAAATCTGGATTACCTTGTGTTGGATAGGAGGAGGCTAGTTGAGGACCTGCAAACAATCTGTCTGCATGCTAGACATATTGGACGTACTCCCGGAGTCTGGTGTGCGATTTCATATGACAGCTGGAACACTGCCCTGATCCCACATGCCCTGACTGCAAATTTGTATGTTAGTCTGGTGAATCGATGTGTTGTGCTGCCATTCATGAACAGTAATCAAAGGGGGTGTTTTCCAACAGAATAATACTCACCCACATACTGCTGTTGTAAACCACAATGCTCTACAGAGTGTCAACATGTTGCCTAGGCCTGCTTGATTGCCAAATCTGTCTCCAATCAAGCACATATGGGATATCATTGGATGACAACTCTGGCATCATGCACAATCAGTGCTAACCATCTCTGTATGTACTGACCAAGTATAACAGGCATGGAACTCCATCCCACAAACTGACATTTGGTACCTGTGCAACACAATGCAAGCATATATTTGCATGCTTGCGTTCAACATTCTTAATGTATCATAATTTCACAACTGCAAAGGCTTGATATCACACTTACATTAACCTGCGATGTTGATCACTTAAATATATTGCCTAGCAAATGTATTTCTGAAATGTCATTACTATACATTAATTATTTTCTGGTTTTAAAACTTTTTTCCTTCAGTGTATTTCAGAGTGTTCTAATTACACTGAAGTGCCAAAGAAACTAGTATAGGCATGCGTATTCAAATACAGAGATATGTAAACAAGCGGAATATGGCACTGCAGTTGGCAATGTTACATCGGTTACTGCTGCTACAATGGCAGGTTATCAAGATTTAAGTGATTTTGAACATGGTTTTATAGTCGGTGCTCAAGCAATGGGGCACAGTATCTCCAAGGTAGCGATGAAGTGGGGATTTTCTCCTATGGCCATTTCACGAGTGTACCGTGACTGTCAGGAATCTGGTAAAACATCAAATCTTTGACATCGTCGCGGCTGGAAAAAGATCCTGCAAGAACAGGACCAGAAAGGACTGAAGAGAATCGTTGAATGTGACAAAAGTGCAACCCTTCCGAAAATTGCTGCAGATTTCAGTGGTGGGCCATGAACAAGTGTCATTGTGCATTCAATGAAACATTATCTATATGGGCTTTCGGAGCCGAAGGCCCACTCATGTACCTGTGATCTCTGCACGACGCAAAGCTTTAGGCCTCACCTGGACCCATCAACACTAACATTGGATTGTTGATGACTGAAAACATGTTACCTGGTCGGAAGAGTGTCTTTCAAATTGTATTGAGCAGACAGACATGTACCGGTGTGGAGACAACCTCATGAATCCATGGACTCTGCATGTCAGCAGGGCATTGTTAAAGTTGGTGGAGGCTCTGTAATGGTGTGGGTTGGAGTGATATGGGACCCTGATACATCTAGATAAGACTCTGACAGCTGACAGGTATGTAAGCATCCTGTCAGATCACCTGCATCCACTCATGTCCAATGTGCATTCCGACAGCCTTGGGCAATTCCAGCAGGACAGTGTGACACCCCACATGTCAAGAATTGCTACACAGTGGCTCCAGGAACACTCTTCTTGAGTTTAAATGCTTCCACTAGCCACCAAACTCTCCAGCCGTGAACATTATTGAGCATATCCAGGATGCCTTGCAACATACTGTTCAGTAGAGATCTCCACCCCTTTGTACTCTTATGGATTTATGGACAGCGCTGCAGGATTCGTGGTGTCAATTCCCTCCAGCACTACTTCAAACAGTAGTCGAGTTCCTATCACATCACATTGCGGCACTTCCCTGTGCTTCCGGGGGGCCCTACACGATATTAGGCAGGTATACCAGTTTTTTGGCTCTTCAGTGTATATGAATATTATTCCATATAAATTATCAATGTGTAAAACTGAGGCTAAACTACTGCTTATGGCTGGTATATAGCTCAGGTGAGAGGGAAGAAAGTCATTATTGGGGTATGCTGTTGCTCTGCCCCCTACGGTGTGGTCACCATTAGTTTATCAGGAGCTTATTGGCACCATCTTGCTCCCCATACCTGGAATTTTTTTTTAAAGCCACAAGAGCAAGGGAAAGAGATGCTTCAATTTCAGTGAGTTTGGCCATATCTCATCTGAATGTATGAAGAAGAAGAAGAACAATCAAAAGAATACAATGAATGCAAACACTGTTAAAAAGTTTATTAACAGCTGTAAATTTAAAAATATACAAATAAGTAACTGAGAGATGGAGACTTTAATTAACTGTGACAGTCAACTTAATTCATTATGACAAGTTTTTTCTGAGATGGTGAATGCTCCCAAGACTGCAGGATGCAGGTGTAGTCTTGACAGGATTTGGGAAAAACTTGATCTCTCCATACGGGTATTTTACAGGAGACTGGTAATGGGAAAATTGCAACAGATTTTTATGTAGTTTCTAGACACACCATGAATTTAGAAATGGTGGCTGGGAGCAATCTTCTAGACCAAACTGAAGTTTTAATAAGCAAGGATGGAGTTGCTATTAGGAGCCAGAAGAGGAAGCTTATCTTACATAGTAGTAGTAGTAGTAGTAGCAGTAGCTTAATTCAACCGTAGATTTCTTTTTACAAGAATATTGGACATGTCAAAGTATTTACCAGATTAGATCAATTTAAAATAAGCTAATTCATATACACATATATTTACAGAATTCGAGTTAAGAGACAATCATTAGATTTACTCCTGGTATACAATACTTTTCTTACAAATAACTTATTAAATAATGTAATGCCACACTGTTCACTCATATCTCACTGTCAGTCACTTCACACACTATACACACATTGTTTCGTAACACTTCACTCAGAACACCCACACACACACACACACACACACACACACACACACACACACACTGTTGATCTCTGGGCCATTTTCTGTACCACAACTTCCCATTTGCTATCCTGAAAAACTGAGTCAGCATCCCTCCATAATGAGTGAGATGTTGAGCTCAGAAAGAGGTAGAGGTGTTCGTGCATAGTGTGGGGGTAAGTATTTCTAGAAAGGAAAGAAGGAGGGAAAAAACATAAAGTGAAGGTGTTATGTGGAATGTTGGATGTTTTATAATCATCATTATTATTATTATTTATTTGTATTACATTTTTTTATCAAACCCCTACTCTTGTTTTATCTAAGTAATCCTTCAATGTATAAAATGTATTGCATAACAGGTACTTTTTAACTGCCTTTTTAAATAAGCATATTTTTGCAATTTCTATAATCTCTTTTGGTAATTTATTGCACAGTTTTATTCATTGGTAGAAAATGCTGTTTTGAGTTTTATGTTTATTTTTTCTTGGTAAATGTAAGTTGAGTCTGTCTCTACATCTACATCTACATCCATACTCCGCAAGCCACCTGACGGTGTGTGGCAGAGCACCTCTATCGGTTCTCCCTTCTATTCCAGTCTCGTATTGTTCGTGGAAAGAAGGATTGTCGGTATGCTTCTGTGTGGGCTCTAATCTCTCTGATTTGATCCTCATGGTCTCTTCGCGAGATATACGTAGGTGGGAGCAATATACTGCTTGACTCTTCGGTGAAGGTATGTTCTCGAAACTTTAACAAAAGCCCGTACCGAGCTACTGAGTGTCTCTCCTGCAGAGTCTTCCACTGGAGTTTATCTATCATCTCCATAACGCTTTCGCGATTACTAAATGATCCTGTAACAAAGCGTGCTGCTCTCCGTTGGATCTTCTCTATCTCTTCTATCAACCCTATCTGGTACGGATCCCACACTGTTGAGCGGTATTCAAGCAGTGGGTGAACAAGAGTACTGTAACCTACTTCCTTTGTTTTCGGATTGTATTTCCTTAGGATTCTTCCAATGAATCTCAGTCTGGCATCTGCTTTACCGACGATCAACTTTATATGATCATTCCATTTTAAATCACTCCTAATGCCTACTCCCAGATAATTTATGGAATTAACTGCTTCCAGTTGTTGACATGCTATATTGTAGATAAATGATAAAGGATCTTTCTTTCTATGTATCCGCAGCACATTACACTTGTCTACAATGAGATTCAATTGCCATTCCCTGCACCATGCGTCAATTCGTTGCAGATCCTCCTGCATTTCAGTACAATTTTCCATTGTTACAACCTCTCGATATACCACAGCATCATCCGCAAAAAGCCTCAGTGAAATTCCGATGTCATCCACAAGGTCATTTATGTATATTGTGAATAGCAACGGTCCTATGACACTCGCCTGCGGCACACCTGAAATCACTCCCACTTCGGAAGACTTCTCTCCATTGAGAATGACATGCTGCGTTCTGTTATCTAGGAACTCTTCAATCCAATGACACAATTGGTCTGATAGTCCATATGCTCTTACTTTGTTCATTAAACGACTGTGGGGAACTGTATCGAACGCCTTGTGGGAGTCAAGAAACACGGCATCTACCTGTGAACCCGTGTCTATGGCTCTCTGAGTCTCGTGCACGAATAGCGCGAGCTGGGTTTCACACGACCGTCTTTTTCGAAACCCATGCTGATTCCTACAGAGTAGATTTCTAGTCTCCAGAAAAGTCATTATACTTGAACATAATACGTGTTCCAAAATTCTACAACTGATCGACGTTAGGGATATAGGTCTATAGTTCTGCACATCTGTTCGACATCCCTTCTTGAAAACAGGGATGACCTGTGCCCTTTTCCAATCCTTTGGAACGCTACGCTCTTTTAGAGACCTATGGTACACAGCTGCAAGAAGAGGGGCAAGTTCCTTCGCGTACTCTGTGTACAATCGAACTGGTATCCCATCAGGTCCAGCGGCCTTTCCTCTTTTGAGCGATTTTAATTGTTTCTCTGTCCCTCTGTCGTCTATTTCGATATCTACCATTTTGTCATCTGTGCGACAATCTAGAGAAGGAACTACAGTGCAGTCTTCCTCTGTGAAACAGCTTTGGAAAAAGACATTTAGTGTTTCGGCCTTTAGTCTGTCATCCTCTGTTTCAGTACCATTTTGGTCACAGAGTGTCTGGACATTTTGTTTTGAGCCACCTATCGTTTTGACATTAGACCAAAATTTCTTAGGATTTTCTGCCAAGTCAGTACATAGAACTTTACTTTCAAATTCATTGAACGCCTCTCGCATAGCCCTCCTCACACTACATTTTGCTTCGCGTAATTTTTGTTTGTCTGCAAGGCTTTGGCTATGTTTATGTTTGCTGTGAAGTTCCCTTTGCTTCTGCACCAGTTTCCTAATTCGGTTGTTGTACCACAGTGGCTCTTTTCCATCTCTTACGATCTTGCTTGGCACATACTCAATACTCATCTAACGCATATTGTACGATGGTTTTGAACTTTGTCCACTGATCCTCAACACTATCTGTACTTGAGACGAAACTTTTGTGTTGAGCCGTCAGGTACTCTGTAATCTGCTTTTTGTCACTTTTGCTAAACAGAAAAATCTTCCTACCTTTTTTTAATATTTCTATTTACGGCTGAAATCATCAATGCAGTAACCGCTTTATGATCGCTGATTCCCTGTTCTGCGTTAACTGTTTCAAATACACTCCTGGAAATTGAAATAAGAACACCGTGAATTCATTGTCCCAGGAAGGGGAAACTTTATTGACACATTCCTGGGGTCAGATACATCACATGATCACACTGACAGAACCACAGGCACATAGACACAGGCAACAGAGCATGCACAATGTCGGCACTAGTACAGTGTATATCCACCTTTCGCAGCAATGCAGGCTGCTATTCTCCCATGGAGACGATCGTAGAGATGCTGGATGTAGTCCTGTGGAACGGCTTGCCATGCCATTTCCACCTGGCGCCTCAGTTGGACCAGCGTTCGTGCTGGACGTGCAGACCGCGTGAAACGACGCTTCATCCAGTCCCAAACATGCTCAATGGGGGACAGATCCGGAGATCTTGCTGGCCAGGGTAGTTGACTTACACCTTCTAGAGCACGTTGGGTGGCACGGGATACATGCAGACGTGCATTGTCCTGTTGGAACAGCAAGTTCCCTTGCCGGTCTAGGAATGGTAGAATGATGGGTTCGATGACGGTTTGGATGTACCGTGCACTATTCAGTGTCCCCTCGACGATCACCAGTGGTGTACGGCCAGTGTAGGAGATCGCTCCCCACACCATGATGCCGGGTGTTGGCCCTGTGTGCCTCGGCCGTATGCAGTCCTGATTGTGGCGCTCACCTGCACGGCGCCAAACACGCATACGACCATCATTGGCACCAAGGCAGAAGCGACTCTCATCGCTGAAGATGACACGTCTCCATTCGTCCCTCCATTCACGCCTGTCGCGACACCACTGGAGGCGGGCTGCACGATGTTGGGGCGTGAGCGGAAGACGGCCTAACGGTGTGCGGGACCGTAGCCCAGCTTCATGGAGACAATTGCGAATGGTCCTCGCCGATACCCCAGGAGCAACAGTGTCCCTAATTTGCTGGGAAGTGGCGGTGCGGTCCCCTACGGCACTGCGTAGGATCCTACGGTCTTGGCGTGCATCCGTGCGTCGCTGCGGTCCGGTCCCAGGTCGACGGGCACGTGCAC
Source organism: Schistocerca serialis cubense (assembly GCF_023864345.2). Classification (NCBI taxonomy): domain Eukaryota; kingdom Metazoa; phylum Arthropoda; class Insecta; order Orthoptera; family Acrididae; genus Schistocerca; species Schistocerca serialis. The sequence continues at coordinate 296,287,450 of NC_064639.1, forward strand.
CTTCCGCCGACCACTGGCGACAACATCGATGTACTGTGGAGACCTCACGCCCCACGTGTTGAGCACTGCGGCGGTACGTCCACCCGGCCTCCCGCATGCCCACTATACGCCCTCGCTCAAAGTCCGTCAACTGCACATACGGTTCACGTCCACGCTGTCGCGGCATGCTACCAGTGTTAAAGACTGCGATGGAGCTCCGTATGCCATGGCAAACTGGCTGACACTGACGGCGGCGGTGCACAAATGCTGCGCAGCTAGCGCCATTCGACGGCCAACACCGCGGTTCCTGGTGTGCCCGCTGTGCCGTGCGTGTGATCATTGCTTGTACAGCCCTCTCGCAGTGTCCGGAGCAAGTATGGTGGGTCTGACACACCGGTGTCAATGTGTTCTTTTTTCCATTTCCAGGAGTGTAGTTCGGGTCTGTTTGTCACCAGAAGGTCTAATATGTTATCGCCACGAGTCGGTTCTCTGTTTAACTGCTCAAGGTAGTTTTCAGATAAAGCACTTAAAAAAATTTCACTGGATTCCTTGTCCCTGCCACCCGTTATGAACGTTTGAATCTCCCAGTCTAAATCCGGCAAATTAAAATATCCACCCAGAACTATAACATGGTGGGGAAATCTACTCGAAATATTATCCAAATTATCCTTCAGGTGCTCAGCCACAACAGCTGCTGAGCCAGGGGGCCTATAGAGACATCCAATTACCATGTCTGAGCCTGCTTTAACCATGACCTTCACCCAAATTATTTCACATTTCGGATCTCCGTCAATTTCCTTCGATACTATTACACCTCTTACCGCTATAAACACGCCTCCCCCTTCACTGTCCAGCCTGTCTCTGCGGTATACATTCCAATCTGAGTTTAGGATTTCATTACATGGTCATGGCAAAGCTGTTTGTGCAGTAATTACCAATGTTATTTTTGATGTATACAACTGACAAGTAAATGTGTTGATATGGAGCTGTTAAAATCCATAGTGTTTTGAACAGATCTTTACAATGAGCTCAACTAGTATTTTCGGTTATAATTCTTATGGCTCTTTTCTGGAGTTTGAAAATTGTGTTCATATTTTTGCATTTGTTCCCCAAAAAAGAATGCCATAGCTAAGAACTGAGTGTACATATGAATAATATGTAACTAAAAGACACTGCATGTTACACACTGATGATAGGATTCTAAGGGCATAACATGCTGATGACATTCTGTTTGCAAGTACCTTTGTGTGTTCGCACCACTTCAACTGAGAATCAATATTCATTCCTAGAAATTTTGCATTTGTTACACAGTCTATACAGGTGCCATCTACATTTAATTTAACATGGTCATTTTTCCTCTTCAAACTGAAATTAATGGCATTAGTTTTCTTTATGTTCAATGTCACTTTATTGCTTATTGACCAATCATAAACTTCCTTGAGAGTTTCATTTGCTTTTTTGACAAGGAGTGCTCTCGTTTTCTCAGTGACTATAATATTGCTGCCATCAGCGAAGGGGATTCTTCCTCCATGAGTAACACTACTGGGAAAGTCATTGATGTATATCAGGAACAGTATTGGTCCTAATATGCTACCTTGTGGAACCCCTATACTAATGTATTTTGATTCTGATAAGTGTTTTACTAAATGTTTAGATCTATTTGAAGTGTGTGTTATCTCTAATCTTTGTGCCCTATCTGTTAGGTGTGATCGAAACCAGTCATTAGCTACCCCTCTTATTCATTATGCGTCTAATTTAATAGAATCTTGTGGTCGACTGTATCAGACGCCTTAGAAAGATCCAAAAATATGTCTGTGACACACTCATCTTTATCAAGAGCATCAAGTACAACTTTTGTGAATTCTACTATGGCTGACTCTGTATTTATGCCACTTCGGAAACCTAACTGTGCTTCGCTTAAAAGATTGTATTTGTTCAGGTAATTCATTAATCTGACTTTCATAATTGCTTCTATTATTTTTGAGGATGCTGACAGCAGGGAAATGGTTCGGTAATTTTCTATGTCTTTTGCATTACCTTTCTTAAGCAAAGTTAGAACTCTTGCCTGTTTTAACTGCTCTGGAAATGTCCCTGATGTGAAGGATTCATTTACTATATTTGTTGATGGTCCCTGTATAATCCCTATGCCTATGCCAAACCAGGCCAAACAACAAATCTGCTGTGTATAAATAATTATGAATTTTTGTCAATGACAAAAATGCATATCTCTAATGGTTTGCCATGCTTGGTTTAAAACTGGACACTTTTCACAAGCATAATAAATGTAATGTTTTAGTTTTGACGTTTGAAGTAGATTTGAAGATTAAGTTTTAAGTCACACAAAAACGTGAATGATTTGGATATTTAATAAATTATTTATATTACCTTCCTTTCATGCCAAACTTGTGAAATGAATTAATAAAATATGGTATACGAAAATATATCCATTACTTATCTAAATACTAAAAGGAAACTGTTTTTAATCAGCATTATCTGCGTAAGTGCTTATTACATCTCTTTAGCATAACTACCATGAACTTCATTTTAACAGTGTTCTTCCAAAAATGTAACATATATTTGTCATGCATCTGATTTAAAAGCTACACTTGGAAAAATTCACAACTTTGTCAGCCTCATAATTTACATGATGCAAAACTGGAATGTGCACTTATCTTTGCAATTATTCCATTTTACACTGTGCTTGTGATCAACAAACTGTGGCTGTGCCAGCATGTAAATGAGGAGACTGCCATTACTTTGGTAATTTCTGCCTATATTTGGAAATGGTCATTCTCTGTTGGTGTTTTCCCTTTCTTCTTTGTGCAGGGTCTTTCTTTTGTGTCTTGTATTAAACTCGGCACACCCCAGCTGCATTCTGGAGCAGTTCTTCACTCACTACTCCCTGTGACATTTCCTGTTACTGAACTAGAATCTTTTCTGCAACTCATCAAGCCAGAAGCGCATTATTGTTGCCTAGCCCACAGACAAACAGCCAAAAAATATTTTGCATTAAACATAGACTTATCTCTTTTGAGGGGGAGGGGGGGGGGGGGGGCACCCCGTGATAAATCTGATGTTGACAGAAGTTTTTAAAGAGCCATTGGAATGTTGTTTATTTTATGAATAACTGATCACTGGGCAGCATAAAGTAAAACAGTGAAATGGAATGTCAGTCCTCTAAAGGAATAATGATGGTACTATTTCCCTGTTCATCAAATCAGAAAGTTATTGTTAATGACTCTTAAACTTATGATCCTAGGATTTCACAATAACCCATAAGAGTTTGGTAGATGCAGGTGCCTATAGCCATTCCATGACTTTGTTTATAAGTACACCATTCAGAAGTGAGATTAAAGGTGTTGGTGATACTAATAAGGATGATAATGGATTTCCAGACACAAGTGCTATGGTAGTAAACCGAAGGTGATACAGAAACATGAGCGGTCCAATGCTAGTTGAAAATGGTGGTGCTAACGGTATGAAACAGAGTGTCCAATGCTAATGTTACATAGCATTGCACTAGAAACATGAGGAGAGACTAGGAATATGTTTTCGTGTAATATTTACTGCCCTGTCTTATGAATACTGTTAGAGCATGGATTTTTATGTAATGCCAACACAAAAAATATGTACATATTTATGTAATGAAATTTGGTGCAATATGTAAGAAAATATTTTATTAAGCATTCAACATAAGACAATAATTTTAACAGAAATCAAATTCTGAATTACACCATAGCCTACTATATTATCTTAATGTGCTTAAACATACCAGAAACATTAAAAGTGTATTAAGAAGCTACATTTTACTTTACTTAATTTTTTATTTTGAAAATCTAAACTGCGGTATTAAAAGAAAATTATTTTACATGACATTTATTGTCTAAAACGTCCATTGTCACTGAAATGACGAACAAGGGAATGGTCCAGTAAGACATGTCAAAACCTATCGTGAAATTTTTTGTACAGGAAGAAGACAATAAAAGAAATGCACTGGCAAAATTTTAGCTGCTGAGAGGTACTGCAAGTATTATTTTAAAAAAAAGAAAAAGAAAAAAAAGAAAGCTGAAAATTGCCGAATTCCTAGAAGAACACCACCTTCCAAGCCTTAAAAAAAAAAACACTTACTGCAACAGCTTTCAACGGCAAAGAAAAGGCAGTGAAATATTGGTTAAATGAAGGAGGGAAAAAAACACTTGTAGTTAAGCAGTGTGCAGAGGTGTTTTCGTTTCATACAATTGGAGCATGGACTGTGTAAATGGAAGAATGAATTACATGAAGTAAGAAATATGCGCCAAACGGAAACTCAAAACTATCTGAATGAAAAACTGTTCGAAAAATTTAGAACAGCTCGTGAGAGGCTATGCACCATTACCGGTGGAGATCTATGGGACTGGGCCCTCTGAATTGCATCTGACATGAACATTGCTAATTTCCAAGCTTCGTTGACCTGGCTACACAGGGTCAAGAAATCATACAGAATAGGAAGTCGCAAAATTTCCAAGTTTACGTCTCGTAATTGTGTAAAGCAGCTGCCAGTGATAGACATTGCTGTAGAGAAATTCATAGCTGAGATAAAGACAAAACTTGGTGTTATCCCCGCAACTGCTGTTGATAAAGCTGGTCAGTCAGGTTTCATGAAAATGCACACTGCACTTTATCATTTCGTGGTGAACAAAAAGACAGAGTTGGTTGCCCAATCAAGGAATGCGACACATTCATATACAATAATGCCAGTGATAAGTATGAATGGTTTACTGTGTCTGCCGCTGTTTATGTGTCTTCAAGAACTGCAAGGCAAATTGGGACCAAAAATAAAAAAATAGACTGTTTAGTTGCAAAAATCTTGTAATCGACATATCAAAATCTGTAAAAATTGGAAAGATTGGATTCATGGTCTGGACATAGCAACACCTCTGTTTTTCTGGAGGACAGCGAAGAATCTGTAGATGTAATGTGGATTCCGCCTGGAACAACTAGTGCGATTCAACCTATCGATAAAGAATTTTTCTCGCTCAACAGTGGAAAGTATTTTTCAGGAAATTATCAGACAACATAATTTCCATACCTCTCTCTCATTTCAGGATTATCAGTGGAACATTATTCTTAAGCTCCAGTCATTTTCACATTACCAGTTTTCATTGCCATGTTTCATGAATTTGATCAAGTACACGTGGTATGGAGCACAGTATGCAGAACAACGGCTGGGACCGTTTCTGATTCTATCCCAGTTCTGTCTAAATAAAACTATTGGTTACTGCGAAGTGCCTAACTGCATCACTTTTTCCTTTGTCCGGTGTGCCTGGTGCAAGAAAATTGTCTGTTTTTGTCATTCAATAGACACTTCGCATTTTTGTGATGACTATAGGGAATAATCAAATGTACAACATTCGCACATTATTATATGGAATGGCCTACAGGAAGTGTTATAAAATGTGGTACTGCAGGACACATTTCATTTCAACAAATTACAAGTCCTCATTGAAGCAAGCCATCTGTGACATAAAACACTGCCATGATTTTATTTTCTCTGCCAGCCACTGTTATTAGAGTTACATGTGCAAGAATTGAATTGTTGATATGAAGTTATTAAAAAAAAATGCTTGTATAGTTTAAGCCAAATTTTCACCAGAGCACACAAAGTAACAAGCACAAGCAAAAGAAAATTCTGTCTGGTGTACCCGATAGACCTCTTGCAGGTCTTTAAACTGCACGTCACTGCAGCTACTTATATGTCGCTAACCTTCCCCAGTCACCTAATCGGAAAATAGAGACCTGAAGGTTAACATGGAATCTGAAGCACACGTCTTTCGTGGCCACTCCACCATCTATGAGAATCAGTGCTTGGCTAAAAATCATAGTGAAAAAGTTGTGGTCTGAGGAGGAGGAGGAGGAGGAGGAGGAGGGGGGGGGGGGGGGGGGGGGGATATGACCATTAGACCTTTCATGCATAGTAGAAATGTTAGCTGCGTCAGGTCTTGAAATGTTGCTCAACGTCACTAATTAGTGTTCTGTTAATAAATTTCCCCTCAATGGTAATGAGAAGCCAGGGAAAAATGGCAGCCGACATATAAGCAAATTTTGAACCAGTGCTAAGGAGAGATGGAGATGCATTTCTAGTAACGTGCATGATTCCATGCACATAAGGCTTCCGTACAAATTGAGACACTTAAATTCTTCCTTCCCTGTTCCATTTTCCATACTCCGTCAAGGGCAGTGTGCTCGCCATGCAAAATCCTCACTGAATAGCAACATTTCACATTGTGGCTCTAACAAGATGGGGTTGTATCATGTATGCCAAATATTAGCTCCAAAAACTAATAACACAGCATTCATAAGCAATGTTGGCTGTCTTGTGTTCTATTCCATTCCCTCCAGTATAAACGTTTCTACCCATATACAAGTGAATGGTAGTGAATTTTCTGCATTTGCTCATTTGCACGTATCCACTTCCATTTGCTCCATTGTAAACCAAACTTTAGATGCTTAAAATTGGTGTCAGTGAACTACGGATAATTCCGCTACACGGTGCAGTATGAGTGATTCATCGAGTTGTGCACTAGGTGGGCATGGTGTACAAACTCCTGTTATAAGCTGTTCTTCACATGGCAATGATGTGTAACCCTAACTTTTTTTTACAAAAGCCAAGTACACCTCCAAATTCTCCACAATCATGGAATGTAACCGATCAGAAGGAATGTTTCTGTTGGAGGGAAATGATCACTCCACATCACAAGACAGTTATGGTACAAGTTTTAGGATATGAAATATTTCTGGAAAGATCTCCATTGGAGCATCTTCTTCTCCCCCACGTGGCAGATAGTAGCAAAAGTGAGTAGCCTGGACTTCTTGTCAGAACAGCATCAATGTTATTCACAATCCTTTGTTCATTACCTATTATAATGTCAGTCAACTTGCATTTGTCAATCTTAGCAATTTCGAACAACTTCTTCAAAAGGAACCTTATATATACTAGTTCTTTATTGAAGCTGGCAAAGAAGTCAAAGTTGCTTTGGATGTATGCAGAACATTTTTGATCATAGGTTCAGTGAAAGCATTTTGAGCCTCTTGTTTGAAACTGAAGACTGTTGTAAATGAGTCAGTCACAGATTTCATAGCTTCAAAAATTCATTATAAAACTAACAGCTTCAATCCGTACACCTCACTTCATTAGGGTAAACACAGGTGGCAATTCTTAATTCGGAACAGTTATCTGTTGAGCAACACATGATGTGGGTGTTTGAGAAACACTTTCTTGGTAGGTGACATTATTTTTATTTTCTCCTGGATATCTCTTTGGTGATATGTTACAGTGTGTGGGGCAAACAGATGAAACGGATTAAGAGCAGATAGAATACGGGTGGGGCAGATGCTGCCTTCAGGTTCTAGGCCGCAGTATCTGAGTGCATGACTAGAACTTTTTCTTACTGAATTCCCTCAGTCCTCTACACTTTAAGACTGTCATTCATAAAACTAGCTGCTGTTGAATAATTTGTGTGTTTTAACATTCTGCAGGAAATCAGTAATCTTCACTTTTGAGTTTGCCAACAATGCAATTGTCAGTGAAATGTCCACACACATCCATTGTTTCTTCAATGGATGTCTTGCTAAAGTAGGAACTTCATAGAACACCCAGTCTACGTATTGCACACTTGACATAGAACAACTTCTCCATCAATGGCAAAAGTGTTGTCCATCAAGATTGCAATTTATATAATAAGTTGTTGCAGCAGGAGGCATCAAGAACACAAATAGTCATGAACTCTTAAGAAATACTATTTAGCAAACTTTTCTTAGTGCACATACTTACTGATTTTGAATCAGTGGAAGCTATATTAGTTGGAAAACTTCAGACTGCCAGTCTTTCATTTGTCGCACTGCCAATCTTGGCAGCATAAAAAGCCCTTTACTAGAAATAATGGCTGCTATAATGCTACACACAGTAATGTTATTGTATCTACATTTCTTTTAAGAACTGAAATTCTGAATCTTAGAAAGTTAAGCAGAAGTACATGCCTCATAATCCAAGTCAAGGTCCAATTAACCATGTTTTATTGCACCAGAACATGATTTTGAGCGATAATTTATCCCTTATCTTCAACTTTTATGGTAGATTGGATTTGGTTATTTTTCCAAGGGAGCAGCCTACTGAGTGGATGGAAAATATGAAGAAGGGTAAAAAAGCAATTAGATATAACTTCATGTAGCATAAGTTAAAATTTGTAAAAACATGGAATTGTAGCAAAATATGAAAAAATTATCACTGCGGGCAACATTATTTGTGAACATTTACTGTTCTTATTTACACGTTTCGCATACATGGAAGGAAAAGCACAAGTCATTACATAAAAATCCAGGCTCTAGCTACAACATAAGCCAACTATTGTTGGCAACAAATACAGTTTTAAGCGTTATGACTAGAAGGTAAGGGTTGTAATGGAGTCAATAACTTCACTAATAATCTGTCACGGTGGTGCTCTTCATGGTAACTTTTACCTTAGTTATTTTCTTATGGTTGCCATCTCATAGCTTCTTAAAGCTGTGGAACTGCTATGCATTGCCACTCCTTGTACTGTGTGACTTCTCCAGCTGCAGAGGTTGAGGGCTGTAAGAGACCTCACATCTACACCCACTCACTAAAAAATGATGTAATTGCATTTTAAAAAATGCTTCTGTATTTTGTTGCTCTTATGTAAGCTACAACATAAGCCAACTATTGTTGGCAACAAATACAGTTTTAAGCGTTATGACTAGAAGGTAAGGGTTGTAATGGAGTCAATAACTTCACTAATAATCTGTCATGGTGGTGCTCTTCATGGTAACTTTTACCTTAGTTATTTTCTTATGGTTGCCATCTCGTAGCTTCTTAAAGCTGTGGAACTGCTATGCATTGCCACTCCTTGTACTGTGTGACTTCTCCAGCTGCAGAGGTTGAGGGCTGTAAGAGACCTCACATCTACACCCACTCACTAAAAAATGATGTAACTGCATTTTAAAAAATGCTTCTGTATTTTGTTGCTCTTATGTAAGAAATACAACACTTTTTGGTGAACAGTTCTGCTATTAATCAGAACCTCCCTGATCTGGATCTCAGAACATAAGAGAATGACATTTCGCTTCAGCTTCTTTCAACTGTTTCTGGGCATTGTCATTGTAAGCTGTGCCTCTTATTCTCTGCCTTCCACAACACCACCAAGCCTTGATACCAAGGCATAAACAGTCCCTTCATAGCAGGTGGAGACACCCAATTGCCGTTTCGCCTTGGTGATGTTCTATGCTTGTGCATCTGATGCCAACACTGTACATTTATCAAACCATCACATGCACAGTGGAAAGTTTCCTAAATGCTTATTTTCGTAAGCAATGTTTCTACATGAACATCTTGTGTCTGATTGCGAGGAAGAAGTGGACCTTAACGTATCACATGATTAAGCTTTATTAAAATCATACTTAATTTTATAGTTTCATATTACAATGCTTGTGCATGTATATTTCTTACTTCAGGCTTTTCAGTTTATGATTACAAGGTTCTTCAACGATTGCATCTCCATTTTGGTTATGTCTTTAGCATGCTTCTATGCTTCTTGGTAGCCAAAATGAAGTGTTGAATGACCCAAGCTATGTGTTGTAATTGAGCCTTACATTCATTAGTGCTTCTTTAATATCCATAAAAACTTCTTCTGCTCCTTCATCCCACGTCGATTTAGATCGTAGTGTTAATACTGATAACAGTCATGGATTGTTCATTACCAGCACACATCGATTTAGATCTTAGTGTTAATACTGATAACAGTCATGGATTGTTCATTACCAGACCCTGCACATGTCAATGATCAAATCCAGCTAATCTGAGAAACGACCATAATTGTTTTACGTTTTGAGGTTCAGGACACTCTTTTTATGGTTCCTATCCTGTCTGGATCCAGTTTAATGCCATGTATTGCTACTATATGTCCTAATAACAACAGTTTCTCCCTGCCAGAATGAGACTTGACTAACTTAATAGTAATACCTTTCTCATAGAACTTCTGTAGAGTTTTTGTTAGTAAGATACAATGCTCGACACAAGTTTTGGATACTAATAAGATGTCATATAAATAGACAAGTAGTTCCTGCAATAACTCTTTCTCCAGAGCTTCACACGAGGCTTGGATAAATACTGAAGCTGAAATATTTAGGCCAAAAGGTGACACTTTTAATTGATATGACTTTACAGCAAACAAGAAAGCTGTATAACATTATGAATTTTCACGTAGTTTTACTTCCCAGTATCTGGGTGTTAGATCCATTTTGAATCCCAATAATATGTCATCTACATAGTTAATTAGAGCATGTAATAATTCTTTCCCCAAGCCTTCACCTAAGGCTCAGATACATACTGAAATTGAAATATTTAGGCCAAGACGTAGCACTTTTTGGTATGACTTTCCATCAAACAAGAAAACTGTATAACATTTCGAATTTTCATGTTATTTTACTTGCTCGTACCCAGCTGTCAGATTGATTGAACTGAAATATTTGGTTTGTCTACCTCTTTTGGTTTCTACATGCATATGTAGAGTACACGCATTTCAGACCAGCCATACCCTATCATACCCTACTGCTGGCTTTTTTAACAGCTAACAACGGATTGTTGCAGACACTTGGGTTAGTGCAGTAATTTGATTTTCTGTAATGTTATATATTTCTTCTTGTACTGCTGGTTGTAAACTTAAAGATGGAGGATAGGGCTTACAAAAGAAATCTTTATTTTATCTTTTATTTTGAAATGACATATGTAATCACATATTGCTCCCAGTTTATCAGGGAAGATCGGTGTATACATTTTCATAGAATATTGTATTATTCTGTTTTTTACTTCTCCCCTAAGAGGATAAATTCATAAGCTGTACTATACATTTGGCTGTTATTAATCTGCATACTAGATGCAGGTTCTTCCTGGCTCATCAATGTCTCATTTGCAATTAAACATATATTGTATACCAAAGTGTCTTTTTTACCCATTGCTGGATTCGCCTTGAAAGGTAGTATTGTCTGACAATTATCATTTTTCCAAAACAATAATGCTGCATCAAAGTCTAAAGTCACTTTATACTTCATTAACCAATGCACACCAAATAATATTTGTGAATTAGCATTTTGTACCATCAGTAAAGTTAGTGTAAATTAACAATTTCGTATACTTATAGGTATGTATGTTTCTTGTATAATTAACTTAACTTTACTTCCAGAAATGCCTGTGGTGTATGCAACTGGAATAGCCAGTATAGGCCACAGGTCTTTATTTCTCATTGTTTGTAAAAACTCCTGTGAGATCAGAAAAATCTCAGTGCCTTAATCTATAAAAAGTACCTGCTTTCTTTCCATATATTTCACCAACTATTATGGGTTTTGGTTGGTCTTCCTCAGTTTACTGATTTTCTTCTAGTAACCATTCTTACATAGGTATTGTTGGGGAAACGGCTATAGACTTTTCGATTTATGTGCCTGTGATTGTATAGTCATGTTCTGAATCATATCCCCTGTCCCAGGACATTCAGTGTTTTCCATTATAATAATGGGATAATTCCCTTTTAGTACCCCATTATTGGCGATAGATGTGTTCATAGGTATTATATTACCCCTATCATTGTTGGCTGCATTTTGTATAAATGCTCACAACTGTGTGTTGTTCCTTCCATCCTCGTGTGAGTGAATTAGCTTCCACCTTTCTTGCAAAATAGTTGGGAAAACGTTTACCTTCTGTATCAGTATTGCCCCAGTTCTCTCCCTGGACATCTTTTTTACATTCTTTATTCAATGTGTCTTACCCTTAACACCCAGGTCAACAAATCACTAACAGTTGTTCATCCACTACACCAAATTTCGTTCCATGCATAATGTGGTCAGCAGTATACTGATGTCTTCACAAGGCATGCTTCTTCTATTGTGTTATCTACCAGTAAATATTTAGAACTAGTTAAATGCCAATTAGTGCAATCCTTATAATTAGCCCAAAAACTATTATAGTATTTCAGGCCTAACGATTCTGAACTAGAGGACCAATATTTATTCTTAAATTCCCCTTGAAAATCATACCAGTATTTAAAATCCTCTGTATGAGCTGTCCCCCATTCAGCTGCATCCCCCACCAAATAACTAAGTGCAAAGTCTGTTGTCTTCTGATCTTCCCACTTAGGTAATGATCTAGAATATACTCACTGAAAGTAAGTAATATATTCTTCATGATCAGGTTTAAACTTCAGATAATGTTTACATGAACCCAAACTACTTCTAAATTGAAGTTCCTGTACAGCATCATTTGGTAACCAGATGTTACTTACAGCCACCCTTTCACTTAATTCTTGTTGTGTCTTTTGTAAGGCTTGCCACAGCTTTTGAATTTCATTCTGATGTTTCAAAGTATTGCCCAAAGAATTTGTCTTCTTTCTCTTATACCTTTTTTCAGCTAACTCTCACAAACTAGTCAAAATGTTTGGGATACCTATTACTTTGCCAAAACCTATAATGTGTTGTAATGATCCCACTCAGCTTTGTGTTTCTGAGACGTAAGTGTATAGTTTTGAATTCTCGGGCGAACAGTTCCGCTCTATGTTTCATCTTGTCGTCTCCCTCTTAAAACTGTTTTCAAACCTCCTTACTAACTAAGTTTCATTGTTTTTCTATTTCAGTCAGCAACTCCTTAGGTTTCTTTTAATTTAGAAATTTTATCTACTTTTGTAGATACCTCATCTAATGCCTGGCTGTGGGTAGTAATTTTACTAGACATTTTGTCTAACTTATCTAATTTTTCTGCTTGTGTTCTAATGTTGTTGGACAGTTCAACAAGTTTTTTGTTTTTCAAACCTTTCTGCTAAACTGCTTTCCATGCTGTTGGCAGCAGGTGGCATACAATAATGACATCTACACACACACAAAGAACACTGGAATCCTGTGATTCTGTTTTGATACCAACTCGAAGAATCAGTAGAATGTATATCAACAACACTTCAAAAGCAGATCACTACAAAAAAAATTTAGCTTGGTGTTGTTTACAGCTTACCTAACTGGACACAACACATCCTGCCACCGTGTTGTGCATGGGTGAAGTAATGTCGCAACCAGCAGCTGTGCAGTTATCCCATAGGTAGCTAACTGGTTGCTGCCCTGCGAAGCAAAGCCGCCACATTGCTGTTGCATTGGTCAGCTGCTGCATAGTTGCTTTCAGAGAATCAGCATACTGAAATCTTCTGTTTCATCAATGTAATACTTCTTGACTAATTTTTTGACTGTTATTTTGACATGTAAATATTTCTTCTTGCAGACCTGATTGCTGTGGTCATCTTATTTCATTTATCCCTTCTGTTGTGATAATTCACGTGTATTTGTTGTTTAACAAATCATGGAATTACTCCTACTTAAATATTGTAATTACATTAGATAACACTGTGTACATGCCTCTTCTTCACTGTTTACTTGTGTTGCTCTAGGCAATGTCATATGTTCTTCTATTATTTATTGAAAGTTCTTTTTACTGTCACAAAAGCTCTCTTATTTCAGGATCTCTTATGTCCTGTCACAGTTGCCAAAATAAAGTGTACGACTCGACTTACAGGTTATAAATGAGTCAACAACTTCACTAATGATGTCATCCTGATGCTCTTCATGATAAGTGTGTGAGTTCTTCTCCAGCTGCAGAGGGTCGATGGCTGTAAGAGATCCCACATCTACATCAACTAACTATCTTATGTAACAAATACGACGTTTGGCAGACAGGTATCTTATTAACCAGAACACATCACTGAACTGAATCTCAAAGCAGAACAGAATAGAATGACATTTCTCTTAAATTGTTTCTGGTCATTGTCATTGTACACAGTGCCTCGTGTTCTCTGCCCTCCAAAATGCTGCCAAGCTAAGACACCAAATCATAAATGACCCCTTCGCATCGGGTGGAGATGCCCAATCACATCTATATCTACATCTACATGATTACTCTGCAATTCACATTTAAGTGCTTGGCAGAGGGTTCATCGAACCACATTCATACTATCTCTCTACCATTCCACCCCCGAACAGCGCGCAGGAAAAACGAACATCTAAACCTTGCTGTTCGAGCTCTTATTTCTCTTATTTTATTTTGACGATCATTCCTACCTATGTAGGTTGGGCTCAACAAAATATTTTCGCATTCGGAAGAGAAAGCTGGTGACTGAAATTTTGTAAATAGATCTCGCCACGACGAAAAACGTCTTTGCTTTAATGACTTCCTACCAACTCGCGTATCATATCTGCTACACTCTCTCCCCTACTACGTGATAATACAAAATGAGCTGCCCTTTTTTGCACCCTTTCGATGTCCTCCATCAATCCCACCTGGTAAGGATCCCACACCGCGCAGCAATATTCTAACAGAGGACGAACAAGTGTAGTGTAAGCATGGCGATGTCCTGTGCTCGTGCATCTCGCTACATCCCTGTACATTTATAAAATAAGTGCACACACAGTGGAAAGCTCTTGACATGCTAACTATCTAAACAACATTTTTACACAAACATCTTTCATCTGATTGTAAGAAAGAGGTGGAACAACATATTACACCACAATTTATATCCATCATCATCATTCATGTTCCATTTAACTAAACCAATTCTCTTGATGTTAAATGACTGTGTGTGTTCTTCACAAGCCTTCTACCATTAAAAAAAAGAGACATGAAAAACTGGTGAATCGCAAGCTATTGTGAGGGGTAGGACACTGATAGCTTTGTTGTAAAATAATAATCATGTTATTGGGTTGCAGTGTGCTTTTACTGTGTTCATTCTGAGTAATTACAAAAACTAATATCCATTAAAATGCCTCCACAGATAAGCCCAAAAACTACTAGTTGTAAAATACAGTAAGTGATCTACAGGCTGCATGAGCATCAAAGCAAGTTTACTGACCTGTGTCAAAGTCACATTTTACTGTAAGAAACAGCCTACATCATTTTTATTCAACAATGTCTTTTGAAAACTTCACCGATGCTCAATCACTTGTACAATTTGAGTTAGAGCTTAGAATGTTTGAGTAGCCCAGATGCAAAAGACGCTAATTGCATGATAAGTGAAACTGAGATAATCGCAAAAAAACTCGCCCCATCCAAACTATCAAAGTTAAAGACTTCATTTCTTTTCCAAAAAAAAGGTAAAAAATAATTAATTGCATGGTATTGATGACTGAAATCTGCGATTATGTTTTATATGTTAAAATCTTAAGTGAAATATTGACTTAGTGGTTTTTGCCCTTGATTTATGCAGTTAGCGGGTTTTGCAAGTGTATGGATCTAATTACAAATCAAACATTTGGTTGCAAAACCCACTATCTGGTGATATGTTAGGAATGACAGAAAGGTGGAATTTTATTTAAAGAGAAGTCTGAACAGTCTCCAAAATCGGCATATAAAAATACGAAGGTGACATTATTTTACCAGGGAAAACTGACTTACTTAACATCAGAAAGAGAACAGATATGAATGTTCGACATTAAGTTTTTTTAAAAAAAAAAAAATACACCATTGTGTTTTTGACATCACAAGGTATTACAGAAAATAAAATAAGCTCCAAATTGCGTCTTAGTAAAACATCACCAAAATTTTAGAAAATAATAAAATAGGTGAAAAGTTGCATCTTTGTTAAACCAGTGACAAAAAATTCTATAAAATTAAATTAGCTGAAAATAGCTTTCAAGTGACATCGACCTCAACCCTGCTCATCAACTCAAAATCATCTCTGGCAGCGGCAGGAGCGACTCAAGGAGTGCCTTCCTGCTCATATAACACCTCGGTGTAGGATCTGAGTTTGTTGTTGGTCACCCAGTCTTCACCAAAATGGAGCTCCAAAACCTTTTTTGACATCTTCAAGTTTTACACCAGCTGTGATTGGTGTTTCGTCGTTTCCTTTGTGGAAATTTTTTCTCCTCTTCAGGATGCTAATCCCATCTCCAGCTTCAGAGTTGTAGAAGAGCCCTCCATGAACTAGACAAATCTTCTTGTTTTTTCCTTTTTGTGAACACAATTTTTTGGCTTTTTGAATCTCGAAAAGCTAGTTACCAATAACTTTCACCAATCCTTCCATGTTCAGCATAATAGTTAGTGTCGAAACAGTATTCATGGCATAACATTGCCTTAATAATACTTTTCATGTTCTTACATTTTTGTTTTGGAACCATTTCTTTTCCACTGATCAGGACACCTCTTCCTTTTCCAGGAGGGACTGTCACCCTAAGTCTCATTCTGGTCACTTGCAACTACAGTGATGGATTTGATTCTTGCAGGATACCTATTGTTTCAATTACTCCAACTTTATTTGCACCATCTTCTGCATTTAACTGTCCATAAAATCAGTTATTTTCTTCAAAACACTCACGCAAATACATCAACAAACATCCTACTCATCAGCTGAACTGTGCTTGACAGGCGTGTACTTCAAAAATGCGTGAGCAGTGAGAGCTTCATTGTTGCATACGCATTCGCTGCAGCGCATTCAACCTAACTCTGAATCCTTTGTATTGTAACAAAGTGAAAGGTAGCTTTGAATCTAAGTCTGATGTTAGGTGGTATTCCTTGCATCTAGACATCACACAGCATTGCAAATTCTGGCCATTTAGCGGCCTTTGCAACCAAACATAATTTTCTACAGCCAATTTCAGTGGTTTATAGCAGGTTTTGCACCCTGAAACCTATTTCATAGTATAGACGCTGAAGAAATCTGTGCAGTCGTGTTCTCAACGCAAAATCAATTAAAAAGGTATTTAGCAGCTTTTGCATCTGGGCTACTCGTTTGTATAAACGTTGTTGTTATTCTCTTTTATGAAATATACTCTAATAAAACACACGGAATGATTATTTAGCCTCATATTAGCTCTGCTGTCAATGATGGACCACTTCAGATAATTCTTGTTATTAGTATCAAGTTCATATCCCATAGAAAATTATGCTTCTTCTCATATGTCTTTTCCACACTGGGATAATACCTATACTTTACACGTGCCATCAAGTGCATTACTTATCCCTCACTACCTCTAAAGTTACTGGAACTGTGCATTTTAATTCTACTTGAAGGACAGCTGGATAAATAGTCATGTTAGAATATGATTCAAAACATAGTTATTACTTTTACATCCCTAGTCTTCACTTCCATTCCACATAGTTTTGGGCACATTACCACTGCCAAATTCATTACTAATTTTGTAACAAGATTAACCTTTGTTTGTTTGTGTAAGAACTTTCCTTGACTTTTTAGTTACCCATGCTAATTTTTAGTAAATAGAAGAAAGTAACATGGCATTGTTGACTGGGAGACTCTGAGGGGTAGGTTCCAGCCACCTGATCACAAAGGATTTTCTTCTTCCACACACAGTGAGGCCTTTCCTCGTGTGTGCGTGTGTGTGTGTGTGTGTGTGTGTAGTGTAGTGTGATGTAATGCAGTATGATAGTGAGAGAAAGGAGAGGGTGAAACCTGGGGCAGGCATATAGCCTACTCGTATCAAATAACAGCTAGAGGTCCATTTAGCTTAACATCCCATCCAAAGAGTGGATCACTATCAACAGTGCAACATGTGCTCACTCCATCTGATACTGCATGGAGGTTTTGAATGTTGTCCCAGACAGTGATACAAAACCTGGTGTTCAGTGACTCTTCTGCCGTTCCTTGTCAAAATACTAGTGTTAGGAATTCCTTTCACCATCAGGATTCAGGCCAGCCACATATGACAAGGGGACCATCAGAAATATAAATAATGGATTTTGAAGGGCCTCGGATATGTTATTGAGGGACATGTCCTGAGTATGAGGCTATCTGCTCTTTTAGCAACAGGCCTTGGTTTTTGAGAAAATTGAATTCGAAGATCACTGTGCACTTTAATACATGTAACATTAGCCATAATACAACCAAGTGAGTGTGGTGCAGCAGTTAAGGTCTACAGTTACCATGCTGAAGGTACTGTGTTTGGGTCCATTACGTGTTTTTGCTTTTTTGTAAATCAGAATAGTCGAACGTTTTTCCATTTTATTTTACAGAATATCAACAGACAGTATACATTGTGTGAACTTATTAAGAAGTTTAAATTGTGTAGGCTTGGTCAAACAGAAAGTGGACTGTCTGTGCGAACATCCCATGTGAACTCTGTGTCTTGTGACAGTGTATCACCATGGTGAGCTCCTTTTATTTGGCTACGGCAATATAATTTGTTGATACACAGAGTTCGCATGGACAGTCCACTGTGTATTATGAACATGTATCGCCATGGTCAAACAAACAGCAGCGACCTAGCTCCTGAACTGCCAGTTTGCATTTGTCTTCAACGTCCATTGCTCGCAATGTGCTGTTAGTGCTGTGCATGTTCAAAGAATACAGTGAAATGGACGACCCAAGTGTGAGTACAGAAGTGCAGCCAGAAGAAGATACATCAGAGGTAGAGAACTTGAATGAACAATCAAGGGACGAAATCACTAACGTCATCAAATACGCCAAAAGGTTCCTTCGTGATTTAAATCTTCTAACAAATACACCGTCCAGCACGATTTCTGCAAATTCAGTTGCAATTGGCAATGAGATATGTATCGCAATACAAGACCTGTTGGCCGAGAGATGGATCGTCGATGGAGATGAATTAATAAATATCAAGGAAGAAGATGAGATACATGAATATGAAGTGCTAAGTTTCACTTTCGTGTGGGTGTTCCCTTTCTTGCAAACAAAGTGACATAATATAAAACTACCTACTTTGTCATATACAGGGCTAGAGGGAGGTGGCGATTTCATTGCCAATGAATTCGCACGTGAACCAGATGATTACGTACCTCTGTCCTATAAAGAATGAGCAGTTGCTCTTCTGAAATGGAGCCTAAAGAGTTTGCAGTCCCACTGCGTCTCTCAGTTAAAACATAAATCAGTGCTATATCAAAGGAAAGAGGATGTGACACGAGGTGTAACTCACCACGATAAGTGGAACACAATCAATCGTGAGCCATATGAACAGTTCATCGAAGTGAGACAGAATTTGGAACTGATAAATCGTATCAAAATATATGGCAAATACTTTGTATGAAAGAGACTGGCTTGTGAAAATAATATAATTTCTTCCGTGAGCAGGTGACAACCAGAACTTTACAGCAGTGGGCGATGAATGCTGCTGTTCCACTTTTATCAGACACCTTTAATTTCGAGGCCAGCTCAGATTGGGTCGAACGATTGAAACGAAAGCATAAAATCAGGCAAAGGAAGATTATGAAGATCATCAGTTCCAAAGAATGTGCAATGATGGATGAAGTATTAGTAGCTGTGGAAGAATTCTGCACACAAAGGAAAATAATTATCGGTAATTTTAACCTCGACTACATAATCAACACGATCAAACGGGCTGTCAATATCAATCAACATACAATACATCCTTCTTAGAGAAAGGGGTGAGAACTGTTCTCATGCAGAGAAAAGATTTAAACAGGATAAGCCATATGTACAGAGGATAGTACATTCTTAACTGTAACAGGAAAGGTGATCCCATACTTTTTTTATGTATGCAGAAACCATTGGGACAATTTGGCCCTAATATTCAGAAAAGAGTGGATGTATTAATGCTCAAATTTAAAAATGTAATTGTGTCCTGCATGAAATCAGGGAAGTTCACAAAACTGGTGTATGAAAACTTTTTAAAATCTGTGATTCTTCCGTATGTGGAACAGGAAAAATTTCTGTATATCATTTTATGTGAGGAGGGCAGACTGATCTGACCGTATACAATCACATCTTCATGGATGAGAGGAAAGCGTACACCTACACAGTAAAGTTATCTGACCAAAGTTACTCCACTTGTGACATATATTTTTACTGAAAGGTTAAAATTTTCACGAAGAAAATTCAGAATGCTCCCGATTTGTTGCAGACCATCAGAGCGATCACGTCTAGGGACAATTCCATAAAACTACACTCATTAATTTTGCATCGGTTCAGGACACCTGCTGTTTCGAATACGATCAAATATGCAGGGTCCGCATCAAAGTTAACGGATGAAAGAGAAACATTTTTGAATGTAAATGAACAACGTTTTTCAGTATTGGTCTTAAAAACTCTGTGCCTGCAAGACAGTAGCTTCTATGAAATGTGATTGGTGCTGTAAAACATTGTCTTTCGGTTGCTTTTATGACAAATATCATACGGATTTCTGTTGTGGCATAGCAAGTGCTGCAGGCGATAGCGAGTAACATTTTGTAATAATGATGTGAAAATTCAACTACTATGGCAAAATTGAATATTTCTTAGTAATGTCACACAATGCACATACACTGTTTGTTGATAGTCTGTAAAATAAAATGGAAAAATGTGAGACTATTCTAATTAAAAGATGCAAAAACACGGAAAGGACTCGAACACGGTACCTCTAGTGTGGTAGCTGTAGGCCTTAACCGCTGCTCCACGCTCACTTGGTTGGAACGTGGCTAACATTGCGTGTATTATGGCACGCAGTGAGCTTCAAAATCAATTTTCTCAAAAACCAAAGCCCGTTGTTACAAAAGCGGATAGCATCATACTCACGGAATTACCCTCTACAACATATCCGAGACCTATCAAAAACCATTATTTACACTTCTGATGGTCCCCTTGTGAGTTGAGCAGCTCTGTATAGGTGTAACATAGTGATCATCACTACTGAGATGGATATTGCTGTAGTAAACGTGCAATGACTCTTTACCATCTGGGTGTGGCAGTGGTCATTATGGAGGATTGGAAGAGCCCTGTTTTGGGTTAATCAGTAGGCATTCAGCTCTCCCACCTTAGGATACCAGGTGAGGGAGACATTAGTCCATTTTGCATGGCAGCAGCAAACAGTCTGTGAACATGTGAATTCTTTATTATTACATTAAGCTTTAACAGATGTGCACCCTCCTCCTGGGCACAGCCTGACATCGACCCATGGTTTCACTGGATTTGTGGAGTGGGTGCAGAGGATGTCCTTGGAGTTTGCACACACTTCTGGGAAGCAGTACTCTTACTCAGCAATGCTGAGATGATGGTGGCAGTCATAGCCCCACAGCTCGGTTGGCTCATGGCAGCAGCCAGATGAAGGCTTCCAGTGTGGCAGCCTGGTCACCTGGCGACACGACAGTTGGGTGTGTTGCACAGGGTGATGAAAACCGAGACTGATGGTTGGAGCAGTCTCAGTGACCTACTTGGCCGACCCAGGGTGCATCTGTGACCAGAGGGGCATCTTAATGCAGAAGATGTGTGCTACCACATACTTCAGTGTCATGACAATTTTGTAAAGGCTGGTTATTGCCCAGAAAACTTGGTTGTTATTCAAGAACCTGACAGTGTGGAGAAATGGTGCAGTGGCTGGTTGTAGCTCGTGGCCTAAAGATACCAACAGGTTCCCTTCTAGGCTTGTACTGTTACATTTCCTCCCTTCTAGAAATAATGTGGCCCACTAGATTCCTGCTTGAGCAACTGGCTATAACAAAAGCACTAATATATTTACATTTCTTTTACACTTTACATTCACCTATTCTAGTCTGGAGAAAATATTATCAAGTAACCTATATGTTTAGGTGTTTTCTTTTTTCCCTTTCTATACTTACACTGTGTTCACTGGCTCAGTGCTATGAGGCACAGGAACAGTCTTTAAACCTTGTTTCGCACTACCTTATGTCAGTTATCTCTTTCTAGTCCAGTAAGTACCTAATGTGATTTTGCCCATAGGAAGAAGGATGGGGATCAGGGAGTCATCTTATTACTGTAACGTAGCTAATCGTACCCATTTCTTCCCCCTGCGGTGTCAGAGCTATAATAGACTTACAGTTATACCTTCTGTCATAAGAGGCAACTAAGAGGAGACTTTTTTATGGTGATTACTCATCCAATTTTTTGCTCATTTCACCTTTCCTTCAAACTCTTTGGCATAACATTTTAGGGTTTGCATAAACTTTTCGAAATTTTGTAGAAGAGTGGGCCATTTGAGGAAGAGCACCTTATGTGGTGCATAATCTGTCTGTGGTGCATAATCTGTCTGTCATGCACCGTGATCTTTTGCACCTACTATTTCAATGGATTTAGGTTCACACACAAAATCCATAGAGGTAGCCAATCTGTCATGGAGTGGGGAAATGGGTGTCTTCACGTATCATCACCAGTGTTGCCTCCTATCAATGCAGAGGGATCGCACTACTAATTCATTAGTTGTAACATCCCAACGTATGCCAAGGAGCAGGTGCATGTTCAATCTGAGGCACAGGGATTGCAGGCAATAGCTAGTATGCTAGGTAGCCTTTGTTGTAATGGACTGGTGCCAATGGGAAGAACCTCCATTCAGAGAGAGAAGCAACAGAGCAGATGATCCGCAATGAAACTGAACAAATTCACACATATTGGTGGCTGTACAAGCATGGCTGTTTCAGTGCATATAACACAAGTTTTTAATGGAGAGGCTTACTACATGGTGGTATGTTCTTCTTTGGTCATGGCATGGGATGAGAGTCAAGCAAGGAGAAATGGAGGTGGACAGTTTGAGCAGTTTTTGGCATCCTTCAGAACTGTCAGAGGACCTTTTGCAACAATGAAGCCACTGTTTTTCATTGGAAATATTAAAGATCAGTTTGGAAAAGTTGCTGCAGTAGAGAAGATGAGAAATGGACCTTTGTTGATTGAAATATTGAATGCTAATGCTAACTACTTCAGGCATGTGACAAGCTTGGGGGTATAACAGTTCCAGTGTCACTTCATAACAAACTCAACAGGATTCTAGGTGCCATCTCGCATTGGGACCTGATGCTACGAACAGATGCAGAACTCTGTGCTAACCTAGAGTGGCATAGAGTCCATATTGTTTGCTGTGTTCCAGAGAGCACCTAAAGAATAACAGGGTGGGCACTGGACCTTCCATCCTAGTCTTAATGCTTTACCTCAGAAAGTGAAGATCATGGTTTCCAGGTATGATATCAGACTATATTTTC
This sequence comes from Schistocerca serialis cubense, assembly GCF_023864345.2. Classification (NCBI taxonomy): domain Eukaryota; kingdom Metazoa; phylum Arthropoda; class Insecta; order Orthoptera; family Acrididae; genus Schistocerca; species Schistocerca serialis. The sequence continues at coordinate 296,310,392 of NC_064639.1, forward strand.
TGCCTCTTATGAGATGTTGTAGGTACAGGGGTTTGGACACATGTTCTCTTGTTGCGTTAATGAGGCTACTTGTTGAGTGTGTGGAAGGACAACACATGAGGCCAACCCTTGTGAACAGCCCCCTGCGTGTGTAAACTTCCCAGATTTCCAATCCATCGTGCACCAACATGAGGAAAACAAAATCGGGGAATATATAACACTTGATTGCTTGTCTGAACAAGATAAGAAAAAGTTGGAGCAACTCCACCTGGTTGGTACGATGCCTAAATTTGCAAGCACTGTGTCAGAATCCATACCTAGTGTGATGATGAGGTCTCAAACAGCAGCTCCTGGCCCCAGCCAACTCCCTCAAGCCCTAAACCCACAACACTGGTGGTATCCACGCCATTGGTGCAGCCGGGTATGCCTTATTCTCTTCTGCCATCATTAGGGAAGAAGACACCTGCCAAGTGCCCCCCCCCCCCTCCCCTCCCCAGGATGAAACAGACCAGCAATCTACCACCAACTAGTGACATGGTACAGGTCATAGGAAAGAGTGGTCCTCTTTTGTCCCAGAAGACAAGGCAGGGAAATTCTCACAGAAGTCAAAACCTTACAGGAACAAGAAGGATAAATCGAAGGTTAAATCTAATTCTGGTGTTCTGGGGCCCCCATTCCATCACCCCACCCCCCCCCCCCCCCCCACCCACCTACCCACCCACCTCTCCTGTGCCCCCAGCAATCAAGCTCACGAACAGCGATGAAGACTCACGTTCAGGTGGAACATGACTCAACAGCAAACTAATTAATACTCCCGTTTCCCATTCACTTCTCTCTCAGATCCCAGTCTGATGTTCCTTCAGTAGAACTGTAATGGCTATGATTGCCACCTGGACGAACTCCATCAATTAATAGCTTCTTACTCTGCAGTTGGCTGGCACTTCTGATGACATAGTTCTCAGAATCCAACACTCAACTGTTAAAAACTACATACCTTACTGATAACAGCACAACACAAAGGGCTGCATTTGGAGCGATGTTGTGACTACGAGGCATGGACTGCTGATGAATGACATCACATAGTGTTCAGCATACTCGTAAGTCGTGGTTTCAAAATACTAGCATGAATTCTTTATAGGAGAATGGAAAAATTGATAGAAGCTGACCTTGTGGAAGATCAATTTGGAATGTAGGAACATGTGAGGCGATACTGACCTTACGACTTATATTAGGAGATAGGTTAAGGAAAGGCAAACCTACATTTGTAGACTTAGGGAAAGCTTTTGACAATGTTGACTGGAATATTCTCTTTGAAATTCTGAAGATAGCAGGGGTATAATACAGGGAGCGAAAGGCTACATACAACATTTACAGTAACCAGATGGCAGTTATAAATGAAATGGATTGTCATGTGGCAAGGGCCTCCCAGTGGGTAGACCTGAGTGCCTGGTGCAAGTCTTTTGAGGTGACACCACTTCAGCGACTTGCATGTTGGTGAGGATGATGAAGATGACAGAAACACCCAGTCCCTGAGCAGAGAAAATCTCCAACCCAGCCAGGAATTGAACCCAGGCCCTCCGGCATGTCAAGCCGGTGCGCTGTCCACTCAGCTATGGTGGCGGACTGGCAGTTATAAGAATCGAGGGACACAAAAGGGAAACAGTTGTTGAGTAGGGAGTGAGGTATGGTTGTAACCTGCCCGCAGTGTTATTCAGTGTGTACACTGAGCAAGCAGTAAAGGAAACAAAATAAAAATTTGCAGTAGGAATTAAAGTTCAGTCAGAAGAAATAAAAACTTAAAGGTGTGCCAGTGACATTTTAATTCTTTCAGAGACTGTGAAGGACTTGGAAAAGTAGTTGAACACAATGGACAGTGTCTTTAAAGCAGGATATAATATGAACATCAACAAAAGTGAAACAAGGATAACAGAATGTTGTTGTATTAAATCAGGTGATGCTGAGGGAATTAAATTAGGAAATATGACACTTAAAGTAGTAGGCAAGTTTTGCTATTTGGGCTGCAAAATAACTGATGAAAGCTGAAGTAGAAGCAATATAAAATATAGACTGCCAATGGCAAGGAAAGTGTTTCTGAAGAAGAGAAATATGGTAACGTCAAATATAGATTTAAGTCAGGAAGTCATTTCTGCAAGTATTTGATGGAGTTTAGCCATTTATGAAGTGAAACATGCACATCAAACAGTTTAGACAAAAAGAGAATAGAAGCTTTTGAATTGTGGTGCTACAGAAGAATGCTGAACATTAGGTGGGTTGATTGTGTTACTAATGAGGAGGTATGGAATAGAATTGGGGAGAAAAGAAATTTGTGGCACAACCTGACTACAAGAATGGATTAGTTGATAGGACACATTCTGAGACATCAAGGGATTACCAGTTTAGTACTGGAAGGAAATCGTGGAGGGTAAAAATTGTAGAGGAAGACCAAGAGATTAATACAGCAAGCAAATTCAGAAGGATGTAAGTTGCAGTAGTTATTCAGAGTTGTTAAGGCTTGCGCAGGATAGAGTAGCTTGAAGAGCTGCATCAAACCAGTCTTCAGATTGAAGATCACAATAGCAACAAAAAGAACAGTGTTCAGGGATGCAATGTGGTACTCGTCATTGACGAGTATGGCAGTGACCTGCAGAGATGTCCCATTGTTGCTATGTTTTGGAATGGTGTCACTCCTGGAGTTGTGGTGTGAGGAGCCATCAGATGTGGTTTCAGGTCATGGCTGGTGATGACTGAGGGGACTGATAACACAGTGGTGCATCACAAACATCCTGCGTACGTGATCAAAAGTATCCAGACACGTGGCTGAAAATGACTTACAAGTTCGTGGTACCCTCCATCGGTAATGCTGGAATTCAATGTGGTGTTGGCCCACCCTTAGCCTTGATGATAGCTTCCACTCTCACTGGTATACATTCAGTCAGGTTCTCGCTGGTATATGTTCAGTCAGGTTCTGGAAGGTTTCTTGGGGAATGGCAGTCCATTCTTCATGGAGTGTTACACTGAGGAGAGGTATTGATGTTGCTCAGTAAGGCCTGGCACGAAGTCAGGGTTCCAAAACATCCCGAAGGTGTTCTATAGGATTCAGGTCAGGACTCTGTGCAGGCCAGTCCATTACAGGGATGTTATTGTCATGTAACCACTCCTCCACAGGCTGTGCATTATGAATAGGTGGTCAAACGTGTTTAAGATGCAGTCACCATTCCTGAATTGCTCTTCAACAGTGGAAGCAAGAAGGTGCTTCAAACATCAGTTTAGAGCCCTGTGATGTGATAGTGCCTTGAAAAACAACAAGGTGTGCAAGGCCCCTCCTTGAAAAACATGACTACACTATAACACCACCATGTTTGTCCCACAATAGTGATGCTGTGTTTCAAGATGACAGAACCCATGTTCACATGCTTCACATTGGCCAGGACTGGCTTTATATGCATGAGGATGAATTGTCTTATCTCCCGTCACTGCAGTCACAGATCTAAATGTTACTGAGGCTTTGTGGTCTACATTGGAGAGAAGGGCATGCGATCACGATCCACCTCCATTATTGTTACCTCAACTTGTCACTAATGTGCAGGAGGAATGGTATACAGTTCCCTCGAAAACCATGTAGGTCCTGTATTTATCCATTCAGAGATGACTAGAAGCTGTTTAGGATGACAACAGATTTCGTACGTGGTATTAGGCAAGATATGTGTTATATGTGTGGTGTTTACATATTTTTGTCCACACACTGTATATGGGAAACCAGTAGTTAGTATTGCTATTTCCCTAAACAGGCCTCAGCAGCATATTCTTGAGTTCACACCATAGCTAACTCTTATTACAAATATTTTGGATGTGGAAAACTGTAGCTTGGCTTGATGAGTCACCCCAAATAATCATCGCATACGACATTATGGAATGAAAGTAAGCATAGTATGCTGGCTTTTTTATTTTTGTATCACCTATGTCTGACAACATTCACATTGCAAATAGAGATTTGTTTAGGTGCTTCAGCAGCTCTGTGGTATACTCGTCACATTGAATTTATTATGAAGTTCTAAATCCAAGAATCAATACTATCAACATCTTCTCTCTGTTTCTTGTCATTTTTTGGGTATGTACTGTCAGGAAACCTCTTACGAGTTGTAAACTTTATGTAATGTGTTCGTTCAATGTTTAGTGACAAAAAATTGGCTAGGACCCAATTATTAATGTCCATGAAAATTTCATTAGTCAATCTTTTTAAGATTATACTTGACTTTGTATTTATTGCATTTTTTGTGTCATCCATTAAAAAAAAAAAGAAAACAGAAATATTACTGTTGAAAGATCATTGGTACACACAAGAAAAAATAAGGGCCCTAAAATAGAACATTGTGTGTTCCAATAATTTTTGTTTCCTGTTACACCATATCATTCTAATTTACATAATAGGATATTGTAATTTACAAAGTCTATTGCCTTTGACAGATCAGTAGCCAGCAATTTTTCCCGTGCAAAGAAATTTATAACCTCAGTATGCAGTTCATGACTGACCACTTGGTAACAACATTTGCACGAAGTGAAAAGTGAGGTCCGTGGTGGTTGAACTCAGCCCCAGTCAGCTTACTGCCATCTGCTGGTAAAAACTCCTGTCAGTGGGGTCTGCCCCTATTATGTGCAGGTTTCCACACTACATACACCACTGTGCTACCCACACCAGTTCATCTGCCTCCATCGTGATGATCTCTGGTGGGGCACTAAAGTTATTTTATCTGGGGCAAGGGCAGTGTACAGTTGTGTTGGACAAGTGGTGTTACATTAAAAAGGTAGAGTGCTCATGATCTGATCCAGGGCATTACACACAAAGCACTGAGCCAACAAAAAGTGTTGAGAGGAAGACTAACATACTCTGGAGAAAAGTTTTCTTGTCACAAGGGACAATCAAGGTCCTTAAATCTTATTGTGCTGCCTCCTCTAGATTATATGGCCTTACAAAGATCCACAAGGAATGGATACCTCTTAGCCCTAATGTCATTAACAATGGTTCTCCCACATACTGTGTAGCAAAACACCTTACTACTATGTTGAGCACATTAATAGGATAGTGCGTGCAGAACATGAAGATCTCAGAAGATTTCTTATGTCGATTAGAAGGATTGCATTTGAATGACTGATGTTTTAGTATGTTTAGATTTGGTCTCTGTCTTCGCTTGCATTCATCTGTCTTACAGTTTATTGAGTGTAGGTTTAGTGTTGTATTGATGAACCTGTTTTGGCATGTGTTGACTTCCATTTACTTTTGATTAAATGACTGGTTTTGTGAACAGACATATGTAGTTAATGACAGGCAGCACTTTCTCACCTGTTATTACCAATCTGTGTATAGAAGATTTCAAGGAATAAGCCCTAGAATGGCAGGATTTAAACCTGTACACTTTTTCAGGTATGTAGATGATACTTTTATTTGGCTTCATGGAATTGGAACTAAACAACCTTTTAGAACATCATGATGCAGTCCACCCATAGATTCACTTCAGGATGGAGGTGGAAAAAGATGACTGCCTTCTATTCATTGATGTGTTGATCAGGAGGAAGGTTGATTGTACCTTGGTACATACTATTTATAGTAAGCCAACTCTAACTAATTTGTATTTTTATGAATATAATAGAGCGAAACATTCCACATGGGAAAAATATATCTAAAAATAAAGATGCTGTTACTTACCAAATGAAAGCGTTAGTATGTTGACAGGAGACAATAAAAAACACACACACACACAAATTTCAAGCTTTCGCAACCCAAGGTTGCTTCGTCAGGAAAGAGGGAAGGAGAGGGAAAGACGAAAGGATGTGGGTTTTAAGGGAGAGGGTAAGGAGTCATTCCAATCCCAGGAGCGGAAAGACTTACCTTAGGGGGAAAATGGGACAGGTATACACTTGCACACACACACACACACACACACACACACACACACACACACACACACACACATCCATCCGCACATATGCAGACACAAGCAGACATTGTAAAGGCAAAGAGTTTAGGCAGAGATGTCAGTTGAGATGGAAGTACAGAGTCAAAGATGTTGTTGAGTGACAAGTGATGTACGAGGGGCGGCAACTTGAAATTAGCGGAGGTTTAGGCCAGGTGGGTAATGGAAAGAGAGGACCATTACACCAACAACCTGAAAACAGCTTTCGCATCCCCCAACTACCCTCTCGACCTAGTACAGAAGCAAATAGCTAGAGCCACTTCCTCATCCCCTCAAACCCAGAACCTCCCAAAGAAGAACCCCAAAAGTGCCCCACTTGTCCACTTGTGACAGGATACTTTCCGGGACTGGGTCAGACTCTGAATGTGGCTCTCCAGCAGGGATACGACTCCCTTAAATCCTGCCCTGAAATGAGATCCATCCTTCATGAAATCCTCCCCACTCCACCAAGAGTGTCTTTCTGCCGTCCACCTAACCTTCGTAACCTCTTGGTACATCCCTATGAAATCCCCAAAACACCTTCCCTACCTTCTGGCTCCTACCCTTGTAAGTGCCCCCGGTGTAAGACCTGTCCCATGCACCCTCCCACCACCACCTACTCCAGTCCTGTAACCCGGAAGGTGTACACGATCAAAGGCAGAGCCACATGTGAAAGCACCCACGTGATTTACCAACTGACATGCCTACACTGTGAAGCTTTCTATGTGGGAATGACTAGCAACAAACTGTCCATTCGCATGAACGGATGCAGGCAGACAGTGTTTGTTGGTAATGAGGATCACGATACTTCCCTCTGACACCAACCTATCAGAACTCAGGAGATGGGAACTTGCCCTTCAATATATCCTCTCTTCCCGTTACCCACCTGGCCTAAACCTCCACTAATTTCAAGTTGCCGCCCCTCGTACATCACTTGTCACTCGACATCATCTTTGCCTCTGTACTTCCGCCTTGACTGACATCTCTGCCTAAACTCTTTGCCTTTACAATGTTTGCTTGTCTCTGTATATGTGCGGATGGATGTGTGTGTGTGTGTGTGTGTGTGTGTGTGTGCAAGTGTATACCTGTCCCTTTTTCCCCCTGAGGTAAGTCTTTCCACTCCCGGGATTGGAATGAATCCTTACCCTCTCCCTTAAAACCCACATCCTTTCGTCTTTCCCTCTCCTTCCCTCTTTCCTGAGGAAGCAACCTTGGGTTGCGAAAGCTTGAAATTTGTGTGTGTGTTTGTGTGTTTTTTATTGTCTCCTGTCAACATACCAACGCTTTTGTTTGGTAAGTAACAGCATCTTTATTTTTACATATAATTTGAATTTTTAAGTTGATTGTCACCATCAGACTTTGAACCATGGTTCATAGGGCCCACATCATCTCAGATCCTGAAAGTTTGTCAGCTGAGTTAGCCCACCTTGAAGTCATATTACACCAGAATGGTTGCAGTGAAAGACAGATCGGACCCACATTGTGCTACTGACCAACCGTGAATCACGTGAGTATGAAAATAACAACATGGCGCATAAGTCTAAGGCATTTATGCCTTACACAGGTGCCATTTCCAACAGGTTTGGACTGGGCCCTTTAAGGGACTGTAAAAGATGATCTGTTTGCATAAGGCATATGTCTGCCATATCTGTTATTTTCCTGTCACTTGCAAGACAACATTCCTCCACATATCATGCTTAACCAACAGCCTACCTCAAAGGTGTGGCCACTCAGCAAGACAGACATTGGATGGCCTCCTCCAGATGGGGCAACTACATTGCCAATGAAATTGTGGCAAATCATTAATTGGTCAGATCATCAAGTCCACTGGAGACCATTGTACTGGCATAAGCATTACACATGCTTACAACAGCCGAGCAAATCTGCTGTTGGAGAGCACTGCCTTGGCACTGGTCATCCTGTGGTATATAACAACACAAAAATTCCGACATTCACTTCTTATTGTGATAGCATTATTAAAAAAGCATTTGAAATTAAACCACCAAGTGACTTTATAAATAGAGATGTTATGGCGTAAATTATACATGGAATCTTGCTGTCTCCCAGGTCAGTGATTGATGCCACTTACTCACTTGTTGGTAATTAATATTCTGTATTAATAACTTATGACATTCGTAATCTTTGGTAGTGTGGTGGCAGTAGTGCTTATAGTGTGTGTGTGTGTGTGTGTGTGTGTGTGTGTGTGTGTGTGTTGTGTTTGAGCATGTGCACCATATACTGAGGTTATAATTTTTTTTGTACAACACTATCTTGTTCTGTTTGTTCCTTGAAAGTGATGGGGTGTGCACCTGTCAAAATATCGGTGGTTTTCAAAGATATCACTCGGCTGCACTCAAATCATTTATTTGAACGTTTTATATGTTGGGAGAAACTCTAGTTTCATAATAATACCAAAGTTAAACAAAACTATCAAATGCCACTGACACTGCACATGGTATATATGCAAGTAAGTTCAGTTTGCATTTGCTGGGCACACAGTGTGTACCAAACATGAAAACTATTTTAAAGAAACATCCGTTTGTTTCATCAAGTCCTGCATTGCAATGACTTTTAATTTTATATTCTCGCAACAAAACAAACTGAATTTTAAGATATTTCTTGGCTTCAAGCACTTCTCTTGCATTATTGAATGGCTGTAATATGGCACGAGTTTTCTTACAATGTTGATGTAATAATTACTGTGGCTTTTTAAAGATGCCCTTGTCTTCAAGTATTTCTACATCTACATCTACATAGATACTCCACAAGCCACTGTATGGTGTGTGGTGGAGGGTACTCTGTACCACTACTAGTCATTTCCTTTCCTGTTCCACTTGCAAATAGAGTGAGGGGAAAATGACTGTCTATATCCCTCCACATGAGCTCCAGTTCCTTGTATCTTATCTTTGTGGTCCATATGTACAGTGTATGTTGGTGACAGGAAAGGAACATTGCCTTCCCTCCAGGGATTTCCATTTGAGTTCCCAAAGCATCTCCATAACACATGTTGTTCAAACCTACCGGTAACAAATCTAGCAGCCAGCCTCTGTATTGCTTCAGTGTCTTCCTTTAATCTGAGCAGTATAGGTCCCAAACACTTGAGCAGTTCTCAAGAATAGATCACACTAGCATCATATATATACAGTCTCCTTTAAAGGTGAACCACTCTTTCCTAAAATTTTCCCAATAACCCAAAGTCGATCATTGGCCTTCCCTACCACAGTTCTCACATGCTTGTTAAATCTTGTATCGCTTTGCAACGTTGCACCCATGCATTTAAATACTTGACTCTGTCAAGCAGGACACTTGTAATACTGTATCCAAGCACAACATGTTTGATCTGTCTGCTCATTGGCATTAACATACTTTTTTCCACATTTAGGGCTAGCTGCCACTCATCACACTAACTGGAAATTTTGTCTAAGTCACCTTGTATCTTCCTACAGTCTCTCAACTTTGACACCTTACTGTACACAACAGCAGCATCAGCAGTAAATGGGTGTTTCATCTAATCTGCATTTCTTACATCAAGCTTGGTGGTAGCAAATTCCCATCACCATTTCAAAATTTCTGTTTGAGCACTATGTTTGAAGTATGTATAATGCATGTGTAATTCTGTAATGATTGAAATGCCTTGTACGTATTAGCACCTCAATCAGAGACATTAAATCTTATTAATATGTTGAGGTTAATTAACAGTGTTTCTGCAATATGATTATTAATAAATTATCAAATTATCCTGATTTCTTTGCCATCATGGTATGAGCATGAACCAGCTGATGAGATAGGAACTTTGATGAAATGGCTATTGTACTCATACAATACCCCCTCCCCTCTCCCTGAAACTAACTACATCTTTGGACTGCTATATACCTCAAGACTTTCCTTTTTATGTGACTTTTAATTGTGGTATTGGAATTATTCTGACGTAACCAGAGAGAAACATGTTCAAATAATTGTGATAATGGCTTACTGTTTGACACTGTTAGCTTGTGTACACAGTTACCTGGGGATAAAGTTGTACCAAGAAAATACATGGATTGTTTTATTAAACTAGCACCTTTTTAGATTAATCTCTATGGTTGCCAGATGTGCACTGGGTACTTGCATCTGTTAGCTACCCTAAGATGCCATAATGGAAGCATTCATTTTTGTTTTTGTTTATGCTTCTTTAAAATGCCTTAGGTAAGGCGAAAATCCTGCAGAGTGTGAAATACATACAGTGATTTGTCTTATATGTGCAAAAGAAATAAAATCGGCCGAGATGTATTGACAATACAGTTCATGAGTGCTGGAATGGTAAAAGAAATGAGTTGCAGCAGTGGTCACTGAACTGCGACCTATGGGCTGCATGTGGCTCCGAATCGCAGTATTCAGGTGGTCTGCGATTGTGTGCTGTATTTTATAATTATATGCATTTGTGTGCCGTATTTTATAATTATATGCATCCAACAGCTAACAACTTAATCTAGTAACATCAACAAACATTAAGAGCTTCTTAATAGTATAGTTTTCCTGCTCATTAACAAACAAAAATACTTACAAGGACAGTATTGTTTTTAGATGCACTTCACTTTAATTCCTGTTCCTGAAGTCAACTGAGTAATGTTGGCCACTTACTTCAGATCAATGAGGTAAGTAGTGTGGCCACTGCAGGCTTAGAGGATGTGGGAGGGGGAAGTTTTACAGTTTGTATTCCAGTACTGACAACACTCAGACCTGTGTGCCTCTCAAAATCTTGTAAACATTTGTGATTGTGTCTCATATTGCGTAATGCATTTAAATGTAAGTACTATTACAGTTATTAATCAGTTAAATCATCCAGTCATAGAGACAGGACAACACCACACTGTCAGGCAATCAAAGTGCCTCAGCTTTGGATCACTGAGGGTGGGAGCAATCTGAAACAGAGAACAGTCAGTATGAAGTGTTCAGAATGATGTCATCTTTTAATGATCAGTACTTGGAGCCAGGGGACAACTTATTGTGCCCTTGCTATAGCTAGTCAATTGGGAGCTCATAACATGCTAATTTATGTAGGTTACCTATTCATGATAAGGTTAATACAGTATGAGACCCGAGATGCCATCCCACAATGTCAGTATTGGCTCTTGAGCAAAGAAGTGTGGTGACCACTGATTTAGAGCATTTAAAGATATCCAAACAAATGTTAATGATAAACTGCAACTGTCATCATTTAAGACTTGCTGCAGAAAGTCGATGAATAAGTTCAAGAATATAGAAACTTGGTGATTTCATCATTCTCTAATGAGTTTCCTCTGGATGCTGTAACATACAGATGTTTTTTATGGAATTCTCACAGAGTGATTAAACTAACAGATGTTGTACTCATGCTGATAATGCTGGCTGAGCTGAACAAAATGAGTTGAATAACTGATGCACAGAATTTCTGTGAGTGCTACAGTAATGAAGGTAATGAATTTTCAATCCACACGGTCACTGAAGACAAAATGTGTGGCTCATGTTACTCTATCATCTAGGCAACAATCCACAAAATGGTCACATCCAACATCACAAAAAATGTGAAGTTAGAGCACATCATTTCAGCTTGCACACCATGTTTTGGGATAGGCAGGGTATTGCTTGTTAATTTTTGCCCCACTGTAACACAATCATTTATGAGATATGTTATGAGACCTTAACTAAAGGACATAAAGTAATCAAAAACATATGCTGTGGCAAGCTCAGTAAAGGATTTTTTTGTTTGTTTCAGTGTGCATTCACGTACGGCAAAACAAACAAAAGATCTCACCACATAAAATGGCTGCAAATGCTCCAAATGTCCAACAGTTTTTACTTCTGTTTTATCAGCCATTTCCAATGTAACAACAGATGCCAAAAAGATCATTCTGCAGTAGTTTGCAAATTTAGGTGACAGATTTTTATGTGAATGGAATGAAGAAGTTGGTTGCTAGTTATAAATGCCGTAGTGCTGGTGGAGGCTATAGTAGATAAACTCCTTCCTTCCCCCCATCCCCTCCCTCCCACAAGCGCGCGCGCACGCACACACACACACACACACACACACACACACACACAGCTTTTGCCAAAAGTTTGTGTTTTTAATTGCCAAAGCTGCATATAGCTTTATGTAAACAATGCCATCAAAGAGTGCTCCAGAAATTCCTTCGCATTCAGAGTATTTTTTCAACACTGCTGATAAAGCCTTTTGACCTGGGTGAGTACTGTTTCAAGTGCACAATGTCTACCATTGATTCAATGTAGCCTGTTTGAATTGTGTTCTCAAAATTTACTATTTTATTGTGCAAGAGTTTTCTATATGATATATATATTTAATTCTGTTTCTCTATTTTGTGTAATGACTTGTATTGATTTTACAGGAGAAAGTACTGAAATACAAGAGATGCTAACATTACTGCATTCTAACCTACAAAATGTACGGAGGAAAAGACAAATCTTCCTTTCAAAAACGGACCTTGACTCATTATCCATTAAAGTAGAGTTTGTCTCAAAACTTCTCGAAACCATGAACATCTTTCATAAAGCTTTGAATGGAGAACCATGTAAAAAACTTATGAAGCAATTTGACAGGCTGATTTATTTGATGAGAACAAGGAATACAAACATGAGCCAACAGGAGGTAAATGATTTTAATTTAGAAATAAACAGATTTATGAGAGTGGCACAGTTCCGTAGTATTGAGAGCAGCGACAGTTTCAAAACATCCCAATCTGATGGTGTTGTTATGGATTTACACAAGAAAGCTGTGCAAGAAGTAAAATCTATTGAAAGATATACACCTATACAGGACCAGAAACTGAAAGAAGTTTTGGAAAAACTGAACAAACAGTTGAAGGTCATCACTGGAGATATTGAAAGAATAAGGAGAGAAGTTGTGAAAGCAGTAGGTGAACGATCTGGTCACTGGTTCAAATGCCAAAATGGACATTACTATGTTATTGGAAACTGTGGAGGAGCAGTACATGAAGGAAGATGTCCAGATTGCAAAGCTACAATTGGTGGTGTAGGCTATCGGCTACATACGGGCAATCGTCATGCTGGGGAACTTGATGGGTCAGCACATCCAGCTTATCCTAATATGTGAACACTTTTTTAGGAGTGTGTATATGTGTATGCATGAACTTTATTTATGTATGGTTAATGCAGATTATGTTGTTAGAAACCTATGCCCAGATTCAATCATTACAGAAAACTGTGTCAGTGTGAATGTTCATGTTACAAGTGTTCCCTTTTTTTATACTGTGTAAACTGCAGTTTGTTCCAGGATTAAATAAAGCCACTTGCTCAATACTTCATTTATTTTGATCATTGTACAGTGAATGTAAATAGTTTATTAGATTCCAACTAATGTCTTTACCTTCACTGTATGTGATGCATACTGTGCCACTGTTTACACAATGTTTACTACCAAGTGAAAATCAAACACATGTACTAATCTTAAAAAAACTAAAAGATATACTATTTTGTGTACTCCATAATCCATTCGGGAAACAACAACATGAGCCACCAGCCCACTGCTGCTAATGGTTACAAGCATTTCTGCAGAGGTTCCTTGTAAGGATGCAAATCCAGAGGCAAATTGTTCAGTCTAGCTTCAACAGATGTTTTTACTAGCAAGAAAGTCTCCAGGAACAGTGGTGAACCAGTGCCAGGGCCTATAATGCTAAAAAGAGTAGGAAGAATAAAAAAAATTGTGGGTGATCAGTTACTTAGTGATTTTGAGATCAAAGATAAAGGGTGTTTAGAATCTTGAAAATGCAGAAACTTACCTTGGTGATGATAGTATGGTACCAGTTCTTTCAGATGTATTTTGCAATTATCCAGAATCAGAAGGTAAGGGTGAAAATGATGATGAATTTGTTGATTATGAAGAACCAATGCTTGCAGAAGCTAGTGAAACAGATGAGACTTGGCATGATGATGCACCACATGACATGTGTTATCACCTGTTTAAGAAAATCAGAATTTTTACTTATTCATCCTACTAGCAGTATACCAATGGATTTCCTTAAGCTACTGTTTACAAAACACATACTGTAATGTATAGTTGATGAAATGTATGACAACAATGTCAATATATTTCTGAGCAATATTATGGGGGCTGGGTCTAAGATTTGTAGCTGAAAACCTGTTAGTATAGAATAAATGCTTGTCGTCTTGGGTATTTCATTACCTGTGTATAATGTGAAATCCATCTGATCACAGGACATTTGGAAGATACATCCACTGTTTCAAAGTAGAAGAATAACAATGAGCATGAAAAGATGGATATAAATGATCATCTTATGCTCTTTACATTTTGCAAAAAATATGCTGCCAAGACATCCAAAACTAGATGATCGATTATACAAAATATAGCTTATTCTAAATTATTTTAACAACAGAATGTTTCAAGTGTATACTCAGGAAGATACCTATCTTTAGATGAATCATTGATTGATTCTTTGGAAGGGGAGATTGTCCTTTAGACAACGTATACAAAACAAAAGGCATAAATATAGCATCAAAATGCACATGCTGAACAATATGGATAGTTTTATGAATTAGTTCGTTATGTACACAGGGATGCTTGACAATATGGCGTGAAAATCTGATATTGACTAGGTTGTTTTACATTTGTTTGAGGACAAAGTGTTTGCTGGCTTTCATATTTATGTGAACAGTTATTACAATAGCTTTGCCTTAGCTAAAACCTTGTTGTTGTTGTTGTGGTCTTCAGTCCTGAGACTGGTTTGATGCAGCTCTCCATGCTACTCTATCCTGTGCAAGCTTTTTCATCTCCCAGTACCTACTGCAACCTACATCCTTCTGAATCTGCTTAGTGTATTCATCTCTTGGTCTCCCCCTACGATTTTTACCCTCCACGCTGCCCTCCAATACTAAATTGGTGATCCCTTGATGCCTCAGAACATGTCCTACCAACCGATCCCTTCTTCTGGTCAAGTTGTGCCACAAACTTCTCTTCTCCCCAATCCTATTCAATACTTCCTCATTAGTTATGTGATCTACCCATCTAATCTTCAGCATTCTTCTGTAGCACCACATTTCGAAAGCTTCTATTCTCTTCTTGTCCAAACTATTTATCGTCCATGTTTCACTTCCATACATGGCTACACTCCATACGAATACTTTCAGAAATGACTTCCTGACACTTAAATCAATACTGGATGTTAACAAATTTCTCTTCTTCAGAAACGCTTTCCTCGCCATTGCCAGCCTACATTTTATATCCTCTCTACTTCGACCATCATCAGTTATTTTGCTCCCCAAATAGCAAAACTCCTTTACTACTTTAAGTGCCTCATTTCCTAATCTAATTCCCTCAGCATCACCCGACTTAATTAGACTACATTCCATTATCCTTGTTTTGCTTTTGTTGATGTTCATCTTATATCCTCCTTTCAAGACACTGTCCATTCCATTCAACTGCTCTTCCAAGTCCTTTGCTGTCTCTGACAGAATTACAATGTCATCGGCGAACCTCAAAGTTTTTATTTCTTCTCCATGAATTTTAATACCTACTCCGAATTTTTCTTTTGTTTCCTTTACTGCTTGCTCAATATACAGATTGAACAACATCGGGGACAGGCTACAACCCTGTCTTACTCCCTTCCCAACCACTGCTTCCCTTTCATGTCCCTCGACTCTTATAACTGCCATCTGGTTTCTGTACAAATTGTAAATAGCCTTTCGCTCCCTGTATTTTACCCCTGCCACCTTTAGAATTTGAAAGAGAGTATTCCAGTCAACATTGTCAAAAGCTTTCTCTAAGTCTACAAATGCTAGAAACGTAGGTTTGCCTTTCCTTAATCTTTCTTCCAAGATAAGCTAAAACCTTATTGAGTCAGAAAATGCATTCCAATAGCACACTCAGATTTTAGTAGGAACATTCCTAAATAAGTTGTACCTACAAAACTGAGTAAAGGAAACACAATTTCTTGCTATTCACAAGGTGTGATGATCAGAAAATGGAAGGCTGGATGAGAGTTAAGTTACACATCCACACTATTTCATAATATAATAGTACAAGCAACAAATCCAAGCCAGCAAGCAATCTCACAACTGCTGCCAATTCTCAAATACAACATGAGCATCTCCAGGATTGATAGGCATTAACAGATGCTGTCATGTTCTTTATGTGAAAAAAAGACTGTCCGCTGGCCTAAAAACACTGTTCTCCCACTTAACTGACATGCTACCTCTTTAATTCTCAGCTATACAACAAATACTCGGGGAATTAAATGATGCTGTATTGTGATTATACAGGGTGTTTGAAAAAGGACTTCAAATTTCCATACATCCACATCAACTATTGCAACATTTTTGTGATAGCCCAAAACTGAATGTTTGTTGGGCATTGAGGAAAAACAAAGTCCCCCCCCCCCCCCCCATGAGAGAACCATGGATATGTTACAACAATTTTTAATAACACAGACCAGTGAGGATGACCAAAAACGAAATGTTTACTTCATGCGAGATGGTGCACCACCCCCCACTATCTGGAAGACATCTGGGATTTTCTCAGTGACCTGTTTCCAGGTCAGTGGATTGGCCAGATTGGCCATGATGCACCAGTTGCATGGCCCCCACATTCCCCAGACCTGACACAACTCGATTTTTATATCGTGTTTGTACACTGCCACTGAGCAAGTTACATTTGCAATGCTACAGTGAGTTTTGGAAGAAATTCACTTTCGATGGGATGTGTGCACGACAACCAATGGAAACCAAATACAATATCTTTAGTTTAAGGTAAAAAAACTTCATGTGTTTCCCTACAAAATAACACTAAACCCAGCTCTATTTGTTCTTTCAATAAATTTATATGAGTTTTTAAAGTTGCAAAGTTCTTTTTGAAACACCCTGTAGAATAAAAATAATAAAGGGACTATTTGTTCCATTGTAAATTCCAAGAGATGTGGAAGAGAGATCTCATAATAAAACACACTTTGTGCAAAAGTGGGGGACTAATTGCAGGGAAAAAACATGTCGTGAGGAACAGATGTAAAACATGCTCCAAACAGGTTAAGTATACTGACACATTGTATGATTGTAGACACAGTCCGAACAATCCTGAAGTCCCTTACTGCAGTTCTCTCTGAATGTACAGGCTAATATCAGGAATTGGTTTTGATACAATTCTCACTAATAGATGGACTGATTTACAAGGAAGGTTTGTGTCTAACGTGTATAAATATTTTATACAAATTGACTAACTGTGATGAACTGAAGTTCCCTGCTGCTTTGAAAACAGTGCCATTGCCATCTAGGAATGAATTTCAGAATTTGAAATCACCCATTCAGATTATAAATTAAAGTACCCCAGAACGTTTTTTCAGTCTTTAGGGGAAGGCTAATCTCAGGAATTATGGTAGGGCTTTGGACGCGGCTTTCACTAGTAAAGTGGTTCAGTTATTGTCACTCCTGGTTCACAGTTCAACATCCGTTGCTCACATCAGTGTCCATTTTTTGATAGCCTGGCTCATATTTGTTTTCATGCCACAACTGTAATCGTCTTGTTTGCAGAACAATATGAGTGGTTTCCATCACATTGTTAATCTTTCTGTGATTATTACGATGATGTTAGTGAATACTTGATCTTTGCTGCTCCACATTGTAGTGGTGGTTGTCCTCTCATCCTGAGACTCCATTAACTCCATTGTGTTGCTTATTGTCATTTACTGTTCTGAGGTTCACAAATTTTGTGCTGCCCATGCAATTTGATGGATGAAGTCAGTGTTGTCCAGTATGTACATGAAGTGGTGAAAGACTTGCACTAGGCCATTGAGCCATTCAAAATAATTATTACCAGACTCTATACTTCTGTACATATCTTCTTCTTCAATGCAGATTATAAATTAAGTCTCCTGCTGTGGTTTCTGTCTGTGTATTCAAGCTAACCTCAGGAGGTGCTGTAAGGATTTTGATGTGGTTTTCATTAATACACTCATGCTCATAAATTAAGGATAATGCTGATACATGGTGAAACAATGCTCTGGTGGATGGTTTGCGGGTTTAAATCACCTCAGAGTATGACCATGTGGGGCATTTGACCTGCAGTGGTCGCACAGTGGCACTGGCAGCAGTCCACATACACAGAGGTGTGTTGGTGCATGTCAAGAGTATGGTGCAGAGAGTAAGTGTGCAGACATTTTCAAATGTGCTAATAATGACTAAGTGTTGAAAATGGCTCAAAGAACACATATTGATGACGTTATGGGGGGTAGAATACTAGTGCGACTGGACGCTGGTCAAACACAGCATGTCATAGCGTGGGCCCTCCCTGTGCCACAAAGGGTGATCTCAAGATTATGCCAACGATTCCAGCAGACAGGAAACGTGTCCAGGCACTACAGTACGGGACGTCCACAGTGTACAATGCCACAAGAAGACCTGTGTGGACGTCATGGTTTGATGGTGTGGGCTGGGATTATGATTGGTGCACATACACCCCTGCATGGTTTTGACAGAGGAACTGTAACAGGCCAGGTATATTGGGACGTCATTTTGCACCAGTATGTCCACCTTTTCATGATGCAGTGGGTCCCACCTTCCTCCTGATGGATGATAATGCACAGTCCCACCGAGCTGCCATCATGGAGGAGTACTTAGAAGATATCAGGTGAATGGAGTGGCCTGCCTGTTGTTGTTGTTGTTGTGGTCTTCAGTCCTGAGACTGGTTTGATGCAGCTCTCCATGCTACTCTATCCTGTGCAAGGTTCTTCATCTCCCAGTACCTACTGCAACCTACATCCTTCTGAATCTGCTTAGTGTATTCATCTCTTGGCTTCCCTCTACGATTTTTACCCTCCACGCTGCACTCCAATACTAAATTGGTGATCCCTTGATGCCTCAGAACATGTCCTACCAACCGATCCCTTCTTCTGGTCAAGTTGTGCCACAAACTTCTCTTCTCCCCAATCCTATTCAATACTTCCTCATTAGTTATGTGATCTACCCATCTAATCAACAGCATTCTTCTGTAGCACCACATTTCGAAAGCTTCTATTCTCTTCTTGTCCAAACTGTTTATCGTCCATGTTTCACTTCCATATATGGCTACACTCCATACAAATACTTTCAGAAAAGACTTCCTGACACTTAAATCTATACTCGATGTTAACAAATTTCTCTTCTTCAGAAACGCTTTCCTTGCCATTGCCAGTCTACATTTTATATCCTCTCTACTTCGACCATCATCAGCTATTTTGCTCCCCAAATAGCAAAACTCCTTTACTACTTTAAGTGTCTCATTTCCTAATCTAATTCCCTCAGCATCACCCGACTTAATTCTACCACATTCCATTATCCTCGTTTTGCTTTTGTTGATGTTCATCTTATATACTCCTCTCAAGACACTGTCCATTCCATTCAACTGCTCTTCCAAGTCCTTTGCTGTCTCTGACAGAATTACAATGTTCTCCAGACCTAAACCCCTCGAGCACATCTGGGATGCTCTCTGTCAACGTATCGCTGCACGTCTTCAAAACCCCTAGGACACTTCAGGAGCTCTTGACAGGCACTGGTGCAAGTATGGGAGGCTATACTCCAGCTGCTGCTCGACCACCTGATCCAGAGTATGCAAACCCGTTGTGCGGCCTGTGTACATGTGCATGGTGGTCATATCCCATATTGATGTTGGGGTACATGCATTTTGTACCACATGTGTTTCAGGGCGGTTTTCTGAACTTATCTCCAATACTGTGGACTTGCAGATCTGTGCCGTGTGTGTTCCCTATGTGCCTATGCTATTAGTGCAAGTTTTGTGTAATGCCACATTGTGTGGCACCACATTCTGCAATTATCCTTAATTTATGAGCATGAGTGTAGATAGACTAATTCAGGGCAAAAAGGGCAGACAGTAGCACACAGCTCCCATCATTGCCATGAGATGCCAGTCCAAACGTTAATTAAATATGGAAAAAAATAATATTTTTGTGCCTCTTTAGAACTTTCCTGGCTTGCACTGCTTAAACTGTTTAATTTATGTGAAAGTGATGATATTCACTTAATGTTCTCTACAGGTTGGTCTGTACAATAAATAAAATTACCACTGCACTAGACAAGTTGTCTTTTGTCCGGCTGTGCCAGTGTGGCCTCAGCTGCCAGAGACTGTGGTCTCGTGTGTGTGTGTGTGTGTGTGTGTGTGTGTGTGTGTGTGTGTGTGTGTTTGTTTTGTCTGATTCCATTGAAGGCCAAAAGCTTGTCTGACAGTCTTTGACTATTCCATCCTGGATTTTCCATTGTTTGATTTAAACTTTCTAATATTTAAGTGAAATGTAGCTGCATTATTGACCTACCTGTCAGACAAGGAGAAACACTTAATACAAGGTGTTCAACTTTGCTTCCGCCATTTTTTCCCCAACATTTGAGGCTTTAATGAAACAAATTGGTTACATGTGTATCATTCAAAGTATTTTCCATTGCTGGCCAATACTTTCACCCATCTTTTGGGCAGTGTATGAATCCCGCATCGAAAAAATTGTTCATCTTTTCAAACGATCCAAGAATCAATCCAATTTGTGACTTCTTCATTAGATCGGAACTGTTGGCCTGTCAGCCCATGTGCCATTGATCTAAACAGGTGATAGTCAGAGGGAGCAATGTCTTGAGAATACGGCGGGTGGGATAGGACTTCCCATTTTAATGTTTCCAAGTATGTTTTGACCTCTTTTGCAACGTGGGGCGAAGCGTAGTCATGCTGCAATATCACTTTGTCGTGCCTCTCACTGTATTGCGGCCATTTGTCTTTTTATGCTCTGCTCAAATGCATTAATTGTGTTCGATAACAAGCACCCGTGATTGTTTCACTTGGTTGTAACACCTCATAGTACATGACACCAAGCTGGTCCCCCCCAAATGCAGAACGAGATCTTGGAGCTGTGAATATTCGGTTTGGCCGTCGACGTGGAAGCACGGCTGGGCTATCTCCATGATTTTCTGCGTTTAGGGTTATCATAATGAACCCATTTTTGGTCCTAAGTCACAATGCGATGCAGAAATCCCTTCCATTTTTGCCTCTGAAGCAAATGTTCACAAACACACAAACGCCGTTCAACGTTTCTTGGTTTCAGCTCACACGGGTCCCAAGTTCCTTCTTTCTGAATCATGCCCATAGCCTTGAGACGTTTTGAAGTGGCGTGCTATATCACTCCCACTAATCGTGCCAATTCTTCTTGAGTTTGACGCAAGTCTTCACTCAGCAATGTCTCCAATTCGACATCTTCGAAAATATTCTCTCTTCCACCACTATGCCAGTCTATGACATTAAAGTCACCGTCCTTGAAGCGTTGAAACCACTCACGCCACGTTCTTTCACTAATAGTCCTTACCATACATACTTGAGAGCATTCGATGAGACTCAGCCGCTGTTTTCTTCATATTAAAACAAAACAGTAACATATCCCGCAAATGACAAGAATTAGGCTCGTAAACTGGCATTTTCAATCAAGAACAACTTCATGATGCAGACACAAATCAACTAATGTTTGAATGAGGTTATGTTGACCAAGGTCCTAGCCAACTGCCTGATGTCTGCGATCTGTTTCTTTCGACCGCTACTTACCATTGTCACCACCTGTCAGCAAACTTCGGAAGCAAAGTTGTACACCTTGT